>NC_140988.1:371404753-372746284 GCF_052327205.1 Somniosus microcephalus | reverse complement strand
CAAGATGGCTGACACTCACCTCAGTTCAGAATGATTAGGCCCGCCCACACACGCACCGATTGGTCAACCATCAGGTCACTGAAGTGTAGGATTGATCAATCGTCACGTCACTCAACTCTAGGATGGCCCGCCCACACACGCAATGAACCGGCCCCCATGACGCAGCGATTGGTCAATCGTCGGGTCGCTCAACTGTACGATTGGTCAACCTTCACGTCACTCGATGCTAATGAGCGGATAATGAGCGGAATTTTGAAAGTTTTTTGTATACCGTCAGCACAATTTTTGTCCAACCAAAAAGTAAATATGCCTATGAGAGTCCCCTAATGATAATCTTTCTTTTGATATAACATATGTGTAGGTACGCTGTATAACTTTTGATTGTGTAGCCGGACAGACAGACAGAGAGACAGACAGAGAGACAGACAGTGAGACAGACAGAGAGACAGACAGAGAGACATACCGGTTTATATATATAGATGAAAATGTTGGAGATGGGAAGAAAAAGCTGGTTTGACTGACAGTTAAGAATCATCCAATCAGGTAATAAAGAGTTTGCTGGCGTTTCGATTGGCGGAGGAATGATGTGTGCTGCATCAGGTGGCCAATGGCGGCATTGTGGGGGCGAGGCGGTTTCAGGCAGGAGGGCATATGGAAAAACCCCTAACCCTAATCCTAACACTAACTCTAACCCTAACACTAACTGTAACCCTAACCCTAACCCTAACTCTAACCCTAACTCTAACACTAACTCTAACCCTAACCATAACCCTAACTCTAACCCTAACTCTAACACTAACTCTAACCCTAACCATAACCCTAACTCTAACACTAACTCTAACACTAACTCTAAATCGAGGTGACAGGGAGCAGGTGTGTGGGGTGAGGGGTCACAGTGAACGGGTGTGTGTGGGGTGAGGGGTCACACTGAGCGGGTGTGTGTGGGGGTTGAGGGGCCACAGTGAGCTGGTGTGGGGGGTGAGGGGGTCACAGTGAGAGGGTGTGTGGGGTGAGGGGTCACAGTGAGCGGGTGTGTGTGGGGGTGAGGGGTCACAGTGAGCGGGTGTGTGTGGGGGGTGAGGGGTCACAGTGAGCGGGTATGTGTGGGGTGAGGGGTCACAGTGAGCTGGTGTGTGGGGTGAGGGGTCACAGTGAGCGTGTGTGTGTGGGGGGTGAGGGGTCACAGTGAGCGGGTGTGTGTGGGGGTGAGGGGTCACAGTGAGCGGGTGTGTGTGGGGGTGAGGGGTCACAGTGAGCTGGTGTGTGGGGGGTGAGGGGTCACAGTGAGCGTGTGTGTGTGGGGGGTGAGGGGTCACAGTGAGCTGGTGTGGGGGGTGAGGGGTCACAGTGAGCGGGTGTGTGGGGTGAGGAGTCACAGTGAGCGGGTGTGTGTGGGGTGAGGGGTCACAGTGAGAGGGTGTGTGTGTGGGGTGAGGGGTCACAGTGAGAGGGTGTGTGTGGGGGGTGAGGGGTCACAGTGAGCGGGTGTGTGTGGGGGTTGAGGGGTCACAGTGAGCTGGTGTGGGGGGTGAGGGGTCACAGTGAGAGGGTGTGTGGGGTGAGGGGTCACAGTGAGCGGGTGTGTGTGGGGGTGAGGGGTCACAGTGAGCGGGTGTGTGTGGGGGGTGAGGGGTCACAGTGAGCGGGTGTGTGTGTGGTGAGGGGTCACAGTGAGATGGCATGTGGGGTGAGGGGTCACAGTGAGCGGGTGTGTGTGGGGGTGAGGGGTCACAGTGAGCGGGTGTGTGTGGGGGTGAGGGGTCACAGTGAGCGGGTGTGAGTGGGGGGTGAGGGGTCACAGTGAGCGGGTGTGTGTGGGGTGAGGGGTCACAGTGAGCTGGTGTGTGGGGTGAGGGGTCACAGTGAGCGGGTGTGTGTGGGGGGTGAGGGGTCACAGTGAGCGGGTGTGTGTGGGGGTGAGGGGTCACAGTGAGCGGGTGTGTGTGGGGTGAGGGGTCACAGTGAGATGGTGTGTGGGGTGAGGGGTCACAGTGAGCGGGTGTGTGTGGGGGGTGAGGGGTCACAGTGAGCGTGTGTGTGTGGGGGTGAGGGGTCACAGTGAGCGGGTGTGTGTCGGGGTGAGGGGTCACAGTGAGCTGGTGTGTGGGGGGTGAGGGGTCACAGTGAGCGGGTGTGTGTGGGGGTGAGGGGTCACAGTGAGCGGGTGTGTGTGGGGGCGCAGGGTCACAGTGAGCTGGTGTGTGGGGGGTGAGGGGTCACAGTGAGCGGGTGTGTGTGGGGGGTGAGGGGTCACAGTGAGCGGGTGTGTGTGGGGTGAGGGGTCACAGTGAGCTGGTGTGTGGGGTGAGGGGTCACAGTGAGCGGGTGTGTGTGGGGGGTGAGGGGTCACAGTGAGCGGGTGTGTGTGGGGGTGAGGGGTCACAGTGAGCGGGTGTGTGTGGGGTGAGGGGTCACAGTGAGATGGTGTGTGGGGTGAGGGGTCACAGTGAGCGGGTGTGTGTGGGGGGTGAGGGGTCACAGTGAGCGTGTGTGTGTGGGGGTGAGGGGCCACAGTGAGCGGGTGTGTGTCGGGGTGAGGGGTCACAGTGAGCTGGTGTGTGGGGGGTGAGGGGTCACAGTGAGCGGGTGTGTGTGGGGGTGAGGGGTCACAGTGAGCGGGTGTGTGTGGGGGCGCAGGGTCACAGTGAGCTGGTGTGTGGGGGGTGAGGGGTCACAGTGAGCGGGTGTGTGTGGGGGTGAGGGGTCACAGTGAGCGGGTGTGTGTGGGGGGTGAGGGGTCACAGTGAGCTGGTGTGGGGGGTGAGGGGTCACAGTGAGCGGGTGTGTGGGGTGAGGGGTCACAGTGAGCAGGTGTGTGTGGGGGGTGAGGGGTCACAGTGAGCGGGTGTGTGTGGGGGGTGAGGGGTCACAGTGAGAGGGTGTGTGGGGTGAGGGGTCTTCCTCGCCAATGATTTCACCCCACCCAGCCAATCTTGCTCCCCCTTAGCTCTCAGCAACCATTTCTCAAGCACCTGGAGCCTGTCTCAATTAGGGAGGCGGTTGAGCCTCACAATTGATGCCAGCCCTCCCCTTTACTGGCAAAAAAACCCCCACCTGCAACAAGGACATACAGAACCTCAAAATTAGCAACAACACCTTTTTAGTGCTTATGTGACTATCTGTATCTGTTTGTCTACATGTAACTGTGTCTTGCTGTTTTAAGATAGTTATGTCTATCTGTCTATCCATCTTCTGTGTCGGCATCTATTGTTTCGCTATTTCTGTATCTATCTATCTGTCTGTATCGAGCTGCCTGTATCTATCTATCTGTCTGTATCGATCTGTCTGTATCTATGTATCTGTCTGTATCGATCTGTCTGTATCTATGTATCTGTCTGTATCGATCTGTCTGTATCGAGCTGTCTGTATCTATCTATCTGTCTGTATCGATCTGTCTGTATCGATCTGTCTGTATCTATGTATCTGTCTGTATCGATCTGTCTGTATCTATGTATCTGTCTGTATCGATCTGTCTGTATCTATGTATCTGTCTGTATCGATCTGTCTGTATCTATCTATCTGTCTGTATCGATCTGTCTGTATCTATGTATCTGTCTGTATCGATCTGTCTGTATCTATCTGTCTGTATCGATCTGTCTATATCCATGTATATGTCTGTATCAATCTGTCTGTATCTATGTATCTGTCTGTATCGATCTGTCTGTATCTATGCATCTGCCTGTATCTATCTATCTGTCTGTATCGATCTGTCTGTATCTATCTATCTGTCTGTATCGATCTGTCTGTATCTATCTATCTGTCTGTATCGATCTGTCTGTATCTATGTATCTGTCTGTCTGTATCTATTTTCATGTATATCGCTTTTTTTGCTATATACTTATTTACTTATCAGTATCTGTCTCTCTGTCTCTCTCTATATATCTATATCTCTCTGTATATTTATATTTACATTACAACAGTGACTACAGTTCAAAAGTACTTCATTGGCTGTAAAGGGCTTTGGGACGTCCAATGGTCATGAAAGGCGCTATAGAAATGCAAGTCTTTCTTTCTTTATCAATCTGTATATCTATTTATCTGTATATCTCTGTCTGTATAATTATCTATATCTCTATCTATCTGCATATCTATGTATCTGTATCTCTATCAATATCTGTGTAAAATAGAGATATGGATACAGATATCTCTGTGGCCTTGACTAGCAAGCCATAGGCCACTGCTAGTACTTTTTACAGGCACGTGTGACGTGTCAGCTAAGTCCCACTAACACCCGTTGAAAGGATGCCAGGTTGCTGGTGAAATGCAGCTCTTGTTTCCATCACTGGCCTTTAGCAGATGGGTAGTGACACGGAGGTCACGTCGCTTCCCCACCCTGCAGGCATGCAGACTGTGAGCACAGCTCGCACATCTGTGTTCAATGTACACATCATCCCCTGCGGAGCGAGCCCTAATTACCGATAAATTATTCATCTATCTCCCTGCTCATCCAGGTGTCATCCTGCACAACAACAACAAGACATTCCTGGCAAATTTCCCAAGGAACCAATTGCCGCAGAATTAAACAGGAATGACTGAAGCTGACAGAGAGATGAATAGATTCATTTAAAAGGCTGGAGAAGATGGAATGGACTGACATAACAAAGAGATTTGAATTTCCTTTTCTTACTCACCTTCACCAACTCTCTCCCCCCTCAACAATTCCCCCAATCCACACCACAAACGAGAGCATCAACACGTCACCGGCTACGGGTTCACTGTTGCTCATACCTCGACCACGTGGCCCTTCTTTGCCCGTGATGAGGCTATTCTTCCATAAAGGGCATCGCGGCCGAGGTCTTGCTCTCTGCCTGTGTCCAGAAGTGCACGTGTCATTGTCTAGCTATCAGGAGTGGGATATCAGCCCCGGGGCTTTGTGGGAAATGGTCGTATTTACTACTGCCTCGGCCGCAATCTGGAGATCCAGCCTGGACGGGATTGATACTGGAGAGCTGCCGATAAAGAAATAAAGGAAGAATTTACATTTCTATAGCGCCTTTCATGACCTCAGGATGCACCAAAGCGCTTTACAGCCAATGGAGTAGTTCTTAAGTGGAGTCACTGTTGTAATGTAGGAAATGCGGCAGCCAATTTGCGCACAGCAAGCTCCCACAAACAGCAATGTGATAATGACCAGATCATCTGTTTTTAGTGATGTTGGATAAGGGATAAATGTTGGTCAGGACACTGGGGAAGAACACCCCTGCTCTTCTTAACAATATAACGTGGATAAATGTGAGGTTATCCACTTTGGTGGCAAAAACAGGAAGGCAGATTATTATCGGAATGGCAATAGATTGGGAGAAGGGTAAGTGCAACGAGACCTGGGTGTCCTTGTGCACCAGTCGCTGAAGGTAAGCATGCAGGTGCAGC
This sequence comes from Somniosus microcephalus, assembly GCF_052327205.1. Classification (NCBI taxonomy): domain Eukaryota; kingdom Metazoa; phylum Chordata; class Chondrichthyes; order Squaliformes; family Somniosidae; genus Somniosus; species Somniosus microcephalus. Next base: position 372,740,914 of record NC_140988.1, on the reverse strand, counting down.
AGGCGGTTAAGAAGGCAAATGGTATGTTGGCCTTCACAGCGAGAGGGTTTGAGTACAGGAACAAGGATGTCTTGCTGCAGTTGTACAGGGCCTTGGTGAGACCATATCTTGAGTATTGTGTGCAGTTTTGGTCGCCTTATCTGAGGAAGGATGTTCTTGCCATGGAAGGAGTTCAGCGAAGATTCACCAGGCTGATACCTGGGATGGCAGGAATGACGTATGAGGAGAGATTGGGATGATTGGGCTTGTACTCGCTAGAGTTTAGAAGAATGAGAGGGGATCTCATTGAAACTTATAAAATTCTGACAGGACTGGACAGACTAGATGCAAGGAGGATGTTCCCGATGGTCGGGGAGTCCAGAACCAGGGGTCACAGTCTAAGGATAAGGGGTAGGCCTTTTAGGACAGAAATGAGGAGGAATTTCTTCACACAGAGAGTGGTGAACCTGTGGAATTCTCTACCACAGAAGGCAGTAGAGGCCAATACATTAAATATATTCAAGAAGGAGTTAGATATATTTCTTAAGGCTAAAGGGATCAAGGGGTATGGGGAGAAAGCAGGGACCGGGTACTGAACTTGGATGATCAGCCATGATCTCATTGAATGGCGGAGCAGGCTCGAGGAGCCGAATGGCCTACTCCTGCTCCTACCTTCTATGTTTCTATGTTTCTTCGAAATAGTGCCATGGGATCTTTTATGTCCGCCTGAGAGAGCAGGCGCGGCCTCGGTTTAACGTCTCATCCGAACGACGGCACCTCCGACAGTGCAGCACGCCCTCAACACTGCACTGGTAATGTCAGCCTGGATTTGGTCACTTTAGACTCTCAGTGAAATGCCTGAATCAGGTATGATGGACCAATGGTGAGCCCTGTCTGTTGGAAACTGATGGTAATTCTCTCTAATCCGAGTGCCAGAAGGCCATCTGTTTGAGGATCTGCTGATGGATGTTGCTGTTTCCCTGGATTAAGCAGCAGATGGGGGGAAGGAGGCAGGGGATTAGTAGCTGCTCCAAACAGGATAATCATAGGCTCGGGCACCGAGTGCTGTCTGAACCATCCCCTGTGCCTGCTGTGATCTATTTAAAGTGTAGGTATGTGTTGATTGCTGGAGAGAAGGGGATTAAGGGAAAAGGAGAGCATGAGGTGGCGTATAGGAAGGAACAATTCGCATTTCTAAAGCACCTTATCACAACCTCAGGTGGATACAAAGCGCTTCTCCACCAATGAATGACTTTCGAAATGTAAGGCTCAGTTTTAAACTAACCTGTCCGGCGGACGCCTGTTTGATACCCGCCCTATGGAACTTCAATGTACTTAAAATGGGGCAGGATGTAAAATGGCCGCCTGACCCAACTCCCTCCTCCACACACACACCTCGCCCCCCAACCCCCCACAGTTTCCGCCAGGTGGGTTAGATTTTAAAATTCTCATCCTTGTTTTCAAATCCCTCCACGGCCTCGCCCCCTCCCTATCTCTGTAACCTTCTCCAGCCCCACAGCACCCCCAAGATATCTGAGTTTCTCCAATTCTGGCCTCTTGAGCATCCCCGATTTCCTTCGCCCCACCATTGGCGGCCGTGCCTTCTGTTGCCGAGGCCCTAAGCTCTGGAATTCCCTCCCTAAACCTCTCCGCTTCTCTACCTCTCTTTCCTCCTTTGAGGTGCTCCTTAAAACCTACCTCTCCTGACCAAGCTTATGGTCATCTATCCTAATATCTCGTTGTATGGCTCGGTGTCAAATTTTATCTGATAGCGCCTTGGGACATTTTACTGCATTAATGGTGCTTTATAAATGCATGTTCTGTTGTTGATAGGTTAAAATTGGGGCTGCAGTTGTCGTTATATGGTCAACCACAAGGTCCCAGCAAGAGCAAGTTAATGGTTGGAGAAGGAACACTGGCCACAAGAGCACAGGACCTTTAACATCCACCTGAACCACCGGGCAAGGCCCCCAGTTTAACGTTGATGCGCTATCAATTACTCATAAAAGACTGAGGGCTAGATTTTCAGTATAGACAGTTTTGGGGCGCTAACCTTAGCGCCCGCCCGAAGTTAGCGCCCGCCCCAAAGTAGCGCCCCGTTGCCGGAAATTCAGTGGCTTCGCCCTAAGAGAGTGGTGGAGCGCTAAAAGAGGCATTGCACTCCTACCTTTAGGCGCTAAGCCGGCGGTCCAGAGGGATAGCGCCCAGGCGGGGCGCAGCACGGGTGCGGTCATTTTTGCACTGACAGCAGACCCCGTGGTGCCGACCAGCTCTTAAAGGGGGAAGGGACGAATTGGTCTGCTGCCACGCCCTGCACACTGCAGCCTTGCAAAGAGGCCTCAACACTGCTGCTCAGCCCCAGGGAGTCATGGCAACGCCAGAGAAGGCCCGTCAGCGTGCCCTGCGCTTCTCAGAGGGTGATCTGGACATAATGGTCACAGCTCTGGAGGTGAGGCGCAAGATCTTGTTTCCAGAGAGTGGGAGGAATCCAACCCACCATGACTACACCAAAGCCTGGAAGCAGATCGCCCAGAGGGTGACATTCACCGGCGAGGCCCCCAGGACCCACAAACAATGCCGTAAGAAATACAACGATCTGACCAGGATTGTGAAGGTGAGTAGCCTTTCCAGTCTCCTCCTCATTCTTGCATGTACACCTGACATGATGGGCAAAGGGACCTGAAAGTCCTATTGGCCAGCCCTCAGCCAGCAGCATTGGGACAGTCATGAGCATCAAATGGCCATTCGGCACTCTACACTTTGGCCAAGCTATTCCACCATGGGAGGCAGTGCACAGTACATCAGGGCTTCACTCTGTCCAAGCTACTCCACCATGGGAGGCAGTGCACACTACATCAGGGCTTCACTCTGTCCAAGCTATTCCACCATGGGAGGCAGTGCACACTACATCAGGGCTTCACTGCGCACTTACAGCCCGTCCTTTCTCTTGCAGGCTAAAGTAGCGTTTAATCGCCAGGCCCGTGCCAGGGGTGGCCGCGCCAAGCTGCAGAAGCTCACTCGGCTGGAGGAGCGCGTGTGTGTGCTCATGGGAGCCCGTGTGATTGTCCCCACAGCGTGCGGAGTAGCCGACCCTCCACTGCCCGGCAATGGTAAGGACCTCGCCTTTTGGCCCTCTCGCGTTGCACTGGCCCAACCGAGCTACCTCCTTTGCCACTGTCCCACCAATGCGCTGAATCCCACCAGTCCTAACTCCCTCGCTGACGCCGTCTCCTCACTCTGAAGCTACTCTTGTGCATTCCTGCTTTCAGCTGGTGACGACCAGGACCCTGAAGCTGCCAGTTACAGCACCTCCGACCAGGAGGAGGAGGAGGAGCAAGCCGGACCTTCGGGGGAACAGTCACGTCCCGCAGGAGAGGAGGAAATGCTTGACACCTCCTCACTGGACGAGTGCCTGGAGGAACTGTCGCAGGGCAATGCAGCTTCTGGGACCAGTGGCGTCCAGCCACCCAGCAGCCGTGCGCGTGGCCCGTGGCCTTCCCCCCAAAGGGGGGAAGGATCAGAGGGGAGTGCTGCTGCTCGGCACACTCGCCGTCACCAACGCGGCAAGGGTCCCCTAGTTCGGCCCCCTCCTCCCCAGCGGGAGAGTCGCGACTCCAGTCCGGACACCTTCACTTCGGAGGAGGTGCGGAAGCTGGATAAGATGGCCGACGACTCGGACCGGCGCCACACGGAGCTCATGAGCGTGGTGGGGCGCATGCCTGAGGCCATCGAGTCGCTGGCGACCAGTGTGCGCGAGTTCGGGGCAGCAACTGCCGCGACTGGCCGCATGCTGACTGATGCCATCAAGACCCTGGCGGATGTGATGCGCGCGCACACCAGGACCACAGGGCCACTCACTGCTGCCACACGCGCTGTCTCAGGCAGGCATCGCCAGGGCAGGCGCCGCACTGGACCATCCCAGCAAGCCGCCCGTCGGCTGATTGCTGCGGATCCTGCAGTGCGGGCCCGGCCGAGTGCCACCGCGCCACAGCACCAGCCAGCGCATCCCAGACACCAGCTGGCCCACATTGCACCATCCGTCGCCGCCATTCCCCCTCTGGGGCGTCAACGGCAAGCGGCTGCAGCTGATGGTGGCCAGGCTCAGGTGCGCCACTCAGCAGACGGCCCCTCGAGGCCCAAACGCCGTGTAGGCCGCCGCCCAGCGGCATCTGGCGGAAGGGCATCTGAGCCTCAGGCGCCTTCCCCCAGCCTCGCAGCAGCCACTGGGCAGAGCTTGCGAAGGAGCAGCAGGCAGGGCAGGGGAGGCAAAATGCTGGCCAAGGTCTTGCCCTCGCGGGCCACTCAGTAGAGGGTGTGGGCAGCTTTCCTTTAATATGGCGGTGGCCATCTTTATTTTGCCCATGGTTGTGCTTTTGGAGGGCTTATTTTTTGCGTTAGGCCGACGTTGAGGCCCGGTTTGAATAAAGGTGGAGTGGCTCCTCCCCAGTTTGTGCGAGTGAGTCGTTTGTTGGGCTTTTTGTGGGGCCCGTTTATTGTTTTTGGGGATTCATGTGGGAAGGGCTTTTCATTTTTGTGCAATAAAAAGTTATCTTTATTCATGCAGTCTCCATGGTTGTTCTTCTTAGTGTTTGTTGGCTTCGCCGGCTGAGGGCTTGCGGAGCGGCTGCATTCATCTTCCCTCATGGCCCCTGGCCATTCCCTGACAGGGGGCTTAGAAGTACCGTGTAATAAGGTGGCGTCGTGCGGCCCTTGGCCCTGGTCGCTCCCTCCTGGGAACGTACTCCTGCTCCTCCTCCTCCTCCTCATGCTCCTCCTGCTCCTCCTCCTGAGGTGCTGGTCCAACATCAGGTGGCAGTGCCTGAGTCCTGCGGATAGCCAGGTTGTGTAGCATGCAGCAAACCACCACAAATTGGGAGACCCGGTCCGGCGAATACTGGAGAGCTCCTCCGGAGCGATCAAGGCAGCGGAACCGCTGCTTGAGGACCCCAATAGTTAGCTCGATGATGTTGCGGGTGGTTTGATGGCTCTCGTTGTAGGCCTCTTCAGCAGTGGTCCTGGGCGCGCGGAGCGGGGTCATGAGCCAGGTGCACAAAGGATAGCCTTTGTCCCCGATGAGCCATCCTCTTGGGGAAGGCTGTGCCTGGAACATGTCATGCACAGTACTCTGCCGCAGGATAAACGCATCGTGGCTGCTGCCTGGGAAGCTGGCATTGACTGCCATGATGCGCTGCTTGTGGTCACAGACCAGCTGCACATTCAGAGAATGGTAGCCCTTCCTGTTGCGATACTGCTCGCCATGCTCCAGAGGGGCCCGCAAAGCCACATGCGTACAGTCAATGGCGCCCTGCACCAAGGGGAATTCCCCGAGTCTGGCAAATCCCAATGCGCGCTGATGCTGGCTCTCCAGGGCCATGGGGAAGGAGATGAATTGGCTTCTCCTTCTGAACAGTGCTTCGGTCACGTGGCGGATGCAGCGATGCGCGCCATACTGGGAGATGTTTGCTATGTCCCCAGCAGCGTATTGGAAGGAGCCGGTGGCATAGAAGTTCAATGCCACCGTCACCTTCACTTCCACCGACAGAGACGTCCTGCACCTGAGCTTTGGCCGCAGATCTCGGCGAAGCAGGTGGCAGATCTCTGCAATCACCTCCTTTCGGAATCGGAGCCTTCTAACACATCGCGCGGCACTCATGTTTAGGTAGGAGCACTGCTGGCGGTATAGCCTGACTGGGTAAGGCCTACGTGGCCGACGCCTGTAGCCCCCTCTGCCTCTAGCCAGGGCTGCCCCTCTCACAATGCGTCTGCGAGCCCTATGGATATGGCGCTGCAGCTGCGCGTTGGCACCCCATGCAGCCCCCATCAAATCCTGGCAAACAGTCTAATTTCCAAATGGCCACTTGCAGCGCTATTGCCTGAGTCCAAAAATACCTGGCTCTTGCTGCTTGAAACCAGTTAGCTATCCTCCTTGTTGTGTCTCCAGAAATGCGTTGCACAAGACTGTTTTCTGAAAAAAGGATGGCCTTTATACTGGAGAGGACGTTCCCTTTAATTAGCGCCCCCCAGGGCCCGCGCTGGTTGTGTTGCGTTCCTTTTTCCAAACGCTCCGGCCGCCCGCCGCACAATGGGGCGGTCCGACTGAAGTTTGCAATCGGGGCGGCCAAAGGGCGTTGCACGAGGATGTGACGTCATTTTCTGCGCGCGCATCCGGGCGGGCGCTAAACTTTGCGCCGGCGCTAACGGGCAACTTAATTTGGGGCGGGGCGCAAACTGCGCTGCGCCCGGGCGCTACACGCATAGCGCCCGGAAATCACTTCTCTTAAGGCGCTAACTGCTGGCGCAAGCTAATGAAAATCTAGCCCTCCGAGTTAAGAGAGTAACTAAAGGCTTTTATTAACAAAAGAATGAAGGTCTGCCTCGAGTGATCGACCGGTCCAGAAATACAAAGGGCTGGGGAGCAGTCACCTTTATACTAGGACTTGTGGGAGGAGTCAGCCGAGGCATGTCCAGGCATGTACACAGTGGAATACAAACAGTGGTTTACCACATTCACCCCTTGTTTAAAATTGAGTCCGGCGGGGTGAAGTGTATTAAAAGTTAGTGTATTGGAGTCTCTCCGGAGGTCTTGTCTGCCGCTGTGATCGGCGTGGCGACGGCAGGGGTAGTGGAGCTTCCGGCGTCGAGTCCCGCGTAGGCTGTGGCACAGGCGTGTCGTCCTCGTAGATGTCGAGCGGGTCGCTGGGCCCAGGCCTGCCGTCTGCTGGGGCTGGATATCGGATCGTGGGGGGGGGTGGTAGTGAGTAGTGGGTTACTGCGGCCCCCGAGGGTGCAAGGTCTCTTATGGAGACTGTGTCCTCCCGCCCGTCCGGGTATGCAATGTAAGCATACTGGGGGTTGGCGTGGAGGAGGTCGACCCTCTCGACCAGGGGGTCCGTTTTATGGGTCCTCACGTGCCTTCTCAGTAGGACCGGCCCTGGGGACGTCAGCCATGGCGGTAGCGATGTCCCCGATGTGGACTTCCTTGGGAAGACAAACATTTTCTCATGAGGGGTGGCGTTAGTGGCAGTGCAGAGCAGTGACCGAATAGAGTGGAGCGCATCGGGGAGCACATCCTGCCAGCGGGAGGTTGGAAGGCCCCTAGACTTTAAGGCTAGCAGGGCGGCCTTCCAAACTGTCGCATTTTCTCTTTCCACCTGTCCGTTCCCCCGGGGGTTGTAACTGGTGGTCCTGCTTGTGGCAATACCCCTAGTTAGCAGGTACTGACGGAGTTCGTCGCTCATAAACGATGAGCCCCGGTCGCTATGGATATAGCTGGGGAAACCGAACAGGGTGAAGAGGTCGTTCAGACATTTAATGACCGTGGCACTGGTCATGTCTGGGCAGGGGATGGCGAACGGGAAACGGGAGTACTCATCAATAATATTGAGGAAGTACACATTGCGGTCGGAGGAGGGTCAGTGAGCAGGGTAAATCGTTTTCCGGCCAGGTAGTGCCTCCAATGACGCACAGCCTCCACAATCGCCTGGGCCTCCTTCTCAACAGCGGAGTGTCTGGTCTCCAGGCCTTGGAGGGTTCGTGAAAAGAAGGCCACGGGTCTCCCCGCCTGATTGAGGGTAGCGGCCAGGGCAAAGTCTGACGCGTCGCTTTCCACCTGGAAGGGGATGGATTCGTCCACTGCGTGCATGGTGGCTTTGGCAATGTCTTCCTTGATACGGTGGAAGGCTAAGCGGGCCTCTGCCGTCAAGGGAAAAGAGGTGGACTTGATCAGCGGATGGGCCTTGTCCGCATAGTAGGGGACCCACTGGGCACAATAGGAGAAAAACCCTAGGCACCTCTTCAGGGCCTTGAGGCAGTGGGGGAGTGGGAGTTCCATAAGGGGATGCATCCGGTCGGGGTCGGGGCCGATGACCCCGTGTTCCACAACACAGCCAAGGATGGCGAGGCGGTTTGTGCAGAATATGCACTTCTCCTTGTTATATGTCAGGTTCAGGAGTTGGGCGGTGCGGAGGAATTTTTCGAGGTTTGCGTCATGGTCCTGCAAGTCACGGCCGCAGATGGTCACATTGTCCAGATATGGGAAAGTGGCCTGCAACGCATTTTGATCTACCATCCGGTCCATCTCCCTTTGGAAGACGGAGACCCCGTTGGTGACGCCAAAGGGAACCCTAAGGAAGTGATAGAGGCGGCCGTTTGCCTCAAAGGCAGTATACTGGCGGTCCTCAGGGCGGATAGGGAGCTGGTGGTACGCTGATTTCAGGTCAATGGTCGAGAAGACACGGTACTGTGCGATCTGGTTGACCATATCAGCTATGCGGGGGAGTGGGTAGGCGTCCAGCAGGGTGTAGCGATTTATTGTCTGGCTGTAGTCGATGACCAGGCGCTGCTTCTCGCCGGTCTTAACGACCACAACCTGGGCTCGCCAGGGGCTGGTGCTGCCCTCAATAATCCCTTCCTTCAGGAGCCGCTCCACTTCGGTTTTAATGAAAACCCTGTCCCCGGCACTGTATCACCTGCTCTTTGTGGCGATGGGCTTACAGTCGGGGGTGAGGTTAGCAAACAGTGGTGGGGGGGGGGTGACTCTGAGTGTGGAGAGGTTGCACCTGGTGCGCGGCGGGCAATTTGGAAGCTGCTGGCTGCGGACTGTGAGTGGGGGTAGGGGTCCACCGTACGCCATCGTAACGCTTTTAAGGTGGCACTGAAAATCTAACCCCAGCAGGACGGCAGCGCAGAGGTCGGGCAGGACCAGAAGTTTAAAATGATCGTACACGGTCCCGTCTACTACGAGTGTCACTACGCAGTAGCCGCCGATGTCCGCCGACTGGGACTCGGAGGCCATAGAAATCCTCTGGTGCGCAGGCAGGACTGGGAGAGAGCAACGCCGCACCGTGTCGGGGTGGATGAAGCTCTCCGTGCTCCCAGAGTCAAAAAGGCAGATTGTATCGTGGCCGTTTACCTTAATGTCCATTGTGGAACTGGCCAGCTGGTGCGGTCTCGCTTGGTCCAGTGTAACGGATGCCAGCGTAGGGGTCGGTGTGTCGCTGCGGGTATCAGATGAGGCGGTGTTGGGGGCCTGCTGCGTTCTGGCTGTCGTCCAAGATGGCGGCATCCATGATCCCCATGTGGCTGGAGGCATCCAAAATGGCTGCTGTACCGGTGGTTCGCACATGGCCGGGGAGGCCCAAGATGGCGGCCCGCATGGCCCACACGCGGCGCTGCTGGGGTTCGGGGTGGCTTTGGCCCTGCAGACGTTAGCGTAGTGTCCCTTCTTCCCGCAGCCCGAGCAGATCGCGTTTTTCGCCGGGCAGCCCGCTCTGGGGTGTTTTGCCTGGCCACAGAAGTAGCATTTCTGGCCTTGGGGCACTGCTGTCTGGCCTTGGGACACTGCTGCGGTAGTTGGGCCGTTGCTGGGGTGTGGCTGGGGTGGCACGGCGCTATGAGGTGGTCCTACCGTGTCCCAGGCTGTCGTTCCCCGCGGCGTCCACGGTGCAGAGGAGTAGGCATCCATGCCCCGGTAGGCTGCATCCAATGATAGTGCGAGTTCAGAGGCCTTGTTGAGGTCGAGGTCACTCTGCTCCAACAGTCGCTGTCGGGTGTAATTGGATCTGTGGCCCGCTACAAAAGCGTCCCGGATAAGTTCCTCTGTGTACACGGCGGCCTTTACATTCTTACAACCACAGGCCCGGCCAAGCACAGACAGTGCCTGAAGGTATTCCACGGTCGATTCCCCAGGTTGTTGTTTACGACTCCCCAGAAGGTGCCTGGCGTACACTTCGTTCACTGGGCGCGTGTACTGGTCCTTGAGGCGCTTGATAGCGTCCGCGTACGAGGTTGCGTCTTGGATGACCGAGTACACTCGTTGGTTCACTTTGGAGGTCAGGACATCCAGTTTGTCCTCGTCCGATTTGATTGCTGCGGAGGCGGTCAGGAATTTTTCGAAACACTTCAGCCAGTGAGTAAACTTGGTGGCTGAGTCCGCCTCCCGATGATCTAAGTCCAGGCATGCTGGTGTGAGGATCTTCTCCATTATAAAAATTTTGTTAATAAAATTGATGCGCTATCAATTACTCATAAAAGACTGAGGCCTAGAAATTGGGTTGTGGGCTCGCCAGGGCTGTAGCGCCAGAAATTTTGCGCCAGCGTTAATGCGGCAGCGCCCGACGAAAATTCGGTTGTGCCGGCCCCAGACGGCGGCGGGCGCTAAAGGAGGGTTTTAGCGCCTGAAAACGGGCGTTGAATTGGGTTTCCCGGCGCTAATCCCCCGCTGCGGCACCCGATGCGGTGCGGCAGGCTGGGGAACTGCAGGCCTCTTCCTTCTGTTAAGGAGGAGCTGCCTGCAGCCGACAACTGTCTGGCGGATTCCCCCGACATCTGAGCCCGGCACCTCGGGGAAGTGCCGGGCTCGCAGCACACACTCATCAGGGCCGCGGGGGGGGTGATGCAGGAGTCCGGGAAGGGAGGTGCGGGCAGGCGGCCGCCGGGAACGCGGCCGGCCGCCGCTCCACCTTTATGCGCCGGCGCAAAGGCGTGTAAGAACACTTTTCACATTCGTTAGTTGCGCCTGCCACGGGCGAGGCGGGCGCAACTGAATTTGGGCTTGGGGCCGGGTTACCACGGCAACCGGGACGCTGCGCACACCGATGACGTCATCGGTGCCGGCGCAGCGCTACCGGCTAACGCCGATGGTAAGGCCCAAGTCAATTTGCAAAACGGCTATAAGTCCGGCGCAAGGCCCTCTAGCGCCACTAATTGGGCGCTAAGCCCACTCAATTTCTAGGCCTGAGAGTTAAGAGAGTAACTAAAGGCTTTTATTAACAAAAGAATGAAGGTCTGCCTCGAGTGGTCGACCGGTCCAGAAATACAAAGGGGCTGGGGAGCAGTCACCTTTATACTAGGACTTGTGGGAGGAGTCAGCCGAGGCATGTCCAGGCATGTACACAGTGGAATACAAACAGTGGTTTACCACAAACGTCTGTTCTGAAAGACACAACCTCTGACAATATAACACTCCCGCTGTACTACAATGGAGGCTCAGTCTACATGCTCAAGTCCTGGAGTGGGACTTTAACCCACAACCTTCGGGCTCCGAGAGGCTGGAGTGTCGAAGAGAGGGGCGGTATGTGAGAGAGGGTACAGGAAGGAGAGAGGCAACAGTGGGCAGAGAAACTGGCAGAGGGCATGGTAAAGAAAGAGGGAAAGTATGTAAAACGGGATTGGAGAGGAGGAGGGAGAAGGGATAGGAGAGGGGGAGTGTGTGAGAAAGGGGTTGGAGAGAAGGAGAGAGAAGGGATAGGAAACCGGAAATGTGTGAGCAAGGAGTTGAAGAGAGGGAGGGAAAAGGGATAGGAAAGTGGAAGTATGTAAGAAAGTGTTTGGAAAGGAGGGAGGAGAGATAGAAGGGAAATTTTGTAAGAAAAGGCAAGAAAGAGGGAGGGAAAGGAGATAGGAGACACAGATTGCCCATGTAGAAGGCAGACACCTATGTGCTCGGTGTAGCAGAAACTTAACACTGCTCTTCATAAAGACGTTTATGATCTTGTCCGAGCTGGTACATGTAGTGTATGTGCCTTTAAGGGGAGAACTACTTTTTACAGCTCCTGTATACTGTAGTACCGGCAGTGACCACACCTGTATATAACCCTGAGTAGGGATCTGTATTGTTAGTTTTAGAGCAACCCTCATCCAGTAAACACCTGTTGATTGTTCTCTGCAGTCTCTGTCGATTATTTGAAGGACACACTACCTAAAGATTCACGGATTCAACAGTACACAGGGCAAATGTCCCCGTCTGCTGGTCCTCTGAACCTCACTCGGCAAATTCAGAGCAACAACAGAACTAACACGCTACGATCGCACCTTAAGCACTCAGCAACTGTCTCCTGCCCTTTACCAGGCAGACAGCCTTCTGCGAGACTATCAGGCAACTCCTTCACCTCCTGTCCCCGCCTCCGCACCGCGCCAAAGCAAACAAAAGCAATTTGCGGTTTCTACACACAGATCTGGAAAGGAAACAAACCGACATGATCTTTAAACTGTCACCAACCAGTCATTCTCGCCCCCTCCCCTTGATCAGGGATCAGACACCAATCATTCAAGGCAGGGCGTCCCATGGGGTCCTGCTGTGCCATCTTGCCGCAGGCTTGACAATAAAAGCAGTTAAAGGACACCAAATCTGTTTACCTGTTCAGTTGGTGATTGGATTAAAGGGCTAATTAGGGTTAATGATATGTTTTATTTATTGAGCTACTTGCTGGTTACTGATCCACTCCCTGCTCCAGGGAGTTACTGCTGTATTCTTGCTAACGTTTTCTTTTTAATGACTTGTTTTATTGGTGTCAGCTGTGGCTCGGTGGGTAGCCCCCTCGCCTCTGAGTCAGAAGGTCCCGGTCAAGCAGCGCCTCGATTTTAAAATTCTCATCCTTGTTTACAAATCCCTCCACGGCCTCGCTCCTCCCTATCTCTGTAATCTCCTCCAGCCCCACAACCCCCCCCACACCCCCGCCCCGAGATCTCTCCTCTAATACTGGGCTCTTCAGCACCCCCGATTTTAATTACTCCACCATTGGTGGCCGTGCCTTCAGTTGCTGAGGCCCTAAGCTCTGGAATTCCCTCCATCAACCTCTCCGCCTCGCTACCTCCCTCGCCTCCTTTAAGGTGCTCCTTAAAAACTACCTCTTTGACCAAGCTTTTGGCCCTAACATCTCCTTATGTGGCTCGGTGTCAAATTTTCTCTGATAACGCTCCTGTGAAGCGCCTTGGGACGTTTTGCTGCGTTAAAGGCGCTATATAAATGCAACTGGTTGTTGTTGTTGTTGTCGTGGGTTCGTATCCCACTTGAGTGGAAAATCTCGGCTGACACTCCCAGGGCAGTACTGAGGGAGTGCCGCACTGTCAGAGGTGCCGTCTTTCGAAGCCCCGTCTGCCCTCTCAGGTGGATGTAAAAGATCCCATGGCATTATTTCGAAGAAGAGCAGGGGAGTTATCCCCGGTGTCCTGGGCCAATATTTATAACTCAACCAACATCACTAAAAAACAGATTATCTGCACATTATCACGTTGCAGTTTGTGGGATCTTGCTGTGCACAAATTGGCTGCCGCATTTCCTGCATTACAACAGTGACTGCACTTCAAAAGTACTTCATTGGCTGTCCTGAGGTTGTGAAAGCCGCGATATAAAGCATGCTTGGGCCAAATTTTAACACGTTCCACTCCACCACCGGAGGCTGGTCTTTCAGTCACTACGCCCATTCTTTGGACTTCCCTACCCGCCATTTCCTCAGAAGCCTCCCTTAAACCTATCTCTTGATTGTACTTTAAGACAGGAGAACTCCGATATAAATGTGAGTCCTGTTGCTGCTCTACAATAATCTGGTTGGGAGAACGACATAGAATCACACAGCACAGAAAGAGGCCATTCGGCCCATCGAGTCTGCGCCGGCTCTTTCGAAGAGCAATCCAGTTAGTCCCACTCCCCTGTTCTTTCCCCATAGCCCTGCAATTTTTTCTCCTTTAAGTATCGAATTCCCTTTTCGAAGCTACTTTTTTTTTATTCGTTCATGGGATGTGGGCGTCGCTGGCCAGGCCAGCATTTATTGCCCATCCCTAATTGCCCTTGAGAAGGTGGAGGTGAGCCGCCTCCTTGAACCACTGCAGTCCGTGTGGTGAAGGTACTCCCACAGTGCTGTTAGGGACAGAGTTCCAGGATTTTGACCCAGCGACGATGAATGATCGGCGAGATACTTCCAAGTCAGGATGGTGTGTGACTTGGAGGGGAACTTGGAGGTGGTGGTGTTCCCGTGCGCCTGCTGCCCTTGTCCTTTTAGGTGGAAGAGGTCGCGGGTTTGGGAGGTGCTGCCGAAGAAGCCTTGACGAGTTGCTGCAGTGCATCTTGTAGATGGTACACAATGCAGCCACGGTACGCCGGTGGTGGAGGGAGTGAATGGGCCAGAAATTCGGGTCTCCACGGGTGAGTACGCGCTGTGTACTCACGCGTAGGGCCAACGAAAGTGCCGGTTTCGTGCATGCACTGCGCATGCGCTGGAAACCGGAACTTCCATTCGCTTGAAGGAAGGGGTTCAGAGGTCAAACGCATGCGCCGGAGAGGCAGCGCGTACGCCTGGAACTTTCGTTTTTTTTCCAGGTTTCTCCGGGAGGGTAAGTCTCCAGGAGCTACACTTTTAAAAAGCAGTCGCAAGGCCGGCTTTTAACAAGGTAAGTGGTGAATTAAATAAAATTAAAACATTTTTTCCACAGGTTTATTATTTTTAAATACTTTAAAGAAAGGTAAGTTTATTTTTAGCCCCGTTAGAAAATGTAATTAATTTTTTCAAAAATTTTAATTATTGTTTAAAATAGTTATTTTATGTAATTTATAGTTATTTTAAAAATGTGATGTTTTAAAAAAAAATTATTTGAAGTTTTAGTTAGGTTTTGGGGCCAATCTCTATTCATAGGTTTGACAGCTCTTCCTGTCAAATCTATGAACAGAGATTCCCTGCTACCATTGGCTCTCCATGGCCCACGTGATCCCAGGGGACGCTTCCAACTAACTGCACCCCTGGGATACGCAAGCACTGCGCGCCGGCAGTTGGAGCAAGTCCAGGATCGGAATCCCACGCGGGCCCACAGCACAACGGCCGGCGCGCTAGGTAAGTGGTAAGTGCAGGTCGGGGGCTTGCACCCGCGGGAAGCCTCCGACCCGAATTTCTGGCCCGGTGGATGGGGTGCCAATCAAGTGGGCTGCTCTGTCCTGGATGGTGTCAAGCTTCTTGAGTGTTGTTGCAGCTGCCCTGAGTACTATCTTCATTTTTGGTCTTGTATATCCTTCAACGTATATAACTGATCAGGCCAGAACCTGAAGTTAATTTGCCTCCTCTCCTCTCGTGTTGCTCTACAGTTCCCTGGGTGTTGTCTGCCCAATGCCCAGTGTTCATTCTTCACACGTGAGCCTAAACAACCAACCAATACCCGTCTCCCTTGGTCTCTCCTCGTTTTCAAATCCCTCCACGGACTGACTTCACTCGATCTGAGTTTCCTTCCCCAGCCATATGTCCCGCCCGCACCTTTCGGATTGATTACTGGTCCTTCCCCAGTGATTCTGGACAGGCTATTTTACCATGAAGACCGTCACAGTCGAGCCCAATCCTGTCCTTATCCAACGTCCAATCTTCCCTGCCGGCCAATGCACAGTGCAAATGCTGATTGGATTTTCCTCTTCCTGGCCTAGGGGGTGCTGTGGGCAGATAGGGCAGCCCAATTCATGCCCCAATTCATGCCCCCAATTCATGCCCCCAATTCACATCAACTGATGCGGCGTAGACTGCGGATTGAATATGGGATCCTCGCGCCCAACATTAATCCCTCAACCAACACCACTAAGACCGCTTAAATGGTCAGTTGTCTCACTGACTTTTAATTGCCCTCTGATAGTGGCCTAGCAAGCCACTCAGTTGTTACAAATTGCTGTGATTTAAGAAGAAGGCTCACCGTCACCTTCTCAGGGCAGCTAAGTGCCGGCCTTCATGGCAGTGACGCCCACATCCCGAGACTGAATTTAAAAAAAAAACAACACAACACTCCTTCAGTACTGATGGAGTGCTAGCCTCGACTTAGTGCTGGTGTGGGGCTTGAAGCCACAACCATCCATCTCAGAGGCAATAGTCCTACCAACTAAGCATGTGCACTCCCTGGAGTAGGAGGAAGCATGAATAACGTTCTGCCGAAACTCACTGCCTTGGCTTCCTCTTGGTTCAGGTACTGGGTAGTTGGCAGCAGCGATAACAACTTGCATTGATACGGCTCCTTTAACACCGTAAAACATACCAAGGAGCTTCGCACGTGTGGTTATCAGACAAAAACTGACACCGAGCCAAAGAAGGAGATATTAGGACAGGTGACTAAAAGCTTGGTCAAAGAGGTAGGTTTTAAGGAGGAGAGAGAGGCTGGAGAGGTTTAGGGAGGGAAATTCCAGAGATTGGAGCCAAGACAGCTGAAGGCACGGCCACCGACGGTGGAACGAAGGAAGTGGGGGAGGCACGAGAGGCCAGAGTTGGAGGAGCGCAGAGATCTGGGAGGGCTGTGGGGCTGGAGGAGGTTACAGAGATAGGGAGGGACGAGGCCTTGGAGGGATTTGAAAACAAGGATAAGACTTTAAAAGTCGATACGTCGGGGGACCGGGAGGCAATGTAGGTCAGCGAGCACAGGGGTTGGTTGATGGGTGAACGGGACTTGGTGCGAGTTCGGGCGCGGGCAGCAGAGTTTTTGTCGAGCAGCGTGGAAGGCGAGAAGCCGGTTGGAAACCATTGGAATAGCCGAGTCTGGAGGTAAGAAGAGCATGAATGAGGGTTTCACCAGAAGATGGGCTGTGGGATGGCAGCAGACTGCAAAAAGAAAAAAAAGAAAGACTTGCATTTATATAGCACCTCAAGGACATCCCAAAGCACTTTACAGCCAATGAAGTACTTTTTGAAGTGTGGTCACTGTTGTAATGTAGGAAACGCGGCAGCCAATTTGCGCACAGCAAGCTCCCACACACAGCAATGTGATAATGACCAGATAATCTGTTTTTAGTGATGTTGGTTGAGGGATAAATATTGGCCCGGGACACCGGGGAGAACTCCCCCTGCTCTTCTTCGATATAGTGCCAGCGGGATCTTTTACGTCCACCTGAAAGAGCAGACGGGGGGCTCGGTTTAACGTCTGATCCGAAAGACGGCACCTCCGACAGTGCAGCACTCCCTCAGCACTGCGCTGGGAGTGTCAGCCTGGATTTTTGTGCTCAAGTCTCTGGAGTGGGGACTTGAACCCGCGACCTTCTGACTCAGAGGCGAGGGTGCTACCAACATGAGTTATAAAGGCAAAGGAAAGGCCGTGAGTAGAAGAAGGAGAAAGACTAGCATTATCTGCCTTCGCTTAGTGATTTAGAAACACTTCCATTTAAGAATCTCCCTTTAAATAGTTAACAATCTCAGTCGGAGCTCCTGCAGCATAAATAATACAGCGAACTAAATAGAATTCTGGGGCGTAAATATTTCCTTAGAAGGAATTGAGTGTAAAAAGCAGCAATAATCTTCATCTCTGCTTGTCAGTGTAAATCACCCTAAGTAGCTGTTTTGTCAACAGGACATTATCCATGTAGCCCTGGCTCTTTATTATAGTTCCTGCAGCTGTGCCTGGCTGACATATGCTCTCACCAGTCACCATATGGGGCCTGTTGTGGACAATACATCAACCAGTGCTTTATCCTTGAGGCTTAAAGGACTGAGGTCTCACATCGGAGCATGTCTGATGACAAGTTTTCCACCAGCGCTACTGATCTCCGTTTTTGCACCGGCCATGTTGGTGCTCAGCCGACGCCTCAGTCACAAACCGTGCTGGCAGCGTCAGTCGTGGCTCAGTGGGTAGCACTCTGCTCTCTGAGTCATAGAGGCTGTGGTTCAAGTCTCGCTCCAGCGACTGGTGCACAAGGACACCTTGCAAAGAGTTGGAATAAACGGGTCTTTTTCCGAGTGGCAGGCAGTGACTAGTAGGGTACCGCAGGGATCGGTCCTAGGACCCCAGCTATTCACAATATATATTAATGATCTAGATGAGGGAACTAGATGTAATATCTCCAAGTTTGCAGACGACACAAAGCTGGGTGGGCGTGTGTGCTGTGAGGAGGATGCCGAGAAACTCCTGTATGATTTGGACAGGTTGGGTGATTGGGCAGAAGCATGGCAGTTGCAGTATAATGTGGATAAATGCGAGGTTATCCACTTTGGTGGCAAAAACAGGAAAACAGATTATTATCTGAACAGCAATAGATTGGGAGAAGGGGAAGTGCAACGAGACCTGGGTGTCCTTGTGCACCAGTCGCTGAAGGTAAGCATGCAGGTGCAGCAGGCAGTTAAGAAGGCAAATGGTATTTGGGCCTTCGTAGCGAGAGGTTTCAAGTACAGGAACAAGGATGTCTTGCTGCAGTTGTACAGGGCCTTGGTGAGACCACACCTTGAGTATTGTGTGCAGTTTTGGTCGCCTTATCTGAGGAAGGATGTTCTTGCCATGGAGGGAGTGCAGCGAAGATTCATCAGACTGATACCTGGGATGGCAGGAATGGCATATGAGGAGAGATTGTGTCGATTGGGCTTATACATGCTGGAGTTTAGAAGAATGAGAGGGGTTGTCATTGAAACTTATAAAATTCTATCAGGACTAGACAGACTAGATGCAGGAAGGATGTTTCTGATGGCCGGGGAGTCCAGAACCAGGGGTCACAGTCTAAGGATAAGGGGTAAGCCATTTAGGACTGAAATGAGGAGGAATTTCTTCACCCAGAGAGTGGTGAACCTGTGGAATTCTCTACCACAGAAGGCAGTGGAGGCCAATTCATTAAATATATTCAAGAAGGAGTTAGATATATTTCTTATGGCTAAAGGGATCAAGGGATATGGGGAGAAAGCAGGGACAGGGTACCGAATTTGGATGATCAGCCATGATCGCATTGAATGGCGGAACAGGCTCGAGGGGCCGAATGGCCTACTCCTGCTCCTATCTTCTATGTTTCTATGCTCCAGGGACTTGAGCACGTAATCTAGCCTGACACTCCCAGTGCTGCACTGCCGGAGGTGCCGCCTATCGGACGAGACGATAAAGCGAGGCCCCGTCTGCTCTCCCAGGTGGTCGTAAAAGATCCCACGGCACTATTTCAAAGACGAGCAGGGGAGGTTCCCCCCGGTGTCCTGGTCAATAATTATCCCTCAACCAACATCACTAAAACAGATTCTCTGGTCATTATCACAATGGCTGTTTGTGGGATCTTACTGTGTGCAAATTGGCTGCCGCGTTTCCTACATTACAATAGTGACTACAATTTAAAAGTCCTTAGTTGGCTCTAAAGTGCGTTGGGACGTCCTGAGGTCGTGAAAGGCGCTGTATAAATGCAAGTTCTTTCTTTCTATTAAGGCCTTGACCCCCTTCATGTACCCCAACTCAAGCGCAAAATCCAGGCTGACACTCCCAGTGCAGTGCCGAGGGAGCACTGCACTGTCAGAGGTGCCGTCTTTCGGGTGAGACGTTAAACTGAGGCCCCCGGCATCTGCTCTCTCAGGTGGACGTAAAAGATGTCACGGCCACTATTTCAAAGAAGAGCAGGAGAGTTATCCCTGGTGTCCCGGCCAAAATGTATCCCTTAGCCATCACCTAAAACAGACTTTCTGGTCATTATCACATTGCTGTCTCGATCTTCCTGGCTGCAATGCTCCATCTCACCCTCAGTAAGCTCCCCGCTGGAGTGGAGCTAATCTACAGAACAAACGGGAAACTGTTCAACCTCCGTCGCCTCCAGTCCAGATCCAAGGTCGTCCCATCCTCTGTCGTCGAATTACAGTATGCAGACGATGCTTGCGTCTGCGCTCACTCGGAGGTCGAACTCCAAGCCATCGTTAACACCTTCACCGAAGCGTACGAAAGCATGGGCCTTACACTAAACATCCGTAAGACAAAGGTCCTCTACCAACCTGCCCCCGCCACACAGTACTGCCCCCTGATTATCAAAATCCATGACAAGGCCTTGGACAACATGGACCACTTTCCATACCTCGGGAGCCTACTGTCAACAAGGGCAGACGTTGATGACGAAGTCCAACACCGTCTTCAGTGTGCCAGTGCAGCCTTCAGTCGCCTGAGGAAGAGAGTGTTTGAAGACCAGGACCTCAAACCCGGCACTAAGCTTATGGTCTACAGAGCAGCAGTGATACCCGCCCTGCTGTATGCCTCAGAGACATGGACCATGTACAGCAGGCACCTCAAAGCAGTGGAGAGGTACCACCAACGCTGCCTCTGCAAGATCCTGCAAATCCATTGGCAGGATAGGCGCACCAACGTCAGTGTTCTCGCTCAGGCCAACATCCCCAGCATCGAAGCTTTGACCACGCTCAATCAGCTCCGATGGACGGGTCACATTTTCCGCATGCCCGATACGAGACTCCCAAAACAAGCGCTCTACTCGGAACTCCGACGCGGCAAGAGAGCCCCAGGTGGGCAGAGGAAACGCTTCAAGGACACCCTCAAAGCCTCCTTGAAAAAGTGTAACATTCACACCGACACCTGGGAATCCCTGGCCCAAGACGGCACAAAGTGGAGAAGCATCCGGGAAGGTGCCGAGCACCTCGAGTCTCTTTGCCGGGAGCAAGCGGAAGCCAAGCGCAGGCAGCGCAAGGAGCGCACGTCAACCCAAGCACCACACCCACCCGCACCTTCAACCACCGTCTGCCCTACCTGTGACAGAGACTGTAGGTCCCGCATTGGACTCATCAGTCACCTGAGAACTCATTTTTAATGTGGAAGCAAGTCATCCTCAGTTCCGAGGGACTGCTCAAGAGAGAGAGAGAGAAGGTTTGTGGGAGCTTGCTGTGCGCAAATTGGCTGCCGCGTTTCCTACATTAGAACAGT
The DNA here is from genome assembly GCF_052327205.1 of Somniosus microcephalus. NCBI lineage: Eukaryota > Metazoa > Chordata > Chondrichthyes > Squaliformes > Somniosidae > Somniosus > Somniosus microcephalus. Next base: position 372,720,550 of record NC_140988.1, on the reverse strand, counting down.
GACTGCACTTCAAAAAGTACTTCATTGGCTGTAAAGCGCTTTGGGACGTCCTGAGGTCATGAAAGACGCTGTATAAATGCAAGTTCTTTCTTTCTATTAAGGCCTTGACCCCCTTCATGTACCCCGACTCAAGCGCAAAATCCAGGCTGACACTCCCAGTGCAGTGCTGAGTGAGCGCTGCACTGTCGGAGGTGCCGTCTTTCGGATGAGACGTTAAACCGAGGCCCCCGGCGTCTGCTCTCTCAGGTGGACGTAAAAGATGTCACGGCCACTATTTCAAAGAAAAGCAGGAGAGTCATCCCCGGTGTCCTAGAAGTAAAGGGAATTAAGGGTTATGGGGAGCGGGCAGGAATTTGGACATGAGTCTAGGTTCGGATCGGACATGGCCCTGTGGGTAGTGGAGTGGGCCCAGGGGCCGTGTAGCCTGATCCTGCTCCAATTTCGTGTGTCTAATTCTGTTAGATTCAGGAGATGGTTCTGTGATAGTGGATTGGCGGTTAGGATCAGATCAGCCATGATCTTATTGAATGGCGGAGCAGGCTCGAGGGGCCGATTGGCCTACTCCTGCTCCTATTTCTTATGTTCTTATGTCCCGGCCAAAATTTATCCCTTAGCCATCACCTAAAACAGATTATCTGGTCATTATCACATTGCTGTTTGTGGGAGCTTGCTGTGTGCAAATCGGCTGCCGCGTTTCCCACATTACAACAGTGACCACACTTCAAAAAGTGCTTCATTGGCTGTCAAGCCCTTTGGGATGTCCTGAGGTCGTGAAAGACGCTGTATAAATGCAACTTACTACTTTCTTTCTTTCTGAGGTCTCTCTGCTTGGCTCAGCTCCTCAGCAGCTCAGCCATCAGGGGAGTGATCGTCGACAGTTTAGAATTACATCCCTGACAAAAACAATGAACCCTCGGATCATTAAAGTAATTTAGACAAGCTCGAATTGATAATTAACATTGAACCAATTTGGATAATGCAATTCAATGATTAACAGGGACAATCACAGCCAGTTTCTAATTAAATCTTGTATCGAATTGCTGTGTGGCAAGAGCTTTTTCTCATCAAGTTCGAAACATTTACTGTAAAACCCGAAAGAAATAGTGGAATCATTTTACCGTCAATAATATATTTTCAGCATTGTGGCGGGGGATCATAATTGGATTTTTTTCCTTTCATATTTGTGAGCTGTGAAGCATTATCAAAATCTCTTTACTTCATACATCTCTACTGAAATGCCACTTACAGTGCTCCCCAGCTCCCCACATGCACGAGTTGGTAAATGCATCATCAGCATTGTCTCAGTTTGGTTCTTGGTCTGTGCTGACTTTGCTGATGTCAGCTGGGGCAGCCCAAACAGCAGCAACTTGCATTTATATGGCGCCTCTAACGTAGTAAAGCACCCCAAGGCGCTTCACCGGATTATGAATCAGAGAAGAATTAACAGCGAACCACGTAATGAGGCATGAGGACCCGTGGCCAAAGTCTCTGTCAGTGAGGTAGGTTTTCAGGAGCATCTTAAAGAGGGAGAGAGAGGAAGGACGTCCTTATCTGAGGAAGGATGTTCTTGCCATGGAAGGAGTGCAGCGAAGATTCACCAGGCTGATACCTGGGATGGCAGGAATGACGTATGAGGAGAGATTGGGTCGATTGGGCTTATACTCACTGGAGTTTAGAAGATTGAGAGGGGATCTCATCGAAACCTATAAAATTCTGTCAGGCCTGGACAGACTAGATGCTGGAAGGATGTTCCCGATGGTCGGGGAGTCCAGAACCAGGGGTCATAGTCTAAGGATAAGGGGTAGACCATTTAGGACTGAAATGAGGAGGAATTTCTTCACCCAGAGAGTGGTGAACCTGTGAAATTCTCTGCCACAGAGGGCGGTGGAGGCCAGTTCATTAAATATATTCAAGAAAGAGTTGGATATATTTCTTAAGGCTAAAGGGATCAAGGGATATGGGGAGAAGGCAGGGACAGGGTACTGAATTTGGATGATCAGCCATGATCTCATTGAATGGCGGAGCAGGCTCGAAGGGCCGAATGGTCTACTCCTGCTCCTATCTTCTATGTTTCTATGTAGAGAGGGGCGAAGAGGTTTGGGGAGGGAATTCCAGAGCTTAAGGGCCCAGGCCGCTGGAGGCACGGCCGCCAATGGCGGAGCGAAGGAAATGGGGGTGCTCAAGAGGCCCGAGTTGGAGGAGCGCAGAGGTCTCGGAGTGTTGAAGGGCTGGAGGAGGTTACAGAGATAGGGAGAGGCGAGGCCATGGAGGGATTTGAACTCGACGGTAAGAACTTTTAAATTGGAGGACCGGCAGCCAATATAGGTCAGCGAGTACAGGGGTGATGGGTGAACGGGGCTTGGTACGAGTTCGGATACGGGCAGCAGAGTTTCAGATTAGCTCACGTTTGCGGAGGGTTCAAGGAGGGAGGCTGGACAGGAGGCTGTTGGAATAGTTGAGTCTGGAGGTAACAAAAGCATGGATGAGGGTTTTAGCAGCAGATAGGCTGAGGCAAGGGTGGAGACGGGCGATATTCCAGAGGTGGAAGTAGGCAGTAGGAGAGGATATGGGGTCGGAAGCTCAGCACAGGGTCAAATAGGCTGGGAAAATTTAATTTTTATTTCTTCCATTCTCGGGATGTGGGCGTCGCTAGCATTTATTGTCCATCCCAAGTTGCCCTTGAGAAGGTGACGATGGGCTTTCTTCTTGAATTGCTGCAGTCAATTTTGGTGAAAGTTCTCCCGCAATAATTTTCGCTCGGAGGTTTGACCCAGAAGCGGTGATATACACCAAGGGATGGTGTGTGACTTGGAGTGGAACTTGGAGGCAATGGAGTTTCCATGCACCCACTGCCCTTCTCCATCTTGGTGGTGGAGGTTGCGGGCTTGGGAGGTGCTGGCAAAGAAGCCTTGGTGACTTGCTGCAGTGCATCCTGTAGATAGTACTCACGGCAGCCACGGTGTGCCGGGGGTGGATGTTTAGGCTAGTAGATGAGCTGCTGGCCAAGCACGCTGCTTCATTCTGCTTCGTTCCACAGAAGCTCAACGTAAACTCGAGGAACAGCACCTCATCTTCCGATTAGGCACTTTACAGCCTTCCGGACTCAATATCGAGTTCAACAATTTCAGATCATAACCTCGGCCCCTATTATATTTTTACTTATTTTTTATCCCCACCTTTGTTTTGGCCCTTCCCCCCCCCTTTTTTTTTCTCTCTCCCACATGGCAGCTGTCTCTCATTCTGCCAGAACATTTCACACCTCATCTAGAGCCGCCTTTTGTCTCCACTAGTCCTATCACCATCTCGTCTCATTTTGAATACCTCTTAATGTCCCTTCACTTCTCTTTTGTTCTCTCCCAGCCTGGCCTTTCAATCTATTTCATTTCCTGTGCCTTTCCAGTCTTGACAAAGGGTTTGACTCGAAACGTTGACTCTATTTTCTCTCCACGGATGTTGCCTGGCCTGCTGAGTTTTTCCAGCATTTTCTGCTTCATTCTGGATGATGTCGGACTGCTTTGTCCTGGATGGTGCCACAGTGATCCTCGGCTGGGTGGAATAGTTAGGGTTTCCACCCCTAGCCGGTGATAGCTGCTAGAAGGTGCATGTGCATGTGGGTGATGAGGTAAGGACAGGGTGGGGCTTAGCTGTGACGTTCCCCCTCCATGGTTGACTAACCTGCCAACAATCACTGTCTCGGCTCCCACATGAAGAATGGCTTCTTGGGCAAATGGCCTTCTTTTGTGCTCTGTGATTCTGTGAAGAGGTGAGAAGCATAAAAGACAGGCTTGAAACTGTGGATGAGCCCAATAAATTGAATGATTACGGACATGAGCAATGACATGAATCAGTCATTCATGAAAGAAAGACTTATGAAATAATACTGAGCAGCCTGCAGGTGGTGCTGTCCAGGGAGAGTATAAATACTCGGGCATGGGCCCAGCTTGCACAGGACATTCTTAACAGGAACTAGTGAAGGACATAACTAGACCTCCATGTTGTAAAACAGTTGATTAACTTGACGTACTAAAACTACTAGGCGCTTGCTCGTCACCATTTCACGCTTAGACCAAGTGCCTAGTAGTTTTCTTACATCAAGCAACATGCCCTCCCTAAACAGTGCATACGAGGGAGAGTCACTGGACATTGAGGAGATGTCAGAGAGAGGCTAACTGGGTGCGCATATTCAAGAAGAGTGAGATGCAGGCAACCGCAGACCAACTGTTTAACTTCAATTCTGTGTAAAATCATGGAACTGAATAACAGAAGAAAACCGGAGGTCTTCCCGAGCAATAATGACCTCGTAAACTACAGTCGACCTTACTTCAAAGAAGGCAAATTCTGCTGACCAACCTAAGTGGCTTCCTAGAGGAGATGACAACCCAAGTGGACCGTTGAAAGCACTGCGACCTAGGCTTCCGAAAAAGCAGTTGTCGAAGTTTCACATGAAAGGCTTTCAGCTACATTCAAAGCTGTAGGGATTCCAGGTAAACCCAGGAATGGATAAGCAATTGGCCGAAGGGTAGAAAAGAAAGAAAGAAAGAAAATCCCTTCATCATTTTATAAACCTGGGTCAAATCACCCCTAAATCTACACTTCTCTAAACTGTAGAGACTCAGCTCTTTGAGCCTATCTGGGTGACTAAGATGCTTTAAACTGGGAATTAATCTTGTGGCCTTCCTATGCACATCTTTCCAAAGCCAAGTCCATGTGCTGATGGGACTCCCACAATGGCTCACATCTCAGAAAAAATAAAAGCCAGATCCTTTCAATCTCAATTGACCTCTCCGGACAGCAGCCTCTCAGTTTAGCCCTCTCAGGGTAAGATCCATTCAGTTCTGAGCGGTCTTCCCAGGTCACGATCCTTTTAGGACTGGTTCAGTAAGGGCAGAATCCTCTCAATCCTGATCAGTCCTCTCAGGATCCCCCTCAGGCTTAACAGGACCCCCTCAGAACAGGATCACCTCAAGATTGGTCCCCTCTTATGGAATCATCTCAATCCTTATTAGTCCCTGCAGGGCAGAACCAATCTTAACCCTGAATGGTCCCTTCACCGAAGATTCCTCTGAAAGCTACCTCCCTCTGGTTTCACACCAGCTGCATTAAACGACTCACGTTCATTGCTTGGATGTGAATGTGATGGATGAGGTGTGTTAATGACTGATCCCAACCACTAACATATCTCTACAGCATCCGCCCAATTCCATTTAATTACTCGTCTACAATGCTCAATCCTTTCAGCAGGCATCATAACGATTAAGAAAATGAAAAGAGCTCCAACAAAACGAAGCAAAGCGAGCTTCAAGGTAACTGAACGCAGCAGCAAAAGACTATATAATAATGATGTGAGGTTAAGAGCACATCAAAGGTGCTTTGTAACTGAGATGAGTGTTTTATTGCAATGCTATCAGTGGTGTCAAATGTAGATATACCGGCATTTCCCTTGCTCTCAATGGGAGACATTAAAATGTCAGAGAGGGACTAGCGTCATAAATCATGGGATGGCAGATGAGGAGGTGATCGGACTCCATCAGAAGCCAACAGGCCCCTCTGGGACAAGCACCGCAGGCAATGAAAGGGGGCAGCTATCACAAAGCCACTCGGATGCTTCGTGATTGGCAAGACGGATTGCGAATGGGGTTTTAATTTAGATGTATGCTTTGCTGGATTAAGACTATAAAAAGACAAACAATCATACAATAGATCAAGTGTTTGGCTCCACGCTCCAGCAGAAGGGAATATTGTAATCTTGAGTGTCTTTGTTTCAGACTCATTAGATTGAAGGTAATTCTGCTGGGAGTACGGTTGCTGTGCGTGTGAGATATTTGCACTCACCAAGGTCAGATCAATGCCGAGCGCCAGGCTATTTTTTTTTTAATGAATGAGTGATTTCAAGGATTGTGACGTGATTCTGCCCGAATGGCTGTGCGGTGAGATGGACTGCTGGGTCCGGTACTGAGCCCCACAGAAAAGCAAGATCCCAGGTTTTCTATCCCACTCTGTTGGCTGTTCACAGCTGGGGCAGCAGTTGGCCTGCAAAACTGGTCTCCCTGCCTCATGGGCTAGAGAAGGGAGAAAATAATCAGCTGGGATGCCTGCTCCTGATCATTGTCCTGTAACCCCCCCTTTTAAAGTATGTCCTTAGCACAGAGAAGGTTAACAGATTTAATAGAGGCGCTCAAAATCATGAAGGGTTTTGATAGAGTAAATACGGAGAAACTGTTTCCACTGGCAGAAGGGTCGGTAACCAGAGGACACAGATTTAAGGTGCTTGGCAAAAGAGCCAGAGAGGGGGAGATGAGGAGAATATTTTTTACGCAGCGAGTTGTTGTGATCTGGAACGCGCTGCCTGAAAGGGCAGTGGAAGCAGATTGAATAATAACTTTCAAAATGGAATTGGATAAATACTTGAAGGGAAAAAAATTGACAGGGCTATGAGGAAAGAGCAGGGGGGAGAGAAACATAGAAACATAGAAGATAGGTGCAGGAGTAGGCCATTCGGCCCCTCAAGCCTGTTCTGCCATTTAATGAGATCATGGCTGGTCAAGGGACTAATTGGACAGCTCTACCAAAGAGCCGGCACAGGCACGATGGGCAGAATGGCCTCTTTCTGGGCTATATGATTCTATGTGTAACTATGTATGTGCCTTTTGTGTGTGTGTAGTTCTTGAGTGGGGATAGGTTCAAGCTCTTCGATGATACCCTACCTGGTTGAATAAACTACTCGCAACAAACTCACACGCTGAATGGCCACTGGCGTGACCCACAGCAGGTCTGTCGATGCCTGTGGAACCCCAGGGCAAGCCTCCAGGAGAGATGGGGACAATACGTTAATCAGATACAGGCTTGCAGGGATCGGTCCTTGGACCCCAGCTATTCACAATGTACATTAATGATCTAGACGAGGGAACTAGATGTAATATCTCCAAGTTTGCAGACGACACAAAGCTGGGTGGGCGTGTGTGCTGCGAGGAGGATACCGAGAAACTCCAGGATGATTTGGACAGGTTGGCTGATTGGGCAGAAGCGTGGCAGATGCAATATAACATGGATAAATGCGAGGTTATCCACTTTGGTGTCAAAAACAGAAAGGCAGACTATTATCTGAATGGCAATAGATTGTGAAAAGGGGAAGTGCAACGAGACCTGGGTGTCCTTGTGCACCAGTCGCTGAAGGGTAGCAGGCAGTGAAAAAGGCAAATGGTATGTTGGCCTTCATAGCGAAAGGGTTTGAGTACAGGAGCAAGGATGTACTGCTGCAGTTGTACAGGGCCTTGGTGAGACCACACCTTGACTACTGTGTGCAGTTTTGGTCGCCTTATCTGAGGAAGGATGTTCTTGCCATGGAAGGAGTGCAGCGAAGATTCACAAGGCTGATCCCTGGGATGGCAGGAATGACGTATGAGGAGAGATTGGGTCGATTGGGCTTATACTCGCTGGAGTTTAGAAGAATGAGAGGGGATCTCATCGAAACTTATAAAATTCTGACAGGTCTGGACAAACTAGATGCAGGTAGAATGTTCCCGATGGTCGGAGAGTCCAGAACCAGGGGTCATAGTCTAAGGATAAGGGGTAAGCCATTTAGGACAGAGATGAGGAAGAATTTCTTCACCCAGAGAGTGGTGAACCTGTGGAATTCTCTACCACAGAAGGCGGTTGAGGCCAAGTCTTTAAATATATTCAAGAAGGAGTTAGATATATTTCTTAGAGCTAAAGGTATCAAGGGAGATGGGGAGAAAGCAGGTACGGGGTACTGAGTTTGGATGATCAGCCATGATCTCATCGAATGGCGGAGCAGGATCGAGGGGCCAAGTGGCCTACTCCTGCTCCTATCTTCTATGTTTCTATGTTTCTATGCAAGCACAACCATATACCCCAATTATCAAAATCCATGACGAGGCCTTGGACAACGTGGACCACTTTCCGTATCTCGGGAGCCTACTGTCATCAAGGGCAGCCGTCGACGACGAAGTCCAACACCGCCTTCAGTGTGCCAGTGCAGCCTTCGGATGCCTGAGGTAGAGAGTGTTTTAAGACCAGGACCTCAAACCCAGCACCAAGCTTATGGTCTGCAGAGCAGTAGTGATACCCGCCCTGCTGTATGCTTCAGAGACATGGGCCATGTACAGCAGGCACCTCAGGTCACTGGTGAGGTACCACCAATGCTGCCTCCGCAAGATCCTGCAAATCATTGGCAGGATAGGCACACCAACGTCAGTGTTCTTGCTCAGGCCAACATCCCCAGCATCGAAGCTTTGACCACGCTCGATCACATTGTCCGCATGCCCGATACTAGACTCCCAAAACAAGCGCTCTACTCGGAGCTCCGACACGGCAAAAGAGCCCCAGGTGGGCAAAGGAAATGCTTCAAGGACACCCTCAAAGCCTCCTTGAAAAAGTGCAACATCCCCACCGACACCTGGGAATCCCTGGCCCAAGACCACACAAAGTGGAGGAGAAGCATCTAGGAAGGAGTCAAACACCTCGAGTCTCTTCGCTGGGAGCAAGCGGAAGCCAAGCACAAACAGCGGAAGGAGCGGACGTCAACCCAAGAACCCCACTCACCCGCCCCTTCAACCACCGTCTGCCCCACCTGTGACAGAGACTGTAGGCCTCGCATTGGACTCAGTCACCCGAGAACTCATTTTTAGCATGGAAGCAAGTCATCCTCGGTTCCGAGGGACTGCCCAAGAAGGAAGAGATACACAGACCAAATATCAGTCAAAAGTCAGCCCATTCATTCTTGTGATGTGGCCATCGTTGGCAAGGCTGGCATTTATTGCCCATCCTTAGTTGCCCCTTGAGGTGGTGGTGGTGGTGAACCGTCTTCTTGAACCGGTGCAGTCCATGTGGTGAAGGTGCTCCCACAGTGCTGTTAGGTAGGGAGTTCCAGGATTTTGACCCAGCGATGAGGATCAGTGAGCATTGCTTTGGAAAAGTTCAAAGGTGAAGAGAAGTACTTGCTTTGGCTTTTGTTCTTAGAATATGGGTGACGCTGGCGAGGCCAGCATTTATTGCCCACCCTTAGTTCCTCTGAGTGTTGGTGCACCTTCTCCTTGAACTGCTCCAGTCCTTGTGGTGAAGGTGCTCCCACGGTGGTCTTCGGTAGGAAATTCCAGGATATTGACCAGGCGACGATAAAGGAATGGCGATATATGTCCAAATCAGAATGGTGTGCGGCTTGGAGAACTAAGAGGTGATGGTGTCTGCACGACATTGCTGCTCTTGTCCTTCTTGGTGGTGGAGATTGCATGGGAGGGAGATGCTATCGGTGTAACCTTGGTGAGTTGCTGCAGTGCATCCTGTAGATTGTGCAGACTGCAGCCACAGTGCACCAATGGTAAACGGGGTGCATATTGAGTCGAGTAACAGAGCCAGCGATCAAACCGATCTCTGTCCTGGATGGTGTCTAATATTGTTGCAGCTGCACCTATCCCAGTGATTGGTGAATATTCCTGACTTAAGCCTCATGGGTGGTGGAGAGGCTTTGAGAGGTAATGAGATGAGCCAATCATCGCAGAGTACCCAGCCTCTGTTCTGCTCTTATAGTCACGGTGTTGATATGGCTGATGCTCTTAACGTTTTGGTCAATGATGATCATCCACTTGCCACATTTGGCTGGAGACACTTGCAACCACTTCAGCCTTGTATCATGCATTCACCGTTGTGATGAAATATTCCATTCATCACTCATCAGTATTTCTCTGCCTGTGACTGTGGTTGCTTTCAGTTTCATTTCCATTGTATTGTACTGTGTGTAGGGCTCCGCCCATACCTGGCTCCTATGTAAGCTGGCCCAGCCTGCAGCACATCCAGTACGGCAGACCTCTGGATGGAAGATACATTCTCCTCTGTGTGTTACCTTCTAAGTCAATAAAAGCCTTGTTTTGTTTCGCTAACATCGAGTCTCGGATTTATTGAGGCACATCAATTTTATTGACTTAATTTTCAACACAATGGATCAACTCTTGAAACCCGAACGTTTGGATTTGGACCAGCATGCTTCGGACGCATCGGCACGCTTCGGACACTGGTTTATGTGTATGGAATTCTTCCTGGACAATTCCGCAGCCGTCAAAGACGCTACGGACGCTGCGAGTATGAAACTCGGAATTCTGCGGAATTGGGTAAGCCACCGGGTTTACCCCCTCATCCAAGACGCCGACACGTACCCGGCCGCCTGCGACATCTTAAAGGCGCATTACCAGCAGCCTACGAATGAGGTGTATGCTAGGCACCTGCTCGCTACTCGCGCACAGCGACCTGGGGAATCGGTGGAAGAGTTCCTAGGCACCCTGAAAACGCTTGGCAAAGACTGCAAGTGCCAAGATGTAAAAGCCGCAGTGTACACTGACGAGCTTGTTCGCGATGCCTTTATCACAGGCCTCAGCTCCACTTACATCCGGCAGAGACTGCTGGAAAAAACGGGATTGGACCTGAAACAGGCTGCGGACACAACACGATCCCTGGATGTGGCCCAGAGAAACTCGGACGCCTACTCTTCAGCCGGCGCCATCCACGCCGCCACGTGTGCACCAAGGGCGCCGCCATCTTGGAAGGCATCTTCCCCGCCCGGCAGCCCGACACCGTCGGGGCCCCGCTCTCCCCCCAGAAGCCCTACGACAGCCGCGACGCGTCGGGGACCCAACTGCTACTTCTGCGGGCAGCCGAAGCACACCAGAAACCTGTGCCCAGCGAAAGGCACCACCTGCTTTAAGTGCGGTAAGAAGGGGCACTTCGGGAAGGTGTGCAGAGGGAACCCCGCCGGAAAACCCGCCACCGCCGCGTGTGCGCCGTGGGAGCGGCCATCTTGGACGCCATCTTGCCCGACCTCGTGGGGTCCGCCATCTTGTGAGCAGACAGCATGGACGCCATCTTGTCTCGATCAGGGCCCTACAGTGGCATCGGTCACAGTGGACCAGACCAGGCCGCACCCGCTATCCAAATCAATGGTGGACATCGAGGTAAACGGGTGCAGGGTTAAATGTTTAATTGACAGTGGAAGCACGGAGAGTTTTATCCACCCTGAACTGGTACAACAACTCTCCCTAAAGGTGGTCCCTACTCGGGGTACCATCTCTATGGCTGATAAAACCCAGACATCGACCATTATGGGTTACTGCACGGTACAATTGTCCGTTAACGGAACTGTATACGATAATTTTAAAGTATTAATCATGAAGAATCTATGTGCGAGCGTGATCTTGGGCCTGGATTTCCAGTGCTACCACCAAAGCATCACGCTCAATTACGGTGGGTCCCAGCCGCCCCTCACAGTGTGCGGTCTGGCTACCCTGAAGGTAAAGCTGCCTTCGCTCTTCGCGAACCTTACCCCTAACTGCCGGCCAATAGCGACCAAAAGCAGGAGGTACAGCTGGGAGGACAGGTGGTTTATCGTGACCGAGGTAGACAGGCTCCTGAAAGAGCGCATTATTGAACGCAGCAATAGCCCATGGCGCGCCCAAGTGGTGGTGGTAAGGGGTAGCGAGAAGAAACGGATGGTGATCGACTATAGCCAAACGATCAACAGGTACACCCAACTAGACGCCTACCCGCTACCCCGCATATCAGAAATGGTGAACCAAATCGCCCAATACCGGGTGTTCTCCACCATCGACCTCAAGTCAGCGTACCACCAGCTCCCTATCAGACCAGAGGACCGCCCGTACACCGCCTTCGAGGCGAACGGACGCCTCTACCAATTCCTCAGAGTCCCCTTTGGGGTGACGAATGGGGTCTCGGTCTTCCAGAGGGAGATGGACCGCATGGTCGATGACCACCACTTGCAGGCAACCTTCCCCTACCTCGACAACATCACCATCTGCGGTCACAACCAGCAGGATCACGACTCGAACCTCGAGAGGTTCCTGAAAACCGCACAAAAACTCAACCTCACCTACAACGAGGACAAGTGCGTTTACAACACCACGCGCCTCTGCATACTAGGCAGCGTGGTGGAGAATGGGGAAATCGGACCAGACCCCGACCGATTGCGCCCCCTACGGGAGCTGCCCCTGCCCAACACTCCCAAAGCCCTGAAAAGGTGCCTGGGGTTATTTTCTTATTATTCCCAATGGGTCCCCAACTACTCCGACAAAGCCCGCCCCCTCTTGAAAGCATCCTCTTTTCCGCTCTCTGCTGAGGCCCATGCCGCCTTCAAAAGCATTAAGCAGGATATTGAGCGGGCCACGCTACAGGCAGTGGACGAGAACACTCCCTTTCAAGTGGAAAGTGATGCGTCTGACTTTGCCTTGGCGGCCACCCTCAACCAGGCAGGGCGGCCCGTAGCTTTCTTCTCGAGGACCCTCCAAGGGCCCGAGATCAGACACTCCTCCGTAGAAAAGGAGGCCCAAGCCATCGTGGAGGCAGTGCGCCACTGGCACCACTACCTAGCCGGCAAACGCTTCACCCTACTTACCGACCAGCGGTCGGTAGTGTTTATGTTCAATAATAAACAGAGGGGGAAGATTAAAAATGATAAGATTCTTAGGTGGCGGATCGAGCTCTCCACCTTCGGTTATGACATCATTTACCGGCCAGGGGCCCTTAACGAATCCCCCGACGCCCTCTCATGAGGGATGTGTGCCAGCGCCACCGGGGATCGGCTACAGACCCTCCACAATGACCTCTGCCACCCAGGGGTCACGCGGCTGTTCCACTTCATAAAGTCCCGCAACTTACCCTACTCGATTGAGGAAGTTCGGTCCCTGACCAGGAACTGTCGCACTTGCGCTGAGTGCAAGCCTCGGTTCTACCGCCCAGATAGAGCCCACTTAATCAAAGCTACATGGCCCTTTGAGCGGCTCAGCTTAGATTTCAAGGGCCCCCTCCCGTCCGTCGACCGCAATGTTTACTTCCTGAACATTGTGGACGAATACTCTCGTTTCCCATTCGCCTTCCCCTGCCCAGACATGACCAGCGCCACAGTCATTAAATGCCTCAACAGCCTGTTCTGCCTGTTCGGTATGCCGAGCTACATCCATACGGATAGGGGGGCGTCCTTCATGAGTGAAGAGCTACGCCAGTACATGCTGTCCAGGGGGATCGCCACGAGCTGTACCACCAGCTACAACCCCCGGGGTAACGGTCAAGTGGAGCAAGAGAACGGGACAGTATGGAAAGCAGTCACTCTAGCTCTAAGGACCAAAGGCCTCCCTATCTCCCGCTGGCAGGAAGTCCTCCCAGATGTGCTCCATTCGATACGGTCGCTATTGTGTACTGCCACCAATGCCACGCCTCACGAGCGAATGTTTGTCTTTCCCCGGAAATCCACCTCAGGCGTATCCATGCCGTCATGGCTCTCCACCCCAGGTCCGGTATTCGTGCGAAGGCATGTGAGGGGCCACAAGACGGACCCTCTCGTGGAGTCAGTGCACCTACTCCACGCCAACCCCCAATACGCGTATGTCCGGCACGCCGACGGAAGGGAGGACACCGTGTCCATAAAAGACGTCGCCCCAGCCGGTAACGACAACAACCACAACAACAGCAGCAACAACGACCACAGCAACTCTTACCCACCCACTACTCTTTCATCACCCCCGGGAGAACATCGACCAACGGTACCCCCACCAACTACCCCTTCAACAACCCTGGCGGCACCCCCGGCAGAGACCCAGGAGGCCACCGGGGACACCCAGCCGACACCCGCGGCACCACAACAGCCACGTCGGTCGCAGAGGACTATCAAACCCCCGAACAGACTAAATCTATAGAAGGGGTGAATGTGATGAAATATTCCATTCATCACTCATCAGTATTTCTCTGCCTGTGACTGTGGTTGCTTTCAGTTTCATTTCCATTGTATTGTACTGTGTGTAGGGCTCCGCCCATACCTGGCTCCTATGTAAGCTGGCCCAGCCTGCAGCACATCCAGTACGGCAGACCTCTGGATGGAAGATACATTCTCCTCTGTGTGTTACCTTCTAAGTCAATAAAAGCCTTGTTTTGTTTCGCTAACATCGAGTCTCGGATTTATTGAGGCACATCACACGTGCTGGGCTCCACCATGTTTGAGGATGGGAAAGCTCCTCCTTCTCTTAGTTACCATCGTCCACCATCACATTTGACTGGATAAGGTAGAACTACAGAGCTTTGCTCTGATCTGATCTGTTAACTGTAGGATTGCTTAACTCTGTCTATACCCTGCTGCTTTTGGTGTTTAGCATGCCGATAGCCCTGTACAGTAGCTTTAATCGGTCAGTACCTCACTCTCATGCTTGGTGCTGCTCCTTCTACAATCCATTTTGAACCAGGATTGGTCTCCTGTCTTGATAGTAATCAAGGGGTGAGGAATATCCTGGGCCATAAGGTTACAGATTCTGGTGGTAGACAATTCTGCTGCTGATGGCCCACAGAAACCTCATGGGTGCTCAGTTTTGGGCTGCGAGATCAGTTCTTAGTTTGTCCCACTTATCACGTTGGGCTTGCTGTGCTACATGGTCCATGGGGAGGCAGGAATTTGTCTTCTCAAGGACTGTGCGGTGGTTACATCTGCCAAGGATGTCATGGGCGGGTGAGTCAGCAACGAGTAAGTTGGTGAGGACGAGGTCAAGTAAGTTACTTCCTGACCAATATTTATCCCTCAATCAACATCATTAAAAGCAGATTATCTGGTCATTATCACATTGCTGTTTGTGGGAGCTTGCTGTGCACAATTTGTCTACTGTATTTCCTACATTACTGTTGCGTTTGCAAAGATAATCCAGAGGCCATATGCAGAGCTCAATTCATGTTGCTTTTAATGGCTGATCCAAACACACTCTTACAGGCAAAAGCAATCGAATACCTATATCCAATGTCAGACACAATACAATGATAACAGCACTATCAAACTCCATGTGCTCAGGCCAAGGCAATCGAGTACCTATCACCAATGTCAGACATAACATTTCCTCCCCCCTCACAGAATTTCAAACATGAAATGTAGTGACAAAGTCCTGTAGGTGGCCAGGGCGAGAACGTGTACGAACAGGCCGAGGTGCGGACTGGTGAAGAGCAGGCCGTGGTGGGGACTGGTGAGGAGCAGGCTGAGGCACAACATCTGCCTGAGGGTTGGCTGGCTGAGCCACATGTGCATCCCGCCACTCTGGGGGTAAGGCTTGGGGATTAGATCCGTATAATCCCGCATCAGGGGGTGCTGGCACCTTCCGAAGGCGGCTGGCATGCCACCGAGTGCCGTCAGTGAGGCAGAAAGTGGCTGGTCCAAGTTGGCGGCTGATTTGGAGAGGGGAGGACCAGAATGAGGCCATCTTATTGTTGCGGTGAGGCCAGCGGACTCTGACCCAATCGGAGATTGAGATGTTGGGCGCCTTGGCCCTCTTCGACTGGTCGAAGCGGAGTTTCATCTTCTCCTGCTGTCTAGCGACTGTGGCTTGAGCCCGTGAAGCAGGGCTCTGAGCTAGCGAGGGGCGGAGCCTGCCAAGGGGCAGCATGAGCCCACGGCCTAGCATGAGGGATGCGGGTGAGACACCTGTAGTGGAATGCTGGGAGGCTCTGTAGTGCAGCAGTGTGTGGAGGAGGGCCTTGTCAAACGCACACCCCTGGGATAGGTGTGCTCTGAGGCCATTTTTCAGTGTCTGGTTAAAACGCTCTACCCCCCCATTTGACTCGGGGTGGTAGTACGCTGTATGTGACGGATGCCCTTGCTCTCAAGGTAAGAGGAGAGTTCCGAAGAGACCATTTGGGGCCCATTTTCTGTGGTGATGGCCTTTGGATGCCCCCAGCGGGAGAAGAGGGATTCAAGGATATCGATGATGACCCGAGAGGTGACGGACCCACGGCAGTGACCTCTGGCCATTTTGAGTGCAGGTCATAAGTCACCACTAGGAACCGTTGATGGTGGGGGACACCATGGATCTCCCCGCAGACGTCCAGCTGCATATGCTCCCAGGGCTGAGAGGGCCAGGCAAGGGGTTGCAGGGGTGGGGGAGCTTGGTGGCCAGTCTTGCCACTTACAAGGCAGGCTGCACAGTCCTTGACCAGGGCCTCAATTTCCCTGTCGATACCCGGCCACCACACTAGGTCTCGGCATCGTTGTTTGAGCTTCACTATGCCCAAGTGGTCCTCTTGCGCCATGGATAAAACACACGCATGAAGGGCACTTGGGACCACAGTGCAGAGCCCACGTGCAACACAGGAGTCATTCCAGCAGGAGAGCTCCTCTTTAACTCTGGAGTAGGCAGACAGTTCCTCAGGCACCTTGCGAGGCCAGCCATCTCTGATGAAGGTGCACACATGGGAGAGGGCCGGATCCTGTTCAGAGGCCTCTCTGAGCTCCTGGAGAGAGACTGTGGTTTGGAGGGGCGTGTGCAGCATCTGGGCGATATCCTGTTCCACATGTTCAAACCCGACGAGTGGGGCTGGGGCAGAGGCAGTGCGGGAGAGCAGATCTGCAACAACATTGTCACGTCCTGGTGTGAACTGGAGACTGAAATTGTATTGGCGGAGGCGGTCAGACCAGCGGTGTAGACGCAGTGGTCTGTGGCCCGTGCCGGATGTCGACAGCAGGGCAGTGAGAGCCTGATATGTTCGCAGGGTGAAGGCACGGCCATACGTGTACAGGTGCCACCGCTCACATGCCCAGACGCACGCCAGCGCCTCACGCTCGCCTACTGAGTACTTCTGTTCAGTGGGGCTAAGGGCTCGGGAGGCAAAGGCGATTGGTTTCTCCACTCCCTTCTGTATCTGCGATAACACTGCCCCCACAGCTGCAGCGGACGCGTCGCAGGTGACGAGGGTGGGGCTGGCGACGTCAAAGTGAGCCAACACTGGAGGCAATGTGAGCTGTGATTTGAGGAGGCGAACAGCTTCCGTACAGGCTTGTGACCACACCCAGGGCTCATCCTTTCGCAGGAGCTGGCGCAGTGGGGCTGTGGTGGCTGAGTACTGGGGCAAAAACTTCAGGTAGTGCCCAGTCATGCCAAGGAAGGAGGCAACCTGTGCTGCAGAGCTGGGTTCTGGGATGCTGTGAATGGCATCCACATTTGACTGGAGTGGGGATATACCGTCAGCCGACAACCGAAACCCCACAAATTCGATCTCTGAAACAGCAAAGACACACTTTTCGCCATTCAGTGTGAGCTTGTGTTTTGCTAGAGCCGTGAAAACTCTGTGAAGGCATTCATCGTGAGTGGAGGTCGAGGGCCCATGCATGACGATGTCATCCAGGTAGATGGCCACCCCAGGAATGCCCGCGAGCACAGAGGACATCACCTTTTGGAAGCAGCTGGGTGCAGAGCTAAGTCCAAATGGCATCCTGGTGTACCGAAAGATGCCAGCATGTGTCACAAAAGCAGTGAGGTCCCTGCTGCTGGGGTGGAGGGGAACCTGTAGATAGCCCTGTCGAAGGTCCAGTTTCGCGAACAGGATGGAACCATAGAACTGCGCTGTGAGTTCCTCTGACGCGGGCAGTGGATATTTGTCAGGGACTATGGCCTTATTCACTGCTCGAAGATCGACACAGACGCGTAGACCACCTGACTTTTTCGTTGCGACCACCAGGTTGGAGACCCATGGGGAGGCATCAACTGGTTCGATGATGCCAGCTTCCAGTAGCTGCTTTAGTTCAGCTGTGACCCCGTCACGGAGAGCAAGCGGGATGTGGCGCAGTGGCTGAATGACAGGGGTAATGGTGGAGTCAACCATGGGCTGGTGGGTGAAGGCAGTCAGGCAGCCCAGACCCTCGAAGAGTGCTGGCCATGTTTGGCGCCACGGTGAGGCGACGTGCAGAATCGCAGACCCGCCGGTGTCCAAGAGAGAAAAGCCCAGGTCAGTGAAAAGATCCAGTCCCATCAGGTTAGCTCCTTGGCGTGCCACATGAAAACAAAAATCTGGCAAAACTTTTGTTCCATAGCGTACAGTGAGGTTGACTGAGCCCACTAGTCCAATTTTCGAATTACCATACCCGCAAAGGGCAGTGGAGGGCGCAGAGAGTGGCAGGGAGCTGAAAAAGCGTTTGAATGTGTCCACATTCAGCAGTGAGACGCTGGCGCTGGTATCCAACATCAGAGGGATGCACACATCATTCAGGTTAATTGTGCATGACTTGAAAGCCACTACTGGCCCAGAGCTCATGTTGTGAATTATAGTGCTTGAGGACTGAGAGTGTTCATTTGTAGCAGCCGGGGCAGAGCGGCAGACATTGGCAAAGTGATTTTGTTTTCCACAATTGCAACAGGCTTGGCCATGCGCGGGGCAATTCTGCGCTCTGGTAGCATGTGAACGAGATCCACAGTTTCCACACTGTTGCCGCGGTAGCGCGCGTTGCTGCCATCACGCGAACATTGCAGTGTCAGGGCTGTCGGGGCCGAGGGCGCCGTCACTGGGTGTGTGTGCTAGTTTCGCTGCACATTCAGCTGCAGACTCCACTTGAAAGGACAGCTTTAAGTTCCTCGGAGTCCACATCACGGAAGACCTCTCCTGGTCCCTCAATACCTCCTCTCTGGTGAAGAAGGCCCAGCAGCGCCTATATTTCCTAAGGAGGCTGAAGGGATGTAACCTGTCACCCCTGATCCTCTCTAACTTTTACCGCTGCACAATAGAGAGCATCCTGACGAACTGTATCACAGTATGGTATGGCAGCTGTAGCTACTATGACCGGAAAGCCCTGCAGCGGGTAGTCAAAACTGCCCAACGCATTACCGGCACCCGGCTACCGACCATAGAGCACATATACCAGAAACGCTGTTTACGGAGGTCACGGTCCATCATCAAAGACCCTACCCACCCCAGCCACAGTCTGTTCACCCTCCTGCCATCTGGGAGACGCTACAGATGCATTCGCACCCGTATGACCAGATTTAGGAACAGCTTCTTTCCCAGGGCTGTCATCCTACTGAACTCCACAAATAAACTCTAAAGCCTGCACATCTGCCAATGCACTTTATTAGGGTTATGTTTATGTTAATGTATTACAAGCCAAATGTATGTTGAATGTTTAAATGTCTTAATCTAAATGTACACTCTCGGGAGCCGCAAGCCTACATTTCGTTGTACTGCACTTGTGCACTAACAATGACAATAAAGTTGATTATTATTATTATTATTATGTTAACTGCCTGTGACAACGACAGATCGTCGGACTCGAGTAACAGTCTTTCACGCACTCTCACGTTGTTGGTGTGCTCTATTAGTTGATCACGCACCATCTCGTCTTGTAGTGCACCGAACTTGCACGAGTTAGCTAACCCCCTCAAATTCGCCACGTATTGATGCACAGACTCGCCGGGAAGTTGGTGACGCTGTCTAAAAATGACTCGCCGCAGGAGGGCACTTTGTGGGACAGAGAAGTGTGTGCTTAACAGAGCCACAGCCACATCATATGTTTGAGTTGAGTCTGCTGTGCCTAATGTCCCAAGAACACGCTGGCCCTCTGCTCCCAAGCAATGGGATAACAGTGCCTTTTTCCGTGCTGTACTCACATTTTCTAGTCAGAGAGAGGTGAGGTAGGTTTCAAAGGACTGTAACCAGCGAACCCATGGGATCGGGGGCTCACCAGGTAGTGCGAGGAAGGGAGGAGGTGGTGGAAGAGAGATTTCAGCCATCCTCGTCGCCAAATGTTGCGTTTGCAAAGATAATCCAGAGGTCGTATGCAGAGCTCAATTCATGTTGCTTTTAATGGCTGATCCAAACACACTCTTACAGGCAAAAGCAATCGAATACCTATATCCAATGTCAGACACAATACAACGATAACAGCACTATCAAACTCCATGTGCTCAGGCCAAGGCAATCAAGTACCTATCACCAATGTCAGACATAACAATTACAACAGTGACTACGCTTCAAAAGTACTTCATTGGCTGTAAAGCACTTTGGGACCTCCTGAGGTCATGAAAGGTGCTATATAAATGCAAGTCCTTCTTTCTTTTTTTCCCTCACATTGGTTCCCTCACTGCTCAGTCTGAGAGCTGTGTCCTTCAGGATTCAGCCTGGCTCGGTCAATGCTGGCACTACCAAGCCACCATTAGTGGTGGACATGGAAGTCCCTCACCCAGAGTACAGTCTGTGACCTTGCTTCACAAAGATAAGGGCAGATGTGGGAGGCCATTCTGCCCATCTAGCTCAATCCTTGATAGAAACCTACAATTCTTCCATTACACCATCAAAATGCCTCATCAACGTCTCTAAGGATTTTACCTCTACTGCCCTACGCGGAGACCATTTGAGATAGTGATCACTCTGTGTGAAGAACTAGTTCCTGACAACCAGTCCTGAACATGCTTTTTACCAGGGGTAGGACATTTAGGACTGAGATGAGGAGAAATTTCTTCACTCAGAGGGTGGTGAACCTGTGGAATTCTCTACCACAGAAGGCTGTGGAGGCCAAGTCACTGAATATATTTAAGAAGGAGGTGGATAGATTTCTAGACACAATAGGCATCTAGTGTAGTGTCCGAGTATCAATAATACACGGACTGCAGGAGAACAATAATAACAGGTATTTACTGAACAGAGGGTAACTTAAGACTGAAGTACAGAAGCCTGCTATGGCTTTATATACAGGTGTGGTCGCTGCCGGCACTGCAGTATAAAATCAGTTCTTCTCTTAAAGGTACATACACAACATCTAGGGGTATGGGGAGAGAGCGGGAATATGGTATTGAGATAGAGGATCAGCCATGATCATATTGAATGGCGGAGCAGGCTCGAAGGGCCGAATGGCCTACTCCTGCTCCTATTTTTAATGTTTTCTATGTTTCAATGTTTCTACCAATTTCTACCCATTTCCCTTGTCCTGCAGTTGTAGGTTCATTTCAAATAGCGACTCAGGGTTAACCCTTCCTGCTTCTCCCTAATGTTCCTACAAAGGGCAGTGGGAATCTGAAACTCTCCCCCCACCCCACCCCCCAAAATGCTGTTGAGGCTATGTCAAAGTGAACATTTCAAAACTAAGATTGATATATTTTTGTTGGGTCAGAGTATCAAGGGATACGGAGCAAAGGCAGACGCATGGGAACATCACCACCTACAAGTTCCCCTCCAAGCCACACACCATCCTGACTTGGAACTGTATCGCCGTTCCTTCACTGTCGCTGGGCCAAAATCCTGGAACTCCCTTCCTAACAGCATTGTGGGTGTACCTACACCATATGGACTGCAGCGGTTCAAGAAGGCGGCTCACCACCATCTTCTCAAGGGCAATTAGGGATGGGCACTAAATGCAGGCCTAGCCAGCGACGCCCACATCCCATCAATGAATAAAACATTTTTTTTTAAATGGAGTTGAGATACAGACCAGCCATGATCTGATTGAATGGCAGAACAGGCTTGAGGGTCTGAATGGCCCACTCCTGTTCCTCAGCTCCTCTGTCCCTAGGTTCCTAAGTTCCTATGTTCCTCTGTTCCTCTCTTCCCCATTCCTTTGTTCCTCTCTTAATCTGTTCCTCAGTCCCTCCCTTCCTCTCTTCCTAAGTTCATATTTTCCTATGTTGCTCTGTTCCCATGTTCTTTCTATTCCTGCTGCATTCCTCCTGAACAGATTGAAGATGGTTTAAAAGACATTGGTCAGGCCACAGTTGGAAGACTGTGTGCCGGTTTTGGACAGCTCATTATAAAAAGGATATTGGAGTCATGGAAAATGATGTTGTGGAGATTCACTGGGACAGAGATGAGAGGATATAGTCATAGCAAGACACTTGAAATTCACTGGAGCAGAGAAGCTCAAGAGAGAAATCTAACAGATCTGTTCAAAGTTTTGAAAGAGCAAAGAGTAAAAGATTATTCTCACTGATCAGTGAATTGATAGCAAGAGGACATAGGCTCAGGGCGATCAAAACAGATGGGTTACTATGGAATGCATTAGCACGATTCAGCTTAAAGCTCTGCAGTCCTGCCACATCCAGATGTGGTGGTGGACAATTAAGCAATTAACACGAGGAGAAGGCTCCATGAACATACTAATCCTCAACGATGGCAGAACCTCGTATGTGGCAGAAGTCACACCACCTTCCACATCAATGGGGCTGTGGTGGAAAGGGTGGACAGCTTTAAGTTCCTTGGAGTCCACATCACGGAAGACCTCTCCTGGTCCCTCAATACCTCCTCTCTGGTGAAGAAGGCCCAGCAGCGCCTATATTTCCTAAGGAGGCTGAAGGGACGTAACCTGTCACCCCTGATCCTCTCTAACTTTTACCGCTGCACAATAGAGAGCATCCTGACAAACTGTATCACAGTATGGTATGGCAGCTGTAGCTACTATGACCAGAAAGCCCTGCAGCGGGTAGTCAAAACTGCCCAACGCATTACTGGCACCCGGCTACCGACCATAGAGCACATATACCAGAAACGCTGTTTACGGAGGTCACGGACCATCATCAAAGACCCTACCCACCCCAGCCACAGTCTGTTCACCCTCCTGCCATCTGGGAGATGCTACAGATGCATTCGCACCCGTACGACCAGATTTAGGAACAGCTTCTTTCCCAGGGCTGTCATCCTACTGAACTCCACAAATAAACTCTAAAGCCTGCACATCTGCCAATGCACTTTATTATGGTTATGTTTATGTTAATGTATTACAAGCCAAATGTATGTTGAATGTTTAAATGTCTTAATCTAAATGTACACTCTCGGGAGCCGCAAGCCTACATTTCGTTGTACTGCACTTGTGCACTAACAATGACAATAAAAGTTGATTTGATTTGATTTGTGAGTATAAAGCACAAGGTTGAAGCGTTTCCAACCATCTTCAGCCAGAAGTGCCAAGTGGATGACCCTTCTAAATCTCCTGAGGTCCCCCATCACAGAAGCCAGTCATCAGCCAATTTGCTTCACTCCACGTGACATCAAGAAACAGCTGAGTGCACTGGACACAGCAAAAGCTATGGGTCTCGACAACATCCCGGCTCTCGTACTGAAGACTTGTGCTCCAGAAATAGCCACGCATCTATCCAAACTGTTTCAGTACAGCTACAACGCTGGCATCTACCCGACAATGTGGAAATTGCCCAGGTATGTCCTGTCCACAAAAAGCAAGACAAATCCAACCCGGCCAATTACAGTCCCTTCAGCTTACTCACAATCATCAGCCAAGTGATGGACGGAACCGTCAACAGTGCTATCAAGCTGCACTTACTCACAAATAATCTGCTCACCGATGCTCAGTTTGGATTCCATCAGGACCACTCAGCTCCAGACCTCATTACAGTCTTGGTCCAAACATGGACAAAAGAGCTGAATTCTGGAGGTGAGGTGAGAGTGATTGCCCTTGACAACAAGGCAACATTTGACTGAGTGTGGCATCAAGGAACTCCATGAAGTCAACGGGGATCAGGGGATAAACTCTCCACTGGCTGGAGTCATACCTAGCACAAAGGAAGATGGCTGTTGTTGTTGCAGGCCAATCACCTCAACCCCAGGTCATCGCTGCAGAAGTTCCTCAGGGCAGTGCCCTCGGCCCAACGATCTTCAGCTGCTTCATCTATGACCTTTCGTCCATCATAAGGTCAGAAGTGTTTGTTTTCTGATGATTGCACAGTGTTCAGTTCCATTCGCAACTCGTCAAAAATGAACCCAGCCATGCCCACATGCAGCAAGACCTGGACAATATTCAGGTTTAGGCTGACAAATGGCAAGTAACATTTGAATCATACAAGTGCCAGGCAATGACCATCTCCAACAAGAGAGAGTCTAACCTGCTCCCTTTGACATTCAATGGTATTACCATCACCAAATCCTCTACCATCAACATCCTGGAGGTCACCATTGACCAGAAACTCAACTGGACCAGCCACATAAATACCATGATAAAAAAGCAGGTCAGAGGCTGGATATTCTGCGGCAAGTGAATCACTTCCTGACACCACTACCAACAAGGCAATTCAGGAGGGCGATAGGACACTCTCCACTTGCCTGGATGAGTGCAGCTGCAACAACACTCAAGAAGCTCGACACCATCCAGGACAAAGCAGCCCGCTTGATCGGAAGCCCATCCACCACCTTAAACGTTCACTTCCTCCACCACCAACAGTATATTTTCACCGTTTAATGCTTCACGTGACCATTTCCATTTCAATAAGATTAGCAACAACAACAACAACTTGCATTTATATCACGCCTTTAACATAGTAAAACGTCCCAAGGTGCTTCACAAGAGCATTATCAAACAAAATTTGACACTGAGCCACATAAGGAGATATTGGGACAGGTGGCCAAACTCTTGGTAAAAGAGGTAGGTTTTAAGGAGCATCTTAAAGAAGGAAAGAGAGGTGGAGAGATTTAGGGAGGGAATTCCAGAGCTTAGGACCTAGGCAGCTGAAGGCACGGCCGCCAATGGTGGGGCGAAGGAAATTGGAGATGCGCAAGAGGCCAGAACTGGAGGTGCGCAGAGATCTTGGAGGGTTGTAGGGCTGGAGGAGGTTGCAGAGGTAGGGAGGGTGCAAAACCATGGAAGGATTTGAAAACAAGGATGACAATTTTAAAATTGAGGATTTGCCGGACCGGGAGTCAATGCGAGCAATGGGGCGATGGGTGAACGGGACCTGGTGTGAGTTAGGGTACGGGCATCAGAATGGAACAGTGTTGTTGCAACGCTTGCGACCAAATAAATGGGTTTATGCAGTACTTTCACACAATGTTTAGTCAGGGCCTAAATCTGTAAAATTAATCAACAGCTGGAAATATAATATAACTCTATAATCCCTTTGCTGGTGTACTTTCCAAGAGATACCAGCAGATCACGTGACCACTCTTTCCACATGAAACTAAACAGTGGCTATCCACTTGGAATTATATAGGGCCCTGGTGAGACCACACCTGGAGTATTGTGTACAGTTTTGGTCTCCTTACCTAAGGAAGGATATACTTGCCATAGAGGGAGTGCAACAAAGGTTCACCAGACTGATTCCTGGGATGAGGAGATTGTCCTATGAGGAGAGATTGAGTAGACTAGGCCTATATTCTCTAGAGTTTAGAAGAATGAGAGGTGATCTCATTGAAACATACAAAATTCTTACAGGGCTTGACAGGGTAGATGCAGGGAGGATGTTTCCCCGGGCTGGGGAGTCTAGAACCAGGGGTCACAGTCTCAGAATAAGGGGTCGGCCATTTAGGACGGAGATGAGGAGAAATTTCTTCACTCAGAGGGTGGTGAATCTTTGGAATTCTCTACCCCAGAGGGCTGTGGAGGCTCAGTTGTTCAATATATTCAAGACAGAGATCGATAGATTTTTGGATATTAAGGGAATCAAGGGATATGGGGATAGTTCAAGAAAGTGGAGATAAGGTAGAGGATCAGCCATGATCTTATTGAATGGTGGAGCAGGCTCGAAGGGCCGAATGGCCTCCTCCTGCTCCTATGTTCTTATGTTCTTATCCGAAGATAATTTAACTGTAGAAGGAATCCCAAGATAAATACAGACGAGGGAGCCCATTCAGCCCATCTAGCTCATTCTTCTTTCAATGTCTGCAATTCCCCGCATCGCAGCTTCTCGGATAACTTAGAACCAATCATGGCCAAACTCAATCTGTCCTCGTGCTCTCTAGCCCAGGAACACTGCCTGAAGATCTTTAAAAAGGCATTGATCGTGTAGATAGAAACTCTTTCCTCTGGTGGGGGGAGTCCTGAACAAGGGGGCGTAACCTTAAAATTAGAGCCAGTCCTTTCAGGGGGTGATGTCAGGAAGCATGTCTTCACACAAAGGGTGGTGGAAATCTGGAACTCTCCCCCCAAAAAAGCTGTCGAGGCTGGGGGGGGGGGTCAATTGAAAATTCCAAAACTGAGATTGATAGATTTTTGTTAGGCAAGGGTATTAAGGGTTATGGTGGGTAGATGAAGTTAAGATACAGATTAAGATAGGAAATGACATGAATCAGTCATTCATGAAAGAAAGACTTATGAAATAATACTGAGCGGCCTGTGGGTGGCGCTGTCCAGGCAGAGTATAAATACTTGGGCACGGGCCCAGCTTGTGCAGGACATTCTTAGCAGGAACTAGTGAAGGACACAACTAGACCTCCATGTTGCAAAACAGTTGATTAACGCTTTGTTTAATGCTTAGACCAAGTGCCTAGTAGTTTTCTTATGTCAGGGAATTCAGAAGAAACTTCTTTACCCAAAGAGTGGTGAGAATGTGGAACTCGCTACCACAGGGAGTGGCTGAAGTGGTCTGCACAGAGTGGGATTAAAATGGAGTGTACTTTTATTTGGGAATTTGGAAAGAGTGGGAATTTCTGGTAATTATTGGGTAAGTAGTAGACGTAAAAAGTGAAATTTAGTTTAACATTTTGATTTTAACCTAGAACTTTAAAAACTGTAGTTAGCAGAAGCTGCCTGCCTGTGGCAGTTAACTGTCAGTCAGCTGTTAGTGTTTGTCTTGAACAGGCGCTCATCACCAGGAGCAGAGGAGCTGAGTCATCACTTGTAAATTGGGTGAGGCTCCTAGAGTATAAGAGTAAACACGTCTGCCGAGCACAGAGCGGTCTGCACAGAGCGGGATTAAAATGGAGTGTATTTAAACAGTGTGTTTTATTTGGGAATTTGGAGAAGAGAGGGAAGGAGTTGTTGCTTTTTGCCTACACTTGTAGTGCTTTGTGTTATAGGTAGATATTTAATTTCAGTACCCATAACTTAATCTAGGTCATGTAAGTAGTCAAGTTACCTAATTACAGATTTAATTAAATGAAATTAAATAAAACAAGTTCATAGAGGGATGGCAGTGCAGGTGGTGTGTCGCAACTGCAGCACGTGGGAGTTTGTGGAGAGCATTGTGATCCTGGACAACCACGTTTGCAGTAAGTGCCTGCATCTTGAGGAACATCAGTTCACAGTTTTTGAGCTGGAGCCCGAGGTGCAGACATTGCGGGGCATCAGGGATGGGCAGAGTTACCTGGATCTTACTTTGATCCAGGAAGCAGTCACACCCCTTAGGTTAGGCAGTGGTACAGGTCTGGTTATTGTCAGGAACACGAGGGTGTGACTGCAACTCAGGCAGGTAAGGGAACCCCAGGGGCAGTACTGGAGGAGCCTCAGCCTTTGCCCTGGTCCAACAGGTATGAGGTTCTTGCTGCCTGTGTGGACAAGGGAAAAGCCTGCAGGATGGATGAGCAAGCTGACCATGGCACCATGGTGCAGGAGGCCATTCAAGTGGGGGGAGTGAAAGGGAATGTAGTTTTGGTAGCAGCAGCAGCGGCGGCGGCAGAGTGGACCTGGGAGAAATGGCGAGGCGGCAGCGGCGGTATAAAGTGAGCCCGAGGCGCAGGTAGGCCCCACAGCAGCAGCAGCAGCGGCGGCAGCGCGGACCTGGGAGGAGCGGCGAGGTGGCGGTGGCGGTACCAACACAACACTGGCAGAATTTTCAAAGAGTGATGTCAGAAGTCAAAAGTGACGTCGGCACAAGGGGAGGGAACTGATTGAAGCCAGTGTCGGGGGCGGAGAGAGCGGCGGTGCAAGGCTTACCAATCTCACAGACCGGCGGCAGCGTTCTGGAGCCACGTCACGATTCAAAAAGTGACGCGGGCAAGAGGAAGCAGAGGGTTGGGTGAGTACGGCCAGGTGAGTATTTATACTACTCTATAGTTTGACAGTTAAGATTAATAGTTTATAAAATTTAGAAGGTCTTAATTTTTGTGGTTAGTTTCTAAGGTCCCTGTTGTGTATCGGGGAGTGCTAGTAACCAAGGGCCCTTGAGAATATCATTTAATTGTAGTGTAATTAGTGGTATTGATTTGATTTAAATTAATTTGAAATAATTAAAGGGTAAGTCATGGCAGGACAGCTCAGCCCTGTGGCATGCTCCTCCTGCGCTATGTGAGAAATCAGGGACACTTACTGTGTCCCTGACGACCATGTGTGCGGGAAGTGTATCCAGCTGCAGCCTCTGACAGCTGTGAATGGATACATACTGGAGCATTTGCGATGCTGAGGACATTGTGGATAGCACGTTTAGGGAGTTGGTCACACCGCAGGTAAAGGCTGCACAGGCAGGAAGGGAATGGGTGACCAACAGGCAGAGTAGTAGGCGCAGGCAGGTAGTGCAGGAGTCCCCTGTGGCCATCCCCCTCTCACACAGATATACCAATTTGGATATTGTTGAGGGAGATGGCTTATCGGGGGAAGGCAGCAGCAGCCAACTTCCTGGCACCGTGGGTGGTTCTGCTGCACAGGACAGGAGGAAAAAGGGCGGGAGAGCTATAGTGATAGGGGATTCTATTGTAAGGGGAATAGATAGGCGTTTCTGCGGCCGCAAACGAGACTCCAGGATGGTATATTGCCTCCCTGGTGCAAGGGTCAAGGATGTCTCGGAGCAGCTGCAGAGCATTCTGGAGGGAGAGGGTGAACAGCCAGTTGTCATGGTGCATATAGGTACCAACGATATAGGTAAAAACCGGGATGAGGTCCTAAAAGCCGAATATAGGGAGTTAGGAGGCAAATTAAAAAATAGGACCTCAAAGGTAGTAATCTCAGGATTGCTACCAGTGCCACGTGCTAGTCAGAGTAGAAATAGAAGGATATTTCAGGTGATTACGTGGCTAGAGGAATGGTGCAAGGGGGAGGGATTCAAATTCCTGGGACATTGGAACCGGTTCTGGGGGAGGTGGGACAAGAACAACCGGAATGGCTTGCACCTGGGCAGGACTGGGACTGATGTCCTAGGGGGAGTGCTTGCTAGTGCTGTTGGGGAAGGTTTAAACTAAAATGGTAGGGGGTTGGGAACCTGTGCAGGGAGACAGAGGAAAGGGAAGCAAGGATAGAAGCAAAAGACAGGAAGGAGAAAAGCAAAAGTGGTAGTCAGAGAAAGCAAGGGTTTAAATCAAACATGCCACAGTAAATAATAATTCTAAAAGGTCTAAGAGTGTTAAAAAACCAAGCCTGAAGGCTTTGTGTCTTAATGCGAGGAGCATTCATAATAAGGTGGATGAATTAGCTGCACAAATAGATGTAAATGGATATGATATATATAGATACATAGATACATAGAAGATAGGAGCAGGAGTAGGCCATTCGGCCCTTCGTGCCTGCTCCGCCATTTAATGAGATCATGGCTGATCCTTTAATTCAGTATCCCGTCCCCGCCTTCTCTCCGTAACCCTTAACCCCTTTTGCCCGTAGAAATATATCTAATTCCCTCTTAAATATATTTAATGAGCTGGCGTACACTGCCCTCTGTGGCAATGAGTTCCACAGGTTCACCACTCTCTGAGTGAAGAAATTCCCCCTCATCTCTGTCCTAAATGGTTTAGCCCTTATCCTTAAATTATGTCCTCTAGTTCTGTTCTCACCCGCCAAGGGAAACATTCCTTCTGCATCCAGTCTGTCTAGACCTGTCAGAATTTTATACACTTCTATGAGGTCCCCTCTCAATCTTCTAAACTCCAGTGTGTACATCCCTAAACTACATAGTCTCTCCTCATAGGTCATTCCCGCCATTCCTGGTATCAGCCTGGTGAATCGCCGCTGCACCCCCTCCATGGCAAGAACATCCTTCCTCAGATGAGGCGACCAAAACTGTACACAGTACTCGAGGTGTGGTCTCACCAGTGCCCTGTACAGCTGCAGCAAGGTATCCCTGTTCCTGTATTCTAACCCTTTTGCTATGAAGGCCAGCATACCGTTTGCCTTCTTGACCGCCTGTTGCACCTGCATGCTCGCCTTCAGTGACTGGTGTACAAGAACACCCAGGTCTCTCTGTACTTCCCCCTCTCCCAATCTATTGCCATTTAAATAATAATTTGCCCTCCCGTTCCTGCACCCAAGGTGGATAACTTCGCACTTGTCCACATTATAGTGCATCTGCCATTTATCCGCCCAATCGCCCAGTCTGTCCAAATCGCTCTGGAGCTTCCTGGTCTCTTCCTCTGAGCCCACCCCACCTCCTAGTTTAGTGTCGTCTGCAAATTTGGAAATGCTGCATCCGACTCCCTGATCCAGGTCATTAATGTAAATTGTGAACAGCTGGGGGCCCAGGACAGATCCCTGTGGTACCCCACTTGTTACTGCCTGCCATTCAGAAAATGAGCCGTTTATTCCAACTCTCTGTTTTCTATCTGACAGCCAGTTCCCTATCCACGCCAAAACTTTCCCCTTTATCCCATGAGCCTCAATTTTCCATGCTAATCTTTTATGTGGGACCTTATCGAAGGCCTTTTGGAAGTCCAGGTACACCACATCTACTGGCTCTCCCCCATCTATTCTACCAGTTACTCCCTCAAAAAATTCCAATAGATTAGTCAAGCACGATTTACCCTTTGTAAATCCATGTTGACTCTGTCCTATCCTGTCCCCATTTGCTAAGTGCTCCGCTATTTCATCCTTAATGATGGACTCCAGCATTTTGCCCACAACTGATGTAAGGCTTACAGGTCTGTAATTACCTGCTTTTTCCCTACCCCCCTTTTTGAATAGTGGGGTAACGTTAGCTACCCTCCAATCCATCGGCACTGTTCCCGAGTCTAATGAATTCTGAAAAATCATCCTTAGTGCATCCGCTATCTCTAGGGCCACCTCCTTCAGTACCCTAGGATGCATGTTATCAGGCCCTGGGGATTTGTCCACCTTCAATCCCTTTAGCTTCCTTAACACCATATCCTTAGAGATATTGATTTGCGTCAGTTCCTCCTTTGCCAATGTCCCTATTTTTCCCGATATCCCAGGGAGGTTTTTTGTGTCTTCCTTCGTAAAGACTGACCCAAAGTATGCATTTAGTTGATCTGCCATTTCCTTATTTCCCATTATATATTCCCCCGTATCTGACTGCAATGGACCAACTTTGGTTTTCACCAGTCTTTTCCTTTTGATATATTTATAAAAGCTTTTGGAGTTAGTTTTTATATTTTCCGCCAGCTTGTTTTCGTAAGCTATTTTGCCCCTCTTGATCATGCCCTTTGCCCTCCTTTGCTCTATCTTAAACTGTTCCCAATCTTCCGCTCTGGCGCTTTTTTTGGCTATTTTATACGCCCTATCTTTGGATTTTATGCTGTCTCTAATTTCCCCTGTTATCCACGGTTGAGTCACCTTTTTAGATTTCCTTTTATGCCAGATTGGTATAAACAATTTTTGCAATTTTGTCATTCTATCTTTAAATGTTTGCCATTGTTTATCTACCTCCAGTCCTCTCAGGAACGTTGTCCAATCAGACCTACTCAGTTCCCGTCTCATGGCATCATAATTCCCCTTGTTTAAATTCAGGACCTTAGTCTCTGAGTCAATTTCTTCGCTCTCCATTTCGAGTGAGAAATCGATCATGTTATGATCGCTCTGACCCAAGGGTCCCCGTACAACAAGATTACTGATTAGTCCCTTCTCATTGCACAGTACCCAGTCCAATATAGCCTGTTCCCGAGTTGGTTCCTCGACATATTGATCCAGATAACCATCCCTTAAACACTATAACTGGGATTACGGAGACATGGCTCCAGTGTGACCAAGGCTGGGAATTCAACATCCAGGGGTATTCAATATTCAGAAAAGACAGGCAAAAATGAAAAGGAGGTGGGGTACCATTGCTAGTAAAAGAGGAGATTAACACAATAGTAAGGAAGGATATTAGCTCTGATGATGTAAAATCTGTATGGGTAGAGCTGAGAAATACCAAGGGGCAGAAAACATTAGTGGGAGCTGTACACAGACCCACAAACAGTAATGCTGAGGTTGGGGATGGCATTAAAGGGGAAATTAGAGATGCATGCAATAAGGGCACAGCAGTTATCATGGGTGACTTTAATCTACATATAGATTGGGCTAACCAAATTAGTAACAATACTGTGGAGGAGGAATTCCTGGAGTGTATACGGGATGGTTACCTCGACCAATATGTCGAGGAACCAACTAGAGATCAGGTCATATTAGACTGGGTATTATGTAATGAGAAAGGATTAATTAGCAATCTTGTTGTGCGAGGCCCCTTGCGGCGAAGTGATCATAATATGATAGAATTCTTCATTAAGATGGAGAGTGAAGTATTTGACACAGACACTGGGGTTCTGAATTTAAATAAAGTAAACTATGATGGTATGAGGCGCGAGTTAGCTAGGATGGATTGAGGAACATTATTTAAAGGTTTGACGGTGGATAGGCAATGGCAAACATTTAAAGATCGCATAGATGAACTACAGAATTTGTTCATCCCATTTGGCATAAAAATAAAACAAAGAAGGTGACTCAACCGTGGCTAACAAGGGAAATTAGGGATAGCATAAGATCCAAGGAGAGGACATATAAATTGGCCAGAAAAAGCAGCAAACCTGAGGAT
The DNA here is from genome assembly GCF_052327205.1 of Somniosus microcephalus. NCBI lineage: Eukaryota > Metazoa > Chordata > Chondrichthyes > Squaliformes > Somniosidae > Somniosus > Somniosus microcephalus. The sequence goes on along the minus strand of NC_140988.1, from coordinate 372,688,364 downwards.
TGGGAGCAGTTTAGGATTCAGCAAAGGAGGACAAAGGGATTAATTAAGGGGGGGAAAATAGAGTATGAGAGTAAGCTTTCAGGGAACATAAAAACTGACTGTAAAAGCTTCTATAGATATGTGAAGAGAAAAAAGATTGGTGAAGTCAAGCGTAGGTCCCTTGCAGTCAGAATCAGGGGAATTTATAACGGGGAACAAATAAATGGCAGACCAGTTAAATACATACTTTGGTTCTGTCTTCACAAAGGAGGACACAAATAACCTCCCAGAGATGTCGGGGAACATAGGGTTTAATGAGAGGGAGGAACTGAATGAAATCAGTATTTGTAGGGTAATGGTGTTAGGGAAATTGACGGGATTGAAGGCCGATAAATCCCCAGCGCCTGATAATCTACATCCTAGGGTACTTAAGGAAGTGGCCCTAGAAATAGTAGATGCATTGCTGGTCATCTTCCAAAATTCTATAGACTCTGGAACAGTTCCCATGGACTGGAGGGTAGCTAATGTTCAAAAAAGGTGGTAGAGAGAAAACGGGGAATTATAGACCAGTAAGCCTGACATCGGTAGTGGGGAAAATGCTAGAGTCCATTATAAAAGATGTAATAGCAGAGCACTTGGAAAACAGTGACAGGATCGGACAAAGTCAACATGGATTCACAAAAGGTAAATCATGCTTGACTAATCTACTGGAATTTTTTGAGGATGTAACTGGTAGAATAGATAAGGGAGAACTAGTGGATGTGGTGCATTTGGACTTTCAGAAGGCTTTCGATAAGGTCCCACATAAGAGATTATAGTGCAAAGTTAAAGCACATGGGTTTGGGGGTAAGGTAATGACTTGGATAGAGAACTGGTTGGCGGACAGAAAGCAAAGAGTTGGAATAAACGGGTCTTTTTTTGAGTGGCAGGCAGTGACTAGTGGGGTACCGCAGGGATCGGTGCTAGGGCACCAGCTATTCACAATGTGGGTGTCCTTGTGCACCAGTCGCTGAAGGTAAGCATGCAGGTGCAGCAGGCGGTTAAGAAGGCAAATGGTATGTTGGCCTTCATAGCGAGAGGATTTGAGTACAGGAGCAAGGATGTCTTGCTGCAGTTGTACACGGCCTTGGTGAGACAACACCTTGAGTATTGTGTGCAGTTTTGGTCGCCGTATCTGAGGAAGGATGTTCTTGCCATGGAGAGAGTGCAGCGAAGATTCACCAGACTGAAACCTGGGATGGCAGGAATTACATATGAGGAGAGATTGGGTCGATTAGGCTTATATTCACTCGTGTTTAGAAGAATGAGAGGGGATCTCATTGAAACTTATAAAATTCTAACAGGACTAGACAGACTAGATGCAGGATGGATGTTCCCGATGTCCGGGGAGTCCAGGACCAGGCATCACATTCTAAGGATAAGGGGTAAGCCATTTAGGACAGAGATGAGGAGGAATTTCTTCACCCAGAGAGTGGTGTACCTGTGGAATTCTCTACCACACAATGCAGTAGAGGCCAATTCATTAAATATATTCAAGGAGGAGTTGGATATATTTCTTAAAGCTAAAGGGATCAAGGGATATGGGGAGAAAGCAGGGACAGGGTACTGTATTTGGATGATCAGCCATGATCTCATTGAATGGCGGAGCAGGCTCGAGGGGCCGAATGGCCTACTCCTGCTCCTATCTTCTATGTTTCTATGTTTCTATGGTAGAGGACAGTATAGTCAGGGGGATAGATTCCGTTCGCTGCAGCCGTAACCGAGAGTTCTGAAGGCTGTTTTGCCTGCCTGGTGTCAGCGTTAAAGACATCTCCTGCGGCTGGAGGAGAACTTGGAGTGGGAGGGGGAGGATTCCGTTGTCGTGGTCCATGTCGGAACAAACGGCATAGGTAGAACTAGGAATGAGGTTCTGCTGAGGGAGTTTGAGGAGCTAGGATCCAAATTAAAAAGCAGAATCTCAAAGGTAATAATCTCTGGATTGTTACCTGAGCCACGCGCAAATTGGCACAGGGACAAACAGATTAGAGGTTTAAATGCGTGGCTCAAAGAGTGGTGTGGGAGGAAGGAGTTTCAGTTCATGGGGCACTGGCACCAGTACTGGGGAAAGAGGGAGCTGTTCCTTTGGGACGGGCTCCACTTAAACCGGGCTGGGACCAGCGTCCTTGCAAACCGAATAATTAGGGCAGTAGACAGGGCTTTAAACTAATGAAGGGTAGGCGGGAGGATGCAGGTAAGAGTAAATTTAAAAGCAGCGAGAGAAATGTCAAGGCTCTAGAGCAGAGTAGAGTTTTGGGTAAAAATAAGCAGTGTGTGTCAGGAAGGGACAGAGAGAGTAACAAAGGTAATAAGGTGACATCAGGGAAAAATAGAATTATGTCAAAGCTAAAGGCACTATATCTGAATGCGCAAAGCATTCGCAACAAAATAAATGAAATAATAGCGCAGATAGGAATTAATAGGTTTGATCTAATAGCCATTACGGAGACGTGGTTGCAATGTGGCCAAAGTTGGGAACTAAATATTCCAGGATACTTAACTTTTAGAAGAGATAGGCAAAATGGAAAAGGAGGATGGGTAGCCCTGATAATAAAGGATGGGGTAAAGACAGTAGAGAGAAAGGATCTTAGGTCCGAAAATCAAGAAGTAGAATCAGTTTGGGTGGAGCTAAGAAACAGCAAGAGGCAGAAGACATTGATGGGAATTGTTTACAGGCCCCCAAACAATAGTTGTAATGTAGGGCAGAGTATAAATCAGGAAATTAGAGGCGTATGTATCATGGGTAATAATCATGGGGGACTTTAATCTACATATAGACCGGGCAAACCAAATTTGCAGTAATAGTGTGGAGGACAAATTCATGGAATGTATGCGAGTCGGGCAGAGGAGCGCAGCGCAACGAGCAGCAGCAGCAGACTCACGACACGCTACAGCACGTCGGCCGGCAGCTCCATTTCGGGTAACTCGCAGTCCGGATGGGAGGAGGGGAGCCGGGCATGGTGGCCCAGAGCGGGAGAAGCAGGTCACCACACGTGGAGCCGGCAACAGTGAGGAGGAGGCCGCGGTGAAGAGGAGGACGGAGCGGCTGAGGGACATCGTGCTCCCACTGCCACGGGAAGCCATTGTATTGACTCTGAACGCGGCGCTGTATGTATAGCTGACGCGTCCCTACGGGGAACAAGCATTCCATTGTACTTGGTACATATGGCAAATAAATCTAATCTGAATCTGAATCTGAATCTGAATCAAATAGTTTTCTAGATCAGTATGTTGAGGAACCAACTAGGGAACAGGCTATTTTAGATCTAGTATTGTGCAATGCGAAAGGGTTAATTAATAACCTTGTTGTTAAGGGGCCTTTAGAGAAGAGTGACCATAATATGATCGAATTTTATATTGAGTTTGAAAGTGATTTAGTTAAATAAGAACATAAGAAATAGGAGCAGGAGTAGGCCATTCGGCCCTTCGAGCCTGCTCCGCCATTCAATGAGATCATGGCTGATCTTCTGCCTCAACTCCATTCACCGGCCCTATCGCCATATCCCTTGATGCCCTTACTAGTCAAAAATCAATTGACTTCTGTTTTGAATATACCCAATGACTGAGCCTCCACAGCCCTCTGGGGTAGAGAATTCCAAAGATTCACCGCCCTCTGTGTGAAGAAATTTCTTCTCATCTCAGTCCTGAATGGCCTACCATTTATCTTAAGGCTATGGCCCCTGGTTCTAGACTTCCCAGCTAAGGAAAACATTCTCCCAGCATCCACCCTATCAAGCCCTGTAATAATTTTGTATGCTTCAATGAGATCCCCTCTCATTCTTCTGAATTCTAGAGAATACAGGCCTAGTTTACTCAATCTCTTCTCATACGACAGTCCCGCCATCCTAGGAATCAATCTCATGAACCTTCGTTGCACTCCCTCTATGGCAAGTATATCCTTCCTTAGATAAGGAGACCAAAATTGTACACAGTACTCCAGGTGTGGTCTCACCAAGGCCCTATATAATTGGAGTAAGACTTCTTTACTCCTGTACTCAAATTCTCTTGTAATGAAGGCCAGCATACCATTTGCCTTCCTAATGGCTTGCTGCACCTACACATTCACTTTCAGTGACTCATGTACAAGGACACCCAGGTCCCTTTGAGCATCTGCATTCCCCAATCTTTCACCATTTAGGAAATACTCTGCCTTTCTGTTTTTTCTACCAAAGTGATAACTTCACATTTATCCACATTATATTCCATCTGCCATGTTCTAGCTCACTCACTGAGCCTGTCGAGATCCCCTTGAAGCTTCTTCACATCCTCTTCACAACTGATACTGCCACCTAGCTTTGTATCATCAGCAAATGTGGAAATGTTACATTTAGTCCCCTCATCCAAATCATTGATATAGATTGTGAATAGTTGGGGCCCAAGCACCAATCCTTGCGGTACCCCACTAGTCACAGCCTGCCATCCTGAAAAAGACCTGTTTATCCCTACTCTTTGTTTTCTGTCTGTTAACCAATTCTCAATCCATGCTAGTATATTACCCCCAATTCCATGTGTCCTAATTTTGTTCACCAACCTCTTGTGTGGGACCTTATCGAAGACCTTCTGAAAATCCAAATACACCACATCTACCGGTTCCCCTTTGTCTATTCCACTAGTTATATCCTCAAAGAAAGAGGGACAGGGGAGAGAGGGCCTGGGGTTAGAGAGGGACAGAGAGAGAGAGGGACAGGGGGAGAGAGGGACAGGGGAGAGAGAGGGACAGAGTGAGAAAGGGAGAGAGAGAGAAAGGGATGGGGAGAGAGAGGGACAGGGGGAGCGAGGAACAGGGGGAGAGAGAGGGACAGGGGGAGAGAGAGGGACAGGGGGAGCGAGGGACAGGGGGAGAGAGAGGGACAGGGGGAGAGAGAGTGACGGGGGAGAGAGAGGGACAGGGGGAGCGAGGGACAGAGGGAGCGAGGGACGGGGGAGAGAGAGGGACAGGGGGAGCGAGGGACAGGGGGAGAGAGAGGGACAGGGGGAGAGAGAGTGACAGGGGGAGAGAGAGGGACAGGGGGAGAGAGAGGGACAGGGGGAGCGAGGGACAGGGGGAGAGAGAGGGACAGGGGGAGAGAGAGTGACAGGGGGAGAGAGAGGGACAGGGGGAGAGAGAGGGACAGAGTGAGAAAGGGATGGGGAGAGAGGGACAGGGGGAGCGAGGGACAGGGAGAGAGGGACAGGGGGCGAGAGGGACAGGGGGAGAGAGAGGGACAGGGGGAGAGAGAGTGACAGGGGGAGAGAGAGGGACAGGGGGGGAGAGAGGGACAGGGGGAGCGAGGGACAGGGGGAGAGAGAGGGGCAGGGGGAGAGGGAGGGACAGGGGGAGAGAGAGGGACAGGGGGAGCGAGGGACAGGGAGAGAGAGAGAGACGGGGGAGAAAGGGACGGAGAGAGAAAGGGACAGGGGGAGAGAGAGTGACAGGGGGAGAGAGAGGGACAGGGGGAGAGAGAGGGACAGGGGGAGAGAGAGGGACAGGGGGAGAGAGAAGGACAGGGGGAGCGAGGGACAGGGGGAGAGAGAGGGACAGGGGGAGAGAGAGGGACGGGGGAGAGAGGGACAGGGGGAGAGAGAGGGACGGGGGAGAGAGGGACAGGGGAGAGAGAGGGACGGGGAGAGAGAGGGACAGGGGGAGAGAGAGGGACAGGGGGAGAGAGAGGGACGGGGGAGAGAGGGACAGGGGGAGAGAGAGGGACAGGGCGAGAGAGGGACAGGGGAGAGAGAGTGACAGGGGGAGAGAGAGGGACAGGGGGAGAGAGAGGGACAGGGGGAGAGAGGGACAGGGGGAGAGAGAGGGACAGGGGGTGAGAGAGGGACAGGTGGAGAGAGAGTGTGACAGGGGGAGCGAGGGACAGGGGGAGAGAGAGTGACGGGGGAGAGAGAGGGACAGGGGGAGAGAGAGGGACAGGGGGAGAGAGAGGGACAGGGGGAGAGAGAGGGACAGGGGGAGAGAGGGGGACGGGGGGAGAGAGAGGGACAGGGGGAGAGAGAGTGACAGGGGGAGAGAGAGGGACGGGGGAGAGAGAGGGACAGGGGGAGAGAGAGGGACGGGGAGAGAGAGGGACGGGGGAGAGAGAGGGACAGGGGGAGAGAGAGGGACAGGGGGAGAGAGAGAGGGACAGGGGGAAAGAGAGGGACGGGGGGAGAGAGAAGGACAGGGGGAGAGAGAGGGACAGGGGGAGAGAGAGGGACAGGGGGAGAGAGAGGGACAGGGGGAGAGAGATGGACAGGGGGAGAGAGAGGGACAGGGGGAGAGAGGGACGGGGAGAGAGGGACAGGGGGAGCGAGGGACAGGGAGAGAGAGAGGGACAGGGGGAGAGAGGGACGGGGAGAGAGGGACAGGGGGAGAGAGGGACAGGGGGAGAGAGGGACGGGGAGAGAGGGTCAGGGGGAGAAAGGGTCGGGGGAGAGATAGACGGGGAATAGAGTGACGGGGAAGAGAGAAACTGAGGGTGAGTGGGACAGGGGGAGAGGGATGGGGAGAGAGTGACAAGGGGAGAGAGGGACAGGGGTAGAGAGGGACAAGGGAGGGAGGGACTGGGGGAGAGAGGGACAGGGGTAGAGCGGGACGGGGCGAAAGAGAGACAGGGGCTAGAGGGACTGAAAGAGAGAGGGGCAGGAGGAGAGTGGGACAGAGGAGAGTGGGACAGGGGGAGAGAGGGACAGGGGGAGAGAGGGAGGGGGAGAGGGAGGGACAGGGGGAGAGAGAGGGACAGGGGGAGAGAGGGACAGGGGAGAGTGGGACAGGGGAAGAGAGGGACAGGGGTAGAGAGGGACGGGGTGAAAGAGAGACAGGGGCGAGAGGGACTGAAAGAGAGAGGGGCAGGAGGAGAGTGGGACAGAGGAGAGTGGGACAGGGGGAGAGAGGGAGGGGGGAGAGGCAACCGTGCCGCTACCCCCATGAGCTCCGTGTGCCGGCGCTCCGAGTCCGCGGACAAGTCCACGAGGCGTTCCATCTCCTCGGCGAAGACCATCTCCGGACTGGAGGCCGGACTCTCCCTCTGGGGAGAAGGCCGCCGAGCTGGCTGACCCTTCCTGCGTTGCTGGACGCCGCTGGGCCCAGCAATTGGACTCCCCTCCGACCCTTCCCCCCTCTGGGGAGAAGGCCACCGAGCTTCCACCCCCCTCCCACGTTTCTGCAGGCCGCAGGTCCCATGAGCTCCCCTCCCCTCCGACACTTCCGCCACACTCCCCTCCAGGGAAGACGTGTCCCCTACATTCGCATGGGTTGCCGCGGCTGAGGGTTCCCCTGATGGGCCGCCTTCCTCTTGCTCCTCCTCCTCCTCCTCTTCTGAGGGGCTGTCACTGGCAAGTTCAGGGACCTCCTCCTCACCATCTGAAAGCAGGAAGGCACAAGAGTAGCTTTTGAGTGAGGAGAGGGCATCAGCGAGGGATGCATGAGTGGTGGCATTCAGCGCATTGGTCGGACAGTGGCAAAGGATGTAGATCTGATGCGCAAGTGGGACGAGAGAGGTCCAAAAGGTGATGTCCTTACCATTGGTGCCCAGAACAGGGTCGGCATCTCCACATGCAACGGGGCCAATCACCCGGCCACCCATGATGCGCTCCACGCGATGTTGCAGCTCGGTGAGCGGCTGGATCTGGGGTCGGCCTCCCCCGGTCGCAGTCCGGCTCTTCTTGTTATTGGCCAGCTTGGCCTGCAAGAGAAAGGACGGCCTCTAAGTACAGTGTGTCGCCCTGATCTTGTGTGCACTGCCTCCCATGGTGGAATAGCCTGGCCAGTGTGTCGCCCTGATCTTGTGTGCACTGCCTCCCATGGTGGGATAGCCTGGCCAGTGTGTCGCCCTGATCTTGTGTGCACTGCCTCCCATGGTGGAATAGCCTGGCCAGTTTGTCGCCCTGATCTTGTGTGCACTGCCTCCCATGTGGAATAGCCTGGCCAGTGTGTCACCCTGATCTTGTGTGCACTGCCTCCCATGGTGGAATAGCCTGGCCAGTGTGTCGCCCTGATCTTGTGTGCACTGCCTCCCATGGTGGAATAGCCTGGCCAGTTTGTCGCCCTGATCTTGTGTGCACTGCCTCCCATGTGGAATAGCCTGGCCAGTGTGTCACCCTGATCTTGTGTGCACTGCCTCCCATGGTGGAATAGCCTGGCCAGTGTGTCGCCCTGATCTTGTGTGCACTGCCTCCCATGGTGGAATAGCTTGGCCAGTGTGTTAAGTGCAGAATGTGCAATTGATGTTCATGCCTGTCCCATAGCTGCTGGATGAGGGCTGGCCATTAGGGCTTTCAGGTCCCTTTGCCCATAATGTGAGGTGCACATGCAAGGATGAGGAGGTCACTGTAAAGGGTACTCACCCTGACAATCCGAGTGAGGTCATTAAACTTTTTGCGGCATTGGACACCGGTCCTGGGGACCTCGCTGTTGGCTGACAGCTTGCTGGCGACATGCCTCCAGGCTCTCCGGTAGACGCGGACCGGCGCCTTCCTGCCATTGTCCGGGTACAAAATATGGCGCCTCTTCTCCACACCACCAACCAGCACACTCAGATCACGCTCTGAGAAGCGCTGCGCTCGTTCACGGGCCTTCTGCATGGCTTCAGGCGCTATTTGGGTCCAGCAGCAGTGTTCAGGCCTAGCTGGAGGGCTCCACTATCCAGGGCGTGGCAGCAGACCAAGTCGACCCTTCCCCCTTAAGAGCTGGCCGGCGCCAGGGTGTCTGCTGTCAATCACGAGATGGCCGCACCTGCGCTGCGCCCGGCCTCGGCGCTCTCGCTCAGCACCTCCGGCTTAGCGCCTAAAGAGAGGCGTCCAGCGCCAGTTTTAGCGCTCGAGCAAACTCTTAGGGCGAAGCTAATGAATATCGGAGAAGTGGCCTCGATTTGGCGGCGGGCGCAAACTTTAGCGGCCGCCCGACTTTACCGCCCCAAAAGTGGCTACAATGAATTTCTAGGCCAGGAGGTTTAGAGGGGATTTGAGGAAAAACTTTTTCACCCAGAGGGTGGTTGGAATCTGGAACTCACTGCCTGAAAGGGTGGTAGAGGCAGGAACCCTCACAACATTCAAGAAGCATTTAGATGAGCACTTGAAATGCCATTGCATACAAGGCTATGGACCAAGTGCTGGAAAATGGGATTAGAATAGACAGGGCTTGATGGCCGCGCAGACACAATGGGCCGAAGGGCCTCTTTCTGTGCTGTATAACTATGACTCTATAACTCCAATAGGTTTGTTAAACAGGATTTCCCTTTCATAAATCCATGTTGATTCTGCCCAATCTTACTATTAGTTTCTAAGTGCCCAGTTATTGCATCCTTTATAATAGGTTCCAGCATTTTCCCAACTACTGATGTGAAGCTAACAGGTATGTAGTTCCCTGTTTTCTCTCTCCCTCCTTTCTTAAATAGCGGGGATACATTTGCTATCCTCCAATCTGCAGGAACCGTTCCAGAATCTATAGAATTTTGGAAGATGACAACCAATGCGTCCACTATCCCAATGGCCACCTCTTTCAAAACCCTAGAATGTAGGTCATCCGGTCCTTGAGATTTATTAACTTTTAGTCCCATTAATTTTGCTAGTACTGTTTTTTTACTAATAATAATTTCTTTAAGTTCCTCATTCGCGCCACACCCTTGGTTTTCTCGTATTTCTGGGAGGGTTTTTGTGTCTTCCTCCATGAAGACAGAAACAAAGTATTTATTTAATTTCTCTGCCATTTCCTCATTCCCCATTATAAATTCTGCCGTCTCTGACTGTAAAGGACCTACATTTACCTTCGCCAGTCTTTTCCTTTTCACATACCTATAGAAGCTTTTACAATCCGTTTTTATATTTTTCGCTAGTTTGTGCTCATATTCCATTTTCCCTTTCTTTATCAATTTCTTGGTCCCCCTTTGCTGATTTCTAAAAATATCCCAATCCTCAGGCTGACTGCTTTTTCTGGCAACTTTATAAGCTTCCTCCTTTGACTTAATACTAGCTTTAATTTCTTTTGTTAGCCATGGTTGGATCACTTTTCCTGTTGGGTTTTTATGCCCTAGAGGAATATATGTTTGTTGCAAATGATGCATTATTTCCTTGAATGTTAGCCATTGTATGTCCACCTTCATACCTTTTAGTGTAGTCTCCCAATCTACCATGGCCAACTTGTCCCTCATACCCTTGTAGTTTCCTCTGTTTAGATTGAAGACCTTAGTTTCAGATTGGACTACATCACTCTCAAACTTAATGTAAAATTCAATCATATTATATTATATCCGAAACTAGGGTCTTAAATCTAAACAAAGCAAACTATGTAGGTATGAGGGGGCAAGTTGGCTAACGTAGTTTGGGAAACCACATTAAAAGGTATGACAGTAGACAAGCAATGGGTAACATTTAAAGAATTAATACATAATTTACAACAAATATACATTCCTTTAAGGCACAAAAAGCCCCACAGGAAAAGTGGTCCAACCGGGGCTAACAAGAGAAGTTAAAGATAGTATTAGATCAAAGGAAGAGGCTTATAATGTGGCCAAAAAGAGCAGTAAGCCTGAGGATTGGGAGGATTTTAGAATTCAGCAAAGGAGGACCAAGAAATTGATAAAGAAAGGGAAAATAGATTATGAGTCCTTCTTCCCTTTCATCAGGATAGTGTCGACAGCAGATTAAATCCAAAGTGAGACCTTTGTGTAAATACTGTCAAGGTTTGTCACAGCTGAAAATACTGACGGGCAGCCCGTGAAACAATTCTGTGTTAACGGCACCACCTGGTGGAACTGGGCAGTAATGTTCTCCCCCGAAGCTTTGCCTGGTGTCGTGCAAGCTCACAACCCTGAGACCAGCTCTCGGCACTTGGCACCTTTGGAGGTGTTTTTTTTCAATTTTACGGCACAGAGTCAAGGCGTGGAAATTCACGCAGATTATTTGAAACAGCACGGTGGCATAGTGGTTAGCACTGTTGCCTCACTAGCACCAGGGACCCGGGTTCAAATCCGGCCTTGGGTGACTGTGTGGAATTTGCACATTCTCCCCGTGTTTGCGTGGGGGTGCTCCGGTTTCCTCCCACAGTCCAAAGATGTGCGGGTTAGGTTGATTGGCCATGATAAATTGACCCTTAGTGTTAGGGGGATTAAATACGTGGGGTTACGGGGATAGGGTGGGATATGTGTCGGTGCAGGCTCGATGGGCCGAAATGGCCTCTATCTCCACTGTGTGATTCTGTGAAATATAAGTAGTACTTATTTATTTTTTTATTAATGGAGCCTCCCTTATCTGAGGAAGGACGTTCTCCTTATCTGAGGAAGGACGTCCTTGCCATGGAAGGAGTGCAGCGAAGATTCACCAGGCTGATACCTGGGATGGCAGGAATGACGTACGAGGAGAGATTGTGTCGATTGGGCTTATACTCGCTGGAGTTTAGAAGATTGAGAGGGGATCTCATCGAAACCTATAAAATTCTGTCAGGCCTGGACAGACTAGATGCAGGAAGGATGTTTCTGATGGCCGGAGAGTCCAGAACCAGGGGTCATAGTCTAACGATAAGGGGTAAGCCGTTTAGGACTGAAATGAGGAGGAATTTCTTCACCCAGAGAGTGGTGAACCTGTGGAATTCTCTGCCACAGAGGGCGGTGGAGGCCAGTTCATTAAATATATTCAAGAAAGAGTTGGATATATTTCTTAAGGCTAAAGGGATCAAGGGATATGGGGAGAAGGCAGGGACAGGGTACTGAATTTGGATGATCAGCCATGATCTCATTGACTGGCGGAGCAGGCTCGAGGGGCCGAATGGCCTACTCCTGCTCCTATCTTCTATGTTTCTATGTTTCTCCCCTCAGCAGTCTCCTGCGTTGGGTGTTTAGAATACTGTGCACAGGTCCGGTCTCCGTGTTATAAAAAAGGATATAGAGGCACTGGAGAAGGTGCAAGAAAAGATTTACAAGGATGGTACCAGAACTGGGAGGTTATACTTATCAGGAAAGACTGAACAGGCTGGGGCTCTTTTTTCTAGAAAGGAGAAGGCTGAGGGGTGACCTGATAGAGGACTTTGAGATTATGAAAGGGTTTGATAACGTAGATGTAGAGAAAATGTTTCCACATGCAGGCAAGAACAGATCTAGGGGCTGTAAAATACAAGATAGTCACTAACAAATCCAATAGGGAATTCAGGAGAAACTTCTTTATCCAGAGAGGGTGAGAATGTGGAACTCGCTACCACAGGGAGTGGTGGAGGAGAGTAGCACAGGTGCATGTAAGGGGAAACTGGATAAGCACACGAAAGGAATAGAAGGATATCTTGATAGGGTGAGATGAAGAGGGGTGGGAGGAGGCTTGTGTGGAGCATAAACACCGGCACAGACCAGTTGGGCCGAATGGCCTGTTTCTGTGCAATGTAATTCTGTGTAATATGTAATGTTAGTGTAGTGGTTATTTTACTGGACTAGTAATCCAGAGAACGTATGTTCAAATCCCACCATGGCAGTTTGAATTTAGTGGTAAAAAAAACCTGGAAGTGAAAAGCTGGTCTCATTAAAAGTGAACATGAAGCTGTGGGATTGTTTTAAAAACCCAGACTGGTTCACTAATGTCCTTCAGGGAAGGAGATGCAGATAGTCATTAGAATCATAGAATGGTTACAGCACGGAAGAAGGCCATTTGGCCCATCAAGCCCGTGCCAGCTCTCTGCTAGCCCCACTCCCCCGCCCTTTCCCCGTAGCCCTGTAAATTTGTTTCCTTCAGGTACTTACCCAACTTCCTTTTGAAAGCTGTGATTGAGTCTGCCTCCACCACCCTTTCAGGCAGTGCATTCCAGATCATAACCACTCGCTGAGTAACAAAGTTTTTCCTCATGTCGCCTTTGGTTCTTCTGCCAACCACTTTAAATCTGTGTCCTCTGGTTCTCGACCCTTCCGCCAATGGGAACAGTTTCTCTCTATCTACGTTGTCCAGACCCCTCATGATTTTGAACACCTCCATCAAATCTCCTCTCAATCTTCACTGCTCTAAGGAGAACAACCCCAGCTTCTCCAATCTATCCACATAACTGAAGTCCCTCATCCCTGGAATCATTCTCATAAATCTTTTCTGCACCCTAAGGCCTTCACATCCTTCTTAAAGTGCGGAGTCCAGAATTGGACACAATACTCCAGTTGAGGCCGAACCAGTGTTTTATACAGGTTCAGTATAATTTCCATGCTTTTGTACTCTATGGGCTGGATTTTGATACTGGAGTCGGGTAGGAGGCGGGACTACAGCTTTTGGGGTTGTAGTCCCGCCTCCATCGAGATGTGGCCAACCCACGTGATTTCACTTGTTTGACCTTGTTGAGCCCGCCCAGCGGGCTCAGCAGGCCAATTAAGGGCCACCCGGCAACAGGTGATATCACAGATTGACATTTCATCTGTCAAGAGATTTTGACAGATGAAATATCAGTGTTTGACAGCTGTTTGAAGCTGTCAAAAACTGACAATCTGTACTCCAAGTTAATTCCTTCCTCTCAGGCTGATTTAGAGATCTCTCCAGAACAGAAAGCTGAATGCTGCAACTTTTGACAGCTCGCGGCCATTCTGCTTTCTGTGCCGGTGAGATGAGGGACTCCCGAGACCTGAAGGAAAGAAGGCTGTAAAGGTAAGTAAAACTTATTTAAACACTTTACACACACCAAACACACTTACCTCTGCACTCATGCACCCATCACTCACCTGAACACCAGACATCTCGAACCCTCCAAGCCCTTCAGCCCGACGGTCCGCCTCGCTAACTTGGCGTGGTTTGGAGCCGTCGGGAATCCCACACTTCAGGAATAAAAATAGGGATTAGGCTAAAAACTGCCTGTTAACAGGCAGTTAATTGGCACTAATCCCCTTCCCGCCTCGGGGAGGCGGCTCCCAGCACAGATTGGGTACCTGCCTCCTTTGAAACTGGCATGGAGGCGGGTTGGGGGCGGGATGGGTTCGTGCCCCCCGATTTCATGATTTTAACCCCCCACACGCCTCCAATCCCACCTCCACGGCCCAATGAATATCCAGCCCTATGCCTCTGTTCATGAAGCCCAGGATCCGGTAAGCTTTTTTACTGCTTTCTCAACCTGCCCTGCCACCTTCAATGATTTGTGCACACATACCCAGAGGTCTCTCTGTTCATGCACCCCCTTTAGGATTGTACCCTTTAGTTTATATTTCCTCTCCTCATTCTTTCTACCAATATCACTTTGCACTTTTCTGCGTTAAATTTCATCTGCCACGTGTCCGCCCATTCCACCAGCCTGTCTATGTCCTCTTGAAGTCTATCACTCTTCTCCTCACTGTTCACTATACTTCCAAGTTTTGTGTCACCTGCAAATTTTGAAATTGTGCCCTGTCCACCCACATCCAAATCATTAATATATATCAAAAAAAGCAGTGGTCCTAGAGCCGACCCCTGGGGAACACCACTGTGTACCTTCCTCCAGTCTGAAAAACAACCATTCACCACTACTCTCTGTTTCCTGTCACTTAGCCAATTTTGTATTCATGCTGCCACTGTCCCTTTTATTCCATGGGCTTCAACTTTGCTGGCAAGCCTATTATGTGGCACTTTGTCGAACGCCTTTTGGAAATCCATGTACACCACATCAACCGCATTACCTTCATCAACCCGCTCTGTTACCCAATCAAAAAACTCAATCAAGTTAGTTAAACATGATTTGCCTTTAACAAATCCATACTGGCTTTCCATAATTAATCCACACTTGTCCAAGTGACTGTTAATTTTGTCCCTGATTATTGTTTCTAAAAGCTTCCGCACTATTGAGGTTAAACCGACTGGCCTGTAGTTGCTGGGTTTATCTTTACATCCTTTTTAGAACAATGGTGTAACGTTTGCAATTCTCCAGTCCTCTGGCACAACCCCCGTTTCTAAGGAGGATTGGAATATTATGGCCAGTACCTCCACGATTTCTTCCTTCACTTCCCTCAGCATCCTAGGATGCATCCCATCTGGTCCTGGTGACTTATCTGCTGGGACCAGATTGCCTGGCACTTGTGTGGCGCGAATGTTACTTGCCACTTATCAGCCCAAGCTTGGATGTTGTCCAGGTCGGGCTGCACGCGGGCACGGACTGCTTCATTATCTGAGGGGTTGCGAATGGAACTGAACACTGTGCAATCATCAGCGAACATTCCCACTTCTGACCTTACGACAGAGGGAAGGTCATTGATGAAGCAGTTGGGCCAAGGATACTGCCCTGAGGAACTCCTGCAGCGATGGGCAAGAAATGCTGGCCTTGCCAGCGACTCCCATTATCCCTGGAATTTAATTTAAAAAACATTATTCCAAATTTAAACGTCATGTAATTTAAGTGCGCTGAGCATAATGGAATAAGATTAAACAGCATAAAGTTAAACAGCCGGCTCAATTTCTCTTCCTGCACTGGGCTTCTATTCATAACTGCTCCACACTTACAGGGAATCCTGATATTATTGCAGGCTTAGCTTTAAATGGCCAAATCTGATCTAAATTTGTAATTGGAATGATTTAGTGCCATGTTAATCTGGGCAGCAGTCTCCCACAGAGGCTTTGTGAGTGAGCACTGCATGTTTTGTGACTGAATTAGATTCTTCAGGCTGTAACACGAGCCATTAACACAATTGCTTGAATCTGCTTTGCCTTCCCCTACACCCCTTGTGTCCTTTTAGAGGGGCGTTCAAGATGGCGGACGGCGGGATGTCATAGAGCTGCGTTCGGCACGCTGGCGCTGATACTGGCTCCCCGGCGCGACCTCAAGGCACAGGTTGGGCTGTGAATGCGGACGGACTCAGTAGGGGACCTTCTCCTCTTCCCCCCCGTGCCTTGGCAATGCTGAGTTCCCAGATCGCAGCAAAGAGTAAAATGAAGGGGCGGTTGACACGTTATGTCAGGGTCTCTCCGGCACCCTACCCAGCTGTCTGGGGACTTCCTTGCATTAGGAAAGTGAATTTCGTCATTTATAGACAAAGGCTGCTAAGAATGAGTTCAAGACGTGGCAAAAAAAACAGCAACTTCTGACATGAATCAGTCATTCATGAAAGAAAGACTTATGAATACAGAGCCTGCGGGTGGCACTGTCCAGGGAGAGTATAAATACTCGGGCACGGGCCCAGCTTGCGCAGGACATTCTTAACAGGAACTAGTGAAGGACACAACTAGACCTCCATGTTGTAAAACAGTTGATTAAAGCTTTGTTTAACGTTTAGACCAAGTGCCTAGTAGTTTTCTTACGTCAACTTGTTTTTAACGTAGTAAAACGTCCCAAGGAACATTATCAGATTAAATTTGACACCGAGCCAGATAATGAGACAGTATGACCTAAACAAGGACGTGATTGCTTTGGAGAGGGTGCAGAGGAGATTCACCAGGATGTTACCTGGGCTGGAGCGCTTCAGCTATGAAGAAAGACTGGACAGGCTGGGGTTGTTTTCCTTGGAGCAGAGAAGGCTGAGGGGGGACCTGATTGAGGTGTACAAAATTATGAGGGGCATAGATAGGGTGGATAGAAAGGAACTTTTCCCCTTAGTAGAGGGGTCAATACAAGGGGGCATAGTTTCAAGGTAAGGGGCAGGAGGTTTAGAGGGGATTTGAGGAAAAACTTTTTCACCCAGAGGGTGGTTGGAATCTGGAACTCACTGCCTGAAAGGGTGGTAGAGGCAGGAACCCTCACAACATTCAAGAAGCATTTAGATGAGCACTTGAAATGCCATAGCATACAAGGCTACGGACCAAATGCTGGAAAATGGGATTAGATTAGACAGGGCTTGCTGTCCGGCGCGGATGCGATGGGCCAAAGGGCCTCTTTCTGTGCTGTATAACTCTATGACTTATGCCTCTATGACTCTAAACTTTGTTCAAAGAGGTAGGTTAGAAGGAGCAGCTTAAAGGAGGAGAGAGAGGTAAAGAGGTGGAGAGGTTTGTCTCTGTAACCTCCTCTAATTCTGGCCTCTTGAGCATCCCCGATTTTAATCGCTCCACCATTGGTGGCCGTGCCTTCAGCTGCCTGGGCCCCAAGCTCTGGAATTCCACCCCCGCCCCCCCCAAACCTCTCCGCCTCTCTACCTCTCTTTCCTCCTTTAAGACGCTCCTTAAAACCTAACTCTTTGACCAAGCTTTTGGTCACCTGCCCTCATCTCCTAATGTGGATCGGTGTCAAAGGTTGTCTGAAAGCGCTCCTCGGGATGTTTTAATATTTGAAAGGTGCTATATAAATGCAGGTTGTTGTTGTTGTTGAAAGCTTCTCAGGCTTGTAGCTGCCACACCACCCGCCCACTCCCCCTCCAATCCCACTGCAAGACCCTGCTAAGGAGTGGGCCAGGACAGGGAGGGGAAGCTATCCAAAAATAAAAAAAGACTTGCATTTCTATAGCACCTTTCACTCAGGACTTCATAAAGCACTTTTTGAAATGTAGTCACTGTTGTAATGTAGGAAACGCGGCAGCCAATTTGCACACAACAAGCTCCCACAAACAGCAATGTGACAATGACCAGATAATCTGATTTCAGTGATGTTGGTTGAGGGATAAATATTAGACCAGGACACTGGGGAGAACTCCCCTGCTCTTCTCCGAAACAGTTTTATTCGTTCATGGGATGTGGGCATCACTGGCAAGGCCAGCATTTATTGCCCATCCCTAATTGTCCTCGAGAAGGTGGCGGTGAGCCGCCGCCTTGAACCGCCGCAGTCCGTGTGGTGAAGGCGCTCCCACAATGCTGACTTTGTTGTAGCGGTTTGGTACAATTGAGTGTCTCGTTAGGCCATTTCAGAGGGCAGTTAATGTTATGTTCATTAATAACTAGACATTCTTATTATGAACACAGCTAGCTTCTAGCTAGTCATTTACTCAGTACACGTTCTCCAGGTACAGTACCTGTAGAGATGCAGCATGTGTGCTCCTGTGTGCAGGCTGCCATCTTGACTGTTGCCTTGTGGGTAGCCTAGTGCCCCATGGGTAATGTAGTCTTAATATCTATACAGCTGGGTAGTGTAGTCTTATATACATACAGCTATATACAGCTCTACACAGCTCTACGACTCCACCTAGTGCCCACTATAGAATGACATGTTATTGATCATTACAGTTAAGAGTCAACCAACATTGCTGTGGTCTGGCATCACATATAGGCCAGACCAGGTAAGATGGCAGGTTTCCTTCCCTTAAGGACATTAGTAAACCAGATGGGTTTTTACAATAATCTGGTAGTTTTATGGTTCACCATTACTGGTGGTAGCTTTTTAATTCCAGATTTATTTAATTAACAGAATTTAAATTCCCCAACTGCCATGGTGGGATTTGATCTCCCATCATCTATAAGGATTATTAGTCCAGGCCTCTGGATTACTAGTTCAGTAACATAACCACTATGCTACTGTACCCCATGGGATCTTTTACATCCACCTGAGAGGGCAGATGGATCCTCGGTTTAACGTCTCATCCGAAAGATGGCACCTCCAACAGTGCAGCACACTTTCAGCACTGCACTGAGAGTCTCAGCCTGGATTTTGAGCTCAAGTCTCTGGGGTGGGACTTGATCTCACGGCCTTCTGGCTTTGAGGTGAGAGCGCTACTAATGAGCCAAGACTGACAGGGAGCATCCAGGTGTTGAAAACTGCCTGTGACTAGAAGGCTGGGAGCAGATCTCCTCTTGCAGGTGCACAGCACTTCACATGCATTGCCCCTGTTGCACACCCACTGGGAGGTCCCAGAGGAGAATGCACCACAGCAATTTTCAACCTAATTCTCTTCCCTTTTCTCCCTTCCTCTCGGGAGGCTGGTGACTCATGCCAGGTATGCCAATACCTCACCTGCATGTGTCGACCAGAAGGCTATTTGACTGTGGTATGCACCATGTTAGAAACACATATGTAGCACTGGGCACTAGATAGTAATCAGGAGTAGGAGCCCTGGCTACATTCCAGCCCCCACCTCCCCACCCACTCCCCACACTTAGCCCAGGGTTACCAATGCCAAGGGAACACGCTCTCACTTACATCGAGTCTACAGCACAGAAAGACGCCATTCGGCCCAACTGGTCCGTGCCGGTGTTTATGCTCCACACGAGCCTCCTCCAACCCCTTTTTGAGGTGCTGCAAACACTGACAATCACTGCACAGAGGTGCAGGGTTGCACCCAGGCTCTCCCATGACTCCCTCCATATGCTTATGGAGGGAGTCACAGCACACAGGGAGGTTCTCTTCCCTTCCAATGGGCGGAAGAGACCACCCCAGGAGATCAACGCAGTCTGGTTGCACATTACACAGGGGGACACAAGCAGGGATGTCGTCAGGAGTGCCTGGCTGCAGTGGCACAAACCTTTCAATGATCTCAGTCGATCATGAAACGTTACTGCCATGCCACACTCAACCTCATCCTGCTGTGCCACTCATCACATCCCCATCACTCTGCCTTCCCTACCCTACTCCTGCACACCGTTACTCACACCAACTCACCTTGAACCTCCACCCATCCCTCTCTATCGACATTATCACTTCCCCATCTCACTAGCCACCCCTCACACTCACCCTCATCCTCGTCCAATCATATCAACTAACAACACACCAGGGTAGGCATTTGTGTGTTTTAGCCAATGTTCATGTGAAGTTTCTGTTAATGTGGTGTCAAACATTGAAATCTTTATTTTCAACACTTTGCGTTCTTGATCAGATTTGTGTGCACCTTTGGAAGTGGCTTAGTGAGTTGCAATGAATGGTGAGACATAACGGTACCCTCCGCAATGGTGATGAGTGTGAAAGGAATGGCTTGGGCATTGTAGGGATGTTTTATGGTGTTTGTGTGGGGTGGTGCCAACCTGGCGCATCATGTGGCAGCCAGGGTGTACAGCATCAAGTGAAGTAAATCTGGCCATGGTGAGGTCATCCCTGGCATCCCGGGCAGCATAGAAACAGAAGATAGGAGCAGGAGTAGACCATTCGGCCCCTCGAGCCCGCTCCGCCATTTAATGAGATCATGGCTGATCATCCAAATTCAGTACCACGTCCCTGCTTTCTCCCCATATCCCTTGATCCCTTTAGCCTCAAGAAATATATCCAAATTCTTCTTGAATATATTTAATGAATTGGCCTCAACGGCCCTGTGTGGTAGAGAATTCCACAGGTTCACCACTCTCTGGGTGAAGAAATTCCTCCTCAACTCAGTCCTAAATGGCTTACTCCTTATCCTTAGACTGTGACCCCTGTTTCTGGACTCCCCCGCCATCGGGAACATCCTTCCTGCATCTAGTCTGTCTAGTCCTGTTAGAATTTTATAAGTTTCAATGAGATCCCCACTCATTCTTCTAAACTCTAGCGAATATAAGCCTAATCAACCCAATCTCTCCTCATACGTCATTCCTGCCATTCCAGGTATCAGTCTGGTGAATCTTCGCTGCACTCTCTCCATGGCAAGAACATCCTTCCTCAGATAAGGGACCAAAACTGCACACAATACTCACGATGTGGTCTCACCAAGGCCCTGTACAACTGCAGCAAGACATCCTTGTTCCTGTACTCGAATCCTCTCGCTATGAAGGCCAACATACCATTTGCCTTCTTAACCGCCTGCTACACCTGCATGCTTACCTTCAGCGACTGGTGCACAAGGACACCCAGGTCTTGTTGCACTTCCCCTTTTCCCAATCTATTGCCATTCAGATAAAAATCTGACTTCCTGTTTTTGCCACCGAAGTGGATAACCTCACATTTATCCACATTATACTGCATCTGCCATGCATCTGCCCAATCACACAACCTGTCCAAATTGTACTGGAGTTTCTCTGCATCCTCCTCACAGCACACACGCCCACTCAGCTTTGTGTCAGCAATGTGGTCAGGTGCTGATGCCCTGTGTCCTATGCAGCATCAGGTGATTGTGGAGAAGGTTGGTGTTGTTGGCGCTGCTGGTGTGCCTGGTGCTGCTAGTGTTGATCGTGGTGGGATTCTGAGGACCAAGGTGAGATAGTTTCAAGGGCACCGATTCTGATGTAACAGATGGCAGGTGAGGTTGAGATGACAGAAGCGATCTGTCAGTGGTGAGAGAGGTTGTTCCAACGAGGTGACATTGGATAGAGAGTTTACTCCAAATACTTGCAAGCTGCATAAAGCTCAACCTGTATTCCAAATGCAGTAAACAACAGCTTCGGAGCTGGGAAAGTGAACAGCTGTGAGATGGGAGCTTTATCGCACATTTGCAGCTGTCAAGTAATGAGATCAGCTCATGGTCACACAACTCCCGACCTGCTGACCTGACGTGATCCCCGAGCAGCGTGGACCCCATGGGCGACCTCGTAAAATTTAAAGGTGAGCGCTTAACAAGGTCATAATGACCTAAATCGCCGCTGCGTGTCGGGTCCCTTCAGCGTTGACAGACCCGACATCTGGGAACGTTGCGTGGCGGCGGGATGAATGCGGTTTCCCGACCCGCTGTCAAAAACATTTTTTTTTCTCCCTCAGTACTGCACTGGAGTGTCAACCTAGATTTTTTGCACTCCGGTCCCTGGAGTGGGACTTTGAACCCACCATCCTTCTGACCTCAGAGTGAGGGTGCTACCCACTGAGCCACGGCCGACACAATGACCATTAACCCTGGAAGTGAACTCTACCGCCTCACAACTGTCTGCATGACCAGGTTTCTCCTGCCCTTTGTCCTAAGTCTCTTACGTTTAATCCTGTATCTGTGGCCCTCTCTTTCTTGATCCCTCAACCAATGGAAACGGTCCCGAGAATCTGCAGTACTTTGCTTTCTGCTTCTGTCTCCCCTGCCCCGTCCTTTCATAATTCAAAACACTTTCCTTCCATTAAAATTTCATAGGGAACAAACTAATCAATAAAATATCCCAGCAGCCAATTTCCGGACATTAATAAATCATGATGTTGTTAATGCAGCGGAATTGGCAGGGATGTTACTGATGACAGCTAGTTTCAGAGGCTGGGGCTCTCTTCTGCCGCAGTTATTTCCCTCCTCTCTTTTAACACTCAGCGTGTGCAGCGCATTATGTCAGGCCGGCTGATTGGCCCCGTCACTAGAGAGAGAGAGGGAGAAACAGAGAGAGAGACAGAGAGAGACAGAGAGAGAGACAGAGAGAGAGACAGGGAGGTTGGCAGGACTCCAGTTCAATGCAGAAAAAAGTTCAACGACCTCACTCGGGTTGTCAGGGTGAGTACCCTTTCCAGTATCGTCCTCATCCCTGCATGTGCACCTCGCTTTATGGCCAAAGGGACCTGAAAACCCCAATGCCCAGCCCTCATCCAGCAGCTATGGGACTGTCATGAAAATCACATGCACATTCAGCACTTTACACACTGTCAGGGCTATTCCACCATGGGAGGCAGTGCAGGCAAGATGAGGGCTTCACACTGTCAGGGCTATTCCCCCATGGGAGGCAGTGCAGGCAAGATGAGGGCTTGACACTGTCAGGGCTATTCCACCATGGGAGGCAGTGCAGGCAAGATCAGGGCTTCACACTGTCAGGGCTATTCCACCATGGGAAGCAGTGCAGGCAAGATGAGGGCTTCACACTGTCAGGGCTATTCCACCATGGGAGGCAGTGCAGGCAAGATCAGGGCTTCACACTGTACTTAGTGGCCGTCCCTTTCTCTTGCAGGGCAAGCTGGGGCACAAGCGAGGGCAGAAGCGACAGACCGGGGGAGGCCGTCCTGACCTCAAACAGCTCAGCAACCTGGAGCAGCGTGTGGAGCGCATTATGTCAGGCCGGCTGATTGGTCCCGTCGCCAGTGGCGATGCCGACGCTGTTCTGGGCCCCAATGGTAAGGGCATCACCTTTTTGACCTCTCTCTTTCCACTTGTGCCTCACACCAGCATCCTTTGCCACTCTCGAACCAATGCAGTGCATAGCAGCACTCATGCCTCCCTCGCTGCCGCCCTGTCCTCACTCTAAAGCAACTCTTGTGCCTCCCTGCTTTCAGATGGTGAATCGCCAGGTGAGGAGGCGGGCCCTCAAGCTGGCATTGTGTCTGAATCAGAAATCGAGGAGGAGGAAGAGGAAGCCGGCCCATCAGTGACACCCTCAGCCGAGGCAGCCCATGGCCATGATGGTGACACGTCTTCCCTGGAGGGGAGAAGGGTCGGAGGAGAGTGAAGCTCCGGGGCCCAGCGGACTGCAGCAACACGGGAGGGGTGGGGAAGCTCGGCAGCCTTCTCCCCGGAGGGTGAGTGCGGCCTCCAGTCCTGCAATGGTGAGCGCAGAGGAGGTGCGGCTCCTTGCAGAAATGGGCGCCCAGGCTGAGCGCAGGCACACTGAGCTCATGGCTGCAGTGGCAAGGATGCCTGACTCCATAGAGCCACTGGCAAGGAGTGTACAGGAATTCGGGGCAGCACAGGCCAGGAGTCAGCAGGATTTCGCGGCAGCACAGGCTAGGAGTCTGCAGGACTTCGCTGCATCACAGGCGGCTTCCAGCCAAATGGTCAGTCGTGCCGTGCATTCACTGGCTGGTGTCATGCAGACACAGACCAGGGCCACACGGGCACTAACTGCTGCCACCCTCGCTGGATCGGCCAGGCATCGCCGGGGCACTCGCCGCGCCACAGCAGCCCAGCAGTCTGTGCTTCAGCAGATTGCTGCGCATGCTGCAGTGCTGCCCCGTGCGAGTGCCAGTGTCTTGTCTGACCAGGGAGTGCCTGTGCTCTGTCAGGTTGGCAGTATTCCTGCAGCCAACACTGTCACTCCTCCATTGCAGCTGCCACCACCCGTAGGACAGACTGCTGCCACCCAAGCAGAGTTGGAGCAGTCAGCAGCCGGCCCCTCCAGGCCCAGAGCTGGTCCAGACCGACCCCCAAGGGCATCTGCCGTCTCACCATCTGACCCTCAGCAGCCTTCCCCCAGCCTTGCTGCAGCCACTGGGGTCCCATTGAGGAGGAGCTGCAGGGCGGGAAGGGGCCACTCGTGGAAGCGAGACGGATCACCCTCGCAGGGAAAAAGTAGAAGGTGTGGCCAAATGATTTTTTTATATATGAGGCTGAGACTGTTGTGCTCTTTTATATATGAAGGCTGAGACTGTTGTGCTCTTTTATATATGAAGGCTGAGACTGTTGTGCTCTTTTATATATGAAGGCCGAGACTGTTGTGCTCTTTTATATATGAAGGCCGAGACTGTTCTGTTTGTTTTATATATGAAGGCCGAGGAACATGGTCATTTTTGTTTAACTGCTTTTTGCATTTTCTAAAGGTTGTGAGAGCCAGTTATGTCTCTGACTGTTTTTTGGGGGGTTTCTCTGAATTAGTTTGTCATGCGGGAAGGGCACAGAGTTTGCACAGTAAAAAAATTTCTTTAATCGCACTGTCCATGTTTGCTTTTGGAAGTTTTTGTTGCCTTGACCGGCTGAGGGCTTGCGGAGCGGCTACATTCATCTTCTTTCATTGGCACAAGCCATTCCCTGAGAGGGGGCCTAGAACTGATTTGCTATAAGCTGCTGATGGACGGCCCTTGCACTTTGTGCCTCCCTCCCGAGCTGGTGCTCCTCCACCTCCTCTTCCTCGTCCTCCTCCTCCTCCCCCTCCTCCGGTGGTCCTCCAATGTCTGCTGGCAGTGGCTGAGTCCTGCGGATAGCCAGGTTGTGCAGCATGCAGCACACTACAACGAAATGGGAGACTCGCTCAGGCGAGTACTGTAGGGCTCCCCTGGAATGATCCAGACAGCGGAACCGTTGCTTGAACACACGATTGTGTGCTCAATGATGTTCCTGGTTGCTTGATGGCTGTCATTGTATCACTCTTCAGCAGGGGTGCTGGGCGCACGGAGCGGGGTCATCAGCCAGGTGCACAAAGGATAGCCTTTGTCCCCGAGTATGAGCTGCCTGTGGTCACACACCAACTGTACGTTGAGCGAATGGCAGCCCTTCTGGTTGCGGTAATCCTCAGCATTCTCTAGAGGTGCCCACAAAGCCACATGCGTGCAGTCAATGGCGCCCTGCACCATGGGGAAGCCCGCTAATGCTGCAAATCCCATTGCACGCTCTTGCTGCTTGTCCAGGCTCATTCTGAAAAGGGCATTGGTCACCTGGCGGATGCAGCAATGTACCGCG
Source organism: Somniosus microcephalus (assembly GCF_052327205.1). NCBI lineage: Eukaryota > Metazoa > Chordata > Chondrichthyes > Squaliformes > Somniosidae > Somniosus > Somniosus microcephalus. The sequence goes on along the minus strand of NC_140988.1, from coordinate 372,663,369 downwards.
AACTGGGAGATTTTGGAAATGTCCCCAGTAGCAGATTGGAAGGAGCCGGTGGCATAGAAGTTGAGAGCCACCGTCACCTTCACTGCCACCGACAGAGACGTCCTGCTCCTCAGCTGTGGCTGCAGATCTCTGCGAAGCAGGTTGCAGATCTCAGTCACCACCTCCCTCCTGAATCGCAGCCTCTGAACACACTGCTCCTCAGACATGTTCAGATATGAGAACTGCTGGCGGTATACCCTGGGTGGGTAAGGCCTCCTGTGCCGATGCCTGTTGGCCCTTCTCCGTCTGGCCATGACTGGCACTCTCTCACGGCGTCTCTGAGCCCTTTGAATGTAATGCAGTAAGCCAACGTTTCCACACATTGCAGCCCCCATTATAGGTTTCGAATCAAGGCTATGGCACTGAAAGTTAAATCCAAGTGCAAAGCTCTGGCCTGAAGCCACAAGTACCTGTGTGAGCGTTGAGTCAAACCAGAAAGCTCTCTACCTTTGTCTCTCTCCAAATATCCGTCTCTCACAAAGAAGGAGTGGAGCAAAATGGCTGCTACTTATACTGCAGGAGGAGTCCCCTTTAATTAGCGCCCCCCGTGCCCCGCAGCGACTTGGAACCATTCCCCTCTAACAGTTGCTGGGGGCGCCAGGCGCACATAAGGGCGGCGCCACTGAAGTTCCGGTTCGGAGCGCACAAAGGGTGTTGCACCATGAAATGACGTCAGGATCTGCGCGCGCAGCTGAGCAGGCGCAACGGTTTTGCGCCGCCGCTAATTCTTGACTGAAGTTCGCGAGAGGCACAGATCCTGCCGCGCCCAGGCGCTAGCCGCCTCGCACCCCGCTTCTCGGCCTCTTAAGGCGCTAGCGGCTGGCGCTAACAACTGAATTTCTAGGCCAATGAGTTCAGTGGGGAAACAACAGCAATTCCTTTTGGCTCACTGGACTCACTGAAGGGAGTTTCTGTTCCACAGCAGGTGTACAAACCAGAGTCCGACAGACCCCCTCACTATATCTGTGAACATTATTTCATAAATAGTGTGAGGGAACTTTAAACACAATCCGTGCTGTTACTGTGCTGGGAGTGTGTGATTCGACTGTGTGGAAATATCTTTAATCTGTATCTAAACAGTGATGTATCTGACCTGTGAGTGTTTCATGGGGCGGTGTAGAGGGAGCTTTACTCTGTATCTAACCGCTGCTGCAGCTACCCTGAGAGTGTTTGATGGGACAGTGTAGAGAGAAATTTACTCTGTATCGAACGCGTGCTGTACCTGCCTTGGGAGCGTTTGATGGGACAGTGTAGAGGGAGTTTTACTCTGTATCTAACCCGTGCTGTACCTGCCCTGGGAGTGATTGACGGGAAAGTGTAAAGGGAGTTTTACTCTGTATCTAACCCCGTGCTGTACCTGCCCTGGGAGTGATTGACGGGAAAGTGTAAAGGGAGTTTTACTCTGTATCTAACCCCGTGCTGTACCTGCCCTGGGAGTGTTTAATGGGACAGTGTAGAGGGAGCTTTACTCTGTATCTAACCCATGCTGTACCTGCCGTGGGAGTGTTTAATGGGACAGTGTAGAGGGAGCTTTACTGTGTATCTAACCTGTGCTGTACCTGCCCCGGGAGTTTTTGATGGGGCAGTGTAGAGGGAACTTTACTCTGTATCTAACCCGTGCTGTACCTGCCCTGGGAGTGTTTAATGGGACAGTGTAGAGGGAGCCTTACTCTGTATCTAACCCATGCTGTACCTGCTGTGGGAGTGTTTGACGGGACAATTTGGAGGTAACTTTACTCTATATCTAACCTGTGCTGTAAATGCCCTGGGAGAGTTGAATTGGATAGTGTAGAGGGAGCTTTACTCTGTATCTAACTCGTGCTGTACCTGCCCTGCGAGTGTAGAATTCGACAGTGTAGGGTGTCTTTACTCGGCATCTAACCCATGCTGTACCTGCCTTGGGAGTGTTTGATGGGACAGTGTAGAGAGAAATTTACTCTGTATCGAACGCGTGCTGTACCTGCCCTGGGAGTGTTTGATGGGACAGTGTAGAGGGAGCTTTACTCTGTATCTAACCCGTGCTGTACCTGCCCTGGGAGTGTTTGATGGGACAGTGTAGAGGGAGCTTTACTCTGTATCTAACCCGTGCTGTACCTGCCCTGGGAGTGTTTGACGGGACAGTGTAGAGGGATCTTTACTCTGTATCTAACCCATGCTGAACGTGCCCTACGAGTGTTTGATGGGACAGTGTAGAGGGATCTTTACTCTGTATCTAACCCATGCTTTACCTGCCCTGGAAGTGTTAAATGGGACAGTGTAGAGGGGGTTTTACTCTGTACCTATCCCGTGCTGTACCTGCCTTGGGAGTGATTGATGGGGCAGTGATGTGGGAGCTTTACTCTGTATCTAACCCGTGCTGTACCTGCTCTACGAGTGTTTGATGGGACAGTGTAGAGGGAGCTTTACTCTGTATCTAACCCATGCTGAACCTGCCGTGGGAGTGTTTGACGGGACAATTTGGAGGTAACTTTACTCTATATCTAACCCGTGCTGTACATGCCCTGGGAGAGTTGAATTGGACAGTGTAGAGGGAGCTTTACTCTGTATCTAACCCGTGCTGTACCTGCCCTGGGAGTGTTTGATGGGACAGTGTAGGGGGATCTTTACTCGGTATCTAAACCATGCTGTACCTGCCCTGGGAGTGTTTGACGGGACAGTGTAGAGGGAGCTTTACTCTGTATCTAACCCGTCCTGTACCTGCCCTGGGAGTGTTTGATGGGACAGTGTAGAGGGAGCTTTACTCTGTATCTCACCCGTGCTGTACCTGCCTTGGGAGTGTTTGATGGGACAGTGTAGAGGGAGCTTTACTCTGTATCTATCCTGTGCTGTACCTGCCTTGGGAGTGATTGATGGGCAGTGATGTGGGAGCTTTACTCTGTATCTAACCTGTGCTGTACCTGCCCTGGGAGTGTTTGATGGGACAATGTAGAGGGAGCTTTACTCCCTATCTAACCGGTGCTGTGAAATCGCTGCCATGAGTAAATGTCATTTACTGGCCGCCACAGATAGATATCTCTAAATGTGGCCAGGCAGATGCATAATTCTTAAAATGGCTGCTGAGGATGGATATCTCTTAAAATGGCCGCCAATGTTCCCCATAACCCTTGACTCCCTTGTAGCTCAAATTTCTGTCTATCTCAGCCTTGAATGGCGGTTAAGAAGGCAACTGGTATGTTGGCCTTCATAACGAGAGAATTCAAGTACAGGAGCAAGAATGTCTTACTGCAGTTATACAGGGCCTTGGTGAGACCACACCTTGAGTATTGTGTGCAGTTTTGGTCGCCTTATCTGAGGAAGGATGTTCTTGCCATGGAGGGAGTGCAGCGAAGATTCACCAGACTGATACCTGGGATGACAGGAATGACGTATGAGGAGAGAATGGGTCGATTGGGCTTACATTCGCTGGAGTTTAGAAGAATGAGAGGGGATCTCATGGAAACTTATAAAATTCTACCAGGACTAGACAGACTAGATGCAGGAAGGATGTTCCCGATGGTGGGGGAGTCAAGAACCAGGGGTCACTGTCTAAGGATAAGGGGTAAGCCAATTAGGACAGAGATGAAGAGGAATTTCTTCACCCAGAGAGTGGTGAACCTGTGGAATTCTCTACCACAAAAGGCAGTAGAGGCCAATTCATTAAATATATTCAAGAAGGAGTTGGATATATTGCTTAAGGCTAAAGGGATCAAGGGGTATGGGGAGAAGGCAGGGACAGGGTACTGAATTTGGATGATCAGCCATGATCTCATTGAATGGCGGAGCAGGCTCGAGGGGCCGAATGGCCTACTCCTGCTCCTATCTTCTATGTTTCTATGTATGTTTCTATTCTTGCTCCCAAAGTGGATAACCTCACATTTCCTCACATTATACTCCATCTGCCAAATTTTTGCCCACTCACTTAATCTCTCTATACCTCTTTGCAGACTCCTTGGCCTAGAAATTGAGTTTTGGCGCAGCCAGGGCTTTAGCGCCGGAAGTTAGTGCCGGAGCTAAGTCGCGCTGGTCGGGCCCAAAATTCAATAGTTCTGCGCCCAAACGGCTGCCGGCGCTGCTGAGAGGTGTTTGCGCCTGAAAACTGGCGCTACGTGCTGAATATCGGCGCTATTCCGGCGCTGCGGCGCCTGCTGCGGTGCGGCAGGTTCGGGAAGTGCAGGCCTCCTCCTTCCCTTAAGGAGGAGCTGCCTGCACCCGGCCGCGGCCCGCGAAAATCGTTCTAAAAATGAGCCCGGCACCTCGGACAAGTGCCGGGCTTGCTTCTGTTCCGGGGGGGGGGGGGGTGGGGAAGTCCGGGGAGGGAGCTGCGGCCAGGCGGCCGGCGGGAAAGCGGCCGGCCGCCGCGGGGCCTTTAATGCGCCGGCGCAAAGTCAGGTAAGACTCTGTTGCCAGAGTCTTAGTTGCGGCTGCCACGGGCGAGGCGGCCGCAACTGAATTTCGGCGCTGGGGCCCGTCGCCATGGCAACCGGGACGCGGCGCACACCGATGACGTCATCGGTGCCGGCGCAGCGCAACCGGTCTAGCGCGGCGGAAGGGCCCCAGGCAATTTCGGCGCCGGCGCCAATTGCAGCGCTAGGCCCTCTAGCGCCGCAAAAGCGGCGCTAAGGCAACTCAATTTCTAGGCCCTTGTGTCCTCCTCACAACTTGCTTTCCCACCTATCTTTGTATCGTCAGCAAATTTGGCTACAGCACACTCGGTCCCTTCATCCAAGTCATTAATGTAGATTGTAAATAGTTGAGGCCCCAGCACTGATCCCTGTGGCACCCCACTAGTTACAGTTTGCCAATAGAAAGTTACAGCACGGAAGGAGGCCATTTCGGCCCATCGTGTCCGCGCCGGCCAACAAAGTGCTACCCAGCCTAATCCCACTTCCCAGCTCTTGGTCCGTAGCCCTGCAGGTTACGGCACTTCAAGCGCGCATCCAAGTACTTTTTAAATGTGGTGAGAGTTTCTGCCTCTACCACCCTTTCAGGCAGTGAGTTCCAGACCCCCACAACCCTCTGGGTGAAGAAATTTCCCCTCAAATCCCCTCTAAACCTTCCCCCAATTACTTTAAATCTGTGCCCCCTGGTTTTTGACCCCTCTGCTAAGGGAAATAGGTCCTTTCTATCCACTTTATCTAGGCCCCTCATAATTTTATACACCTCAATAAGGTCTCCCCTCAGCCTCCTCTGTTCCAAGGAAAACAGACCCAGCCTATCCAATCTTTCCTCATAGCTAAGATTCTCTACTCCCGGCAACATCCTTGTAAATCTCCTCTGTGCCCTCTCTAGTGCAATCACATCTTTCCTGTTAGCTGCACACATTAAGCGCTATTCAACTATGGGAGGCACATCAGGCAAGCACATGGTTGCATACATGAAGGGCTATTCAACTATGGGAGGCGCATCAGGCCAGCACATGGCTTCACATTCACTCAGACACCTTCCTTTTTCTTGCAGGCCAAGCTCTCTCATAACAGGCGGGAGCTTTCGCTCGCGCTCTCTCTCTCTCTTTTTGCAAAGCAACCAAATTTTTCCCCCTTAACATATAAAAAATGCCACCCACAGCAATTGGGTTTGTCGTTATTTTAAATGGTGAGACAGAAACATTTCAGAGTACATTTCATTCAAGATTAAATCTCAGATAGTGAGAAATGAAAGGGGGAGAAAGAAAGAGATAGAGACAGAAACAGGGGGAGAGAGTCAGAGGGAGAGACACACACAGAGTTGACTGGGGTTAAACACACAGGGAGAGACAGACTTTGGGGGGTCTCCAGTGTGTAGTCACTGCCCCGCTCCCAGCGCCTGCAGAAAAGCCCCTGTCTCTGTCACACCCTTCCACAATCTGTCCAATCTTCTGACCTGCCACCATCTTTGTGCAATTATCTGCTTTTTCTTTAAGTTTGATACTATCTTTAACTTTTTTACTTAAGCACGGATGGTGGGTCCTCTCCTTGGAATTTTTCTTTCTTGTTGGAATGGATCTATTCTGTGTATTCTGAAATAACCCATTAAATGTCTGCCACTGCAGCTCTATTGACCTATCCCGTAATCTAATTTGCCTGTTCACTTTAGCTAGCTCTGCTATCATGCCCTCATAATTGCCCTTATTCAAGTTTAAAAACCTAGTCTTGGACCGACTCTTCTCTCCCTCAAGGCTAACAAGGGAAATTAGGGATAGCATAAGATCCAAGGAGAGGACATATAAATTGGCCAGAAAAAGCAGTAAACCTGAGGATTGGGAGCAGTTTAGGATTCAACAAAGGAGGACAAAGGGATTAATTAAGAGGGAGAAAATAGAGTATGAGAGTAAGCTTGCAGGGAACATAAAAACTGACTGTAAAAGCTTTTATAGATATGTGAAGAGAAAAAGATTGGTGAAGTCAAGCGTAGGTCCCTTGCAGTCAGAATCAGGGGAATTTATAATGGGGAACAAAGAAATGGCTTACCAATTAAATATACACTTTGGTTCTGTCTTCACAAAGGAGGACACAAATAACCTCCCCAGAGATGTCGGGGAACATAGGGTCTAATGAAAGGGAGGAACTGAAATAAATCAGTATTTGTAGGGAAATGGTGTTAGGGAAATTAATAGGATTGAAAGCCGATAAATCCCCAGGGCCTGATAATCTACATCATAGGGTACTTAAGGAAGTGGCCCTAGAAATAGTAGATGCATTGCTGATCATCTTCCAACATTCGATGGAATCTGGAACAGTACCCATGGATTGGAGGGTAGCTAATGTTACCCCACTATTTAAAAAAGGTGGTGGAGAGAAAACGGGTAAGCCTGACATCGGTAGTGGGGAAAATGCTAGAGTCCATTATAAAAGATGTAATAGCAGAGCACTTGGAAAACAGTGACAGGATCGGACAAAGTCAACATGGATTTACAACAGGTAAATCGCGCTCGACTAATCTACTGAAATTTTTTGAGGATGTAACTGGTAAAGGATAAGGGAGAACCAGTAGATGTGGTGTAGTTGGACTTTTAGAAGGCTTTTGATAAGGTCCCGCATAAGAGATTAGCGTGTAAAGTTAAGGCACATGGGATTGGGGGCAAGGTATTGACTTAGATAGAGAACTGGTTGGCAGACAGAAAGCAAAGAGTTGGAATAAATGGGTCTTTTTCCGAGTGGCAGGCAGTGATTAGTGGGGTACCGCAGGGGTCGGTCCTTGGGTCCCAGCTATTCACAATATATATTAATGATCTAGACGAGGGAACTAGATGTAATATCTCCAAGTTTGCAGATGACACAAAGCTGGGTGGGCGTGTGTGCTGTGAGGAGGATGCCGAGAAACTCCAGTATGATTTGGACAGGTTGGGTTCTTGGGCAGAAGCGTGGCAGATGCAATATAACGTGGATAAATGCGAGGTTATCCACTTTGGTGTCAAAAATATGAAGGCAGATTATTATCTGAATGGCAATAGATTGGGAGAAGGGGAAGTGCAACGAGACCTGGGTGTCCTTGTGCACCAGTCGCTGAAGGTAAGCATGCAGGTGCAGCAGGCGGTTAAGAAGGCAAATGGTATGTTGGCCTTCATAGCGACAGAGTTTGAGTACAGGAACAAGGGTGTCTTGCTGCAGTTGTACAGGGCTTTGGTGAGACCACACCTTGAGTATTGTGTGCAGTTTTGGTCGCCTTATCTGAGGAAGGATGTTCTTGCCATGGAGGGAGTGCAGCGAAGATTCACCTGGCTGATGCCTGGGATGGCAGGAATGACGTATGAGGAGAGATTGGGTCGATTGGGCTTGTACTCGCTGGAGTTTAGAAGAATGAGAGGGGATCTCATTGAAACTTATAAAATTCTGACAGGACTGGACAGACTAGACGCAGGAAGGATGTTCCCGATGGTCGGGGAGTCCAGAACCAGGGGTCACAGTCTAAAGATAAGGGGTAGGCCATTTAGGACAGAAATGAGGAGGAATTTCTTCACCCAGAGAGTGGTGAACCTGTGGAATTCTCTACCACAGAAGGCAGTAGAGGCCAATTCATTAAATATATTCAAGAAGGAGTTGGATATATTTCTTAAGGCTAAAGGGATCAAGGGTTATGGGGAGAAAGCAAGGACCGGGTACTGAATTTGGATGATCAGCCATGATCGCATTGAATGGTGGAGCAGGCTCGAGGAGCCGAATGGCCTACTCCTGCTCCTATCTTCTATGTTTCTATGTTTCTATGACCTGAAACGTTAACTCTGTTTCTCTGTCCACAGATGCTGCCTGACCTGCTAAGTATTTCCAGCATTTTCTGTTGTTGTTCATGGAGAGTATTCCTGCTCTTTGAGTACTGCCATGGGATTTTTAATATCCCTCAAAATGAAGAGGTGACCTCGGTTCGAGGTCTCGTTTGAAGAATGTTAGAATCATAGAATGATACAGCACAGAAGGAGGCCATTCAGCCCATCGTGCCTGTGCCGGCTCTTTGAAAGAGCGATCCAATTAGACCCACTATCCTGCTCTTTCACCAGAGCCCAGCAAATATTTCCTTTTCAAGTATTTATCCAATTCTCTTTTGAAAGTTTTTATTGAATCCGCTTCCACCACCCTTTCGGGCAGTTCATTCCCTCTATTGTCTACCATTTCATTAATGCAGCAGTCCCTCAGTACTGCAATAGAGGGCTGGATTTTACCCACCTCGGCGGGTCTGTGGCAGGCGATGTTGGTGGCGGGTCCCGGCCTCGCTGCTGGCTCCAGCCCACTGTCCAAAATGACTTTTCCCTGATTTCCCCAGGAGACCAATGCAGCCCGGTTGCACATTGCACAGGAGGACACAAGCAGGGATGTTGTCAGGAGGACCAGGCTGCAGTGGCGCAAACCTTTCAATGACCACAGTAGATCACGAAACGTTACTGCAAAGACACACTCGACCTCATCCTCCTCAGGCCTCGACCCCATCACTCTGCCTTTCCTACCCTACCCCTGCACATCCTTACTCACACCAACTTACCTTGCACCTCCACCCATCCCTCTCTATCTACATGATCACTTCCCCATCTCACTAACCACCCCTCACACTCACCCTCATCCTAGTGCAATCATACCAACTAACAACACACAAGGGTTGGCACTTGTGTGCTTTAGCCAATGCTCATGTGAAGTTTCTGTTAATGTGGTGTCAAACACTGAAATCTTTATTTTCAACACTTTGCTTTCTTGGACAGGTTTGTGTGCACCTTTGGAAGTGGCTTAGTGAGTTGCAGTGAATGGTGATGTGTATGAAAGGAATGGCTTGGGCATTGTAGGGATGCTTTATGGTGTTGGTGTGGTGTGGTGCCAACCTGGTGCATCATGTGGCAGCCAGGGTGTACAGCATCAAGTGAAGTAAATCTGGCCATGGTGAGGCCATCCCTGGCGTCACGGGCAGCAATGTGGTCAGGTGCTGATGCCTGGTGTCCTGTGCAGCATCAGTTGATTGCGGAAAATGTGTTGTTGTTGGTGCTGCTGGTGTGACTGGTGCTGCTGGTGTTGGGGCTGATCGTGGTGGGATTCTGAGGACCAAGGTGAGATAGTTTCAAAGGCACCGATGCTGATGTAATAGATAGCAGGTGAAGTTAAGATGACAGAAGTGATCTGTCAATGGTGAGAGAGGTTGTTCCAATGAGGTGACAGTGGACACAGAGTTTATTTCAAACACTTGCAACCTGCATAAAGCTCAATCTGTCTTCCAAATGCAGTAAGCAACAGCTTCTGAGCTTGGAAAGTGAACAGCTGAGAGATGGGAGCTTTTATAGCACATTTGCAGCTGTCAAGTAATGAGATCAGTTCATGGTCAAACAACTCCCAACCTGCTTACCTGACATGATCCCCGAGCAGCGTGGACCCCGTGGGCGACCTCATAAAGTGGTAAGGTGAGCTCAAAATACTTCTTAATTGGCTTTTGACAAGGTCATAATGACCTGAATTGCCTTCCCCACCGCTGCGTCAGGTCTGTTCAGCGCTGACAGACCCGACATCTGGGAAAGGTGCGTGGTAGTGGGTTGACAGCGGGGTCTCGACCCGCTGACAAAAAGAAACATTTTCCCACCCGACCCACCACCGAATGCGCCCACTGACCCCCCCGAAAAATTCCCCGCAAAGTGTCAGCCCAGTTCATGCACTCAAGTCTGGTGTGGCCCTTTCACTTACAACCTTACAGCCCAACAGTGAGAGTGTTATGGGAACACTCCCTGATCTCAAAGGTAAATGAGGCAAAACTTCACATATATCTAGCTGACCTTACGTCTTACATTATACATTCTTGCCTGATTGCCTTATTCCACATGAGATTTTCACAGTCCAGTAGCTCAGAAACCATTATATTCCACATAACATTCAATCATCTCGATTTTTACACTGTCAATCCCATTGTTAATTAAATAGATCCTTCTTAACACATGAAAGTGTTAACTGGGAGCCTATTCCACACAGCCACGGAAGATGATACTTCCAATGGAACACCCCAGATTCTTCCTCATAATCCCATTCAGTTGGTGCGTACAATCTGGAGTTTGCCTCTGTGGTCCCTCTTACATTCTCTTTGATTCCAACCCACTTTTCTCTACAACTAATGTGCCGCTCCTTTATATGCTGCACTTCAGCCTGTTCTTCTTTTCGTCAGTTGGATGTCTGAAATGTACGTAAGCTCATCACTATTTTTAAAAGCATCCAAGTATAAGAGTAAAGATGTCTTATTGCAATTATATAGGGCCCTGGTGAGACCACACCTGGAGTATTGTGTACAGTTTTGGTCTTCTTACCTAAGGAAGGATATACTTGCTGTGGTAAACCACTTTTACCGTTTACTATCGTTACACTATGGTTATCACTGTTAGATCGTTTCCCTATAGTTATCACTGTTCACATTGTTGTATCACTGTACGAGGTCGCCTCTTGTCACGCTGCTATACCTGGGCTGACCACTGCCGACTCCGCCCATGGCTCCACCTACCTGCCCGGGTATAAAGGTGGTCGACTGGCTGGTATTCCTCCTTCTTGGATCCGATCACCCACGAGGGTGGGCTCTGTTATTTAGTCAATAAAAACCTATAGTTACTTTCTTAACTCGTCGCTTTTCATTGGACGAATTGATAGGTATATCAATTTTATTGACTAAATTTTAAAATGTCGTCACTTGAGCAGCCAAACAACCAGTCAACGGAGCAGCCAAACGACCAGCCAGACGCCCAGCTACAACAGCCACAGCAGCCGGCTTGGCTGCGAGCCCTCAAACCACCGTACCTGGATCTAAACCCACAAGCAACAAACGCAGCCCTCGACTTCAAACACTGGCTGTGCTGCTTCGAATCCTACCTGGAAGAATCCGGCGTCCCTCAGAGATCCAAACTAAGAGTTCTGACCGCCCAAGCGAGCCCTAAAGTATACGCACTCATCCAGGACATTACTACTTACGAGGCCGCTATCAACCTACTGAAACAGCAGTACCGGAGCCCGGTAAATTCCATATATGCCAGACACCTCCTAAGATCCCGCCCGCAACAGCCAGGAGAGTCTGTAGCTGAATTTTTACGGGCGCTACGAACACTCGGCAGGGACTGTGACTTTAAAGCAGTATCGGCTGCAGAAAACACTGAAGATAACATCCGCGATGCCTTCGTGAAAGGCCTTCGGTCCGACTACTCATGGCAGAGACTGCTGGAATCAAAGGACCTCGACCTGAACTCAGCTGCAGCCTTGGCCTACTCCCTAGAAGTGACCCAGCGGGACCTCGAGGTGTATTCCAGGTACAGTTCGCGACTCTGGGACTCGGGCCCGACCCCGACCGCAATACCCCTCGTAGCGCCGCCCCCGGGACCTACCTCAGCGTCGGCGTCCCGGACCCGATTGGGACCGCCACCCCCGGTACCGGCTGCGACATCGGAGCCCCGCGACCGGGCCGCCGGCTGCTTCTTCTGTGGGCAGGCGAAACACCCGAGGTCGCGCTGCCCAGCCAAAAACGCGACGTGCTCCAGCTGCCTGAAGAAAGGCCACTTCGCGAAGGCCTGCAGAGGGAGAGCAGCAGAGGCCAGCAGTGCCTCATGCGAACTGTGGGGGCGGCCATCTTTTATCAAGGCCACAGATGAGCAATGGGGGCAGCCATCTTTGATCCAGGCAACCGACGCCAGCAGTGCCTCATGTGGGTTGTGGGGGCAGCCATCTTCTCCGCCATTTTGCCCCACCTTGTGGGCGCCTCCATTTTACCCACCATGCTCGACCGCCACCTTACCTCCAGACCTGACGACCGCTTCACCTACAGACTACAGCGACCCGCTCAGCCACACACTAGCCTCCGTCACGCTAGACCAAGCTCGCCCGCATCAGCTGTCCAAGTCAATGATGGACATCAAAGTAGACGGCCACGCCACGACCTGCCTGTTCGACAGCGGAAGCACGGAGAGCTTCATACATCCAGACACGGTGAGCCACTACTCCCTCACTGTCCAGCCAACGCGCAACCGGATCTCGATGGCATCGAGGTCCCACGCCACAGACATCAGCGGCTACTGTGTTGTGACCCTGTCGGTTAAGGGCACGGAGTATAAAAACTTTAAACTCCTCGTCCTGCCCCAGCTATGCGCTGCCGTCCTACTAGGGCTGGATTTTCAATCCCACCTCCAAAGTGTCACTCTAGCATACGGTGGACCCCTCCCCCCGCTCACAGTCGACAACCAGCAGCCTTTAAATCGCCCACCGCGTAACACCTGCGGCCTATCCACCCTCAAGGTCCCGCCACCTTCCCTGTTCGCTAACCTCACCCCCGACTGCAAACCCGTTGCTACCAAGAGCAGGCGGTACAGCGCCGGGGACAGAGCTTTCATTAGCTCTGAGGTGCAGCATCTCCTGAAGGAGGGCATCATCGAGGGGAGCAGCAGCCCCTGGCGTGCCCAGGTTGTAGTCGTTAAGACCGGCAATAAAAACCGCCTGGTCATCGACTACAGCCAGACCATAAACCGGTACACCCAGCTGGGCGCATACCCCCTTCCCCGCATATCTGATATGGTCAATCAGATTGCTCAATACCGGGTATTCTCTACCATCGACCTTAAGTCGGCCTACCACCAACTCCCTATCCGCCCCGAGGACCGCCAGTATACCGCCTTCGAGGCGAATGGCCGCCTCTACCACTTCCTTAGGGTCCCCTTCGGCATCACCAACGGGGTTTCAGTCTTCCAAAGGGAGATGGACCGGATGGTTGACCAGAACGGGCTGCAAGCCACGTTCCCCTATCTAGATAACGTCACCATCTGTGGCCGCGACCGGCAAGACCATGACGCTAACCTGGAAAGATTCCTCCGTACGGCCCAACGGCTGAACCTCACCTACAATAAGAAGAAATGTGTGTTTAACACCTCGCGCCTTGCCATCCTCGGCTGCGTAGTAGAGAACGGAATCATCGGCCCCGATCCCGAAAGAATGCGTCCCCTCATGGAGCTACCCCTTCCCCACTGTCCAAAGGCGCTGAAGAGAACCCTGGGGCTCTTCGCCTACTATGCCCAATGGGTGCCGAATTATGCGGACAAAGCCAGACCCCTCATGAAGTCCACCTCCTTCCCCCTTACGGAAGAAGCGCGCGCGGCCTTCTCCCTCATCAGGGGAGACATTGCTAAGGCCACTATGCATGCAGTGGATGAGTCCATCCCCTTCCAAGTGGAGAGCGATGCATCCGACTTCGCCCTAGCCGCTACCCTCAACCAGGAGGGGAGACCGGTGGCCTTCTTCTCAAGGACCCTCCAGGGCCCTGAGATCCGACACTCTTCGGTCGAGAAGGAGGCCCAGGCGATTGTGGAGGCGGTACGCCGCTGGAGGCATTACCTCGCAGGCAAGCGATTTACCCTCCTCACCGACCAGCGTTCGGTCGCTTTTATGTTTAATAACAAGCTGAGGGGTAAAATCAAGAACGACAAGATCTTGAGGTGGAGAATCGAGCTATCCACCTACGATTATGATATCTTGTACCGGCCTGGTAAGCTGAACGAACCCCCTGACGCTCTATCGCGAATTACATGCGCCAACGCGCAAATTGATAGACTTCAGACCCTCCACAACGACCTCTGCCACCCCGGGGTCACCAGGCTTTACCACTTCATTAAGGCCCGCAACCTGACCTACTCCATCGAGGAGGTCAGGACCATGACTAGGAACCGCCAGACCTGTGCCGAGTGCAAACCGCAATTCTTTAGGCCGGACAGAGCAAGCCTGATCAAGGCCACCCGCCCCTTCGAGCGCTTGAGCATCGATTTTAAGGGGCCCCTCCCGTCCTCTGACCGTAATGTGTACTTCCTCAACATTGTTGATGAGTACTCCCGTTTCCCCTTTGCCTTCCCCTGCCCAGACATGACCAGCACCACGGTCGTTAAATGCCTGAACGATCTCTTTGCCTTGTTCGGGTTCCCAAACTATATACATAGTGACCGGGGCGCCTCCTTCATGAGCGAGGAACTCCGTCAGTTCCTACTAGCGAGAGGCATCGCCACTAGCAGGACCACCAGCTACAACCCCCGAGGGAACGGCCAGGTGGAAAGAGAGAACGCGACGGTATGGAAGGCCGTCCTCTTAGCCTTAAAGTCTAAGGGCCTCCCAACCTCTCGCTGGCAGGAGGTCCTCCCGGCGGCGCTGCATTCCACCCGGTCACTACTTTGCACTGCCATTAACGCCACCCCCCATGAACGAATGTTTGTTTTCCCCAGGAAGTCGACTACGGGAACCACGCTATCAACCTGGCTGACCTCTCCGGGGCCTGTCTTGCTGCGAAAGCACGTGAGGGCCCATAAAACGGACCCCCTGGTCGAGAGGGTGAACCTCCTGCACGCCAACCCCCAGTACGCCTACGTGGCATACCCAGACGGGCGGGAGGACACAGTCTCCTTACGAGACCTCGCACCCTCGGGCACTCCGGAGACACCACCGCTACCCCCCCCCACCACCCCCCCAATTCCAGCCCAGGTAGACGGTACGCCGGAACCCCAAGAGCCTTCGCCTACCTCGCAGACGCCAGCATTAACACCGGAGAACGCAACACCGCCGCTGCAACGATCAGACAGGCTTACAAGGCCTCCGGACAGACTGACATACCAGAACTGGTAGTACACTTCACCCCGCCGGACTCAAATCTAAACAAGGGGTGAATGTGGTAAACCACTTTTACCGTTTACTATCGTTACACTATGGTTATCACTGTTAGATCGTTTCCCTATAGTTATCACTGTTCACATTGTTGTATCACTGTACGAGGTCGCCTCTTGTCACGCTGCTATACCTGGGCTGACCACTGCCGACTCCGCCCATGGCTCCACCTACCTGCCCGGGTATAAAGGTGGTCGACTGGCTGGTATTCCTCCTTCTTGGATCCGATCACCCACGAGGGTGGGCTCTGTTATTTAGTCAATAAAAACCTATAGTTACTTTCTTAACTCGTCGCTTTTCATTGGACGAATTGATAGGTATATCACTTGCTATAGAGGGAAGTGCAACGAAGGTTCACCAGACTGATTCCTGGGATGGGGGGATTAACCTATGAGGAGAGATTGAGTAGACTAGGCCCTTATTCTCTAGAGTTTAGAAGAATGAGGGGTGATCTCATTGAAAAATATAAAAATCTTACAGAGTTTGACAGGGTAGATGCAGGGAGGATGTTTCCCCTGGCTGGGGAGTCTAGAACCAGGGGTCACAGTCTCCAAATAAGGGGTCAGCCATTTAGGACTGAGATGAATCACAGAATCACAGAAACCCCACAGTGCAGATAGAGGCCATTTTGGCCCATCGAGCCTGCACTGACACATATCCCACCCGATCCCCGTAACCCCTACACCAACACATATCCCACCCTATCCCTGTAACCCCACGTATTTAATCCCCCTAACACTAAGGGTCAATTTATCATAGCCAATCAACCTAACCCACACATCTTTGGGGAAATTTCTTCACTCAAGGGTGGCAAACCTTTGGAATTCTCTACCCCAGAGGGCTGTGGAGGCTCAGTCATTGAGTGTATTCAAGACAGAGGTCAATAGATTTTTGAATATTAAGGGAATTAAGGGATATGGGGATAGTGCAGGAAAGTGGAGTTGAGGTCGAAGATCAGCCATGATCTTATTGAATGGTGGAGCAGGCTCGAAGGGCCAAATGGCCTACTCCTGCTCCTATTTCTTATAACTACTGATAAATCCATATATATAGTTTCCATTGGCCTGATGCGGAGGTGCGCAGTCTCTCATTGTAGGAACATGCCTTACTTAGCTTAGCCTAGAAAACTTGGGCACAGATTGGCAAGAGCCAAATAATGAACTGCAACTATCTGCAAGAGCTCTGCTTGAGCTTAACCAGCTAGGATATGCAGCTGATCAGCATATGGTGAGCTGCTTGTTCAGCTAAGACGACCTTGCTTGTTAGGGTTGGTGGAAAGACTGAGAGGAAAGAATCTTAACTCCCCCAGTCACAAGCCTAACCAGACAGACCTCAACACTGCCCAGGGGTAATGTGCAACACAATGGGATTGATTGATTCCATTTAACTATCATCAGGAGCTAAATGAACCCCAAGGAAAGCTCTCTGCAGCACCCCCTACCCCTACTCCAAGGAGGATAGTCCGCCCTGAATTTGTCCTGAAGCAAAACAGATTTGGTACTTATTAAGTCAAATCACTGCGGAGTAGCAATAAACAAAGCAAACAGAATACTTAATTATATTGCCACATTGGTTGAGTATAAATTGAAAAATAGGGTGCCTAAACTCAACAGTGCTCCAGTCAGAGTGGAACTTGAGTACAGTGTTCAGTTGTGGTGTCCAAGAAATAAGGGAAACAGTTTAGATGAGCTAAATTTAAGCACAGTAGTGTAATGGCTATATTACTGGACTAATAATCCAAAGAACGGTGAGTTCAAATCCCACCACGGCAGTTTGAGAATTTGAATTCAGTTTAAAAAAAAATCTAAACAGCTGGTATCAGAAAAAGTGATCATTGGTTTACTGACGTCCTTTTAGGGAAGGACGCCTGCTGTCCTCAACCAGTCTGGCCTGTGTGTGACTCCAGTCCCACACCAACATGGCTGACTCTTCATTGCCTTCGGAAGTGGCCTAGCAAACCACTCAGTTGTATCAAAACCGCTATAAGCAGAGGTTCAAGAAGAAAGACCAGCACTACCTTCTCAGGGTCGGTAGGGATGGGCAATAAATGCGGCCTTGCTTGTTCGTGATGGCCCATGGGCTCCCTCACCTGTAGCTGTCTTGGGATCTTATAAATCTGGATTTGCCACAGTGTTGAAATGTTCGGGCAGTTTCCAGCACCTGCAACACTGCTGAGATGGATTAACAAAACTGATAGAACTATTGAGTGACTTTTTAAGGCCGGTGATGATAAAATTATATCTTTAACTGCCCTTCTTTATTGATGTGTTACCAATTCTTGCTTCTGTTAGTTTAGAGAATGCAGTTTGTTCAGATGAACTGCCAGTGAGATTTTAAGTTGCTTCATTAAAATTTCAGCTGCCCATACAGGCACGCCACAAACTGGGAACGTGCACAGGCTCAGGCACGATGGGCCGAATGGCCTCCTCCTGTACTGTATGGGCTGGAGTTTGTCAGTGTGGGCGGGCTGGGGCGTGTCAGGTGGAAATCGTGTCAGGACCCCGACTCCTGAGTGAAGTGTCGAAAAAGTGCGATTTTCCCCTAATTGGCCAATTGATTTCCTGCATGTGGGAACCACTGGCCCAATGAGTCTTTTCATACAGAAAGTCGCCTCCGATGACGTCATCAATGCTGTTGGATTTAAGGCCTGCAAGCAGCCTTGATTCTTCTGGAGACTGCAAAGGCTCAGCAATTTATATGAAGGAGTTGAATTGTGGAAAAATGTCACCGATCAAGCAAAAGTGTGCTCCTCGGTTTGATGAGCCCTCCCTCCAAGCTCTGGTGTACGGAGCCAGCTGTAATAAGGAGGTGTTGTTCCCTTCCTCAGGGAGGAAAAAGCCACCCCGGCAGACAAAAGCTGTGTGGCTACAAGTGGCCCAGGTTGTCAACACCATTTCAATGAGCCGCAGAACCTGGCTGCAATGCAGGAAGAGGTTTCATGACCTTCGACCATCACCCTCTGCCTCCTGCCACTCAGCCAGTTTAGGATCCAACGCGCCAAGGCACCCTGGATCCCATGGGCTCTTACCTTCTTGACCAGTCTCCTATGCGGGACTTTGTCAAAGGCTTTACTGAAGTCCATGTAGACCACATCCACAGCATTTCCCTCATCCACCCCCCTAGTCACCCCCTCGAAAAATTCAATCAGATTTGTCAGACATGATTTACCCTTGACAAAGCCATGCTGACTATCCCCGATTAATCCTTGCCTCTCCAAGTGGAGACTAATTTTGTCCCTCAGAATTTTTTCCAATAATTTCCCTACCACAGATATTAGGCTCACTGGCCTGTAATTCCCTGGTTTATCCCTGCTACCCTTCTTGTATAATGGTACTACATTAGCTGTTCTCCAGTCCTCTGGTACATCCCCTGTGGTCAGAGAGGTTCTGAAAATTTGTGTCAGAGCCCCTGCAATCTCCTCTTTTGCCTCCCACAGCAGCCTGGGATACATCTCGTCCGGGCCTGGGGCTTTATCCACTTTTTGGCCTGCTAAAACCGCTAGCACCTCCTCCCTCTCGATGCTAATATGTTCAAGTATGTCACAGTCCCCTTGCCCGATTTCTATGTCTGCATCGTCTTTCTCCATAGTGAACACAGATGCAAAAAATTCATTTAAAACCCCGCCTACATCATCTGGCTCTACACACAGATTGCCACTTTGGTCCCTAATGGGCCCTACCCTTTCCCTGGTTATCCTCTTGCCCTTAATATACTTATAAAACATCTTAGGATTTTCCTTTATTTTGCTCGCCAGTGTTATTTCACGGCCCCTCCTCGCCCTCCTAATTTCTTTTTTAAGTATGCCCCTGCACTTTTTATACTCCTCTAGGGCTTCTTCCGTCTTTAGTCTTTTGTAACTGCCAAAAGCCCCCCTTTTATTTCTAATGCATTTTTGTATATCCCTTGTCATCCAAGGTTCCCTTTGCTTGTTGGTCCCACCCTTGACCTTTACAGGAACATGTTGGCGTTGTACTCTCTCTATTTCCCTTCTGAAAGTCTCCCACTGTTTTGATGTGGATTTTCCTATAAGTAGCTGCTCCCAGTCCACTTTGGCCAGATCCTGCCTTATCATATTAAAATCGGCCTTCCCCCAATTTGGAACCCTTATTTCCGGGCCGCCTTTGTCTTTTTCCATGACCAGCTTAAATCTCACCGAATTATGGTCACTGTCGCCAAAATGCTCTCCTACTGATACTTCCACCACTTGCCCGGCAACATTCCCCAGAATTAGGTCCAGTACCACCCCCTCTCTTGTAGGACTTTCTACATGTTGGCTCAAAAAGCTCTCCTGGATGCACTTTAAGAATTCTGCACCCTCTAAGCCTTTCACACTCTGACTACCCCAATTTATATTGGGGAAGTTGAAATCCCCCACTATTATTACCCTATTATTTTCGCACTTCTCTGAGATTTGCCTACATATCTGTTCCTCTATCTCCCCCTGACTGTTTGGGGGCCTATAGTACACTCCCAGCAAAGTGCTTGCCCCCTTTTTGTTTTTAAGTTCTACCCATATGGCCTCATTAGAGGACCCCGCTAATATATCATCCCTCCTTACAGCAGTAATTGACTCCTTAATTAATATTGCGACAGCCCCTCCTCTTATACCTCCCCCTCTGTCTCGCCTGAAGATTCTGTACCCCGGAATATTGAGCTGTCAGTCCTGACCCTCCCTCAACCATGTCTCCGTGATAGCAACAATATCGTACTCCCATGTGTTCAACAACACATTTGTGACTGGAAGCCTGTGTCCAGTGGGGTACCTCAGGGATCGGTGCTGGGTCCCTTGTTGTTTGTGATCTACATAAATGATTTGGATGAGAATGTAAAAGGTATGATCAGCAAGTTCGCAGATGACACGAAAATTGGTGGGGTGGTCAATTGCGAGGAGGAAAGCCTCAGGCTACAGGACGATATAAACGGGTTGGTCAGATGGGCGGAAAAGTGGCAAATGGAATTTAACCCTGAAAAGTGCGAGGTGATGCATTTTGGACGGACAAATAAGGCAAGGGAATACACAATGAGTGGTAGGACCCTAGGAAGTACAGAGGGTCAGAGGGACCTTGGTGTACATGTACATAGATCCCTGAAGGCAGCGGAACAGGTAGATAAGGTGGTTAAAAAGGCATATGGGATACTTGCCTTCATTAGCCGAGGCATAGAATATAAGAGCAGGGAGGTTATGATGGAGCTGTACAAAACGCTGGTGAGGCCACAGCTGGAGTACTGTGTGCAGTTCTGGTCGCCTCACTATAGGAAGGATGTGATTGCTTTGGAGAGGGTGCAGAGAAGATTCACCAGGATGTTACCTGGGATGGAGCGCCTCAGCTATGAAGAAAGACTAAACAGGCTGGGGTTGTTTTCCTTGGAACAAAGAAGGCTGAGGGGGGACCTGATTGAGGTATACAAAATGATGAGGGGCATAGATAGGGTAGACAAAGAGGAACTTTTCCCCTTAGTAGGGGGGTCAATAACAAGGGGGCATAGATTCAGGGTAAGGGGCAGGAGATTTAGAGGGGATTTGAGGAGGAACTTTTTCACCCAGAGGGTGGTTGGAATGTGGAACTCAATGCCCAAAAGGGTGGTAGAGGCAGGAACCCTCACAACATTCAAGAAGCATTTGGATGAGCACTTGGAATGCCATTGCATACAAGGCTATGGACCAAATGCTGGAAAATGGGATTAGACTGGACAGGGATGGATGGGCGGCGCAGACACGATGGGCCGAAGGGCCTCTTTCTGTGCTGTAAAACTCTATGACTCTATGACTCTATGACCTTCTCCGCACCGGACATGTGATTATGACATTCCCATCACCCTCAATCTGATCCCCATCGCCTCTCCTCACCAGCACTCTGCTTTGCCAACCTCCTCCTCCACATCCTACTTGACACTTACATCCCTGCACCCTTACCCATTCCCTCTCTCTCTATGGTCACATTCACTTAACTATTCGACCATGCAGCCCTCATACTTCCTATCGCTGTGATGCCATGACAACAACTGCTTACAACACATAGGGTGGGTCCTTTGTATCCTTCTAAGGATCCATGCTATGCATTCACTACACTCACTCCTTCCATGGTCCATGGAGGAACTTAGTCGCACGGGTATTGAAAACATGGTCATTGTTCAGAATAGAATGACATCTCTTGAGGTACGATGGTCAGCTATTGGGCAAATAAAGCCGACCTTCATGCAAGTCCTCTGGAGTAGGACTTCCATTGCAGAAATGGTTCCTCATGGACCCCCTGCAGTGCAGTAAGGTGCTGTCAAGCCACTTGCTAGCTCTGAAGTGGGACTGACCCATGAGAGGGATGTTGGTGGCAGAAAACAAGGAAGTGGGGGCTCCTCTCCAAGCACACATACAACCATTCCACAGAAAAGACCTCGGTCAGAGCCCCACCAGAGTCCTCACCCAAATGAGATGGGCGTCTCAGCCCCTGCACAGCCGTAGGAGCAGCAGACTGTTGGCGAGCCCGCACAGGTTCGCCACCCCATAGGATGCCCGCCAAAGCCGTCGAGACAGGAGCAGCAAGAGAGCGAGCAAGGGGCCTCCACATCTGCTGAAGCCACAGGGGAAGCACCATGTAGGAGCACGCGTAAGAGGAAGATAAAGCACAAGTAGTCACAAGGGTAGTCACTTAAGTGCTGTGTTGTTTTGTTTTTGGACCAGCCATCATTGTGATTGTATTATAAAGTGTTTTGATGGCAAACTGTTGAAGTTTGTGGACTGTATCATTTCGCAAATGGGACTTTCACATTGAGGGCTTAGGGCGCCTTGCGATTATCAGAATGGTGGTCAGAGTGATAGGATTCTGTAGGTTCTTCTCCATTGTCGATGATCTGGTAAGAAGGAGTGAGACTAAAGTGTTTGATTGTGCAGGCTAAGCAAATCTGGCCAGGATGAGTGTGTTCCTTGCATCACAGGCAGCAATATAGTGGCGCTCTGGCATCTTCTGGCCTGTGCATCTTCAGGTGGGTGACTAGCAGCTTGGCGCTCCTGTTGATGTTCCTGCTGTTGGTGTTGCTGTTGCTCATTGTTCTGCTGCTGCCGCGGCTGGTCTTCATCCGAATCTGATGTCCAGGAGGAAAGGAATTAAATGGTCGCCATGCTTCTGGTATATGCCTCAGCTGAGGAAGCGTTCAGTCAAGGTGGGGAGAGGGGTTTCCAAGGAGGTCACACTGGAGATGGGTGTCAGGCTCCAAACTTCCACAACACTGAGTATGCCTGCTAAAAGTTTCCCCAGACCTTTTGTAAATCCATGTTGACTTTGTCCGATCCTGTCACTGTTTTCCAAGTGCTCTGCTATTACATCTTTTATAATGGACTCTAGTATTTTCCCCACTACCGATGTCAGGCTTACCAGTCTATAATTCCCCGTTTTCTCTCTCCCAACCTTTTTGAACAGTGGGGTTACATTAGCTACCCTCCAATTCATGGGAACTGTTCCAGAGTCTATAGAATTTTGGAAGATGACCAGCAATGCATCTACTATTTCTAGGGCCTCTTCCTTAATTACCCTAGGATGTAGATTATCGGGCTCTGGGGATTTATCGGCCTTAAATCCCGTCAATTTCCCTAACACCATTTCCCTACAAATACTGATTTCATTCAATTCCTCCCTCTCATTAGACCCTATGTTCCCCGACATCTCTGGGGAGGTTATTTGTGTCCTCCTTTGTGCAGACAGAACCAAAGTATGTATTTAATTGGTCAGCAATTTCTTTGTTCCCCATTATAAATTCCCCTGATTCTGACTGCAAGGGACCTACGCTTGACTTCACCAATCTTTTTCTCTTCACGCATCTATAGAAGCTTTTACAGTCAGTTTTTATGTTTCCTGCAAGCTTACTCTCATATTCTATTTTCCCCCTCTTAATTAATCCCTTTGTCTTCCTTTGCTGAATCCTAAACTGCTCCCAATCCCCAGAGAGCTGTGGAGGTTGGGTCATTGAATATATTGAAGGTGGAGATAGACAGATTTTTGAACGATAAGGAAGTCAAGGGTTATGGGGAGCGGGCAGGGAAGTGGAGTTGAGGCCAAGATCAGATCAGTTATGATCTTATTGAATGGCGGAGCAGGCTCGAGGGGCCAAATGACCTACTCCTGCTCCTACATCTTATGTTCCTATGTTCTGATGAGCCCACCTATCCACTGTATTCCCTTGGTGCGTTTCTAATAACCCTGAATCCCATTTGTTGATAAGAACCTGTCTCGTTCCTTCTTGAAACCCATTCAGGTTTCTTGTTCCATTATCCCGTGCTTTTAAAATCATCTAGCTGTTTGATTTAGGTGCCTGCATGGCCCAGTGGTAGCACATATTCTAAGCTGACACTTCAGTGCCGTACTGAGGGAGTGCTGCACTGTCAGAGGTGCCGTCTTTCGGATGAGACGTTAAACCGAGGCTCCATCTGTCCTCTCAGGTGGACTTAAAAGATCCCATGGCCAGTATTTTGAAGAAGGGTCGGGGAGTTCTCCTGGGCCAACATTTATCCCTCAACCAACATCACGAAAAAGAACAGATTGTCTGGTCATTATTTCATCGCTATTTGTGGGAGCTTGCTGTGCGCAAATTGGCTGCTGCGTTTCCTACATTGCAGCAGCGATTATACTTTAAGGAAATGCTTCATTGGCTGTAAAGTGCTTTGGGATGTCCTGATGTTGTGAAAGGTCTATCAATGCAAGTTCTTGATGCACTACTGAAAAATTGGAGGGCGTAAATCAAAATTGCCTTGTGCTATTGTTTATCTGGTATCAACATTGGAAAGTTGGTCTTTGCTAAATTCAGCACCAACCTTTCAGTTGGTCCTTTATCCTTCAAGTTGTCCTTGTAATGACCAGACCCTAAACTATTCACCCATTTTTGACGGCAGCACATTGATTGGTTCTCACGGTCCAATATCCTCACTGTTTAAAAAAAAATCAGTTTGTTCGTGTTTCTAGGTGACACGTGTGAGCATTTTTTTCTATCAAGCTCCAATAGCTCACATTTGCAAATAGAAGACAATGGGGTAATAAAACCAAGTAATTTAATGTCGGGAGCAGGATAAGAAACAAAAAGGAGAATAAATCTCAGGATTATCATCCAGGGTAATTTCTCACCTTGAAGAAGGATCTGGCTTGACATCTGTTGTGAGGGCGGATTGAAGGTTATCGCCAGCAGCTGTCCAGTGAAGGGGCAGTGTTACTTGTGTCCATTGCTTCTTTCTTAGTATTACTAATTGGCATCGCATTCTACTCTCTAAAGTGCCTCGGGGCACTAACCATGTGAACAGTGTGTTACAAACCCAGGTTATCTGGGGAGAATCCTGGCACTAAACTGGGGAGGCAGTTCCTAAAATAGTCATTCTCAATGTCAATTGAAAATGAAAGTTCTTTAAACTTCCAGGGAGCGAAGAGTTAACACTGTGCTGATTGGTTGTGAGTTCTAACACCTGTAATTGAAAGAAGATCCAGTTGTTTCTCGGCAAGCCGTGTGGTAATGAGAGTTTGGGAGTTAAGTACTTCCAAAATAAAGCCTATTATATCCCAAGTTAATTACTGTGCCATGAATGTGCAGCCATTCTGTTTGTTAAAGTGTTATTTAGACCCACTTGTGCCTCAGTAGTCAGTGATTATTCAACAGGTTTCACATTCTGCACGTGTGTGTCTTGGTACCAGCCACAATTATCAACGCGTGCTATTATTTTATTTTGTCTTGGTGTATAAATGGGGCGAGTCACACAACACGGGTCACCATCTCTGATTGGACGTATTCCTGGAGCTTTCATCACGTGACCTGCTGGATCCAACCGCCTTTTTCCCTCGTCTCCAATATTTTTATAAATGAATGAAAGTGGCCAAAGAAAATGGAAAAAAAAATCATTTTCTTTAATGCCTTGTTGACTTTTATCCCAGGTTTGCTCACAGCTGCAATTGGGAATGGGAGCATTGTGGTTATGTTACCAGACTAGCAATCCAGGGACAGACTTAGATTAAACAATCGGTGAGACATGAGTTCAAATCCCACCACATGGCAGCTGGGGAATTTAAATTCAGTCACGTCAATAAATCTGGAATAAAAAGCTACCATCAGTAATCATGACCACGAAACAATTGGATTGCGCTAAAATCCCACCTTGTTCACTAATGTCCTTTAGGGAAGGAAATCTGCTGTCCTTACCCGGTCTGACCTTTAACTGCCCTCTGAAATGGCCGAGCAAGTCGTGCAGTTGTACCAAACCGCTACTGTGGGAGCATCTTCACCTCACGGACTGCAGCGGTTCAAGAAGGCGGCTCACCACCACCTTCGCAAGGGCAATTAGGGATGGGCAATAAATGCTGGCCTTGCCAGCGAAGCCCACATCCCATGAACAAATAACAAAAATTCCAGGAGATTAAATTCCTGGAGACTCCGGTACATCCCGCAGAGTTGGACACCCAACACACGACTCTGCCTCAGTACATGCCAAGTGTTGTCTTGTTTCCCCCACTCAATTCTTCACCCCCAGCCCCTCCCCACTAGTATTTGTTTTTCGACCAATTCACAACTTTGTTGTTTAATTGTGTTTGGAGGAGTTCCTTGACGTGGCCTGGGACTTTGAAAGTGCCACTGGTGTTTTAGTGACTGAATAAGCCCAATCCAGGTTTTACTGACTGGGGGATTTGGCAATTTAGTTACTGGAACTTTGGGGATCACATGACAGAATTCCACCAACTTATAATTCCATCCACTGTAACTTTCAGAAGGGAATTGGGGAAATGCTTGAAAAGGAAAAATTTGCTGGGCTACGGGGAAAGAGAGGGAGAGTGGGGTTAATTGGATAGTGCATTCAAAGAGCTGGCAGAGGCACGATGGGCTGAATGGCCTCCTTCTGTGCTGTATGATCTTGACCAGTCCCTGAGAGGACATTACCAGTTACAGCGAGAGTTAGTGATTAGTTTAGATTGTCATGTGTTGGGAGTTGGAGAGCAATTGGCCAGAGGTTTTTCCTGAATTGGCCATGTTTCTTTGTCTGTTTCCAGAGATAGCGTAACTGGTAGGTGGGACAGCAGCATGTGCGGCCCTACTGCCTACTGGATGGGGTGAGCTTAATGGGCCTGATAGTCTTCATCTACTTTTGTATATCTTTTTGTATGTTTGTATGTGCAGACTGGGGAATCAATCTAGGTCCCTCCTAGTGTGTGGCTCAAAGAATTCATCCAGTCAGTAATTGAGCCCAGGGACAATCAGAACTCATCTCTTCCCCTTTCTGTTCCCTTCAATGATCCGTGCACAAATCAGGAGACATACAGTAAGTTTGTTCATTTTCAATCCACGTTTATTTTCAGATGTTAAACTTCTCACATTTCAGTTATTGAAACATGACTTATAATATACGAAATGTGATCTCCTGGGAGAGGCGAAAAACCAGACATAAAAACCCAGGCCAATTTGGGGAAAAAATCTGGGAAATTCCTCTCCGACCCCCTTAGGCGATCGAAACTAGTTCAGGAGATCATTATGGTCCAAATATTCTGAGACAATTACTTTCTCACTTCAACTCTGCTAACATCAATTGAACACAATCCCCGGGAGCCTGATCTTCAACAATCTCCAGTCTAGTTCTGTAGCAGCAGTCACAAACCCAGTATTCAGCGATGACGAGAAA
Source organism: Somniosus microcephalus (assembly GCF_052327205.1). Classification (NCBI taxonomy): domain Eukaryota; kingdom Metazoa; phylum Chordata; class Chondrichthyes; order Squaliformes; family Somniosidae; genus Somniosus; species Somniosus microcephalus. The sequence goes on along the minus strand of NC_140988.1, from coordinate 372,636,615 downwards.
CTGGTTGGCAGGTTGTCTAGAGTTCCCATTTCTGTCATTCCAGGTTGAATGAAAACTGTCCCCAATCTTTTCTTTAAAGTGTTAACTGTGACATCGTTTAATTTGCTGGGAACATCCGTTCCTAAACATTGACAGGCCGAATTGGGGGTGGAACGTGGATCTAATTACCGGGATGCATCGGCACAATTTGCCTGAGGAAAATCTCTTACGGCGTGACCTTCCCTGTTAAGACATTTTGTTAAGACGTCCTAACTTTGAAGGGCAAACCCACTTGTTTTTCCTCTCCCTCCCCGACTCCCGTGCCGTGTTAACTTTTAGCACACCCCAGAACCCAGTTTGTTGACACCCAAAGACAACCCAGAACGAGGAAAAGACATACCAACACTCCCCACTAGACCCAAGAGACAACCAGGTGGGTGGCAAATGCCGCGTCACTTGAAGAATGAAGAGGAGCTTACAAGGGAGCAGCTGACACGGGAACAGCTGACAAGGGAGCTGTGATCTTCATTCAGGCATTCTGCACACACAGCTGGTGACTAACCAAGTAGTACTGAGGACGAGGAAGGTGGAGGTACTTGTATGGGAACAGAGGCTTAAATGACCAGGACAGACACAATAAAGTGAGCATTACCCATGAGTGCCGCACTGCTGGTATACCCTAATCTGACGGGCATTCCATCTCAACTGCCAGGCCATCAATCAGAAGCTGGCAGGACCCAAATCCAGATCCTGACGGTTCAGCTTACTGTTTGGATCTGGCGCTGGCACCCGTGAATAACACCCACTTTGATCTATTTTTCCTGGGAGCCGGAGAATCTGTTCACTTGCAGGTACGGTCCACCGTTCTCACCCTGAGTACCAGTTGGACAGTGCCCAGCAGTGTGTGGAGGATGTCAGAATGAAAAATTCCCTAAAAAAGGTAGGGTCCTCTATACTCTAAAAATGACTTGGATTTCTCCCGTGGGCTCCTGAAATCAAAGTGTGTATTCAACACCCGGGTATCCCTGAAGCACGGTTTGTGAGGTAACTAAAGGGTTAACCAGAACCACCACCTGCTGCAATTTCCTGGAGCATCCTGGAGATCAGGCAACCCTGAGCAACAGAATCCAGAAACAAAAGCACGAAAGACTATCGGGCCTCCGCCCCGACAGCCTGAGGTCCTCCAGCAGATTGGTGATTATCCGGTGATGCGAGCAAGTCGATCGACCTGGTAAACCCCCCAAGTCCTGAAGTGTTCTGGACTACCTCAGTGTGGATCATCCACTAGTTAGGGTGGACTACAGAGCAGCTGAGTGTGCCGACTGTTGTGTTGTCCGCCCCGGGCCAAATGTGGCACCAAGAGTGTCACCCCGTCATTCAAGCACCAATGGGAAGCAACGCGTCATCTTGACAGAGGGAAGGAGGGTCCCACCCTGTTTATTGACTTACCGGACCCTTGTCATATTGTCTGTCTGCAGACGCACTAACTTACCCTGCACCGAGTCTGAAAGTGGAAATGTCCTATTATACCGTTCACACCCCAAGCCTGTTGAAGTGCCAAGTGAAATCACTGGCCGAGAAGACCATTCATCCTGTGGATACATTACTGGCAGAGTGATGGTCATCCAGAAGGCTCAACTGGAGAAATATCCCCAACAGTTGAGCCTTCTGGATGACGATCACTCGCTCTCAGTGTGGATGGTAGAAGACCTGCCAGTATGCCCACTAGTAGATGGTTCCTCTGATGGTCAAATCAAACATCCAGAGTGATCCACTTCCACAGGGAAGTACTGGAAATAGCCCGCCCACACAACTCTGAGGTGGGCTATCCAGGCATGATCACTGCTGGGGGAGGTGGAGCTGGACAGGGTCTCGAAGGTTACTTGTTGCGAACTACCTGCATTCCAGGTCCTAATCTGGAATGACGGGCTAGCAAGATACAAAGGACATCGTGCTCCGGATAAAGCCTTGACTAGGCTGGTGGAGGTGAATGGATTGGTGGTGGCGAGTGGATGGTGGTGCTGAATGGATTGGTGATGGTGAGTGCGTTGGTGATGGTTAGTGGCTAGGTGGTGAGTGCACTGATGTTGGCGAGTGGAAGGGGCCTATAGATGGGGTGGGCTAAGCTTCAAAGTGAGCAGTGCCCCCTCACCCTTGTGTGTCAACTCGGGAATGCCTGAAGGTTCTGCTACAGCAGATCCTCCACTTGCTCGCCAAAGAAGCCCTCGGCACCAATGGGCATCTGCAGAACCTGAAGGATCCCCAAGGTGTGAGGACAACCTCAGTGGTGATGCAAGATCCACTGGACGATAGATCCTGCTCCTACATTGAGAGCACCCACACAGTCTGCTGCTGCAGCAGATGCTCTCTGAAGGTGGTCCTCTCTGGCAGGGTTTGCCCCCTCAACTCACCTGCTGGTCAGTGAAGCCAGCCCCAGTGGATATGATGGCAGGGAATTCGGGATATGCGCCAAACCCTGCAGGAAGGTCCGCCAGACTCACATGTCCCACCATTTGGATTCTGGGGGGTGGAACAGGACTAGTTTCCTGGGCAGTTCCCTTCCTTCTGAGGCTTTCACGACTGAGGTTTGCCAGCTGTACCAGCGAACCTTAAGTTGTGAGGCAGGGTGGCGGGGCTGTCTACCTTGGCCATAACTGGAGCGCGCCTATCAAATCCGCCCAAACCGCCTTGGAAATTGGGAGGGGAAATCCAACAAAGGTCGATGCCTGAGGCCTTTGCAAGACCCCAGGTAAAGACTCAACCCCCACAAGTGATGGGACTTCCAGAACTCACAGTTTCAGACTCGAAGTCACCCTTGTTTTGAATACATGGAAAAGCCTCAACGCACGGAGGCCGTGGTCGACTCGGGCTCCCAGTTTGGTTTCTGGAGTGCACGCACCCTCCCTGGGAGTGCCTCTCGAGTGTAGTAGGGAGCGGCTGAAGGTGGGTCCACAGTGGTGGGTGGGAGCCACAGATCTATAAATAGAGATCTGCGGCTGCACTCACCAAAGTGGACATCACCCGCAGCATAGGTGACCCTGTGTAGGGTCGAGTCCACCGAGGGTGGTGCCCCCAAATGAGCTGGCGCCAACTGGAGACCAATGTCCCGGGGCTGCGTTGGTGTCACCAGAGGGGACGGATGCCTCTAGTGAAGGACACACCAACTGTAGCTGGTGGCGCTTGGGGGAACCAGCCTGATTCTGGCCCCAGTAGGAACGGACACCTCCGAACCAGCTGGTGCCAGAGGAGGACTCTTCCTCTATCCTGGGAGGCCTCGGTACAAGTGGTACCGGGGTTTCACCCGATGTTGTTGACTGGGATGGATTGGCTTTAACCAGCTCGTCCCATTCCACATCATCGCGGCAACAACCGGAGCGTCCACCCTTGAGACTTTCCTGTTCAGTCCCAACAGTTGGACCACCGGTCGACATCGGTCGGAGAGGACTGTATGGACTGGGCCCTATCCAGTGCCAGTGCAGTTAACCCCGAGCAATGCCGAACTGAGCCTGGAGTTGGAGCAGGGTTGGTGCTTGATGCCGATGCGGGGACCTGAGTGCTGGACGTGAAGGTCCAGCCCAGGGGAGAACTAGGGAGGAGGGAGAGAGGCGTGGGAAATCTTTTAAAATTGGAAAGAAACGTGCCAGAAGGGAAAGAGTTGGTTTAACACCATCTCCAATCATTGGCTGCACATTTAAATGGATCTGTTATTGGCCGTCAATTAAAGAAATTAAAAGATGTACAGTTAATACTAAAGAAATGGATGGGACACAGAGGGATGGGCGTGAGGGGTATTTCAGTGTTGCTGTTTCCTCCTTTGTAGTATCTCTGCTGGCATTGATGTGATTTTGGTCAGGACGTGTGATCCAGTTGTCTTTGTGGTTTTGTTACTGACAACTTTAGTCTGTTGGTAGTTTGATGAAACCGTCCATTTCCTCTCACTTATCCTGACACCAACCGTGTACCTGTGGCAGAAGAAGAAATGACAAAAATCACTGGATTGCAACAAGGACGACGACGGCAGTTTATCGCGCCCCTTGTATAATAAAATATATAACCTGAAAAAGGATTTATCAAATTCCCTTTAAAAAGTCAACACCTGGGCCAGCGTCGAGCTGTGAGGGCAGGTACCAAGCTCGGTCAAGGCAGCTCCAGTGGCATTACTGCCCAGGAGTACATTCTTCGAGTCTTAACCCTGCGCTCTCAGTACTGGTGAACACTTTGAGAAACTGATTATTCAGTTGTTCACTCTCCCTGTCAGCCTCTCTTATTTAGACCCGTTCATTCAACACCAATCAACGGTTTCAAGAGGGACACTCTTGACCTTCTTAAATGGTCGGGCTGAGCTGTACCACAGACTATCCCCGTGTCCAGGACAAGTTGATCAGAACAACCAGCATGTACTGACCTGCTTCCAGTTTCCAGGATTCGAGCCTTTATATCTGCACGGATTTTGCTGTAACTCACTCGGACTTTCACGGGGAATGATACAAGCAGGGACTACAGCTCCAAACACAGTTAGTCACAGTAAGTAAATAGTTGTCTACATTTACAGAGCAGGGAGTGAGCATTAAACTCCAGGACTGGGAGGAGCTGGTCAGTCAGGAGCTGAGAGTGGGGCTCAGTAACCATCAGTAACCAGGCTCCGGGACCCAGGCTACCTATGAGCAACACTATGGAAAAACTACCAATAACAAACTGAACTATTCCACCCGACTGTGCATCAATATTACAGTATCTGATAAACTTCATATTGCTCATTATGGCTTTCACTAATAATACAAGATAAACAGGTTAAGACATAGAAACATAGAAGATAGGAGCAGGAGTAGGCCATTCGGCCCCTCGAGCCTGCTCCGCCATTTAATGAGATCATGGCTGATCATCCAAATTCAGTACACTGTCCCTGCTTTCTCCCCATATCCCTTGATTCCTTTAGCCTTAAGAAATATATCTAACTCCTTCTTGAATATATTTAATGAATTGGCCTCAACTGCCTTTAGTAGTAGAGAATTCCACAGGTTCACCACTCTCTGGGTGAAGAAATTCCTCCTCATCTCTGTCCTAAATGGCTTACCCCTTATCCTTAGACTGTGACCCCTGGTTCTGGACTCCCCCGCCATCAGGAACATTCTTCCTGCATCTAGTCTGTCTAGTCCTGTTAGAATATTATAAGTTTCAATGAGATCCCCTCTCATTCTTCTAAACTCCAGCGAATATAAGCCCAATCGACCCAATCTCTCCTCATACGTCATTCCTGCCATCCCAGAAAGACAAACCTGTCATAGTTCACAGACTTCTGTCCACGCTGCTGGTTGATGATGTTTCAATTGTTCGTGTTGTCTTCACAGAGCAAAGCTGTTCAGATGTTCGAGCCGACCGCATTCAGTCCTAGACAGAAAAGCCAGTTAATCAGAGTCAGCTGCCTCACATTTATCTAGTTTACAAAGCTATTGTGATGTCTCATCTCAGTGTGATGCGAAGTGTGAGGGTGAGGCTTACTCTGCGATGTCACGGTTTGACCCGTCCAATTAAAGGGGCCTTACCTTGCTCCCATATTTGGTAAAAACCTTTGGGCTTAAGTTACACTGACTTGTTTCACTAGAAAGCAATAACAGGTTTCCATGTGGGTACGAGCCAGACCACAGGGTGTGTGGGCGATGGGCAGTGATGGCATTGTTTGCCTTCTACCAATTGTGTTAAGTAATTGCATATATTTAAAGCAACAGGAGTAGGCCATTCAGCCCCTCCAGCATTCAATTAGACCATGGCTGCTCTGCACCTCAAATCCATTTACCTGTCTTTCATCGATATCCCTTGATCAACTTAGGAACAGGAGGAGGCCATTCAGCCCCTCGAGTCTGTTCTGCCATTCAATTCAAGCATAGCTGACCTGTATGTTAACTCCATTTACCCGCATTGGTTCCACATCCCTTAAAACTCTTGCCTAACAAAAATCTACCAATCTCATTTTTGAAGTTTTCAATTGACCCCCAGCCTCAATAGATATGGGGGGAGAGTTCCACAAATCCACTAACTTTGGGAGAAGAAGTGCTTCCTGACATCACATCCCTGACCAGGCTAACTCTAATTTTAAGCTCATGCCCCTTTGTTCTGGATTTCCCCGCCAGAGGAAATAGTTTTTATCGATCTACCCTACCATCCCTTTGAACATCTTAAACACCGCAATTATATCACCGTTTAATATTCTGTACTTGAGGGAATACAAGCCCAGTCTCTGCAACCTGTGCTCATAATTTAACCCTCTGGAAGTCCACACATACAAGATCCAGAGACACTCCCTTGTCCATGTTACTGACCTCCTCCGAAAGGTTATTAGATCAGTCAGACAAGACCGACCCTTCACAAATCAATGCTGACTCTCATTGACTACCTATGAGCAATGGCATGGGAGGTCTACAAATGATAAGTGGTTATATAGAAACATAGAAACATAGAAGATAGGAGCAGGAGGAGGCCATTCAGCCCCTCGAGCCTGCTCCGCCATTCAATGAGATCATGGCTGATCATCCAAACTCAGTACCCTGTCCCTGCTTTCTCCCCATAGCCCTTGATCCCTTTAGCCTTAAGAAATATATGTAACACCTTCTTGAATATATTTAATGAATTGGCCTCAACTGCCTTCTGTGGTAGAGAATTCCACAGGTTCACCACTCTCTGGGTGAAGAAATTCCTCCTCATCTCAGTCCTAAATGGCTTACCCTGTACCCTTAGACTGTGACCCCTGGTTCTGGACTCCCCTGCCATCAGGAACATCCTTCCTGCATCTAGTCTGTCTCGTCCTGTTAGAATTTTATAAGTTTCAATGCGATCCCCTCTCATTCTTCTAAACTCCAGCGAGTATAAGCCCAATCGACCCAATCTCTCCTCATACATCATTCCTGCCATCCCAGGTATCAGTCTGGTAAATCTTCGCTGCACTCCCTCCATGGCCAGAACATCCTTCCTCAGATAAGGCGACCAAAACTGCACACAATACTCAAGGTGTGGTCTCAACGAGGCCCTGTACAACTGCAGCAAGACATCCTTGTTCCTGTACTTGAACCCTCTCGCTATGAAGGCCAACATACCATTTGCCTTCTTAACCGCCTGCTGCACCTGCATGCTTACCTTCAGTGACTGGTGCACAAGGACACCCAGGTCTCCTTGCACTTCCACTTCTCCCAATCTATTGCCGTTCAGATAATAATCTGCCTTCCTGTTTCTGCCACCAATGTGGATAACCTCGCATTTATCCACATTATACTGCATCTGCCATGCATCTGACCAATCACCCAACCTGTCCAATTCATACTGGAGTTTCTCGGCATCCTCCTCACAGCACACATGTCCACTCGGCTTTGTGTCATCTGCAAACTTGGAGATATTACATCTAGTTCCCTCATCTAGATCATTTATATATATTGTGAATAGCTGGGGTCCTAGGACCGATCCCTGCGATACCCCACTAGTCACTGCCTGCCACTCGGAAAAAGACCCGTTTATTCCAACTCTTTGCTTCCTGTCTGCCAACCAGTTCTCTATCCAAGTCAGTACCTTGCCCCCAATCCCATGTGCCTTAACTTTACATGCTTATCTCTTACGCGGGACCTTATCGAAAGCCTTCTGAAAGTCCAAATACACCACATCCACTGGTTCTCCTTTATCTATTTTATCTATTTTACCAGTTACATCCTCAAAAAATTCCAGTAGATTAGTCAAGCACTTGGAAAACAGTGACAGGATCGGAAAAAGTCATCATGGATTTACCCTGGTGACTAACCTCCTCCTTGGCCGTAGCCCTCCTCTCCTCTACCGTAGCCCTCCTCTCCTCTACCGTAGCCATCCTCTCCTCTACGGTAGCCAGTCTTACCACTGACTCCACAAAGGCTCTGCTCATGGTCGCTATGGGCTCCTCCATTCGCTCCACACTCGCAGCGACCCTGGAGACAAAACTTGCCAGAGACTCCTGCAACTGTGCATGGAGTTCCATCACCTCTGATTTTATGGATGGACCCAGAGGCAGAGGGTCGACATGCAGCTGAGCCGAGCTGGCAGAGTCCTGCGCCCTCTGACGAGGACTCTCCACTACTGTCCCTGTCTCCACATTCTGCTGATGCTCACTTGTGAGCTGTGATACAGCAGATGACAGCACTACTCTATGTCCTGAAGGTCCCCCCGAGGTGTGAATATCTGCGCTGGTGCTGGGTGCGCTTATTTCTGCTGACGCTGCGCTCTCAGATGTTGCAGATTCCTCTGAGAAGTCTGGAATCTCAGGCTCTTCCTCCTGCACAGTGGGGACGGGGGCTCTCGATGGTCCTGTGGGGGAGGAATGGAAAGAGTTAGAGATGTGATGCCAAGGCTACATGCACATTGCATTTTGCAGATGATCATAAATCCATATGATGTAGCTTCAGAAGCATTATCAGCGACTCATGCAATGCCAATGAGAGAGATGGAAAACTATTCTGTCACCAGCTTGTGTGGGTGCACCTGTCTGTCCTCCCCCAACTTCCACCTCTGTATCATCCCCGACAATCTCCAGGACGGCTTCCTCCCAGGGGGTGAGCTGGGCTAATGAGGGTGGCCCTCCTCCTGTCCTGGCTCGCTCTCTCCTGTTATGAGCTCTCTTTTCCTGCAATGGAGACAAGTGGAGGTTGAGTGAGAATGAGGGAGTGAGTGTAGAGATTGCATAGCATTGATACTTAGAAGGAGACAAAGATGGAGTGAGGTTGCAAGACCAAGGGCCCTTCCTGTGTGTTGTCAGTTGTGTTCAAAGCATCAGAGTGAGAGGGAGTGTGAGGGCTGCATGGTGGAATAGTTATGTGAATGTGAGCATAGAGAGAGAGGGAATGGCTAAGAGTGCATGGATGTGAGTGTCAAGTGGGATGTGGAGGAAGAGATCGCTAAAGCTGAGTGCTGGTGAGGAAAGGCAATGGGGATAAGATTGAGGGTGATGGAAACTTCATACTTACTTTTCCAGTGCGATGAAGGTCATGGAATCTTCTCCTGTACTGCATCCAGGTGCGCCGTGTGAGCCCCAAGGAGTTGACTTCCCCAGCCACCTGTAGCCACACAGCCTTGGTCTGACTGGGAGGCCTCTTCCTCCCTGAAGAAGGGAACAGGCCCTTCCTGTTGGCCCTAGCCCCATCCAACAATGCCTGCAGTGATGCCTCATCAAATTTAGGAGATGATCTTGGCCTCCCGCTGGCCATTGTTCCTGCAGGTTCCTGTGCCATCAAATGCCAAAAGGTTGGCAGCCTGCAGAAGAAGCAAGGCTTGTTGCAGACCTTAAATGATGATGTCACTAAGTGAGTGGGCAGAAATTTGGCAGATGGAATATAATGTTGGAAAGTGTGAGGTTATGCACTTTGGCAGAAAAAAATCAAAGAGCAAGTTATTATCTAAATGGAGAGAAACTGCAAAGTGCTACAGTGCAAAGGGATCTGGTGGTCCTGGTGCATGAAACACAGAAGGTTAGTATGCAGATACAGCAGGTGATCAGGAAGGCCAATGGAATCTTGGCTTTTATTGCAAGGGGGATGGAGTATAAAAACAGGGAAGTCTTGCTTCAGTTATACAGGGTACTGGTGAGGCCACACCTGGAATATTGCGTACAGTTTTGGTTTCCATATTTAAGAAAAGATATACTTGCTCTCGAGGCAGTTCAGAGAAGGTTCACTCGGTTGATTCTGAAGATGAGGGGTTGACTTATGAGGAAAGGTTGAGTACTCTACACTTTGGAATTCAGAAGAATGAGAGGTGATCTTATCGAAACATATAAGATTGTGAGGGGGCTTGATCGGGTGGATGCGGGGAGGATGTTTCCATTGATGGGTGAGACTAGAACTAAGGGGCATAATCTTAGAATAAGGGGCTGCTGTTTCAAAACTGAGATGAGGAGAAACTTCTTCACTCAGAGGGTAGTAAATCTATGGAATTTGCTACCTCAGAGAGCTGTGGAAGCTGCAACATTAAATAAATTTAAAACGGAGATAGACAGTTTCCTAGCTGATAAGGGAATTAGGGGTTACGGGGAGCGGGCAGGGAAGTGGACGTGAGTCTCGGTTCGGATCAGCCATGATCCTATTGAATGGCGTAGCAGGCCCAAGGGGCCGTATGGCCTACTCCTGCTCCTACTTCTTATGTTCTTATGTCATATTATGCGACTTTCTAACTGGAAATACTCATTTGCAAAGGGTTCCCACATGTTGGAAATCAATTGGCCAATTGAGTTAAAATTACATCAATCTCACACACCCATTTAGATTCGTGTGGGAAACACAAAATTCGGGGAACCCAACAATTCCCCGCACCTGACTTAAAATCGACCCCATCTAGTTTATTCAGGCTCGAAAAAATCAACACATTATGCAGATAAAAATTGGAAAAGTAAACTTACACAAGTATAAGGGAAAATGTGATCAGACAATTTACTTACCTCTCCAGCTCTCCAAAACTTCAAAGTAACTGCCTCCTGACAAAAATATGTACTAACTGCTGGAGAAACTGGTTATAATCAGGGTGATAAAGCACATTTAATACTTTAACAAAGAAAACACATTGGGCTAGATTTTTGGGGAGCCGTCAGGCGGGGTTTCAGGCATGTGGGGGGGGGAAATCCCGAATTTGGGGGTCCCGACACCATCCCGCCCAAAATCCCGCCCCATGTAAGTTTCAGGGGTGGCGGGTACCCGCCCCGCACTGGGACCCGCCGAAACCAGGCGGGAAGGGATTAGTGCCAATTAACTGCCTGTTAACAGGTAGTTAACAGGCAGTTTTTAGCCTAATCCCTATTTTAAGGGGTTTCGTGTGGGATTCCCGATGGCTCCAAACCACGCCAGGTAGAGCAGGTGGGCCGTCGGGTTGGCCTGCTGAGCCCGCTGGGTGGGCTCAACAAGTTCAATCAAGGGAAAATCGCGCGGATTGGCCGGACGTCGAAGTAGGCGGGTCAAAAACCCGAAAGGGGAAGTCCCGCCTTCTTCTCGACAGGTTCGGCAAAATCTACCCCATTCAATTTACTTGGTGGGTTTTTCACAAGATGTTTAGGCGTCCACTCCTCATCCGAGTCACTAGAAACATACACACGGGGTTGGCGCCCACTGCTAGGTCTTGACATGAACGCTGGTTTTGGTATATTCAATCCTGTGAAAATTAAAATATTCCACTCATCTACAGCTGATAACAGCCTGTATTTAAATTGACTTAACTTACTGACGAAAGGCATCTGTTGAATCAAACCATTTTAGAATAATATCAGGTAAGAGCCGCACGGAGGCTTTCCTTTCATCAATGGCATCTGGATTTAAATCCAGCACAGATTGATCAGACGAAAAGGTGCTTTTATGTTATGCTGGGGAGCTGGGAGCACAGCACTCAGACCCATGCCCTCTAAGAGTCTTGTTCTCCCAGTATTTGTTTATGCCACTGCTCCCTATTGGACCCATTGGAGAGTCCAAAGGAAGGAGATTAACATTTGTGACAGCTGACGGTCACTCTCAGTTCCGAGGGAAAGGAAGGTCCTTGATGGCATCTGAGGTGTGGAGCTTTCCTCCCTTATTCCAATATTTACTGTTTTTATTCTTCATTTAGTTTTAATGACAATCATTTCGTAGTTTTGCACAAAGAGCGGGTATTGTCACAATAGGAGGTGTTCTGATAGTCAGGTGAGATCAGGATCAGCCGTGCTGTCCCGCACATCACACAATGACCAACACTCAGACAGGATTTTTTCAAGGCAATTAAATTAATATTCTAGCAAAATACTGCGAATGCTGGAAATCCGAAATAACAACAGAAAACGCTGGAAAAATTCAGCAGGCCAGGGAGCATCCGTGGAGAGAGAAACAGAGTTAATGTTTCAGGTCGAAGACCCTTCGTCAGAACTGGAAAAATGCATGAAATAGAATAGATTTTAAAGCAAGTTAGGGGCTGGGAAAAGGGGGAGGGAATGAAAGAACAAAAGGGAAGGTCAGTGATAGGATAGAAAGCAGGAGAGATTAAGAGACATTGAGAGACATTAAGAGATACTCAAGGCGAGAGGAGGTGGTAATGGGACAGGTTAAGGAACAAAGGATGGCTCTAGTTGGAGTGTGAATTGCGCTGGCAGAATGAAGCACAGCTGCCATGTGGGAGGGAAAAAAGCATATATATATATATATGTGATAGGGGCCGAGGTTCTGATCTGAAATTGTTGAACTCTATGTTGAGTCCAGAGGGCTGTAAAGTGCCTAATCGAAAGATGAGGTGCTGTTCCTCGAGCTTACGCTGAGCTTCCGTGGAACAATGCAAGAGACCGAGGACGGTGAGGTCCGAGTGGGAATGGAGCGGTGAATTAAAGTGACAGGCGACCGGAAGCTCAGGGTCCCCCTTACGGACTGAACGGAGGTGTTCCGCAAAGCGGTCACCCAATCTGCGTTTGGTCTCTCCAATGTAGAGGAGACCACATCGTGAGCAGCGAATACAGTATACTAGATTGCAAGAATTACAAGTAAATCGCTGTTTCACCTGGAAGGGGTGTTTGGGGCCCTGGACAGTGGGAAGGGGGGAGGTATAAGGGCATGTGTTGCATCTCCTGCGCTTGCACGGGAAGGTGCCGGGCAAAGGGGAAGGGGTGCTGGGGGTGGTAGAGGAGTGGATTAGGGTGTCGCGGAGGGAGCGGTCCCTACGGAATGCTGAAAGGGGAGGTAAGGGGAAGATGCATTTGGTGGTGGGATCACGCTGGAGGTGGCAGAAATGGCGAAGGATGATCCGTTGAATGTGGGGGCTGGTGAGGTAAAAGGTGAGGACAAGGGGAACCCTATCGTGGTTCCGGGAGGGAGGGGCAGGGGTGAGGGCAGAAGTGCGGGAGATAGAACGGACACGGTCGAGGGCCGTGTCAACCACGCTCGAGGGGAATCGTCGGTTGAGGAAAAAGGAAGACATGTCGGAATCACTGGTATGGAAAGTGGCATCGTCAGAGCAGATGTGGCAGAGACGGAGAAACTGGGAGAATGGAATAGAGTCCTTACAGGAAGCGGGGTGGGAGGAAGTGTAGTCCAGGTAGCTGTGGGAGTCAGTGGGCTTGTAGTGAATGTTGGTCAACGTGGTTTCCAAATAAGCTTCTGGTGAGACCAGAGTTGCAGACCCCGACAGCTGTGATGTCAAGGAGAGTTACAGTGACCGTGAGGAATATGTCAGGCAAAGGAATCACATTGAGGAAAGGAATGTCGATTGCGCATCTGTTTCCTGTAAATGTACTGTCGTCACATGTGAAGGAAGAGTCCAAAGTTAACTCAACCGGAGATCTGACACCCTCCTCCTTCAACTTTGGAGATTCATTCGTTCCTAAAGAATGGAAGGACCGATTAGTCAGGAAGATGATGGAGCGGAGAGGAGTTTTCTCTATTCATGAGTTTGATGTTGGTTGTAGTAAGAGTACTCGCCATTCTATCAGAATTACCGAGGATAAACCCTTTCAGGAGAGGTCTCCACGGCTGGCACCAGCTGACATCGAAGCAGTGAGACAACACCTGTCGCATTTAAAAGAAGCTGAGATCATTACCGAGTCCAGGAGTCCTTATGCATCTCCTATAGTGATGGTGAGGAAAAAGAACGGAAAGATTCGGATGTGTGTGGACTTTAGGACGCTTAACAGACGTACTATTCCCGACCAATACACCGTTCCAAGAATTGAGGATGCACTGGCTTGTCTTAATGGAAGCAAGTGGTTCAGTGTGTTGGATCACAGAAGTGGATACTACCAAATACCGATGAGTGAATCGGACAAAGAAAAGACAGCCTTTATATGTCCAGTTGGGTTCTACCAATTTGAAAGGATGCCACAGGGAGTTTCAGGCGCTCCAGCAACTTTTCAAAGAATAATGGAACAAACAGTTGGGGACATGAACTTGCTCGAAGTATTGGTGTACTTGGATGATATCATTGTGTTTGGGGCAACCCTTGAAGAACACGAAGCTCGGTTGCTGAAAGTGCTTGGTCGCCTGGAGGATGAAGGTCTCAAGCTATCATTGATCAAGTGTCAGTTTTGCCAAACATCCGTGTCCTATGTGGGGCATATTGTATCACAGGATGGAGTAGCCACAGATCCATCCAAGATTGAAGCTGTTACCACATGGCCCAAACCGAACACAGTGACTGCCTTGCGGTCATTTCTTGGGTTCTGCGGATACTACAGGTGCTTTGTGCAGGATTACTCCAAAGTGGCCCATCCTCTGAATCAGCTGCTGGCTGGTTACCTCCCACCAGCCGAGAGGAAGAAAAAGGCTAAAGGTAAAGAGAACAAGGACTACTTCAAACCCTCTGAGCCTTTTGGTGTTAGATGGGATGAGAAATGCGAAGAGGCCTTCCACACCTTAAAGCAAAGTCTTACTCAAGCCCCCGTGTTGGCTTTTGCAAACCCACAGCTGCCATATGTGCTACACGTGGATGCCAGTCAAGAAGGGTTGGGTGGTGTGTTGTATCAGGACCAAGGAGCAGGGCTGAGACCCGTAGCGTTCATCAGTCGCAGTCTTACGCCATCAGAGCGTAACTACCCAGCTCATAAGCTAGAATTCTTGGCGTTGAAGTGGGGGGTGGTGGGTAAGCTGCAGGATTATCTGTATGGAGCGAAGTTTGAAGTGAGGACAGACAATAATCCATTAACCTATGTGTTGACTTCGGCAAAACTTGATGCCACAGGCCACCGCTGGCTTGCTGCACTATCTGCTTACGACTTTAGTCTCAGGTACAGACCTGGGAACCAGGACATTGACGCAGATGCTCTGTCTCGTCGCCCACACTACCAGAAACCAGAGTGGAAAGATGTTGCTTCAGCAGATGTGAAAGTAATGTGTCAGATGTCCGTGGTATCTGGACCAAAGAAGTCATTTCATGCCCGAGAGATTGACCACTTGGGAGCGTCAATGCATGCTGTTCCCCAGGCATTTTGCAACCTTTCCAGTTTGGATGTACAAAACTTACCCATGTTGTGTTCATCTGAAATATCCAAAGCACAACAGGAGGATCCCTGTATTCATGAGGTGTTTTCAGCTCTCCGTCTGGGTGATATTACACAGATCGACAAATCAAAACATCCTGACTGTCGTCTGCTCCTAAGAGAATGGGACCACTTGGAAATTAAAGAGGGAGTGTTGTGTAGAATCACTCACCCACCCACTAAACCATGTCATTCACAGTTGGTCCTGCCTGAAAAGTACAGGGAAATAGTGATGAAGTCTTTGCATGGTGACGCAGGTCATCTGGGAGTAGATAAGATCTATGGGTTGGTCAAGGACAGATTCTATTGGCCGCGTATGAAGTCTGCGGTTGAGGAGTTCTGCAATTCCTGTGCACGCTGTGTCCAGAGAAAGACTTTACCTAAAAGAGTTGCTCCTCTGTTTCACATGCAAAGTGATGGACCTCTAGACCTTGTCTGTATGGATTTTCTGTCCATCGAACCCGATTCCAGCAATACCGCAAATGTCTTGGTCATTACAGATCATTATATTCGCTATGCCCAAGCTTTTCCCACAAAGGATCAGAAAGCATCCACCGTTGCCAAAGTGTTGTGGGAGAAATACTTCATCCACTATGGACTGCCAAAGCGAATACACAGTGATCAAGGTAGAGACTTTGAAAGTAGACTTACACATGAGTTGTTGTCCATGCTCGGGATTGAGAAGTCAAGAACAACTCCATACCATCCTCAGGGAGATCCTCAACCTGAGCGGTTTAACTGTACTTTGTTAGACATGCTTGGAACGCTGGATTCAAAGCGAAAGAACAAGTGGAGTCGGCACATTGGACATCTTGTTCATTCTTATAATTGTACCCGAAATGACGCTACTGGTTTTTCACCGTACTACCTCATGTTTGGACGTGAAGCGAGGATGCCGGTGGATTTGTGTTTTGGAGTATCCAGTGATGGCACATCACAGAGAACTTACCTCAAGTATGTACCTGACATGAGAAAGGAATTGCAAGCTGCCTATGAACTTGCTGAGTCTGTTTCTGCCAAACAGAATAAAGGAAATAAGCAGAGGTATGACCAGAAGATCCGTTTTTCCCAACTCATGCCTGGTGACCGAGTTCTCATACGGAACCTAGGACTTCAAGGGAAACATAAGTTAGCAGACCACTGGGCTTCTACACCTTACATTGTTGAAAGTCAAATGTCACAACTACCTGTGTTTCGGCTAAAACCTGCAGGTGGGAATGGACCCATAAAAACACTGCACCGGAATCATATCCTGCCATTGGGACAGCAAGTGCGTCTGGATCCGCCAGCGGATAATGAGCCGACACCTAGTAGGAGAGCCCTGCAGAGAAGAAGAAGGAAAAAACCGAGAAACCAGGAAAACTTTGTTCCAGAAGACAGAAAACCCATGACACAGTGTGTGGATCATGAGGAACCTGATGAGTCGGAAGATGAAGAATGGGATCTATGGTACGACCTCCCAGAAAGACGCATAAGACAGAATCTGGATGAATTGTCTGAACCATTTAGCTCAGACTTGGACATGGTCTGGGAAGAACCAGATGCTTCCGAGAAGGAGATAAAAGAGACTGAAAGGCATGATAACAAAGGAACCAACATCTCCAACGTAGTTGAAGGAACTGAAGACCGGGTATCCGAAATAAGGAGCTCACAGCGAGTTAAGAAGGTTCCTGAAAGATTGACATACAGTACACTAGGAGTGCCAAGTGTAATGATAGCCCCTACGGTTCGATATGTTACCTCCCTTTGTACATGGTTGGGAAGCATGCAACCACTTATGTGTAAAGCTCATTAGTCATGGGGACATGCCTATATTTGGTAGGGGGGAGTGTAATACCCACTGGAAATGTTATGTACGCTAAGTATGGTTATCAATCTTTAACTTAGACACTATATTATCATTGTTATAAATCCCTGGGTTAAAGTTGCCCATGTGAAGGTACGGCAAGAGCTTTTAAGGACACAATGTGACTAAGAGCATACTTTCCATAATTCTGCACCAGTATCAACTGTTGCAGACAGTGAGGCTGCGCAGTCTCCAGGCAGAAACCCCAGGAGGAAGGGGTGGAGTCGGGTTTTTCGTGCGGGAAAGGGGAGCCACTGGAAGAAAAGAGGGCAGGAGCTCTGAAAAGAGGGCTCAGGAGGCAAATGGCTGCCGCATCCCGTCCCGGGCTTCCAAACTCGGCCGCCGCCCTTCGTATTAGTAACTCTGCATCCAGAACTCAAAGTGGGATTCAGTGATCGTGAAGAGAATTCAACGAAGGGGTTCGGAGTCGTAAGTCTTGCAGACATTATATATACCATGAGCTCCAACTTAAGCGCGCCAACGAAAGAGTGCACTCGAATTTGGACACAGGGACAGATTCTCCTTTGAATCCATATAAATGGAGAATGTATGTTTATTATGTCTAGATTCATTCTAATGTAGGCAAATGTCTAATTTAGTTCATTGACCCGTAATCTTCTTATACTGTCTGACGTTAAAACTATAAAGTAAGATAATTAGAATTAAGCCATTGTAGTAGTGATCTCCTTACTGGACTATAGAATACTGTCTACAACAGAGACCACATCTCACATATATCTAGAGAATCGTGAAGGGGTTACATAAGTTATTCAATCTAAAGAGAGGAAACTGCAAGGGTGTGAGGGACAAATTGGCCATGGTAGATTGGGAGACTACACTAAAAGGTATGAAAGTGGACATACAATGGCTAACATTCAAGGGAATAATGCATAATTTGCAACAAACATATATATCTCTAGAGCATAAAAACCCAACAGTAAAAGTGATTCAAACATGGCTAACAAAAGAAATTGAGCGAGTAGTAAGCCAAAGGAGGAAGCTTATAAAGTTGCCAGAAAAAGCAGTCAGCCTGAGGATTGGGATCTTTTTAGAAATCAGCAAAGGTGGACCAAGAAATTGATAAAGAAAGGGAAAATGGAATATGAGCACAAACTAACAAAAACTATAAAAACGGATTGTAAAATCTTCTATAGGTATGTGAAAATGAAAAGACTGGTGAACGTAAATGTAAGTCCTTTATAGTCAGAGAAAGGAGAATTTATAATGGAAATGAGGAAATAGCAGAGAAATTAAATAAATACTGTGTTTCTGTCTTCACGGAGGAAGACACAAAAACACGCCCAGAAATACGAGAAACCCAAGGGTGTGGTGAGGATGAGGAAATTAAAGAAATTATTATTATTAAAAAAACGGTACTAGCAACATTAATGGGAGTAAAAATCGATAAATCCCAAGGACCGGATGACCGGCATCCTAGAGTTCTGAAAGAGGTGGCCATTGGGATAGTGGACGCATTGGCTGTCATCTTCCCAAATTCTATAGATTCTGGAACGGTTCCTGCAGATTGGAGGATAGCAAATGTAACCCCGCTATTTAAGAAAGGAGAGAGAAAACAGGGAACTACATACCTGTTAGCTTCACATCAGTAGTTGGGAAAATGCTGGAATCTATTATAAAGGATGCAATAACTGGGCACTTAGAAACTAATAGTAAGATTGGGCAGAGTCAAAATGGATTTATGAAAGGGAAATCCTTTTTAACAAACCTATTGGAGTTCGAGAAAGTAACAAGTGGCGTAGACAAAGGGGAACTGGTAGATGTGGTGTGTTTGGATTTTTTTAAGGCCTTCGATAAGGTCCCACACAAGCGGTTGGTGAACACAATTAGGGCACATGGAATTGGGGGTAATATACTAGCATGGATTGAGAATTGGTTAACAGACAGAAAACAAAGAGTAGGGATAAACGGGTCTTTTTCAGGATGGCAGGCTGTGACTAGGGGGCTACCGCAAGGATCAGTGCTTGGGCTCCAGCTATTTACAAACTATATCAATGATTTGGATGAGAGGACTGAATGTAACATTTCCAAATTTGCTAATGATACAAAGCTAGGAGACAGTGTCAGTTGCGAAGAGGATGTGAAAAGGCTTCAAGGGGATCTCGACAGGCTCAGTGAGTGGGCGAGAACATGGCAGATGGAATATAATGTGGATAAATGTGAAGTTGTCCACTTTGGTAGAAAAAACAGAAATCAGCGTATATCCTAAATGGTGAAAGATTGGGGAATGCAGATTCTCAAAGGGACCTGGGTGTCCTTGTAAATGAGTCACTGAAACTGAAACAGCAGGAGCAGCAAGCCATTAGGAAGACAAATGGTATGCTGGCCTTCATTACAAGAGGATTTTGAATACAGGAGTAAAGAAGTCTTACTCCAATTATATAGGGCCTTGGTGAGACCACACCTGGAGTACTGTGTAGAGTTTTGGTCTCCTTACCTGAGGACGGATATACTTTCCATAGAGGGAGTGCAACGAAGGTTCAAGAGATTGTTTCCTCGGATAGCGCGACTGTCGTATGAAAAGAGATTGAGTAAACTAGGCCTGTATTCTCTTGAATTCAGAAGAATGAGAGGGGATCTCATTCAAGCTTACAAAATTATTACAGGCTTGATAGGGTGGATGCTGGGAGAATGTTTCCCTTGGCTGGGGATTCTAGAACCAGGGGCCACAGCCTCAGGATAAAGAGTAGGCCATTCAGGACTGAGATGAGAAGAAATTTCTTCACACAGAGGGTGGTGAATCTTTGGAATTCTCTACCCCAGAGGGCTGTGGAGGCTCAGTCATTGGGTATATTCAAAACCGAAGTCGATAGATTTCTGACTAGTAATGGCATCAAGGGATATGGCGATGGGGCCGGTGATTGGAGTTGAGGCAAATGATCAACCATGATCTCATTGAATGGTCTACTCGTGCTCCTATTTCTTATGTACCTATGTTCTTACGTATTAACAGTTACTAATTTAATATAGTACAGGTAGACTATCCCTTATCCGAAAACCTTAGGACCAGCTGTGTTTCGGAATTCGGAATTTTTTGGATTTCAGAACGGATGAAATGGACAAGAGGCAGGGGGGAGGGGGGGAGTCGGACATCGCGGGGGGGGAGTCAGACATCGGGGGGGGGGAGTCGGACATCGCGGGGGGGAGTCGGACATCGCGGGGGGGAGTCGTACATCGCGGGGGGGAAGTCGGACATCGCGGGGGGGGAGTCGGACATCGCGGGGGGGAGTCGGACATCGCGGGGGGGAAGTCGGACATCGCGGGGGGGGAGTCGGACATCGCGGGGGGGAGTCGGACATCGGGGGGGGGAAGTCGGACATCGCGGGGGGGAAGTCGGACATCGCGGGGGGGGAGTCGGACATCGCGGGGGGGGAGTCGGACATCGCGGGGGGGAGTCGGACATCGCGGGGGGGAGTCGGACATCGCGCGGGGGGAAGTCGGACATCGCGGGGGGGGAGTCGGACATCGGGGGGGGAGTCGGACATCGGGGGGGAAGTCGGACATCGGGGGGGGGAGTCGGACATCGGGGGGGAAGTCGGACATCGCGGGGGGGGGGCGGACATCGCGCGGGGGGAAGTCGGACATCGCGGGGGGGGGAGTTGGACATCGCGGGGGGGAAGTCGGACATCGCGGGGGGGAAGTCGGACATCGCGGGGGGGAAAGACGGACATCGCGGGGGGGGAGTCGGACATCGCGGGGGGGGAGTTGGACATCGCGGGGGGGAAGTCGGACATCGCGGGGGGGAGTCGGACATCGCGGGGGGGAAGTCGGACATCGCGGGGGGGAAAGACGGACATCGCGGGGGGAAGTCGGACATCGCGGGGGGGAAGTCGGACATCGGGGGGGGGAGTCGGACATCGGGGGGGAAGTCGGACATCGCGGGGGGGGGGTCGGACATCGCGCGGGGGGAAGTCGGACATCGCGGGGGGGGGAGTTGGACATCGCGGGGGGGAAGTCGGACATCGCGGGGGGGAAGTCGGACATCGCGGGGGGGAAAGACGGACATCGCGGGGGGGGAGTCGGACATCGCGGGGGGGGAGTTGGACATCGCGGGGGGGAAGTCGGACATCGCGGGGGGGGAGTTGGACATCGCGGGGGGGAAGTCGGACATCGCGGGGGGGAAAGACGGACATCGCGGGGGGAAGTCGGACATCGCGGGGGGGAAGTCGGACATCGCGGGGGGGAAGTCGGACATTGCGGGGGGGAAGTCGGACATCGCGGGGGGGAAAGACGGACATCGCGGGGGGAAGTCGGACATCGCGGGGGGGAAGTCGGACATCGCGGGGGGGAAGTCGGACATCGCGGGGGGGAAGTCGGACATCGCGGGGGGGAAGTCGGACATCGCGGGGGGGAAGTCGGACATCGCGGGGGGGAAGTCGGACATCGCGGGGGGGAAGTCGGACATCGCGGGGGGGGAAGTCGGACATCGGGGGGGAGTCGGACATCGCGGGGGGGGAGTCGGACATCGGGGGGAGTCGGACTTCGCGGGGGGGAAGTTGGACATCGGGGGGGGAAGTCGGACATCGCGGGGGGGGAGTCGAACATCGGGGGGGGAAGTCGGACATCGGGGGGGAGTCGGACATCGCGGGGGGGAGTCGGACATCGGGGGGGGGAAGTCGGACATCGCGGGGGGGGAGTCGGACATCGCGGGGGGGGAGTCGGACATCGCGGGGGGGAAGTCGGACATCGGGGGGGGGAAGTCGGACATCGCGGGGGGGAAGTCGGACATCGGCGGGGGGAAAGACGGACATCGGGGGGGGGAGTCGGACATCGCGGGGGGGAAGTCGGAGATCGGCGGGGGGAAAGACGGACATCGGGGGGGGGAGTCGGACATCGCGGGGGGGAAGTCGGACATCGCGGGGGGAAGTCGGACATCGCGGGGGGGAAGTCGGACATCGGGGGGGGAAGTCGGACATCGGGGGGGGGAGTCGGACATCGGGGGGGGAGTTGGACATCGCGGGGGGAAAGACGGACATCGCGGGGGGGGAAAGTCGGACATCGCGGGGGGTAAGTCGGACATCGCGGGGGGGGAAGTCGGACATCGCGGGGGGGAAGTCGGACATCGGCGGGGGGAAAGTCGGACATCGCGGGGGGGAAAGTCGGACATCGCAGGGGGGGAAGTTGGACATCGCGGGGGGGAGTCGGACATCGCGGGGGGAGTCGGACATCGGGGGGGGAGTCGGACATCGGGGGGGGTAAGTCGGACATCGCGGGGGGAAAGTCGGACATCGCGGGGGGAGTCGGACATCGCGGGGGGGAAGTCGGACATCGCGGGGGGGAAGTCGGACATCGGGGGGGAGTCGGACATCGTGGGGGGGAAGTCGGACATCGTGGGGGGGAGTCGGACATCGCGGGGGGAAGTCGGACATCGCGGGGGGTAAGTCGGACATCGCGGGGGGGAAGTCGGACATCGCGGGGGGAGTCGGACATCGCGGGGGGAGTCGGACATCGCGGGGGGGGAAGTCGGACATCGCGGGGGGGGAAGTCGGACATCGCGCGGGTGGGGCTAATTGGACTTCTCGGGGGTGGGGAGGGTAGGGAAGCTTGTTGAGCCTGAGGAAAACACTTCTGCTCCTCCTTGCCCACAAGCAGTGCAATAAAGGCACTTACCTCACGGTTCCAGCCCTTCGCACCTCCTTTTACCTTAAGCTTTTACACTGGAAATACCGAGAGACGCTCCAGGAAAAAACTTTCGGTTTTCAGAGGTTTTCGGTTTTCGGAAGTGCGGATAAGGGATAGTCTACCTGTATTAACAGTTACTAATTTAACGTGGTATTAACAGTTACTAATTTAATATAGCATTAACAGTTACTAATTTAACGTGGTATTAACAGTTATTAATTTAATATAGCATTAACAGTTACTAATTTAATATAGTACTAACAGTTACTAATTTAACGTGGTATTAACAGTTACTAATTTAATATAGCATTAACAGTTACTAATTTAATATTGTACTAACAGTAACTAATTTAACGTGGTATTAACAGTTACTAATTTAATATAGCATTAACAGTTACTAATTTAATATAGTACTAACAGTTACTAATTTAATGTGGTATTAACAGTTACTAATTTAATATAGCATTAACAGTTACTAATTTAATATAGTACTAACAGTTACTAATTTAATGTGGTATTAACAGTTACTAATTTAATATCGCATTAACAGTTACTAATTTAATATAGTACTAACAGTTACTAATTTAATGTGGTATTAACAGTTACTAATTTAATATAGCATTAACAGTTACTTATTTAATATAGTGTTAGCAGTTACTAATTTAATGTCATAGTAACAGTTAATTTAATAAAGTATTCTCAGTTACTAATTTATTATAGTTTTAACAGTTAATAATTGAATGTATTATGAACAGTTACTAAACTCCAAGCTACTGCTTTAACCCTAACCAGCTATTTAACCCCAGCTGGCCCCTAAGTTGAAGAGCAGAAAGACGGTGTGACCTTTACCAAGCAGTCAGTTGCCAGTCTTTCCGTCAGTTAATAAGAGCCATCAGTTCAGGGGCTGACTGACTCTGTGATTGTTGTTCCAGTTCTGGTGGATGGGAGATTCCCCAGACTCAGGTTCCAGGCGGTCACTGCTCCCTCCACACGGTACAGTACCCAGGCTGGTTAAAGGGTCATTTCAGACTTTATAATCTCAGATTGACATTCACTGTCCAGCACTGTTCACCTCGGTTACATTCTTCAATATTTACAAACCTCGTTTCAGCTCCTCATCCCACCGTGGGATAAATAGGGAGATGTTAATAGGAGAGTTTGTTTTACCGGGTATTCAAATCCCTGTCCCTGGACCCTGGAGATAAAGATCAAAAACTGCAGCAGTTCCTTATTTTATGAGTTGAAACAGGGCTTGTTGCACAGGTACACTGGGGGGGGTGGGCAAAGGTCAGGAACTCGGGGGGGCAAAGTTCATGAACTCGTGGGGTGCAAAGGTCATGACCTGGGGGCAAAGGTCAGGAACTCGGGGGAAAGGTCAGGAACTCGAGGGGGCAAAGGTCAGGAATACGGGCGGGGGGCAAAGGTCAGGAACTCTGGGGCAACGGTAAGGAATTCGGGCGTGCGATGGTCAGTAACTCGAGAGTCTCTCACCACAACTCTCTGTTTTTATATCTATAAGCTAATTTTGTATCCATGCTGCTCCTGCCTCTTTTATCCCATGGGCTTCAATTTTGCTAACAAGCCTAGTATGTGGCACTTTATCAAAAGACTTTCAGAAGGCTTTTGATAAGGTCCCGCATAAGAGATTAGCGTGCAAAGTTAAGGCACATGGGATTGGGGGCAAGGTATTGACTTGGATAGAGAACTGGTTGGCAGACAGAAAGCAAAGAGTTGGAATAAAGGGGTCTTTTTCCGAGTGGCAAGCAGTGACTAGTGGGGTACCGCAGGGATTGGTCCTTGGGCCCCAGCTATTCACAATATATATTAATGATCTAGACAAGGGAACTAGATGTAATATCTCCAAATTTGCAGACGACACAAAGCTGGGTGGGCATGTGTGCTGTGAGGAGAATGCCGAGAAACTCCAGTATGATTTGGACAGGTTGGGTGATTGGGCAAAAGCATGGCAGATGCAATATAACGTGGATAAATGCGAGGTTATCCACTTTGGTGGCAAAAGCAGGAAGGCAGATTATTATCTGAATGGCAATAGATTGGGAGAAGGGGAAGTGCAACGAGACCTGGGTGTCTTTGTGCACCAGTCGCTGAGGATAAGCATGCAGGTGCAGCAGGCGGTGAAGAAGGCATATGGCATGTTGGCCTTCGTAGCGAGAAGGTTTGAGTACAGGAACAAGGATGTCTTTCTGCAGTTCTACAGGGCCTTGGTGAGACCACATCTTGAGTATTGTGTGCAGTTTTGGTCGCCTTATCTGAGGAAGGATGTCCTGGCCATGGAAGGAGTTCAGCAAAGATTCACCAGGCTGATACCTGGGATGGAAGGAATGACATATGAGGAGAGATTGGGTCGATTGGGCTTGTACTCGCTGGAGTTTAGAAGAATAAGAGGGGATCTCATTGAAACTTATAAAATTCTGACAGGACTGGACAGACTAGATGCAGGAAGGATGTTCCCGATGGTCGGGGAGTTCAGAACCAGGGGTCACAGTCTAAGGATAAGGGGTAGGCCATTTAGGACAGAAATGAGGAGGAATTTCTTCACCCAGAGAGTGGTGAACCTATGGAATTCTCTACCACAGAAGGCAGTAGAGGCCAATTCATTAAATATATTCAAGAAGGAGTTGGATATATTTCTTAAGGCTAAAGGGATCAAGGGTTATGGGGAGAAAGCAGGGACCGGGTACTGAATTTGGATGATCAGCCATGATCGCATTGAATGGTGGAGCAGGCTCGCGGGGCCGAATGGCCTCCTCCTGCTCCTATCTTCTATGTTTCTATGTTTCTATGACCTGATACGTTAACTCTGTTTCTCTGTCCACAGATGCCGCCTGACCTGCTAAGTATTTCCAACATTTTCTGTTGTTGTTCACGGAGAATATTCCTGCTCTTTGAGTACTGCCATGGGATTTTTAATATCCCCCAAAATGAAGAGGTGACCTCGGTTCGAGGTCTCGTTTGAAGAATGTTAGAATCACAGAATGATACAGCACAGAAGGAGGCCATTCAGCCCATCGTGCCTGTGCCGGCTCTTTGAAAGAGCGATCCAATTAGACCCACCATCCTTCTCTTTCCCCAGAGCCCAGCAAATATTTCCTTTTCAAGTATTTATCCAATTCTCTTTTGAAAGTTTTTATTGAATCCGCTTCCACCACCCTTTCGGGCAGTTCATTCCCTCTATTGTCTACCATTTCATTAATGCAGCAGTCCCTCAGTACTGCAATAGAGGGCTGGGTTTTACCCACCTCGGCGGGTTTGTGGCAGGCGATGTTGGTGGCGGGTCTCGGCCTCGCTGCTGGCTCCAGCCCACTGTCCAAAATGACTTTTCCCTGATTTCCCCAGGAGACCAATGCAGCCCGGTTGCACATTGCACAGGAGGACACAAGCAGGGATGTCGTCAGGAGGACCAGGCTGCAGCGGCGCAAACCTTTCAATGATCTCAGTAGATCACGAAACGTTACTGCAAAGACACACTCGACCTCATCCTCCTCAGGCCTCGACCCCATCACTCTGCCTTTCCTACCCTACCCCTGCACATCCTTACTCACACCAACTTACCTTGCACCTCCACCCATCCCTCTCTATCTACATGATCACTTCCCCATCTCACTAACCACCCCTCACACTCACCCTCATCCTAGTGCAATCATACCAACTAACAACACACAAGGGTTGGCACTTGTGTGCTTTAGCCAATGCTCATGTGAAGTTTCTGTTAATGTGGTGTCAAACACTGAAATCTTTATTTTCAACACTTTGCTTTCTTGGACAGGTTTGTGTGCACCTTTGGAAGTGGCTTAGTGAGTTGCAGTGAATGGTGATGTGTATGAAAGGAATGGCTTGGGCATTGTAGGGATGCTTTATGGTGTTGGTGTGGTGTGGTGCCAACCTGGCGCATCATGTGGCAGCCAGGGTGTACAGCATCAAGTGAAGTAAATCTGGCCATGGTGAGGCCATCCCTGGCGTCACGGGCAGCAATGTGGTCAGGTGCTGATGCCTGGTGTCCTGTGCAGCATCAGTTGATTGCGGAAAATGTGTTGTTGTTGGTGCTGCTGGTGTGACTGGTGCTGCTGGTGTTGGGGCTGATCGTGGTGGGATTCTGAGGACCAAGGTGAGATAGTTTCAAAGGCACCGATGCTGATGTAATAGATAGCAGGTGAAGTTAAGATGACAGAAGTGATCTGTCAATGGTGAGAGAGGTTGTTCCAATGAGGTGACAGTGGACACAGAGTTTATTTCAAACACTTGCAACCTGCATAAAGCTCAATCTGTCTTCCAAATGCAGTAAGCAACAGCTTCTGAGCTTGGAAAGTGAACAGCTGAGAGATGGGAGCTTTTATAGCACATTTGCAGCTGTCAAGTAATGAGATCAGTTCATGGTCAAACAACTCCCAACCTGCTTACCTGACATGATCCCCGAGCAGCGTGGACCCCGTGGGCGACCTCATAAAGTGGTAAGGTGAGCTCAAAATACTTCTTAATTGGCTTTTGACAAGGTCATAATGACCTGAATTGCCTTCCCCACCGCTGCGTGTCAGGTCTGTTCAGCGCTGACAGACCCGACATCTGGGAAAGGTGCGTGGCAGTGGGTTGACAGCGCGGTCTCGAACCGCTGACAAAAAAAAACATTTTCCCACCCGACCCACCACCGAATGCGCCCACTGACCCCCCCGAAAAATTCCCCGCAAAGTGTCAGCCCAGTTCATGCACTCAAGTCTGGTGTGGCCCTTTCACTTACAACCTTACAGCCCAACAGTGAGAGTGTTATGGGAACACTCCCTGATCTCAAAGGTAAATGAGGCAAAACTTCACATATATCTAGCTGACCTTACGTCTTACATTATACATTCTTGCCTGATTGCCTTATTCCACATGAGATTTTCACAGTCCAGTAGCTCAGAAACCATTATATTCCACATAACATTCAATCATCTCGATTTTTACACTGTCAATCCCATTGTTAATTAAATAGATCCTTCTTAACACATGAAAGTGTTAACTGGGAGCCTATTCCACACAGCCACGGAAGATGATACTTCCAATGGAACACCCCAGATTCTTCCTCATAATCCCATTCAGTTGGTGCGTACAATCTGGAGTTTGCCTCTGTGGTCCCTCTTACATTCTCTTTGATTCCAACCCACTTTTCTCTACAACTAATGTGCCGCTCCTTTATATGCTGCACTTCAGCCTGTTCTTCTTTTCGTCAGTTGGATGTCTGAAATGTACGTAAGCTCATCACTATTTTTAAAAGCATCCAAGTATAAGAGTAAAGATGTCTTATTGCAATTATATAGGGCCCTGGTGAGACCACACCTGGAGTATTGTGTACAGTTTTGGTCTTCTTACCTAAGGAAGGATATACTTGCTGTGGTAAACCACTTTTACCGTTTACTATCGTTACACTATGGTTATCACTGTTAGATCGTTTCCCTATAGTTATCACTGTTCACATTGTTGTATCACTGTACGAGGTCGCCTCTTGTCACGCTGCTATACCTGGGCTGACCACTGCCGACTCCGCCCATGGCTCCACCTACCTGCCCGGGTATAAAGGTGGTCGACTGGCTGGTATTCCTCCTTCTTGGATCCGATCACCCACGAGGGTGGGCTCTGTTATTTAGTCAATAAAAACCTATAGTTACTTTCTTAACTCGTCGCTTTTCATTGGACGAATTGATAGGTATATCAATTTTATTGACTAAATTTTAAAATGTCGTCACTTGAGCAGCCAAACAACCAGTCAACGGAGCAGCCAAACGACCAGCCAGACGCCCAGCTACAACAGCCACAGCAGCCGGCTTGGCTGCGAGCCCTCAAACCACCGTACCTGGATCTAAACCCACAAGCAACAAACGCAGCCCTCGACTTCAAACACTGGCTGTGCTGCTTCGAATCCTACCTGGAAGAATCCGGCGTCCCTCAGAGATCCAAACTAAGAGTTCTGACCGCCCAAGCGAGCCCTAAAGTATACGCACTCATCCAGGACATTACTACTTACGAGGCCGCTATCAACCTACTGAAACAGCAGTACCGGAGCCCGGTAAATTCCATATATGCCAGACACCTCCTAAGATCCCGCCCGCAACAGCCAGGAGAGTCTGTAGCTGAATTTTTACGGGCGCTACGAACACTCGGCAGGGACTGTGACTTTAAAGCAGTATCGGCTGCAGAAAACACTGAAGATAACATCCGCGATGCCTTCGTGAAAGGCCTTCGGTCCGACTACTCATGGCAGAGACTGCTGGAATCAAAGGACCTCGACCTGAACTCAGCTGCAGCCTTGGCCTACTCCCTAGAAGTGACCCAGCGGGACCTCGAGGTGTATTCCAGGTACAGTTCGCGACTCTGGGACTCGGGCCCGACCCCGACCGCAATACCCCTCGTAGCGCCGCCCCCGGGACCTACCTCAGCGTCGGCGTCCCGGACCCGATTGGGACCGCCACCCCCGGTACCGGCTGCGACATCGGAGCCCCGCGACCGGGCCGCCGGCTGCTTCTTCTGTGGGCAGGCGAAACACCCGAGGTCGCGCTGCCCAGCCAAAAACGCGACGTGCTCCAGCTGCCTGAAGAAAGGCCACTTCGCGAAGGCCTGCAGAGGGAGAGCAGCAGAGGCCAGCAGTGCCTCATGCGAACTGTGGGGGCGGCCATCTTTTATCAAGGCCACAGATGAGCAATGGGGGCAGCCATCTTTGATCCAGGCAACCGACGCCAGCAGTGCCTCATGTGGGTTGTGGGGGCAGCCATCTTCTCCGCCATTTTGCCCCACCTTGTGGGCGCCTCCATTTTACCCACCATGCTCGACCGCCACCTTACCTCCAGACCTGACGACCGCTTCACCTACAGACTACAGCGACCCGCTCAGCCACACACTAGCCTCCGTCACGCTAGACCAAGCTCGCCCGCATCAGCTGTCCAAGTCAATGATGGACATCAAAGTAGACGGCCACGCCACGACCTGCCTGTTCGACAGCGGAAGCACGGAGAGCTTCATACATCCAGACACGGTGAGCCACTACTCCCTCACTGTCCAGCCAACGCGCAACCGGATCTCGATGGCATCGAGGTCCCACGCCACAGACATCAGCGGCTACTGTGTTGTGACCCTGTCGGTTAAGGGCACGGAGTATAAAAACTTTAAACTCCTCGTCCTGCCCCAGCTATGCGCTGCCGTCCTACTAGGGCTGGATTTTCAATCCCACCTCCAAAGTGTCACTCTAGCATACGGTGGACCCCTCCCCCCGCTCACAGTCGACAACCAGCAGCCTTTAAATCGCCCACCGCGTAACACCTGCGGCCTATCCACCCTCAAGGTCCCGCCACCTTCCCTGTTCGCTAACCTCACCCCCGACTGCAAACCCGTTGCTACCAAGAGCAGGCGGTACAGCGCCGGGGACAGAGCTTTCATTAGCTCTGAGGTGCAGCATCTCCTGAAGGAGGGCATCATCGAGGGGAGCAGCAGCCCCTGGCGTGCCCAGGTTGTAGTCGTTAAGACCGGCAATAAAAACCGCCTGGTCATCGACTACAGCCAGACCATAAACCGGTACACCCAGCTGGGCGCATACCCCCTTCCCCGCATATCTGATATGGTCAATCAGATTGCTCAATACCGGGTATTCTCTACCATCGACCTTAAGTCGGCCTACCACCAACTCCCTATCCGCCCCGAGGACCGCCAGTATACCGCCTTCGAGGCGAATGGCCGCCTCTACCACTTCCTTAGGGTCCCCTTCGGCATCACCAACGGGGTTTCAGTCTTCCAAAGGGAGATGGACCGGATGGTTGACCAGAACGGGCTGCAAGCCACGTTCCCCTATCTAGATAACGTCACCATCTGTGGCCGCGACCGGCAAGACCATGACGCTAACCTGGAAAGATTCCTCCGTACGGCCCAACGGCTGAACCTCACCTACAATAAGAAGAAATGTGTGTTTAACACCTCGCGCCTTGCCATCCTCGGCTGCGTAGTAGAGAACGGAATCATCGGCCCCGATCCCGAAAGAATGCGTCCCCTCATGGAGCTACCCCTTCCCCACTGTCCAAAGGCGCTGAAGAGAACCCTGGGGCTCTTCGCCTACTATGCCCAATGGGTGCCGAATTATGCGGACAAAGCCAGACCCCTCATGAAGTCCACCTCCTTCCCCCTTACGGAAGAAGCGCGCGCGGCCTTCTCCCTCATCAGGGGAGACATTGCTAAGGCCACTATGCATGCAGTGGATGAGTCCATCCCCTTCCAAGTGGAGAGCGATGCATCCGACTTCGCCCTAGCCGCTACCCTCAACCAGGAGGGGAGACCGGTGGCCTTCTTCTCAAGGACCCTCCAGGGCCCTGAGATCCGACACTCTTCGGTCGAGAAGGAGGCCCAGGCGATTGTGGAGGCGGTACGCCGCTGGAGGCATTACCTCGCAGGCAAGCGATTTACCCTCCTCACCGACCAGCGTTCGGTCGCTTTTATGTTTAATAACAAGCTGAGGGGTAAAATCAAGAACGACAAGATCTTGAGGTGGAGAATCGAGCTATCCACCTACGATTATGATATCTTGTACCGGCCTGGTAAGCTGAACGAACCCCCTGACGCTCTATCGCGAATTACATGCGCCAACGCGCAAATTGATAGACTTCAGACCCTCCACAACGACCTCTGCCACCCCGGGGTCACCAGGCTTTACCACTTCATTAAGGCCCGCAACCTGACCTACTCCATCGAGGAGGTCAGGACCATGACTAGGAACCGCCAGACCTGTGCCGAGTGCAAACCGCAATTCTTTAGGCCGGACAGAGCAAGCCTGATCAAGGCCACCCGCCCCTTCGAGCGCTTGAGCATCGATTTTAAGGGGCCCCTCCCGTCCTCTGACCGTAATGTGTACTTCCTCAACATTGTTGATGAGTACTCCCGTTTCCCCTTTGCCTTCCCCTGCCCAGACATGACCAGCACCACGGTCGTTAAATGCCTGAACGATCTCTTTGCCTTGTTCGGGTTCCCAAACTATATACATAGTGACCGGGGCGCCTCCTTCATGAGCGAGGAACTCCGTCAGTTCCTACTAGCGAGAGGCATCGCCACTAGCAGGACCACCAGCTACAACCCCCGAGGGAACGGCCAGGTGGAAAGAGAGAACGCGACGGTATGGAAGGCCGTCCTCTTAGCCTTAAAGTCTAAGGGCCTCCCAACCTCTCGCTGGCAGGAGGTCCTCCCGGCGGCGCTGCATTCCACCCGGTCACTACTTTGCACTGCCATTAACGCCACCCCCCATGAACGAATGTTTGTTTTCCCCAGGAAGTCGACTACGGGAACCACGCTATCAACCTGGCTGACCTCTCCGGGGCCTGTCTTGCTGCGAAAGCACGTGAGGGCCCATAAAACGGACCCCCTGGTCGAGAGGGTGAACCTCCTGCACGCCAACCCCCAGTACGCCTACGTGGCATACCCAGACGGGCGGGAGGACACAGTCTCCTTACGAGACCTCGCACCCTCGGGCACTCCGGAGACACCACCGCTACCCCCCCCACCACCCCCCCAATTCCAGCCCAGGTAGACGGTACGCCGGAACCCCAAGAGCCTTCGCCTACCTCGCAGACGCCAGCATTAACACCGGAGAACGCAACACCGCCGCTGCAACGATCAGACAGGCTTACAAGGCCTCCGGACAGACTGACATACCAGAACTGGTAGTACACTTCACCCCGCCGGACTCAAATCTAAACAAGGGGTGAATGTGGTAAACCACTTTTACCGTTTACTATCGTTACACTATGGTTATCACTGTTAGATCGTTTCCCTATAGTTATCACTGTTCACATTGTTGTATCACTGTACGAGGTCGCCTCTTGTCACGCTGCTATACCTGGGCTGACCACTGCCGACTCCGCCCATGGCTCCACCTACCTGCCCGGGTATAAAGGTGGTCGACTGGCTGGTATTCCTCCTTCTTGGATCCGATCACCCACGAGGGTGGGCTCTGTTATTTAGTCAATAAAAACCTATAGTTACTTTCTTAACTCGTCGCTTTTCATTGGACGAATTGATAGGTATATCACTTGCTATAGAGGGAAGTGCAACGAAGGTTCACCAGACTGATTCCTGGGATGGGGGGATTAACCTATGAGGAGAGATTGAGTAGACTAGGCCCTTACCTCGTAAAGTGGTAAGGTGAGCTCAAAATACTTCTTAATTGGCTTTTAACAAGGTCATAATGACCTGAATTGCCTTCCCCACCGCTGCGTGTCAGGTCTGTTCAGCGCTGACAGACCCGACATCTGGGAAAGGTGCGTGGCAGCGGGTTGACAGCGGGGTCTCGACCCGCTGACAAAAAGAAACATTTTCCCACCCGACCCACCACCGAATGCGCCCACTGACCCCCCCGAAAAATTCCCCGCAAAGTGTCAGCCCAGTTCATGCACTCAAGTCTGGTGTGGCCCTTTCACTTACAACCTTACAGCCCAACAGTGAGAGGGCTAAGGGAACACTCCCTGATCTCAAAGGTAAATGAGGCAAAACTTCACATATATCTAGCTGACCTTACGTCTTACATTATACGTTCTTGCCTGATTGCCTTATTCCACATGAGATTTTCACAGTCCAGTAGCTCAGAAACCATTATATTCCACATAACATTCAATCATCTCGATTTTTACACTGTCAATCCCATTGTTAATTAAATAGATCCTTCTTAACACATGAAAGTGTTAACTGGGAGCCTATTCCACACAGCCACGGAAGATGATACTTCCAATGGAACACCCCAGATTCTTCCTCATAATCCCATTCAGTTGGTGCGTACAATCTGGAGTTTCCCTCTGTGGTCCCTCTTACATTCTCTTTGATTCCAACCCACTTTTCTCTACAACTAATGTGCCGCTCCTTTATAAGCTGCACTTCAGCCTGTTCTTCTTATCGTCAGTTGGATGTCTGAAATGTACGTAAGCTCATCACTATTTTTAAAAGCATCCAAGTATAAGAGTAAAGACGTCTTATTGCAATTATATAGGGCCCTGGTGAGAACACACCTGGAGTACTGTGTACAGTTTTGGTCTCCTTACCTAAGGAAGGATATACTTGCCATAGAGGGAAGTGCAACGAAGGTTCACCAGACTGATACCTGGGATGGGGGGATTAACCTATGAGGAGAGATTGAATGGACTAGGCCCTTATTCTCTAGAGTTTAGAAGAATGAGAGGTGATCTCATTGAAAAATATAAAAATCTTACAGAGTTTGACAGGGTAGATGCAGGGAGGATATTTCCCCTGGCTGGGGAGTCTAGAACCAGGGGTCACAGTCTCCAAATAAGGGGTCAGCCATTTAGGACTGAGATGAAGTGAAATTTCTTCACTCAAGGGTGGCAAATCTTTGGAATTCTCTACCCCAGAGGGCTGTGGAGGCTCAGTCATTGAGTATATTCAAGACAGAGATCAATAGATTTTTGAATATTAAGGGAATTAAGGGATATGGGGATAGTGCAGGAAAGTGGAGTTGAGGTCGAAGATCAGCCATGATCTTATTGAATGGTGGAGCAGGCTCGAAGGGCCAAATGGCCTACTCCTGCTCCTATTTCTTATAACTACTGATAAATCCATATATATAGTTTCCATTGGCCTGATGCGGAGGTGCGCAGTCTCTCATTGTAGGAACATGCCTTACTTAGCTTAGCCTAGAAAACTTGGGCACAGATTGGCAAGAGCCAAATAATGAACCGCAACTATCTGCAAGAGCTCTGCTTGAGCTTAACCAGCTAGGATATGCAGCTGATCAGCATATGGTGAGCTGCTTGTTCAGCTAAGACGACCTTGCTTGTTAGGGTTGGTGGAAAGACTGAGAGGAAAGAATCTTAACTCCCCCAGTCACAAGCCTAACCAGACAGACCTCAACACTGCCCAGGGGTAATGTGCAACACAATGGGATTGATTGATTCCATTTAACTATCATCAGGAGCTAAATGAACCCCAAGGAAAGCTCTCTGCAGCACCCCCTACCCCTACTCCAAGGAGGATAGTCCGCCCTGAATTTGTCCTGAAGCAAAACAGATTTGGTACTTATTAAGTCAAATCACTGCGGAGTAGCAATAAACAAAGCAAACAGAATACTTAATTATATTGCCACATTGGTTGAGTATAAATTGAAAAATAGGGTGCCTAAACTCAACAGTGCTCCAGTCAGAGTGGAACTTGAGTACAGTGTTCAGTTGTGGTGTCCAAGAAATAAGGGAAACAGTTTAGATGAGCTAAATTTAAGCACAGTAGTGTAATGGCTATATTACTGGACTAATAATCCAAAGAACGGTGAGTTCAAATCCCACCACGGCAGTTTGAGAATTTGAATTCAGTTTAAAAAAAAATCTAAACAGCTGGTATCAGAAAAAGTGATCATTGGTTTACTGACGTCCTTTTAGGGAAGGACGCCTGCTGTCCTCAACCAGTCTGGCCTGTGTGTGACTCCAGTCCCACACCAACATGGCTGACTCTTCATTGCCTTCGGAAGTGGCCTAGCAAACCACTCAGTTGTATCAAAACCGCTATAAGCAGCGGTTCAAGAAGAAAGACCAGCACTACCTTCTCAGAGCAAGTAGGGATGGGCAATAAATGCGGCCTTGCTTGTTCGTGATGGCCCATGGGCTCCCTCACCTGTAGCTGTCTTGGGATCTTATAAATCTGGATTTGCCACAGTGTTGAAATGTTCGGGCAGTTTCCAGCACCTGCAACACTGCTGAGATGGATTAACAAAACTGATAGAACTATTGAGTGACTTTTTAAGGCCGGTGATGATAAAATTATATCTTTAACTGCCCTTCTTTATTGATGTGTTACCAATTCTTGCTTCTGTTAGTTTAGAGAATGCAGTTTGTTCAGATGAACTGCCAGTGAGATTTTAAGTTGCTTCATTAAAATTTCAGCTGCCCATACAGGCACGCCACAAACTGGGAACGTGCACAGGCTCAGGCACGATGGGCCGAATGGCCTCCTCCTGTACTGTATGGGCTGGAGTTTGTCAGTGTGGGCGGGCTGGGGCGTGTCAGGTGGAAATCGTGTCAGGACCCCGACTCCTGAGTGAAGTGTCGAAAAAGTGCGATTTTCCCCTAATTGGCCAATTGATTTCCTGCATGTGGGAACCACTGGCCCAATGAGTCTTTTCATACAGAAAGTCGCCTCCGATGACGTCATCAATGCTGTTGGATTTAAGGCCTGCAAGCAGCCTTGATTCTTCTGGAGACTGCAAAGGCTCAGCAATTTATATGAAGGAGTTGAATTGTGGAAAAATGTCACCGATCAAGCAAAAGTGTGCTCCTCGGTTTGATGAGCCCTCCCTCCAAGCTCTGGTGTACGGAGCCAGCTGTAATAAGGAGGTGTTGTTCCCTTCCTCAGGGAGGAAAAAGCCACCCCGGCAGACAAAAGCTGTGTGGCTACAAGTGGCCCAGGTTGTCAACACCATTTCAATGAGCCGCAGAACCTGGCTGCAATGCAGGAAGAGGTTTCATGACCTTCGACCATCACCCTCTGCCTCCTGCCACTCAGCCAGTTTAGGATCCAACGCGCCAAGGCACCCTGGATCCCATGGGCTCTTACCTTCTTGACCAGTCTCCTATGCGGGACTTTGTCAAAGGCTTTACTGAAGTCCATGTAGACCACATCCACAGCATTTCCCTCATCCACCCCCCTAGTCACCCCCTCGAAAAATTCAATCAGATTTGTCAGACATGATTTACCCTTGACAAAGCCATGCTGACTATCCCCGATTAATCCTTGCCTCTCCAAGTGGAGACTAATTTTGTCCCTCAGAATTTTTTCCAATAATTTCCCTACCACAGATATTAGGCTCACTGGCCTGTAATTCCCTGGTTTATCCCTGCTACCCTTCTTGTATAATGGTACTACATTAGCTGTTCTCCAGTCCTCTGGTACATCCCCTGTGGTCAGAGAGGTTCTGAAAATTTGTGTCAGAGCCCCTGCAATCTCCTCTTTTGCCTCCCACAGCAGCCTGGGATACATCTCGTCCGGGCCTGGGGCTTTATCCACTTTTTGGCCTGCTAAAACCGCTAGCACCTCCTCCCTCTCGATGCTAATATGTTCAAGTATGTCACAGTCCCCTTGCCCGATTTCTATGTCTGCATCGTCTTTCTCCATAGTGAACACAGATGCAAAAAATTCATTTAAAACCCCGCCTACATCATCTGGCTCTACACACAGATTGCCACTTTGGTCCCTAATGGGCCCTACCCTTTCCCTGGTTATCCTCTTGCCCTTAATATACTTATAAAACATCTTAGGATTTTCCTTTATTTTGCTCGCCAGTGTTATTTCACGGCCCCTCCTCGCCCTCCTAATTTCTTTTTTAAGTATGCCCCTGCACTTTTTATACTCCTCTAGGGCTTCTTCCGTCTTTAGTCTTTTGTAACTGCCAAAAGCCCCCCTTTTATTTCTAATGCATTTTTGTATATCCCTTGTCATCCAAGGTTCCCTTTGCTTGTTGGTCCCACCCTTGACCTTTACAGGAACATGTTGGCGTTGTACTCTCTCTATTTCCCTTCTGAAAGTCTCCCACTGTTTTGATGTGGATTTTCCTATAAGTAGCTGCTCCCAGTCCACTTTGGCCAGATCCTGCCTTATCATATTAAAATCGGCCTTCCCCCAATTTGGAACCCTTATTTCCGGGCCGCCTTTGTCTTTTTCCATGACCAGCTTAAATCTCACCGAATTATGGTCACTGTCGCCAAAATGCTCTCCTACTGATACTTCCACCACTTGCCCGGCAACATTCCCCAGAATTAGGTCCAGTACCACCCCCTCTCTTGTAGGACTTTCTACATGTTGGCTCAAAAAGCTCTCCTGGATGCACTTTAAGAATTCTGCACCCTCTAAGCCTTTCACACTCTGACTACCCCAATTTATATTGGGGAAGTTGAAATCCCCCACTATTATTACCCTATTATTTTCGCACTTCTCTGAGATTTGCCTACATATCTGTTCCTCTATCTCCCCCTGACTGTTTGGGGGCCTATAGTACACTCCCAGCAAAGTGCTTGCCCCCTTTTTGTTTTTAAGTTCTACCCATATGGCCTCATTAGAGGACCCCGCTAATATATCATCCCTCCTTACAGCAGTAATTGACTCCTTAATTAATATTGCGACACCCCCTCCTCTTATACCTCCCCCTCTGTCTCGCCTGAAGATTCTGTACCCCGGAATATTGAGCTGTCAGTCCTGACCCTCCCTCAACCATGTCTCCGTGATAGCAACAATATCGTACTCCCATGTGTTCAACAACACATTTGTGACTGGAAGCCTGTGTCCAGTGGGGTACCTCAGGGATCGGTGCTGGGTCCCTTGTTGTTTGTGATCTACATAAATGATTTGGATGAGAATGTAAAAGGTATGATCAGCAAGTTCGCAGATGACACGAAAATTGGTGGGGTGGTCAATTGCGAGGAGGAAAGCCTCAGGCTACAGGACGATATAAACGGGTTGGTCAGATGGGCGGAAAAGTGGCAAATGGAATTTAACCCTGAAAAGTGCGAGGTGATGCATTTTGGACGGACAAATAAGGCAAGGGAATACACAATGAGTGGTAGGACCCTAGGAAGTACAGAGGGTCAGAGGGACCTTGGTGTACATGTACATAGATCCCTGAAGGCAGCGGAACAGGTAGATAAGGTGGTTAAAAAGGCATATGGGATACTTGCCTTCATTAGCCGAGGCATAGAATATAAGAGCAGGGAGGTTATGATGGAGCTGTACAAAACGCTGGTGAGGCCACAGCTGGAGTACTGTGTGCAGTTCTGGTCGCCTCACTATAGGAAGGATGTGATTGCTTTGGAGAGGGTGCAGAGAAGATTCACCAGGATGTTACCTGGGATGGAGCGCCTCAGCTATGAAGAAAGACTAAACAGGCTGGGGTTGTTTTCCTTGGAACAAAGAAGGCTGAGGGGGGACCTGATTGAGGTATACAAAATGATGAGGGGCATAGATAGGGTAGACAAAGAGGAACTTTTCCCCTTAGTAGGGGGGTCAATAACAAGGGGGCATAGATTCAGGGTAAGGGGCAGGAGATTTAGAGGGGATTTGAGGAGGAACTTTTTCACCCAGAGGGTGGTTGGAATGTGGAACTCAATGCCCAAAAGGGTGGTAGAGGCAGGAACCCTCACAACATTCAAGAAGCATTTGGATGAGCACTTGGAATGCCATTGCATACAAGGCTATGGACCAAATGCTGGAAAATGGGATTAGACTGGACAGGGATGGATGGGCGGCGCAGACACGATGGGCCGAAGGGCCTCTTTCTGTGCTGTAAAACTCTATGACTCTATGACTCTATGACCTTCTCCGCACCGGACATGTGATTATGACATTCCCATCACCCTCAATCTGATCCCCATCGCCTCTCCTCACCAGCACTCTGCTTTGCCAACCTCCTCCTCCACATCCTACTTGACACTTACATCCCTGCACCCTTACCCATTCCCTCTCTCTCTATGGTCACATTCACTTAACTATTCGACCATGCAGCCCTCATACTTCCTATCGCTGTGATGCCATGACAACAACTGCTTACAACACATAGGGTGGGTCCTTTGTATCCTTCTAAGGATCCATGCTATGCATTCACTACACTCACTCCTTCCATGGTCCATGGAGGAACTTAGTCGCACGGGTATTGAAAACATGGCCATTGTTCAGAATAGAATGACATCTCTTGAGGTACGATGGTCAGCTATTGGGCAAATAAAGCCGACCTTCATGCAAGTCCTCTGGAGTAGGACTTCCATTGCAGAAATGGTTCCTCATGGACCCCCTGCAGTGCAGTAAGGTGCTGTCAAGCCACTTGCTAGCTCTGAAGTGGGACTGACCCATGAGAGGGATGTTGGTGGCAGAAAACAAGGAAGTGGGGGCTCCTCTCCAAGCACACATACAACCATTCCACAGAAAAGACCTCGGTCAGAGCCCCACCAGAGTCCTCACCCAAATGAGATGGGCGTCTCAGCCCCTGCACAGCCGTAGGAGCAGCAGACTGTTGGCGAGCCCGCACAGGTTCGCCACCCCATAGGATGCCCGCCAAAGCCGTCGAGACAGGAGCAGCAAGAGAGCGAGCAAGGGGCCTCCACATCTGCTGAAGCCACAGGGGAAGCACCATGTAGGAGCACGCGTAAGAGGAAGATAAAGCACAAGTAGTCACAAGGGTAGTCACTTAAGTGCTGTGTTGTTTTGTTTTTGGACCAGCCATCATTGTGATTGTATTATAAAGTGTTTTGATGGCAAACTGTTGAAGTTTGTGGACTGTATCATTTCGCAAATGGGACTTTCACATTGAGGGCTTAGGGCGCCTTGCGATTATCAGAATGGTGGTCAGAGTGATAGGATTCTGTAGGTTCTTCTCCATTGTCGATGATCTGGTAAGAAGGAGTGAGACTAAAGTGTTTGATTGTGCAGGCTAAGCAAATTTGGCCAGGATGAGTGTGTTCCTTGCATCACAGGCAGCAATATAGTGGCGCTCTGGCATCTTCTGGCCTGTGCATCTTCAGGTGGGTGACTAGCGGCTTGGCGCTCCTGTTGATGTTCCTGCTGTTGGTGTTGCTGTTGCTCATTGTTCTGCTGCTGCCGCGGCTGGTCTTCATCCGAATCTGATGTCCAGGAGGAAAGGAATTAAATGGTCGCCATGCTTCTGGTATATGCCTCAGCTGAGGAAGCGTTCAGTCAAGGTGGGGAGAGGGGTTTCCAAGGAGGTCACACTG
The DNA here is from genome assembly GCF_052327205.1 of Somniosus microcephalus. Taxonomy (NCBI): domain Eukaryota; kingdom Metazoa; phylum Chordata; class Chondrichthyes; order Squaliformes; family Somniosidae; genus Somniosus; species Somniosus microcephalus. The sequence continues at coordinate 372,596,444 of NC_140988.1, read as the reverse complement.
GAGATGGGTGTCAGGCTCCAAACTTCCACAACACTGAGTATGCCTGCTAAAAGTTTCCCCAGACCTTTTGTAAATCCATGTTGACTTTGTCCGATCCTGTCACTGTTTTCCAAGTGCTCTGCTATTACATCTTTTATAATGGACTCTAGTATTTTCCCCACTACCGATGTCAGGCTTACCAGTCTATAATTCCCCGTTTTCTCTCTCCCAACCTTTTTGAACAGTGGGGTTACATTAGCTACCCTCCAATTCATGGGAACTGTTCCAGAGTCTATAGAATTTTGGAAGATGACCAGCAATGCATCTACTATTTCTAGGGCCTCTTCCTTAATTACCCTAGGATGTAGATTATCGGGCTCTGGGGATTTATCGGCCTTAAATCCCGTCAATTTCCCTAACACCATTTCCCTACAAATACTGATTTCATTCAATTCCTCCCTCTCATTAGACCCTATGTTCCCCGACATCTCTGGGGAGGTTATTTGTGTCCTCCTTTGTGCAGACAGAACCAAAGTATGTATTTAATTGGTCAGCAATTTCTTTGTTCCCCATTATAAATTCCCCTGATTCTGACTGCAAGGGACCTACGCTTGACTTCACCAATCTTTTTCTCTTCACGCATCTATAGAAGCTTTTACAGTCAGTTTTTATGTTTCCTGCAAGCTTACTCTCATATTCTATTTTCCCCCTCTTAATTAATCCCTTTGTCTTCCTTTGCTGAATCCTAAACTGCTCCCAATCCCCAGAGAGCTGTGGAGGTTGGGTCATTGAATATATTGAAGGTGGAGATAGACAGATTTTTGAACGATAAGGAAGTCAAGGGTTATGGGGAGCGGGCAGGGAAGTGGAGTTGAGGCCAAGATCAGATCAGTTATGATCTTATTGAATGGCGGAGCAGGCTCGAGGGGCCAAATGACCTACTCCTGCTCCTACATCTTATGTTCCTATGTTCTGATGAGCCCACCTATCCACTGTATTCCCTTGGTGCGTTTCTAATAACCCTGAATCCCATTTGTTGATAAGAACCTGTCTCGTTCCTTCTTGAAACCCATTCAGGTTTCTTGTTCCATTATCCCGTGCTTTTAAAATCATCTAGCTGTTTGATTTAGGTGCCTGCATGGCCCAGTGGTAGCACATATTCTAAGCTGACACTTCAGTGCCGTACTGAGGGAGTGCTGCACTGTCAGAGGTGCCGTCTTTCGGATGAGACGTTAAACCGAGGCTCCATCTGTCCTCTCAGGTGGACTTAAAAGATCCCATGGCCAGTATTTTGAAGAAGGGTCGGGGAGTTCTCCTGGGCCAACATTTATCCCTCAACCAACATCACGAAAAAGAACAGATTGTCTGGTCATTATTTCATCGCTATTTGTGGGAGCTTGCTGTGCGCAAATTGGCTGCTGCGTTTCCTACATTGCAGCAGCGATTATACTTTAAGGAAATGCTTCATTGGCTGTAAAGTGCTTTGGGATGTCCTGATGTTGTGAAAGGTCTATCAATGCAAGTTCTTGATGCACTACTGAAAAATTGGAGGGCGTAAATCAAAATTGCCTTGTGCTATTGTTTATCTGGTATCAACATTGGAAAGTTGGTCTTTGCTAAATTCAGCACCAACCTTTCAGTTGGTCCTTTATCCTTCAAGTTGTCCTTGTAATGACCAGACCCTAAACTATTCACCCATTTTTGACGGCAGCACATTGATTGGTTCTCACGCTGCAATATCCTCACTGTTTAAAAAAAAATCAGTTTGTTTGTGTTTCTAGGTGACACGTGTGAGCATTTTTTTCTATCAAGCTCCAATAGCTCACATTTGCAAATAGAAGACAATGGGGTAATAAAACCAAGTAATTTAATGTCGGGAGCAGGATAAGAAACAAAAAGGAGAATAAATCTCAGGATTCTCATCCAGGGTAATTTCTCACCTTGAAGAAGGAGCTGGCTTGACATCTGTTGTGAGGGCGGATTGAAGGTTATCGCCAGCAGCTGTCCAGTGAAGGGGCAGTGTTACTTGTGTCCATTGCTTCTTTCTTAGTATTACTAATTGGCATCGCATTCTACTCTCTAAAGTGCCTCGGGGCACTAACCATGTGAACAGTGTGTTACAAACCCAGGTTATCTGGGGAGAATCCTGGCACTAAACTGGGGAGGCAGTTCCTAAAATAGTCATTCTCAATGTCAATTGAAAATGAAAGTTCTTTAAACTTCCAGGGAGCGAAGAGTTAACACTGTGCTGATTGGTTGTGAGTTCTAACACCTGTAATTGAAAGAAGATCCAGTTGTTTCTCGGCAAGCCGTGTGGTAATGAGAGTTTGGGAGTTAAGTACTTCCAAAATAAAGCCTATTATATCCCAAGTTAATTACTGTGCCATGAATGTGCAGCCATTCTGTTTGTTAAAGTGTTATTTAGACCCACTTGTGCCTCAGTAGTCAGTGATTATTCAACAGGTTTCACATTCTGCACGTGTGTGTCTTGGTACCAGCCACAATTATCAATGCGTGCTATTATTTTATTTTGTCTTGGTGTATAAATGGGGCGAGTCACACAACACGGGTCACCATCTCTGATTGGACGTATTCCTGGAGCTTTCATCACGTGACCTGCTGGATCCAACCGCCTTTTTCCCTCGTCTCCAATATTTTTATAAATGAATGAAAGTGGCCAAAGAAAATGGAAAAAAAAATCATTTTCTTTAATGCCTTGTTGACTTTTATCCCAGGTTTGCTCACAGCTGCAATTGGGAATGGGAGCATTGTGGTTATGTTACCAGACTAGCAATCCAGGGACAGACTTAGATTAAACAATCGGTGAGACATGAGTTCAAATCCCACCACATGGCAGCTGGGGAATTTAAATTCAGTCACGTCAATAAATCTGGAATAAAAAGCTACCATCAGTAATCATGACCACGAAACAATTGGATTGCGCTAAAATCCCACCTTGTTCACTAATGTCCTTTAGGGAAGGAAATCTGCTGTCCTTACCCGGTCTGACCTTTAACTGCCCTCTGAAATGGCCGAGCAAGTCGTGCAGTTGTACCAAACCGCTACTGTGGGAGCATCTTCACCTCACGGACTGCAGCGGTTCAAGAAGGCGGCTCACCACCACCTTCGCAAGGGCAATTAGGGATGGGCAATAAATGCTGGCCTTGCCAGCGAAGCCCACATCCCATGAACAAATAACAAAAATTCCAGGAGATTAAATTCCTGGAGACTCCGGTACATCCCGCAGAGTTGGACACCCAACACACGACTCTGCCTCAGTACATGCCAAGTGTTGTCTTGTTTCCCCCACTCAATTCTTCACCCCCAGCCCCTCCCCACTAGTATTTGTTTTTCGACCAATTCACAACTTTGTTGTTTAATTGTGTTTGGAGGAGTTCCTTGACGTGGCCTGGGACTTTGAAAGTGCCACTGGTGTTTTAGTGACTGAATAAGCCCAATCCAGGTTTTACTGACTGGGGGATTTGGCAATTTAGTTACTGGAACTTTGGGGATCACATGACAGAATTCCACCAACTTATAATTCCATCCACTGTAACTTTCAGAAGGGAATTGGGTAAATGCTTGAAAAGGAAAAATTTGCTGGGCTACGGGGAAAGAGAGGGAGAGTGGGGTTAATTGGATAGTGCATTCAAAGAGCTGGCAGAGGCACGATGGGCTGAATGGCCTCCTTCTGTGCTGTATGATCTTGACCAGTCCCTGAGAGGACATTACCAGTTACAGCGAGAGTTAGTGATTAGTTTAGATTGTCATGTGTTGGGAGTTGGAGAGCAATTGGCCAGAGGTTTTTCCTGAATTGGCCATGTTTCTTTGTCTGTTTCCAGAGATAGCGTAACTGGTAGGTGGGACAGCAGCATGTGCGGCCCTACTGCCTACTGGATGGGGTGAGCTTAATGGGCCTGATAGTCTTCATCTACTTTTGTATATCTTTTTGTATGTTTGTATGTGCAGACTGGGGAATCAATCTAGGTCCCTCCTAGTGTGTGGCTCAAAGAATTCATCCAGTCAGTAATTGAGCCCAGGGACAATCAGAACTCATCTCTTCCCCTTTCTGTTCCCTTCAATGATCCGTGCACAAATCAGGAGACATACAGTAAGTTTGTTCATTTTCAATCCACGTTTATTTTCAGATGTTAAACTTCTCACATTTCAGTTATTGAAACATGACTTATAATATACGAAATGTGATCTCCTGGGAGAGGCGAAAAACCAGACATAAAAACCCAGGCCAATTTGGGAAAAAAATCTGGGAAATTCCTCTCCGACCCCCTTAGGCGATCGAAACTAGTTCAGGAGATCATTATGGTCCAAATATTCTGAGACAATTACTTTCTCACTTCAACTCTGCTAACATCAATTGAACACAATCCCCGGGAGCCTGATCTTCAACAATCTCCAGTCTAGTTCTGTAGCAGCAGTCACAAACCCAGTATTCAGCGATGACGAGAAACTGGTTGGCAGGTTGTCTAGAGTTCCCATTTCTGTCATTCCTGGTTGAATGAAAACTGTCCCCAATCTTTTCTTTAAAGTGTTAACTGTGACATCGTTTAATTTGCTGGGAACATCCGTTCCTAAACATTGACAGGCCGAATTGGGGGTGGAACGTGGATCTAATTACCGGGATGCATCGGCACAATTTGCCTGAGGAAAATCTCTTACGGCGTGACCTTCCCTGTTAAGACATTTTGTTAAGACGTCCTAACTTTGAAGGGCAAACCCACTTGTTTTTCCCCTCCCTCCCCGACTCCCGTGCCGTGTTAACTTTTAGCACACCCCAGAACCCAGTTTGTTGACACCCAAAGACAACCCAGAACGAGGAAAAGACATACCAACACTCCCCACTAGACCCAAGAGACAACCAGGTGGGTGGCAAATGCCGCGTCACTTGAAGAATGAAGAGGAGCTTACAAGGGAGCAGCTGACACGGGAACAGCTGACAAGGGAGCTGTGATCTTCATTCAGGCATTCTGCACACACAGCTGGTGACTAACCAAGTAGTACTGAGGACGAGGAAGGTGGAGGTACTTGTATGGGAACAGAGGCTTAAATGACCAGGACAGACACAATAAAGTGAGCATTACCCATTAGTGCCGCACTGCTGGTATACCCTAATCTGACGGGCATTCCATCTCAACTGCCAGGCCATCAATCAGAAGCTGGCAGGACCCAAATCCAGATCCTGACGGTTCAGCTTACTGTTTGGATCTGGCGCTGGCACCCGTGAATAACACCCACTTTGATCTATTTTTCCTGGGAGCCGGAGAATCTGTTCACTTGCAGGTACGGTCCACCGTTCTCACCCTGAGTACCAGTTGGACAGTGCCCAGCAGTGTGTGGAGGATGTCAGAATGAAAAATTCCCTAAAAAAGGTAGGGTCCTCTATACTCTAAAAATGACTTGGATTTCTCCCGTGGGCTCCTGAAATCAAAGTGTGTATTCAACACCCGGGTATCCCTGAAGCACGGTTTGTGAGGTAACTAAAGGGTTAACCAGAACCACCACCTGCTGCAATTTCCTGGAGCATCCTGGAGATCAGGCAACCCTGAGCAACAGAATCCAGAAACAAAAGCACGAAAGACTATCGGGCCTCCGCCCCGACAGCCTGAGGTCCTCCAGCAGATTGGTGATTATCCGGTGATGCGAGCAAGTCGATCGACCTGGTAAACCCCCCAAGTCCTGAAGTGTTCTGGACTACCTCAGTGTGGATCATCCACTAGTTAGGGTGGACTACAGAGCAGCTGAGTGTGCCGACTGTTGTGTTGTCCGCCCCGGGCCAAATGTGGCACCAAGAGTGTCACCCCGTCATTCAAGCACCAATGGGAAGCAACGCGTCATCTTGACAGAGGGAAGGAGGGTCCCACCCTGTTTATTGACTTACCGGACCCTTGTCATATTGTCTGTCTGCAGACGCACTAACTTACCCTGCACCGAGTCTGAAAGTGGAAATGTCCTATTATACCGTTCACACCCCAAGCCTGTTGAAGTGCCAAGTGAAATCACTGGCCGAGAAGACCATTCATCCTGTGGATACATTACTGGCAGAGTGATGGTCATCCAGAAGGCTCAACTGGAGAAATATCCCCAACAGTTGAGCCTTCTGGATGACGATCACTCGCTCTCAGTGTGGATGGTAGAAGACCTGCCAGTATGCCCACTAGTAGATGGTTCCTCTGATGGTCAAATCAAACATCCAGAGTGATCCACTTCCACAGGGAAGTACTGGAAATAGTCCACCCACACAACTCTGAGGTGGGCTATCCAGGCATGATCACTGCTGGGGGAGGTGGAGCTGGACAGGGTCTCGAAGGTTACTTGTTGCGAACTACCTGCATTCCAGGTCCTAATCTGGAATGACGGGCTAGCAAGATACAAAGGACATCGTGCTCCGGATAAAGCCTTGACTAGGCTGGTGGAGGTGAATGGATTGGTGGTGGCGAGTGGATGGTGGTGCTGAATGGATTTGTGATGGTGAGTGCGTTGGTGATGGTTAGTGGCTAGGTGGTGAGTGCACTGATGTTGGCGAGTGGAAGGGGCCTATAGATGGGGTGGGCTAAGCTTCAAAGTGAGCAGTGCCCCCTCACCCTTGTGTGTCAACTCGGGAATGCCTGAAGGTTCTGCTACAGCAGATCCTCCACTTGCTCGCCAAAGAAGCCCTCGGCACCAATGGGCATCTGCAGAACCTGAAGGATCCCCAAGGTGTGAGGACAACCTCAGTGGTGATGCAAGATCCACTGGACGATAGATCCTGCTCCTACATTGAGAGCACCCACACAGTCTGCTGCTGCAGCAGATGCTCTCTGAAGGTGGTCCTCTCTGGCAGGGTTTGCCCCCTCAACTCACCTGCTGGTCAGTGAAGCCAGCCCCAGTGGATATGATGGCAGGGAATTCGGGATATGCGCCAAACCCTGCAGGAAGGTCCACCAGACTCACATGTCCCACCATTTGGATTCTGGGGGGTGGAACAGGACTAGTTTCCTGGGCAGTTCCCTTCCTTCTGAGGCTTTCACGACTGAGGTTTGCCAGCTGTACCAGCGAACCTTAAGTTGTGAGGCAGGGTGGCGGGGCTGTCTACCTTGGCCATAACTGGAGCGCGCCTATCAAATCCGCCCAAACCGCCTTGGAAATTGGGAGGGGAAATCCAACAAAGGTCGATGCCTGCGGCCTTTGCAAGACCCCAGGTAAAGACTCAACCCCCACAAGTGATGGGACTTCCAGAACTCACAGTTTCAGACTCGAAGTCACCCTTGTTTTGAATACATGGAAAAGCCTCAACGCACGGAGGCCGTGGTCGACTCGGGCTCCCAGTTTGGTTTCTGGAGTGCACGCACCCTCCCTGGGAGTGCCTCTCGAGTGTAGTAGGGAGCGGCTGAAGGTGGGTCCACAGTGGTGGGTGGGAGCCACAGATCTATAAATAGAGATCTGCGGCTGCACTCACCAAAGTGGACATCACCCGCAGCATAGGTGACCCTGTGTAGGGTCGAGTCCACCGAGGGTGGTGCCCCCAAATGAGCTGGCGCCAACTGGAGACCAATGTCCCGGGGCTGCGTTGGTGTCACCAGAGGGGACGGATGCCTCTAGTGAAGGACACACCAACTGTAGCTGGTGGCGCTTGGGGGAACCAGCCTGATTCTGGCCCCAGTAGGAACGGACACCTCCGAACCAGCTGGTGCCAGAGGAGGACTCTTCCTCTATCCTGGGAGGCCTCGGTACAAGTGGTACCGGGGTTTCACCCGATGTTGTTGACTGGGATGGATTGGCTTTAACCAGCTCGTCCCATTCCACATCATCGAGGCAACAACCGGAGCGTCCACCCTTGAGACTTTCCTGTTCAGTCCCAACAGTTGGACCACCGGTCGACATCGGTCGGAGAGGACTGTATGGACTGGGCCCTATCCAGTGCCAGTGCAGTTAACCCCGAGCAATGCCGAACTGAGCCTGGAGTTGGAGCAGGGTTGGTGCTTGATGCCGATGCGGGGACCTGAGTGCTGGACGTGAAGGTCCAGCCCAGGGGAGAACTAGGGAGGAGGGAGAGAGGCGTGGGAAATCTTTTAAAATTGGAAAGAAACGTGCCAGAAGGGAAAGAGTTGGTTTAACACCATCTCCAATCATTGGCTGCACATTTAAATGGATCTGTTATTGGCCGTCAATTAAAGAAATTAAAAGATGTACAGTTAATACTAAAGAAATGGATGGGACACAGAGGGATGGGCGTGAGGGGTATTTCAGTGTTGCTGTTTCCTCCTTTGTAGTATCTCTGCTGGCATTGATGTGATTTTGGTCAGGACGTGTGATCCAGTTGTCTTTGTGGTTTTGTTACTGACAACTTTAGTCTGTTGGTAGTTTGATGAAACCGTCCATTTCCTCTCACTTATCCTGACACCAACCGTGTACCTGTGGCAGAAGAAGAAATGACAAAAATCACTGGATTGCAACAAGGACGACGACGGCAGTTTATCGCGCCCCTTGTATAATAAAATATATAACCTGAAAAAGGATTTATCAAATTCCCTTTATAAAGTCAACACCTGGGCCAGCGTCGAGCTGTGAGGGCAGGTACCAAGCTCGGTCAAGGCAGCTCCAGTGGCATTACTGCCCAGGAGTACATTCTTCGAGTCTTAACCCTGCGCTCTCAGTACTGGTGAACACTTTGAGAAACTGATTATTCAGTTGTTCACTCTCCCTGTCAGCCTCTCTTATTTAGACCCGTTCATTCAACACCAATCAACGGTTTCAAGAGGGACACTCTTGACCTTCTTAAATGGTCGGGCTGAGCTGTACCACAGACTATCCCCGTGTCCAGGACAAGTTGATCAGAACAACCAGCATGTACTGACCTGCTTCCAGTTTCCAGGATTCGAGCCTTTATATCTGCACGGATTTTGCTGTAACTCACTCGGACTTTCACGGGGAATGATACAAGCAGGGACTACAGCTCCAAACACAGTTAGTCACAATAAGTAAATAGTTGTCTACATTTACAGAGCAGGGAGTGAGCATTAAACTCCAGGACTGGGAGGAGCTGGTCAGTCAGGAGCTGAGAGTGGGGCTCAGTAACCATCAGTAACCAGGCTCCGGGACCCAGGCTACCTATGAGCAACACTATGGAAAAACTACCAATAACAAACTGAACTATTCCACCCGACTGTGCATCAATATTACAGTATCTGATAAACTTCATATTGCTCATTATGGCTTTCACTAATAATACAAGATAAACAGGTTAAGACATAGAAACATAGAAGATAGGAGCAGGAGTAGGCCATTCGGCCCCTCGAGCCTGCTCCGCCATTTAATGAGATCATGGCTGATCATCCAAATTCAGTACACTGTCCCTGCTTTCTCCCCATATCCCTTGATTCCTTTAGCCTTAAGAAATATATCTAACTCCTTCTTGAATATATTTAATGAATTGGCCTCAACTGCCTTTAGTAGTAGAGAATTCCACAGGTTCACCACTCTCTGGGTGAAGAAATTCCTCCTCATCTCTGTCCTAAATGGCTTACCCCTTATCCTTAGACTGTGACCCCTGGTTCTGGACTCCACCGCCATCAGGAACATTCTTCCTGCATCTAGTCTGTCTAGTCCTGTTAGAATATTATAAGTTTCAATGAGATCCCCTCTCATTCTTCTAAACTCCAGCGAATATAAGCCCAATCGACCCAATCTCTCCTCATACGTCATTCCTGCCATCCCAGAAAGACAAACCTGTCATAGTTCACAGACTTCTGTCCACGCTGCTGGTTGATGATGTTTCAATTGTTCGTGTTGTCTTCACAGAGCAAAGCTGTTCAGATGTTCGAGCCGACCGCATTCAGTCCTAGACAGAAAAGCCAGTTAATCAGAGTCAGCTGCCTCACATTTATCTAGTTTACAAAGCTATTGTGATGTCTCATCTCAGTGTGATGCGAAGTGTGAGGGTGAGGCTTACTCTGCGATGTCACGGTTTGACCCGTCCAATTAAAGGGGCCTTACCTTGCTCCCATATTTGGTAAAAACCTTTGGGCTTAAGTTACACTGACTTGTTTCACTAGAAAGCAATAACAGGTTTCCATGTGGGTACGAGCCAGACCACAGGGTGTGTGGGCGATGGGCAGTGATGGCATTGTTTGCCTTCTACCAATTGTGTTAAGTAATTGCATATATTTAAAGCAACAGGAGTAGGCCATTCAGCCCCTCCAGCATTCAATTAGACCATGGCTGCTCTGCACCTCAAATCCATTTACCTGTCTTTCATCGATATCCCTTGATCAACTTAGGAACAGGAGGAGGCCATTCAGCCCCTCGAGTCTGTTCTGCCATTCAATTCAAGCATAGCTGACCTGTATGTTAACTCCATTTACCCGCATTGGTTCCACATCCCTTAAAACTCTTGCCTAACAAAAATCTACCAATCTCATTTTTGAAGTTTTCAATTGACCCCCAGCCTCAATAGATATGGGGGGAGAGTTCCACAAATCCACTAACTTTGGGGGAAGAAGTGCTTCCTGACATCACATCCCTGACCAGGCTAACTCTAATTTTAAGCTCATGCCCCTTTGTTCTGGATTTCCCCGCCAGAGGAAATAGTTTTTATCGATCTACCCTACCATCCCTTTGAACATCTTAAACACCGCAATTATATCACCGTTTAATATTCTGTACTTGAGGGAATACAAGCCCAGTCTCTGCAACCTGTGCTCATAATTTAACCCTCTGGAAGTCCACACATACAAGATCCAGAGACACTCCCTTGTCCATGTTACTGACCTCCTCCGAAAGGTTATTAGATCAGTCAGACAAGACCGACCCTTCACAAATCAATGCTGACTCTCATTGACTACCTATGAGCAATGGCATGGGAGGTCTACAAATGATAAGTGGTTATATAGAAACATAGAAACATAGAAGATAGGAGCAGGAGGAGGCCATTCAGCCCCTCGAGCCTGCTCCGCCATTCAATGAGATCATGGCTGATCATCCAAACTCAGTACCCTGTCCCTGCTTTCTCCCCATAGCCCTTGATCCCTTTAGCCTTAAGAAATATATGTAACACCTTCTTGAATATATTTAATGAATTGGCCTCAACTGCCTTCTGTGGTAGAGAATTCCACAGGTTCACCACTCTCTGGGTGAAGAAATTCCTCCTCATCTCAGTCCTAAATGGCTTACCCTGTACCCTTAGACTGTGACCCCTGGTTCTGGACTCCCCTGCCATCAGGAACATCCTTCCTGCATCTAGTCTGTCTCGTCCTGTTAGAATTTTATAAGTTTCAATGCGATCCCCTCTCATTCTTCTAAACTCCAGCGAGTATAAGCCCAATCGACCCAATCTCTCCTCATACATCATTCCTGCCATCCCAGGTATCAGTCTGGTAAATCTTCGCTGCACTCCCTCCATGGCCAGAACATCCTTCCTCAGATAAGGCGACCAAAACTGCACACAATACTCAAGGTGTGGTCTCAACGAGGCCCTGTACAACTGCAGCAAGACATCCTTGTTCCTGTACTTGAACCCTCTCGCTATGAAGGCCAACATACCATTTGCCTTCTTAACCGCCTGCTGCACCTGCATGCTTACCTTCAGTGACTGGTGCACAAGGACACCCAGGTCTCCTTGCACTTCCACTTCTCCCAATCTATTGCCGTTCAGATAATAATCTGCCTTCCTGTTTCTGCCACCAATGTGGATAACCTCGCATTTATCCACATTATACTGCATCTGCCATGCATCTGACCAATCACCCAACCTGTCCAATTCATACTGGAGTTTCTCGGCATCCTCCTCACAGCACACATGTCCACTCGGCTTTGTGTCATCTGCAAACTTGGAGATATTACATCTAGTTCCCTCATCTAGATCATTTATATATATTGTGAATAGCTGGGGTCCTAGGACCGATCCCTGCGATACCCCACTAGTCACTGCCTGCCACTCGGAAAAAGACCCGTTTATTCCAACTCTTTGCTTCCTGTCTGCCAACCAGTTCTCTATCCAAGTCAGTACCTTGCCCCCAATCCCATGTGCCTTAACTTTACATGCTTATCTCTTACGCGGGACCTTATCGAAAGCCTTCTGAAAGTCCAAATACACCACATCCACTGGTTCTCCTTTATCTATTTTATCTATTTTACCAGTTACATCCTCAAAAAATTCCAGTAGATTAGTCAAGCACTTGGAAAACAGTGACAGGATCGGAAAAAGTCATCATGGATTTACCCTGGTGACTAACCTCCTCCTTGGCCGTAGCCCTCCTCTCCTCTACCGTAGCCCTCCTCTCCTCTACCGTAGCCATCCTCTCCTCTACGGTAGCCAGTCTTACCACTGACTCCACAAAGGCTCTGCTCATGGTCGCTATGGGCTCCTCCATTCGCTCCACACTCGCAGCGACCCTGGAGACAAAACTTGCCAGAGACTCCTGCAACTGTGCATGGAGTTCCATCACCTCTGATTTTATGGATGGACCCAGAGGCAGAGGGTCGACATGCAGCTGAGCCGAGCTGGCAGAGTCCTGCGCCCTCTGACGAGGACTCTCCACTACTGTCCCTGTCTCCACATTCTGCTGATGCTCACTTGTGAGCTGTGATACAGCAGATGACAGCACTACTCTATGTCCTGAAGGTCCCCCCGAGGTGTGAATATCTGCGCTGGTGCTGGGTGCGCTTATTTCTGCTGACGCTGCGCTCTCAGATGTTGCAGATTCCTCTGAGAAGTCTGGAATCTCAGGCTCTTCCTCCTGCACAGTGGGGACGGGGGCTCTCGATGGTCCTGTGGGGGAGGAATGGAAAGAGTTAGAGATGTGATGCCAAGGCTACATGCACATTGCATTTTGCAGATGATCATAAATCCATATGATGTAGCTTCAGAAGCATTATCAGCGACTCATGCAATGCCAATGAGAGAGATGGAAAACTATTCTGTCACCAGCTTGTGTGGGTGCACCTGTCTGTCCTCCCCCAACTTCCACCTCTGTATCATCCCCGACAATCTCCAGGACGGCTTCCTCCCAGGGGGTGAGCTGGGCTAATGAGGGTGGCCCTCCTCCTGTCCTGGCTCGCTCTCTCCTGTTATGAGCTCTCTTTTCCTGCAATGGAGACAAGTGGAGGTTGAGTGAGAATGAGGGAGTGAGTGTAGAGATTGCATAGCATTGATACTTAGAAGGAGACAAAGATGGAGTGAGGTTGCAAGACCAAGGGCCCTCCCTGTGTGTTGTCAGTTGTGTTCAAAGCATCAGAGTGAGAGGGAGTGTGAGGGCTGCATGGTGGAATAGTTATGTGAATGTGAGCATAGAGAGAGAGGGAATGGCTAAGAGTGCATGGATGTGAGTGTCAAGTGGGATGTGGAGGAAGAGATCGCTAAAGCTGAGTGCTGGTGAGGAAAGGCAATGGGGATAAGATTGAGGGTGATGGAAACTTCATACTTACTTTTCCAGTGCGATGAAGGTCATGGAATCTTCTCCTGTACTGCATCCAGGTGCGCCGTGTGAGCCCCAAGGAGTTGACTTCCCCAGCCACCTGTAGCCACACAGCCTTGGTCTGACTGGGAGGCCTCTTCCTCCCTGAAGAAGGGAACAGGCCCTTCCTGTTGGCCCTAGCCCCATCCAACAATGCCTGCAGTGATGCCTCATCAAATTTAGGAGATGATCTTGGCCTCCCGCTGGCCATTGTTCCTGCAGGTTCCTGTGCCATCAAATGCCAAAAGGTTGGCAGCCTGCAGAAGAAGCAAGGCTTGTTGCAGACCTTAAATGATGATGTCACTAAGTGAGTGGGCAGAAATTTGGCAGATGGAATATAATGTTGGAAAGTGTGAGGTTATGCACTTTGGCAGAAAAAAATCAAAGAGCAAGTTATTATCTAAATGGAGAGAAACTGCAAAGTGCTACAGTGCAAAGGGATCTGGTGGTCCTGGTGCATGAAACACAGAAGGTTAGTATGCAGATACAGCAGGTGATCAGGAAGGCCAATGGAATCTTGGCTTTTATTGCAAGGGGGATGGAGTATAAAAACAGGGAAGTCTTGCTTCAGTTATACAGGGTACTGGTGAGGCCACACCTGGAATATTGCGTACAGTTTTGGTTTCCATATTTAAGAAAAGATATACTTGCTCTCGAGGCAGTTCAGAGAAGGTTCACTCGGTTGATTCTGAAGATGAGGGGTTGACTTATGAGGAAAGGTTGAGTACTCTACACTTTGGAATTCAGAAGAATGAGAGGTGATCTTATCGAAACATATAAGATTGCGAGGGGGCTTGATCGGGTGGATGCGGGGAGGATGTTTCCATTGATGGGTGAGACTAGAACTAAGGGGCATAATCTTAGAATAAGGGGCTGCTGTTTCAAAACTGAGATGAGGAGAAACTTCTTCACTCAGAGGGTAGTAAATCTATGGAATTTGCTACCTCAGAGAGCTGTGGAAGCTGCAACATTAAATAAATTTAAAACGGAGATAGACAGTTTCCTAGCTGATAAGGGAATTAGGGGTTACGGGGAGCGGGCAGGGAAGTGGACGTGAGTCTCGGTTCGGATCAGCCATGATCCTATTGAATGGCGTAGCAGGCCCAAGGGGCCGTATGGCCTACTCCTGATCCTACTTCTTATGTTCTTATGTCATATTATGCGACTTTCTAACTGGAAATACTCATTTGCAAAGGGTTCCCACATGTTGGAAATCAATTGGCCAATTGAGTTAAAATTACATCAATCTCACACACCCATTTAGATTCGTGTGGGAAACACAAAATTCGGGGAACCCAACAATTCCCCGCACCTGACTTAAAATCGACCCCATCTAGTTTATTCAGGCTCGAAAAAATCAACACATTATGCAGATAAAAATTGGAAAAGTAAACTTACACAAGTATAAGGGAAAATGTGATCAGACAATTTACTTACCTCTCCAGCTCTCCAAAACTTCAAAGTAACTGCCTCCTGACAAAAATATGTACTAACTGCTGGAGAAACTGGTTATAATCAGGGTGATAAAGCACATTTAATACTTTAACAAAGAAAACACATTGGGCTAGATTTTTGGGGAGCCGTCAGGCGGGGTTTCAGGCATGTGGGGGGGGGAAATCCCGAATTTGGGGGTCCCGACACCATCCCGCCCAAAATCCCGCCCCATGTAAGTTTCAGGGGTGGCGGGTACCCGCCCCGCACTGGGACCCGCCGAAACCAGGCGGGAAGGGATTAGTGCCAATTAACTGCCTGTTAACAGGTAGTTAACAGGCAGTTTTTAGCCTAATCCCTATTTTAAGGGGTTTCGTGTGGGATTCCCGATGGCTCCAAACCACGCCAGGTAGAGCAGGTGGGCCGTCGGGTTGGCCTGCTGAGCCCGCTGGGTGGGCTCAACAAGTTCAATCAAGGGAAAATCGCGCGGATTGGCCGGACGTCGAAGTAGGCGGGTCAAAAACCCGAAAGGGGAAGTCCCGCCTTCTTCTCGACAGGTTCGGCAAAATCTACCCCATTCAATTTACTTGGTGGGTTTTTCACAAGATGTTTAGGCGTCCACTCCTCATCCGAGTCACTAGAAACATACACACGGGGTTGGCGCCCACTGCTAGGTCTTGACATGAACGCTGGTTTTGGTATATTCAATCCTGTGAAAATTAAAATATTCCACTCATCTACAGCTGATAACAGCCTGTATTTAAATTGACTTAACTTACTGACGAAAGGCATCTGTTGAATCAAACCATTTTAGAATAATATCAGGTAAGAGCCGCACGGAGGCTTTCCTTTCATCAATGGCATCTGGATTTAAATCCAGCACAGATTGATCAGACGAAAAGGTGCTTTTATGTTATGCTGGGGAGCTGGGAGCACAGCACTCAGACCCATGCCCTCTAAGAGTCTTGTTCTCCCAGTATTTGTTTATGCCACTGCTCCCTATTGGACCCATTGGAGAGTCCAAAGGAAGGAGATTAACATTTGTGACAGCTGACGGTCACTCTCAGTTCCGAGGGAAAGGAAGGTCCTTGATGGCATCTGAGGTGTGGAGCTTTCCTCCCTTATTCCAATATTTACTGTTTTTATTCTTCATTTAGTTTTAATGACAATCATTTCGTAGTTTTGCACAAAGAGCGGGTATTGTCACAATAGGAGGTGTTCTGATAGTCAGGTGAGATCAGGATCAGCCGTGCTGTCCCGCACATCACACAATGACCAACACTCAGACAGGATTTTTTCAAGGCAATTAAATTAATATTCTAGCAAAATACTGCGAATGCTGGAAATCCGAAATAACAACAGAAAACGCTGGAAAAATTCAGCAGGCCAGGGAGCATCCGTGGAGAGAGAAACAGAGTTAATGTTTCAGGTCGAAGACCCTTCGTCAGAACTGGAAAAATGCATGAAATAGAATAGATTTTAAAGCAAGTTAGGGGCTGGGAAAAGGGGGAGGGAATGAAAGAACAAAAGGGAAGGTCAGTGATAGGATAGAAAGCAGGAGAGATTAAGAGACATTGAGAGACATTAAGAGATACTCAAGGCGAGAGGAGGTGGTAATGGGACAGGTTAAGGAACAAAGGATGGCTCTAGTTGGAGTGTGAATTGCGCTGGCAGAATGAAGCACAGCTGCCATGTGGGAGGGAAAAAAGCATATATATATATATATGTGATAGGGGCCGAGGTTATGATCTGAAATTGTTGAACTCTATGTTGAGTCCAGAGGGCTGTAAAGTGCCTAATCGAAAGATGAGGTGCTGTTCCTCGAGCTTACGCTGAGCTTCCGTGGAACAATGCAAGAGACCGAGGACGGTGAGGTCCGAGTGGGAATGGAGCGGTGAATTAAAGTGACAGGCGACCGGAAGCTCAGGGTCCCCCTTACGGACTGAACGGAGGTGTTCCGCAAAGCGGTCACCCAATCTGCGTTTGGTCTCTCCAATGTAGAGGAGACCACATCGTGAGCAGCGAATACAGTATACTAGATTGCAAGAATTACAAGTAAATCGCTGTTTCACCTGGAAGGGGTGTTTGGGGCCCTGGACAGTGGGAAGGGGGGAGGTATAAGGGCATGTGTTGCATCTCCTGCGCTTGCACGGGAAGGTGCCGGGCAAAGGGGAAGGGGTGCTGGGGGTGGTAGAGGAGTGGATTAGGGTGTCGCGGAGGGAGCGGTCCCTACGGAATGCTGAAAGGGGAGGTAAGGGGAAGATGCATTTGGTGGTGGGATCACGCTGGAGGTGGCAGAAATGGCGAAGGATGATCCGTTGAATGTGGGGGCTGGTGAGGTAAAAGGTGAGGACAAGGGGAACCCTATCGTGGTTCCGGGAGGGAGGGGCAGGGGTGAGGGCAGAAGTGCGGGAGATAGAACGGACACGGTCGAGGGCCGTGTCAACCACGCTCGAGGGGAATCGTCGGTTGAGGAAAAAGGAAGACATGTCGGAATCACTGGTATGGAAAGTGGCATCGTCAGAGCAGATGTGGCAGAGACGGAGAAACTGGGAGAATGGAATAGAGTCCTTACAGGAAGCGGGGTGGGAGGAAGTGTAGTCCAGGTAGCTGTGGGAGTCAGTGGGCTTGTAGTGAATGTTGGTCAACGTGGTTTCCAAATAAGCTTCTGGTGAGACCAGAGTTGCAGACCCCGACAGCTGTGATGTCAAGGAGAGTTACAGTGACCGTGAGGAATATGTCAGGCAAAGGAATCACATTGAGGAAAGGAATGTCGATTGCGCATCTGTTTCCTGTAAATGTACTGTCGTCACATGTGAAGGAAGAGTCCAAAGTTAACTCAACCGGAGATCTGACACCCTCCTCCTTCAACTTTGGAGATTCATTCGTTCCTAAAGAATGGAAGGACCGATTAGTCAGGAAGATGATGGAGCGGAGAGGAGTTTTCTCTATTCATGAGTTTGATGTTGGTTGTAGTAAGAGTACTCGCCATTCTATCAGAATTACCGAGGATAAACCCTTTCAGGAGAGGTCTCCACGGCTGGCACCAGCTGACATCGAAGCAGTGAGACAACACCTGTCGCATTTAAAAGAAGCTGAGATCATTACCGAGTCCAGGAGTCCTTATGCATCTCCTATAGTGATGGTGAGGAAAAAGAACGGAAAGATTCGGATGTGTGTGGACTTTAGGACGCTTAACAGACGTACTATTCCCGACCAATACACCGTTCCAAGAATTGAGGATGCACTGGCTTGTCTTAATGGAAGCAAGTGGTTCAGTGTGTTGGATCACAGAAGTGGATACTACCAAATACCGATGAGTGAATCGGACAAAGAAAAGACAGCCTTTATATGTCCAGTTGGGTTCTACCAATTTGAAAGGATGCCACAGGGAGTTTCAGGCGCTCCAGCAACTTTTCAAAGAATAATGGAACAAACAGTTGGGGACATGAACTTGCTCGAAGTATTGGTGTACTTGGATGATATCATTGTGTTTGGGGCAACCCTTGAAGAACACGAAGCTCGGTTGCTGAAAGTGCTTGGTCGCCTGGAGGATGAAGGTCTCAAGCTATCATTGATCAAGTGTCAGTTTTGCCAAACATCCGTGTCCTATGTGGGGCATATTGTATCACAGGATGGAGTAGCCACAGATCCATCCAAGATTGAAGCTGTTACCACATGGCCCAAACCGAACACAGTGACTGCCTTGCGGTCATTTCTTGGGTTCTGCGGATACTACAGGTGCTTTGTGCAGGATTACTCCAAAGTGGCCCATCCTCTGAATCAGCTGCTGGCTGGTTACCTCCCACCAGCCGAGAGGAAGAAAAAGGCTAAAGGTAAAGAGAACAAGGACTACTTCAAACCCTCTGAGCCTTTTGGTGTTAGATGGGATGAGAAATGCGAAGAGGCCTTCCACACCTTAAAGCAAAGTCTTACTCAAGCCCCCGTGTTGGCTTTTGCAAACCCACAGCTGCCATATGTGCTACACGTGGATGCCAGTCAAGAAGGGTTGGGTGGTGTGTTGTATCAGGACCAAGGAGCAGGGCTGAGACCCGTAGCGTTCATCAGTCGCAGTCTTACGCCATCAGAGCGTAACTACCCAGCTCATAAGCTAGAATTCTTGGCGTTGAAGTGGGGGGTGGTGGGTAAGCTGCAGGATTATCTGTATGGAGCGAAGTTTGAAGTGAGGACAGACAATAATCCATTAACCTATGTGTTGACTTCGGCAAAACTTGATGCCACAGGCCACCGCTGGCTTGCTGCACTATCTGCTTACGACTTTAGTCTCAGGTACAGACCTGGGAACCAGGACATTGACGCAGATGCTCTGTCTCGTCGCCCACACTACCAGAAACCAGAGTGGAAAGATGTTGCTTCAGCAGATGTGAAAGTAATGTGTCAGATGTCCGTGGTATCTGGACCAAAGAAGTCATTTCATGCCCGAGAGATTGACCACTTGGGAGCGTCAATGCATGCTGTTCCCCAGGCATTTTGCAACCTTTCCAGTTTGGATGTACAAAACTTACCCATGTTGTGTTCATCTGAAATATCCAAAGCACAACAGGAGGATCCCTGTATTCATGAGGTGTTTTCAGCTCTCCGTCTGGGTGATATTACACAGATCGACAAATCAAAACATCCTGACTGTCGTCTGCTCCTAAGAGAATGGGACCACTTGGAAATTAAAGAGGGAGTGTTGTGTAGAATCACTCACCCACCCACTAAACCATGTCATTCACAGTTGGTCCTGCCTGAAAAGTACAGGGAAATAGTGATGAAGTCTTTGCATGGTGACGCAGGTCATCTGGGAGTAGATAAGATCTATGGGTTGGTCAAGGACAGATTCTATTGGCCGCGTATGAAGTCTGCGGTTGAGGAGTTCTGCAATTCCTGTGCACGCTGTGTCCAGAGAAAG
Source organism: Somniosus microcephalus (assembly GCF_052327205.1). Classification (NCBI taxonomy): domain Eukaryota; kingdom Metazoa; phylum Chordata; class Chondrichthyes; order Squaliformes; family Somniosidae; genus Somniosus; species Somniosus microcephalus. The sequence continues at coordinate 372,576,671 of NC_140988.1, read as the reverse complement.
ACTTTACCTAAAAGAGTTGCTCCTCTGTTTCACATGCAAAGTGATGGACCTCTAGACCTTGTCTGTATGGATTTTCTGTCCATCGAACCCGATTCCAGCAATACCGCAAATGTCTTGGTCATTACAGATCATTATATTCGCTATGCCCAAGCTTTTCCCACAAAGGATCAGAAAGCATCCACCGTTGCCAAAGTGTTGTGGGAGAAATACTTCATCCACTATGGACTGCCAAAGCGAATACACAGTGATCAAGGTAGAGACTTTGAAAGTAGACTTATACATGAGTTGTTGTCCATGCTCGGGATTGAGAAGTCAAGAACAACTCCATACCATCCTCAGGGAGATCCTCAACCTGAGCGGTTTAACTGTACTTTGTTAGACATGCTTGGAACGCTGGATTCAAAGCGAAAGAACAAGTGGAGTCGGCACATTGGACATCTTGTTCATTCTTATAATTGTACCCGAAATGACGCTACTGGTTTTTCACCGTACTACCTCATGTTTGGACGTGAAGCGAGGATGCCGGTGGATTTGTGTTTTGGAGTATCCAGTGATGGCACATCACAGAGAACTTACCTCAAGTATGTATCTGACATGAGAAAGGAATTGCAAGCTGCTTATGAACTTGCTGAGTCTGTTTCTGCCAAACAGAATAAAGGAAATAAGCAGAGGTATGACCAGAAGATCCGTTTTTCCCAACTCATGCCTGGTGACCGAGTTCTCATACGGAACCTAGGACTTCAAGGGAAACATAAGTTAGCAGACCACTGGGCTTCTACACCTTACATTGTTGAAAGTCAAATGTCACAACTACCTGTGTTTCGGCTAAAACCTGCAGGTGGGAATGGACCCATAAAAACACTGCACCGGAATCATATCCTGCCATTGGGACAGCAAGTGCGTCTGGATCCGCCAGCGGATAATGAGCCGACACCTAGTAGGAGAGCCCTGCAGAGAAGAAGAAGGAAAAAACCGAGAAACCAGGAAAACTTTGTTCCAGAAGACAGAAAACCCATGACACAGTGTGTGGATCATGAGGAACCTGATGAGTCGGAAGATGAAGAATGGGATCTATGGTACGACCTCCCAGAAAGACGCATAAGACAGAATCTGGATGAATTGTCTGAACCATTTAGCTCAGACTTGGACATGGTCTGGGAAGAACCAGATGCTTCCGAGAAGGAGATAAAAGAGACTGAAAGGCATGATAACAAAGGAACCAACATCTCCAACGTAGTTGAAGGAACTGAAGACCGGGTATCCGAAATAAGGAGCTCACAGCGAGTTAAGAAGGTTCCTGAAAGATTGACATACAGTACACTAGGAGTGCCAAGTGTAATGATAGCCCCTACGGTTCGATATGTTGCCTCCCTTTGTACATGGTTGGGAAGCATGCAACCACTTATGTGTAAAGCTCATTAGTCATGGGGACATGCCTATATTTGGTAGGGGGGAGTGTAATACCCACTGGAAATGTTATGTACGCTAAGTATGGTTATCAATCTTTAACTTAGACACTATATTATCATTGTTATAAATCCCTGGGTTAAAGTTGCCCATGTGAAGGTACGGCAAGAGCTTTTAAGGACACAATGTGACTAAGAGCATACTTTCCATAATTCTGCACCAGTATCAACTGTTGCAGACAGTGAGGCTGCGCAGTCTCCAGGCAGAAACCCCAGGAGGAAGGGGTGGAGTCGGGTTTTTCGTGCGGGAAAGGGGAGCGACTGGAAGAAAAGAGGGCAGGAGCTCTGAAAAGAGGGCTCAGGAGGCAAATGGCTGCCGCATCCCGTCCCGGGCTTCCAAACTCGGCCGCCGCCCTTCGTATTAGTAACTCTGCATCCAGAACTCAAAGTGGGATTCAGTGATCGTGAAGAGAATTCAACGAAGGGGTTCGGAGTCGTAAGTCTTGCAGACATTATATATACCATGAGCTCCAACTTAAGCGCGCCAACGAAAGAGTGCACTCGAATTTGGACACAGGGACAGATTCTCCTTTGAATCCATATAAATGGAGAATGTATGTTTATTATGTCTAGATTCATTCTAATGTAGGCAAATGTCTAATTTAGTTCATTGACCCGTAATCTTCTTATACTGTCTGACGTTAAAACTATAAAGTAAGATAATTAGAATTAAGCCATTGTAGTAGTGATCTCCTTACTGGACTATAGAATACTGTCTACAACAGAGACCACATCTCACATATATCTAGAGAATCGTGAAGGGGTTACATAAGTTATTCAATCTAAAGAGAGGAAACTGCAAGGGTGTGAGGGACAAATTGGCCATGGTAGATTGGGAGACTACACTAAAAGGTATGAAAGTGGACATACAATGGCTAACATTCAAGGGAATAATGCATAATTTGCAACAAACATATATATCTCTAGAGCATAAAAACCCAACAGTAAAAGTGATTCAAACATGGCTAACAAAAGAAATTAGAGCGAGTAGTAAGCCAAAGGAGGAAGCTTATAAAGTTGCCAGAAAAAGCAGTCAGCCTGAGGATTGGGATCTTTTTAGAAATCAGCAAAGGTGGACCAAGAAATTGATAAAGAAAGGGAAAATGGAATATGAGCACAAACTAACAAAAACGATAAAAACGGATTGTAAAATCTTCTATAGGTATGTGAAAATGAAAAGACTGGTGAAGGTAAATGTAGGTCCTTTATAGTCAGAGAAAGGAGAATTTATAATGGAAATGAGGAAATAGCAGAGAAATTAAATAAATACTGTGTTTCTGTCTTCACGGAGGAAGACACAAAAACACGCCCAGAAATACGAGAAACCCAAGGGTGTGGTGAGGATGAGGAAATTAAAGAAATTATTATTATTAAAAAAACGGTACTAGCAACATTAATGGGAGTAAAAATCGATAAATCCCAAGGACCGGATGACCGGCATCCTAGAGTTCTGAAAGAGGTGGCCATTGGGATAGTGGACGCATTGGCTGTCATCTTCCCAAATTCTATAGATTCTGGAACGGTTCCTGCAGATTGGAGGATAGCAAATGTAACCCCGCTATTTAAGAAAGGAGGGAGAGAGAAAACAGGGAACTACATACCTGTTAGCTTCACATCAGTAGTTGGGAAAATGCTGGAATCTATTATAAAGGATGCAATAACTGGGCACTTAGAAACTAATAGTAAGATTGGGCAGAGTCAAAATGGATTTATGAAAGGGAAATCCTTTTTAACAAACCTATTGGAGTTCGAGAAAGTAACAAGTGGCGTAGACAAAGGGGAACTGGTAGATGTGGTGTGTTTGGATTTTTTTAAGGCCTTCGATAAGGTCCCACACAAGCGGTTGGTGAACACAATTAGGGCACATGGAATTGGGGGTAATATACTAGCATGGATTGAGAATTGGTTAACAGACAGAAAACAAAGAGTAGGGATAAACGGGTCTTTTTCAGGATGGCAGGCTGTGACTAGGGGGCTACCGCAAGGATCAGTGCTTGGGCTCCAGCTATTTACAAACTATATCAATGATTTGGATGAGAGGACTGAATGTAACATTTCCAAATTTGCTAATGATACAAAGCTAGGAGACAGTGTCAGTTGCGAAGAGGATGTGAAAAGGCTTCAAGGGGATCTCGACAGGCTCAGTGAGTGGGCGAGAACATGGCAGATGGAATATAATGTGGATAAATGTGAAGTTGTCCACTTTGGTAGAAAAAACAGAAATCAGCGTATATCCTAAATGGTGAAAGATTGGGGAATGCAGATTCTCAAAGGGACCTGGGTGTCCTTGTAAATGAGTCACTGAAAGTGAAACGGCAGGAGCAGCAAGCCATTAGGAAGGCGAATGGTATGCTAGCCTTCATTACAAGAGGATTTTGAATACAGGAGTAAAGAAGTCTTACTCCAATTATATAGGGCCTTGGTGAGACCACACCTGGAGTACTGTGTAGAGTTTTGGTCTCCTTACCTGAGGACGGATATACTTTCCATAGAGGGAGTGCAACGAAGGTTCAAGAGATTGTTTCCTCGGATAGCGCGACTGTCGTATGAAAAGAGATTGAGTAAACTAGGCCTGTATTCTCTTGAATTCAGAAGAATGAGAGGGGATCTCATTCAAGCTTACAAAATTATTACAGGCTTGATAGGGTGGATGCTGGGAGAATGTTTCCCTTGGCTGGGGAGTCTAGAACCAGGGGCCACAGCCTCAGGATAAAGGGTAGGCCATTCAGGACTGAGATGAGAAGAAATTTCTTCACACAGAGGGTGGTGAATCTTTGGAATTCTCTACCCCAGAGGGCTGTGGAGGCTCAGTCATTGGGTATATTCAAAACCGAAGCCAATAGATTTCTGACTAGTAATGGCATCAAGGGATATGGCGATGGGGCCGTTGATTGGAGTTGAGGCAAATGATCAACCATGATCTCATTGAATGGTCTACTCGTGCTCCTATTTCTTATGTACCTATGTTCTTACGTATTAACAGTTACTAATTTAATATAGTACAGGTAGACTATCCCTTATCCGAAAACCTTAGGACCAGCTGTGTTTCGGAATTCGGAATTTTTTGGATTTCAGAACGGATGAAATGGACAAGAGGCAGGGGGGAGTCGGACATCGCGGGGGGGGAGTCGGACATCGCGGGGGGGGAGTCGGACATCGGGGGGGGGAGTCAGACATCGCGGGGGGGAAGTCGGACATCGCGGGGGGGAAGTCGGACATCGCGGGGGGGGAAGTCGGACATCGCGGGGGGGGAAGTCGGACATCGCGGGGGGGAGTCGGACATCGCGGGGGGGAAGTCGGACATCACGGGGGGGAGTCGGACATCGCGGGGGGGAAGTCGGACATCGCGGGGGGGAGTCGGACATCGCGGGGGGGGAAGTCGGACATCGCGGGGGGGGAGTCGGACATCGCGGGGGGGAAGTCGGACATCGCGGGGGGGGAGTCGGACATCGCGGGGGGGAGTCGGACATCGCGGGGGGGAAGTCGGACATCGCGGGGGGGAGTCGGACATCGCGGGCGGAAGTCGGACATCGCGGGGGGGAGTCGGACATCGGGGGGGGGAAGTCGGACATCGCGGGGGGGAAGTCGGACATCGCGGGGGGGAAGTCGGACATCGCGGGGGGGGAAGTCGGACATCGCGGGGGGGAAGTCGGACATCGCGGGGGGGGTAGTCGGACATCGGGGGGGAGTCGGACATCGCGGGGGGGGAGTCGGACATCGGGGGGGAGTCGGACATCGGGGGGGAGTCGGACATCGCGGGGGGGAGTCGGACATCGGGGGGGGAAAGACGGACATCGGGGGGGAAGTCGGACATCGCGGGGGGGAAGTCGGACATCGGGGGGGGGAAGTCGGACATCGGGGGGGGGAAGTCGGACATCGCGGGGGGGAAGTCGGACATCGGGGGGGGGAAGTCGGACATCGGGGGGGGGAAGTCGGACATCGGGGGGGGGAAGTCGGACATCGGGGGGGGGAGTCGGACATCGCGGGGGGGAAGTCGGACATCGCGGGGGGGAAGTCGGACATCGCGGGGGGAAAGACGGACATCGGCGGGGGGAAAGTCGGACATCGCGGGGGGGGAAAGTCGGACATCGCGGGGGGAAGTCGGACATCGGGGGGAAAGACGGACATCCGGGGGGGGAGTCGGACATCGCGGGGGGGAAGTCGGACATCGCGGGGGGGAAGTCGAACATCGCGGGGGGGGAAGACGGACATCGCGGGGGGGTAAGTCGGACATCGTGGGGGGGAGTCGGACATCGCGGGGGGGGAAGTCGGACATCGGCGGGGGGAAAGTCGGACATCGCGGGGGGGGAAAGTCGGACATCGTGGGGGGGAAGTCGGACATCGTGGGGGGGAAGTCGGACATCGGCGGGGGGAAAGTCGGACATCGCGGGGGGGAGTCGGACATCGCGGGGGGTAAGTCGGACATCGGGGGGGGTAAGTCGGACATCGCAGGGGGGGAAGTCGGACATCGTGGGGGGGAAGTCGGACATCGGCGGGGGGAAAGTCGGACATCGCGGGGGGGAGTCGGACATCGCGGGGGGTAAGTCGGACATCGGGGGGGGTAAGTCGGACATCGCGGGGGGAAAGTCGGACATCGCGGGGGGGAGTCGGACATCGCGGGGGGGAAGTCGGACATCGCGGGGGGGAAGTCGGACATCGGGGTGGAGTCGGACATCGTGGGGGGGAAGTCGGACATCGTGGGGGGGAGTCGGACATCGCGGGGGGAAGTCGGACATCGCGGGGGGTAAGTCGGACATCGCGGGGGGGGAAGTCGGACATCGCGGGGGGGAAGTCGGACATCGCGGGGGGAGTCGGACATCGCGGGGGGGAGTCGGACATCGCGGGGGGGGAAGTCGGACATCGCGGGGGGGGAAGTCGGACATCGCGCGGGTGGGGCTAATCGGACTTCTCGGGGGTGGGGAGGGTAGGGAAGCTTGTTGAGCCTGAGGAAAACACTTCTGCTCCTCCTTGCCCACAAGCAGTGCAATAAAGGCACTTACCTCACGGTTCCAGCCCTTCGCACCTCCTTTTACCTTAAGCTTTTACACTGGAAATACCGAGAGACGCTCCAGGAAAAAACTTTCGGTTTTCAGAGGTTTTCGGTTTTCGGAAGTGCGGATAAGGGATAGTCTACCTGTATTAACAGTTACTAATTTAACGTGGTATTAACAGTTACTAATTTAATATAGCATTAACAGTTACTAATTTAACGTGGTATTAACAGTTATTAATTTAATATAGCATTAACAGTTACTAATTTAATATAGTACTAACAGTTACTAATTTAACGTGGTATTAACAGTTACTAATTTAATATAGCATTAACAGTTACTAATTTAATATTGTACTAACAGTAACTAATTTAACGTGGTATTAACAGTTACTAATTTAATATAGCATTAACAGTTACTAATTTAATATAGTACTAACAGTTACTAATTTAATGTGGTATTAACAGTTACTAATTTAATATAGCATTAACAGTTACTAATTTAATGTGGTATTAACAGTTACTAATTTAATGTGGTATTAACAGTTACTAATTTAATATAGTACTAACAGTTACTAATTTAATGTGGTATTAACAGTTACTAATTTAATATAGCATTAACAGTTACTAATTTAATATAGTACTAACAGTTACTAATTTAATGTGGTATTAACAGTTACTAATTTAATATAGCATTAACAGTTACTTATTTAATATAGTGTTAGCAGTTACTAATTTAATGTCATAGTAACAGTTAATTTAATAAAGTATTCTCAGTTACTAATTTATTATAGTTTTAACAGTTAATAATTGAATGTATTATTAACAGTTACTAAACTCCAAGCTACTGCTTTAACCCTAACCAGCTATTTAACCCCAGCTGGCCCCTAAGTTGAAGAGCAGAAAGACGGTGTGACCTTTACCAAGCAGTCAGTTGCCAGTCTTTCCGTCAGTTAATAAGAGCCATCAGTTCAGGGGCTGACTGACTCTGTGATTGTTGTTCCAGTTCTGGTGGATGGGAGATTCCCCAGACTCAGGTTCCAGGCGGTCGCTGCTCCCTCCACACGGTAAAGTACCCAGGCTGGTTAAAGGGTCATTTCAGACTTTATAATCTCAGATTGACATTCACTGTCCAGCACTGTTCACCTCGGTTACATTCTTCAATATTTACAAACCTCGTTTCAGCTCCTCATCCCACCGTGGGATAAATAGGGAGATGTTAATAGGAGAGTTTGTTTTACCGGGTATTCAAATCCCTGTCCCTGGACCCTGGAGATAAAGATCAAAAACTGCAGCAGTTCCTTATTTTATGAGTTGAAACAGGGCTTGTTGCACAGGTACACTGGGGGGGGTGGGCAAAGGTCAGGAACTCGGGGGGGGCAAAGTTCATGAACTCGTGGGGTGCAAAGGTCATGACCTGGGGGCAAAGGTCAGGAACTCGGGGGAAAGGTCAGGAACTCGAGGGGGCAAAGGTCAGGAATACGGGCGGGGGGCAAAGGTCAGGAACTCTGGGGCAAAGGTAAGGAATTCGGGCGTGCGATGGTCAGTAACTCGAGAGTCTCTCACCACAACTCTCTGTTTTTATATCTATAAGCTAATTTTGTATCCATGCTGCTACTGCCCCTTTTATCCCATGGGCTTCAATTTTGCTAACAAGCCTAGTATGTGGCACTTTATCAAAAGACTTTCAGAAGGCTTTTGATAAGGTCCCGCATAAGAGATTAGCGTGTAAAGTTAAGGCACATGGGATTGGGGGCAAGGTATTGACTTGGATAGAGAACTGGTTGGCAGACAGAAAGCAAAGAGTTGGAATAAAGGGGTCTTTTTCCGAGTGGCAAGCAGTGACTAGTGGGGTACCGCAGGGATTGGTCCTTGGGCCCCAGCTATTCACAATATATATTAATGATCTAGACAAGGGAACTAGATGTAATATCTCCAAATTTGCAGACGACACAAAGCTGGGTGGGCATGTGTGCTGTGAGGAGAATGCCGAGAAACTCCAGTATGATTTGGACAGGTTGGGTGATTGGGCAAAAGCATGGCAGATGCAGTATAATGTGGATAAATGCGAGGTTATCCACTTTGGTGGCAAAAGAAGGAAGGCAGATTATTATCTGAATGGCAATAGATTGGGAGAAGGGGAAGTGCAACGAGACCTGGGTGTCCTTGTGCACCAGTCGCTGAGGATAAGCATGCAGGTGCAGCCGGCGGTGAAGAAGGCATATGGCATGTTGGCCTTCGTAGCGAGAGGGTTTGAGTACAGGAACAAGGATGTCTTGCTGCAGTTGTACAGGGCCTTGGTGAGACCACATCTTGAGTATTGTGTGCAGTTTTGGTCGCCTTATCTGAGGAAGGATGTCCTGGCCATGGAAGGAGTTCAGCAAAGATTCACCAGGCTGATACCTGGGATGGAAGGAATGACATATGAGGAGAGATTGGGTCGATTGGGCTTGTACTCGCTGGAGTTTAGAAGAATAAGAGGGGATCTCATTGAAACTTATAAAATTCTGACAGGACTGGACAGACTAGATGCAGGAAGGATGTTCCCGATGGTCGGGGAGTTCAGAGCCAGGGGTCACAGTCTAAGGATAAGGGGTAGGCCATTTAGGACAGAAATGAGGAGGAATTTCTTCACCCAGAGAGTGGTGAACCTGTGGAATTCTCTACCACAGAAGGCAGTAGAGGCCAATTCATTAAATATATTCAAGAAGGAGTTGGATATATTTCTTAAGGCTAAAGGGATCAAGGGTTATGGGGAGAAAGCAGGGACCGGGTACTGAAATTGGATGATCAGCCATGATCACATTGAATGGGGTAGCAGGCTCGAGGGGCTGAATGGCCTACTCCTGCTCCTATCTTCTATGTTTCTATGTTTCTATGACCTGATACGTTAACTCTGTTTCTCTGTCCACAGATGCCGCCTGACCTGCTAAGTATTTCCAACATTTTCTGTTGTTGTTCATGGAGAATATTCCTGCTCTTTGAGTACTGCCATGGGATTTTTAATATCCCCCAAAATGAAGAGGTGACCTCGGTTCGAGGTCTCGTTTGAAGAATGTTAGAATCACAGAATGATACAGCACAGAAGGAGGCCATTCAGCCCATCGTGCCTGTGCCGGCTCTTTGAAAGAGCGATCCAACTAGACCCACCATCCTGCTCTTTCCCCAGAGCCCAGCAAATATTTCCTTTTCAAGTATTTATCCAATTCTCTTTTGAAAGTTTTTATTGAATCCGCTTCCACCACCCTTTCGGGCAGTTCATTCCCTCTATTGTCTACCATTTCATTAATGCAGCAGTCCCTCAGTACTGCAATAGAGGGCTGGGTTTTACCAACCTCGGCGGGTCTGTGGCAGGCGATGTTGGTGGCGGGTCTCGGCCTCGCTGCTGGCTCCAGCCCACTGTCCAAAATGACATTTCCCTGATTTCCCCAGGAGACCAATGCAGCCCGGTTGCACATTGCACAGGAGGACACAAGCAGTGATGTCGTCAGGAGGACCAGGCTGCAGTGGCGCAAACCTTTCAATGACCACAGTAGATCACGAAACGTTACTGCAAAGACACACTCGACCTCATCCTCCTCAGGCCTCGACCCCATCACTCTGCCTTTCCTACCCTACCCCTGCACATCCTTACTCACACTAACTTACCTTGCACCTCCACCCATCCCTCTCTATCTACATTATCACTTCCCCATCTCACTAACCACCCCTCACACTCACCCTCATCCTAGTGCAATCATACCAACTAACAACACACAAGGGTTGGCACTTGTGTGTTTTAGCCAATGCTCATGTGAAGTTTCTGTTAATGTGGTGTCAAACATTGAAATCTTTATTTTCAACACTTTGCGTTCTTGGACAGGTTTGTGTGCACCTTTGGAAGTGGCTTAGTGAGTTGCAGTGAATGGTGATGAGTAAGAAAGGAATGGCCTGGGCATTGTAGGGATGCTTTATGGTGTTGGTGTGGTGTGGTGCCAACCTGGTGCATCATGTGGCAGCCAGGGTGTACAGCACCAAGTGAAGTAAATCTGGCCATGGTGAGGCCATCCCTGGCGTCACGGGCAGCAATGTGGTCAGGTGGTGATGCCTGGTGTCCTGTGCAGCATCAGTTGATTGCGGAAAATGTGTTGTTGTTGGTGCTGCTGGTGTGACTGGTGCTGCTGGTGTTGGGGCTGATCGTGGTGGGATTCTGAGGACCAAGGTGAGATAGTTTCAAAGGCACCGATGCTGATGTAATAGATAGCAGGTGAAGTTAAGATGACAGAAGTGACCTGTCAATGGTGAGAGAGGTTGTTCCAATGAGGTGACAGTGGACACAGAGTTTATTTCAAACACTTGCAATCTACATAAAGCTCAATCTGTCTTCCAAATGCAGTAAGCAACAGCTTCTGAGCTTGGAAAGTGAACAGCTGAGAGATGGGAGCTTTTATAGAACATTTGCAGCTGTCAAGTAATGAGATCAGTTCATGGTCATACAACTCCCAACCTGCTTACCTGACATGATCCCCGAGCAGCGTGGACCCCGTGGGCGACCTCGTAAAGTGGTAAGGTGAGCTCAAAATACTTCTTAATTGGCTTTTGACAAGGTCATAATGACCTGAATTGCCTTCCCCACCGCTGCGTGTCAGGTCTGTTCAGCGCTGACAGACTCGACATCTGGGAAAGGTGCGTGGCAGCGGGTTGACAGCGGGGTCTCGACCCGCTGACAAAAAGAAACATTTTCCCACCCGACCCACCACCGAATGCGCCCACTGACCCCCCCGAAAAATTCCCCGCAAAGTGTCAGCCCAGTTCATGCACTCAAGTCTGGTGTGGCCCTTTCACTTACAACCTTCCAGCCCAACAGTGAGAGTGCTATGGGAACACTCCCTGATCTCAAAGGTAAATGAGGCAAAACTTCACATATATCTAGCTGACCTTACGTCTTACATTATACATTCTTGCCTGATTGCCTTATTCCACATGAGATTTTCACAGTCCAGTAGCTCAGAAACCATTATATTCCACATAACATTCAATCATCTCGATTTTTACACTGTCAATCCCATTGTTAATTAAATAGATCCTTCTTAACACATGAAAGTGTGAACACACTGTCAATCCCATTGTTAATTAAATAGATCCTTCTTAACACATGAAAGTGTGAACACACTGTCAATCCCATTGTTAATTAAATAGATCCTTCTTAACACATGAAAGTGTTAACACACTGTCAATCCTATTGTTAATTAAATAGATCCTTCTTAACACATGAAAGTGTTAACTGGGAGCCTGTTCCACATAGCCACGGAAGATGATACTTCCAATGGAACACCCCAGATTCTTCCTCATAATCCCATTCAGTTGGTGCGTACAATCTGGAGTTTGCCTCTGTGGTCCCTGTTACATTCTCTTTGATTCCAACCCACTTTTCTCTACAACTAATGTGCCGCTCCTTTATAAGCTGCACTTCAGCCTGTTCTTCTTTTCGTCAGTTGGATGTCTGAAATGTAAGTAAGCTCATCACTATTTTTAAAAGCATCCAAGTATAAGAGTAAAGACGTCTTATTGCAATGATATAGGGCCCTGGTGAGACCACACCTGGAGTACTGTGTACAGTTTTGGTCTCCTTACCTAAGGAAGGATATACTTGCCATAGAGGGAAGTGCAACGAAGGTTCACCAGACTGATTCCTGGGATGGGGGGGTTAACCTATGAGGAGAGATTGAGTAGACTAGGCCCTTATTCTCTGCAGTTTAGAAGAATGAGAGGTGATCTCATTGAAAAATAAAGAAATCTTACAGAGTTTGACAGGGTAGATGCAGGTAGGATGTTTCCCCTGGCTGGGGAGTCTAGAACCAGGGGTCACAGTCTCCAAATAAGGGGTGAGCCATTTAGGACTGAGATGAAGAGAAATTTCTTCACTCAAGGGTGGCAAATCTTTGGAATTCTCTACCCCAGAGGGCTGTGGAGGCTCAGTCATTGAGTATATTCAAGACAGAGATCAATAGATTTTTGAATATTAAGGGATTAAGGGATATGGGGATAGTGCAGGAAAGTGGAGTTGAGGTCGAAGATCAGCCATGATCTTATTGAATGGTGGAGCAGGCTCGAAGGGCCAAATGGCCTACTCCTGCTCCTATTTCTTATGTTCTTATAACTACTGATCAATCCATATATATAGTTTCCATTGGCCGGATGCGGAGGTGCGCAGTCTCTCATTGTAGGAACACGCCTTACTTAGCTTAGCCTAGAAAACTTGGGCACAGGTTGGCAAGAGCCAAATAATGAACCGCAACTGTCTGCAAGAGCTCTGCTTGAGCTTAACCAGCTAGGATATGCAGCTGATCAGCATATGGTGAGCTGCTTGTTCAGCTAAGACTACCTTGCTTGTTAGGGTTGGAGGAAAGGCTGAGAGGAAAGAACCTTAACTCCGCCAGTCACAAGCCTAACCAGACAGACCTCAACACTGCCTAAGGGTAATGTGCAATACAAGGGGATTGATTGATTCCATTTAACTATCATCAGGAGCTAAATGAACCCCAAGGAAAGCTCTCTGCAGCACCCCCTACCCCTACTCCAAGGAGGATAGTCCGCCCTGAATTTGTCCTGAAGCAAAACAGATTTGGTACTTATTAAGTCAAATCACTGCGGAGTAGCAATAAACAAAGCAAACAGAATACTTAATTATATTGCCACATTGGTTGAGTATAAATTGAAAAATAGGGTGCCTAAACTCAACAGTGCTCCAGTCAGAGTGGAACTTGAGTACAGTGTTCAGTTTTGGTGTCCAAGAAATAAGGGAAACAGTTTCGATGAGCTAAATTTAAGCACAGTAGTGTAATGTCTATATTACTGGACTAATAATCCAAAGAACGGTGAGTTCAAATCCCACCACGGCAGTTTGAGAATTTGAATTCAGTTTAAAAAAAATTCTAAGCAGCTGCTTTCAGAAAAAGTGATCCTTGGTTTACTGATGTCCTTTTAGGGAAGGACGCCTGCTGTCCTCAACCAGTCTGGCCTGTATGTGACTCCAGTCCCACACCAACATGGCTGACTCTTCATTGCCCTCGGAAGTGGCCTAGCAAACCACTCAGTTGTATCAAAACCGCTATAAGCAGCGGTTCAAGAAGAAAGGCCAGCACTACCTTCTCAGGGCAAGTAGGGATGGGCAATAAATGCGGCCTTGCTTGTTCGTGATGCCCCCATGGGCTCCCTCACCTGTAGCTGTCTTGGGATCTTATAAATCTGGATTTGCCACAGTGTTGAAATGTTCGGGCGGTTTCCAGCACCTGCAACACTGCTGAGATGGATTAACAAAACTGATAGAACTGTTGAGTGACTTTTTAAGCCCGGTGATGATAAAATTATATCTTTAACTGCCCTTCTTTATTGATGTGTTACCAATTCTTGCTTCTGTTAGTTTAGAGAATGCAGTTTATTCAGATGAACTGCCAGTGAGATTTTAAGTTGCTTCATTAATATTTCAGCTGCCCATACAGGCACGCCACAAACTGGGAACGTGCACAGGCTCAGGCACGATGGGCCGAATGGCCTCCTCCTGTCCTGTATGGGCTGGAGTTTGTCAGTGTGGGCGGGCTGGGGCGTGTCAGGTGGAAATCGTGTCAGGACCCCGACTCCTAAGTGAAGTGTTGAAAAAGTGCGATTTTCCCCTAATTGGCCAATTGATTTCCTGCGTGTGGGAACCACTGGCCCAATGAGTCTTTTCATACAGAAAGTCGCCTCCGATGACATCATCAATGCTGTTGGATTTAAGGCCTGCAAGCAGCCTTGATTCTTCTGGAGACTGCAAATGCTCAGCAATTTATATGAAGGAGTAGAATTGTGGAAAAATGTCACCGATCAAGCAAAAGTGTGCTCCTCGGTTTGATGAGCCCTCCCTCCAAGCTCTGATGTACGGAGCCAGCTGTAATAAGGAGGTGTTGTTCCCTTCCTCAGGGAGAAAAAAGCCACCCTGGCAGACAAAAGCTGTGTGGCAACAAGTGGCCCGGTTGTCAACTCCATTTCAATGAGCCGCAGAACCTGTCTGCAATGCAGGAAGAGGTTTCATGACCTTCTCCGCACCGGAAAAGTGAGTATGATTTTCCCATCACCCTCAATCTGATCCCCATCGGCTCTCCTCACCAGCACTCTGCTTTGCCAACCTCCTCCTCCACATCCTACTTGACACTTACATCCCTGCACCCTAACCCATTCCCTCTCTCTCTGTGGTCACATTCACTTAACTATTCGACCATGCAGCCCTCATACTTCCTATCGCTGTGATGCCATGACAACAACTGCTTACAACACATAGGGTGGGTCCTTTGTATCCTTCTAAGGATCCATGCTATGCATTCACTACACTCACGCCTTCCAGGGTCCATGGAGGAACTTAGTCGCACGGGTATTGAAAACATGGTCATTGTTCAGAGTAGAATGACATCTCTTGAGGAGCGATGGTCAGCTATTGGGCAAATAAAGCCGACCTTCATGCAAGTCCTCTGGAGTAGGACTTCCATTGCAGAAATGGTTCCTCATGGCCTCCCTGCAGTGCAGCAAGGTGCTGTCAAGCTGTAAAGTCTGTGGGTTGTGCAGTAAATAAATACACAGACTTTTGAAGTACAAACAAACAGGTCTTTACTATTCAGAGGTCAGGGCGAATCTGCCCTAGTTATCCTGTAACATCACTTATATACTGGTGTGGTCACTGTCGGTATTACCGTATACAGAAGCCAATCAAATAGTGCCACACCTAAAGTAGTTCTCTTAAAGGTGAACGGTTACACTCAATCGTTCCCTTAAAGGTAGACGGGTACATACACTACACAAGCCACTTGCTAGCTCTGAAGTGGGGCTGACCCATGAGAGGGATGTTGGTGGCAGACAACAAGGAAGTGGGGACTCCTCTCCAAGCGCACACACGACCATGCCACAGAAAAGACCTCGGTCAAAGCCCCACCAGAGTCCTCACCCAAATGAGATGGGCGTCTCAGCCCCTGCACAGCCATAGGAGCAGCAGACTGTTGGCGAGCCCGCACAGGTTCGCCACCCCATAGGATGCCCGCCAAAGCCGTCGAGACAGGAGCAGCAAGAGAGCGAGCAAGGGGCCTCCACATCTGCTGAAGCCACAGGGGAAGCACCATGTAGGAGCACGCGTAAGAGGAAGATAAAGCACAAGTAGTCACAAGGGTAGTCACTTAAGTGCTGTGTTGTTTTGTTTTTGGACCAGCCATCATTGTGATTGTATTATAAAGTGTTTTGATGGCAAACTGTTGAAGTTTGTGGACTGTATCATTTCACAAATGGGACTTTCATATTGAGGGCTCAGGGCGCCTTGCGATTATCAGAATGGTGGTCAGAGTGATAGGATTCTGTAGGTTCTTCTCCATTGTCGATGATCTGGTAAGAAGGAGTGAGACTAAAGTGTTTGATTGTGCAGGCTAAGCAAATCTGGCCAGGATGAGTGTGTTCCTTGCATCACAGGCAGCAATATAGTGGCGCTCTGGCATCTACTGGCCTGTGCATCTTCAGGTGGGTGACTAGCAGCTTGGCGCTCCTGTTGATGTTCCTGCTGTTGGTGTTGCTGTTGCTCATTGTTCTGCTGCTGCCGCGGCTGGTCTTCATCCGAATCTGATGTCCAGGAGAAAAGGAATTAAATGGTCGCCATGCTTCTGGTATATGCCTCAACTGAGGAAGCGTTCAGTCAAGGTGGGGAGAGGGGTTTCCAAGGAGGTCACACTGGAGATGGGTGTCAGGCTCCAAACTTCCACAACACTGAGTATGCCTGCTAAAAGTTTCCCGAGACCTTTTGTAAATCCATGTTGACTTTGTCCGATCCTGTCACTGTTTTCCAAGTGCTCTGCTATTACGTCTTTTATAATGGACTCTAGTATTTTCCCCACTACCGATGTCAGGCTTACCAGTCTATAATTCCCCATTTTCTCTCTACCAACCTTTTTAAATAGTGGGGTTACATTAGCTATCCTCCAATTCATGGGAACTGTTCCAGAGTCTATAGGATTTTGGAAGATGACCAGCAATGCATCTACTATTTCTAGGGCCACTTCCTTAAGTACCCTAGGATGTAGATTATCAAGCTCTGGGGATTTATCGGCCTTAAATCCCATCAATTTCCCTAACACCATTTCCCTACAAATACTGATTTCATTCAATTCCTCCCTCTCATTAGACCCTATGTTCCCCGACATCTCTGGGGAGGTTATTTGTGTCCTCCTTTGTGAAGACAGAACCAAAGTATGTATTTAATTGGTCTGCAATTTCTTTGTTCCCCATTATAAATTCCCCTGATTCTGACTGCAAGGGACCTACGCTTGACTTCACCAATCTTTTTCTCTTCACGCATCTATAGAAGCTTTTACAGTCAGTTTTTATGTTTCCTGCAAGCTTACTCTCATATTCTATTTTCCCCCTCTTAATTAATCCCTTTGTCTTCCTTTGCTGAATCCTAAACTGCTCCCAATCCCCAGAGAGCTGTGGAGGCTGGGTCATTGAATATATTTAAGGTGGAGATAGACAGATTTTTGAACGATAAGGGAGTCAAGGGTTATGGGGAGCGGGCAGGGAAGTGGAGTTGAGGCCAAGATCAGATCAGTTATGATCTTATTGAATGGCGGAGCAGGCTCGAGGGGCCAAATGACCTACTCCTGCTCCTACATCTTATGTTCCTATGTTCTGATGAGCCCACCTATCCACTGTATTCCCTTGGTGCGTTTCTAATAACCCTGAATCCCATTTGTTGATAAGAACCTGTCTAGTTCCTTCTTGAAACCCATTCAGGTTTCTTGTTCCATTATCCCGTGCTTTTAAAATCATCTAGCTGTTTGATTTAGGTGCCTGCATGGCCCAGTGGTAGCACATATTCTAAGCTGACAATTCAGTGCCGTACTGAGGGAGTGCTGCACTGTCAGAGGTGCCGTCTTTCAGATGAGACGTTAAACCGAGGCTCCATCTGTCCTCTCAGGTGGACTTATAAGATCCCATGGCCAGTATTTTGAAGAAGGGTAGGGGAGTTCTCCTGGGCCAACATTTATCCCTCAACCAACATCACTAAAAAAAACAGATTATCTGGTCATTATTTCATCGCTATTTGTTGGAGCTTGCTGTGCGCAAATTGGCTGCTGCGTTTCCTACATTGCAGCAGCGATTACACTTTAAGGAAGTGCTTCATTGGCTGTAAAGTGCTTTGGGATGTCCTGATGTTGTGAAAGGTCTATCAATGCAAGTTCTTGATGCACTACTGAGAAATTGGAGGGCGTAAATCAAAATTGCCTTGTGCTATTGTTTATCTGGTATCAACATTGGAAAGTTGGTCTTTGCTAAATTCAGCACCAACCTTTCAGTCGGTCCTTTATCCTTCAAATTGTCCTTGTAATGACCAGACCCTAAACTATTCACCCATTTTTGACGGCAGCACATGGATTGGATCTCACGGTGCAATATCCTCACTGTTTAAAAAAAAATCAGTTTGTTTGTGTTTCTAGGTGACACGTGTGAGCATGTTTGTCTATCAAGCTCCAATAGCTCACATTTGCAAATAGAAGACAATGGGGTAATAAAACCAAGTAATTTAATGTCGGGAGCAGGACAAGAAACAAAAAGGAGAATAAATCTCAGGATTCTCATCCAGGGTAATTTCTCACCTTGAAGAAGGAGCTGGCTTGACATCTGTTGTGAGGGCGGATTGAAGGTTATCGCCAGCAGCTGTCCAGTGAAGGGGCAGTGTTACTTGTGTCCATTGTTTCTTTCTTAGTATTACTAATTGGCATCTCATTCTACTCTCTAAAGTGTCTCGGGGCACTAACCATGTGAACAGTGTGTTACAAACCCAGGTTATCACAGAATCACAGAAACCCCACAGTGCAGATAGAGGCCATTTCGGCCCATCGAGCCTGCACCGACACATATCCCACCCGATCCCCGTAACCCCTGCACCAACACATATCCCACCCTATCTCTGTAAGCCCACGTATTTAATCCCCCCTAACACTAAGGGTCAATTTATCATTGCCAATCAACCTAACCCGCACATCTTTGGACTGTGGGAGGAAACCGGAGCACCCGGAGAAAACCCACGCAAACACGGGGAGAATGTGCAAACTCCACACAGACAGTCGCCCGAGGCCGGATTCGAACCATGGTCTATGGCGCTGTGAGGCAACAGTGCTAACCACTATGCCACCGTGCATCTGGGGAGAATCCTGGCGCTAAACTGGGGAGGCAGTTCCCAAACTAGTCATTCTCAATGTCAATTGAAAATGAAAGTTCTTTAAACTTCCAGGGAGTGAAGGGTTAACACTGTGCTGATTGGTTGTGAGTTCCAACACCTGTGATTGAAAGAAGATCCAGTTGTTTCTCGGCAAGCCGTGTGGTAATGAGAGTTTGGGAGTTAAGTACTTCCAAAATAAAGCCTATTATATCCCAAGTTAATTACTGTGCCATTAATGTGCAGCCATTCTGTTTGTTAAAGTGTCATTTAGACCCACTTGTGCCTCAGTAGTCAGTGATTATTCAACAGGTTTCACATTCTGCACGTGTGTGTCTTGGTGCCACCCACAATTATCAACGCGTGCTATTATTTTATTTTGTCTTGGTGTATAAATGGGGCGAGTCACACAACACGGGTCACCATCTCTGATTGGACGTATTCCTGGAGCTTTCATCACGTGACCTGCTGGATCCAACCGCCTTTTTCCCTCGTCTCCAATATTTTTATAATAAATGAATGAAAGTGGTCAAAGAAAATGGAAAAAAAATCATTTTCTTTAATGCCTTGTTGACTTTTATCCCAGGTTTGCTCACAGCTGCAATTGGGAATGGGAGCATTGTGGTTATGTTACCAGACTAGCAATCCAGGGACAGACTTAGATTAAACAATCGGTGAGACGTGAGTTCAAATCCCACCACATGGCAGCTGGGGAATTTAAATTCAGTCACGTCAATAAATCTGGAATAAAAAGCTACCATCAGTAATCATGACCACGAAACAATTGGATTGCGCTAAAATCCCACCTTGTTCACTAATGTCCTTTAGGGAAGGAAATCTGCTGTCCTTACCCGGTCTGACCTTTAACTGCCCTCTGAAATGGCCGAGCAAGTCGTTCAGTTGTACCAAACCACTACTGTGGGAGCATCTTCACCTCACGGACTGCAGCGGTTCAAGAAGGCGGCTCACTACCACCTTCGCAAGGGCAATTAGGGATGGGCAATAAATGCTGGCCTTGCCAGCGAAGCCCACATCCCATGAACAAATATCAAAAATTCCAGGAGATTAAATTCCTGGAGACTCCGGTACATCCTGCAGAGTTGGAAACCCAACACATGACTCTGCCTCAGTACATGCCAAGTGTTGTCTTGTTTCCCCCACTCAATTCTTCAACCCGAGCCCCTCCCCACTAGTATTTGTTTTTGTACCAATTCACAACTTTGTTGTTTAATTGTGTTTGTAGGAGTTCCTTGACGTGGCCTGGGACTTTGAAAGTGCCACTGGTGTTTTAGTGACTGAATAAGCCCAATCCAGGTTTTACTGACTGGGGGATTTGGCAATTTAGTTACTGGAACTTTGGGGATCACATGACAGAATTCCACCAACTTATAACTCCATCCACTGTAACTTTCAGAAGGGAATTGTGTAAATGCTTGAAAAGGAAAAATTTGCTGGTCTACGGGGAAAGAGCGGGAGAGTGGGGTTAATTGGATCGTGCATTCAAAGAGCTAGCAGAGGCACGATGGGCTGAATGGCCTCCTTCTGTGCTGTATGATCTTGACCAGTCCCTGAGAGGACATTACCAGTTACAGCGAGAGTTAGTGATTAGTTTAGATTGTCATGTGTTGGGAGTTGGAGAGCAATTGGCCAGAGGTTTTTCCTGAATTGGCCATGTTTCTTTGTCTGTTTCCAGAGATAGCGTAACTGGTAGGTGGGACAGCAGCATGTGAGATCATACTGTCTACTGGATGGGGTGAGCTTAATGGGCCTGATAGTCTTCATCTACTTTTGTATATCTTTTTGTATGTTTGTATGTGCAGACTGGGGAATCAATCTGGGTCCCACCTAGTGTGTGGCTCAAAGAATTCACCCAGTCAGTAATTGAGCCCAGGGACAATCAGAACTCATCTCTTCCCCTTTCTGTTCCCTTCAATGATCCGTGCACAAATCAGGAGACACACAGTAAGTTTGTTCATTTTCAATCCACGTTTATTTTCAGATGTTAAACTTCTCACATTTCAGTTATTGAAACATGACTTGTAATATACGAAATGTGATCTCCTGGGAGAGGCGAAAAACCAGACATAAAAACCCAGGCCAATTTGGGAAAAAAATCTGGGAAATTCCTCTCCGACCCCCTTAGGCGATCGAAACTAGTCCAGGAGATCATTATGGTCCAAATATTCTGAGACAATTACTTTCTCACTTCAACTCTGCTAACATCAATTGAACACAGTCCCCGGGAGCCTGGTCTTCAACAATCTCCAGTCTAGTTCTGTAGCAGCAGTCACAAACCCAATATTCAGCGATGACGAGAAACTGGTTGGCAGGTTGTCTAGAGTTCCCATTTCTGTCATTCCAGGTTGAATGAAAACTGTCCCCAATCTTTTCTTTAAAGTGTTAACTGTGACATCGTTTAATTTGCTGGGAACATCCGTTCCTAAACATTGACAGGCCGAATTGGGGGTGGAATGTGGATCTAATTACCGGGATGCATCGGCACAATTTGCCTGAGGAAAATCTCTTACGGCGTGACCTTCCCTGTTAAGACATTTTGTTAAGACGTCCTAACTTTGAAGGGCAAACCCACTTGTTTTTCCCCTCCCTCCCCGACTCCCGTGCCGTGTTAACTTTTAGCACACCCCAGAACCCAGTTTGTTGACACCCAAAGACAACCCAGAACGAGGAAAAGACATACCAACACTCCCCACTAGACCCAAGAGACAACCAGGTGGGTGGCAAATGCCGCGTCACTTGAAGAATGAAGAGGAGCTTACAAGGGAGCAGCTGACACGGGAACAGCTGACAAGGGAGCTGTGATCTTCATTCAGGCATTCTGCACACACAGCTGGTGACTAACCAAGTAGTACTGAGGACGAGGAAGGTGGAGGTACTTGTATGGGAACAGAGGCTTAAATGACCAGGACAGACACAATAAAGTGAGCATTACCCATTAGTGCCGCACTGCTGGTATACCCTAATCTGACGGGCATTCCATCTCAACTGCCAGGCCATCAATCAGAAGCTGGCAGGACCCAAATCCAGATCCTGACGGTTCAGCTTACTGTTTGGATCTGGCGCTGGCACCCGTGAATAACACCCACTTTGATCTATTTTTCCTGGGAGCCGGAGAATCTGTTCACTTGCAGGTACGGTCCACCGTTCTCACCCTGAGTACCAGTTGGACAGTGCCCAGCAGTGTGTGGAGGATGTCAGAATGAAAAATTCCCTAAAAAAGGTAGGGTCCTCTATACTCTAAAAATGACTTGGATTTCTCCCGTGGGCTCCTGAAATCAAAGTGTGTATTCAACACCCGGGTATCCCTGAAGCACGGTTTGTGAGGTAACTAAAGGGTTAACCAGAACCACCACCTGCTGCAATTTCCTGGAGCATCCTGGAGATCAGGCAACCCTGAGCAACAGAATCCAGAAACAAAAGCACGAAAGACTATCGGGCCTCCGCCCCGACAGCCTGAGGTCCTCCAGCAGATTGGTGATTATCCGGTGATGCGAGCAAGTCGATCGACCTGGTAAACCCCCCAAGTCCTGAAGTGTTCTGGACTACCTCAGTGTGGATCATCCACTAGTTAAGGTGGACTACAGAGCAGCTGAGTGTGCGGACTGTTGTGTTGTCCGCCCCGGGCCAAATGTGGCACCAAGAGTGTCACCCCGTCATTCAAGCACCAATGGGAAGCAACGCGTCATCTTGACAGAGGGAAGGAGGGTCCCACCCTGTTTATTGACTTACCGGACCCTTGCCATATTGTCTGTCTGCAGACGCACTAACTTACCCTGCACCGAGTCTGAAAGTGGAAATGTCCTATTATACCGTTCACACCCCAAGCCTGTTGAAGTGCCAAGTGAAATCACTGGCCGAGAAGACCATTCATCCTGTGGATACATTACTGGCAGAGTGATGGTCATCCAGAAGGCTCAACTGGAGAAAGATCCCCAACAGTTGAGCCTTCTGGATGACGATCACTCGCTCTCAGTGTGGATGGTAGAAGACCTGCCAGTATGCCCACTAGTAGATGGTTCCTCTGATGGTCAAATCAAACATCCAGAGTGATCCACTTCCACAGGGAAGTACTGGAAATAGCCCACCCACACAACTCTGAGGTGGGCTATCCAGGCATGATCACTGCTGGGGGAGGTGGAGCTGGACAGGGTCTCGAAGGTTACTTGTTGCGAACTACCTGCATTCCAGGTCCTAATCTGGAATGACGGGCTAGCAAGATACAAAGGACATCGTGCTCCGGATAAAGCCTTGACTAGGCTGGTGGAGGTGAATGGATTGGTGGTGGCGAGTGGATGGTGGTGCTGAATGGATTGGTGATGGTGAGTGCGTTGGTGATGGTTAGTGGCTAGGTGGTGAGTGCACTGATGTTGGCGAGTGGAAGGGGCCTATAGATGGGGTGGGCTAAGCTTCAAAGTGAGCAGTGCCCCCTCACCCTTGTGTGTCAACTCGGGAATGCCTGAAGGTTCTGCTACAGCAGATCCTCCACTTGCTCGCCAAAGAAGCCCTCGGCACCAATGGGCATCTGCAGAACCTGAAGGATCCCCAAGGTGTGAGGACAACCTCAGTGGTGATGCAAGATCCACTGGACGATAGATCCTGCTCCTACATTGAGAGCACCCACACAGTCTGCTGCTGCAGCAGATGCTCTCTGAAGGTGGTCCTCTCTGGCAGGGTTTGCCCCCTCAACTCACCTGCTGGTCAGTGAAGCCAGCCCCAGTGGATATGATGGCAGGGAATTCGGGATATGCGCCAAACCCTGCAGGAAGGTCCGCCAGACTCACATGTCCCACCATTTGGATTCTGGGGGGTGGAACAGGACTAGTTTCCTGGGCAGTTCCCTTCCTTCTGAGGCTTTCACGACTGAGGTTTGCCAGCTGTACCAGCGAACCTTAAGTTGTGAGGCAGGGTGGCGGGGCTGTCTACCTTGGCCATAACTGGAGCGCGCCTATCAAATCCGCCCAAACCGCCTTGGAAATTGGGAGGGGAAATCCAACAAAGGTCGATGCCTGAGGCCTTTGCAAGACCCCAGGTAAAGACTCAACCCCCACAAGTGATGGGACTTCCAGAACTCACAGTTTCAGACTCGAAGTCACCCTTGTTTTGAATACATGGAAAAGCCTCAACGCACGGAGGCCGTGGTCGACTCGGGCTCCCAGTTTGGTTTCTGGAGTGCACGCACCCTCCCTGGGAGTGCCTCTCGAGTGTAGTAGGGAGCGGCTGAAGGTGGGTCCACAGTGGTGGGTGGGAGCCACAGATCTATAAATAGAGATCTGCGGCTGCACTCACCAAAGTGGACATCACCCGCAGCATAGGTGACCCTGTGTAGGGTCGAGTCCACCGAGGGTGGTGCCCCCAAATGAGCTGGCGCCAACTGGAGACCAATGTCCCGGGGCTGCGTTGGTGTCACCAGAGGGGACGGATGCCTCTAGTGAAGGACACACCAACTGTAGCTGGTGGCGCTTGGGGGAACCAGCCTGATTCTGGCCCCAGTAGGAACGGACACCTCCGAACCAGCTGGTGCCAGAGGAGGACTCTTCCTCTATCCTGGGAGGCCTCGGTACAAGTGGTACCGGGGTTTCACCCGATGTTGTTGACTGGGATGGATTGGCTTTAACCAGCTCGTCCCATTCCACATCATCGCGGCAACAACCGGAGCGTCCACCCTTGAGACTTTCCTGTTCAGTCCCAACAGTTGGACCACCGGTCGACATCGGTCGGAGAGGACTGTATGGACTGGGCCCTATCCAGTGCCAGTGCAGTTAACCCCGAGCAATGCCGAACTGAGCCTGGAGTTGGAGCAGGGTTGGTGCTTGATGCCGATGCGGGGACCTGAGTGCTGGACGTGAAGGTCCAGCCCAGGGGAGAACTAGGGAGGAGGGAGAGAGGCGTGGGAAATCTTTTAAAATTGGAAAGAAACGTGCCAGAAGGGAAAGAGTTGGTTTAACACCATCTCCAATCATTGGCTGCACATTTAAATGGATCTGTTATTGGCCGTCAATTAAAGAAATTAAAAGATGTACAGTTAATACTAAAGAAATGGATGGGACACAGAGGGATGGGCGTGAGGGGTATTTCAGTGTTGCTGTTTCCTCCTTTGTAGTATCTCTGCTGGCATTGATGTGATTTTGGTCAGGACGTGTGATCCAGTTGTCTTTGTGGTTTTGTTACTGACAACTTTAGTCTGTTGGTAGTTTGATGAAACCGTCCATTTCCTCTCACTTATCCTGACACCAACCGTGTACCTGTGGCAGAAGAAGAAATGACAAAAATCACTGGATTGCAACAAGGACGACGACGGCAGTTTATCGCGCCCCTTGTATAATAAAATATATAACCTGAAAAAGGATTTATCAAATTCCCTTTAAAAAGTCAACACCTGGGCCAGCGTCGAGCTGTGAGGGCAGGTACCAAGCTCGGTCAAGGCAGCTCCAGTGGCATTACTGCCCAGGAGTACATTCTTCGAGTCTTAACCCTGCGCTCTCAGTACTGGTGAACACTTTGAGAAACTGATTATTCAGTTGTTCACTCTCCCTGTCAGCCTCTCTTATTTAGACCCGTTCATTCAACACCAATCAACGGTTTCAAGAGGGACACTCTTGACCTTCTTAAATGGTCGGGCTGAGCTGTACCACAGACTATCCCCGTGTCCAGGACAAGTTGATCAGAACAACCAGCATGTACTGACCTGCTTCCAGTTTCCAGGATTCGAGCCTTTATATCTGCACGGATTTTGCTGTAACTCACTCGGACTTTCACGGGGAATGATACAAGCAGGGACTACAGCTCCAAACACAGTTAGTCACAGTAAGTAAATAGTTGTCTACATTTACAGAGCAGGGAGTGAGCATTAAACTCCAGGACTGGGAGGAGCTGGTCAGTCAGGAGCTGAGAGTGGGGCTCAGTAACCATCAGTAACCAGGCTCCGGGACCCAGGCTACCTATGAGCAACACTATGGAAAAACTACCAATAACAAACTGAACTATTCCACCCCACTGTGCATCAATATTACAGTATCTGATAAACTTCATATTGCTCATTATGGCTTTCACTAATAATACAAGATAAACAGGTTAAGACATAGAAACATAGAAGATAGGAGCAGGAGTAGGCCATTCGGCCCCTCGAGCCTGCTCCGCCATTTAATGAGATCATGGCTGATCATCCAAATTCAGTACACTGTCCCTGCTTTCTCCCCATATCCCTTGATTCCTTTAGCCTTAAGAAATATATCTAACTCCTTCTTGAATATATTTAATGAATTGGCCTCAACTGCCTTTAGTAGTAGAGAATTCCACAGGTTCACCACTCTCTGGGTGAAGAAATTCCTCCTCATCTCTGTCCTAAATGGCTTACCCCTTATCCTTAGACTGTGACCCCTGGTTCTGGACTCCCCCGCCATCGGGAACATTCTTCCTGCATCTAGTCTGTCTAGTCCTGTTAGAATATTATAAGTTTCAATGAGATCCCCTCTCATTCTTCTAAACTCCAGCGAATATAAGCCCAATCGACCCAATCTCTCCTCATACGTCATTCCTGCCATCCCAGAAAGACAAACCTGTCATAGTTCACAGACTTCTGTCCACGCTGCTGGTTGATGATGTTTCAATTGTTCGTGTTGTCTTCACAGAGCAAAGCTGTTCAGATGTTCGAGCCGACCGCATTCAGTCCTAGACAGAAAAGCCAGTTAATCAGAGTCAGCTGCCTCACATTTATCTAGTTTACAAAGCTATTGTGATGTCTCATCTCAGTGTGATGCGAAGTGTGAGGGTGAGGCTTACTCTGCGATGTCACGGTTTGACCCGTCCAATTAAAGGGGCCTTACCTTGCTCCCATATTTGGTAAAAACCTTTGGGCTTAAGTTACACTGACTTGTTTCACTAGAAAGCAATAACAGGTTTCCATGTGGGTACGAGCCAGACAACAGGGTGTGTGGGCGATGGGCAGTGATGGCATTGTTTGCCTTCTACCAATTGTGTTAAGTAATTGCATATATTTAAAGCAACAGGAGTAGGCCATTCAGCCCCTCCAGCATTCAATTAGACCATGGCTGCTCTGCACCTCAAATCCATTTACCTGTCTTTCATCGATATCCCTTGATCAACTTAGGAACAGGAGGAGGCCATTCAGCCCCTCGAGTCTGTTCTGCCATTCAATTCAAGCATAGCTGACCTGTATGTTAACTCCATTTACCCGCATTGGTTCCACATCCCTTAAAACTCTTGCCTAACAAAAATCTACCAATCTCATTTTTGAAGTTTTCAATTGACCCCCAGCCTCAATAGATATGGGGGGAGAGTTCCACAATTCCGCTAGCCCTTGGGAGAAGAAGTGCTTCCTGACATCACATCCCTGACCAGGCTAACTCTAATTTTAAGCTCATGCCCCTTTGTTCTGGATTTCCCCGCCAGAGGAAATAGTTTTTATCAATCTACCCTACCATCCCTTTGAACATCTTAAACACCGCAATTATATCACCGTTTAATATTCTGTACTTGAGGGAATACAAGCCCAGTCTCTGCAACCTGTGCTCATAATTTAACCCTCTGGAAGTCCACACATACAAGATCCAGAGACACTCCCTTGTCCATGTTACTGACCTCCTCCGAAAGGTTATTAGATCAGTCAGACAAGACCGGCCCTTCACAAATCAATGCTGACTCTCATTGACTACCTATGAGCAATGGCATGGGAGGTCTACAAATGATAAGTGGTTATATAGAAACATAGAAACATAGAAGATAGGAGCAGGAGGAGGCCATTCAGCCCCTCGAGCCTGCTCCGCCATTCAATGAGATCATGGCTGATCATCCAAACTCAGTACCCTGTCCCTGCTTTCTCCCCATAGCCCTTGATCCCTTTAGCCTTAAGAAATATATGTAACACCTTCTTGAATATATTTAATGAATTGGCCTCAACTGCCTTCTGTGGTAGAGAAGTCCACAGGTTCACCACTCTCTGGGTGAAGAAATTCCTCCTCATCTCAGTCCTAAATGGCTTACCCTGTACCTTTAGACTGTGACCCCTGGTTCTGGACTCCCCGACCATCGGGAACATCCTTCCTGCATCTAGTCTGTCTCGTCCTGTTAGAATTTTATAAGTTTCAATGCGATCCCCTCTCATTCTTCTAAACTCCAGCGAGTATAAGCCCAATCGACCCAATCTCTCCTCATACATCATTCCTGCCATCCCAGGTATCAGTCTGGTGAATCTTCGCTGCACTCCCTCCATGGCCAGAACATCCTTCCTCAGATAAGGCGACCAAAACTGCACACAATACTCAAGGTGTGGTCTCAACGAGGCCCTGTACAACTGCAGCAAGACATCCTTGTTCCTGTACTTGAACCCTCTCGCTATGAAGGCCAAAATACCATTTGCCTTCTTAACCGCCTGCTGCACCTGTATGCTTACCTTCAGTGACTGGTGCACAAGGACACCCAGGTCTCCTTGCACTTCCCCTTCTCCCAATCTATTGCCGTTCAGATAATAATCTGCCTTCCTGTTTCTGCCACCAATGTGGATAACCTCGCATTTATCCACATTATACTGCATCTGCCATGCATCTGACCAATCACCCAACCTGTCCAATTCATACTGGAGTTTCTCGGCATCCTCCTCACAGCACACATGCCCACTCGGCTTTGTGTCATCTGCAAACTTGGAGATATTACATCTAGTTCCCTCATCTAGATCATTTATATATATTGTGAATAGCTGGGGTCCTAGGACCGATCCCTGCGATACCCCACTAGTCACTGCCTGCCACTCGGAAAAAGACCCGTTTATTCCAACTCTTTGCTTCCTGTCTGCCAACCAGTTCTCTATCCAAGTCAGTACCTTGCCCCCAATCCCATGTGCCTTAACTTTACATGCTTATCTCTTACGCGGGACCTTATCGAAAGCCTTCTGAAAGTCCAAATACACCACATCCACTGGTTCTCCTTTATCTATTTTATCTATTTTACCAGTTACATCCTCAAAAAATTCCAGTAGATTAGTCAAGCACTTGGAAAACAGTGACAGGATCGGAAAAAGTCAACATGGATTTACCCTGGCGACTAACCTCCTCCTTGGCTGTAGCCCTCCTCTCCTCTACCGTAGCCATCCTCTCCTCTACGGTAGCCACCCTTACCACAGAGGCAGCAATCATATCCACGTAGGTAGCCATCCTGTCCGTGTTCATGCGTTCATGCGCCACTGACTCCACAAAGGCTCTGCTCATGGTCGCTATGGGCTCCTCCATTCGCTCCACACTCGCAGCGACCCTGGAGACAAAACTTGCCAGAGACTCCTGCAACTGTGCATGTAGTTCTATCACCTCTGATTTTATGGATGGACCCAGAGGCAGAGGGTCGACATGCAGCTGAGCCGAGCTGGCAGAGTCCTGCGCCCTCCGACTAGGACTCTCCACTACTGTCCCTGTCTCCACATTCTGCTGATGCTCACTTGTGAGCTGTGATACACCAGGTGACAGCACTACTCTATGTCCTGAAGGTCCCCGCGAGGTGTGAATATCTGCGCTGGAGCTGGGTGCGCTTATTTCTGCTGACGCTGCGCTCTCAGATGTTGCAGATTCCTCTGAGGAGTCTGGAATCTCAGGCTCTTCCTCCTGCACAGTGGGGACGGGGGCTCTCGATGGTCCTGTGGGGGAGGAATGGAAAGAGTTAGAGATGTGATGCCAAGGCTACATGCACATTGCATTTTGCAGATGATCATAAGTCCATATGATGTAGCTTCAGAATCATTATCAGCGACTCATGCAATGCCAATGAGAGAGATGGAAAACTATTCTGTCACCAGCTTGTGTGGGTGCACCTGTCTGTCCTCCCCCAACTTCCACCTCTGTATCATCCCCGACAATCTCCAGGACGGCTTCCTCCCAGGGGGTGAGCTGGGCTAATGAGGGTGGCCCTCCTCCTGTCCTGGCTCGCTCTCTCCTGTTATGAGCTCTCTCTTCCTGCAATGGAGACAAGTGGAGGTTGAGTGAGAATGAGGGAGTGAGTGTAGAGATTGCATAGCATTGATACTTAGAAGGAGACAAAGATGGAGTGAGGTTGCAAGACCAAGGGCCCTCCCTGTGTGTTGTCAGTTGTGTTCAAACATCAGAGTGATAGGGAGTGTGAGGGCTGCATGGTGGAATAGTTATGTGAATGTGAGCATAGAGAGAGAGGGAATGGCTAAGAGTGCATGGATGTGAGTGTCAAGTGGGATGTGGAGGAAGAGATCGCTAAAGCTGAGTGCTGGTGAGGAAAGGCAATGGGGATAAGATTGAGGGTGATGGAAACTTCATACTTACTTTTCCAGTGCGATGAAGGTCATGGAATCTTCTCCTGTACTGCATCCAGGTGCGCCGTGTGAGCCCCAAGGAGTTGACTTCCCCAGCCACCTGTAGCCACACAGCCTTGGTCTGACTGGGAGGCCTCTTCCTCCCTGAAGAAGGGAACAGGCCCTTCCTGTTGGCCCTAGCCCCATCCAACAATGCCTGCAGTGATGCCTCATCAAATTTAGGAGATGATCTTGGCCTCCCGCTGGCCATTGTTCCTGCAGGTTCCTGTGCCATCAAATGCCAAAAGGTTGGCAGCCTGCAGAAGAAGCAAGGCTTGTTGCAGACCTTAAATGATGACGTCACTAAGTGAGTGGGCAGAAATTTGGCAGATGGAATATAATGTTGGAAAGTGTGAGGTTATGCACTTTGGCAGAAAAAAATCAAAGAGCAAGTTATTATCTAAATGGAGAGAAACTGCAAAGTGCTACAGTACAAAGGGATCTGGGGGTCCTGGTGCATGAAACACAGAAGGTTAGTATGCAGATACAGCAGGTGATCAGGAAGGCCAATGGAATCTTGGCTTTTATTGCAAGGGGGATGGAGTATAAAAACAGGGAAGTCTTGCTTCAGTTATACAGGGTACTGGTGAGGCCACACCTGGAATATTGCGTACAGTTTTGGTTTCCATATTTAAGAAAAGATATACTTGCTCTCGAGGCAGTTCAGAGAAGGTTCACTCGGTTGATTCTGAAGATGAGGGGTTGACTTATGAGGAAAGATTGAGTACTCTACACTTTGGAATTCAGAAGAATGAGAGGTGATCTTATCGAAACATATAAGATTGCGAGGGGGCTTGATCGGGTGGATGCGGGGAGGATGTTTCCATTGATGGGTGAGACTAGAACTAAGGGGCATAATCTTAGAATAAGGGGCTGCTGTTTCAAAACTGAGATGAGGAGAAACTTCTTCACTCAGAGGGTAGTAAATCTATGGAATTTGCTACCTCAGAGAGCTGTGGAAGCTGCAACATTAAATAAATTTAAAACGGAGATAGACAGTTTCCGAGCTGATCAGGGAATTAGGGGTTACGGGGAGCGGGCAGGGAAGTGGACGTGAGTCTACGTTCGGATCAGCCATGATCCTATTGAAGGGCGGAGCAGGCCCGAGGGGCCGTATGGCCTACTCCTGCTCCTACTTCTTATGTTCTTATGTCATATTATGCGACTTTCTGACTGGAAATACTCATTTGCGAAGGGTTCCCACATGTTGGAAATCAATCGGCCAATTGAGTTAAAATTGCATCAACCTCACACACCCATTTAGATTCGTGTGGGAAACACGAAATTCGGGGAACCCGACAATTCCCCGCACCTGAGTTAAAATCGACCCCATCTAGTTTATTCAGGCTCGAAAAAATCAACACATTATGCAGATAAAACTTGGAAAAGAAAACTTACACAAGTATAAGGGAAAATGTGATCAGACAATTTACTTACCTCTCCAGCTCTCCAAAACTTCAAAGTAACTGCCTCCTGACAAAAATATGTACTAACTGCTGGAGAAACTGGTTATAATCAGGGTGATAAAAAAGCACATTTAATACTTTAACAAAGAAAACACATTGGGCTAGATTTTTGGGGAGCCGTCAGGCGGGGTTTCAGGCATGTGGGGGGGGGAAATCCCGAATTTGGGGGTCCCGACACCATCCCGCTCAAAATCCCGCCCCATGTAAGTTTCAGGGGCGGCGGGTACCCGCCCCGCACTGGGACCCGCCGAAACCAGGCGGGAAGAGATTAGTGCCAATTAACTGCCTGTTAACAGATAGTTAACGGGCAGTTTTTAGCCTAATCCCTATTTTAAGGGGTTTCGTGTGGGATTCCCGATGGCTCCAAACCACGCCAGGTAGAGGAGGTGGGCCGTCGGGTTGAAGGAGTTGCAGGGGTCGCGATGCCGGCGCTCAGGTGAGTGATGGGTGCATGAGTGCAAAGGTAAGTGTGTTTGCTGTGTCTAAAGTGTGTAAAGAACTTTTACTTACCTGTAGTTACCTTAGCAGCCTTTCTTGCTGTAGCCATCGGGAGCGCATCGCTCAGCCAGAACTGAAAACTGAACGACTGCGATCTGTCAAAAGTGACAGCCTTCAGCTTTGAGTGCCGGTGGGAGTTCTAACTTAGTCTGTGCAGAATGACTCAGCTTAGAACTTAGAGTGTCAGTGTTTTACAGCTTCAAACAGCTGTGAAACGCTGATATTTCATCTGTCAAGAACTCTTGACAGATGAAATTTCAGTCTGTGACATCACCTGTTGCCGGGTGGCCCTTAATTGGCCTGCTGAGCCCGCTGGGTGGGCTCAACAAAGTCAATCAAGGGAAAATCGCGCGGATTGGCCGGACGTCGAAGTAGGCGGGTCAAAAACCCGAAAGGGGAAGTCCCGCCTTCTTCTCGACAGGTTCGGCAAAATCTACCCCATTCAATTTACTTGGTGGGTTTTTCACAAGATGTTTAGGCGTCCACTCCTCATCCGAGTCACTAGAAACATACACACGGGGTTGGCGCCCACTGCTAGGTCTTGACATGAACGCTGGTTTTGGTATATTCAATCCTGTGAAAATTAAAATATTCCACTCATCTACAGCTGATAACAGCCTGTATTTAAATTGACTTAACTTACTGACGAAAGGCATCTGTTGAATCAAACCATTTTAGAATAATATCAGGTAAGAGCCGCACGGAGGCTTTCCTTTCATCAATGGCGTCTGGATTTAAATCCAGCACAGATTGATCAGACGAAAAGGTGCTTTTATGTTATGCTGGGGAGCTGGGAGCACAGCACTCAGACCCATGCCCTCTAAGAGTCTTGTTCTCCCAGTATTTGTTTATGCCACTGCTCCCTATTGGACCCATTGGAGAGTCCAAAGGAAGGAAATTTACATTTGTGACAGCTGACGGTCACTCTCAGTTCCGAGGGAAAGGAAGGTCCTTGATGGCATCTGAGATGTAGAGCTTTCCTCCCTTATTCCAATATTTACTGTTTTTATTCTTCATTTAGTTTTAATGACAATCATTTCGTAGTTTTGCACAAAGAGCGTGTATTGTCACAATAGGAGGTGTTCTGATAGTCAGGTGAGATCAGGATCAGCCGTGCTGTCCCGCACATCACACAACGATCAACACTCAGACAGGATTTTTTCAAGGCAATTAAATTAATATTCTAGCAAAATACTGCGAATGCTGGAAATCCGAAATAACAACAGAAAACGCTGGAAAAATTCAGCAGGCCAGGGAGCATCCGTGGAGAGAGAAAAAGAGTTAATGTTTCAGGTCGAAGACCCTTCGTCAGAACTGGAAAAATGCATGAAATAGAATAGATTTTAAAGCAAGTTAGGGGCTGGGAAAAGGGGGAGGGAATGAAAGAACAAAAGGGAAGGTCAGTGATAGGATAGAAAGCAGGAGAGATTAAGAGACATTGAGAGACATTAAGAGATATTCAAGGCGAGAGGAGGTGGTAATGGGACAGGTTAAGGAACAAAGGATGGCTCTAGTTGGAGTGTGAATTGCGCTGGCAGAATGAAGCACAGCTGCCATGTGGGAGGGAAAAAAGTATATATATATATATATGTGATAGGGGCCGAGGTTATGATCTGAAATTGTTGAACTCTATGTTGAGTCCGGAAGGCTGTAAAGTGCCTAATCGAAAGATGAGGTGCTGTTCCTCGAGCTTACGCTGAGCTTCCGTGGAACAATGCAAGAGACCAAGGACGGTGAGGTCCGAGTGGGAATGGAGCAGTGAATTAAAGTGACAGGCGACCGGAAGCTCAGGGTCCCCCTTACGGACTGAACGGAGGTGTTCCGCAAAGCGGTCACCCAATCTGCGTTTGGTCTCTCCAATGTAGAGGAGACCACATCGTGAGCAGCGAATACAGTATACTAGATTGCAAGAATTACAAGTAAATCACTGTTTCACCTGGAAGGGGTGTTTGGGGCCCTGGACAGTGGGAAGGGGGGAGGTATAAGGCATGTGTTGCATCTCCTGCGCTTGCACGGGAAGGTGCCGGGCAAAGGGGAAGGGGTGCTGGGGGTGGTAGAGGAGTGGATTAGGGTGTCGCGGAGGGAGCGGTCCCTACGGAATGCTGAAAGGGGAGGTAAGGGGAAGATGCATTTGGTGGTGGGATCACGCTGGAGGTGGCAGAAATGGCGAAGGATGATCCGTTGAATGTGGGGGCTGGTGAAGTAAAAGGTGAGGACAAGGGGAACCCTATCGTGGTTCCGGGAGGGAGGGGCAGGGGTGAGGGCAGAAGTGCGGGAGATAGAACGGACACGGTCGAGGGCCGTGTCAACCTCGCTCGAGGGGAATCGTCGGTTGAGGAAAAAGGAAGACATGTCGGAAGCACTGGTATGGAAAGTGGCATCGTCAGAGCAGATGTGGCAGAGACGGAGAAACTGGGAGAATGAAACAGAGTCCTTACAGGAAGCGGGGTGGGAGGAAGTGTAGTCCAGGTAGCTGTGGGAGTCAGTGGGCTTGTAGTGAATGTTGGTCAATAACCTATCCCCAGAGATGTAGACGGAGAAGTCGAGGAAGGGAAGGGAAGAGTCAGAGATGGACCATGTGAAGGTGAGGGAAGGGTGGAAATTGGAAGCAAATGTGAATGAAATTTTCTAGTTCAGGGCGAGAGCAGGAGATGGCACCGATAAAGTCATAAATTAATATTCAGTGAATCATAGGATGGAGGTGCTGCATTTCCTGATATGCGTTCCTAATCTGTGCCAGCAGCGGTGAGATGGAAAATCCCAGCCAAATATCTAACCACATATGAGGAGAACATCCACTTGGGTGTAATATTGGAAGAACTGTATGCCAGTACGAATCAGGGTGTTCAGGACAGGAAGGAAGAAATGCTGAAAGGAAGAAAATAATTGATTTTGTACAAACCTATTGCAAGCATGGTTTCATTGTTCTGCTGCACTTTCTTACAACGGATGTCTACCCATTCACTTAGCTCTGCCCAATCATCTTTGGAAAGATACACGGCAATGTCTTTAAGCTTCTCGAGAATCTGGAGAAATAAAATGAATGTAATTTCTGATACATCTAGGCATTAAATCTGTAATCTTCATAAACTAGAGCTCTACAAATGTAAGAAATAACAACAGAAAATGCTGGAAATACTCAGCAGGCCAGGCAGCATCCGTGGAGAGAGAAACAGAGTTAACGTTTCAGGTCTGGGACTCTTCATCAGAACTGGAAAAAGCTGGAGATGTAACAGATATTAAGCAGGTGCAGAGACAGGGGGGGGAGGTTAGGAGGGGAGGAAGAAATAGAAAGAACATCCCGTACTTTTGTAAGAGGCAGGAAAGATAAAATGTTGCAAATGGGAATGATAAAAATCATACTGCATGAAAAATGGGGGCAGGGATAATTATCTGAAATTGTTGAACTCAATGTTGAGCCCGGAAGGCTGTAAAGTGCCTAATCGAAAGATGAGGTGCTGTTCCTCGAGCTTACGTTGAGCTTCATTGGAACAATGCAATAGCCCGAGGACAGAGAGATCAGAGTGGGAGTGAAGCGGTGAATTAAAGTGACAGGCGACCGGAAGCTCAGGGTCACCCGTACGGACTGAACGGAGGTGTTCCGCAAAGCGGTCGCCCAATCTGCGTTTGGTCTCCCCAATGTAGAGGAGACCGCATCGTGAGCAGCGAATACAGTATATTAAATTGCAAGAAGTACAAGTAAATCGCTGTTTCACCTGGAAGGGGTGTTTGGGGCCCTGGACAGTGGGAAGGGAGGAGGTAAAAGGGCATGTGGTGCATCTCCTGCGCTTGCACGGGAAGGTGCCAGGTGAAGGAGCAGGGCTGTTGGGGGTGATTGAGGAGTGGACCAGGGTGTTGCGGAGGGAGCGGTCCCTTCGGAATGCTGAAAGGGGAGGTGAGGGGAAGATGTGTTTGGTGGTGGGATCACGTTGGAGGTGGCGGAAATGGCGGAGGATGATCCGTTGAATGTGGAGGCTGGTGGGGTGAAAGGTGAGGACAAGGGGAACCCTATCGTGGCTCTGGGAGGGAGGGGCGGGGGTGAGAGCAGAAGTGCGGGAAATAGAACGGACACGGTCAAGGGCCGTGTCAACCACGGTAGAGGGGAATCCTCGGTTGAGGAAAAAGGAAGACATGTCAAAAGCACTGGTATGGAAGGTGGCATCGTCAGAACAGACGCGGCGGATACGGAGAAACTGGGAGAATGGAATAGAGTCCTTACAGGAAGCGGGGTGGAAGGAAGTGTAGTCCAGGTAGCTGTGGGAGTCGGTGGGCTTGTAGTGGATGTTTGTTGAAAGCCGATCGCCAGAAATGGAGATGGAGAAGTCAAGGAAGGGAAGGGAAGAGTCGGAGATGGACCATGTGAAGGTGAGGGCAGGGTGGAAATTGGAAGTAAAGTGAATGAACTTATCCAGTTCAGGGCGAGAGCAGGAAACGGCACCAATACAGTCATCGATGTACCGGAAAAAGAGGTGAGGGAGGGGACCTGAGTAGGACTGGAACAAAGAATGTTCCACATGTCCCATGAACAGGCAGGCATAGCTAGGGCCCATGCGGGTTACCATAGTGTGGTGAAATAAGTCATAAGTATATACCTTATTCTACCTGTGTATAGTTTCCTATTGTAATCTATTGTAACCCTGCGGCTTTCTTGGTTGGCCAGGAATGCTGATGTACTGTATACCACTCTGCGGTGCCATTGATTGTCCTGATACTGTTACTTCGCCCCTGGCTCCGCCTCCTGGCAGTTCTGAGAAGCTGGTCAGTAGGCTAACATGTGTGTTCTGTTCTGTCCAGTTCTAAGCTAATAAAAGCCAACTGTTTGAGTTATAACTACCAGTCTTTGTAGTGATTTAAGGCATATCACATAGCAACACATTTAATTTGGAGGAAGTGAGTGGAGTCAAAGGGGAAGTTGTTCAATGTGAGAACAAGTTCAACCAGGCAGAGGAGGGTGGTGGTGGATGGGGACTGGTTGGGCCTCTGTTCAAGGAAGAAACAGAGCGCCCGAAGGCCGTCCTGGTGGGGGATGGAGGTGTAGAGGGATTGGGCGTCCATGGTGAAAAGGAGACGGTTGGGGCCAGGAAACTGGAAACTGTTAAAGTGACGGAGGGCGTCGGAAGAGTCGCGAATGTAGGTGGGAAGAGACTGGAGTCAAGATAGGAAGAGATAAGTTCCGTGGGGCAAGAACAGGCTGAAACGATAGGTCTACCAGGGCAGTCCTGTTTGTGGATCTTGGGAAGGAGGTAGAAGCGGGCTGTGCGGGGTTGGGGGACTATGAGGTTGGCGGCCATGGAGGGAAGATCTCCAGAGGAGATGAGGTCAGTGACACACTTGGAAACAAATGTAAGATTAGCTACCCTGTCAGATCTGCCAATCTTTAAAAGAATATCCTCCACACCACTTGAATGGGCCGGCACAGCCAGCCGTTATTGGGAGCCATCAATATCGTGGCAGGCAGCATGATGTTGAAATGTCTTGAAGGAAAGTTGTCTCAAGACCTTCTACAATCAGTGTTGGTGCTACCTTGCTCCAGAGGATGTCATAGAGTCATAGAGTTATACAGCACAGAAAGAGGCCCTTTGGCCCATCCCGTCCGCGCCAGCCATCAAGCCCTGTCTATTCTAATCCCATTTTCCAGCATTTGGTCCGTAGCCTTGTATAATATGGCATTTCAAGTGCTCATCCAAATGCTTCTTGAACGTTGTGAGGGTTCCTGCCTCTACCACCCTTTCAGGCAGTGAGTTCCAGATTCCAACCACCCTCTGGGTGAAAAAGTTCTTCCTCAAATCCCCTCTAAACCTCCTGCCCCTTACCTTGAATCTATGCCTCCTGGTTATTGACCCCTCTACTAAGGGGAAAAGTTCCTTTCTATCTACCCTATCTATGCCCCTCATAATTTTGTACACCTCAATCAGGTCCCCCCTCAGCCTTCTCGAAAAGCAAAACAAAATGGTGAAAAATGATACCACACACCATCCCCTTTTCTAAATTATTCTTCCTCACCTTCTTTATGCTCACATGCAACATTCCAAAGAAAACTGTAGTCAAACAACTTCCAGCAGGTTCTTTGGTGCTGCTGTTTTTGAGCCAGTTGTTCAAGGACATCCATAGTGAATGCCTCCGATTCCTCCCCTTCAGTGTGAAATTATTCACACTCACCCGAACGTCATAGTCGAGATCAATCTAGTAACTTCAGGGAACACAGCAAAACACCATTCAGCAAGCTTCGCCATGTTATTTACAATGGTAGATCTACTTTTTCAACCTCATTTTTCCCCACTTTAAGTATCCATCCCCTTTTAAATACCTGAATTAAATCTGCATCAATGGCCTTCTGTGGTCGTGCTTTTCACAATCCAACTACATTTTGCGTTAAGAATTTTCTCCTGGATTAAATTTTCAACAGCTGAGTTCTAATTTTAAATAGATGTCCTGTGGCGACACGCCACCACTGGACATAATCCGCTCACGGCGGCACGGACAGTTTAAGCAGACACCCCCAGCCGGGGGCCCTTTC
The DNA here is from genome assembly GCF_052327205.1 of Somniosus microcephalus. Classification (NCBI taxonomy): domain Eukaryota; kingdom Metazoa; phylum Chordata; class Chondrichthyes; order Squaliformes; family Somniosidae; genus Somniosus; species Somniosus microcephalus. Next base: position 372,538,188 of record NC_140988.1, on the reverse strand, counting down.
CTCCAGCAACTTGTTTCCCGCAGGGACAGGCTGCCGGGAGCACTTCCTGTCTGGGGAGTATTTAAGTGGATGCGCGGGCTTTTCCAGTTCCACTTTGCCATGAGGTTGATTAAAGCAGTTGTGTTTTACTAACTCTGGTCTCGACTCCCACGTTTGCCGCGGTATCTCAACACTGGTGACCCCGACGCTCAGGACGAATCCTAAGCTAGCATGGCGGATACAAACGCAGTCACGGTTAAACTACCGGACTTTTGGGAGAACCTGGCCGAAGCCTGGTTTGTTCAAGCTGAGTCCAGATTGCGGCTGAAACACATTACAGTCGACGCCACAAAGTACGACCACCTCGTCTCCTCTCTCACCTACGCCACAGTCCCCAAGGTTTGGGCAGCACTGCAGGCTCCACCAGTGGAAGGCAAGTACGAACATCTGAAGGCTGCGCTCCTTAAAAAATTTCAAACGTCCTCTTACCAGCGCAACTGCCAACTCCTTGACCTCCCCGGCCTTGGTGACGCTTCACCATCAGACCTGCTTTCCCACATGCTGTCCCTCTCGGACGACAAAAACCCCGGCGCCCTCTTTCACACGCTTTTCATTCGGCAGCTCCCCGCCAGCATCCGCCCGCTCATTGTGGAGTCTGGCTCCACGGACCTGAATGAAATAGCCGAAAAGGCCGACCGGCTGCTCTCTGTGCAGTCCGCTCGCGACGTCACGCCCGACCTCACGGCAACGACCACGCGGTCTTCCCGGCCCACTAGGCCCGACCGCCCTACCACTCCGGGTCACTGTTACTACCACACCCGTTTTGGCACTAGGGCCAAACGCTGCACGCCACCGTGCACTTTCAAACCCCCCCCCGCACCGGCCCCCGCGATGGCTGTGGGGCAACAGGGGCCTCTACTGTACGTTACCGACGACAGAACTAACCGCTGATTTCTGTGCAACACAGGGGCCCAGCACAGCATCACCCCCGCCTCCGCCCTCGAAATCCAACGCGGCGCACGGGGTATCACGCTGGCCGCAGCCAATGGCTCTGACATCCGCACATATGGCACCCGCATGGCCACGCTCGACCTCGCAGGCCGCCGCTACCGCTGGGAGTTCCTCACAGCCAGGGTCCCCTGCCTACTCATCGGCGCCGACTTCCTACGCGCCCACGGCCTCCTTGTCGACATCCCGAGGCACCGCCTTGTCGACATTAACACTATGGCCCCCATCCCCGGTGCATTCACCCCGGCCCGTTCGGCCAGCCTGACAACCTACTGCCTCGCCAGAGCCACGGACGACTACTCGGCACTACTAGCCGAGTTTCCCGCCCTCACTAACCCGACCTTTTCGGCCAAAGCCGCCAAACACGGTGTGGAGCACTATATCCCCACCACCGGCCCCCCGGTTTCTGCCCACGCCCGCAGACTCAACCCGGCCAAGCTGGAAATCGCGCGGACCGAGTTCACCACCATGGAACAACTCGGCATCATCCGCCGCTCCAGCAGCCCTTGGGCCTCGCCCCTCCACATCGCCCCCAAGCCCGGCGGAGGCTGGCACCCTTGCGGGGACTACCGCCGCCTCAACGATGCCACCACCCCCGACCGATACCCGGTGCCACACATCCAGGACTTCTCGGCCCGACTGGCCAGACGAACCGTCTTTTCCAAGGTCGACCTGGTGCGCGGTTACCACCAAGTCCCCGTACACCCCGCGGACATCCCCAAAACGGCCGTCATCACCCCATTCGGCCTGTTTGAGTTCCTGAGGATGCCCTTCGGCCTCAAGAATGCAGCCCAGGCTTTCCAGCGCCTTATGGACTCAGTCCTCCGGGACCTGAACTTCCTATTCGTCTATCTAGACGACATTCTCGTGGCCAGCTCCTCCAAACAGGAACACCTCGAACACCTTCGCATCCTGTTCGGGCGCCTAGCCCAACACGGGCTCATCCTCAGCCCGGCGAAGTGCCAATTCGGCCTAACCGAGATCGATTTTCTCGGTCACCACATCACCCCTGCTGGGGCCGTCCCCCTGCCCAACAAGGTGCAGGCCGTCCAGCAATTCCCCCGCCCCAAAACCATCAAGGGCCTCCAGGAGTTCCTCGTGATGGTGAACTTCTACAACAGGTTCATCCCCAGAGCTGCAGCCCTCATGAAGCCCCTATACGACTCCCTCCGAGGTAAATCCGGCAAGATGGACGTAGCCTGGACCACTGACACGTCAGCCGCCTTCGACGCCACCAAAAACGCGCTCGCCGACGCCACCCTGCTCGCGCACCCGAGGGCCGATGCCCGGGTCGCGCTCACTACTGACGCCTCCGACCACACGGTCGGAGCCGTGTTCGAGCAGTGGGTCAATGGCGCGTGGCAGCCACTTGCCTTCTACAGCCACCAACTGCGCTCCCCGGAGGTCAAATACTCTACTTTCAACCGCGAGCTTCTCGCGCTCCACCTGTCAGTCCGCCATTTCAGGTTCCTCCTGGAAGGCCGCCCCTTCACCGTGTACGTGGACCATAAGCCGCTCACATACGCGATGGCCAAGCACACCGAACCCTGGTCCGCTAGGCAGCAACGCCAGCTCACGGCCGTTTCCGAGTTTACTACGGACATCCAGCACGTCTCCGGTAGAGACAACGTTGTTGCTGACTGCCTTTCCCGTCCCGCCATCTGCGCGAATCACCTCGTGGTCGACTACGCGCAACTAGCAGCGGCCCAGCTCACGGACCCAGACCTCCTCTCGGCGGCTACCAGCCTGCCAGGGCTATGCCTAGCCAAGGTCGCGCACGGGCCCGAAGCCACGGCAGTCACTTGCGATGTCTCACTCGGCCAACCCAGGCCAGTTGTCCCTGCAACCTGGCGCCACCGCATCTTCGACGCGCTACACGCGCTCTCCCATCCAAGTGCCCGCGCATCCGTCAAACTCCTCTCCCAGCGTTTCGTCTGGCGCGGCCTCAGCAAAGATGTTCGGACTTGGGCCACCTCCTGCCTCGCCTGCCAACGGGCTAAGGTACAGCTACACACAAAAGCACCCCTGGGAGACTTCGAGGTACCCAGCCGCCGCTTCGACCACGTACACGTCGACATCGTCGGTCCTCTGCCGCCATCGCAAGGCCAAACTTATCTCCTCACGATGGTCGACCACTACACACGCTGCCCTCCACCACTACAGCCGACATCGCCAGGGCGTTCGTTAACACCTGGGTTGCAAGGTTCGGCGTACCAGCCGACATAACCTCCGACAGAGGTGCCCAGTTCACCTCTGAACTCTGGACGGCCATAGCACGCAACCTCGGGGTGACGCTCCACCGAACCACAGCGTACCACCCACAGGCCAATGGGCTGTGTGAACGCTTCCACAGGTCACTCAAGGCCTCACTCCGCGCCGGTCTGCAGGACAGTACCTGGACTGACCACCTACCGTGGGTGCTACTAGGCCTACGCACCGTGGTCAAGGAAGACCTCCAGTCCTCGGCAGCGGAGTTAGTCTACGGACAACCGCTGCACGTCCCAGGCGAATTCCTTCCGGAGGCTACCACGCCTTGGTCGGCCGAACAGCAGCGCCTCAACTCTTTCTCTTCCGCTCAGCAGTTCGCCCCACTTCCGGTCAACCGACACGGCGAACTCGCACCTCACGTCCCGCCAAACTTACAGCAGGCGCGCTTCGTCTTCGTGCGACACGACGCGCACCGCGGGCCCCTGCGACCCCCGTATGACCGACCGTACGAGGTACTACAAACCGGGGACAAGGTCTTCAATCTGCGACTCAGCGACAGGGTCGACACAGTCTCCATCGACCGGCTCAAACCAGCGCACACAGAACCAGGGGAACAGGTCCCCGTGGCCCGGCCTCCAACTAGAGGCCGTCCCGCCAGCAAGCCAGCACAGCCGGCGGCAAACCGCTCGGCCCCACCAACTAGACCGGCGACCACTCAGAGCCACTCCGGCAGAACCATCAGACCACCATCACGACTCGTCCACTCCTCCTAAGCGGATTCTGGGGGGAGCTCTGTGGCAACACGCCACCACTGGACATAATCCGCTCACGGCGGCACGGACAGTTTAAGCAGACGCCCCCAGCCGGGGGCCCTTTCCTCCAGCAACTTGTTTCCCGCAGGGACAGGCTGTCGGGAGCACTTCCTGTCTGGGGAGTATTTAAGTGGATGCGCGGGCTTTTCCAGTTCCTCTTTGCCATGAGGTTGATTAAAGCAGTTGTGTTTTACTAACTCTGGTCTCGACTCCCACGTTTGCCGCGGTATCTCAACAGTCCCTTTATTACAGATCTCCCTATTAGCAAAATGAGTATTGGAACTCATCTATCTTGTCAATTCCCTTTTTAATTGTTTAACCAAATGGGTCTTCGCTGTCATAGGTCATTTCATTAAGGAGCAGTAGTTGGAATATAGTTAAATACAACATGCAATCAGGATAGACAAAGTAGAGACATGACCGTGACAAGCAGTTGGTATCGGAGCCGATTGGACAGACGGCTGGCGTGTGCAAACAGCTGTTCCCTCCACCGTCTGTGCTAAAAGCTCTTTAGATATCTCTTTTATTCTCTTTTTAGGGGTGGGCCTGGGATAGAATATGGACAGGACTATCTAACCTGTAAGGGCGCTTCCTAAACCAAGGTGCCCAATGGTATGTCGAGTTCTTTGTCTCAAACTTCTGATGAAAACTCTCCTCCGTCCCATGAGATTGTTCTTATCTCTTGTTGGGACCTCTGGTTACCTTTTCTTGGACAGTCTGTTCATCTCAAGGCCTGTTTCTGTGTTATGCCCATTTACATGATTAGAATAGTTCTGTGTCATCAAACTTATCCTGGCTGTTCAGCTGGCAAACCCATTTCTTTTTACAAAACCATTTTACAATCCACAATTTCTTCCAAATCATGATTTCTTACAGGCTAGTGACGCAGATGGTGGGATATGGAGCTTGAAGATTCATTCACTCACCTTGACCAGTCACGTGAGGTCATGAAACTTTTTACAGCACTGGGTTCAGGTCCGGCGGACAACACTCATCGCACTGACAGCTTCAGCAGTCTCCTCTCACAGCCTTCTTGTGTCCGCAGACCTCCAGCCCCCGGCAGGTAGAGGACCTGAGGACATCTTTGAACCTCCAGGACCAAGGCCTCCAGTGCCGCATCAGAAAATCTGCTTGCCGTTTCCCTTGGCTGTTGGGCCATGGCTTTCTCCACAATGACAATGAGGGGTTTCTACAACAAAGCACTTCCCCCTGTATTAGTGCAGAGAGTCTTGGACAAATGTTGTGGACCACGAGACTCCACCCGATATTGGCCCCCCGAATCAGCACTAAGACAATCAGCAGCGCGTATAGCGCTGAGATCAGAGCTACAACCATTATAATGAGCAGGCCGCACAAATTTTGCCTGCTGCCTGCACTACTTTGAACGGGCGTGGGCACATTGCGCTGCCAGCGCCTGTTTTCAGGCCCTATCCAATATCTAGGCCTCTGTCTATTGCATTCTTAGCTTGATTCCCCACTCCTGTTTTTGAGGAATAGAGTCTGTTGGTATTGGATGGCCTTGTAGCTGTTATCATTTTAATCCAATGCCTTTGTATTGGAGCCAAGCTCAACTGAGAATGAGCCTACATTCCAGTCCCTTGTACTTTGTTCATCTTCTGATTAATCTGGTCCCACTGTTCTAATTCCGGTATTATCCTATTAAAGCAGTTCCAGGAGATTCCCAGAGCCTGTTGTCATTGTATTTATGGACAGGGGAGAGTCAGGTGTCACCTCAACCAACTCTCATCATTCCTAGTTTCAGAATGCATTGAACAGTATTTGCCAAATACAAATCCTGGGCGCTCTGACAATGCAGTAATTCAGGGACCTTTCCCGACTTTACAAAGCTTCCTGAAACTGTTCAGCACCATTATTCTATTTTTGGAGCTCCTATGTTACATCATTTCAGTCCCAGCCATCGTGTTGCTCTGGGCTCTCTGATGAAAAGGTATAATCACTGAAAACAGGCAAGAGGATAACAACAGAAAATGCTGGAAATACTCAGCAGGCCAGGCAGCATCCGTGGAGAGAGAAACCGAGCTAACGTTTCAGGTCTGGGACCCTTCATCAGAACTGGAAAAAGCTGGAAATGTAACAGACATTAAGCAGGTGCAGAGACAGGGGGGCGTTTAGGAGGGGAGGAAGGAATTGAAAGAACATACTGTGAAAATGTTGCAAATGGGAATGGCAAAATCATACTGCATGAAAAAAGGGACTGGGGCGAGGCTGTTACTGTGGACTGGGGGCTGTTACTGTGGACTGGGGGCGGGGCTGTGGACTGGAGCGGGGCTGTGTCTGTGGACTGGGGGCTGTTACTGTGGACTGGGGGCGGGGCTGTGTCTGTGGACTGGGGGCGGGGCTGTGACTGTGGACTGGGGGCGGGGCTGTTACTGTGGACTGTTACTGTGGACTGGGGGCGGGGCTGTGTCTGTGGGCTGGGGGCGGGGCTGTGTCTGTGGACTGGGGGCGGGGCTGTGTCTGTGGACTGGGGGCTGTGCTGTGGACTGGGGGCGGGGCTGTGTCTGTGGACTGGGGGCGGTGCTGTGACTGGACTGGGGGCGGGGTTGTGGACTGGGGGCTGTTACTGTGGACTGGGAGCAGGGCTGTGACTGTGGACTGGGGGCAGGGCTGTGACTGTGGACTGGGGGTGGGGCTGTGACTGTGGACTGGGGGCAGGGCTGTGACTGTGGACTGGGGGCTGTTACTGTGGACTGGGGGCTGTTACTGTGGACCCCGCCCCCAGTCCAGATTGGGGAATGCACCAGTAAATGGGGGATTGGGGGTGGGCACCAGTAAATGGGGGATTGGGGGTGGGCACCAGTAAATGGGGGATTGGGGGAGGCACCAGTAAATGGGGGATTGGGGGAGGCACCAGTAAATGGGGGATTGGGGAAGGGGACCAGTAAATGGGGGATTGGGAAAGGCACCAGTAAATGGGGGATTGGGGAAGGGGACCAGTAAATGGGGGATTGGGAAAGGCACCAGTAGATGGGGGATTGGGGAAGGGGACCAGTAAATGGGGGATTGGGGGAGGGCACCAGTAAATGGGGGATTGGGGAAGGGGACCAGTAAATGGGGGATTGGGAAAGGCACCAGTAAATGGGGGATTGGGGAAGGGCATCAGTAAATGGGGTATTGGGGAAGTGGACCAGTAAATGGGAGATTGGGGGAGGGGACCAGTAAATGGGGGTTTGGGGAAGGCACCAGTAGATGGGGGTTTGGGAAAGGCACCAGTAAATGGGGGTTTGGGGAAGGCACCAGTAGATGGGGGTTTGGGAAAGGCACCAGTAAATGGGGGGTTGGGGAAGGACACCAGTAAATGGGGGATTCGGGAAAGGCACCAGTAAATGGGGGATTGGGGAAGGGGACCAGTAAATGGGGGGTTGGGGAAGGACACCAGTAAATGGGGGAATGGGGAAGGGCACCAGTAAATGGGGGATTCGGGAAAGGCACCAATAAATGGGGGATTGGGGGAGGGGACCAGTAAATGGGGGGTTGGGGAAGGACACCAGTAAATGGGGGAATGGGGGAGGCACCAGTAAATGGGGGTTTGGGGAAGGACACCAGTAAATGGGGGATTGGGGAAGGGCACCAGTAAATGGGGGATTTGGGAAGGACACCAGTAAATGGGGGATTGGGGAAGGACACCAGTAAATGGGGGATTGGGGAAGGGCACCAGTAAATGGGGGATTGGGGAAGGACACCAGTAAATGGGGGATTGGGGAAGGGCACCAGTAAATGGGGGGTTGGGGAAGGACACCAGTAAATGGGGGAATGGGGAAGGGCACCAGTAAATGGGGGATTCGGGAAAGGCACCAATAAATGGGGGATTGGGGGAGGCACCAGTAAATGGCGGATTGGGGAAGGGGACCAGTAAATGGGGGGTTGGGGAAGGACACCAGTAAATGGGGGATTGGGGAAGGACACCAGTAAATGGGGGATTGGGGAAGGGCACCAGTAAATGGGGGGTTGGGGAAGGACACCAGTAAATGGGGGATTGGGGAAGGGCACCAGTAAATGGGGGATTGGGGAAGGGCACCAGTAAATGGGGGATTGGGGAAGGACACCAGTAAATGGGGGATTGGGGAAGGGCACCAGTAAATGGGGGGTTGGGGAAGGACACCAGTAAATGGGGGATTGGGGAAGGACACCAGTAAATGGGGGATTGGGGAAGGGCACCAGTAAATGGGGGGTTGGGGAAGGACACCAGTAAATGGGGGAATGGGGAAGGGCACCAGTAAATGGGGGATTGGGGAAGGGCACCAATAAACAGGGGGATTGGGGAAGGGCATCAGCAAATGGGGTATTGGGGAAGAGGGATTTCTAACCTGTGTCACAACGTTTAGTGATTTGTGTATTTGTACTGTGAGATCCCTCGGTATCTCTCCCACATAGACTCGCAACCTCCAAGTGCTAATTGACCTCCCCAATCTTCCTACCTAAATTTATACCTCTCCTTTATCTGTGTTGAACTTCAGTTATCAATTATATGCCCCTTCTGCAAGTTTAATAATATCCTCCTCTAATTTGTTGCAGTCTTTCGCAGTATTGACTGTCCCCCCAGTTTGGTATCATCCGCGAATTTAGAAATTGTGTTTTTGATTCCGAATTCTAAATCGTAATATAAATTGTGAACAACAGTGGTCCCCGCACTGATTAGAAAGGGGTTAATCAATAATCTTGTGGTAAAGATGCATTTAGGCCATGGGAGCATGATATTTTACATTAAGTTTGAGAGTGATGTAGTCCAATCTGAAACTAAGTTATTCAATCTAAAGAGAGGAAACTGCAAGGGTATGAGGGACAAATTGGCCCTAGTAGATTGGGAGACTACACTAAAAGGTATGAAAGTGGACATACAATGGCTAACATTCAAGGGAATAATGCATAATTTGCAACAAACATATATATCTCCAGAGCATAAAAACCCAACAGTAAAAGTGATTCAAACATGACTAACAAAAGAAATTAGAGCGAGTAGTAAGCCAAAGGAGGAAGCTTATAAAGTTGCCAGAAAAAGCGGTTAGCCTGAGGATTGGGATCTTTTTAGAAATCAACAAAGGTGGACCAAGAAATTGATTAAAAAAAAAGGGAAAATGGAATATGAGCACAAACTAACGAAAACTATAAAAACGGATTGTAAAATCTTCTATAGGTATGTGAAAATGAAAAGACTGGTGAAGGTAAATGTAGGTCCTTTATAGTCAGAGAAAGGAGAATTTATAATGGAAATGAGGAAATAGCAGAGAAATTAAATAAATACTGTGTTTCTGTCTTCACGGAGGAAGACACAAAAACATGCCCAGAAATACGAGAAACCCAAGGGTGTGGTGAGAATGAGGAAATTAAAGAAATTATTATTATTAAAAAAACAGTACTAGCAACATTAATGGGAGTAAAAATCGATAAATCCCAAGGACCGGATGACCGGCATCCTCGAGTTCTGAAAGAGGTGGCCATTGGGATTGGCTGTCATTGGCTGTCATCTTCCCAAATTCTATAGATTCTGGAACAGTTCCTGCAGATTGGAGGATAGCAAATGTAACCCCGCTATTTAAGAAAGGAGGGAGAGAGAAAACAGGGAACTACAGACCTGTTAGCTTCACATCAGTAGTTGGGAAAATGCTGGAATCTATTATAAAGGATGCAATAACTGGGCACTTAGAAACTAACAGTAAGATTGGGCAGAATCAAAATGGATTTATGAAAGTGATATCCTGTTTAACAAACCTATTGGAGTTCGAGAAAGTAACAAGTGGCGTAGACAAAGGGGAACTGGTCGATGTGGTGTGCTTGGATTTTCTTAAGGCCTTCGATAAGGTCCCACACAAGCGGTTGGTGAACACAATTAGGGCACATGGAATTGGGGGTAATATACTAGCATGGATTGAGAATTGGTTAACAGACAGAAAACAAAGAGTAGGGATAAACAGGTCTTTTTCAGGATGGCAGGCTGTGACTAGGGGGCTACCGCAAGGATCAGTGCTTGGGCCCCAGCTATTCACAATCTATATCAATGATTTGGATGAGAGGACTGAATGTAACTGTTGGATCCGTGGTTCAGTGGATATGCTATTATTAAATAATCACACGGATGCTGTACATTAACAAATAACAGGTCTTTACTGGAGGAGGGTAGTCTCTAGACTGGGGGTACAGAGGCATGCGCAAAGCTTATATACCGGTGTGGTCACTGCCGGTACTACAGTATACAGGAGCTGTAAAAGTAGTTCTGACTTAAAGGCACATACACTACAATTCCTCCCCTTTTAGATTAGTAATACCCCTAATATTCAAATAACAATTAACATTTCAACATGTACATTAAACAACAATAGTCCATTTATAGATTCAGTCTTTGGGGCAGCTTCCTGACCCTTTCGGGATAGTGCCTTTCCAGAGGTTCTTGTTCTCGGTGCAGAGGCGATTCTGACCCTTTTTCATCGGGTAGTTCATCGGGTTCCACTGCTACTGGGTCTGAAGTAGATGCTACCGGTATGTCGGGTTCATCCCCAGGTACTTGAGACATGGGGTTGACGCGTTCCTGTGATGCTAAGATCTGATCGACGTGGCGTCTCACAATGTTCTCCCCGACATCCACTGTGTACATTAATGGCCCCTGCCTTGTACATATCGTTCCGGGTTGCCACTTCTCTGTTCGATAGTCAAGGGCCAAGACTGGTTGCCCTACATTGAAGCTCCTTGTCGGCTTCTCATTGATGTGCTGGAATTGTTTGTCCTCAACATTTCTTCGCACATTTGGTCTGAGCAAGTCCAGACGAGATCTCAACCTTCGGTTAAAGAACATCATGGCCGGGGTCTGGTTGGTAACTGCATGTGTCGCGTTTCGGTAGGCTAATAAGAAATTGTCCATCTTATGCTGTAGTGGAATTTCATCATCGCACATGGCCTTTATTGCCTTCTTAAAGGTTTGTACGAACCTCTCAGCCAATCCATTTGTGGCTGGATGATACGGGGCGGATGTATAATGCCTTACCCCATTCCTTTTCATGAATTTTTGGAACTCGTCGGACACAAACTGTGGTCCATTATCAGAGCAAATCTGCTCTGGCAACCCGTTTCTGGCAAATATGGTCCGTAGGACGGCAATCATTTTCTCTGTAGTGGCTGAAGACATTTTTATCATCTCAGGCCACTTTGAATGAGCATCCACTACTATTAAGAACATTGAGTCCATGAATGGACCAGCGAAATCAATATGCACCCGTTGCCATGGAGAGGAGGGCCACTCCCATGGGTGTAGAGGGGCATGTGGTGGTGCATTTTGGACCTTCTGGCATCCTAAGCAGCTCTTAGTTCGGTCTTCGATTTGTTGATCGATTCCCGGCCACCACACATAAGCCCTAGCAAGGCTTTTCATTTTCACCCCTCCCAGATGGCCTTTGTGAAGCTCATTGAGCATTCTCTCCCTTAACTTGGGTGGAATTACCACTCGGGATCCACACATCAGGGTCCCCTGGCATACTGACAGCTGTTCTCTTCTGGATGAGAATGCTGGCAACAGTGAGTCGCCATGTGTTGGCCATCCCCTCACCGTCAATTCATATACCCGTGACAGCGTCGGATCATTGCGGGTCTCCTTCTCTATATCCGTGTTTGTTACTGGCAATCGTTCAATTATTGACGAATAAAATATCTCGATAGGGTCCACTGCTGGTGCTTCCTCCACAGTAGGCAGTGGCAGGCGCGATAGCCCATCAGCGTTCCCATGCTGTTTCATGCCTTTATATTCTATTTCATATTGATTCGCCCCTAGAAACAGGGACCATCTTTGTAACCGCTGTGCAGTCATCACTGGAACGCCCTTCTTAGGATTAAAGATGGAGACAAGTGGTTGGTGGTCAGTCAGCAAGGTGAACTTCTGCCCATGCAGATAGTGATTAAATTTTTTTACTCCCCATACTAGGCTGAGGGCCTCCCTGTCAATCTGGGCGTAGTTGCGCTCGGCTGAGGTTAGTGACCGAGACGCAAAGGCTACTGGCCTCTCCAACCCGTCTGGGAATTTGTGCGACAGCACCGCTCCAATACCGTAGGGTGATGCATCACATGCCAAACGAATTGGTAGTGCTGGGTTGAAATGGGCCAACACCTCTTTTGATGTGATCAATTCTTTACACTTCTGGAAAGCTCATCTACGTTCGTCATTCCACTTCCATGGTACCCCTGTTTGCAGTAGGGTGTTCAGCGGTTGTAATACCGTCGACAAATTTGGTAAGAACTTGTGGTAGTAGTTTACCAGCCCGAGGAACGACCTCAGTTGTGACACATTTTCCGGTGCTGGAGCCTTGACTACTGCCTCAATCTTGTCAGGGGACTTATGTAACCCCTCTTCATTGATGACATGGCCACAATATGAGATCTGTTTCTGGAAAAACTCGCACTTGTGGCGATTAGCTCGTAGCCAATACTCCTTTAATCTGGTGAGCACCTTCTCCAAGTTGGCGAGGTGATCACCGTCATTTTCGCCCGTGACCAAGATGTCATCCAAATAACACTGGGTCCCTGGAATCCCTTGCAGGACCTGATCCATCGCCCTTTGCCAGATAGCCAGAGCCGAGGCTACTCCAAACACCAGCCGGTTATATTGATAGAGACCTTTATGAGTATTGATCGTAAGGTAATGTTTCGAAGCTTCTTCTACCTCCATTTGCAAGTACGCCTGGGCTAGATCAATTTTGGTGAAGCGTTTACCTCCAGATAGCGAGGTGAAAATATCCTCAATTCGTGGAAGCGGATATTGCACCGTGTGAAGGACTGGGTTCACTGTCACCTTAAAATTCCCACAGATGCGGACCTTCTTTGGTTCCCCAGGCGTATTACTCAACGACCTCTTCATTACAGTAACGATTGGTGTAGCCCACTCGCTCCAGTCCACTTTGGACAGTACTCCTGAACGTTCCAACCCTTCCAGCTCTGCTTCAACAGCTGGTCTGATCGCATAAGGCACTGGTCTGGCCTTCAGAAACTTTGGGCTTGCATTTTCCACTATTTTAATCATTGCTGTTATTCCTTTTAGTGTTCCTAGTCCCTCCTGGAACACTTCTTTTGCGTCAGTTAGCATTTTTGACAGTCGTCCAGGTGTGACGTCGTCATCCTTTTTGGCCTCAACCTTCAGTGCCTGTATGGAATGCCAATCTAATTGTATCTTCCGGATCCATTCACGTCCTAGCAGTGGTCCTCCATTTGGCAATACATATATATCCATTTTAGGTATTTCCTGGCCTTTATATGTCACTTTCACCCTTACTTTTCCTTTGGGGTAGACCTTTTGCCCCGTATACGGCTTCAAGACAATCTCTGTAGCTTTCAAGGGTATGTGTGAAAATAGCCGCTTGTAGTCTCTTTGATTTATGACTGTTAGAGCTGACCCTGTGTCCAATTCCATTTCCACTTGGACTCCGTCTATCTTGAGTGTAACCCAGATAGTCTGGTGATCCTCCATTTCGGTTACCTTATGTAGTTTCAGACAACCCAGCTCCTTGCTTCCGGAGTCTGTGTCACTTTTCTGTTCGTCTGAACCACTGTCCATCACCTGGTGTACCTTTTTGTACTTCTCCTGTGGAGATTTCTTACTGTTGGTTTTCTTCCCAGACCTGCAGACTTTTGCTATGTGTCCTGCTTTCACACACTGTCTGCACACTTGGTCCTTGAACCAACAATCTTTCTGGTCATGTGTTGTTCTGCCACAGCGATAGCACTCCCCTGTTCCATAGGACATTTCATTGGTGCCATATTCTTGTGGTCTCCATTGTATCTCTGCAGCGCCCCTTGCGGCTGCTTCGTGTGATACTGCCATACTGAAAGCTTTGTCCAGCGTAAGGTCCTTTTCTGATAGAAGCCATTTCTGGGTTCCTTCACTTTGTAGCCCACACACAAACTTGTCCCTTAACGTGTCTGCTAGTCCCGCTCCAAACTGGCAGTATTTCGATAGCTTGCGCAGTTCCGTTAGGTACTCAGCATTGCTTTCGTCTTTGTGTTGGTTCCTTTTATGGAACTTAAATCATTCTGCTATCAACAGCGGTGTGGGGCTTAAGTGGTCCTGTAGGATTTCTACTCTGCTTTCAAAATTCTTGTTTACCGGCTTCTCTGGGGTTATTAGATTTCGCAGTAACCCATAAGTTTTTGCACCCATGGAATTTAACAGAACCAGTGCTTTATTAGCATCTGGCACTTCATTCGCCCTGCAGTACACCTCAATACGTTCCACATATGTCACCCAATCTTCGACTTCATTGTCGAACATAGAGATACTGCCACTCTTCGGCATCCTTGGGTGTGCGTTAACTATCACAAATGGCGCCTCCCGCGCTTCCCCTTCTTCTCCGCTGGCACAAAATGGCGTCTCCCGCGCTTTCCTTCCTTCCCGCGCTCGCCCTTCTTCTCCGCTGCGGCTTCTAAAAATGGCGTCTCCCGTGCTCTTCCTTCTTCTCCGCGGCTCAATGGCGTCTCCCGCGCTCTCCCTTCTTCTCTGCGGCTCAATGGCGCCTCCCGCACTCTTCCTTCTTCTCCGCGGCTCAATGGCGTCTCCCCTTTCTTCGCCCCGCGGACCCTGTTCAGCCCGTGAGCACTGGCTGTGCTCTGCGCGTTCTTCTTTTTATATTTTTCGACGCCGCTCAGTGTTCAACCCCCGGCTGCGCCCTGCGCTCTTCACCCTCTGTCTTACCCCGTCAACGCTGCTCGGCTCTCTCTCCGCCGTCGGTCGGCTCCAGCCGCCGCTGCTCGGGAAGGGTCTGCGCTGGACCTGTCGCCGGTCTCTTACTGCTCGTTGTGGCTGGGGAACCAAGCCCGTCTCTCCACAGCCTCCCCTGCGATGTTGGATCTCTGCCTGACTGCTGGGCGGTTGCTCGTCGTCGACGCCCGTGTTCCTGGCCTCGACTATTTTTTTTTATGTTGCAGGTAGATTCGAATCGACACTCGTCGCCACTGTTGGATCCGTGGTTCAGTGGATATGCTATTATTAAATAATCACACGGATGCTGTACATTAACAAATAACAGGTCTTTACTGGAGGAGGGTAGTCTCTAGACTGGGGGTACAGAGGCATGCGCAAAGCTTATATACCGGTGTGGTCACTGCCGGTACTACAGTATACAGGAGCTGTAAAAGTAGTTCTGACTTAAAGGCACATACACTACAGTAACATTTCCAAATTTGCTAATGATACAAAGCTAGGTGACAGTGTCAGTTGAGAAAAGGATGTGAAGAGGCTTCAAGGGGATCTCGACAGGCTCAGTGAGTGGGCGAGAACATGGCAGATGGAATATAATGAGGATAAATGTGAAGTTATCCACTTTGGTAGAAAAACAGAAATCAGCGTGTATCCTAAATGGTGAAAGATTGGGGAATGCAGATTCTCAAAGAGACCTGGGTGTCCTTGTAAATGAGTCACTGAAAGTGAAACGGCAGGAGCAGCAAGCCATTAGGAAGGCAAATGGTATGCTGGCCTTCATTACAAGAGGATTTGAATACAGGAGTAAAGAAGTCTTACTCCAATTATATCGGGCCTTGGTGAGACCACACCTGGAGTACTGTGTACAGTTTTAGTCTCCTTACCTGAGGAAGGATATACTTTCCATAGAGGGAGTGCAACGAAGATTCAAGAGATTGTTTCCTCGGATGGCGCGACTGTCGTATGAGAAGAGATTGAGTAAACTAGGCCTGTATTCTCTTGAATTCAGAAGAATGAGAGGGGATCTCATTGAACCATACAAAATTATTACAGGGCTTGATAGGGTGGGTGCTGGGAGAATGTTTCCCTTGGCTGGGGAGTCTAGAACCAGGGGCCACAGCCTCAGGATAAAGGGTAGGCCATTCAGGACTGAGATGAGAAGAAATGTCTTCACACAGAGGGTGGTGAATCTTTGGAATTCTCTACCCCAGAGGGCTGTGGAGGCTCAGTCAATGGGTATATTCAAAACAGAAGTCGATAGATTTCTGACTAGTAATGGCATCAAGGGATATGGCGATGGGGCCGTTGATTGGAGCTGAGGCAAATGATCAGCCATGATCTCATTGAATGGTCTACTCGTACTCCTATTTCTTATTGTAGTGGCGCTTCGTAATTTCCAAACCTGCAGCCACTGAGCTTTGAGGCTTTTAACAACGAGTAGACGCATGTCGAAATAAAACGTTCCAAAACGTAACTTTGGCCTAGAAATTCACTTTGGGGCCGCCAGCTGGCGTGCGCCCAAAAGTTAGCGCTGAGCGCGGAGCCAGTTGCGCCCGTCAGATATTCAGTTTTTGCGCCCCAAGTCGGAACCGGGCGCTGTTCCAGGGTGTGCCCGCCCCCGCTTGGGGCGCTGAAACTGAATTTCAGCGCTCTAGGCGCCGCTGCGCCACCCGCTGCGGAGCGGCAGGCTGCGGTACTGCAGGCCTCCTCCTTCTCTTAAGGGGGAGGTGCCTGCAACGGGGAGATCGCCGCTGGATAGTGCCGGCAAATGAGCCCGGCACCACGGAGAAGTGCCGGGTTCACGGAAAGCAGCCGGCAATGCCGCGGGGGGGGGCGGGGTGGAGGAGGCCGGGGAAGGAGGTGCGGGCAGGCCGCCGCGCCGCACCTCCACCTTAAAGCGCCCCACTAAGTCTACAGTACGGCCCCGTTTTCTGATCGCTGTTTGCGGCCGCTGCGGAAGAGGCGGCCGCAACTAAATATGGCGGTCGGGCCGGTAGCGGGGCGGTAGCGGGGCACTGCGCACACCGATGACGTCATCGGTGGCGGCGCAGCGCTACTGGCTAACGCCGCCATTACCGCAGCGCTGAATATCGGCGAAAGCTCAGCAAGTGGCGCAAAAGCCCTCTTTGGGCGAAAACTGGGCGCAAAGCCTACTGAATTTCTAGGCCTTTGTCTTTAAACTGTTCACTGTAACACCTTACAAACAGAATTACAAAGCAGAACACGTTTAAACGAACACGGTCAAAAACTGTATTGCTCCAGCCATCAAAGCCTTTACCTTCTCTCTAGCCTCGTGGAGTTTGAACTGTAAAATGGCTGGATATCGTGTGACAAGCTTAAGGACTGTACCATTGTAGCAAGAATAAAGGGGGTATCTCAGACTATACTACTGGAACAAGAAAATAGGGGGTTTCTCAATACAATAAGTCAGTCAGGTAAATTAACTATTATACTATTTAACCAATATTTTAAAGTATTTTCTTTCTTAAACTTTCATGACTCTTACATTCCGGCCCCTAATTGACTAGGCATATGAAGCATATCAATTACTCAAACATTCTTAAGAGTCATAAACTAATGAGTTCAACATATTTACAATATAAATGTCCACTTTTTTCATTCAGGAACATTTCACGCTGCTTCTTGTAGCAGGCAGAGCTTTGTGATCGGTCTTTCCAGGGTCATGTAACCGTCTGCAAACAATGCATTCAGAGAGTATTTTTCTTATTACAGAATTAGCTCCTGGAATCCAGTATCTTTGTCTTAACTTCGCAGGCACGTGGTTCCTCCCACTGTGTCCAATACTCTGGTGTATATGCTGAAGAATGAGAGTAGCAACCCGGAGGTCCTTAGAAAGGATAGCAGGATGCTTGGCCTCCTCTGGCATAGCAGATTTGTTTAGTCGCCCTCCCACCCTCAGTACTCCATCTTGGAGTGTAGGGTCCAGCTTGTAGATATGACTACCTTTCTTGATTGGAGTATTTCGCTGTAAAGCTTCGATTTCTTCTGGATATCTTTGTCTTTGACTGAAGCAAACTATCTCCATCTCAGCCTTGGCCAAATCCTCCACAGTCAATGAATTCTTACCCAATGTGGTCTTGTGCTGGTGCATATATTGCTGTAGAAGCATTCTCTGCTTATCAGGGTTACTTTCAGACTGATGGATAATGGCTCGATACTCTTTTCTCTTACCGCTCAGGTGTAGCAGCAACTCTTTCAACCTTAGAAACCATGCAGCTGCTTTCCTCAACTGGTGCCATCCTGAGAAATGGTTAACAAGCTTGTTCACTGTGTCAAAGTTCTCTTTCGTAGTTATGAGATTTGCTGTGACTGATCTCTTGACTTCGACGTCGTCTTCAGCAATCTGACTTGGCATATCTGGTCTTTCTGGCCATGATCTCTCTGTTTCCAGCAGATAACTTGGGCCTTGTATCCAAGTTTCGCTCCTCATGAAGTTTTCAGCCTTCAATCCCCGTGAGGCTTGATCTGCTGGGTTTAATGAGGTGTTTACATACCTCCACTGAGATGGTTGTGTAGCTTCTCTAATGGATGAGATTCTGTTTGCTCCGAAGGTCTTGAAGCGTATCTTCTCATTCTCTATATACTTCAGCACCGTCGTGCTATCCGTCCAGAAGACAGATTCTTCTAATGGGAGCTGTAACTCTTTCCGCATCACCTGGTCAACTTTAACTGCAACAACCGCTGCCGTCAACTCCAGTCTCGGGATGGTGACCTGCTTCAGCGGAGCCACCCTGGATTTCCCCATGAGGAAGGCACAATGTTTCTGGCCCTGTTGATTTGTCAGCAAGAGGTAAGTAGCCGTGCCATAGCCGTCCTCACTGGCGTCCGAGAAATGATGTAGTTGAGCCGTCTTTGTAACTCCAAAACTCACAGGCTTGATGCATCTACTGACGTTGAAGCTAGAAAGTTGTTGCAAATCTGTCAACCATCTGAGCCATCTCTGAGCTTGACCTTCTGGGATATCTTCATCCCATCCTCTCTTGTCTCTACACAGCTCTCGTAGGATCAGCTTCACCGGCAGAATGAGTGGTGCCAGGAATCCAAGAGGGTCGTAGATGGTATCGAGGGGCCGTATGGCCTACTCCTGCTCCTACTTCTTATGTTCTTATGTTCTTATGTCATATTATGCGACTTTCTAACTGGAAATACTCATTTGCAAAGGGTTCCCACATGTTGGAAATCAATCGGCCAATTGAGTTAAAATTGCATCAACCTCACACACCCATTTAGATTCGTGTGGGAAACACGAAATTCGGGGAACCCGACAATTCCCCGCACCTGAGTTAAAATCGACCCCATCTAGTTTATTCAGGCTCGAAAAAATCAACACATTATGCAGATAAAACTTGGAAAAGAAAACTTACACAAGTATAAGGGAAAATGTGATCAGACAATTTACTTACCTCTCCAGCTCTCCAAAACTTCAAAGTAACTGCCTCCTGACAAAAATATGTACTAACTGCTGGAGAAACTGGTTATAATCAGGGTGATAAAAAAGCACATTTAATACTTTAACAAAGAAAACACAATGGGCTAGATTTTTGGGGAGCCGTCAGGCGGGGTTTCAGGCATGTGGGGGGAGGGAAAATCCCAAATTTGGGAGTCCCGACACCATCCCGCCCAAAATCCCGCCCCACGTAAGTTTCAGGAGTGGTGGGTACCCGCCCCGCACTGGGACCCGCCGAAACCAGGCGGGAAGGGATTAGTGCCAATTAACTGCCTGTTAACAGATAGTTAACGGGCAGTTTTTAGCCTAATCCCTATTTTGAGGGGTTTCGTGTGGGATTCCCGATGGCTCCAAACCACGCCAGGTAGAGCAGGCGGGCCGTCGGGTTGAAGGAGTTGCAGGGGTCGCGATGCCGGCGCTCAGGTGAGTGATGGGTGCATGAGTGCAAAGGTAAGTGTGTTTGGTGTGTCTAAAGTGTGTAAAGAACTTTTACTTACCTGTACTTACCTTAGCAGCCTTTCTTCCTGTAGCCATCGGGAGCGCATCGCTCAGCCAGAACTGAAAGCTGAATGGCTGCGATCTGTCAAAAGTGACAGCCTTCAGCTTTGAGTGCTGGTGGGAGTTCTAACTGAGTCTGTGCAGAATGACTCAGCTTAGAACTTAGAGTGTCAGTGTTTCACAGCTTCAAGCAGCTGTGAAACGCTGATATTTCATCTGTCAAGAACTCTTGACAGATGACATTTCAGTCTGTGACATCACCTGTTGCCGGGTGGCCCTTAATTGGCCTGCTGAGCCCGCTGGGCGGGCTCAACAAAGTCAATCAAGGGAAAATCGCGCGGATTGGCTGGACGTCGAAGTAGGCGGGTCAAAAACCCGAAAGGGGAAGTCCCGCCTTCTTCTCGACAGGTTCGGCAAAATCTACCCCATTCAATTTACTTGGTGGGTTTTTCACAAGATGTTTAGGCGTCCACTCCTCATCCGAGTCACTAGAAATATACACACGGGGTTGGCGCCCACTACTAGGTCTTGACATGAACGCTGGTTTTGGTATATTCAATCCTGTGAAAATTAAAATATTCCACTCATCTACAGCTGATAACAGCCTGTATTTAAATTGACTTAACTTACTGATGAAAGGCATCTGTTGAATCAAACCATTTTAGAATAATATCAGGTAAGAGCCGCACGGAGGCTTTCCTTTCATCAATGGCATCTGGATTTGTAGTGTATGTACCCGTCTATCTTTCAGGGAAATATTGAATGTAACCGTTCACCTTTAAGGGAACTACTTTAGGTGTGGCACTATTTGTTTGGCTTCTGTATACTGTAATACCGATAGTGACCACACCAGTATATAAGTGTTGTGGCATGATTGCTGGGGCAGATTCGCCCGGACCTTCGAATAGTAAAGACCTGTTTTGTTTGTTACTTCTGAAGTCTGTGTATTTATTAACTGCACAACCCACAGACTTTACAGTGGCGACGAGTCCGATCGTACCCTGCGGCAAGATTACCAAAGCAAGAAGAGCGTCAAAGAGAGGCAACCGCCCTCGTCGTGCTGCTGGAAGAAAACACGAGGCTGCAGCAGGAGAAAGGTGGAAGACTTTAGCAACAAAAGCTTCCATTAGCAACAGGCACTGACTACCCTTCTACCACGGTGCGGAGTGAGCCGATCAGCAGAGAACAAGGCGGCCGAAGAGACTGTGAGTAGGGGAAGGTGTAGAAGGGCAGAGCACTCGACCTCGGTCGAGGGGGAGCTGTGCCGGCCAAAAGTCGGGTGCAACGGCGTCGGGTGACAGCCGGACCACGATCGGCGGGAAAAATCCGGGCAGCGACCGCAGCCACGAAGCGCTGAGCCTGCGAGTAGGCGTGGGAAGAGAAACCCAGCCGCAGCCGGGGAGGGAAACACCGGTCTGCGAGAGGGCTGGGGAGGCGAACGGGAACCGTGCGGGTGAGAGCCGGGTGCGGAGAGAGAGACTGCGAGGAGCCAGTCCAGCGGCTGAGCTGTTCTCCACCAACGGGGTACTCAGAGCCGGCAAAACCGAACGTGCGGGAGTGGGTGAGAGACACAGCCGAAAACGGGGTGAGAAACTGCGCGAGGGCCAGTCCAGCGGCTGAACTGTTCTCCACCAACGGGGTACCCAGGGCCAGTAGCACCGAACGTGCGGGTGAGAGAGCGACAGAGCCGGGGACGGAGAGAGAGACTGCGCGAGAGCCAGTCCAGCGGCTGAACTGTCCTCTGTTAACGGGGTGTGCCCAGCGCCGGTAGAGCCGTGCGGGCGGGAGGAAAAGACATAGCCGAGTAAGGGGAGCTGTGCGGAAGCCAGCCAGCGGCTGAACCTGTCCGCTGTGGGGGAAGCGTACCCCTTCCACCGGGAAGAAACGCGGGAAGCCGCCATTAGGCGGAGAAGACACCAGAAGTGGGAAACCGCCATTGAAGTGGGCGGGGCGAGAAAGGAAGAGCGGGAAACCGCCATTTTCGCGGGAAAACCGCCATCTTGATTGCCATACCGCCATTGAAGTGGGCGGGGAGAGAAGGAAAGAGCGGGAAACCGCCGATTTTGCGGGAAAACCGCCATCTTAGAAATACACAAATAAATAAGAATACTTAAAGAAATACTGGTGCTGCTCCCAAGGGAAGAAAAATGCCTAAGCGAGGGAATATTAATGACTTTAATTCGGAAATAGAAGACTGGGCCACGTACGTGGAACGCATAAAGATCTATTGCGAAGCCAACAAAATAGAGGAAGATGACAAGGCGATAACATTGCTAAACTCGATGGGGGCAAAAACATACGGGCTCTTGAAGCATCTAATAGCACCAAATAAACCAGCGGATCAGACCTTCGAAGAGATTGTGGCTGTGCTGAAGGACCATTTGAACCCCACACCGCTGATGCTGGCTGAACGATTCAAATTCTACGCAAGAACGCAGAAGAAAGACGAAAGCAATGCGGAATACTTGGTCGAACTGCGTAGGCTAGCGAAATACTGCCAGTTCGGAGGGAATCTGACAGAAGCGCTGCGGGACAAGTTCGTATGCGGATTGTCCAAAGAAGGGACGCAGAAGCGACTACTGGAAGAGAACGACCTCACACTGGACAGGGCTGTCCTTATAGCTGCATCGCACGAAGCCGCAGCGAAAGGAACGGCGGAAATGCAACTAAAGGCGGCGGCACTTGGGGTGGACCAAATTACTTCAAGCACAACAAAATGCTACCGTTGTGGGAAGACCACGCATGACCAGAATCAATGCTGGTTTAAGAACCAAGAGTGTAGGAAATGTGGCAAACTGGGTCACATCGCGAAGGTATGCCGGTCCGGGAAAAAAAAACAATAATCAAAGGAAGCCACCACAAGAAAAGTACAACAAGGTACACAAGGTGGCTGAGAAGAGTTCAGACGAACAGAATTCAGACTCAGACCCAAACAACCAGGAGCTGGGTAGTCTGAGAATCCACAATGTGGGTAAAGAAACGGACCTACAGGCCATCTGGGTCATACTAAAAATAGCTGGAGTCCAAGTAAGAATGGAGCTGGACACTGGATCAGCTCTATCAGTCATCAACCGAAGGGACTACCACCGGCTATTCTCTCACATACCTTTAAGAAATGCCAAGTTCGTATTACAGACATACACGGGGCATAACGTATACCCCGTGGGGAAAATAAGAGTCAAGGTGAGAGATAGGGGTAAAGAACACCCAAGAATGAACTTGTACGTATTACCTGAGGGAGGACCACCACTTCTAGGACGGGAGTGGATTAAGAAAATAGACATGGAATGGCATTACCTAAAAGCCATAATGAGGGAGGACTCGGTGCAAGCTATTAGCTCAGATTCTGAAATGGATGATGATAAGACCAAGTCGAATATGGAAGACAAGGCTAAAAGGGACTTGCCGACGATGGGAAAGAAAATGAAGACATGCAGAAGGACTTATGGTACCAAGAAGAATAAAGCTGCAGAGCAGAACTCCAGGTTGGCAGAGAATTCTGAGCCTGTTCAAGCAAAGGATTCATCCATGACGGAAGAACACCGAGCTCGGACGCAAACTTATGTCAAAGTACGACAACAATTAGAACAGTTGAGTGACCGTCTCGTACAAGAGATGAAAAATATGGAAAGGTTCTGGGACACCGAATGGGAGAACCTGGAAAGACTACAGAGACAGCTAGCTCAAGCAGAGAGCGACCATAGAGCCATCATGGTCAAATACCAATCACATTCCCCTGATGCTGTTCAGGAACTAGAATATTTACAGAATGAACCAAAGGAAGAGGAATCTTCAGGGAGCCAGGATTTTATTCCAGTTCTTCTCTACGACTCCTTACAAGCAGAGTGTGAGAAGTTGAAAGAACAGTATGAACAGGCCCAGGCTACAACTCTGGAGGGGGTTAACTCGGCAGCCTCCGAAAAGCTAGTTTCAGTAGAAGCATATGAACAACTAAAGGTTGAACATGAGCAAGAAGTCCAAAGGCTGCAGGAAATTCTTGATGAACTCAAGGCCAAGACAGACTCATCGATAGAAGCTCCATCCATAGATGAGCAATTAGAGGTGAAAATCATGGCAGAGCATGAAAGACAGGATGTCCAAGAACTTATAAAAACATTGAAGGACACCCAAGACAAGTATGAGGCGGCAATGACCGAGGTGCAACAACTTGAAGAACAGATTCAACTGGGAATCCTTTCAGTGGAAGAACAGGACACTGTAAGAATGGTCCCTGAACATGAACTAGAGAGCATCAGGGCGCAACTTTGCCGAGCGCTGAAAGCCAAAGTTCAAGAGGAACGTAAGGTGGAAGTATTGGAGAAAGAGGTGGATGAAATGGAGAAGACTCTGATCCACCGTGTTCCCAGGGAAGAGTTAACGGTCGGCCAACTCCTTCATATGCTGAAGGACAAGACTCGGCAAGGGGAACAATCTGAACACGAGCTTCAATCTTCAGGGGGAACGAGTTCGGAGCTCTCAAAAGTCACGGAGATAGCTGAGGTGGCAACACAAATTTTACAAGGATGCCAAAAGTACATTGAATCACGTCAAGGTGAACAGAAGAATGTGGAAACCGTTATTTCAGTAGAAGGGTTAAATAGCCTGATAACGCAATTACCGATGGAAAGGAAGGTATGGAACTCACAAATGAGGTCCGTCGTGAAGGAATGGCAGATAACCCAGGAAGAGCGGGATGAATATGAATGCATGAAGAAGGCTTTTCAAGAAAGATGTTTAGGGAAGGAACCACCGTCAGCTAACGTCCAGACGGGTGAGGAGGAAGAAGAAGTCTCTCTCGCTGGCCTAACTCAGGACAAACCTGAATATTACCATGACCTGTTGAGTGACACTGAATATTACGAGGATGTGGTCTGCCCAGCTTGTGATGAAAACTCTCAAAGTGCTGAAATCCGGATGAAGCACTTAAGGTCTAAGGAACATAGAGAGTTGGTGGCGCTACAGCTGGCAGCCGAGAAAGGAGCTCTGAGAGTTCCAAAAAGGCAGAAAAGAAAAAGAAGAAGCAGAAGATAATAACTGTCTAAAATATTAGCACATCTACCATTCCAGGCGGGACATTACGAAAGGAGCTAAATTAGTTGAAAAACTGGAAAATGTCAAGACAGCCAGTTGGTTGTAAAAGTCCGCACTGCTGGTTCAACAGGACGAAAGTTCAAGCTGTTACGTCAAGAAAAAGGCTATGGAGGAGTCACGCTAGCCAGGTGAACCGGCTACACCAAAGAAATGTTGTTCGGAACGAGTCAAGATCAGAGACTGAATCTATGAACTGTTTCCGCAGAGACTGAACCTGTGAACTGTTTCCACTGAGATTATATTTGTAAATTGTTTTATATGACATTGACTCCACCGAGATTATATCTGTAATTTGTTTTATAGAAATTTGAAGATATGTATGTTTAACGGGGACTCTGTAAGTAATAAGCTAAAAAGGGAGGATTGTAGTGTATGTACCCGTCTATCTTTAAGGGAACTATTGAATGTAACCGTTCACCTTTAAGGGAACTACTTTAGGTGTGGCACTATTTGTTTGGCTTCTGTATACTGTAATACCGATAGTGACCACACCAGTATATAAGTGTTGTGGCATGATTGCTGGGGCAGATTCGCCCGGACCTTCGAATAGTAAAGACCTGTTTTGTTTGTTACTTCTGAAGTCTGTGTATTTATTAACTGCACAACCCACAGAATTTACAGGATTTAAATCCAGCACAGACTGATCAGCCGAAAAGGTGCTTTTATGTTATGCTGGGGAGCTGGGAGCACAGCACTCAGACCCATGCCCTCTAAGAGTCTTGTTCTCCCAGTATTTGTTTATGCCACTGCTCCCTATTGGACCCATTGGAGAGTCCAAAGGAAGGAGATTAACATTTCTGACAGCTGACGGTCACTCTCAGCTCCGAGGGAAAGGAAGGTCCTTGATGGCATCTGAGATGTAGAGCTTTCCTCCCTTATTCGAATATTTACTGTTTTTATTCTTCATTTAGTTTTACTGACAATCATTTAGTAGTTTTGCACAAAGAGTGGGGTATTGTCACAATAGGAGGGCACCAGTTAATGGGGGATTGGGGAAGGGGACCAGTAAATGGGGGATTGGGGGTGGGCACCAGTAAATGGGGGATTGGGAAGGGCACCAGTAAATGGGGTTTGGGAAGGGCACGAGTAAATGGGGAATTGGGGGAGGGCACCAGTAAATGGGGGATTGGGGAAGGGCACCAGTAAATGGGGGATTGGGAAGGGCACCAGTAAATGTGGGATTGGGAAGGGCACCAGTAAATGGGGAATTGGGGGAGAGCACCAGTAAATGGGGGATTGGGGGTGGGCACCAGTAAATGTGGGATTGGGAAAGGCACCAGTAAGTGGGGGATTGGGGAAGGGCACCAGTAAATGGGGGATTGGGGGAGGGCACCAGTAAATGGGGGATTGGGGAAGGCACCAGTTAATGGGGGAATGGGGGTGGGCACCAGTAAATGGGGGATGGGGAGGGCACCAGTAAATGGGGGATTGGGGGTGGGCACCAGTAAATGGGGGATTGGGAAGGGCACCACTAAATGGGGGATTGGGGGAGGGCACCAGTAAATGGGGGATTGGGGAATGTAATGATATCAGCAAATAGTGATGTTATTTGCCTGTTTGATTATCATGTCTTACCAGCATAGTTGCCTGATTGATTACTTATGCCTGACCAGCAGAGGTCATGTGACAGAGACAAGCAGTTTGGTTTAGTTTCAGTTTCGTTATAGATGCATCACTAGCATGGTGTCTCCTGAAATGCTGTATAAAGAGTTGAACAGACTTTAGATTAAAAGACATTCTCTTTCATAAATGTCTCGTCATTGAACCCACAAAGAAATCAATACATGGTGTCAGAAGTGATTGAAAGAGATGAAGAGAAAAAATCTGAAGTTAAATCAGCTCCCCACAAATTAGCAAGCCAAAAGAGAACATCGTTGCTTACCATTGGAGAATAGCTAACGAAGTGAAAAATGGAAGGTTTACACCCACCGGCGACGCTTCAGTTGACAGGTAATGTGGCTGAAAATTGGAGAAGGTTCAAACAACGTGTGGGGTTGTATTTATCAGCAATCGGAGCTGACGAGAAAAGTAATAAAAGGAAATCGTCACTGTTCTTACATGTCGTGGGTGATGAAGCGCTGGAGGTGTATAATAACTTCACATTCGCTGCTGATGGAGACAAAATGAAGCTAGACAAAATAATGGAACAGTTTGAGGCCTACTGCATACCTAAACGTAACGTGACATTTGAGAGGCACAGATTTTTCACATGTGTACAGAAAATGGGTGATACTATTGATCAGTATGTGACTGAACTGAGAAACAGAAGCAAATCATGTGAATTTGGGGGACTGACAGACTCGCTGATAAAAGACAGACTGGTGTGTGGTATTCCAGATAATGGTCTAAGGGAAAGACTGCTAAGAGAGCAAGATCTAGACCTGGGAAAAGCCATAGCACTGTGTAGGGCTACAGAGACTGTGAAGTCGCAAGCAAAGGAGCTGTTCAGTGACAGTAGCTGCAACGTGGATGCAGTGAGAAAGAACGCACATAAACCGTTTAACAAAACGAGCGCCAATGTGAAAAAAGAGGCGTGCCCAGCGAACGAAAATGAAAGGGACAATCGAAAGTCATGTAGTCGATGCGGTACACAGCATCCACCAAGAAAGTGTCCAGCATATGGTAAAACATGCAATAGTTGCAACAAGAACAACCATTATGCCCGTTGCTGTAAGAACCAAGCGCAACAAAGCAAGGTCCATACAGTAGATGAAAGCGAGATAGAGGAGTTCTATGTAGATGTTGTGTCTGAAAACAAAAAAGAAGAAAGAGACTGGATGTTGACACTAAAAGTGAATGACATACACATTCCATTTAAATTGGATACTGGAGCACAAGTTAATGTGATATCAGAGACTGATTTTAAGAAAATTAGACCCAGACCAAAGATACATGGAATCAAAGTGAAAGTGACAGGATACTCAGGTACTGATATACCAGTGAAAGGAAGATGCATTGTCAAAGTAACACACAAGGACAGAGAGCACACACTAGCATTAATCGTGGTGCCAAAGGATGTGCAAGCCATACTAGGTTTAAAAGCCTGTGAGAGACTGAACCTGGTAAAGAGAGTCCTCGTTGTGGAAAGCGAAGGAGAGACAGTCTATGATGAACTCATGAAAGAGTACAACGACCTATTTAAGGGTCTAGGCTGCATTCCAGGAGAACACACGATCAGAGTAGATAAAAGTATGGCACCGGTCATACATCCATGCAGAAAAGTTCCGTTTGCTCTTCAAAAGCAACTGAAGGCAGAGTTGGACAGGATGGAAAGCCTGAACGTGATTCAAAAGATAGATGAGCCAACTGAGTGGGTGAGTTCCCTCGTCGTAGTGGACAAAAAGAATGGAAAGCTCAGAATTTGCCTGGATCCAAGAGATCTAAACAGAGCAATAAAGAGAGAGCACTTCAAGCTTCCTACACGTGAGGAAATCATGGCACAGTTTGCAAATGCAAAGTATTTCAGCAAGTTAGATGCTTCATCAGGATTTTGGCAGATGAAATTGGACGAAGCAAGTTCAAGACTGTGCACGTTCAACAGTCCATTTGGCAGATACAGATTCCTAAGGTTACCATTTGGCATTGCCTCAGCTCCTGAAGTGCATCACAAAACTATCCATATGATCTATGAGCACCTGGAGGGAGTTGATACATCAATGGATGACATCATAGTATGG
This sequence comes from Somniosus microcephalus, assembly GCF_052327205.1. NCBI lineage: Eukaryota > Metazoa > Chordata > Chondrichthyes > Squaliformes > Somniosidae > Somniosus > Somniosus microcephalus. The sequence goes on along the minus strand of NC_140988.1, from coordinate 372,509,757 downwards.
GGAACCACGAGAACTGAGCATGACGAGAGACTGAAAAAAGTGCTGGAAGCAACAAGGAAAACAAACCTGAAGCTGAATAGAGAGAAATGCCAGCTCGGGGTGACAGAACTGACATTCGTGGGAGATATCCTTAGCAGTGAGGGCATCAGACCAGATCCCAGAAAGGTGTCCGCCATTGAGAATATGCCAAAGCCACAATGCAAAAAGGACGTGCAGAGGTTTAATGGAATGATCAACTACATGGGGAAATTCATATCCAACCTCTCAGAAAAGATGGCGCCACTGAGAAGACTAACTGAAAAGAACATAGAATGGGAATGGAATCATGAGCATGAGAAGTCATGGAGCGATCGAAAGAAACTGCTCACAGAGGAACCAGTTCTGAGGTTTTATGACCCAGCGAGACCCATCAAGATATCATCAGATGCATCACAGAGTGGGCTCGGTGCCGTTCTTCTGCAAAAATATGACTACTGGCAACCTATTGCATATGCATCGCGCTCAATGACAGACGCGGAGACGCGATATGCTCAAATAGAAAAGGAGCTGCTCAGCATCACATACGCCTGTGAAAGGTTTCACCAGTTTGTGGCAGGACAAGCAATCAGTGTAGAGACTGACCATAAGCCCTTGATTGCATTGTTCCAAAAGCCACTAAATAGCTGTCCGCTTAGAATACAAAGAATGATGATCAGGCTGCAACGCTATACACTGAATGTTGCGTACACACCGGGTAAGCTGATGTATACAGCAGACACGTTGTCCAGAGCTGTTGACCCAAGTGAGCCCGCAAATACCACAATGGATGAAAAAGTGAACGCCTACGTGGACATGATCACAAGTGCACTGCCCATAGCAGATGCAAAAATTGAGCTTATAAAGACTGAGACAAACAAAGATGAAACAATGAGACGACTGAGGAAAAGCATGTTGGAGGGATGGCCCAACATGAAGCAAGACTGCTCACCTGACATGGCAGAGTACTGGAACTGCAGGGCGGAACTATCAGTGGTCGAAGACATCATCTACAAAGGAAGTAAAATAGTTATCCCAAAGAGTCTGAGAAAAGAGATGTTAAAAAAGATCCATGGAGGACATCTGGGAATCGAAAAGTGTAAGAAAAGAGCACGAGAGGTGATGTACTGGCCACGAATCAACCAAGATGTGACAAATGAGGTGTCAAACTGCACAATATGCCTGAAATATCGAGCAAGCAATCCGGTAGAACCACTAAAGCCACACCCAGCACCAGACAGACCTTACCAGAAGGTAGGCGCTGACCTATTCGTATGTCAAGGGAAGGACTATCTTGTAGTCACAGACTATTACTCCCTGTATCCAGAGGTTTGTAGACTGCACACCACCACTGCAGATGCTGTGATAACATGTATGAAAGCCATATTCTCCAGACATGGCGTGGCAAGCGAGGTCTTCACAGACAACGGACCTCAGTTTTACAATGCAAGTTTCCGACACTTTGCCAAAGAGTGGGACTTTGTCCACACAACGTCAAGTCCTCACTATCCACAGTCCAATGGTCTAGTGGAAAAATCGGTCCAGACAGTGAAAAGACTGATGTACAAGGCAAAAGACAGTGGAACTGACTTCTACCAAAGCATGCTTGTATACCGCACAACGCCGCTCGAGTGTGGTAAGTCACCAGCCCAACTCCTGATGGGATGTCGTCTAAGGTCAAACCTACCCATCCCGGAGAACCTCCTGAAAACAAAAGAGGGGGAGAAAGTGAGGAAGTTCAAAGAACAACAGAAAGAAAAGCAAAAGTACTACTATGACAGAGGAACACAAAACCTACCTGAACTCCACACTGGTGACCAAGTAAGGTTCAAAGACAAAACAAACATATGGACTCAGAAGGGAACTGTCCTGAGTGAAGTTCAACCAAGATCATACACCATTCAGACAGATGAGGGTGCTGTTCTGAGAAGAAATCGTCGAGATCTTCTCATGGGACCAGCCACAGCAGGTCAAGAGACTGATACTGTTGAACAACCTGATCACACAGCTGAGAAATCATCATCGGAGGCAACAACTCAGATTCAAGGACAATCAATCAGAAAATCCTCAAGACACGTGAAGCCTCCTGAGAGACTCATTGAGCAAATTTAAGGACTATTGTTATAGAAGGAAGTAATGTTATCTTATTCTTTCTTCAAGTTCTCGTGTATTTACATATTTCATGTGAACACACAAAGCAAGGTTAAAAAACCTTGATCATGATAATGATAATGTAAGTTCATTAAGTGTTACAGTTAAAATGCAGATTAATACAAAGAAAACATGTTGTTAGTTAAAAGTAAAATACTTTTGTTTTAAGAAAAGGAGATGTAATGATATCAGCAAATAGTGATGTTATTTGCCTGTTTGATTATCATGTCTTACCAGCATAGTTGCCTGATTGATTACTTATGCCTGACCAGCAGAGGTCATGTGACAGAGACAAGCAGTTTGGTTTAGTTTCAGTTTCGTTCCAGATGCATCACTGGCATGGTGTCGCCTGAAATGCTGTATAAAGAGTTGAACAGACTTTAGATTAAAAGACATTGGCCTAGAAATTGAGTGCTCTTAGCGCCGATTTTGCGGCGCTAGAGGGCCCAGCGCTGCAATTGGCGCCGGCGCCGAAATTGCCTGGGGCCCTTCCGCCGCGGTAGACCGGTAGCGCTGCGCCGGCACCGATGACGTCATCGGTGTGCGCAGCGTCCCGGTTGCCGTGGTAACCCGGCCCCAAGCCGAAATTCAGTTGCGGCCGCCTCGCCAGTGGCAGCCGCAACTAAGACTCCGGCAAACGAGTGCTGCCGGAGTCTGCGCCGGCGCTTTGAGGAGGCGCGGCGGCCGGCCGCTTTCCCGCCGGCCGCCTGCCCGCAGCTCCCTCCCCGGACTTCTCCCCACCCCCCCCCCCCCGGAACAGATGCAAGCCCGGCACTTGTCCGAGGTGCCGGGCTCATTTTTGAGAAGATTTGCGCGGGCCGCGGCCGGGTGCAGGCAGCTCCTCCTTAACGGAAGGAGGAGGCCTGCACTTCCCCAGCCTGCCGCACCGCATCGGGTGCCGCAGCGCCGGAATTGCGGCGTGAAACGGCAGTTAGCGCCCTTTTCCAGGCGCTAAGACCCTTCAGTAGCGCCGGCAGCCGTTTGGGCGCGGCGCCACTGAATTTTTGGCGCGTGCAGGGGACTTAGCGCCGGCACTAATTTCCGGCGCTAAAGCCCTGGCTAAGCCAAAACCCAATTTCTAGGCCATTCTCTTTCATAAATGTCTCGTCATTGAATCCACAAAGAAATCAATACAGGGAAGGCACCAGTTAATGGGGGATTGGGGGTGGGCACCAGTAAATGGGGGATTGGGGAGGGCACCAGTAAATGGGGGATTGGGGAAGGCACCAGTTAATGGGGGATTGGGGGTGGGCACCAGTAAATGGGGGATTGGGGAAGGCACCAGTAAATGGGGGATTGGGGGAGGGCACCAGTAAATGGGGGATTGGGGAGGGGACCAGTAAATGGGGGATTGGGGGAGGGCACCAGTAAATGGGGGATTGGGGAAGGGCACCAGTAAATGGGGGATTGGGGAAGGGCACCAGTAAATGGGGGATTGGGGAAGACACCAGTAAATGGGGGATTGGGGAAGACACCAGTAAATGTGGGATTGGGGAAGGGGACCAGTAAATGGGGGATTGGGGAAGGCACCAGTAAATGGGGGATTGGGGAGGGCACCAGTAATTGGGGGATTCGGGAAGACACCAGTAAATGGGGGATTGGGGAAGGCACCAGTAAATGGGGGATTGGGGAAGGCCCTTGTAATTGGGGGATTCGGGAAGGCACCAGTAAATGGGGGATTGGGGAGGGCACCTGTAAATGGGAGATTGGGGAGTGTACCAGTAAATGGGGGATTGGGGAGTGTACCAGTAAATGGGGGATTGGGGAGTGTACCAGTAAATGGGGGATTGGGGAGTGTACCAGTAAATGGGGGATTGGGGAGTGTACCAGTAAATGGGGGATTGGGGAGTGTACCTGTAAATGGGGGATTGGGGAGTGTACCAGTAAATGGGGGATTGGGGAGTGTACCAGTAAATGGGGGATTGGGGAAGGCACCAGTAAATGGGGGAATGGGGAAGACACCAGTAAATGGGGGATTGGGGAGTGTACCTGTAAATGGGGGATTGGGCAGTGTACCAGTAAATGGTGGATTGTGGAAGTCACCAGTAAATGGGGGATTGGGGAAGGCACCAGTAAATGGGGGATTGGGGAAGACACCAGTAAATGGGGTATTGGGGAAGGGCACCAGTAAATGGGGGATTGGGAAATGCACCTGTAAGTGAGGGATTGGGGACGACACCAGTAAATGGGGGATTGGGGAAGGGCACCAATAAACAGGGGGATTGGGGAAGGGCATCAGAAAATGGGGTATTGGGGAAGAGGGATTTCTAACCTGTGTCACAACGTTTAGTGATTTGTGTATTTGTACTGTGAGATCCCTCGGTATCTCTCCCACATAGACTCGCAACCTCCAAGTGCTAATTGACCTCCCTAATCTTCCTACCTAAATTTATACCTCTCCTTTATCTGTGTTGAACTTCAGTTATCAATTATATGCCCCTTCTGCAAGTTTTATAATGTCCTTCTCTAATTTGTTGCAGTCTTTCGCAGTATTGACTGTCCCCCCAGCTTGGTATCATCCGCGAATTTAGAAATTGTGTTTTTGATTCCGAATTCTAAATCGTAATATAAATTGTGAACAACAGTGGTCCCAGCACTGATTAGAAAGGGGTTAATCAATAATCTTGTGGTAAAGATGCATTTAGGCCATGGGAGCATGATATTTTACATTAAGTTTGAGAGTGATGTAGTCCAATCTGAAACTAAGTTTTCAATCTAAAGAGAGGAAACTGCAAGGGTATGAGGGACAAATTGGCCCTAGTAGATTGGGAGACTACACTAAAAGGTATGAAAGTGGACATACAATGGCTAACATTCAAGGGAATAATGCATAATTTGCAACAAACATATATATCTCTAGAGCATAAAAACCCAACAGTAAAAGTGATTCAAACATGGCTAACGAAAGAAATTAGAGCGAGTAATGAGCCAAAGGAGGAAGCTTATAAAGTTGCCAGAAAAAGCAGTCAGCCTGAGGATTGGGATCTTTTTAGAAATCAGCAAAGGTGGACCAAGAAATTGATAAAGAAAGGGAAAATGGAATATGAGCACAAACTAACGAAAACTATAAAAACAGATTGTAAAATCTTCTATAGGTATGTGAAAATGAAAAGACTGGTGAAGGTAAATGTAGGTCCTTTATAGTCAGAGAAAGGAGAATTTATAATGGAAATGAGGAAATAGCAGAGAAATTAAATAAATACTGTGTTTCTGTCTTCACGGAGGAAGACACAAAAACACGCCCAGAAATACGAGAAACCCAAGGGTGTGGTGAGAATGAGGAAATAAAAGAAATTATTATTATTAAAAAAACAGTACTAGCAACATTAATGGGAGTAAAAATCGATAAATCACAAGGACCGGATGACCGGCATCCTAGAGTTCTGAAAGAGGTGGCCATTGGGATCGTGGACGCATTGGCTGTCATCTTCCCAAATTCTATAGATTCTGGAACAGTTCCTGCAGATTGGAGGATAGCAAATGTAACCCCGCTATTTAAGAACGGAGGGAGAGAGAAAACGGGGAACTACATACCTGTTAGCTTCACATCAGTAGTTGGGAAAATGCTGGAATCTATTATAAAGGATGCAATAACTGGGCACTTAGAAACTAATAGTAAGATTGGGCAGAATCAAAATGGATTTATGAAAGGGATATCCTTTTTAACAAACCTATTGGAGTTCAAGAAAGTAACAAGTGGCGTAGACAAAGGGGAACTGGTAGATGTGGTGTGTTTGGATTTTTTTAAGGCCTTCGATAAGGTCCCACACAAGCGGTTGGTGAACACAATTAGGGCACATGGAATTGGGGGTAATATACTAGCATGGATTGAGAATTGGTTAACAGACAGAAAACAAAGAGTAGGGATAAACGGGTCTTTTTCAGGATGGCAGGCTGTGACTAGGGGGGTACCGCAAGGATCAGTGCTTGGGCTCCAGCTATTTACAAACTATATCAATGATTTGGATGAGAGGACTGAATGTAACATTTCCAAATTTGCTAATGATACAAAGCTAGGTGGCAGTGTCAGTTGAGAAAAGGGGATCTCGACAGGCTCAGTGAGTGGGCGAGAACATGGCAGATGGAATATAATGTGGATAAATGTGAAGTTATCCACTTTGGTAGAAAAAACAGAAATCAGCGTATATCCTAAATGGTGAAAGATTGGGGAATGCAGATTCTCAAAGGGACCTGGGTGTCCTTGTAAATGAGTCACTGAAAGTGAAACAGCAGGAGCAGCAAGCCATTAGGAAGGCAAATGGTATGCTGGCCTTCATTACAAGAGGATTTTGAATACAGGAGTAAAGAAGTCTTACTCCAATTATATAGGGTCTTGGTGAGACCACACCTGGAGTACTGTGTACAGTTTTGGTCTCCTTACCTGAGGGCGGATATACTTTCCATAGAGGGAGTGCAACGAAGGTTCAAGAGATTGTTTCCTCGGATAGCGCGACTGTCGTATGAAAAGAGATTGAGTAAATTAGGCCTGTATTCTCTTGAATTCAGAAGAATGAGAGGGGATCTCATTCAAGCTTACAAAATTATTACAGGGCTTGATAGGGTGGATGCTGGGAGAATGTTTCCCTTGGCTGGGGAGTCTAGAACCAGGGGCCACAGCCTCAGGATAAAGGGTAGGCCATTCAGGACTGAGATGAGAAGAAATTTCTTCACACAGAGGGTGGTGAATCTTTGGAATTCTCTACCCCAGAGGGCTGTGGAGGCTCAGTCAATGCTCCTATTTCTTATGTACCTATGTTCTTACGTATTAACAGTTACTAATTTAATATAGTACAGGTAGACTATCCCTTATCCGAAAACCTTGGGACCAGCTGTGTTTCGGAATTCGGAATTTTTCGGATTTCAGAACGGATGAAATGGACAAGAGGCAGGGGGGAGGGGGGAAGTCGGACATCGCGGGGGGGGGAGTCGGACATCGCGGGGGGGAGTCGGACATCGGGGGGGAAAGTCGGACATCGCGGGGGGGAAGTCGGACATCGCAGGGGGGGAAGTCGGACATCGCGGGGGTGGGGCTAATCGGACTTCTCGGGGGTGGGGAGGGTAGGGAAGCTTGTTGAGCCTGAGGAAAACACTTCTGCTCCTCCTTGCCCACAAGCAGTGCAATAAAGGCACTTACCTCACGGTTCCAGCCCTTCGCACCTCCTTTTACCTTCAGCTTTTACACTGGAAATACCGAGAGACGCTCCAGGAAAAAACTTTCGGTTTTCAGAGGTTTTAGGTTTTCGGAAGTGCGGATAAGGGATAGTCTACCTGTATTAACAGTTACTAATTTAACGTGGTATTAACAGTTACTAATTTAATATAGCATTAACAGTTACTAATTTAATATCGTACTAACAGTTACTAATTTAATGTGGTATTAACAGTTACTAATTTAATATAGCATTAACAGTTACTAATTTAATATAGTACTAACAGTTCCTAATTTAATGTGGTATTAACAGTTACTAATTTAATATAGCATTAACAGTTACTAATTTAATATCATACTAACAGTTACTAATTTAATGTGGTATTAACAGTTACTAATTTAATATAGCATTAACAGTTACTAATTTAATATAGTACTAACAGTTACTAATTTAATGTGGTATTAACAGTTACTAATTTAATATAGCATTAACAGTTACTAATTTAATATAGCATTAACAGTTACTAATTTAATATAGTACTAACAGTTACTAATTTAACATGGTATTTACAGTTACTAATTTAATATAGCATTAACAGGTACTTATTTAATATAGTGTTAGCAGTTACTAATTTAATGTCATAGTAACAGTTAATTTAATAAAGTATTCTCAGTTACTAATTTATGATAGTTTTAACAGTTAATAATTGAATGTATTATTAACAGTTACTAAACTCCAAGCTACTGCTTTAACCCTAACCAACTATTTAACCCCAGCTGGCCCCTAAGTTGAAGAGCAGAAAGACGGTGTGACCTTTACCAAGCAGTCAGTTGCCAGTCTTTCCGTCAGTTAATAAGAGCCATCAGTTCAGGGGCTGACTGACTCTGTGATTGTTGTTCCAGTTCTGGTGGATGGGAGATTCCCCAGACTCAGGTTCCAGGCGGTCACTGCTCCCTCCAAACGGTACAGTACCCAGACTGGTTAAAGGGTCATTTCAGACTTTATAATCTCAGATTGACATTCACTGTCCAGCACTGTTCACCTCGGTTACATTCTTCAATATTTACAAACCTCATTTCAGCTCCTCATCCCACCGTGGGATAAATAGGGAGATGTTAATAGGAGAGTTTGTTTTACCGGGTATTCAAATCCCTGTCCCTGGACCCTGGAGATAAAGATCAAAAACTGCAGCAGTTCCTTATTTTATGAGCTGAAACAGGGCTTGTTGCACAGGTACACTGGGGGGGGGCGGGGCAAAGGTCAGGAACTCGGGGGGGCAAAGTTCATGAACTCGTGGGGTGCAAACGTCATGACCTGGGGGCAAAGGTCAGGAACTCGGGGGAAAGGTCAGGAACTCGAGGGGGCAAAGGTCAGGAATACGGGCGGGGGGCAAAGGTCAGGAACTCTGGGGCAAAGGTAAGGAATTCGGGCGTGCGATGGTCAGTAACTCGAGAGTCTCTCACCACAACTCTCTGTTTTTATATCTATAAGCTAATTTTGTATCCATGCCGCTACTGCCTCTTTTATCCCATGGGCTTCAATTTTGCTAACAAGCCTAGTATGTGGCACTTTATCAAAAGACTTTCAGAAGGCTTTTGATAAGGTCCCGCATAAGAGATTAGCGTGTAAAGTTAAGGCACATGGGATTGGGGGCAAGGTATTGACTTGGATAGAGAACTGGTTGGCAGACAGAAAGCAAAGAGTTGGAATAAAGGGGTCTTTTTCCGAGTGGCTGGCAGTGACTAGTGGGGCACCGCAGGGATTGGTCCTTGGGCCCCAGCTATTCACAATATATATTAATGATCTAAACAAGGGAACTAGATGTAATATCTCCAAATTTGCAGACGACACAAAGCTGGGTGGGCATGTGTGCTGTGAGGAGAAAAACTCCAGTATGATTTGGACAGGTTGGGTGATTGGGCAGAAGCATGGCAGATGCAGTATAATGTGGATAAATGTGAGGTTATCCACTTTGGTGGCAAAAGCAGGAAGGCAGATTATTATCTGAATGGCAATAGATTGGGAGAAGGGGAAGTGCAACGAGACCTGGGTGTCCTTGTGTACCAGTCGCTGAGGATAAGCATGCAGGTGCAGCAGGCGGTGAAGAAGGCATATGGCATGTTGGCCTTGGTCGCGAGAGGGTTTGAGTACAGGAACAAGGATGTCTTGCTGCAGTTGTACAGGGCCTTGGTGAGACCACATCTTGAGTATTGTGTGCAGTTTTGGTCGCCTTATCTGAGGAAGGATGTCCTGGCCATGGAAGGAGTTCAGCAAAGATTCACCAGGCTGATACCTGGGATGGAAGGAATGACATATCAGGAGAGATTGGGTCGATTGGGCTTGTACTCGCTGGAGTTTAGAAGAATAAGAGGGGATCTCATTGAAACTTATAAAATTCTGACAGGACTGGACAGACTAGATGCAGGAAGGATGTTCCCGATGGTCGGGCAGTTCAGAACCAGGGGTCACAGTCTAAGGATAAGGGGTCGGCCATTTAGGACAGAAATGAGGAGGAATTTCTTCACCCAGAGAGTGGTGAACCTGTGGAATTCTCTACCACAGAAGGCAGTAGAGGCCAATTCATTAAATATGTTCAAGAAGGAGTTGGATATATTTCTTAAGGCTAAAGGGATCAAGGGTTATGGGGAGAAAGCAGGGACCGGGTACTGAATTTGGATGATCAGCCATGATCACATTGAATGGGGTAGCAGGCTCGAGGGGTGAATGGCCTACTCCTGCTCCTATCTTCTATGTTTCTATGTTTCTATGACCTGATACGTTAACTCTGTTTCTCTGTCCACAGATGCCGCCTGACCTGCTAAGTATTTCCAACATTTTCTGTTGTTGTTCATGGAGAATATTCCTGCTCTTTGAGTACTGCCATGGGATTTTTAATATCCCCCAAAATGAAGAGGTGACCTCGGTTCGAGGTCTCGTTTGAAGAATGTTAGAATCACAGAATGATACAGCACAGAAGGAGGCCATTCAGCCCATCGTGCCTGTGCCGGCTCTTTGAAAGAGCGATCCAATTAGACCCACCATTCTGCTCTTTCCCCAGAGCCCAGCAAATATTTCCTTTTCAAGTATTTATCCAATTCTCTTTTGAAAGTTTTTATTGAATCCGCTTCCACCACCCTTTCGGGCAGTTCATTCCCTCTATTGTCTACCATTTCATTAATGCAGCAGTCCCTCAGTACTGCAATAGAGGGCTGGGTTTTACCAACCTCGGCGGGTCTGTGGCAGGCGATGTTGGTGGCGGGTCCGGCCTCGCTGCTGGCTCCAGCCCACTGTCCAAAATGACTTTTCCCTGATTTCCCCAGGAGACCAATGCAGCCCGGTTGCACACTGCACAGGAGGACACAAGCAGGGATGTCGTCAGGAGGACCAGGCTGCAGCGGCGCAAACCTTTCAATGGTCTCAGTAGATCACGAAACGTTACTGCAAAGACACACTCGACCTCATCCTCCTCAGGCCTCGAACCCATCACTCTGCCTTTCCTACCCTACCCCTGCACATCCTTACTCACACCAACTTACCTTGCACCTCCACCCATCCCTCTCTATCTACATTATCACTTCCCCATCTCACTAACCACCCCTCACACTCACCCTCATCCTAGTGCAATCATACCAACTAACAACACACAAGGGTTGGCACTTGTGTGTTTTAGCCAATGCTCATGTGAAGTTTCTGTTAATGTGGTGTCAAACATTGAAATCTTTATTTTCAACACTTTGCGTTCTTGGACAGGTTTGTGTGCACCTTTGGAAGTGGCTTAGTGAGTTGCAGTGAATGGTGATGAGTAAGAAAGGAATGGCTTGGGCATTGTAGGGATGCTTTATGGTGTTGGTGTGGTGTGGTGCCAACCTGGTGCATCATGTGGCAGCCAGGGTGTACAGCATCAAGTGAAGTAAATCTGGCCATGGTGAGGCCATCCCTGGCGTCACGGGCAGCAATGTGGTCAGGTGGTGATGCCTGGTGTCCTGTGCAGCATCAGTTGATTGCGGAAAATGTGTTGTTGTTGGTGCTGCTGGTGTGACTGGTGCTGCTGGTGTTGGGGCTGATCGTGGTGGGGTTCTGAGGACCAAGGTGAGATAGTTTCAAAGGCACCGATGCTGATGTAATAGATAGCAAGTGAAGTTAAGATGACAGAAGTGATCTGTCAATGGTGAGAGAGGTTGTTCCAATGAGGTGACAGTGGACACAGAGTTTATTTCAAACACTTGCAATCTGCATAAAGCTCAATCTGTCTTCCAAATGCAGTAAGCAACAGCTTCTGAGCTTGGAAAGTGAACAGCTGAGAGATGGGAGCTTTTATAGCACATTTGCAGCTGTCAAGTAATGAGATCAGTTCATGGTCATACAATTCCCAACCTGCTTACCTGACATGATCCCAAGCAGCATGGACCCCGTGGGCGACCTCGTAAAGTGGTAAGGTGAGCTCAAAATACTTCTTAATTGGCTTTTGACAAGGTCATAATGACCTGAATTGCCTTCCCCACCGCTGCGTGTCAGGTCTGTTCAGCGCTGACAGACCCGACATCTGGGAAAGGTGCGTGGCAGCGGGTTGACAGCGGGGTCTCGACCCACTGACAAAAATAAACATTTTCCCACCCGACCCACCACCGAATGCGCCCACTGACCCCCCCGAAAAATTCCCCGCAAAGTGTCAGCCCAGTTCATGCACTCAAGTCTGGTGTGGCCCTTTCACTTACAACCTTCCAGCCCAACAGTGAGAGTGCTAAGGGAACACTCCCTGATCTCAAAGGTAAATGAGGCAAAACTTCACATATATCTAGCTGACCTTACGTCTTACATTATACGTTCTTGCCTGATTGCCTTATTCCACATGAGATTTTCACAGTCCAGTAGCTCAGAAAACATTATATTCCACATAACATTCAATCATCTCGATTTTTACACTGTCAATCCCATTGTTAATTAAATAGATCCTTCTTAACACATGAAAGTGTTAACACACTGTCAATCCCATTGTTAATTAAATAGATCCTTCTTAACACATGAAAGTGTTAACTGGGAGACTGTTCCACATAGCCACGGAAGATGATACTTCCAATGGAACACCCCAGATTCTTCCTCATAATCCCATTCAGTTGGTGCGTACAATCTGGAGTTTGCCTCTGTGGTCCCTCTTACATTCTCTTTGATTCCAACCCACTTTTCTCTACAACTAATGTGCCGCTCCTTTATAAGCTGCACTTCAGCCTGTTCTTCTTTTCGTCAGTTGGATGTCTGAAATGTACGTAAGCTCATCACTATTTTTAAAAGCATCCAAGTATAAGAGTAAAGACGTCTTATTGCAATGATATAGGGCCCTGGTGAGACCACACCTGGAGTACTGTGTACAGTTTTGGTCTCCTTACCTAAGGAAGGATATACTTGCCATAGAGGGAGGTGCAACGAAGGTTCACCAGACTGATTCCTGGGATGGGGGGGTTAACCTATGAGGAGAGATTGAATGGACTAGGCCCTTATTCTCTAGAGTTTTGAAGAATGAGAGGTGATCTCATTGAAAAATATAAAAATCTTACAGAGTTTGACAGGGTAGATGCAGGGAGGATATTTCCCCTGGCTGGGGAGTCAAGAACCAGGGGTCACAGTCTCCAAATAAGGGGTCGGCCATTTAGGACTGAGATGAAGTGAAATTTCTTCACTCAAGGGTGGCAAATCTTTGGAATTCTCTACCCCAGAGGGCTGTGGAGGCTCAGTCATTGAGTATATTCAAGACAGAGATCAATAGTTTTTTGAATATTAAGGGAATTAAGGGATATGGGGATAGTGCAGGAAAGTGGAGTTGAGGTCGAAGATCAGCCATGATCTTATTGAATGGTGGAGCAGGCTCGAAGAGCCAAATGGCCTACTCCTGCTCCTATTTCTTATGTTCTTATAACTACTGATAAATCCATATATATAGTTTCCATTGGCCTGATGCGGAGGTGCGCAGTCTCTCATTGTAGGAACACGCCTTACTTAGCTTAGCCTAGAAAACTTGGGCACAGGTTGGCAAGAGCCAAATAATGAACCGCAACTATCTGCAAGAGCTCTGCTTGAGCTTAACCAGCTAGGATATGCAGCTGATCAGCATATGGTGAGCTGCTTGTTCAGCTAAGACTACCTTGCTTGTTAGGGTTGGAGGAAAGACTGAGAGGAAAGAATCTTAACTCCGCCAGTCACAAGCCTAACCAGACAGACCTCAACACTGCCCAAGGGTAATGCGCAACACAAGGGGATTGATTGATTCCATTTGACTATCATCAGGAGCTAAATGAACCCCAAGGAAAGCTCTCTGCAGCACCCCCTACCCCTACTCCAAGGAGGATAGTCCGCCCTGAATATGTCCTGAAGCAAAACAGATTTGGTACTTATTAAGTCAAATCACTGCGGAGTAGCAATAAACAAAGCAAACAGAATACTTAATTATATTGCCACATTGGTTAAGTATAAATTGAAAAATAGGGTGCCTAAACTCAACAGTGCTCCAGTCAGAGTGGAACTTGAGTACAGTGTTCAGTTTTGGTGTCCAAGAAATAAGGGAAACAGTTTCGATGAGCTAAATTTAAGCACAGTAGTGTAATGGCTATATTACTGGACTAATAATCCAAAGAACGGTGAGTTCAAACCCCACCACGGCAGTTTGAGAATTTGAATTCAGTTTAAAAAAAAATCTAAACAGCTGGTATCAGAAAAAGTGACCATTGGTTTACTGACGTCCTTTTAGGGAAGGACGCCTGCTGTCCTCAACCAGTCTGGCCTGTGTGTGACTCCAGTCCCACACCAACATGCTGACTTTTCATTGCCCTCGGAAGTGGCCCAGCAAACCACTCAGTTGTATCAAAACCGCTATAAGCAGCGGTTCAAGAAGAAAGACCAGCACTACCTCCTCAGGGTCGGTAGGGATGGGCAATAAATGCGGCCTTGCTTGTTCGTGATGCCCCCATGGGCTCCCTCACCTGTAGCTGTCTTGGGATCTTATAAATCTGGATTTGCCACAGTGTTGAAATGTTCGGGCGGTTTCCAGCACCTGCAACACTGCTGAGATGGATTAACAAAACTGATAGAACTGTTGAGTGACTTTTTAAGCCCGGTGATGATAAAATTATATCTTTAACTGCCCTTCTTTATTGATGTGTTACCAATTCTTGCTTCTGTTAGTTTAGAGAATGCAGTTTATTCAGATGAACTGCCAGTGAGATTTTAAGTTGCTTCATTAATATTTCAGCTGCCCATACAGGCACGCCACACACTGGGAACGTACACAGGTTCACGCACGATGGGCTGAATGGCCTCCTCCTGTCCTGTATGGGCTGGAGTTTGTCAGTGTGGGCAGGCTGGGGCGTGTCAGGTGGAAATCGTGTCAGGACCCCGACTCCTAAGTGAAGTGTTGAAAAAGTGCGATTTTCCCCTAATTGGCCAATTGATTTCCTGCGTGTGGGAACCACTGGCCCAATGAGTCTTTTCATACAGAAAGTCGTCTCCGATGACGTCATCAATGCTGTTGGATTTAAGGCCTGCAAGCAGCCTTGATTCTTCTGGAGACTGCAAATGCTCAGCAATTTATATGAAGGAGTTGAATTGTGGAAAAATGTCACCGATCAAGCAAAAGTGTGCTCCTCGGTTTGATGAGCCCTCCCTCCAAACTCTGGTGTACGGAGCCAGCTGTAATAAGGAGGTGTTGTTCCCTTCCTCAGGGAGAAAAAAGCCACCCCGGCAGACAAAAGCTGTGTGGCAACAAGTGGCCCAGGTTGTCAACTCCATTTCAATGAGCCGCAGAACCTGGCTACAATGCAGGAAGAGGTTTCATGACCTTCTCCGCAACGGAAAAGTGAGTATGATTTTCCCATCACCCTCAATCTGATCCCCATCGGCTCTCCTCACCAGCACTCTGCTTTGTCAACCTCCTCCTCCACATCCCACTTGACAATTACATCCCTGCACCCTTACCCATCCCCTCTCTCTCTATGGTCACATTCACTTAACTATTCGACCATGCAGCCCTCATACTTCCTATCGCTGTGATGCCATGACAACAACTGCTTACAACACATAGGGTGGGTCCTTTGTATCCTTCTAAGGATCCATGCTATGCATTCACTACACTCACGCCTTCCAGGGTCCATGGAGGAACTTAGTCGCACGGGTATTGAAAACATGGTCATTGTTCAGAGTAGAATGACATCTCTTGAGGAGCGATGGTCAGCTATTGGGCAAATAAAGCCGACCTTCATGCAAGTCCTCTGGAGTAGGACTTCCATTGCAGAAATGGTTCCTCATGGACCCCCTGCAGTGCAGCAAGGTGCTGTCAAGCCACTTGCTAGCTCTGAAGTGGGGCTGACCCATGAGAGGGATGTTGGTGGCAGACAACAAGGAAGTGGGGGCTCCTCTCCAAGCGCACACACGACCATGCCACAGAAAAGACCTGGGTCAGAGCCCCACCAGAGTCCTCACCCAAATGAGATGGGCGTCTCAGCCCCTGCACAGCCATAGGAGCAGCAGACTGTTGGCGAGCCCGCACAGGTTCGCCACCCCATAGGATGCCCGCCAAAGCCGTCGAGACAGGAGCAGCAAGAGAGCGAGCAAGGGGCCTCCACATCTGCTGAAGCCACAGGGGAAGCACCATGCAGGAGCACGTGTAAGAGGAAGATAAAGCACAAGTAGTCACAAGGGTAGTCACTTATGTGCTGTGTTGTTTTGTTTTTGGACCAGCTATCATTGTGATTGTATTATAAAGTGTTTTGATGGCAAACTGTTGAAGTTTGTGAACTGTATCATTTCACAAATGGGACTTTCATATTGAGGGCTTAGGGCGCCTTGCGAATATCAGAATGGTGGTCAGAGTGATAGGATTCTGTAGGTTCTTCTCCATTGTCGATGATCTGGTAAGAAGGAGTGAGACTAAAGTGTTTGATTGTGCAGGCTAAGCAAATCTGGCCAGGATGAGTGTGTTCCTTGCATCACAGGCAGCAATATAGTGGCGCTCTGGCATCTTCTGGCCTGTGCATCTTCAGGTGGGTGACTAGCAGCTTGGCGCTCCTGTTGATGTTCCTGCTGTTGGTGTTGCTGTTGCTCATTGTTCTGCTGCTGCCGCGGCTGGTCTTCATCTGAATCTGATGTCCGGGAGGAAAGGAATTAAATGGTCGCCATGCTTCTGGTATATGCCTCAGCTGAGGAAGCGTTCAGTCAAGGTGGGGAGAGGGGTTTCCAAGGAGGTCACACTGGAGATGGGTGTCAGGCTCCAAACTTCCACAACACTGAGTATGCCTGCTAAAAGTTTCCCCAGACCTTTTGTAAATCCATGTTGACTTTGTCCGATCCTGTCACTGTTTTCCAAGTGCTCTGCTATTACGTCTTTTATAATGGACTCTAGTATTTTCCCCACTACCGATGTCAGGCTTACCAGTCTATAATTCCCCATTTTCTCTCTACCAACCTTTTTAAATAGTGGGGTTACATTAGCTATCCTCCAATTCATGGGAACTGTTCCAGAGTCTATAGAATTTTGGAAGATGATCAGCAATGCATCTACTATTTCTAGGGCCACTTCCTTAAGTACCCTAGGATGTAGATTATCAGGCTCTGGGGATTTATCGGCCTTAAATCCCATCAATTTCCCTAACACCATTTCCCTACAAATACTGATTTCATTCAATTCCTCCCTCTCATTAGACCCTATGTTCCCCGACATCTCTGGGGAGGTTATTTGTGTCCTCCTTTGTGAAGACAGAACCAAAATATGTATTTAGTTGGTCTGCAATTTCTTTGTTCCCCATTATAAATTCCCCCGATTCTGACTGCAAGGGACCTACGCTTGACTTCACCAATCTTTTTCTCTTCACGCATCTATAGAAGCTTTTACAGTCAGTTTTTATGTTTCCTGCAAGCTTACTCTCATATTCTATTTTCCCCCTCTTAATTAATCCCTTTGTCTTCCTTTGCTGAATCCTAAACTGCTCCCAATCCCCAGAGAGCTGTGGAGGTTGGGTCATTGAATATATTTAAGGTGGAGATAGACAGATTTTTGAACGATAAGGGAGTCAAGGGTTATGGGGAACGGGCAGGGAAGTGGAGTTGAGGCCAAGATCAGATCAGTTATGATCTTATTGAATGGCGGAGCAGGCTCGAGGGGCCAAATGACCTACTCCAGCTCCTACATCTTATGTTCCTATGTTCTGATGAGCCCACCTATCCACTGTATTCCCTTGGTGCGTTTCTAATAACCTGAATCCCATTTGTTGATAAGAACCTGTCTAGTTCCTTCTTGAAACCCATTCAGGTTTCTTGTTCCATTATCCCGTGCTTTTAAAATCATCTAGCTGTTTGATTTAGGTGCCTGCATGGCCCAGTGGTAGCACATATTCTAAGCTGACACTTCAGTGCCGTACTGAGGGAGTGCTGCACTGTCAGAGGTGCCGTCTTTCGGATGAGACGTTAAACCGAGGCTCCATCTGTCCTCTCAGGTGGACTTAAAAGATCCCATAGCCAGTATTTTGAAGAAGGGTAGGGGAGTTCTCCTGGGCCAACATTTATCCCTCAACCAACATCACGAAAAAAAACAGATTATCTGGTCATTATTTCATCGCTATTTGTGGGAGCTTGCTGTGCGCAAATTGGCTGCTGCGTTTCCTACATTGCAGCAGCGATTATACTTTAAGGAAGTGCTTCATTGGCTGTAAAGTGCTTTCGGATGTCCTGATGCTGTGAAAGGTCTATCAATGCAAGTTCTTGATGCACTACTGAAAAATTGGAGGGCGTAAATCAAAATTGCCTTGTGCTATTGTTTATCTGGTATCAACATTGGAAAGTTGGTCTTTGCTAAATTCAGCACCAACCTTTCAGTTGGTCCTTTATCCTTCAAATTGTCCTTGTAATGACCAGACCCTAAACTATTCACCCATTTTTGACGGCAGCACATTGATTGGTTCTCACGGTGCAATATCCTCACTGTTTAAAAAAAAATCAGTTTGTTTGTGTTTCTAGGCGACACGTGTGAGCATGTTTGTCTATCAAGCTCCAATAGCTCACATTTGCAAATAGAAGACAATGGGGTAATAAAACCAAGTAATTTAATGTCGGGAGCAGGATAAGAAACAAAAAGGAGAATAAATCTCAGGATTCTCATCCAGGGTAATTTCTCACCTTGAAGAAGGAGCTGGCTTGACATCTGTTGTGAGGGCGGATTGAAGGTTATCGCCAGCAGCTGTCCAGTGAAGGGGCAGTGTTACTTGTGTCCATTGCTTCTTTCTTAGTATTACTAATTGGCATCGCATTCTACTCTCTAAAGTGCCTCGGGGCACTAACCATGTGAACAGTGTGTTACAAACCCAGGTTATCTGGGGAGAATCCTGGCACTAAACTGGGGAGGCAGTTCCCAAAATAGTCATTCTCAATGTCAATTGAAAATGAAAGTTCTTTAAACTTCCAGGGAGCGAAGAGTTAACACTGTGCTGATTGGTTGTGAGTTCTAACATCTGTGATTGAAAGAAGATCCAGTTGTTTCTCGGCAAGCCGTGTGGTAATGAGAGTTTGGGAGTTAAGTACTTCCAAAATAAAGCCTATTATATCCCAAGTTAATTACTGTGCCATGAATGTGCAGCCATTCTGTTTGTTAAAGTGTTATTTAGACCCACTTGTGCCTCAGTAGTCAGTGATTATTGAACAGGTTTCACATTCTGCACGTGTGTGTCTTGGTACCAGCCACAATTATCAACGCGTGCTATTATTTTATTTTGTCTTGGTGTATAAAAGGGGCGAGTCACACAACACGGGTCACCATCTCTGATTGGACGTATTCCTGGAGCTTTCATCACGTGACCTGCTGGATCCAACCGCCTTTTTCCCTCGTCTCCAATATTTTTATAAATGAATGAAAGTGGCCAAAGAAAATAGAAAAAAAAATCATTTTCTTTAATGCCTTATTGACTTTTATCCCAGGTTTGCTCACAGCTGCAATTGGGAATGGGAGCATTGTGGTTATGTTACCAGACTAGCAATCCAGGGACAGACTTAGATTAAACAATCGGCGAGACATGAGTTCAAATCCCACCACATGGCAGCTGGGGAATTTAAATTCAGTCACGTCAATAAATCTGGAATAAAAAGCTACCAACAGTAATCATGACCACGAAACAATTGGATTGCGCTAAAATCCCACCTTGTTCACTAATGTTCTTTAGGGAAGGAAATCTGCTGTCCTTACCCGGTCTGACCTTTAACTGCCCTCTGAAATGGCCGTGCAAGTCGTGCAGTTGTACCAAACCGCTACTGTGGGAGCACCTTCACCTCACGGACTGCAGCGGTTCAAGAAGGCGGCTCACCACCACCTTCGCAAGGGCAATTAGGGATGGGCAATAAATGCTGGCCTTGCCAGCGAAGCCCACATCCCATGAACAAATAACAAAAATTCCAGGAGATTAAATTCCTGGAGACTCCGGTACATCCCGCAGAGTTGGACACCCAACACACGACTCTGCCTCAATACATGCCAAGTGTTGTCTTGTTTCCCCCACTCAATTCTTCACCCCGATCCCCTCCCCACTAGTATTTGTTTTTCTACCAATTCACAACTTTGTTGTTTAATTGTGTTTGGAGGAGTTCCTTGACGTGGCCTGGGACTTTGAAAGTGCCACTGGTGTTTTAGTGACTGAATAAGCCCAATCCAGGTTTTAATGACTGGGGGATTTGGCAATTTAGTTACTGGAACTTTGGGGATCACATGACAGAATTCCACCAACTTATAATTCCATCCACTGTAACTTTCAGAAGGGAATTGGGGAAATGCTTGAAAAGGAAAAATTTGCTGGGCTACGGGGAAAGAGAGGGAGAGTGGGGTTAATTGGATAGTGCATTCAAAGAGCTGGCAGAGGCACGATGGGCTGAATGGCCTCCTTCTGTGCTGTATGATCTTGACCAGTCCCTGAGAGGACATTACCAGTTACAGCGAGAGTTAGTGATTAGTTTAGATTGTCATGTGTTGGGAGTTGGAGAGCAATTGGCCAGAGGTTTTTCCTGAATTGGCCATGTTTCTTTGTCTGTTTCCAGAGATAGCGTAACTGGTAGGTGGGACAGCAGCATGTGCGGCCCTACTGTCTACTGGATGGGGTGAGCTTAATGGGCCTGATAGCCTTCATCTACTTTTGTATATCTTTTTGTATGTTTGTATGTGCAGACTAGGGAATCAATCTGGGTCCCACCCAGTGTGTGGCTCAAAGAATTCACCCAGTCAGTAATTGAGCCCAGGGACAATCAGAACTCATCTCTTCCCCTTTCTGTCCCCTTCAATGATCCGTGCACAAATCAGGAGACACACAGTAAGTTTGTTCATTTTCAATCCACGTTTATTTTCAGATGTTAAACTTCTCACATTTCAGTTATTGAAACATGACTTATAATATACGAAATGTGATCTCCTGGGAGAGGCGAAAAACCAGACATAAAAACCCAGGCCAATTTGGGAAAAAAATCTGGGAAATTCCTCTCCGACCCCCTTAGGCGATCGAAACTAGTCCAGGAGATCATTATGGTCCAAATATTCTGAGACAATTACTTTCTCACTTCAACTCGCTAACATCAATTGAACACAGTCCCCGGGAGCCTGGTCTTCAACAATCGCCAGTCTAGTTCTGTAGCAGCAGTCACAAACCCAATATTCAGCGATGACGAGAAACTGGTTGGCAGGTTGTCTAGAGTTCCCATTTCTGTCATTCCAGGTTGAATGAAAACTGTCCCCAATCTTTTCTTTAAAGTGTTAACTGTGACATCGTTTAATTTGCTGGGAACATCCGTTCCTAAACATTGACAGGCCGAATTGGGGGTGGAATGTGGATCTAATTACCGGGATGCATCGGCACAATTTGCCTGAGGAAAATCTCTTACGGCGTGACCTTCCCTGTTAAGACATTTTGTTAAGACGTCCTAACTTTGAAGGGCAAACCCATTTGTTTTTCCCCTCCCTCCCCGACTCCCGTGCCGTGTTAACTTTTAGCACACCCCAGAACCCAGTTTGTTGACACCCAAAGACAACCCAGAACGAGGAAAAGACATACCAACACTCCCCACTAGACCCAAGAGACAACCAGGTGGGTGGCAAATGCCGCGTCACTTGAAGAATGAAGAGGAGCTTACAAGGGAGCAGATGACACGGGAACAGCTGACAAGGGAGCTGTGATCTTCATTCAGGCATTCTGCACACACAGCTGGTGACTAACCAAGTAGTACTGAGGACGAGGAAGGTGGAGGTACTTGTATGGGAACAGAGGCTTAAATGACCAGGACAGACGCAATAAAGTGAGCATTACCCATGAGTGCCGCACTGCTGGTATACCCTAATCTGACGGGCATTCCATCTCAACTGCCAGGCCATCAATCAGAAGCTGGCAGGACCCAAATCCAGATCCTGACGGTTCAGCTTACTGTTTGGATCTGGCGCTGGCATCCGTGAATAACACCCACTTTGATCTATTTGTCCTGGGAGCCGGAGAATCTGTTTGCTTGCAGGTACGGTCCACCGTTCTCACCCTGAGTACCAGTTGGACAGTGCCCAGCAGTGTGTGGAGGATGTCAGAATGAAAAATTCCCTAAAAAAGGTAGGGTCCTCTATACTCTAAAAATGACTTGGATTTCTCCCGTGGGCTCCTGAAATCAAAGTGTGTATTCAACACCTGGGTATCCCTGAAGCACGGTTTGTGAGGTAGTTAAAGGGTTAACCAGAACCACCACCTGCTGCAATTTCCTGGAGCATCCTGGAGATCAGGCAACCCTGAGCAACAGAATCCAGAAACAAAAGCACGAAAGACTATCGGGCCTCCGCCCCGACAGCCTGAGGTCCTCCAGCAGATTGGTGATTATCCGGTGATGCGAGCAAGTCGATCGACCTGGTAAACCCCCCAAGTCCTGAAGTGTTCTGGACTACCTCAGTGTGGATCATCCACTAGTTAGGGTGGACTACAGAGCAGCTGAGTGTGCCGACTGTTGTGTTGTCCGCCCCGGGCCAAATGTGGCACCAAGAGTGTCACCCCGTCATTCAAGCACCAATGGGAAGCAACGCGTCATCTTGACAGAGGGAAGGAGGGTCCCACCCTGTTTATTGACTTACCGGACCCTTGTCATATTGTCTGTCTGCAGACGCACTAACTTACCCTGCACCGAGTCTGAAAGTGGAAATGTCCTATTATACCGTTCACACCCCAAGCCTGTTGAAATGCCAAGTGAAATCACTGGCCGAGAAGACCATTCATCCTGTGGATACATTACTGGCAGAGTGATGGTCATCCAGAAGGCTCAACTGGAGAAATATCCCCAACAGTTGAGCCTTCTGGATGACGATCACTCGCTCTCAGTGTGGATGGTAGAAGACCTGCCAGTATGCCCACTAGTAGATGCTTCCTCTGATGGTCAAATCAAACATCCAGAGTGATCCACTTCCACAGGGAAGTACTGGAAATAGCCCACCCACACAACTCTGAGGTGGGCTATCCAGGCATGATCACTGCTGGGGGAGGTGGAGCTGGACAGGGTCTCGAAGGTTACTTGTTGCGAACTACCTGCATTCCAGGTCCTAATCTGGAATGACGGGCTAGCAAGATACAAAGGACATCGTGCTCCGGATAAAGCCTTGACTAGGCTGGTGGAGGTGAATGGATTGGTGGTGGCGAGTGGATGGTGGTGCTGAATGGATTGGCGATGGTGAGTGCGTTGGTGATGGTTAGTGGCTAGGTGGTGAGTGCACTGATGTTGGCGAGTGGAAGGGGCCTATAGATGGGGTGGGCTAAGCTTCAAAGTGAGCAGTGCCCCCTCACCCTTGTGTGTCAACTCGGGAATGCCTGAAGGTTCTGCTACAGCAGATCCTCCACTTGCTCGCCAAAGAAGCCCTCGGCACCAATGGGCATCTGCAGAACCTGAAGGATCCCCAAGGTGTGAGGACAACCTCAGTGGCGATGCAAGATCCACTGGACGATAGATCCTGCTCCTACATTGAGAGCACCCACACAGTCTGCTGCTGCAGCAGATGCTCTCTGAAGGTGGTCCTCTCTGGCAGGGTTTGCCCCCTCAACTCACCTGCTGGTCAGTGAAGCCAGCCCCAGTGGATATGATGGCAGGGAATTCGGGATATGCGCCAAACCCTGCAGGAAGGTCCGCCAGACTCACATGTCCCACCATTTGGATTCTGGGGGGTGGAACAGGACTAGTTTCCTGGGCAGTTCCCTTCCTTCTGAGGCTTTCACGACTGAGGTTTGCCAGCTGTACCAGCGAACCTTAAGTTGTGAGGCAGGGTGGCGGGGCTGTCTACCTTGGCCATAACTGGAGCGCGCCTATCAAATCCGCCCAAACCGCCTTGGAAATTGGGAGGGGAAATCCAACAAAGGTCGATGCCTGAGGCCTTTGCAAGACCCCAGGTAAAGACTCAACCCCCACAAGTGATGGGACTTCCGGAACTCACAGTTTCAGACTCGAAGTCACCCTTGTTTTGAATACATGGAAAAGCCTCAACGCACGGAGGCCGTGGTCGACTCGGGCTCCCAGTTTGGTTTCTGGAGTGCACGCACCCTCCCTGGGAGTGCCTCTCGAGTGTAGTAGGGAGCGGCTGAAGGTGGGTCCACAGTGGTGGGTGGGAGCCACAGATCTATAAATAGAGATCTGCGGCTGCACTCACCAAAGTGGACATCACCCGCAGCATAGGTGACCCTGTGTAGGGTCGAGTCCACCGAGGGTGGTGCCCCCAAATGAGCTGGCGCCAACTGGAGACCAATGTCCCGGGGCTGCGTTGGTGTCACCAGAGGGGACGGATGCCTCTAGTGAAGGACACACCAACTGTAGCTGGTGGCGCTTGGGGGAACCAGCCTGATTCTGGCCCCAGTAGGAACGGACACCTCCGAACCAACTGGTGCCAGAGGAGGACTCTTCCTCTATCCTGGGAGGCCTCAGTACAAGTGGTACCGGGGTTTCACCCGATGTTGTTGACTGGGATGGAATGGCTTTAACCAGCTCGTCCCATTCCACATCATCGAGGCAACAACCGGAGCGTCCACCCTTGAGACTTTCCTGTTCAGTCCCAACAGTTGGACCACCGGTCGACATCGGTCGGAGAGGACTGTATGGACTGGGCCCTATCCAGTGCCAGTGCAGTTAACCCCGAGCAATGCCGAACTGAGCCTGGAGTTGGAGCAGGGTTGGTGCTTGATGCCGATGCGGGGACCTGAGTGCTGGACGTGAAGGTCCAGCCCAGGGGAGAACTAGGGAGGAGGGAGAGAGGCGTGGGAAATCTTTTAAAATTGGAAAGAAACATGCCAGAAGGGAAAGAGTTGGTTTAACACCATCTCCAATCATTGGCTGCACATTTAAATGGATCTGTTATTGGCCGTCAATTAAAGAAATTAAAAGATGTACAGTTAATACTAAAGAAATGGATGGGACACAGAGGGATGGGCGTGAGGGGTATTTCAGTGTTGCTGTTTCCTCCTTTGTAGTATCTCTGCTGGCATTGATGTGATTTTGGTCAGGACGTGTGATCCAGTTGTCTTTGTGGTTTTGTTACTGACAACTTTAGTCTGTTGGTAGTTTGATGAAACCGTCCATTTCCTCTCACTTATCCTGACACCAACCGTGTACCTGTGGCAGAAGAAGAAATGACAAAAATCACTGGATTGCAACAAGGACGACGACGGCATTTTATCGCGCCCCTTGTATAATAAAATATATAACCTGTAAAAGGATTTATCAAATTCCCTTTAAAACGTCAACACCTGGGTCAGCGTCGAGCTGTGAGGGCAGGTACCAAGCTCGGTCAAGGCAGCTCCAGTGGCATTACTGCCCAGGAGTACATTCTTCGAGTCTTAACCCTGAGCTCTCAGTACTGGTGAACACTTTGAGAAACTGATTATTCAGTTGTTCACTCTCCCTGTCAGCCTCTCTTATTTAGACCCGTTCATTCAACACCAATCAACGGTTTCAAGAGGGACACTCTTGACCTTCTTAAATGGTCGGGCTGAGCTGTACCACAGACTATCCCCGTGTCCAGGACAAGTTGATCAGAACAACCAGCATGTACTGACCTGCTTCCAGTTTCCAGGATTCGAGCCTTTATATCTGCACGGATTTTGCTGTAACTCACTCGGACTTTCACGGGGAATGATACAAGCAGGGACTACAGCTCCAAACACAGTTAGTCACAGTCAGTAAATAGTTGTCTACGTTTACAGAGCAGGGAGTGAGCATTAAACTCCAGGACTGGGAGGAGCCGGTCAGTCAGGAGCTGAGAGTGGGGCTCAGTAACCATCAGTAACCAGGCTCCGGGACCCAGGCTACCTATGAGCAACACTATGGAAAAACTACCAATAACAAACTGAACTATTCCACCCGACTGTGCATCAATATTACAGTATCTGATAAACTTCATATTGCTCATTATGGCTTTCACTAATAATACAAGATAAACAGGTTAAGACATAGAAACATAGAAACATAGAAGATAGGAGCAGGAGTAGGCCATTCGGCCCCTCGAGCCTGCTCTGCCATTTAATGAGATCATGGCTGATCATCCAAATTCAGTACACTGTCCCTGCTTTCTCCCCATATCCCTTGATTCCTTTAGCCTTAAGAAATATATCTAACTCCTTCTTGAATATATTTAATGAATTGGCCTCAACTGCCTTTAGTAGTAGAGAATTCCACAGGTTCACCACTCTCTGGGTGAAGAAATTCCTCCTCATCTCTGTCCTAAATGGCTTACCCCTTATCCTTAGACTGTGACCCCTGGTTCTGGACTCCCCCGCCATCGGGAACATCCTTCCTGCATCTAGTCTGTCTAGTCCTGTTAGAATATTATAAGTTTCAATGAGATCCCCTCTCATTCTTCTAAACTCCAGCGAATATAAGCCCAATCGACCCAATCTCTCCTCATACGTCATTCCTGCCATCCCAGAAAGACAAACCTGTCATAGTTCACAAACTTCTATCCACGCTGCTGGTTGATGATGTTTCAATTGTTCGTGTTGTCTTCACAGAGGAAAGCTGTTCAGATGTTCGAGCCGACCGCATTCAGTCCTAGACAGAAAAGCCAGTTAATCAGAGTCAGCTGCCTCACATTTATCTAGTTTACAAAGCTATTGTGATGTCTCATCTCAGTGTGATGCGCAGTGTGAGGGTGAGGCTTACTCTGCGATGTCACGGTTTGACCCGTCCAATTAAAGGGGCCTTACCTTGCTCCCATATTTGGTAAAAACCTTTGGGCTTAAGTTACACTGACTTGTTTCACTAGAAAGCAATAACAGGTTTCCATGTGGGTACGAGCCAGACCACAGGGTGTGTGGGCGATGGGCAGTGATGGCATTGTTTGCCTTCTACCAATTATGTTAAGTAATTGCATACATTTAAAGCAACAGGAGTAGGCCATTCAGCCCCTCCAGCATTCAATTAGACCATGGCTGCTCTGCACCTCAAATCCATTTACCTGTCTTTCATCGATATCCCTTGATCAACTTAGGAACAGGAGGAGGCCATTCAGCCCCTCGAGTCTGTTCTGCCATTCAATTCAAGCATGGCTGACCTGTATGTTAACTCCATTTACCCGCATTGGTTCCACATCCCTTAAAACTCTTGCCTAACAAAAATCTACCAATCTCATTTTTGAAGTTTTCAATTGACCCCCAGCCTCAATAGATATGGGGGGAGAGTTCCACAATTCCGCTAGCCCTTGGGAGAAGAAGTGCTTCCTGACATCACATCCCTGACCAGGCTAACTCTAATTTTAAGCTCATGCCCCTTTGTTCTGGATTTCCCCGCCAGAGGAAATAGTTTTTATCGATCTACCCTACCATCCCTTTGAACATCTTAAACACCGCAATTATATCACCATTTAATATTCTGTACTTGAGGGAATACAAGCCCAGTCTCTGCAACCTGTGCTCATAATTTAACCCTCTGGAAGTCCACACATACAAGATCCAGAGACACTCCCTTGTCCATGTTACTGACCTCCTCCGAAAGGTTATTAGATCAGTCAGACAAGACCGGCCCTTCACAAATCAATGCTGACTCTCATTGACTACCTATGAGCAATGGCATGGGAGGTCTACAAATGATAAGTGGTTATATAGAAACATAGAAACATAGAAGATAGGAGCAGGAGGAGGCCATTCAGCCCCTCGAGCCTGCTCCGCCATTCAATGAGATCATGGCTGATCATCCAAACTCAGTACCCTGTCCCTGCTTTCTCCCCATAGCCCTTGATCCCTTTAGCCTTAAGAAATATATGTAACACCTTCTTGAATATATTTAATGAATTGGCCTCAACTGCCCACTGTGGTAGAGAATTCCACAGGTTCACCACTCTCTGGGTGAAGAAATTCCTCCTCATCTCAGTACTAAATGGCTTACCCTGTACCTTTAGACTGTGACCCCTGGTTCTGGACTCCCCTGCCATCAGGAACATCCTTCCTGCATCTAGTCTGTCTCGTCCTGTTAGAATTTTATAAGATTCAATGCGATCCCCTCTCATTCTTCTAAACTCCAGCGAGTATAAGCCCAATCGACCCAATCTCTCCTCATACATCATTCCTGCCATCCCAGGTATCAGTCTGGTGAATCTTCGCTGCACTCCCTCCATGGCCAGAACATCCTTCCTCAGATAAGGCGACCAAAACTGCACACAATACTCAAGGTGTGGTCTCAACGAGGCCCTGTACAACTGCAGCAAGACATCCTTGTTCCTGTACTTGAACCCTCTCACTATGAAGGCCAAAATACCATTTGCCTTCTTAACCGCCTGCTGCACCTGCATGCTTACCTTCAGTGACTGGTGCACAAGGACACCCAGGTCTCCTTGCACTTCCCCTTCTCCCAATCTATTGCAGTTCAGATAATAATCTGCCTTCCTGTTTCTGCCACCAATGTGGATAACCTCGCATTTATCCACATTATACTGCATCTGCCATGCATCTGACCAATCACCCAACCTGTCCAATTCATACTGGAGTTTCTCGGCATCCTCCTCACAGCACACATGCCCACTCGGCTTTGTGTCATCTGCAAACTTGGAGATATTACATCTAGTTCCCTCATCTAGATCATTTATATATATTGTGAATAGCTGGGGTCCTAGGACCGATCCCTGCGATACCCCACTAGTCACTGCCTGCCACTCGGAAAAAGATCCGTTTATTCCAACTCTTTGCTTCCTGTCTGCCAACCAGTTCTCTATCCAAGTCAGTACCTTGCCCCCAATCCCATGTGCCTTAACTTTACATGCTTATCTCTTACGCGGGACCTTATCGAAAGCCTTCTGAAAGTCCAAATACACCACATCCACTGGTTCTCCTTTATCTATTTTATCTATTTTACCAGTTACATCCTCAAAATATTCCAGTAGATTAGTCAAGCACTTGGAAAACAGTGACAGGATCGGAAAAAGTCAACATGGATTTACCCTGGCGACTAACCTCCTCCTTGGCCGTAGCCCTCCTCTCCTCTACCGTAGCCCTCCTCTCCTCTACCGTAGCCATCCTCTCCTCTACGGTAGCCAGTCTTACCACGGAGGCAGCAATCATATCCACGTAGGTAGCCATCCTGTCCGTGTTCATGCGTTCATGCGCCACTGACTCCACAAAGGCTCTGCTCATGGTCGCTATGGGCTCCTCCATTCGCTCCACACTCGCAGCGACCCTGGAGACAAAACTTGCCAGAGACTCCTGCAACTGTGCATGGAGTTCCATCACCTCTGATTTTATGGATGGACCCAGAGGCAGAGGGTCGACATGCAGCTGAGCCGAGCTGGCAGAGTCCTGCGCCCTCTGACGAGGACTCTCCACTACTGTCCCTGTCTCCACATTCTGCTGATGCTCACTTGTGAGCTGTGATACACCAGGTGACAGCACTACTCTATGTCCCGAAGGTCCCCCCGAGGTGTGAATATCTGCGCTGGTGCTGGGTGTGCTTATTTCTGCTGACGCTGCGCTCTCAGATGTTGCAGATTCCTCTGAGAAGTCTGGAATCTCAGGCTCTTCCTCCTGCACAGTGGGGACGAGGGCTCTCGATGGTCCTGTGGGGGAGGAATGGAAAGAGTTAGAGATGTGATGCCAAGTCTACATGCACATTGCATTTTGCAGATGATCATAAGTCCATATGATGTAGCTTCAGAATCATTATCAGCGACTCATGCAATGCCAGTGAGAGAGATGGAAAACTATTCTGTCACCAGCTTGTGTGGGTGCACCTGTATGTCCTCCCCCAACTTCCACCTCTGTATCATCCCCAACAATCTCCAGGACGGCTTCCTCTCAGGGGGTGAGCTGGGCTAATGAGAGTGGCCCTCCTCCTGTCCTGGCTCGCTCTCTCCTGTTATGAGCTCTCTCTTCCTGCAATGGAGACAAGTGGAGGTTGAGTGAGAATGAGGGAGTGAGTGTAGAGATTGCATAGCATTGATACTTAGAAGGAGACAAAGATGGAGTGAGGTTGCAAGACCAAGGGCCCTCCCTGTGTGTTGTCAGTTGTGTTCAAAGCATCAGAGTGAGAGGGAGTGTGAGGGCTGCATGGTGGAATAGTTATGTGAATGTGAACATAGAGAGAGAGGGAATGGCTAAGAGTGCATGGATGTGAGTGTCAAGTGGGATGTGGAGGAAGAGATCGCTAAAGCTGAGTGCTGGTGAGGAAAGGCAATGGGGATAAGATTGAGGGTGATGGAAACTTCATACTTACTTTTCCAGTGCGATGAAGGTCATGGAATCTTCTCCTGCACTGCAACCAGGTGCGCCGTGTGAGCCCCAAGGAGTTGACTTCCCCAGCCACCTGTAGCCACACAGCCTTGGTCTGACTGGGAGGCCTCTTCCTCCCTGAAGAAGGGAACAGGCCCTTCCTGTTGGCCCTAGCCCCATCTAAAAATGCCTGCAGTGATGCCTCATCAAATTTAGGAGATGATCTTGGCCTCCCGCTGGCCATTGTTCCTACAGGTTCCTGTGCCATCAAATGCCAAAAGGTTGGCAGCCTGCAGAAGAAGCAAGGCTTGTTGCAGGCCTTAAATGATGACGTCACTAAGTGAGTGGGCAGAAATTTGGCAGATGGAATATAATGTTGGAAAGTGTGAGGTTATGCACTTTGGCAGAAAAAATCAAAGCAAGTTATTATCTAAATGGAGAGAAACTGCAAAGTGCTACAGTACAAAGGGATCTGGGGGTCCTGGTGCATGAAACACAGAAGGTTAGTATGCAGGTACAGCAGGTGATCAGGAAGGCCAATGGAATCTTGGCTTTTATTGCAAGGGGGATGGAGTATAAAAACAGGGAAGTCTTGCTTCAGTTATACAGGGTACTGGTGAGGCCACACCTGGAATATTGCATACAGTTTTGGTTTCCATATTTAAGAAAATATATACTTGCTCTCGAGGCAGTTCAGAGAAGGTTCACTCGGTTGATTCCGGAGATGAGGGGTTGACTTATGAGGAAAGGTTGAGTACTCTACACATTGGAATTCAGAAGAATGAGAGGCGATCTTATCGAAACATATAAGATTGTGAGGGGGCTTGATCGGGTGGATGCGGGGAGGATGTTTCCATTGATGGGTGAGACTAGAACTAAGGGGCATAATCTTAGAATAAGGGGCTGCCATTTCAAAACTGAGATGAGGAGAAACTTCTTCACTCAGAGGGTAGTAAATCTATGGAATTTGCTACCTCAGAGAGCTGTGGAAGCTGCAACATTAAATAAATTTAAAACGGAGATAGACAGTTTCCTAGCAGATAAGGGAATTAGGGGTTACGGGGAGCGGGCAGGGAAGTGGACGTGAGTCTAGGTTCGGATCAGCCATGATCCTATTGAAGGACGGAGCAGGCCCGAGGGGCCGTATGGCCTACTCCTGCTCCTACTTCTTATGTTCTTATGTTCTTATGTCATATTATGCGACTTTCTAACTGGAAATATTCATTTGCAAAGGGTTCCCACATGTTGGAAATCAATCGGCCAATTGAGTTAAAATTGCATCAACCTCACACACCCATTTAGATTCGTGTGGGAAACACGAAATTCGGGGAACCCGACAATTCCCCGCACCTGAGTTAAAATCGACCCCATCTAGTTTATTCAGGCTCGAAAAAATCAATGCATTATGTAGATAAAAATTGGAAAAGAAAACTTACACAAGTATAAGGGAAAATGTGATCAGACAATTTACTTACCTCTCCAGCTCTCCAAAACTTCAAAGTAACTGCCTCCTGACAAAAATATGTACTAGCTGCTGGAGAAACTGGTTATAGTCAGGGTGATAAAAAAAGCACATTTAATACTTTAACAAAGAAAACACATTGGGCTAGATTTTTGGGGAGCCGTCAGGCGGGGTTTCAGGCGTGTGGGGGGAGGGAAAATCCCAAATTTCGGGGTCCCGACACCATCCCGCCCAAAATCCCGCCCCACGTAAGTTTCAGGGGCGGCGGGTACCCGCTCCGCACTGGGACCCGCCGAAACCAGGCGGGAAGGGATTAGTGCCAATTAACTGCCTGTTAACAGGTAGTTAACAGGCAGTTTTTAGCCTAATCCCTATTTTGAGGAGTTTCGTGTGGGATTCCCGATGGCTCCAAACCACGCCAGGTAGAGCAGGCGGGCCGTCGGGTTGAAGGAGTTGTAGGGGTCGCGATGTCGGCGCTCAGGTGAGTGGTGGGTGCATGAGTGCAAAGGTAAGTGTGTTTGGTGTGTCTAAAGTGTGTAAAGAACTTTTACTTACCTGTACTTACCTTAGCAGCCTTTCTTCCTGTAGCAATCGGGAGCGCATTGCTCACCAGAACTGAAAGCTGAACGGCTGCGATCTGTCAAAAGTGACAGCCTTCAGCTTTGAGTGCCGGTGGGTGTTCTAACTGAGTCTGTGCAGAATGACTCAGCTTAGAACTCAGAGTGTCAGTGTTTCACAGATTCAAACAGCTGTGAAACACTGATATTTCATCTGTCAAGAACTCTTGACAGATGAAATTTCAGTCTGTGACATCACCTGTTGCCGGGTGGCCCTTAATTGGCCTGCTGAGCCCGCTGGGTGGGCTCAACAAGGTCAATCAGAGGAAAATCGCGCGGATTGGCCAGACGTCGAAGTAGGCGGGTCAAAAACCCGAAAGGGGAAGCCCCGCCTTCTTCTCGACAGGTTCGGCAAAATCTACCCTATTCAATTTACTTGGTGGGTTTTTCACAAGATGTTTAGGCGTCCACTCCTCATCCGAGTCACTAGAAACATACACACGGGGTTGGCGCCCACTGCTAGGTCTTGACATGAACGCTGGTTTTGGTATATTCAATCCTGTGAAAATTAAAATATTCCACTCATCTACAGCTGATAACAGCCTGTATTTAAATTGACTTCACTTACTGACGAAAGGCATCTGTTGAATCAAACCATTTTAGAATGATACCAGGTAAGAGCCGCACGGAGGCTTTCATTTCATCAATGGCATCTGGATTTAAATCCAGCACAGATTGATCAGACGAAAAGGTGCTTTTATGTTATGCTGGGGAGCTGGGAGCACAGCACTCAGACCCATGCCCTCTAAGAGTCTTGTTCTCCCAGTATTTGTTCATGCCATTGCTCCCTATTGGACCCATTGGAGAGTCCAAAGGAAGGAAATTTACATTTGTGACAGCTGACGGTCACTCTCAGTTCCGAGGGAAAGGAAGGTCCTTGATGGCATCTGAGGTGTAGAGCTTTCCTCCCTTATTCCAATATTTACTGTTTTTATTCTTCATTTAGTTTTAATGACAGTCATTTAGTAGTTTTGAACAAAGAGTGGGGTATTGTCACAATAGGAGGGCACCAGCAAATGGGGGATTGGGGAAGGGGACCAGTAAATGGGGGATTGGGGGTGGGCACCAGTAAATGGGGGATTGGGAAGGGCACCAGTAAATGGGGGATTGGGGGTGGGCACCAGTAAATGGGGGATTGGGGGTGGGCACCAGTAAATGGGGGATTGCGGGTGGGCACCAGTAAATGGGGGATTGGGGAAGGGGACCAGTAAATGGGGGATTGGGGGAGGGCACCAGTAAATGGGGGATAGGGGGTGGGGACCAGTAAATGGGGGATTGGGGGAGGGGACCAGTAAATGGGGGATTGGGGAAGGCACCAGTAAATGGGGGATTGGGGGTGGGCACCAGTAAATGGGGGATTGGGGAAGGGGACCAGTAAATGGGGGATTGGGGGTGGGCACCAGTAAATGGGGGATTGGGGGAGGGCAGCAGTAAATGGGGGATTGGGGAAGGCACCAGTAAATGTGGGATTGGGGAAGGCACCAGTAAATGGGGGATTGG
Organism: Somniosus microcephalus; assembly: GCF_052327205.1. Classification (NCBI taxonomy): domain Eukaryota; kingdom Metazoa; phylum Chordata; class Chondrichthyes; order Squaliformes; family Somniosidae; genus Somniosus; species Somniosus microcephalus. Next base: position 372,476,162 of record NC_140988.1, on the reverse strand, counting down.
GGAAGGCACCAGTAAATGGGGGATTGGGGAAGGCACCAGTAAATGGGGGATTGGGGAAGGCACCAGTAAATGGGGGATTGGGGAACGCACCAGTAAATGGGGGATTGGGGAAGGCACCAGTAAATGGGGGATTGGGGAAGGCACCAGTAAATGGGGGATTGGGGAAGGCACCAGTAAATGGGGGATTGGGGAAGACACCAGTAAATGGGGGATTGAAAGCGGCACCATTAAATGGGTGTTTGGGAAAGGCCCTAGTAATTGGGGGATTCGGGAAGGCACCAGTAATTGGGGGATTGGGGAAGGCACCAGCAAATGGGGGATTGGGGAAGGGCACCAGTAAATGGGGGATTGGGGAGGGCACCTGTAAATGGTGGATTGTGGAAGGCACCAGTAAATGGGGGATTGGGGAAGACACCAGTAAATCGGGGATTGGGGAGGGCACCTGTAAATGGTGGATTGTGGAAGGCACCAGTAAATGGTGGATTGGGGAAGACACCAGTAAATGGGGGATTGGGGAAGGCACCTGTAAATGGTGGATTGTGGAAGGCACCTGTAAATGGGGGATTGGGGAAGACACCAGTAAATCGGGGATTGGGGAGGGCACCAGTAAATGGTGGATTGGGGAAGACACCAGTAAATGGGGGATTGGGGAAGGGCACCAATAAACAGGGGGATTGGGGAAGGTCATCAGAAAATGGGGTATTGGGGAAGAGGGATTTCTAACCTGTGTCACAACGTTTAGTGATTTGTGTATTTGTACTGTGAGATCACTCGGTATCTCTCCCACATAGACTCGCAACCTCCAAGTGCTAATTGACCTCCCCAATCTTCCTACCTAAATTTATACCTCTCCTTTATCTGTGTTGAACTTCAGTTATCAATTATATGCCCCTTCTGCAAGTTTAATAATGTCCTCCTCTAATTTGTTGCAGTCTTTCGCAGTATTGACTGTCCCCCCAGCTTGGTATCATCCGCGAATTTAGAAATTGTGTTTTTGATTCCGAGTTCTAAATCATAATATAAATTGTGAACAACAGTGGTCCCAGCACTGATTAGAAAGGGGTTAATCAATAATCTTGTGGTAAAGATGCATTTAGGCCATGGGAGCATGATATTTTACATTAAGTTTGAGAGTGATGTAGTCCAATCTGAAACTAAGTTTTCAATCTAAAGAGAGGAAACTGCAAGGGTATGAGGGACAAATTGGCCATGGTAGATTGGGAGACTACACTAAAAGGTATGAAAGTGGACATACAATGGCTAACATTCAAGGGAATAATGCATAATTTGCAACAAACATATATTTCTCTAGAGCATAAAAACCCAACAGTAAAAGTGATTCAAACATGACTAACAAAAGAAATTAGAGCGAGTAATGAGCCAAAGGAGGAAGCTTATAAAGTTGCCAGAAAAAGCAGTTAGCCTGAGGATTGGGATCTTTTTAGAAATCAGCAAAGGTGGACCAAGAAATTGATAAAGAAAGGGAAAATGGAATATGAGCACAAACTAACAAAAACTATAAAAACGGATTGTAAAATCTTCTATAGGTATGTGAAAATGAAAAGACTGGTGAAGGTAAATGTAGGTCCTTTATAGTCAGAGAAAGGAGAATTTATAATGGAAATGAGGAAATAGCAGAGAAATTAAATAAATACTGTGTTTCTGTCTTCACGGAGGAAGACACAAAAACACGCCCAGAAATACGAGAAACCCAAGGGTGTGGCGAGAATGAGGAAATTAAAGAAATTATTATTATTAAAAAAACAGTACTAGCAACATTAATGGGAGTAAAAATCGATAAACCCCAAGGACCGGATGACCGGCATCCTAGAGTTCTGAAAGAGGTGGCCATTGGGATAGTGGACGCATTGGCTGTCATCTTCCCAAATTCTATAGATTCTGGAACGGTTCCTGCAGATTGGAGGATAGCAAATGTAACCCCGCTATTTAAGAAAGGAGGGAGAGAGAAAACGGGGAACTACATACCTGTTAGCCTCACATCAGTAGTTGGGAAAATGCTGGAATCTATTATAAAGGATGCAATAACTGGGCACTTAGAAACTAATAGTAAGATTGGGCAGAATCAAAATGGATTTATGAAAGGGATATCCTTTTTAACAAACCTATTGGAGTTCGAGAAAGTAACAAGTGGCGTAGACAAAGGGAACTGGTAGATGTGGTGTGTTTGGATTTTTTTAAGGCCTTCGATAAGGTCCCACACAAGCGGTTGGTGAACACAATTAGGGCACATGGAATTGGGGGTAATATACTAGCATGGATTGAGAATTGGTTAACAGACAGAAAACAAAGAGTAGGGATAAACAGGTCTTTTTCAGGATGGCAGGCTGTGACTAGGGGGCTACCGCAAGGATCAGTGCTTGGGCTTCAGCTATTTACAAACTATATCAATGATTTGGATGAGAGGACTGAATGTAACATTTCCAAATTTGCTAATGATACAAAGCTAGGTGGCAGTGTCAGTTGAGAAAAGGATGTGAAAAGGCTTCAAGGGGATCTCGACAGGCTCAGTGAGTGGGCGAGAACATGGCAGATGGAATATAATGTGGATAAATGTGAAGTTATCCACTTTGGTAGAAAAACAGAAATCAGCGTATATCCTAAATGGTGAAAGATTGGGGAATGCAGTTTCTCAAAAGGACCTGGGTGTCCTTGTAAATGAGTCACTGAAAGTGAAACAGCAGGAGCAGCAAGCCATTAGGAAGGCAAATGGTATGCTGGCCTTCATTACAAGAGGATTTGAATACAGGAGTAAAGAAGTCTTACTCCAATTATATATGGCCTTGGTGAGACCACACCTGGAGTACTGTGTACAGTTTTGGGCCTAGAAATTCAGTCTAGCCACTTTTGGGGCGGTAAAGTCGGGCGGGCGGTAAAGTTAGCGCCCGCCGGAAAGTGGAGGCCACTTCGCCGAAATTCAGTAGCTTTGGCCAAGGAGTTTGGGCGAGCGCTGAAACTGGCGTTGCACTCCTATCTTTAGGCGCTAAGCCGGCGGTGCGGACTGATAACGCCGAGGCCGGGCGCAGCGCAGGTGCGGTCATGTTTTGATTGACAGCAGACACCCTGACGCCGGCCAGCTCTTAAAGGGGGAAGGGTCGACTTTGTCTGCTGCCACGCCCTGGATAGTGGAGCCCTGCAGCTAGGCCTGAACACTGCTGGTGGACCCAAATAGCGCCTGAAGCCATGCAGAAGGCCCGTGAACGAGCGCAGCGCTTCTCAGAGCATGCTTTGAGGGTGCTGCTTAGGGGGTTGGAAAAGAACAGAGAGATCTTGTGCCCGGACAGTGGCAAGAAGGCTCCCAGGAGGCAGTACAGGAGAGCCTGGAGGGAAATCGCCCTGAGGGTGTCAGCCAACAGCGATGTCCCCAGGACTGGTGACCAATGCCGCAAGAAGTTTAACGACCTCACTCGGTTGGTCAGGGTGAGTACCCTTTCCAGTGTCCTCCTCATCCTTGCATGTGCACCTCACATTATGGGCAAAGGGACCTCAAAGGCCTAATGGCCAGCCCTCCTCCCGCAGCTATGGCGCTGGCATGATCATCAATAGCACTTTCTGCACTTCACACACTGGCCAAGCTATTCGACCATGGGAGGCAGTGCACACAACAACAGGGCACCACACAGGCCAAGCTATTTGACCATGGGAGGCAGTGCACACAACAACAGGGCACCACACTGTACTTAGAGGCCATCCTTTCTCTTTCAGGCCAAGCTGGCGCAGAATCTGAGGAGCCGGACTGTCACCGGGGGAGGGCGTGCCCAGTTCCAGGAGCTCAGTGACCTGGAGGAGCGCGTGGCTCGACTCATGCGTGCCCGGGTGGTTGGCCCCGTTGCTATTGGAGATGCCGACCCTGTGCTGGGCCCCAATGGTAAGGACATGACCGTTTGCACCTCTCTCGTTCCCCTTGCGCTTCAGATCTACATCCTTTGCCACTGTCCGACCAATGCACATAATGCCACCAATCATGCCTCCCTCGCTGACGCCCTGTCCTCACTCTAAAGCTATTCTTGTGCCTTCCTGCTTTCAGCTGGTGAGGAGGAGGTCCCTGAAGCTGAGAGTGCCAGTCCCTCGGAAGAGGAGGACGACGAGGACCAAGAGGAAGGCGGCCCATCGGGGGAACCCTCATCCGCGCCAGGGGATGGCAATGGAGGGGACACGTCTTGCCTGGAGGAGAGCCGGGGGAAGTGTTGCAGGGGTTGTAGCTCCTGGGCCCAGTGGCGTCCAGGCACGCGGGAAGGGTCGGGCAGCACGGCTGCCTTCTCCCCAGAGGGGGGAAGTGTTGCAGGGGGGTGTAGCTCCTGGGCCCAGTGGCGTCCAGCCACGTGGGAAGGGTCGGGCAGCTCGGCGGCCTTCTCCCCAGAGGGGGGAAGTGTTGCAGGGGAGGGCAGTTGCTGGGCCCAGTGGCGTCCAGGCACGCGGGAAGGGTCGGGCAGCTCGGCGGCCTTCTCCCCAGAGGGAGAGTCCGGCCTCCAGTCCGGAGACGGTCCTCGCCCAGGAGGTGCGCCTCCTTGATGAAATGTCCGCGGCCTCGGAGCGGCGCCACAACGAATTCATGGGGGTTGTGGGACAGTTGCCTCAGGCCATTGAGTCCCTGGCTCATAGTGTGGCCGATTTCGGGGACTCACAGGCCAGGGGTGTCGACCAACTCGCGGCAGCACAGGACGCGAGTCGAGAGTTCATGAGTGGTGCCATGCAGACACTGGCTGATCTGATGCGGGCACAGACCAGGGCAGTTCGGGCACTCACTTCTGCCACACTCGCTGTGTCACGGAAGCATCGCCAGCCCGGCCGAGTGCCAGTGTCGCTGGCGACCAGCGAGCGCCTGGCATCAGCCAGCTTGCCCCCATTGATGCAGCCGCCACTGCCACTCCCCCAGCCAAGCTGCGACGAGCTGCTGGAGAGACTGATGCTGCCCAGCCACAGCTGCAGCAGTCAGCAGCCGGCCCCTCCAGGGCCGGACCTCGTCTAGGCCGACGCCCAAGGGCATCTGCCGTCACGCATTGTGCCCCTCAGGAGCCTTCCCCCAGCCTTGCAACACCCACAGGGCCCAGGTTGAGGCGGAGCAACAGGTCGGGCAGGGGCCGGAGAAGCCTGCACAAGGACTCGCCCTGTCGGCACACCAAGTAGAGTGTGTTGCCAACTGTTTTTTTATATGGGGGTGTTTGTGTTCTGTATGGCGGGGGGCTTATTTTGCTAACGCCGAAGGTGAAGGCAACTGTTTTTTTATATGGGGGTGTTTGTGTTCTGTATGGGGGGGTTTGTCTTGGTTAGGCCGAGGATGAAGGCCAATTGGATGGACAAGTTTTGTTATTCCTCCCCAGGTTGTGGGAGTGAGATATGTTTTTGACTGTTTTTTGAGGGTGTTGTCTGTTTTTCTGTTTCATGTGGGAAGGGCCCCGAGTTTGTTAAATAAAGCTTTTTATTTATTCAGCTTGTCCAGGTGTCATGTTTCAAGTGGTTGTTGCGTTAACCGGCTGAGGGCTTGCGGAGCGGCTGCATTCAGGTGCGTTCATTGCCACAAGCCATTCCCTGACAGGGGGCCTAGAAGTGTCGTTCAATAAGCCGCCGGCGGACGGCCCTTGGACCTTGTGGCTCCCTCCTGGGCTGGTACTCCTCCTCCTCCTCCTCCTCCTCCTCCTCATGGTCCTCCTGCTCGTCCTCCTGAGGTGGTGGTCCAACGTGAGGTGGCAGTGCCCGAGTCCTGCGGATAGCCAGGTTGTGCAGCATGCAGCAAACGACGACGAACTGGGAGACTCTATCCGGCGAATACTGTAGAGATCCGCCGGATCGATCCAGGCAGCGGAACCGTTGCTTGAGGACGCCAATCGTTTGCTCTATGATGTTCCTTGTGGCTTGATGGCTTTCATTGTATGCCTCCTCCGCAGGGGTCCTGGGCGCGCGGAGCGGGGTCATGAGCCATGTACACAAAGGGTAGCCCTTGTCCCCAATAAGCCATCCCCTTGGTGGAGGCTGTGCCTCGAACATGTCAGCCACAGTAGTCTGGCGCAGGATAAATGCATCGTGGCTGCTTCCTGGAAAGCGGGCATTGACAGCTAGGATGCGCTGCCTGTGGTCACACACCAGCTGTACATTGAGGGAACGGTAGCCCTTCCGGTTGCGGTAATCCTCGGCATTGTCGATAGGTGCCCGCATAGCCACATGCGTGCAGTCAATGGCGCCCTGCACCATGGGGAAGTCGGCGATCCTGGCAAATCCGACTGCACGCTGCTCCTGCCTCTCTAGGGTCATGGGGAAGGAGATGAATTGGTGTCTCCTTGCGAAAAGGGCATCGGTGACCTGCTGGATGCAGCGATGCACGGCGAACTGGGAAATGTTCGCTATGTCCCCAGCAGCGGCTTGGAATGAGCCGCTTGCATAAAAGTTCAGAGCCACCGTGACCTTCACTTCCACCGACAGAGACGTCCTGCACATCAGCTGTGGACGCAGATCTCTGTGAAGCAGCTGGCAGATCTCTGCAACCACCTCCCTTCTGAAGCGCAGCCTCTTAACACAATGCGCGGCAGTCATGGTGAGATAGGACACCTGCTGCCAGTATTCCCTGAGTGGGTAAGGCCTACGTTGCCGACGCCTGATGGCCCCTCTGCGTCTAGGCATGGCTGCCCCTCTCACACAGCATCTGCGAGCCCTTCGCACATAATGCTGGAACTGAGGGTTGGAACCCCATGCAGCCCCCATAATAAACTTGCAAACAGTGAAATCACAATGAGTGAAATTTCCAAGCTCTGGCCAGAAGCCAAAAATACCTCTCCTATGTTGTCCCAAATCAGGAAGGTCTGTTCCTTGGTCTCTGTCCAGAAATCCAAAGCACTAAAGTCATTGCAGCAAAATGGCTGGCCTTTATAGTTCAGTCTAAGTGCCCTTTAATTAGCGCTCCCCGAGGCCCGCAGGGCCTCTGCTGCGTTCCACTTCACAGTTCTTAACAGCGCCACGCCCACATTGGGCGGGCGCCACTGAATTTCCGGTTTGGGGCACACAAACAGCGTTGTACGACGAAATGACGTCATAAGCTGCGCGCGCAGCTGAGCGGGCGCAAACCCTTTGCGCCGGCGCTAAATGTCAACTGAAGTTGGGCGTAGGCGCAGATCGGCCTGCGCCCAGGCGCTAAGTGCCTAGCGCTGGAAATCTACCCCTCTTATGGCGCTAACGGCTGGCGGACGCAACTGAATTTCTAGGCCTTGGTCTCCTTACCTGAGGAAGGATATACTTTCCATAGAGGGAGTGCAACGAAGATTCAAGAGATTGTTTCCTCGGATGGCGCGACTGTCGTATGAGAAGAGATTGAGTAAACTCGGCCTGTATTCTCTTGAATTCAGAAGAATGAGAGGGGATCTCATTCAAGCTTACAAAATTATTACAGGGCTTGATAGGGTGGATGCTGGGAGAATGTTTCCCTTGGCTGGGGAGTCTAGAACCAGGGGCCACAGCCTCAGGATAAAGGGTAGGCCATTCAGGACTGAGATGAGAAGAAATTTCTTCACACAGAGGGTGGTGAATCTTTGGAATTCTCTACCCCAGAGGGCTGTGGAGGCTCAGTCATTGGGTATATTCAAAACCGAAGCCGATAGATTTCTGACTAGTAATGGCATCAAGGGATATGGCGATGGGGCCGTTGATTGGAGTTGAGGCAAATGATCAGCCATGATCTCATTGAATGGTCTACTCGTGCTCCTATTTCTTATGTACCTATGTTCTTACGTATTAACAGTTACTAATTTAATATAGTACAGGTAGACTATCCCTTATCCGAAAACCTTGGGACCAGCTGAGTTTCGGAATTCGGAATTTTTTCGGATTTCAGAACGGATGAAATGGACAAGAGGCAGGGGGGAGGGGGGGAGTCGGACATCGCGGGGGGGGGGGGGGGAGTCGGACATCGCGGGGGGGGGGAGTCGGACATCGGGGGGGAGTCGGACATCGGGGGGGAGTCGGACATCGGGGGAGAGTCGGACATCGGGGGGGAGGCGGACATCGGGGGGGAGGCGGACATCGGGGGGGAGTCGGACATCGCGGGGGAGTCGGACATCGCGGGGGAGTCGGACATCGGGGGGGAGGCGGACATCGGGGGGGAGTCGGACATCGGGGGGGAGTCGGACATCGGGGGGGAGTCGGACATCGCGGGGGGGAGTCGGACATCGGGGGGGGAGTCGGACATCGGGGGGAGTCGGACATCGCGGGGGGAGTCGGACATCGGGGGGGAGTCGGACATCGGGGGGGAGTCGGACATCGCGGGGGAGTCGGACATCGCGGGGGAGTCGGACATCGGGGGGGAGTCGGACATCGGGGGGGAGTCGGACATCGGGGGGGAGGCGGACATCGGGGGGGAGTCGGACATCGGGGGGGAGTCGGACATCGCGGGGGAGTCGGACATCGCGGGGGAGTCGGACATCGCGGGGGAGTCGGACATCGGGGGGGAGTCGGACATCGGGGGGGAGTCGGACATCGGGGGGGAGTCGGACATCGGGGGGGAGTCGGACATCGGGGGGGAGTCGGACATCGGGGGGGAGTCGGACATCGGGGGGGAGTCGGACATCGGGGGGGAGTCGGACATCGGGGGGGAGTCGGACATCGGGGGAGAGTCGGACATCGGGGGGGAGTCGGACATCGGGGGGGAGTCGGACATCGGGGGGGAGTCGGACATCGGGAGGGAGGCGGACATCGGGGGGGAGTCGGACATCGGGGGGGAGTCGGACATCGCGGGGGGGAGTCGGACATCGGGGGGGAGGCGGACATCGCGGTGGGAGTCGGACATCGGGGGGGAGTCGGACATCGGGGGGGAGTCGGACATCGGGAGGGAGGCGGACATCGGGGGGGAGGCGGACATCGGGGGGGAGGCGGACATCGGGGGGGAGTCGGACATCGCGGGGGGGAGTCGGACATCGGGGGTGTGAATCGGATATCGGGGGGCAGTCGGACATCGGGGGTGTGAATCGGATATCGGGGGGCAGTCGGACATCGGGGGGGAGTCGGACATCGGGGGGGAGTCGGACATCGGGGGGGAGTCGGACATCGGGGGGGAGTCGGACATCGGGGGGGAGTCGGACATCGGGGGGGAGTCGGACATCGGGGGAGAGTCGGACATCGGGGGAGAGTCGGACATCGGGGGGGAGTCGGACATCGGGGGGGAGTCGGACATCGGGGGGGAGTCGGACATCGGGGGAGAGTCGGACATCGGGGGAGAGTCGGACATCGGGGGGGAGGCGGACATCGGGGGGGGAGTCGGACATCGGGGGGGGAGTCGGACATCGGGGGGAGTCGGACATCGGGGGGAGAGTCGGACATCGGGGGGGAGTCGGACATCGGGGGGGAGTCGGACATCGGGGGGAGAGTCGGACATCGGGGGGAGAGTCGGACATCGGGGGGGAGTCGGACATCGGGGGGAGGAGTCGGACATCGGGGGGAAAGTCGGACATCGCGAGGGGAAGTCGGACATCGGGGGGGAAAGTCAGACATCGCGGGGGGGAAAGTCGGACATCGCTGGTTGGGGCGAATCGGACTTCTCGGGGGTGGGGAGGGTAGGGAAATTTGTTGAGCCTGAGGAAAACACTTCTGCTCCTCCTTGCCCACAAGCAGTGCAATAAAGGCACTTACCTCACGGTTCCAGCCCTTCGCACCTCCTTTTATCTTAAGCTTTTACACTGGAAATACTGAGATACGCTCCACGAAAAAACTTGGGCCTAGAAATTCAGTTTGGGCCCGCCAGCTCGCTTGCGCCCAGAAGTTACCGCTGCCCGCGGAGCCACTTGCGCCCGCCGGAAATTCAGTTTCAGCGCCCCACGTCGAAGCCGGCCGCGGTACTGCAGGCCTTCCTCCCTCTCTTAAGGGGGAGGTGCCTGCAACAGCAAGATCGCCGCTCGCTAGTGCCGGCAAATGAGCCCGGCACCACGGAGAAGTGTTGGGCTCCCGGAAAACAGCCGGCAATGCCGGGGGGGCGGGTGGAGGAGGCCGGGGAACGAGGTGCGGGCAGGCGGCCGCCGAAAAAGCGGCCGGCCGCACATCCGCCTTAACTCGCCCCACTAACGCTACAGTACGGCCCCGTTTTCTGATCGCTGTTTGCGGCCGCTGCGGAAGAGGCGGCCGCAACTCAATATGGCGGTCGGGCCGTTGCGGGGCACTGCGCACACCGATGACGTCATCGGTGGCGGTGCAGCGCTACTGGCTAACGCCGCCATTACCGCAGCGCTGAATATCGCCGAAAGCTCAGCAAGTGGCGCAAAAGCCCTCTTTGGGCGAAAACTAGGCGCAAAGCCTACTGAATTTCTAGCCCTTGAGGTTTTCAGAGGTTTTCGGTTTTCGGAAGTGCGGATAAGGGATAGTCTACCTGTATTAACAGTTACTAATTTAACGTGGTGTTAACAGTTATTAATTTAACATAGCATTAACAGTTACTAATTTAATATAGTACTAACAGTTACTAATTTAATGTGGTATTAACAGTTATTAATTTAATATAGCATTAACAGTTACTAATTTAATATAGTACTAACAGTTACTAATTTAACGTGGTATTAACAGTTACTAATTTAATATAGCATTAACAGTTACTAATTTAATATAGTACTAACAGTTACTAATTTAATATAGTACAAACAGTTACTAATTTAACATGGTATTAACAGTTACTAATTTAATACAGCATTAACAGTTACTAATTTAACGTGGTATTAACAGTTACTAATTTAATATAGCATTAACAGTTACTAATTTAACGTGGTATTAACAGTTACTCATTTAAAATAGCATTAACAGTTACTAATTTAATATAGTACTAACAGTTACTAATTTAACGTGGTATTAACAGTTACTAATTTAATATAGCATTAACAGTTACTTATTTAATATAGTGTTAGCAGGTACTAATTAATGTTGTAGTAACAGTTAATTTAATAAAGTATTCTCAGTTACTAATTTATTATAGTTTTAACAGTTAATAATTGAATGTATTATGAACAGTTACTAAACTCCAAGCTACTGCTTTAACCCTAACCAGCTATTTAACCCCAGCTGGCCCCTAAGTTGAAGAGCAGAAAGACGGTGTGACCTTTACCAAGCAGTCAGTTGCCAGTCTTTCCGTCAGTTAATAAGAGCCATCAGTTCAGGGGCTGACTGACTCTGTGATTGCTGTTCCAGTTCTGGTGGATGGGAGATTCCCCAGACTCAGGTTCCAGGCGGTCGCTGCTCCCTCCACACGGTACAGTACCCAGGCTGGTTAAAGGGTCATTTCAGACTTTATAATCTCAGATTGACATTCACTGTCCAGCACTGTTCACCTCGGTTACATTCTTCAATATTTACAAACCTCGTTTCAGCTCCTCATCCCACCGTGGGATAGATAGGGAGATGTTAATAGGAGAGTTTGTTTTACCGGGTATTCAAATCCCTGTCCCTGGACCCTGGAGATAAAGATCAAAAACTGCAGCAGTTCCTTATTTTATGAGTTGAAACAGGGCTTGTTGCACAGGTACACTGGGGGGGGGGTGGCAAAGGTCAGGAACTCGGGAGGGGGGCGGCAAAGGTCATGAACTCGGGAGGGGGGCGAAGGTCATGAACTCGGGAGGCGCAAAGGTCATGAACTGGGGGCAAAGGTCAGGAACTCGAGGGGGCAAAGGTCAGGAATACGGGCGGGGGCAAAGGTCAGGAACTCTGGGGCAAAGGTAAGGAATTCGGGCGTGCGATGGTCAGTAACTCGAGGGTCTCTCACCACAACTCTCTGTTTTTATATCTATAAGCTAATATTGTATCCATGCTGCTACTGCCCCTTTTATCCCATGGGCTTCAATTTTGCTAACAAGCCTAGTATGTGGCACTTTATCAAAAGACTTTCAGAAGGCTTTTGATAAGGTCCCGCATAAGACATTAGCGTGTAAAGTTAAGGCACATGGGATTAGGGGCAAGGTATTGACTTGGATAGAGAACTCGTTGGCAGACAGAAAGCAAAGAGTTGGAATAAATGGGTCTTTTTCCGAGTGGCAAGCAGTGCTGTGGATTTCTCTACCACAGAAGGCAGTAGAGGCCAATTCATTAAATATATTCAAGAAGGAGTTGGATATATTTCTTAAGGCTAAAGGGATCAAGGGTTATGGGGAGAAAGCAGGGACCGGGTACTGAATTTGGATGATCAGCCATGATCGCATTGAATGGTGGAGCAGGCTTGAGCGACCGAATGCCCTACTCCTGCTCCTATCTTCTATGTTTCTATGTTTCTATGACCTGAAACATTAACTCTGTTTCTCTGTCCACAGATGCCGCCTGACCTGCTAAGTATTTCCAGCATTTTCTGTTGTTGTTCATGGAGAATATTCCTGCTCTTTGAGTACTGCCATGGGATTTTTAATATCCCCCAAAATGAAGAGGTGACCTCGGTTCAAGGTCTCGTTTGAAGAATGTTAGAATCATAGAATTATACAGCACAGAAGGAGGCCATTCAGCCCATCGTGCCTGTGCCGGCTCTTTGAAAGAGCGATCCAATTAGACCCACTATCCTGCTCTTTCCCCAGAGCCCAGCAAATATTTCCTTTTCAAGTATTTATTCAATTCTCTTTTGAAAGTTTTTATTGAATCCGCTTCCACCACCCTTTCGGGCAGTGCATTCCCTCTATTGTCTACCATTTCATTAATGCAGCAGTCCCTCAGTACTGCAATAGAGGGCTGGATTTTACCAACCTCGGCGGGTTTGTGGCAGGCGATGTTGGTGGCGGGTCCCGGCCTCGCTGCTGGCTCCAGCCCACTGTCCAAAATGACTTTTCCCTGATTTCCCCAGGAGACCAATGCAGCCCGGTTGCACATTGCACAGGAGGACACAAGCAGGGATGTCGTCAGGAGGACCAGGCTGCAGCGGCGCAAACCTTTCAATGATCTCAGTAGATCACGAAACGTTACTGCAAAGACACACTCGACCTCATCCTCCTCAGGCCTCGACCCCATCACTCTGCCTTTCCTACCCTACCCCTGCACATCCTTACTCACACCAACTTACCTTGCACCTCCACCCATCCCTCTCTATCTACATGATCACTTCCCTATCTCACTAACCACCCCTCACACTCACCCTCATCCTAGTGCAATCATACCAACTAACAACACACAAGGGTTGGCACTTGTGTGTTTTAGCCAATGCTCATGTGAAGTTTCTGTTAATGTGGTGTCAAACATTGAAATTTTTATTTTCAACACTTTGCATTCTTGGACAGGTATGTGTGCACCTTTGGAAGTGGCTTAGTGAGTTGCAGTGAATGGTGATGAGTATGAAAGGAATGGCTTGGGCATTGTAGGGATGCTTTATGGTGTTGGTGTGGTGTGGTGCCAACCTGGTGCATCATGTGGCAGCCAGGGTGTACAGCACCAAGTGAAGTAAATCTGGCCATGGTGAGGTCATCCCTGGCGTTACTGGCAGCAATGTGGTCAGGTGCTGATGCCTGGTGTCCTGTGCAGCATCAGTTGATTGCGGAAAATGTGTTGTTGTTGGTGCTGCTGGTGTTGGGGCTGATCGTGGTGGGATTCTGAGGACCAAGGTGAGATAGTTTCAAAGGCACTGATGCTGATGTAGTAGATAGCAGGTGAAGTTAAGATGACAGAAGTGATCTGTCAATGGTGAGAGAGGTTGTTCCAATGAGGTGACAGTGGACACAGAGTTTATTTCAAACACTTGCAACCTGCATAAAGTTCAATCTGTCTTCCAAGTGCAGTAAGCAACAGCTTCTGAGCTTGGAAAGTGAACAGCTGAGAGATGGGAGCTTTTATAGCACATTTGCAGCTGTCAAGTAATGAGATCAGTTCATGGTCATACAACTCCCAACCTGCTTACCTGACATGATCCCCGAACAGTGTGGACCCCGTGGCGACCTCGTAAAGTGGTAAGGTGAGCTCAAAATACTTCTTAATTGGCTTTTGACAAGGTCATAATGACCTGAATTGCCTTCCCCACCGCTGCGTGTCAGGTCTGTTCAGCGCTGACAGACCCGACATCTGGGAAAGGCGCGTGGCAGCGGGTTGACAGCGGGGTCTCGACCCGCTGACAAAAAAAAACATTTTCCCACCCGACCCACCACCGAATGCGCCCACTGACCGCCCCGAAAAATTCCCCACAAAGTGTCAGCCCACTTCATGCACTCAAGTCTGGTGTGGCCCTTTCACTTACAACCTTCCAGCCCAACAGTGAGAGTGCTAAGGGAACACTCCCTGATCTCAAAGTTAAATGAGGCAAAACTTCACATATATCTAGCTGACCTTACGTCTTACATTATACATTCTTGCCTGATTGCCTTATTCCACATGAGATTTTCACAGTCCAGTAGCTCAGAAACCATTATATTCCACATAATATTCAATCATCTCGATTTTTACACTGTCATTCCCATTGTTAATTAAATAGATCCTTTTTAACACATGAAAGTGTTAACACACTCAATCCTATTGTTAATTAAATAGATCCTTCTTAACACATGAAAGTGTTAACTGGGAGCCTATTCCACATAGCCACGGAAGATGATACTTCCAATGGAACACCCCAGATTCTTCCTCATAATCCCATTCAGTTGGTGCGTACAATCTGGAGTTTGCCTCTGTGGTCCCTCTTACATTCTCTTTGATTTCAACCCACTTTTCTCTACAACTAATGTGCCGCTCCTTTATAAGCTGCACTTCAGCCTGTTCTTCTTATCGTCAGTTGGATGTCTGAAATGTACGTAAGCTCATCACTATTTTTAAAAGCATCCAAGTATAAGAGTAAAGACATCTTATTGCAATTATATAGGGCCCTGGTGAGACCACACCTGGAGTATTGTGTACAGTTCCGGTCTCCTTACCTAAGGAAGGATATACTTGCCATAGAGGGAGTGCAACGAAGGTTCACCAGACTGGTTCCTGGGATGGGGGGATTGTCCTATGAGGAGAGGTTGAGTAGTCTAGGCCCTTATTCTCTAGAGTTTAGAAGAATGAGAGGTGATCTCATTGAAAAATATAAAAATCTTACAGAGTTTGACAGGGTTGATGCAGGGAGGATGTTTCCCCTGGCTGGGGAGTCTAGAACCAGGGGTCACAGTCTCCAAATAAGGGGTCAGCCATTTAGGACTGAGATGAAGAGAAATTTCTTCACTCAGAGGGTGGCAAATCTTTGGAATTCTCTACCCCAGAGGGCTGTGGAGGCTCAGTCATTGAGTATATTCAAGACAGAGATCAATAGATTTTTGAATATTAAGGGAATTAAGGGATATGGGGATAGTGCAGGAAAGTGGAGTTGAGGTCGACGATCAGCCATGATCTTATTGAATGGTGGAGCAGGCTCGAAGGGCCAAATGGCCTACTCCTGCTCCTATTTATGTTCTTATAACTACTGATAAACCCATATATATAGTTGCCATTGGCCTGATGCGGAGGTGCGCAGTCTCTCATTGTAGGAACATGCCTTACTTAGCTTAGCCTAGAATCCTTGGGCACAGGTTGGCAAGAGCCAAATAATGAACCGCAACTGTCTGCAAGAGCTCTGCTTGAGCTTAACCAGCTAGGATATGCAGCTGATCAGCATATGGTGAGCTGCTTGTTCAGCTAAGGCTACCTTGCTTGTTAGGGTTGGAGGAAAGACTGAGAGGAAAGAATCTTAACTCCCCCAGTCACAAGCCTAACCAGACAGACCTCAACACTGCCCAAGGGTAATGTGCAACACAAGGGGATTGATTGATTCCATTTAACTATCATCAGGAGCTAAATGAACCCCAAGGCAAGCTCTCTGCAGCACCCCCTACCCCTACTCCAAGGAGGATAGTCTGCCCTGAATTTGTCCTGAAGCAAAACAGATTTGGTACTTATTAAGTCAAATCACTGCGGAGTAGCAATAAACAAAGCAAACAGAATACTTAATTATATTGCCACATTGGTTGAGTATAAATTGAAAAATAGGGTGCCTAAACTCAACAGTGCTCCAGTCAGAGTGGAACTTGAGTACAGTGTTCAGTTTTGGTGTCCAAGAAATAAGGGAAACAGTTTAGATGAGCTAAATTTAAGCACAGTAGTGTAATGGCTATATTACTGGACTAATAATCCAAAGAACGGTGAGTTCAAATCCCACCACGGCAGTTTGAGAATTTGAATTCAGTTTAAAAAAAAATCTAAACAGCTGGTATCAGAAAAAGTGATCATTGGTTTTGTAAAGTCCGCGCCTCAATAATACACGGACTTCGGGAGAACAGTTTAACAGGTACTTTACTGAACAAGAGGCAGCTTGAAACTGAAACTACAGAAGCCTGCTAGGGCCTTTTATACAGGGGTGGTCACTGCCGGTACTGCAGTCTAAGACCAGTTATTCCCTTAAAGGGACATACACAACAATTCCTCCCCTTTTAGATAAACAGTACATAACATTCATTTAACAACTAAATAATAACTAATTACAATTACAATTTTCTCAGTAATATGTACATCAACTGAAATAGTCATTTATAAGTTCAGTCTTTGAGGAGGCTTCCTGATCCGGACTGGATAGCGCCTTTCTCGAGTATCCTGTTCTGGCGGTGGAGTCAATTCTGGCTCATTGTCATTGGTTGGTTCGTCAGCTTCCAATACCACTGCTTCTGAGGTAGACGCAATCTGTACTTCGGGCTCATTACCAGATGCACATGCTTGTGGTACAGGTTTGGCTTGTTCCTGTGACTCTAGAATCTGGTCAGCATGGCGTCTCACGATGCTCTCTCCAACGTCCACTGTGTACATTAGTGGTCCCTGCTGTGTGCATATCGTGCCTGGCTGCCATTTTTCTGTTCGGTAGTCGCAGGCCAAGACTGGTTGCCCTATCTTGAAGCTCCTGGTTGGCTTCTCATTTATGTGCTGGAACCGCTTATCCTCAACATCTCTTATGTTTGGTTTGAGCAAATCCAAGCGACATCTTAGTCTCCGGTTGAAAAACAGTACGGCTGGAGTTTGGTTGGTTACTGCATGTGACGCATTCCGGTAAGCAAACAGGAAGTTATCCACCTTGTGTTGCAGTGGTATGTCGTCATTATACATTGCCTTTATGGCCTTTTTAAAGGTCTGAACAAACCTCTCAGCCAATCCATTTGTGGCTGGATGATATGGGGCAGATGTGTAATGTTTCACCCCATTATTCTTCAGGAACCTCCGGAAATTCTCAGACACAAACTGTGGGCCATTGTCGGAACAGATCTGTTCTGGCAACCCATTCCTGGCGAAGATGGTCCTTAGGACTGCAATAGTTTTCTCCGTGGTGGTGGAGGACATTTTAATGACCTCTGGCCATTTCGAATGGGCGTCCACAGCTATTAGAAACATTGAGTCCATAAATGGACCAGCGAAATCAATGTGTACCCGTTGCCATGGAGATGAGGACCACTCCCATGGATGTAGCGGGGCCTGTGGTGGAGCGTTTTGGACCTTCTGGCATCCTGTGCATCTCTTGGTCATATCCTCGATTTCTTTATCGATTCCCGGCCACCACACAAACCCCCTGGCTAGGCTCTTCATTTTTACCCCTCCCAGATGACCCTCGTGAAGCTCATTGAGTACTCTATCTCTCAACTTGAGTGGAATTACCAGTCGGGATCTACACATCAAGGTTCCCCGGCACACTGACAGCTGTTCCCTCCTTGGCGAGAATGCTTGCAACAGTGAGTCGCCATATGCTGGCCATCCCTTCACCGTCAAATCATAGACCCGAGAGAGGGTCGGGTCATTTCGGGTTTCCTTCTCAATACTTGCGTTTGTAACAGGCAAACATTCGACTATGGTCGCATGGAATATCTCCACCGGGTCCACTGCAGGTGCTTCTTCCGCCGTAGGCAACAGAAGGCGCGACAGCCCATCAGCATTTCCATGTTGTTTCGTACCTTTGTACTCTATTTCATACTGATGTACCCCTAGAAAAAGTGACCATCTTTGCAGCCATTGCGCCGTCATCACCGGAACGCCCTTCTTTGGGTTAAAAATGGAGACCAGGGGCTGATGATCAGTCAGTAGGGTGAATTTCTGCCCGTGCAGATAGTGATTGAACTTCTTCACCCCCAACACCAGGCTGAGGGCCTCCCTGTCAATCTGGGCGTAGTTACGCTCGGCTGAGGTTAGCAAGCGCGATGCAAAGGATATTGGCCTCTCTGAACCGTCACGGAATTTGTGTGACAGCACCGCTCCAATGCCGTAAGGTGACGCATCACATGCCAACCGAATCGGTAGTGTTGGGTTGCAGTGGGCCAATACTTCTTTTGAAGTGATTTGGCATTTACATTCCTGAAAGGCACACTTACACTCATCACTCCATTTCCATGTTACACCAGTTTGAAGGAGGGTGTTCAGTGGGTGCAGAATTGTAGATAAATTCGGCAAGAACTTATGGTAGTAGTTCACCAACCCGAGGAACGACCTCAGTTGCGACACATTTTCTGGTGCTGGAGCCTTGACTGCAGCCTCAATCTTGTCCGGCGACTTATGCAACCCTTCCTCATCAATCATGTGGCCACAATACGAGCTTTGTCTCCTGAAGAACTCGCATTTGGGACGGTTGGCTCGTAGCCCATATTCCTGCAATCTCGTGAGCACCTGTTCCAGGTTGGCAAGGTGTTCACTGTCATTTTCGCCCGTAACCAGGATGTCGTCCAAATAACACTGGGTCCCCGGGATCCCTTGCAGGACTTGTTCCATTGCCCTCTGCCACATAGCCGGGGCCGATGCTACCCCGAATACCAGTCGATTGTACTGGTAAAGGCCTTTGTGAGTGTTTATCATAAGGTATTTCCTAGATGCTTCTTCCACCTCCATTTGTAGATACGCTTGAGCCAGGTCAATCTTTGTAAAACGTTTCCCTCCAGATAGTGAGGTGAAAATATCTTCTATCCGCGGAAGCAGATACTGTACTGTGTGCAGGACTGGGTTCACAGTCACCTTGAAGTCCCCACAGATGCGAACCTTCCTTGGCTCCCCAGGTGTGCTGCTCAATGCTTTCTTCATTACAGGAACGATGGGTGTGGCCCACTCGCTCCAGTCCACCTTAGACAGCACCCCTGAATGCTCCAGACTCTCCAGTTCAGCTTCCACAACTGGGCGTATCGCGTGTGGCACCGGTCTGGCCTTGAAAAATTTTGGGGTTGCGTTATCCTCAATCTTTATGGTTGCCTTTACTCCTTTTAGAGTCCCAAGTCCTTGTTGGAACACCTCTTCCGCGTCAGATAGAATTCGTGACAGACATCCAGGTGCGACGTCATCATCTTTTTTGTCAGTCACAGTTAGTGCCAGAATGGAATGCCAATCCAATTGTAGTCTTCGGATCCATTCACATCCCAATAATGGTGGTCCTCCATCTCGTGGTATATACATGTATAGTTTCTGTGTTTCCTTTCCGTTATATTCAACTGGCACCCTTATTTTTCCTCTGGGGTAGACCTTTTGCCCCGTGTATGTCTTCAATACAATGGACGTGTCCTTTAAGGGTATGTGTGAGAATAGCCGCTCATAGTCTCGTCGATTCATGACAGTTAGGGCTGATCCTGTGTCCAATTCCATCTTCACTGGGGACCCTGCTATCATGAGGGTGACCCAAATGGTTCGGTGATCTTCTTTTGCGATCATGTTGTGTAACTTTAAACAACTTAGTCGCCTGCTCCCGGAGTCCTTGTCACTCTCCTGATCTTCTGAACTACTATCTGTCAGTTTCTTTACTTTCCTGTACTGTTCCTTAGTAGTTCTTGTCGTGTTGGTCTTCTTTCCCGACCTGCAGACTCTTGCTATATGTCCCATTTTCCCGCATTGCCTGCATATTTTGTCTTTAAACCAGCAGTCCTTCTGCTCATGGGTTGTCCTGCCGCAGCGATAGCACTTTTCGGCTCCATACGCCATTTCGTTAGCGCTGTATTCTTGTGGTTTCTGTTGTATTTCCGCAGCTCCCCGTGCTGCTGCTTCGTAGGATACTGCCACGCTGAAAGCCTGTACTAGCGTCAGGTCCTTTTTTGAAAGTAATCGTTTCTGGGTTCCTTCACCCTGGAGCCCGCAGACAAACTTATCCCGTAATGTGTCTGCCAGTCCTGCTCCGAACTGGCAGTGCTTCGATAACTTGCGTAGTTCCGTAAGATAGTCAGCATTGCTCTCATCTTTGTGCTGGTTTCTTTTATGGAACTTGAATCTTTCTGCTATCAGCAGTGGTGTAGGGCTTAGATGTTCCTGTAAGATATGAACAATCTCTTCAAAACTTTTCTCCATTGGTTTAGCTGGGGTAATTAAATTCCGCAATAGGCCGTACGTACTCGCACCCATCAGATTTAATAATACCGATGCCCTCTTTCCATCAGCCACCTCATTTGCCTTGCAGTACACTTCAATTCTTTCCACATACGTGGTCCAGTCTTCTACCTCGTTGTCGAAAGCAGTGATACTGCCACTTTTCGGCATCTTGGGCGATTTAAAATGGCGCCTCCCGCGCTTTTGCTTCTTCCCCAATGGAATAAAATGGCGCCTCCCGCGCTTTTGCTTCTTCCCCAACGTAATAAAATGGCGCCTCCTGCGCTTTTGCTTCTTCCCCTTACTGCCACGCTGCTCCTAGCGCTCTACCGGGTAATGGCGGCGACCCGCAGCTTCGGCGCGTCTCGCTTTCCTTCCCCCCCGTTTAGTTTCTCTCCGCTGTCCTGTTCTCGAGCACCGACCGCGCCCTGTGCGCTCCACCCTCTCTTGTTTTCTCTTCCCGGCGACGCTGCGCAGCCCGATTTGTAGAGCCGCTCGATCGAGCTTGAGCCCGCCACAGTCCGGAAGGGTCAGCGCGCTACCTGCTACCAGCACGATTCGCTGGAACCACAGTCTCTCCCGCAATTCTCCAAACACCGATGGATTCTTCGGGCGGTTGCCCTCGGTCGACGCCCGTTGCTCAGACTACGACTTTCCAAGACCTTCCTTTCAGGTGAGATCCCCGTGAGATGATGCCACACTGCAGGTGAGTTCGAACTTACTCGTCGCCACTGTAAAGTCCACGCCTCAATACTACACGGACTTCGGGAGAACAGTTTAACAGGTACTTTACTGAACAAGAGGCAGCTTGAAACTGAAACTACAGAAGCCTGTTAGGGCCTTTTATACAGGGGTGGTCACTGCCGGTACTGCAGTCTAAGACCAGTTGTTCCCTTAAAGGGACATACACAACAGGTTTACTGACGTCCTTTTAGGGAAGGACGCCTGCTGTCCTCAACCAGTCTGGCCTGTGTGTGACTCCAGTCCCACACCAACATGGCTGACTCTTCATTGCCCTCGGAAGTGGCCTAGCAAACCACTCAGTTGTATCAAAACCGCTATAAGCAGCGGTTCAAGAAGAAAGACAAGCACTACCTTCTCAGGGCAAGTCGGGATGGGCAATAAATGCGGCCTTGCTTGTTCGTGATGCCCCCATGGGCTCCCTCACCTGTAGCTGTCTTGGGATCTTATAAATCTGGATTTGCCACAGTGTTGAAATGTTCGGGTGGTTTCCAGCACCTGTAACACTGCTGAGATGGATTAACAAAACTGATAGAACAGTTGAGTGACTTTTTAAGCCCGGTGATGATAAAATTGTATCTTTAACTGCCCTTCTTTATTGATGTGTTACCGATTCTTGCTTCTGTTAGTTTAGAGAATGCAGTTTATTCAGATGAACTGACAGTGAGATTTTAAGTTGCTTCATTAAAATTTCAGCTGCCCATACAGGCACGCCACAAACTGGGAACGTGCACAGGCTCAGGCACGATGGGCTGAATGGCCTCCTCCTGTACTGTATGGGCTGGAGTTTGTCAGTGTGGGCGGGCTGGGGCGTGTCAGGTGGAAATTGTGTCAGGACCCCGACTCCTCAGTGAAGTGCTGAAAAAGTGCGATTTTCCCCTAATTGGCCAATTGATTTCCTGCGTGTGGGAACCACTGGCCCAATGAGTCTTTTCATACAGAAAGTCGCCTCCGATGACGTCATCAATGCTGTTGGATTTAAGGCCTGCAAGCAGCCTTGATTCTTCTGGAGACTGCAAAGGCTCAGCAATTTATATGAAGGAGTTGAATTGTGGAAAATTGTCACGAATCAAGCAAAAGTGTGCCCCTCGGTTTGATGAGCCCTCCCTCCAAGCTCTGGTGTACGGAGCCAGCTGCAATAAGGAGGTGCTGTTCCCTTCCTCAGGGAGAAAAAAGCCACCCCGGCAGACAAAAGCTGTGTGGCTACAAGTGGCCCAGGTTGTCAACACCATTTCAATGAGCCGCAGAACCTGGCTGCAATGCAGGAAGAGGTTTCGTGACCTTCTCCGCACCAGAAAAGTGAGTATGACTTTCCCATCACCCTCAATCTGATCCCCATCGCCTCTCCTCACCAGCACTCTGCTTTGCCAACCTCCTCCTCCACATCCCACTTGACACTTGCATCCCTGCACCCTTACCCATTCCCTCTCTCTCTATGGTCACATTCGCTTAACTATTCGACCATGCAGCCCTCATACTTCCTATCGCTGTGATGCCATGACAACAACTGCTTACAACACATAGGGTGGGTCCTTTGTGTCCTTCTAAGGATCCATGCTATGCATTCACTACACTCACTCCTTCCATGGTCCATGGAGGAACTTAGTCGCACGGGTATTGAAAACATGATCATTGTTCAGAATAGAATTACATCTCTTGAGGAGCGATGGTCAGCTATTGGGCAAATAAAGCCGACCTTCATGCAAGTCCTCTGGAGTAGGACTTCCATTGCAGAAATGGTTCCTCATGGCCCCTCTGCAGTGCAGCAAGGTGCTGTCAAGCCACTTGCTAGCTCTGAAGTGCGGCTGACCCATGAGAGGGATGTTGGTGGCAGACAACAAGGAAGTGGGGGCTCCTCTCCAAGCGCACACATGACCATGCCACAGAAAAGACCTGGGTCAGAGCCCCACCAGAGTCCTCACCCAAATGAGATGGGCGTCTCAGCCCCTGCACAGCCATAGGAGCAGCAGACTGTTGGCGAGCCCGCACAGGTTCGCCACCCCATAGGATGCCCGCCAAAGCCGTCGAGACAGGAGCAGCAAGAGAGCGAGCAAGGGGCCTCCACATCTGCTGAAGCCACAGGGGAAGCACCATGTAGGAGCACGTGTAAGAGGAAGATAAAGCACAAGTAGTCACAAGGGTAGTCACTTAAGTGCTGTGTTGTTTTGTTTTTGGACCAGCCATCATTGTGATTGTATTATAAAGTGTTTTGATGGCAAACTGTTGAAGTTTGTGGACTGTATCATTTCACAAATGGGACTTTCATATTGAGGGCTTAGGGCGCCTTGCGATTATCAGAATGGTGGTCAGAGTGATAGGATTCTGTAGGTTCTTCTCCATTGTCGATGATCTGGTAAGAAGGAGTGAGACTAAAGTGTTTGATTGTGCAGGCTAAGCAAATCTGGCCAGGATGAGTGTGTTCCTTGCATCACAGGCAGCAATATAGTGGCGCTCTGGCATCTTCTGGCCTGTGCATCTTCAGGTGGGTGACTAGCAGCTTGGCGCTCCTGTTGATGTTCCTGCTGTTGGTGTTGCTGTTGCTCATTGTTCTGCTGCTGCCGCGGCTGGTCTTCATCCGAATCTGATGTCCAGGAGGAAAGGAATTAAATGGTCGCCATGCTTCTGGTATATGCCTCAGCTGAGGAAGCGTTCAGTCAAGGTGGGGAGAGGGGTTTCCAAGGAGGTCACACTGGAGATGGGTGTCAGGCTCCAAACTTCCACAACACTGAGTATGCCTGCTAAAAGTTTCCCCAGACCTTTTGTAAATCCATGTTGACTTTGTCCGATCCTGTCACTGTTTTCCAAGTGCTCTGCTATTACATCTTTTATAATGGACTCTAGTATTTTCCCCACTACCGATGTCAGGCTTACCAGTCTATAATTCCCCGTTTTCTCTCTCCCAACCTTTTTGAACAGTGGGGTTACATTAGCTACCCTCCAATTCATGGGAACTGTTCCAGAGTCTATAGAATTTTGGAAGATGACCAGCAATGCATCTACTATTTCTAGGGCCTCTTCCTTAATTACCCTAGGATGTAGATTATCGGGCTCTGGGGATTTATCGGCCTTAAATCCCGTCAATTTCCCTAACACCATTTCCCTACAAATACTGATTTCATTCAATTCCTCCCTCTCATTAGACCCTATGTTCCCCGACATCTCTGGGGAGGTTATTTGTGTCCTCCTTTGTGCAGACAGAACCAAAGTATGTATTTAATTGGTCAGCAATTTCTTTGTTCCCCATTATAAATTCCCCTGATTCTGACTGCAAGGGACCTACGCTTGACTTCACCAATCTTTTTCTCTTCACGCATCTATAGAAGCTTTTACAGTCAGTTTTTATGTTTCCTGCAAGCTTACTCTCATATTCTATTTTCCCCCTCTTAATTAATCCCTTTGTCTTCCTTTGCTGAATCCTAAACTGCTCCCAATCCCCAGAGAGCTGTGGAGGTTGGGTCATTGAATATATTGAAGGTGGAGATAGACAGAGTTTTGAACGATAAGGAAGTCGAGGGTTATGGGGAGCGGGCAGGGAAGTGGAGTTGAGGCCAAGATCAGATCAGTTATGATCTTATTGAATGGCGGAGCAGGCTCGAGGGGCCAAATGACCTACTCCTGCTCCTACATCTTATGTTCCTATGTTCTGATGAGCCCACCTATCCACTGTATTCCCTTGGTGCGTTTCTAATAACCCTGAATCCCATTTGTTGATAAGAACCTGTCCCGTTCCTTCTTGAAACCCATTCAGGTTTCTTGTTCCATTATCCCGTGCTTTTAAAATCATCTAGCTGTTTGATTTAGGTGCCTGCATGGCCCAGTGGTAGCACATATTCTAAGCTGACACTTCAGTGCCGTACTGAGGGAGTGCTGCACTGTCAGAGGTGCCGTCTTTCGGATGAGACGTTAAACCGAGGCTCCATCTGTCCTCTCAGGTGGACTTAAAAGATCCCATGGCCAGTATTTTGAAGAAGGGTCGGGGAGTTCTCCTGGGCCAACATTTATCCCTTAACCAACATCACGAAAAAGAACAGATTGTCTGGTCATTATTTCATCGCTATTTGTGGGAGCTTGCTGTGCGCAAATTGGCTGCTGCGTTTCCTACATTGCAGCAGCGATTATACTTTAAGGAAATGCTTCATTGGCTGTAAAGTGCTTTGGGATGTCCTGATGTTGTGAAAGGTCTATCAATGCAAGTTCTTGATGCACTACTGAAAAATTGGAGGGCGTAAATCAAAATTGCCTTGTGCTATTGCTTATCTGGTATCAACATTGGAAAGTTGGTCTTTGCTAAATTCAGCACCAACCTTTCAGTTGGTCCTTTATCCTTCAAGTTGTCCTTGTAATGACCAGACCCTAAACTATTCACCCATTTTTGACGGCAGCACATTGATTGGTTCTCACGCTGCAATATCCTCACTGTTTAAAAAAAAATCAGTTTGTTTGTGTTTCTAGGTGACACGTGTGAGCATTTTTTTCTATCAAGCTCCAATAGCTCACATTTGCAAATAGAAGACAATGGGGTAATAAAACCAAGTAATTTAATGTCGGGAGCAGGATAAGAAACAAAAAGGAGAATAAATCTCAGGATTATCATCCAGGGTAATTTCTCACCTTGAAGAAGGAGCTGGCTTGACATCTGTTGTGAGGGCGGATTGAAGGTTATCGCCAGCAGCTGTCCAGTGAAGGGGCAGTGTTACTTGTGTCCATTGCTTCTTTCTTAGTATTACTAATTGGCATCGCATTCTACTCTCTAAAGTGCCTCGGGGCACTAACCATGTGAACAGTGTGTTACAAACCCAGGTTATCTGGGGAGAATCCTGGCACTAAACTGGGGAGGCAGTTCCTAAAATAGTCATTCTCAATGTCAATTGAAAATGAAAGTTCTTTAAACTTCCAGGGAGCGAAGAGTTAACACTGTGCTGATTGGTTGTGAGTTCTAACACCTGTAATTGAAAGAAGATCCAGTTGTTTCTCGGCAAGCCGTGTGGTAATGAGAGTTTGGGAGTTAAGTACTTCCAAAATAAAGCCTATTATATCCCAAGTTAATTACTGTGCCATGAATGTGCAGCCATTCTGTTTGTTAAAGTGTTATTTAGACCCACTTGTGCCTCAGTAGTCAGTGATTATTCAACAGGTTTCACATTCTGCACGTGTGTGTCTTGGTACCAGCCACAATTATCAACGCGTGCTATTATTTTATTTTGTCTTGGTGTATAAATGGGGCGAGTCACACAACACGGGTCACCATCTCTGATTGGACGTATTCCTGGAGCTTTCATCACGTGACCTGCTGGATCCAACCGCCTTTTTCCCTCGTCTCCAATATTTTTATAAATGAATGAAAGTGGCCAAAGAAAATGGAAAAAAAAATCATTTTCTTTAATGCCTTGTTGACTTTTATCCCAGGTTTGCTCACAGCTGCAATTGGGAATGGGAGCATTGTGGTTATGTTACCAGACTAGCAATCCAGGGACAGACTTAGATTAAACAATCGGTGAGACATGAGTTCAAATCCCACCACATGGCAGCTGGGGAATTTAAATTCAGTCACGTCAATAAATCTGGAATAAAAAGCTACCATCAGTAATCATGACCACGAAACAATTGGATTGCGCTAAAATCCCACCTTGTTCACTAATGTCCTTTAGGGAAGGAAATCTGCTGTCCTTACCCGGTCTGACCTTTAAGTGCCCTCTGAAATGGCCGAGCAAGTCGTGCAGTTGTACCAAACCGCTACTGTGGGAGCATCTTCACCTCACGGACTGCAGCGGTTCAAGAAGGCGGCTCACCACCACCTTCGCAAGGGCAATTAGGGATGGGCAATAAATGCTGTCCTTGCCAGCGAAGCCCACATCCCATGAACAAATAACAAAAATTCCAGGAGATTAAATTCCTGGAGACTCCGGTACATCCCGCAGAGTTGGACACCCAACACACGACTCTGCCTCAGTACATGCCAAGTGTTGTCTTGTTTCCCCCACTCAATTCTTCACCCCCAGCCCCTCCCCACTAGTATTTGTTTTTCGACCAATTCACAACTTTGTTGTTTAATTGTGTTTGGAGGAGTTCCTTGACGTGGCCTGGGACTTTGAAAGTGCCACTGGTGTTTTAGTGACTGAATAAGCCCAATCCAGGTTTTACTGACTGGGGGATTTGGCAATTTAGTTACTGGAACTTTGGGGATCACATGACAGAATTCCACCAACTTATAATTCCATCCACTGTAACTTTCAGAAGGGAATTGGGTAAATGCTTGAAAAGGAAAAATTTGCTGGGCTACGGGGAAAGAGAGGGAGAGTGGGGTTAATTGGATAGTGCATTCAAAGAGCTGGCAGAGGCACGATGGGCTGAATGGCCTCCTTCTGTGCTGTATGATCTTGACCAGTCCCTGAGAGGACATTACCAGTTACAGCGAGAGTTAGTGATTAGTTTAGATTGTCATGTGTTGGGAGTTGGAGAGCAATTGGCCAGAGGTTTTTCCTGAATTGGCCATGTTTCTTTGTCTGTTTCCAGAGATAGCGTAACTGGTAGGTGGGACAGCAGCATGTGCGGCCCTACTGCCTACTGGATGGGGTGAGCTTAATGGGCCTGATAGTCTTCATCTACTTTTGTATATCTTTTTGTATGTTTGTATGTGCAGACTGGGGAATCAATCTAGGTCCCTCCTAGTGTGTGGCTCAAAGAATTCATCCAGTCAGTAATTGAGCCCAGGGACAATCAGAACTCATCTCTTCCCCTTTCTGTTCCCTTCAATGATCCGTGCACAAATCAGGAGACATACAGTAAGTTTGTTCATTTTCAATCCACGTTTATTTTCAGATGTTAAACTTCTCACATTTCAGTTATTGAAACATGACTTATAATATACGAAATGTGATCTCCTGGGAGAGGCGAAAAACCAGACATAAAAACCCAGGCCAATTTGGGAAAAAAATCTGGGAAATTCCTCTCCGACCCCCTTAGGCGATCGAAACTAGTTCAGGAGATCATTATGGTCCAAATATTCTGAGACAATTACTTTCTCACTTCAACTCTGCTAACATCAATTGAACACAATCCCCGGGAGCCTGATCTTCAACAATCTCCAGTCTAGTTCTGTAGCAGCAGTCACAAACCCAATATTCAGCGATGACGAGAAACTGGTTGGCAGGTTGTCTAGAGTTCCCATTTCTGTCATTCCAGGTTGAATGAAAACTGTCCCCAATCTTTTCTTTAAAGTGTTAACTGTGACATCGTTTAATTTGCTGGGAACATCCGTTCCTAAACATTGACAGGCCGAATTGGGGGTGGAACGTGGATCTAATTACCGGGATGCATCGGCACAATTTGCCTGAGGAAAATCTCTTACGGCGTGACCTTCCCTGTTAAGACATTTTGTTAAGACGTCCTAACTTTGAAGGGCAAACCCACTTGTTTTTCCCCTCCCTCCCCGGCTCCCGTGCCGTGTTAACTTTTAGCACACCCCAGAACCCAGTTTGTTGACACCCAAAGACAACCCAGAACGAGGAAAAGACATACCAACACTCCCCACTAGACCCAAGAGACAACCAGGTGGGTGGCAAATGCCGCGTCACTTGAAGAATGAAGAGGAGCTTACAAGGGAGCAGCTGACACGGGAACAGCTGACAAGGGAGCTGTGATCTTCATTCAGGCATTCTGCACACACAGCTGGTGACTAACCAAGTAGTACTGAGGACGAGGAAGGTGGAGGTACTTGTATGGGAACAGAGGCTTAAATGACCAGGACAGACACAATAAAGTGAGCATTACCCATTAGTGCCGCACTGCTGGTATACCCTAATCTGACGGGCATTCCATCTCAACTGCCAGGCCATCAATCAGAAGCTGGCAGGACCCAAATCCAGATCCTGACGGTTCAGCTTACTGTTTGGATCTGGCGCTGGCACCCGTGAATAACACCCACTTTGATCTATTTTTCCTGGGAGCCGGAGAATCTGTTCACTTGCAGGTACGGTCCACCGTTCTCACCCTGAGTACCAGTTGGACAGTGCCCAGCAGTGTGTGGAGGATGTCAGAATGAAAAATTCCCTAAAAAAGGTAGGGTCCTCTATACTCTAAAAATGACTTGGATTTCTCCCGTGGGCTCCTGAAATCAAAGTGTGTATTCAACACCCGGGTATCCCTGAAGCACGGTTTGTGAGGTAACTAAAGGGTTAACCAGAACCACCACCTGCTGCAATTTCCTGGAGCATCCTGGAGATCAGGCAACCCTGAGCAACAGAATCCAGAAACAAAAGCACGAAAGACTATCGGGCCTCCGCCCCGACAGCCTGAGGTCCTCCAGCAGATTGGTGATTATCCGGTGATGCGAGCAAGTCGATCGACCTGGTAAACCCCCCAAGTCCTGAAGTGTTCTGGACTACCTCAGTGTGGATCATCCACTAGTTAGGGTGGACTACAGAGCAGCTGAGTGTGCCGACTGTTGTGTTGTCCGCCCCGGGCCAAATGTGGCACCAAGAGTGTCACCCCGTCATTCAAGCACCAATGGGAAGCAACGCGTCATCTTGACAGAGGGAAGGAGGGTCCCACCCTGTTTATTGACTTACCGGACCCTTGTCATATTGTCTGTCTGCAGACGCACTAACTTACCCTGCACCGAGTCTGAAAGTGGAAATGTCCTATTATACCGTTCACACCCCAAGCCTGTTGAAGTGCCAAGTGAAATCACTGGCCGAGAAGACCATTCATCCTGTGGATACATTACTGGCAGAGTGATGGTCATCCAGAAGGCTCAACTGGAGAAATATCCCCAACAGTTGAGCCTTCTGGATGACGATCACTCGCTCTCAGTGTGGATGGTAGAAGACCTGCCAGTATGCCCACTAGTAGATGGTTCCTCTGATGGTCAAATCAAACATCCAGAGTGATCCACTTCCACAGGGAAGTACTGGAAATAGCCCACCCACACAACTCTGAGGTGGGCTATCCAGGCATGATCACTGCTGGGGGAGGTGGAGCTGGACAGGGTCTCGAAGGTTACTTGTTGCGAACTACCTGCATTCCAGGTCCTAATCTGGAATGACGGGCTAGCAAGATACAAAGGACATCGTGCTCCGGATAAAGCCTTGACTAGGCTGGTGGAGGTGAATGGATTGGTGGTGGCGAGTGGATGGTGGTGCTGAATGGATTGGTGATGGTGAGTGCGTTGGTGATGGTTAGTGGCTAGGTGGTGAGTGCACTGATGTTGGCGAGTGGAAGGGGCCTATAGATGGGGTGGGCTAAGCTTCAAAGTGAGCAGTGCCCCCTCACCCTTGTGTGTCAACTCGGGAATGCCTGAAGGTTCTGCTACAGCAGATCCTCCACTTGCTCGCCAAAGAAGCCCTCGGCACCAATGGGCATCTGCAGAACCTGAAGGATCCCCAAGGTGTGAGGACAACCTCAGTGGTGATGCAAGATCCACTGGACGATAGATCCTGCTCCTACATTGAGAGCACCCACACAGTCTGCTGCTGCAGCAGATGCTCTCTGAAGGTGGTCCTCTCTGGCAGGGTTTGCCCCCTCAACTCACCTGCTGGTCAGTGAAGCCAGCCCCAGTGGATATGATGGCAGGGAATTCGGGATATGCGCCAAACCCTGCAGGAAGGTCCGCCAGACTCACATGTCCCACCATTTGGATTCTGGGGGGTGGAACAGGACTAGTTTCCTGGGCAGTTCCCTTCCTTCTGAGGCTTTCACGACTGAGGTTTGCCAGCTGTACCAGCGAACCTTAAGTTGTGAGGCAGGGTGGCGGGGCTGTCTACCTTGGCCATAACTGGAGCGCGCCTATCAAATCCGCCCAAACCGCCTTGGAAATTGGGAGGGGAAATCCAACAAAGGTCGATGCCTGAGGCCTTTGCAAGACCCCAGGTAAAGACTCAACCCCCACAAGTGATGGGACTTCCAGAACTCACAGTTTCAGACTCGAAGTCACCCTTGTTTTGAATACATGGAAAAGCCTCAACGCACGGAGGCCGTGGTCGACTCGGGCTCCCAGTTTGGTTTCTGGAGTGCACGCACCCTCCCTGGGAGTGCCTCTCGAGTGTAGTAGGGAGCGGCTGAAGGTGGGTCCACAGTGGTGGGTGGGAGCCACAGATCTATAAATAGAGATCTGCGGCTGCACTCACCAAAGTGGACATCACCCGCAGCATAGGTGACCCTGTGTAGGGTCGAGTCCACCGAGGGTGGTGCCCCCAAATGAGCTGGCGCCAACTGGAGACCAATGTCCCGGGGCTGCGTTGGTGTCACCAGAGGGGACGGATGCCTCTAGTGAAGGACACACCAACTGTAGCTGGTGGCGCTTGGGGGAACCAGCCTGATTCTGGCCCCAGTAGGAACGGACACCTCCGAACCAGCTGGTGCCAGAGGAGGACTCTTCCTCTATCCTGGGAGGCCTCGGTACAAGTGGTACCGGGGTTTCACCCGATGTTGTTGACTGGGATGGATTGGCTTTAACCAGCTCGTCCCATTCCACATCATCGCGGCAACAACCGGAGCGTCCACCCTTGAGACTTTCCTGTTCAGTCCCAACAGTTGGACCACCGGTCGACATCGGTCGGAGAGGACTGTATGGACTGGGCCCTATCCAGTGCCAGTGCAGTTAACCCCGAGCAATGCCGAACTGAGCCTGGAGTTGGAGCAGGGTTGGTGCTTGATGCCAATGCGGGGACCTGAGTGCTGGACGTGAAGGTCCAGCCCAGGGGAGAACTAGGGAGGAGGGAGAGAGGCGTGGGAAATCTTTTAAAATTGGAAAGAAACGTGCCAGAAGGGAAAGAGTTGGTTTAACACCATCTCCAATCATTGGCTGCACATTTAAATGGATCTGTTATTGGCCGTCAATTAAAGAAATTAAAAGATGTACAGTTAATACTAAAGAAATGGATGGGACACAGAGGGATGGGCGTGAGGGGTATTTCAGTGTTGCTGTTTCCTCCTTTGTAGTATCTCTGCTGGCATTGATGTGATTTTGGTCAGGACGTGTGATCCAGTTGTCTTTGTGGTTTTGTTACTGACAACTTTAGTCTGTTGGTAGTTTGATGAAACCGTCCATTTCCTCTCACTTATCCTGACACCAACCGTGTACCTGTGGCAGAAGAAGAAATGACAAAAATCACTGGATTGCAACAAGGACGACGACGGCAGTTTATCGCGCCCCTTGTATAATAAAACATATAACCTGAAAAAGGATTTATCAAATTCCCTTTAAAAAGTCAACACCTGGGCCAGCGTCGAGCTGTGAGGGCAGGTACCAAGCTCGGTCAAGGCAGCTCCAGTGGCATTACTGGCCAGGAGTACATTCTTCGAGTCTTAACCCTGCGCTCTCAGTACTGGTGAACACTTTGAGAAACTGATTATTCAGTTGTTCACTCTCCCTGTCAGCCTCTCTTATTTAGACCCGTTCATTCAACACCAATCAACGGTTTCAAGAGGGACACTCTTGACCTTCTTAAATGGTCGGGCTGAGCTGTACCACAGACTATCCCCGTGTCCAGGACAAGTTGATCAGAACAACCAGCATGTACTGACCTGCTTCCAGTTTCCAGGATTCGAGCCTTTATATCTGCACGGATTTTGCTGTAACTCACTCGGACTTTCACGGGGAATGATACAAGCAGGGACTACAGCTCCAAACACAGTTAGTCACAGTAAGTAAATAGTTGTCTACATTTACAGAGCAGGGAGTGAGCATTAAACTCCAGGACTGGGAGGAGCTGGTCAGTCAGGAGCTGAGAGTGGGGCTCAGTAACCATCAGTAACCAGGCTCCGGGACCCAGGCTACCTATGAGCAACACTATGGAAAAACTACCAATAACAAACTGAACTATTCCACCCGACTGTGCATCAATATTACAGTATCTGATAAACTTCATATTGCTCATTATGGCTTTCACTAATAATACAAGATAAACAGGTTAAGACATAGAAACATAGAAGATAGGAGCAGGAGTAGGCCATTCGGCCCCTCGAGCCTGCTCCGCCATTTAATGAGATCATGGCTGATCATCCAAATTCAGTACACTGTCCCTGCTTTCTCCCCATATCCCTTGATTCCTTTAGCCTTAAGAAATATATCTAACTCCTTCTTGAATATATTTAATGAATTGGCCTCAACTGCCTTTAGTAGTAGAGAATTCCACAGGTTCACCACTCTCTGGGTGAAGAAATTCCTCCTCATCTCTGTCCTAAATGGCTTACCCCTTATCCTTAGACTGTGACCCCTGGTTCTGGACTCCCCCGCCATCGGGAACATTCTTCCTGCATCTAGTCTGTCTAGTCCTGTTAGAATATTATAAGTTTCAATGAGATCCCCTCTCATTCTTCTAAACTCCAGCGAATATAAGCCCAATCGACCCAATCTCTCCTCATACGTCATTCCTGCCATCCCAGAAAGACAAACCTGTCATAGTTCACAGACTTCTGTCCACGCTGCTGGTTGATGATGTTTCAATTGTTCGTGTTGTCTTCACAGAGCAAAGCTGTTCAGATGTTCGAGCCGACCGCATTCAGTCCTAGACAGAAAAGCCAGTTAATCAGAGTCAGCTGCCTCACATTTATCTAGTTTACAAAGCTATTGTGATGTCTCATCTCAGTGTGATGCGAAGTGTGAGGGTGAGGCTTACTCTGCGATGTCACGGTTTGACCCGTCCAATTAAAGGGGCCTTACCTTGCTCCCATATTTGGTAAAAACCTTTGGGCTTAAGTTACACTGACTTGTTTCACTAGAAAGCAATAACAGGTTTCCATGTGGGTACGAGCCAGACCACAGGGTGTGTGGGCGATGGGCAGTGATGGCATTGTTTGCCTTCTACCAATTGTGTTAAGGAATTGCATATATTTAAAGCAACAGGAGTAGGCCATTCAGCCCCTCCAGCATTCAATTAGACCATGGCTGCTCTGCACCTCAAATCCATTTACCTGTCTTTCATCGATATCCCTTGATCAACTTAGGAACAGGAGGAGGCCATTCAGCCCCTCGAGTCTGTTCTGCCATTCAATTCAAGCATAGCTGACCTGTATGTTAACTCCATTTACCCGCATTGGTTCCACATCCCTTAAAACTCTTGCCTAACAAAAATCTACCAATCTCATTTTTGAAGTTTTCAATTGACCCCCAGCCTCAATAGATATGGGGGGAGAGTTCCACAATTCCGCTAGCCCTTGGGAGAAGAAGTGCTTCCTGACATCACATCCCTGACCAGGCTAACTCTAATTTTAAGCTCATGCCCCTTTGTTCTGGATTTCCCCGCCAGAGGAAATAGTTTTTATCAATCTACCCTACCATCCCTTTGAACATCTTAAACACCGCAATTATATCACCGTTTAATATTCTGTACTTGAGGGAATACAAGCCCAGTCTCTGCAACCTGTGCTCATAATTTAACCCTCTGGAAGTCCACACATACAAGATCCAGAGACACTCCCTTGTCCATGTTACTGACCTCCTCCGAAAGGTTATTAGATCAGTCAGACAAGACCGGCCCTTCACAAATCAATGCTGACTCTCATTGACTACCTATGAGCAATGGCATGGGAGGTCTACAAATGATAAGTGGTTATATAGAAACATAGAAACATAGAAGATAGGAGCAGGAGGAGGCCATTCAGCCCCTCGAGCCTGCTCCGCCATTCAATGAGATCATGGCTGATCATCCAAACTCAGTACCCTGTCCCTGCTTTCTCCCCATAGCCCTTGATCCCTTTAGCCTTAAGAAATATATGTAACACCTTCTTGAATATATTTAATGAATTGGCCTCAACTGCCTTCTGTGGTAGAGAAGTCCACAGGTTCACCACTCTCTGGGTGAAGAAATTCCTCCTCATCTCAGTCATAAATGGCTTACCCTGTACCTTTAGACTGTGACCCCTGGTTCTGGACTCCCCGACCATCGGGAACATCCTTCCTGCATCTAGTCTGTCTCGTCCTGTTAGAATTTTATAAGTTTCAATGCGATCCCCTCTCATTCTTCTAAACTCCAGCGAGTATAAGCCCAATCGACCCAATCTCTCCTCATACATCATTCCTGCCATCCCAGGTATCAGTCTGGTGAATCTTCGCTGCACTCCCTCCATGGCCAGAACATCCTTCCTCAGATAAGGCGACCAAAACTGCACACAATACTCAAGGTGTGGTCTCAACGAGGCCCTGTACAACTGCAGCAAGACATCCTTGTTCCTGTACTTGAACCCTCTCGCTATGAAGGCCAAAATACCATTTGCCTTCTTAACCGCCTGCTGCACCTGCATGCTTACCTTCAGTGACTGGTGCACAAGGACACCCAGGTCTCCTTGCACTTCCCCTTCTCCCAATCTATTGCCGTTCAGATAATAATCTGCCTTCCTGTTTCTGCCACCAATGTGGATAACCTCGCATTTATCCACATTATACTGCATCTGCCATGCATCTGACCAATCACCCAACCTGTCCAATTCATACTGGAGTTTCTCGGCATCCTCCTCACAGCACACATGCCCACTCGGCTTTGTGTCATCTGCAAACTTGGAGATATTACATCTAGTTCCCTCATCTAGATCATTTATATATATTGTGAATAGCTGGGGTCCTAGGACCGATCCCTGCGATACCCCACTAGTCACTGCCTGCCACTCGGAAAAAGACCCGTTTATTCCAACTCTTTGCTTCCTGTCTGCCAACCAGTTCTCTATCCAAGTCAGTACCTTGCCCCCAATCCCATGTGCCTTAACTTTACATGCTTATCTCTTACGCGGGACCTTATCGAAAGCCTTCTGAAAGTCCAAATACACCACATCCACTGGTTCTCCTTTATCTATTTTATCTATTTTACCAGTTACATCCTCAAAAAATTCCAGTAGATTAGTCAAGCACTTGGAAAACAGTGACAGGATCGGAAAAAGTCAACATGGATTTACCCTGGCGACTAACCTCCTCCTTGGCTGTAGCCCTCCTCTCCTCTACCGTAGCCATCCTCTCCTCTACGGTAGCCACCCTTACCACAGAGGCAGCAATCATATCCACGTAGGTAGCCATCCTGTCCGTGTTCATGCGTTCATGCGCCACTGACTCCACAAAGGCTCTGCTCATGGTCGCTATGGGCTCCTCCATTCGCTCCACACTCGCAGCGACCCTGGAGACAAAACTTGCCAGAGACTCCTGCAACTGTGCATGTAGTTCCATCACCTCTGATTTTATGGATGGACCCAGAGGCAGAGGGTCGACATGCAGCTGAGCCGAGCTGGCAGAGTCCTGCGCCCTCCGACTAGGACTCTCCACTACTGTCCCTGTCTCCACATTCTGCTGATGCTCACTTGTGAGCTGTGATACACCAGGTGACAGCACTACTCTATGTCCTGAAGGTCCCCGCGAGGTGTGAATATCTGCGCTGGTGCTGGGTGCGCTTATTTCTGCTGACGCTGCGCTCTCAGATGTTGCAGATTCCTCTGAGGAGTCTGGAATCTCAGGCTCTTCCTCCTGCACAGTGGGGACGGGGGCTCTCGATGGTCCTGTGGGGGAGGAATGGAAAGAGTTAGAGATGTGATGCCAAGGCTACATGCACATTGCATTTTGCAGATGATCATAAGTCCATATGATGTAGCTTCAGAATCATTATCAGCGACTCATGCAATGCCAATGAGAGAGATGGAAAACTATTCTGTCACCAGCTTGTGTGGGTGCACCTGTCTGTCCTCCCCCAACTTCCACCTCTGTATCATCCCCGACAATCTCCAGGACGGCTACCTCCCAGGGGGTGAGCTGGGCTAATGAGGGTGGCCCTCCTCCTGTCCTGGCTCGCTCTCTCCTGTTATGAGCTCTCTCTTCCTGCAATGGAGACAAGTGGAGGTTGAGTGAGAATGAGGCAGTGAGTGTAGAGATTGCATAGCATTGATACTTAGAAGGAGACAAAGATGGAGTGAGGTTGCAAGACCAAGGGCCCTCCCTGTGTGTTGTCAGTTGTGTTCAAAGCATCAGAGTGATAGGGAGTGTGAGGGCTGCATGGTGGAATAGTTATGTGAATGTGAGCATAGAGAGAGAGGGAATGGCTAAGAGTGCATGGATGTGAGTGTCAAGTGGGATGTGGAGGAAGAGATCGCTAAAGCTGAGTGCTGGTGAGGAAAGGCAATGGGGATAAGATTGAGGGTGATGGAAACTTCATACTTACTTTTCCAGTGCGATGAAGGTCATGGAATCTTCTCCTGTACTGCATCCAGGTGCGCCGTGTGAGCCCCAAGGAGTTGACTTCCCCAGCCACCTGTAGCCACACAGCCTTGGTCTGACTGGGAGGCCTCTTCCTCCCTGAAGAAGGGAACAGGCCCTTCCTGTTGGCCCTAGCCCCATCCAACAATGCCTGCAGTGATGCCTCATCAAATTTAGGAGATGATCTTGGCCTCCCGCTGGCCATTGTTCCTGCAGGTTCCTGTGCCATCAAATGCCAAAAGGTTGGCAGCCTGCAGAAGAAGCAAGGCTT
The DNA here is from genome assembly GCF_052327205.1 of Somniosus microcephalus. NCBI lineage: Eukaryota > Metazoa > Chordata > Chondrichthyes > Squaliformes > Somniosidae > Somniosus > Somniosus microcephalus. The sequence continues at coordinate 372,438,735 of NC_140988.1, read as the reverse complement.
GTTGCAGACCTTAAATGATGACGTCACTAAGTGAGTGGGCAGAAATTTGGCAGATGGAATATAATGTTGGAAAGTGTGAGGTTATGCACTTTGGCAGAAAAAAATCAAAGAGCAAGTTATTATCTAAATGGAGAGAAACTGCAAAGTGCTACAGTACAAAGGGATCTGGTGGTCCTGGTGCATGAAACACAGAAGGTTAGTATGCAGATACAGCAGGTGATCAGGAAGGCCAATGGAATCTTGGCTTTTATTGCAAGGGGGATGGAGTATAAAAACAGGGAAGTCTTGCTTCAGTTATACAGGGTACTGGTGAGGCCACACCTGGAATATTGCGTACAGTTTTGGTTTCCATATTTAAGAAAAGATATACTTGCTCTCGAGGCAGTTCAGAGAAGGTTCACTCGGTTGATTCTGAAGATGAGGGGTTGACTTATGAGGAAAGATTGAGTACTCTACACTTTGGAATTCAGAAGAATGAGAGGTGATCTTATCGAAACATATAAGATTGTGAGGGGGCTTGATCGGGTGGATGCGAGGAGGATGTTTCCATTGATGGGTGAGACTAGAACTAAGGGGCATAATCTTAGAATAAGGGGCTGCTGTTTCAAAACTGAGATGAGGAGAAACTTCTTCACTCAGAGGGTAGTAAATCTATGGAATTTGCTACCTCAGAGAGCTGTGGAAGCTGCAACATTAAATAAATTTAAAACGGAGATAGACAGTTTCCGAGCTGATAAAGGAATTAGGGGTTACGGGGAGCGGGCAGGGAAGTGGACGTGAGTCTCGGTTCGGATCAGCCATGATCCTATTGAATGGCGGAGCAGGCCCGAGGGGCCGTATGGCCTACTCCTGCTCCTACTTCTTATGTTCTTATGTCATATTATGCGACTTTCTAACTGGAAATACGCATTTGCGAAGGGTTCCCACATGTTGGAAATCAATTGGCCAATTGAGTTAAAATTGCATCAATCTCACACACCCATTTAGATTCGTGTGGGAAACACGAAATTCGGGGAACCCGACAATTCCCCGCACCTGAGTTAAAATCGACCCCATCTAGTTTATTCAGGCTCGAAAAAATCAATATATTATGCAGATAAAACTTGGAAAAGTAAACTTACACAAGTATAAGGGAAAATGTGATCAGACAATTCACTTACCTCTCCAGCTCTCCAAAACTTCAAAGTAACTGCCTCCTGACAAAAATATGTACTAACTGCTGGAGAAACTGGTTATAATCAGGGTGATAAAAAAGCACATTTAATACTTTAACAAAGAAAACACATTGGGCTAGATTTTTGGGGAGCCGTCAGGCGGGGTTTCAGGCGTGTGGGGGGGGGAAATCCCGAATTTGGGGGTCCCGACACCATCCCGCCCAAAATCCCGCCCCATGTAAGTTTCAGGGGCGGCGGGTACCCGCTCCGCACTGGGACCCGCCGAAACCAGGCGGGAAGGGATTAGTGCCAATTAACTGCCTGTTAACAGGTAGTTAACAGGCAGTTTTTAGCCTAATCCCTATTTTAAGGGGTTTCGTGTGGGATTCCCGATGGCTCCAAACCACGCCAGGTAGAGGAGGTGGGCCGTCGGGTTGAAGGAGTTGCAGGGGTCGCGATGCCGGCGCTCAGGTGAGTGATGGGTGCATGAGTGCAAAGGTAAGTGTGTTTGCTGTGTCTAAAGTGTGTAAAGAACTTTTACTTACCTGTAGTTACCTTAGCAGCCTTTCTTGCTGTAGCCATCGGGAGCGCATCGCTCAGCCAGAACTGAAAACTGAACGACTGCGATCTGTCAAAAGTGACAGCCTTCAGCTTTGAGTGCCGGTGGGAGTTCTAACTTAGTCTGTGCAGAATGACTCAGCTTAGAACTTAGAGTGTCAGTGTTTTACAGCTTCAAACAGCTGTGAAACGCTGATATTTCATCTGTCAAGAACTCTTGACAGATGAAATTTCAGTCTGTGACATCACCTGTTGCCGGGTGGCCCTTAATTGGCCTGCTGAGCCCGCTGGGTGGGCTCAACAAAGTCAATCAAGGGAAAATCGCGCGGATTGGCCGGACGTCGAAGTAGGCGGGTCAAAAACCCGAAAGGGGAAGTCCCGCCTTCTTCTCGACAGGTTCGGCAAAATCTACCCCATTCAATTTACTTGGTGGGTTTTTCACAAGATGTTTAGGCGTCCACTCCTCATCCGAGTCACTAGAAACATACACACGGGGTTGGCGCCCACTGCTAGGTCTTGACATGAACGCTGGTTTTGGTATATTCAATCCTGTGAAAATTAAAATATTCCACTCATCTACAGCTGATAACAGCCTGTATTTAAATTGACTTAACTTACTGACGAAAGGCATCTGTTGAATCAAACCATTTTAGAATAATATCAGGTAAGAGCCGCACGGAGGCTTTCCTTTCATCAATGGCATCTGGATTTAAATCCAGCACAGATTGATCAGACGAAAAGGTGCTTTTATGTTATGCTGGGGAGCTGGGAGCACAGCACTCAGACCCATGCCCTCTAAGAGTCTTGTTCTCCCAGTATTTGTTTATGCCACTGCTCCCTATTGGACCCATTGGAGAGTCCAAAGGAAGGAAATTTACATTTGTGACAGCTGACGGTCACTCTCAGTTCCGAGGGAAAGGAAGGTCCTTGATGGCATCTGAGATGTAGAGCTTTCCTCCCTTATTCCAATATTTACTGTTTTTATTCTTCATTTAGTTTTAATGACAATCATTTCGTAGTTTTGCACAAAGAGCGTGTATTGTCACAATAGGAGGTGTTCTGATAGTCAGGTGAGATCAGGATCAGCCGTGCTGTCCCGCACATCACACAACGATCAACACTCAGACAGGATTTTTTCAAGGCAATTAAATTAATATTCTAGCAAAATACTGCGAATGCTGGAAATCCGAAATAACAACAGAAAACGCTGGAAAAATTCAGCAGGCCAGGGAGCATCCGTGGAGAGAGAAAAAGAGTTAATGTTTCAGGTCGAAGACCCTTCGTCAGAACTGGAAAAATGCATGAAATAGAATAGATTTTAAAGCAAGTTAGGGGCTGGGAAAAGGGGGAGGGAATGAAAGAACAAAAGGGAAGGTCAGTGATAGGATAGAAAGCAGGAGAGATTAAGAGACATTGAGAGACATTAAGAGATATTCAAGGCGAGAGGAGGTGGTAATGGGACAGGTTAAGGAACAAAGGATGGCTCTAGTTGGAGTGTGAATTGCGCTGGCAGAATGAAGCACAGCTGCCATGTGGGAGGGAAAAAAGTATATATATATATATATGTGATAGGGGCCGAGGTTATGATCTGAAATTGTTGAACTCTATGTTGAGTCCAGAGGGCTGTAAAGTGCCTAATCGAAAGATGAGGTGCTGTTCCTCGAGCTTACGCTGAGCTTCCGTGGAACAATGCAAGAGACCAAGGACGGTGAGGTCCGAGTGGGAATGGAGCGGTGAATTAAAGTGACAGGCGACCGGAAGCTCGGGGTCCCCCTTACGGACTGAACGGAGGTGTTCCGCAAAGCGGTCACCCAATCTGCGTTTGGTCTCTCCAATGTAGAGGAGACCACATCGTGAGCAGCGAATACAGTATACTAGATTGCAAGAATTACAAGTAAATCACTGTTTCACCTGGAAGGGGTGTTTGGGGCCCTGGACAGTGGGAAGGGGGGAGGTATAAGGGCATGTGTTGCATCTCCTGCGCTTGCACGGGAAGGTGCCGGGCAAAGGGGAAGGGGTGCTGGGGGTGGTAGAGGAGTGGATTAGGGTGTCGCGGAGGGAGCGGTCCCTACGGAATGTTGAAAGGGGAGGTAAGGGGAAGATGCATTTGGTGGTGGGATCACGCTGGAGGTGGCAGAAATGGCGAAGGATGATCCGTTGAATGTGGGGGCTGGTGAAGTAAAAGGTGAGGACAAGGGGAACCCTATCGTGGTTCCGGGAGGGAGGGGCAGGGGTGAGGGCAGAAGTGCGGGAGATAGAACGGACACGGTCGAGGGCCGTGTCAACCACGCTCGAGGGGAATCGTCGGTTGAGGAAAAAGGAAGACATGTCGGAAGCACTGGTATGGAAAGTGGCATCGTCAGAGCAGATGTGGCAGAGACGGAGAAACTGGGAGAATGAAATAGAGTCCTTACAGGAAGCGGGGTGGGAGGAAGTGTAGTCCAGGTAGCTGTGGGAGTCAGTGGGCTTGTAGTGAATGTTGGTCAATAACCTATCCCCAGAGATGTAGACGGAGAAGTCGAGGAAGGGAAGGGAAGAGTCAGAGATGGACCATGTGAAGGTGAGGGAAGGGTGGAAATTGGAAGCAAATGTGAATGAAATTTTCTAGTTCAGGGCGAGAGCAGGAGATGGCACCGATAAAGTCATAAATTAATATTCAGTGAATCATAGGATGGAGGTGCTGCATTTCCTGATATGCGTTCCTAATCTGTGCCAGCAGCGGTGAGATGGAAAATCCCAGCCAAATATCTAACCACATATGAGGAGAACATCCACTTGGGTGTAATATTGGAAGAACTGTATGCCAGTACGAATCAGGGTGTTCAGGACAGGAAGGAAGAAATGCTGAAAGGAAGAAAATAATTGATTTTGTACAAACCTATTGCAAGCATGGTTTCATTGTTCTGCTGCACTTTCTTACAACGGATGTCTACCCATTCACTTAGCTCTGCCCAATCATCTTTGGAAAGATACACGGCAATGTCTTTAAGCTTCTCGAGAATCTGGAGAAATAAAATGAATGTAATTTCTGATACATCTAGGCATTAAATCTGTAATCTTCATAAACTAGAGCTCTACAAATGTAAGAAATAACAACAGAAAATGCTGGAAATACTCAGCAGGCCAGGCAGCATCCGTGGAGAGAGGAACAGAGTTAACGTTTCAGGTCTGGGACTCTTCATCAGAACTGGAAAAAGCTGGAGATGTAACAGATATTAAGCAGGTGCAGAGACAGGGGGGGGAGGTTAGGAGGGGAGGAAGAAATAGAAAGAACATCCCGTACTTTTGTAAGAGGCAGGAAAGATAAAATGTTGCAAATGGGAATGATAAAAATCATACTGCATGAAAAATGGGGGCAGGGATAATTATCTGAAATTGTTGAACTCAATGTTGAGCCCGGAAGGCTGTAAAGTGCCCAATCGAAAGATGAGGTGCTGTTCCTCGAGCTTACGTTGAGCTTCATTGGAACAATGCAATAGCCCGAGGACAGAGAGATCAGAGTGGGAGTGAAGCGGTGAATTAAAGTGACAGGCGACCGGAAGCTCAGGGTCACCCGTACGGACTGAACGGAGGTGTTCCGCAAAGCGGTCGCCCAATCTGCGTTTGGTCTCCCCAATGTAGAGGAGACCGCATCGTGAGCAGCGAATACAGTATATTAAATTGCAAGAAGTACAAGTAAATCGCTGTTTCACCTGGAAGGGGTGTTTGGGGCCCTGGACAGTGGGAAGGGAGGAGGTAAAAGGGCATGTGGTGCATCTCCTGCGCTGGCACGGGAAGGTGCCGGGTGAAGGAGCAGGGCTGTTGGGGGTGATTGAGGAGTGGACCAGGGTGTTGCGGAGGGAGCGGTCCCTTCGGAATGCTGAAAGGGGAGGTGAGGGGAAGATGTGTTTGGTGGTGGGATCACGTTGGAGGTGGCGGAAATGGCGGAGGATGATCCGTTGAATGTGGAGGCTGGTGGGGTGAAAGGTGAGGACAAGGGGAACCCTATCGTGGCTCTGGGAGGGAGGGGCGGGGGTGAGAGCAGAAGTGCGGGAAATAGAACGGACACGGTCAAGGGCCGTGTCAACCACGGTAGAGGGGAATCCTCGGTTGAGGAAAAAGGAAGACATGTCAAAAGCACTAGTATGGAAGGTGGCATCGTCAGAACAGACGCGGCGGATACGGAGAAACTGGGAGAATGGAATAGAGTCCTTACAGGAAGCGGGGTGGAAGGAAGTGTAGTCCAGGTAGCTGTGGGAGTCGGTGGGCTTGTAGTGGATGTTTGTTGAAAGCCGATCGCCAGAAATGGAGATGGAGAAGTCAAGGAAGGGAAGGGAAGAGTCGGAGATGGACCATGTGAAGGTGAGGGCAGGGTGGAAATTGGAAGTAAAGTGAATGAACTTATCCAGTTCAGGGCGAGAGCAGGAAACGGCACCAATACAGTCATCGATGTACCGGAAAAAGAGGTGAGGGAGGGGACCTGAGTAGGACTGGAACAAAGAATGTTCCACATGTCCCATGAACAGGCAGGCATAGCTAGGGCCCATGCGGGTTACCATAGTGTGGTGAAATAAGTCATAAGTATATACCTTATTCTACCTGTGTATAGTTTCCTATTGTAATCTATTGTAACCCTGCGGCTTTCTTGGTTGGCCAGGAATGCTGATGTACTGTATACCACTCTGCGGTGCCATTGATTGTCCTGATACTGTTACTTCGCCCCTGGCTCCGCCTCCTGGCAGTTCTGAGAAGCTGGTCAGTAGGCTAACATGTGTGTTCTGTTCTGTCCAGTTCTAAGCTAATAAAAGCCAACTGTTTGAGTTATAACTACCAGTCTTTGTAGTGATTTAAGGCATATCACATAGCAACACATTTAATTTGGAGGAAGTGAGTGGAGTCAAAGGGGAAGTTGTTCAATGTGAGAACAAGTTCAACCAGGCAGAGGAGGGTGGTGGTGGATGGGGACTGGTTCGGCCTCTGTTCAAGGAAGAAACAGAGCGCCCGAAGGCCGTCCTGGTGGGGGATGGAGGTGTAGAGGGATTGGGCGTCCATGGTGAAAAGGAGACGGTTGGGGCCAGGAAACTGGAAACTGTTAAAGTGACGGAGGGCGTCGGAAGAGTCGCGAATGTAGGTGGGAAGAGACTGGAGTCAAGATAGGAAGAGATAAGTTCCGTGGGGCAAGAACAGGCTGAAACGATAGGTCTACCAGGGCAGTCCTGTTTGTGGATCTTGGGAAGGAGGTAGAAGCGGGCTGTGCGGGGTTGGGGGACTATGAGGTTGGCGGCCATGGAGGGAAGATCTCCAGAGGAGATGAGGTCAGTGACACACTTGGAAACAAATGTAAGATTAGCTACCCTGTCAGATCTGCCAATCTTTAAAAGAATATCCTCCACACCACTTGAATGGGCCGGCACAGCCAGCCGTTATTGGGAGCCATCAATATCGTGGCAGGCAGCATGATGTTGAAATGTCTTGAAGGAAAGTTGTCTCAAGACCTTCTACAATCAGTGTTGGTGCTACCTTGCTCCAGAGGATGTCATAGAGTCATAGAGTTATACAGCACAGAAAGAGGCCCTTTGGCCCATCCCGTCCGCGCCAGCCATCAAGCCCTGTCTATTCTAATCCCATTTTCCAGCATTTGGTCCGTAGCCTTGTATAATATGGCATTTCAAGTGCTCATCCAAATGCTTCTTGAACGTTGTGAGGGTTCCTGCCTCTACCACCCTTTCAGGCAGTGAGTTCCAGATTCCAACCACCCTCTGGGTGAAAAAGTTCTTCCTCAAATCCCCTCTAAACCTCCTGCCCCTTACCTTGAATCTATGCCTCCTGGTTATTGACCCCTCTACTAAGGGGAAAAGTTCCTTTCTATCTACCCTATCTATGCCCCTCATAATTTTGTACACCTCAATCAGGTCCCCCTCAGCCTTCTCGAAAAGCAAAACAAAATGGTGAAAAATGATACCACACACCATCCCCTTTTCTAAATTATTCTTCCTCACCTTCTTTATGCTCACATGCAACATTCCAAAGAAAACTGTAGTCAAACACCTTACAGCAGGTTTTTTGGTGCTGCTGTTTTTGAGCCAGTTGTTCAAGGACATCCATAGTGAATGCCTCCGATTCCTCCCCTTCAGTGTGAAATTATTCACACTCACCCGAACGTCATAGTCGAGATCAATCTAGTAACTTCAGGGAACACAGCAAAACACCATTCAGCAAGCTTCGCCATGTTATTTACAATGGTAGATCTACTTTTTCAACCTCATTTTTCCCCACTTTAAGTATCCATCCCCTTTTAAATACCTGAATTAAATCTGCATCAATGGCCTTCTGTGGTCGTGCTTTTCACAATCCAACTACATTTTGCGTTAAGAATTTTCTCCTGGATTAAACTTTCAACAGCTGAGCTCTAATTTTAAATAGATGTCCTGTGGCGACACGCCACCACCGGACATAATCCGCTCACGGCAGCACGGACAGTTTAAGCAGACACCCCCAGCCGGGGGCCCTTTCCTCCAGCAACTTGTTTCCCGCAGGGACAGGCTGCCGGGAGCACTTCCTGTCTGGGGAGTATTTAAGTGGATGCGCGGGCTTTTCCAGTTCCACTTTGCCATGAGGTTGATTAAAGCAGTTGTGTTTTACTAACTCTGGTCTCGACTCCCACGTTTGCCGCGGTATCTCAACACTGGTGACCCCGACGCTCAGGACGAATCCTAAGCTAGCATGGCGGATACAAACGCAGTCACGGTTAAACTACCGGACTTTTGGGAGAACCTGGCCGAAGCCTGGTTTGTTCAAGCTGAGTCCAGATTGCGGCTGAAACACATTACAGTCGACGCCACAAAGTACGACCACCTCGTCTCCTCTCTCACCTACGCCACAGTCCCCAAGGTTTGGGCAGCACTGCAGGCTCCACCAGTGGAAGGCAAGTACGAACATCTGAAGGCTGCGCTCCTTAAAAAATTTCAAACGTCCTCTTACCAGCGCAACTGCCAACTCCTTGACCTCCCCGGCCTTGGTGACGCTTCACCATCAGACCTGCTTTCCCACATGCTGTCCCTCTCGGACGACAAAAACCCCGGCGCCCTCTTTCACACGCTTTTCATTCGGCAGCTCCCCGCCAGCATCCGCCCGCTCATTGTGGAGTCTGGCTCCACGGACCTGAATGAAATAGCCGAAAAGGCCGACCGGCTGCTCTCTGTGCAGTCCGCTCGCGACGTCACGCCCGACCTCACGGCAACGACCACGCGGTCTTCCCGGCCCACTAGGCCCGACCGCCCTACCACTCCGGGTCACTGTTACTACCACACCCGTTTTGGCACTAGGGCCAAACGCTGCACGCCACCGTGCACTTTCAAACCCCCCCCCGCACCGGCCCCCGCGATGGCTGTGGGGCAACAGGGGCCTCTACTGTATGTTACCGACGACAGAACTAACCGCTGATTTCTGTGCGACACAGGGGCCCAGCACAGCATCACCCCCGCCTCCGCCCTCGAAATCCAACGCGGCGCACGGGGTATCACGCTGGCCGCAGCCAATGGCTCTGACATCCGCACATATGGCACCCGCATGGCCACGCTCGACCTCGCAGGCCGCCGCTACCGCTGGGAGTTCCTCACAGCCAGGGTCCCCTGCCTACTCATCGGCGCCGACTTCCTACACGCCCACGGCCTCCTTGTCGACATCCCGAGGCACCGCCTTGTCGACATTAACACTATGGCCCCCATCCCCGGTGCTTTCACCCCGGCCCGTTCGGCCAGCCTGACAACCTACTGCCTCGCCAGAGCCACGGACGACTACTCGGCACTACTAGCCGAGTTTCCCGCCCTCACTAACCCGACCTTTTCGGCCAAAGCCGCCAAACACGGTGTGGAGCACTATATCCCCACCACCGGCCCCCCGGTTTCTGCCCACGCCCGCAGACTCAACCCGGCCAAGCTGGAAATCGCGCGGACCGAGTTCACCACCATGGAACAACTCGGCATCATCCGCCGCTCCAGCAGCCCTTGGGCCTCGCCCCTCCACATCGCCCCCAAGCCCGGCGGAGGCTGGCACCCTTGCGGGGACTACCGCCGCCTCAACGATGCCACCACCCCCGACCGATACCCGGTGCCACACATCCAGGACTTCTCGGCCCGACTGGCCGGACGAACCGTCTTTTCCAAGGTCGACCTGGTGCGCGGTTACCACCAAGTCCCCGTACACCCCGCGGACATCCCCAAAACGGCCGTCATCACCCCATTCGGCCTGTTCGAGTTCCTGAGGATGCCCTTCGGCCTCAAGAATGCAGCCCAGGCTTTCCAGCGCCTTATGGACTCAGTCCTCCGGGACCTGAACTTCCTATTCGTCTATCTAGACGACATTCTCGTGGCCAGCTCCTCCAAACAGGAACACCTCGAACACCTTCGCATCCTGTTCGGGCGCCTAGCCCAACACGGGCTCATCCTCAGCCCGGCGAAGTGCCAATTCGGCCTAACCGAGATCGATTTTCTCGGTCACCACATCACCCCTGCTGGGGCCGTCCCCCTGCCCAACAAGGTGCAGGCCGTCCAGCAATTCCCCCGCCCCAAAACCATCAAGGGCCTCCAGGAGTTCCTCGTGATGGTGAACTTCTACAACAGGTTCATCCCCAGAGCTGCAGCCCTCATGAAGCCCCTATACGACTCCCTCCGAGGTAAATCCGGCAAGATGGACGTAGCCTGGACCACTGACACGTCAGCCGCCTTCGACGCCACCAAAAACGCGCTCGCCGACGCCACCCTGCTCGCGCACCCGAGGGCCGATGCCCGGGTCGCGCTCACTACTGACGCCTCCGACCACGCGGTCGGAGCCGTGTTCGAGCAGTGGGTCAATGGCGCGTGGCAGCCACTTGCCTTCTACAGCCACCAACTGCGCTCCCCGGAGGTCAAATACTCTACTTTCAACCGCGAGCTTCTCGCGCTCCACCTGTCAGTCCGCCATTTCAGGTTCCTCCTGGAAGGCCGCCCCTTCACCGTGTACGTGGACCATAAGCCGCTCACATACGCGATGGCCAAGCACACCGAACCCTGGTCCGCTAGGCAGCAACGCCAGCTCACGGCCGTTTCCGAGTTTACTACGGACATCCAGCACGTCTCCGGTAGAGACAACATTGTTGCTGACTGCCTTTCCCGTCCCGCCATCTGCGCGAATCACCTCGTGGTCGACTACGCGCAACTAGCAGCGGCCCAGCTCACGGACCCAGACCTCCTCTCGGCGGCTACCAGCCTGCCAGGGCTATGCCTAGCCAAGGTCGCGCACGGGCCCGAAGCCACGGCAGTCACTTGCGATGTCTCACTCGGCCAACCCAGGCCAGTTGTCCCTGCAACCTGGCGCCACCGCATCTTCGACGCGCTACACGCGCTCTCCCATCCAAGTGCCCGCGCATCCGTCAAACTCCTCTCCCAGCGTTTCGTCTGGCGCGGCCTCAGCAAAGATGTTCGGACTTGGGCCACCTCCTGCCTCGCCTGCCAACGGGCTAAGGTACAGCTACACACAAAAGCACCCCTGGGAGACTTCGAGGTACCCAGCCGCCGCTTCGACCACGTACACGTCGACATCGTCGGTCCTCTGCCGCCATCGCAAGGCCAAACTTATCTCCTCACGATGGTCGACCACTACACACGCTGCCCTCCACCACTACAGCCGACATCGCCAGGGCGTTCGTTAACACCTGGGTTGCAAGGTTCGGCGTACCAGCCGACATAACCTCCGACAGAGGCGCCCAGTTCACCTCTGAACTCTGGACGGCCATAGCACGCAACCTCGGGGTGACGCTCCACCGAACCACAGCGTACCACCCACAGGCCAATGGGCTGTGTGAACGCTTCCACAGGTCACTCAAGGCCTCACTCCGCGCCGGTCTGCAGGACAGTACCTGGACTGACCACCTACCGTGGGTGCTACTAGGCCTACGCACCGTGGTCAAGGAAGACCTCCAGTCCTCGGCAGCGGAGTTAGTCTACGGACAACCGCTGCACGTCCCAGGCGAATTCCTTCCGGAGGCTACCACGCCTTGGTCGGCCGAACAGCAGCGCCTCAACTCTTTCTCTTCCGCTCAGCAGTTCGCCCCACTTCCGGTCAACCGACACGGCGAACTCGCACCTCACGTCCCGCCAAACTTACAGCAGGCGCGCTTCGTCTTCGTGCGACACGACGCGCACCGCGGGCCCCTGCGACCCCCGTATGACCGACCGTACGAGGTACTACAAACCGGGGACAAGGTCTTCAATCTGCGACTCAGCGACAGGGTCGACACAGTCTCCATCGACCGGCTCAAACCAGCGCACACAGAACCAGGGGAACAGGTCCCCGTGGCCCGGCCTCCAACTAGAGGCCGTCCCGCCAGCAAGCCAGCACAGCCGGCGGCAAACCGCTCGGCCCCACCAACTAGACCGGCGACCACTCAGAGCCACGCCGGCAGAACCATCAGACCACCATCACGACTCGTCCACTCCTCCTAAGCGGATTCTGGGGGGAGCTCTGTGGCAACACGCCACCACTGGACATAATCCGCTCACGGCGGCACGGACAGTTTAAGCAGACGCCCCCAGCCGGGGGCCCTTTCCTCCAGCAACTTGTTTCCCGCAGGGACAGGCTGCCGGGAGAACTTCCTGTCTGGGGAGTATTTAAGTGGATGCGCGGGCTTTTCCAGTTCCTCTTTGCCATGAGGTTGATTAAAGCAGTTGTGTTTTACTAACTCTGGTCTCGACTCCCACGTTTGCCGCGGTATCTCAACAGTCCCTTTATTACAGATCTCCCTATTAGCAAAATGAGTATTGGAACTCATCTATCTTGTCAATTCCCTTTTTAATTGTTTAACCAAATGGGTCTTCGCTGTCATAGGTCATTTCATTAAGGAGCAGTAGTTGGAATATAGTTAAATACAACATGCAATCAGGATAGACAAAGTAGAGACATGACCGTGACAAGCAGTTGGTATCAGAGCCGATTGGACAGACGGCTGGCGTGTGCAAACAGCTCTTCCCTCCACCGTCTGTGCTAAAAGCTCTTTAGATATCTCTTTTATTCTCTTTTTAGGGGTGGGCCTGGGATAGAATATGGACAGGACTATCTAACCTGTAAGGGCGCTTCCTAAACCAAGGTGCCCAATGGTATGTCGAGTTCTTTGTCTCAAACTTCTGATGAAAACTCTCCTCCGTCCCATGAGATTGTTCTTATCTCTTGTTGGGATCTCTGGTTACCTTTTCTTGGACAGTCTGTTCATCTCAAGGCCTGTTTCTGTGTTATGCCCATTTACATGATTAGAATAGTTCTGTGTCATCAAACTTATCCTGGCTGTTCAGCTGGCAAACCCATTTCTTTTTACAAAACCATTTTACAATCCACAATTTCTTCCAAATCATGATTTATTACAGGCTAGTGACGCAGATGGTGGGATATGGAACTTGAACATTCATTCGCTCACCTTGACCAGTCATGTGAGGTCATGAAACTTTTTACAGCACTGGGTTCAGGTCCGGCGGACAACACTCATCGCACTGACAGCTTCAGCAGTCTCCTCTCACAGCCTTCTTGTGTCCGCAGACCTCCAGCCCCCGGCAGGTAGAGGACCTGAGGACATCTTTGAACCTCCAGGACCAAGGCCTCCAGTGCCGCATCAGAAAATCTGCTTGCCGTTTCCCTTGGCTGTTGGGCCATGGCTTTCTCCACAATGACAATGAGGGGTTTCTACAACAAAGCACTTCCCCTGTATTAGTGCAGAGAGTCTTGGACAAACATTGTGGACCACGAGACTCCACCCGATATTGGCCCCCCGAATCAGCACTAAGACAATCAGCAGCGCGTATAGCGCTGAGACCAGAGCTACAATCAATGGCCCAGAACTTGGTGTCGGGGGCTTGCCGCGCGTGCAAGCCCCCGATGTGCGCTCACCCTGCGCGCCGACATCTGAAACCTGGCCCGCAGTGGATTTCCTTTCAGTGGCCAGGTTCTGATGTTGGCGCGCTGTGCTAACCTGACCCAGCGGCGTAATTAGTGCGATGTGCCGGCTGGGATCAGGTGAGCACTGTTCAGCCAATCAGGGGAGGGGGAACTTCATTCATGAGTTTGAGAGTAAGAACTGTCAAACTCATGAGAAGTACTGCACCCCAAAACACTACTTAAACTTTAAATAACATTTTAAAAAAACACCCCAATCATTAAATTAAGTATAAATAAGTTTAAAAAAATAATTTAAACAATAATTTTTTTTTTTGAAAAAAATAAATTTTTAATAAAAAGGGTCTAAAACTAAACTTACTTTATTGTAGATTCTTTAAAATAATAAACCTGTGGAAAAAAAAATTCTAAATTGCACTAAAACACCACTTACCTGTAAAAATAAATACTTACGTGTGCTTTTTACAAGCGTAAAGACCGGAGGCCTTTAGACATGCGCAAATCCCCCAAAACAGAGGAAATCCAAGACACACGCGCTGCCCCCTACAGCGCACGTGCTAGCCTCTTCACCTCTTGGGTTAGGGGAGAGGAAATGCCGGTTTTCAGCGCATGCGCTGTGCATGCTGAAAACCGGCATTTCCTCCGGCCAGACGCGTGAGTACCCCTTCCGTACTCACACGTTTGGGGAGGAATTACTGCCCCATTATAATGAGCAGGCTGCACAAATTTTGCCTGCTGCCTGCACTACTTTGAACGGGCGTGGGCACATTGCGCTGCCAGCGCCTGTTTTCAGGCCCTATCCAATATCTAGGCCTCTGTCTATTGCATTCTTAGCTTGATTCCCCACTCCTGTTTTTGAGGAATAGTCTGTTGGTATTGGATGGCCTTGTAGCTGTTATCATTTTAATCCAATGCCTTTGTATTGGAGCCAAGCTCAACTGAGAATGAGCCTACATTCCAGTCCCTTGTACTTTGTTCATCTTCTGATTAATCTGGTCCCACTGTTCTAATTCCGGTATTATTCCATTAAAGCAGTTCCAGGAGATTCCCAGAGCCTGTTGTCATTGTATTTATGGACAGGGGAGAGTCAGGTGTCACCTCAACCAACTCTCATCATTCCTAGTTAAAAGTTTCCCGAGACCTTTTGTAAATCCATGTTGACTTTGTCCGATCCTGTCACTGTTTTCCAAGTGCTCTGCTATTATGTCTTTTATAATGGACTCTAGTATTTTCCCCACTACCGATGTCAGGCTTACCAGTCTATAATTCCCCGTTTTCTCTCTACCAACCTTTTTAAATAGTGGGGTTACATCAGCTACCCTCCAATCCATGGGAACTGTTCCAGAATCTATAGAATTTTGGAAGATGACCAGCAATGCATCTACTATTTCTAGGGCCACTTCCTTAAGTACCCTAGGATGTAGATTATCAGGCTCTGGGGATTTATCGGCCTTAAATCCCATCAATTTCCCAAACACCATTTCCCTACAAATACTGATTTCATTCAATTCCTCCCTCTCATTAGACCCTATGTTCCCCGACATCTCTGGGGAGGTTATTTGTGTCCTCCTTTGTGAAGACAGAACCAAAGTATGTATTTAATTGGTCTGCAATTTCTTTGTGCCCCATTATAAATTCCCCTGATTCTGACTGCAAGGGACCTACGCTTAACTTCACCAATCTTTTTCTCTTCACGCATCGATAGAAGCTTTTACAGTCAGTTTTTATGTTTCCTGCAAGCTTACTCTCATATTCTATTTCCCCCCTCTTAATTAATCCCTTTGTCTTCCTTTGCTGAATCCTAAACTGCTCCCAATCCCCAGAGAGCTGTGGAGGTTGGGTCATTGAATATATTTAAGGTGGAGATAGACAGATTTTTGAACGATAAGGGAGTCAAGGGTTATGGGGAGCGGGCAGGGAAGTGGAGTTGAGGCCAAGATCAGATCAGTTATGATCTTATTGAATGGCGGAGCAGGCTCGAGGGGCCAAATGACCTACTCCAACTCCTGCATCTTATGTTCCTATGTTCTGATGAGCCCACCTATCCACTGTATTCCCTTGGTGCGTTTCTAATAACCCTGAATCCCATTTGTTGATAAGAACCTGTCTAGTTCCTTCTTGAAACCCATTCAGGTTTCTTGTTCCATTATCCCGTGCTTTTAAAATCATCTAGCTGTTTGATTTAGGTGCCTGAATGGCCCAGTGGTAGCACATATCCTAAGCTGACACTTCAGTGCCGTACTGAGGGAGTGCTGCACTGTCAGAGGTGCCGTCTTTCGGATGAGACGTTAAACCGAGGCTCCATCTGTCCTCTCAGGTGGACTTAAAAGATCCCATGGCCAGTATTTTGAAGAAGGGTAGGGGAGTTCTCCTGGGCCAACATTTATCCCTCAACCAACATCACTGAAAAAAACAGATTATCTGGACATTATTTCATCGCTATTTGTGGGAGCTTGCTGTGCGCAAATTGGCTGCTGCGTTTCCTACATTGCAGCAGCGATTATACTTTAAGGAAGTGCTTCATTGGCTGTAAAGTGCTTTGGTATGTCCTGATGCTGTGAAAGGTCTATCAATGCAAGTTCTTGATGCACTACTGAGAAATTGGAGGGTGTAAATCAAAATTGCCTTGTGCTATTGTTTATCTGGTATCAACATTGGAAAGTTGGTCTTTGCTAAATTCAGCACCAACCTTTCAGTTGGTCCTTTATCCTTCAAATTGTCCTTGTAATGACCAGACCCTAAACTATTCACCCATTTTTGACGGCAGCACATGGATTGGATCTCACGGTGCAATATCCTCACTGTTCAAAAAAAAATCAGTTTGTTTGTGTTTCTAGGCGACACGTGTGAGCATGTTTGTCTATCAAGCTCCAATAGCTCACATTTGCAAATAGAAGACAATGGGGTAATAAAACCAAGTAATTTAATGTCGGGAGCAGGATAAGAAACAAAAAGGAGAATAAATCTCAGGATTCTCATCCAGGGTAATTTCTCACCTTGAAGAAGGAGCTGGCTTGACATCTGTTGTGAGGGCGGATTGAAGGTTATCGCCAGCAGCTGTCCAGTGAAGGGGCAGTGTTACTTGTGTCCATTGCTTCTTTCTTAGTATTACTAATTGGCATCGCATTCTACTCTCTAAAGTGCCTCGGGGCACTAACCATGTGAACAGTGTGTTACAAACCCAGGTTATCTGGGGAGAATCCTGGCGCTAAACTGGGGAGGCAGTTCCCAAAATAATCATTCTCAATGTCAATTGAAAATGAAAGTTCTTTAAACTTCCAGGGAGCGAAGAGTTAACACTGTGCTGATTGGTTGTGAGTTCTAACACCTGTGATTGAAAGAAGATCCAGTTGTTTCTCGGCAAGCCGTGTGGTAATGAGAGTTTGGGAGTTAAGTACTTCCAAAATAAAGCCTATTATATCCCAAGTTAATTACTGTGCCATGAATGTGCAGCCATTCTGTTTGTTAAAGTGTTATTTAGACCCACTTGTGCCTCAGTAGTCAGTGATTATTCAACAGGTTTCACATTCTGCACGTGTGTGTCTTGGTACCAGCCACAATTGTCAACGCGTGCTATTATTTTATTTTGTCTTGGTGTATAAATGGGGCGAGTCACACAACACGGGTCAACATCTCTGATTGGACGTATGCCTGGAGATTTCATCACGTGACCTGCTGGATCCAACCGCCTTTTTCCCTCGTCTCCAATATTTTTATAAATGAATGAAAGTGGCCAAAGAAAATGGGAAAAAAAATCATTTTCTTTAATGCCTTATTGACTTTTATCCCAGGTTTGCTCACAGCTGCAATTGGGAATGGGAGCATTGTGGTTATGTTACCAGACTAGCAATCCAGGGACAGACTTAGATTAAACAATCTGTGAGACGTGAGTTCAAATCCCACCACATGGCAGCTGGGGGATTTAAATTCAGTCACGTCAATAAATCTGGAATAAAAAGCTACCATCAGTAATCATGACCACGAAACAATTGGATTGCGCTAAAATCCCACCTTGTTCACTAATGTCCTTTAGGGAAGGAAATCTGCTGTCCTTACCCGGTCTGACCTTTAACTGCCCTCTGAAATGGCCGAGCAAGTCGTGCAGTTGTACCAAACCGCTACTGTGGGAGCACCTTCACCTCACGGACTGCAGCGGTTCAAGAAGGCGGCTCACCACCACCTTCGCAAGGGCAATTAGGGATGGGCAATAAATGCTGGCCTTGCCAGCGAAGTCCACATCCCATGAACAAATAACAAAAATTCCAGGAGATTAAATTCCTGGAGACTCCGGTACATCCCGCAGAGTTGGACACCCAACACACGACTCTGCCTCAGTACATGCCAAGTGTTGTCTTGTTTCCCCCACTCAATTCTTCACCCCGATCCCCTCCCCACTAGTATTTGTTTTTCTACCAATTCACAACTTTGTTGTTTAATTGTGTTTGGAGGAGTTCCTTGACGTGGCCTGGGACTTTGAAAGTGCCACTGGTGTTTTAGTGACTGAATAAGCCCAATCCAGGTTTTACTGACTGGGGGATTTGGCAATTTAGTTACTGGAACTTTGGGGATCACATGACAGAATTCCACCAACTTATAATTCCATCCACTGTAACTTTCAGAAGGGAATTGGGTAAATGCTTGAAAAGGAAAAATTTGATGGGCTACGGGGAAAGAGAGGGAGAGTGGGGTTAATTGGATAGTGCATTCAAAGAGCTGGCAGTGGCACGATGGGCTGAATGGCCTCCTTCTGTGCTGTATGATCTTGACCAGTCCCTGAGAGGACATTACCAGTTACAGCGAGAGTTAGTGATTAGTTTAGATTGTCATGTGTTGGGAGTTGGAGAGCAATTGGCCAGAGGTTTTTCCTGAATTGGCCATGTTTCTTTGTCTGTTTCCAGAGATAGCGTAACTGGTAGGTGGGACAGCAGCATGTGAGATCATACTGTCTACTGGATGGGGTGAGCTTAATGGGCCTGATAGCCTTCAGGCGATTAAGAAGGCGATTAAGAAGGCAAATGGTATGTTGGCCTTCATATCAAGGGGGTTCGAGTATAGGAATAGGGATACCTTACTACAGCTGTACAAGGTGCTGGTGAGACCGCATCTGGAATATTGTGTACAGTTTTGGTCGCCCCATCTGCGGAAGGATGTTCTTGCCATGGAAAGAGTGCAACGGCGATTCACCAGGCTGATACCTGGAATGGCGGGAATGACCTACGAAGAGAGATTAAATAGTTTGGGCTTGTACTCACTGGAGTTTAGAAGATTGAGAGGGGATCTCATCAAAACATATAAAATTATGGCAGGCCTGGACAGGCTGAATTCAGAGAGAATGTTTCCAATGGCCGGGGAGCACAGAACCAGGGGCCACAGTCTAAAAATAGCGGGCAAATCATTTAAAACAGAGATGAGGAAGAATTTCTTCACTCAAAGAGTGGTGAGCCTGTGGAATTCCCTGCCACAGAGGGCTGCGAAGGCTAATTCAATAAATATTTTCAAGAGAGAATTGGATATATTTCTGAAGGCTAAGGGGATTAAGGGTTACGGAGAAAAGGCGGGGACGGTGTACTGAACTGGTAAGATCAGCTATGATCTCAGACGAAGATCAGCCATGATCTCATTGAATGGCGGAGCAGGCTCGAAGGGCCGAATGGCCTACTCCTGTTCCTATCTCTATGTTTCTATGTTTCTATGTATATCTTTTTGTATGTTTGTATGTGCAGACTAGGGAATCAATCTGGGTCCCACCCAGTGTGTGGCTCAAAGAATTCACTCAGTCAGTAATTGAGTCCAGGGACAATCAGAACTCATCTCTTCCCCTTTCTGTTCCCTTCAATGATCCGTGCACAAATCAGGAGACACACAGTAAGTTTGTTCATTTTCAATCCACGTTTATTTTCAGATGTTAAACTTCTCACATTTCAGTTATTGAAACATGACTTATAATATACGAAATGTGATCTCCTGGGAGAGGCGAAAAACCAGACATAAAAACCCAGGCCAATTTGGGAAAAAAATCTGGGAAATTCCTCTCCGACCCCCTTAGGCGATCGAAACTAGTCCAGGAGATCATTATGGTCCAAATACTCTGAGACAATTACTTTCTCACTTCAACTCTGCTAACATCAATTGAACACAGTCCCCGGGAGCCTGGTCTTCAACAATCTCCAGTCTAGTTCTGTAGCAGCAGTCACAAACCCAATATTCAGCGATGACGAGAAGCTGGTTGGCAGGTTGTCTAGAGTTCCCATTTCTGTCATTCCAGGTTGAATGAAAACTGTCCCCAATCTTTTCTTTAAAGTGTTAACTGTGACATCGTTTAATTTGCTGGGAACATCCGTTCCTAAACATTGACAGGCCGAATTGGGGGTGGAATGTGGATCTAATTACCGGGATGCATCGGCACAATCTGCCTGGGGAAAATCTCTTACGGCGTGACCTTCCCTGTTAAGACATTTTGTTAAGACGTCCTAACTTTGAAGGGCAAACCCACTTGTTTTTCCCCTCCCTCCCCGACTCCCGTGCCGTGTTAACTTTTAGCACACCCCAGAACCCAGTTTGTTGACACCCAAAGACAACCCAGAACGAGGAAAAGACATACCAACACTCCCCACTAGACCCAAGAGACAACCAGGTGGGTGGCAAATGCCGCGTCACTTGAAGAATGAAGAGGAGCTTACAAGGGAGCAGCTGACACGGGAACAGCTGACAAGGGAGCTGTGATCTTCATTCAGGCATTCTGCACACACAGCTGGTGACTAACCAAGTAGTACTGAGGACGAGGAAGGTGGAGGTACTTGTATGGGAACAGAGGCTTAAATGACCAGGACAGACACAATAAAGTGAGCATTACCCATGAGTGCCGCACTGCTGGTATACCCTAATCTGACGGGCATTCCATCTCAACTGCCAGGCCATCAATCAGAAGCTGGCAGGACCCAAATCCAGATCCTGACGGTTCAGCTTACTGTTTGGATCTGGCGCTGGCACCAGTGAATAACACCCACTTTGATCTATTTGTCCTGGGAGCCGGAGAATCTGTTTGCTTGCAGGTACGGTCCACCGTTCTCACCCTGAGTACCAGTTGGACAGTGCCCAGCAGTGTGTGGAGGATGTCAGAATGAAAAATTCCCTAAAAAAGGTAGGGTCCTCTATACTCTAAAAATGACTTGGATTTCTCCCGTGGGCTCCTGAAATCAAAGTGTGTATTCAACACCCGGGTATCCCTGAAGCACGGTTTGTGAGGTAGCTAAAGGGTTAACCAGAACCACCACCTGCTGCAATTTCCTGGAGCATCCTGGAGATCAGGCAACCCTGAGCAACAGAATCCAGAAACAAAAGCACGAAAGACTATCGGGCCTCCGCCCCGACAGCCTGAGGTCCTCCAGCAGATTGGTGATTATCCGGTGATGCGAGCAAGTCGATCGACCTGGTAAACCCCCCAAGTCCTGAAGTGTTCTGGACTACCTCAGTGTGGATCATCCACTAGTTAGGGTGGACTACAGAGCAGCTGAGTGTGCCGACTGTTGTGTTGTCCGCCCCGGGCCAAATGTGGCACCAAGAGTGTCACCCCGTCATTCAAGCACCAATGGGAAGCAACGCGTCATCTTGACAGAGGGAAGGAGGGTCCCACCCTGTTTATTGACTTACCGGACCCTTGTCATATTGTCTGTCTGCAGACGCACTAACTTACCCTGCACCGAGTCTGAAAGTGGAAATATCCTATTATACCGTTCACACCCCAAGCCTGTTGAAATGCCAAGTGAAATCACTGGCCGAGAAGACCATTCATCCTGTGGATACATTACTGGCAGAGTGATGGTCATCCAGAAGGCTCAACTGGAGAAATATCCCCAACAGTTGAGCCTTCTGGATGACGATCACTCGCTCTCAGTGTGGATGGTAGAAGACCTGCCAGTATGCCCACTAGTAGATGCTTCCTCTGATGGTCAAATCAAACATCCAGAGTGATCCACTTCCACAGGGAAGTACTGGAAATAGCCCACCCACACAACTCTGAGGTGGGCTATCCAGGCATGATCACTGCTGGGGGAGGTGGAGCTGGACAGGGTCTCGAAGGTTACTTGTTGCGAACTACCTGCATTCCAGGTCCTAATCTGGAATGACGGGCTAGCAAGATACAAAGGACATCGTGCTCCGGATAAAGCCTTGACTAGGCTGGTGGAGGTGAATGGATTGGTGGTGGCGAGTGGATGGTGGTGCTGAATGGATTGGCGATGGTGAGTGCGTTGGTGATGGTTAGTGGCTAGGTGGTGAGTGCACTGATGTTGGCGAGTGGAAGGGGCCTATAGATGGGGTGGGCTAAGCTTCAAAGTGAGCAGTGCCCCCTCACCCTTGTGTGTCAACTCGGGAATGCCTGAAGGTTCTGCTACAGCAGATCCTCCACTTGCTCGCCAAAGAAGCCCTCGGCACCAATGGGCATCTGCAGAACCTGAAGGATCCCCAAGGTGTGAGGACAACCTCAGTGGCGATGCAAGATCCACTGGACGATAGATCCTGCTCCTACATTGAGAGCACCCACACAGTCTGCTGCTGCAGCAGATGCTCTCTGAAGGTGGTCCTCTCTGGCAGGGTTTGCCCCCTCAACTCACCTGCTGGTCAGTGAAGCCAGCCCCAGTGGATATGATGGCAGGGAATTCGGGATATGCGCCAAACCCTGCAGGAAGGTCCGCCAGACTCACATGTCCCACCATTTGGATTCTGGGGGGTGGAACAGGACTAGTTTCCTGGGCAGTTCCCTTCCTTCTGAGGCTTTCACGACTGAGGTTTGCCAGCTGTACCAGCGAACCTTAAGTTGTGAGGCAGGGTGGCGGGGCTGTCTACCTTGGCCATAACTGGAGCGCGCCTATCAAATCCGCCCAAACCGCCTTGGAAATTGGGAGGGGAAATCCAACAAAGGTCGATGCCTGAGGCCTTTGCAAGACCCCAGGTAAAAGACTCAACCCCCACAAGTGATGGGACTTCCGGAACTCACAGTTTCAGACTCGAAGTCACCCTTGTTATGAATACATGGAAAAGCCTCAACGCACGGAGGCCGTGGTCGACTCGGGCTCCCAGTTTGGTTTCTGGAGTGCACGCACCCTCCCTGGGAGTGCCTCTCGAGTGTAGTAGGGAGCGGCTGAAGGTGGGTCCACAGTGGTGTGTGGGAGCCACAGATCTATAAATAGAGATCTGCGGCTGCACTCACCAAAGTGGACATCACCCGCAGCATAGGTGACCCTGTGTAGGGTCGAGTCCACCGAGGGTGGTGCCCCCAAATGAGCTGGCGCCAACTGGAGACCAATGTCCCGGGGCTGCGTTGGTGTCACCAGAGGGGACGGATGCCTCTAGTGAAGGACACACCAACTGTAGCTGGTGGCGCTTGGGGGAACCAGCCTGATTCTGGCCCCAGTAGGAACGGACACCTTCGAACCAGCTGGTGCCAGAGGAGGACTCTTCCTCTATCCTGGGAGGCCTCGGTACAAGTGGTACCGGGGTTTCACCCGATGTTGTTGACTGGGACGGATTGGCTTTAACCAGCTCGTCCCATTCCACATCATCGAGGCAACATCCGGAGCGTCCACCCTTGAGACTTTCCTGTTCAGTCCCAACAGTTGGACCACCGGTCGACATCGGTCGGAGATGACTGTATGGACTGGGCCCTATCCAGTGCCAGTGCAGTTAACCCCGAGCAATGCCGAACTGAGCCTGGAGTTGGAGCAGGGTTGGTGCTTGATGCCGATGCGGGGACCTGAGTGCTGGACGTGAAGGTCCAGCCCAGTGGAGAACTAGGGAGGAGGGAGAGGGGCGTGGGAAATCTTTTAAAATGGGAAAGAAACGTGCCAGAAGGGAAAGAGTTGGTTTAACACCATCTCCAATCATTGGCTGCACATTTAAATGGATCTGTTATTGGCCGTCAAATAAAGAAATTAAAAGATGTACAGTTAATACTAAAGAAATCGATGGGACACAGAGGGATGGGCGTGAGGGGTATTTCAGTGTTGCTGTTTCCTCCTTTGTGGTATCTCTGCTGGCATTGATGTGATTTTGGTCAGGACGTGTGATCCAGCTGTCTGTAGTTTTGTTACTGACAACTTTAGTCTGTTGGTAGTTTGATGAAACCGTCCATTTCCTCTCACTTATCCTGACACCAACCGTGTACCTGTGGCAGAAGAAGAAATGACAAAAATCACTGGATTGCAACAAGGACGACGACGGCATTTTATCGCGCCCCTTGTATAATAAAATATATAACCTGTAAAAGGATTTATCAAATTCCCTTTAAAAAGTCAACACCTGGGCCAGCGTCGAGCTGTGAGGGCAGGTACCAAGCTCGGTCAAGGCAGCTCCAGTGGCATTACTGCCCAGGAGTACATTCTTCGAGTCTTAACCCTGCGCTCTCAGTACTGGTGAACACTTTGAGAAACTGATTATTCAGTTGTTCACTCTCCCTGTCAGCCTCTCTTATTTAGACCCGTTCATTCAACACCAATCAACGGTTTCAAGAGGGACACTCTTGACCTTCTTAAATGGTCGGGCTGAGCTGTACCACAGGCTATCCCCGTGTCCAGGACAAGTTGATCAGAACAACCAGCATGTACTGACCTGCTTCCAGTTTCCAGGATTCGAGCCTTTATATCTGCACGGATTTTGCTGTAACTCACTCGGACTTTCACGGGGAATGATACAAGCAGGGACTACAGCTCCAAACACAGTTAGTCACAGTCAGTAAATAGTTGTCTACATTTACAGAGCAGGGAGTGAGCATTAAACTCCAGGACTGGGAGGAGCCGGTCAGTCAGGAGCTGAGAGTGGGGCTCAGTAACCATCAGTAACCAGGCTCCGGGACCCAGACTACCTATGAGCAACACTATGGAAAAACTACCAATAACAAACTGAACTATTCCACCCGACTGTGCATCAATATTACAGTATCTGATAAACTTCATATTGCTCATTATGGCTTTCACTAATAATACAAAATAAACAGGTTAAGACATAGAAACATAGAAGATAGGAGCAGGAGTAGGCCATTCGGCCCCTCGAGCCTGCTCTGCCATTTAATGAGATCATGGCTGATCATCCAAATTCAGTACACTGTCCCTGCTTTCTCCCCATATCCCTTGATTCCTTTAGCCTTAAGAAATATATCTAACTCCTTCTTGAATATATTTAATGAATTGGCCTCAACTGCCTTTAGTAGTAGAGAATTCCACAGGTTCACCACTCTCTGGGTGAAGAAATTCCTCCTCATCTCTGTCCTAAATGGCTTACCCCTTATCCTTAGACTGCGACCCCTGGTTCTGGACTCCCCGACCATCGGGAACATTCTTCCTGCATCTAGTCTGTCTAGTCCTGTTAGAATATTATAAGTTTCAATGAGATCCCCTCTCATTCTTCTAAACTCCAGCGAATATAAGCCCAATCGACCCAATCTCTCCTCATACGTCATTCCTGCCATCCCAGAAAGACAAACCTGTCATAGTTCACAAACTTCTATCCACGCTGCTGGTTGATGATGTTTCAATTGTTCGTGTTGTCTTCACAGAGCAAAGCTGTTCAGATGTTCGAGCCGACCGCATTCAGTCCTAGACAGAAAAGCCAGTTAATCAGAGTCAGCTGCCTCACATTTATCTAGTTTACAAAGCTATTGTGATGTCTCATCTCAGTGTGATGCGCAGTGTGAGGGTGAGGCTTACTCTGCGATGTCACGGTTTGACCCGTCCAATTAAAGGGGCCTTACCTTGCTCCCATATTTGGTCAAAACCTTTGGGCTTAAGTTACACTGACTTGTTTCACTAGAAAGCAATAACAGGTTTCCATGTGGGTACGAGCCAGACCACAGGGTGTGTGGGCGATGGGCAGTGATGGCATTGTTTGCCTTCTACCAATTATGTTAAGTAATTGCATACATTTAAAGCAACAGGAGTAGGCCATTCAGCCCCTCCAGCATTCAATTAGACCATGGCTGCTCTGCACCTCAAATCCATTTACCTGTCTTTCATCGATATCCCTTGATCAACTCAGGAACAGGAGGAGGCCATTCAGCCCCTCGAGTCTGTTCTGCCATTCAATTCAAGCATGGCTGACCTGTATGTTAACTCCATTTACCCGCATTGGTTCCACATCCCTTAAAACTCTTGCCAAACAAAAATCTACCAATCTCATTTTTGAAGTTTTCAATTGACCCCCAGCCTCAATAGATATGGGGGGAGAGTTCCACAATTCCGCTAGCCCTTGGGAGAAGAAGTGCTTCCTGACATCACATCCCTGACCAGGCTAACTCTAATTTTAAGCTCATGCCCCTTTGTTCTGGATTTCCCCGCCAGAGGAAATAGTTTTTATCGATCTACCCTACCAACTCTTTGAACATCTTAAACACCTCAATTATATCACTGTTTAATATTCTGTACTTGAGGGAATACAA
This sequence comes from Somniosus microcephalus, assembly GCF_052327205.1. Lineage (NCBI taxonomy): Eukaryota > Metazoa > Chordata > Chondrichthyes > Squaliformes > Somniosidae > Somniosus > Somniosus microcephalus. The sequence continues at coordinate 372,412,698 of NC_140988.1, read as the reverse complement.
GCCCAGTCTTTGCAACCTGTGCTCATAATTTAACCCTCTGGAAGTCCACACATACAAGATCCAGAGACACTCCCTTGTCCATGTTACTGACCTCCTCCGAAAGGTTATTAGATCAGTCAGACAAGACCGGCCCTTCACAAATCAATGCTGACTCTCATTGACTACCTATGAGCAATGGCATGGGAGGTCTACAAATGATAAGTGGTTATATAGAAACATAGAAACATAGAAGATAGGAGCAGGAGGAGGCCATTCAGCCCCTCGAGCCTGCTCCGCCATTCAATGAGATCATGGCTGATCATCCAAACTCAGTACCCTGTCCCTGCTTTCTCCCCATAGCCCTTGATCCCTTTAGCCTTAAGAAATATATGTAACACCTTCTTGAATATACTTAATGAATTGGCCTCAACTGCCTTCTGTGGTAGAGAATTCCACAGGTTCACCACTCTCTGGGTGAAGAAATTCCTCCTCATCTCAGTCCTAAATGGCTTACCCTGTACCCTTAGACTGTGACCCCTGGTTCTGGACTCCCCTGCCATCAGGAACATCCTTCCTGCATCTAGTCTGTCTCGTCCTGTTAGAATTTTATAAGTTTCAATGCGATCCCCTCTCATTCTTCTAAACTCCAGCGAGTATAAGCCCAATCGACCCAATCTCTCCTCGTACATCATTCCTGCCATCCCAGGTATCAGTCTGGTAAATCTTCGCTGCACTCCCTCCATGGCCAGAACATCCTTCCTCAGATAAGGCGACCAAAACTGCACACAATACTCAAGGTGTGGTCTCAACGAGGCCCTGTACAACTGCAGCAAGACATCCTTGTTCCTGTACTCGAACCCTCTCGCTATGAAGGCCAAAATACCATTTGCCTTCTTAACCGCCTGCTGCACCTGCATGCTTACCTTCAGTGACTGGTGCACAAGGACACCCAGGTCTCCTTGCACTTCCACTTCTCCCAATCTATTGCCGTTCAGATAATAATCTGCCTTCTTGTTTCTGCCACCAATGTGGATAACCTCGCATTTATCCACGTTATACTGCATCTGCCATGCATCTGACCAATCACCCAACCTGTCCAATTCATACTGGAGTTTCTCGGCATCCTCCTCACAGCACACATGCCCACTCGGCTTTGTGTCATCTGCAAACTTGGAGATATTACATCTAGTTCCCTCATCTAGATCATTTATATATATTGTGAATAGCTGGGGTCCTAGGACCGATCCCTGCGATACCCCACTAGTCACTGCCTGCCACTCGGAAAAAGACCCGTTTATTCCAACTCTTTGCTTCCTGTCTGCCAACCAGTTCTCTATCCAAGTCAGTACCTTGCCCCCAATCCCATGTGCCTTAACTTTACATGCTTATCTCTTACGCGGGACCTTATCGAAAGCCTTCTGAAAGTCCAAATACACCACATCCACTGGTTCTCCTTTATCTATTTTATCTATTTTACCAGTTACATCCTCAAAAAATTCCAGTAGATTAGTCAAGCACTTGGAAAACAGTGACAGGATCGGAAAAAGTCAACATGGATTTACCCTGGCGACTAACCTCCTCCTTGGCCGTAGCCCTCCTCTCCTCTACCGTAGCCCTCCTCTCCTCTACGGTAGCCAGCCTTACCATGGAGGCAGCAATCATATCCACGTAGGTAGCCATCCTGTCCGTGTTCATGCGTTCATGCGCCACTGACTCCACAAAGGCTCTGCTCATGGTCGCTTTGGGCTCCTCCATTCGCTCCACACTCGCAGCGACCCTGGAGACAAAACTTGCCAGAGACTCCTGCAACTGTGCATGGAGTTCCATCACCTCTGATTTTATGGATGGACCCAGAGGCAGAGGGTCGACATGCAGCTGAGCCGAGCTGGCAGAGTCCTGTGCCCTCTGACGAGGACTCTCCACTACTGTCCCTGTCTCCACATTCTGCTGATGCTCACTTGTGAGCTGTGATACACCAGGTGACAGCACTACTCTATGTCCTGAAGGACCCCCGAGGTGTGAATATCTGCGCTGGTGCTGGGTGCGCTTATTTCTGCTGACGCTGCGCTCTCAGATGTTGCAGATTCCTCTGAGAAGTCTGGAATCTCAGGCTCTTCCTCCTGCACAGTGGGGACGGGGGCTCTCGATGGTCCTGTGGGGGAGTAATGGAAAGAGTTAGAGATGTGATGCCAAGGCTACATGCACATTGCATTTTGCAGATGATCATAAGTCCATATGATGTAGCTTCAGAATCATTATCAGCGACTCATGCAATGCCAATGAGAGAGATGGAAAACAATTCTGTCACCAGCTTGTGTGGGTGCACCTGTCTGTCCTCCCCCAACTTCCACCTCTGTATCATCCCCGACAATCTCCAGGACGGCTTCCTCCCAGGGGGTGAGCTGGGCTAATGAGGGTGGCCCTCCTCCTGTCCTGGCTCGCTCTCTCCTGTTATGAGCTCTCTTTTCCTGCAATGGAGACAAGTGGAGGTTGAGTGAGAATGAGGGAGTGAGTGTAGAGATTGCATAGCATTGATACTTAGAAGGAGACAAAGATGGAGTGAGGTTGCAAGACCAAGGGCCCTCCCTGTGTGTTGTCAGTTGTGTTCAAAGCATCAGAGTGAGAGGGAGTGTGAGGGCTGCATGGTGGAATAGTTATGTGAATGTGAGCATAGAGAGAGAGGGAATGGCTAAGAGTGCATGGATGTGAGTGTCAAGTGGGATGTGGAGGAAGAGATCGCTAAAGCTGAGTGCTGGTGAGGAAAGGCAATGGGGATAAGATTGAGGGTGATGGAAACTTCATACTTACTTTTCCAGTGCGATGAAGGTCATGGAATCTTCTCCTGTACTGCATCCAGGTGCGCCGTGTGAGCCCCAAGGAGTTGACTTCCCCAGCCACCTGTAGCCACACAGCCTTGGTCTGACTGGGAGGCCTCTTCCTCCCTGAAGAAGGGAACAGGCCCTTCCTGTTGGCCCTAGCCCCATCCAACAATGCCTGCAGTGATGCCTCATCAAATTTAGGAGATGATCTTGGCCTCCCGCTGGCCATTGTTCCTGCAGGTTCCTGTGCCATCAAATGCCAAAAGGTTGGCAGCCTGCAGAAGAAGCAAGGCTTGTTGCAGACCTTAAATGATGACGTTACTAAGTGAGTGGGCAGAAATTTGGCAGATGGAATATAATGTTGGAAAGTGTGAGGTTTTGCACTTTGGCAGAAAAAATCAAAGAGCAAGTTATTATCTAAATGGAGAGAAACTGCAAAGTGCTACAGTACAAAGGGATCTGGTGGTCCTGGTGCATGAAACACAGAAGGTTAGTATGCAGATACAGCAGGTGATCAGGAAGGCCAATGGAATCTTGGCTTTTATTGCAAGGGGGATGGAGTATAAAAACAGGGAAGTCTTGCTTCAGTTATACAGGGTACTGGTGAGGCCACACCTGGAATATTGCGTACAGTTTTGGTTTCCATATTTAAGAAAAGATATACTTGCTCTCGAGGCAGTTCAGAGAAGGTTCACTCGGTTGATTCTGGAGATGAGGGGTTGACTTATGAGGAAAGATTGGATACTCTACACTTTGGAATTCAGAAGAATGAGAGGTGATCTTATCGAAACATATAAGATTGCGAGGGGGCTTGATCGGGTGGATGCGGGGAGGGTGTTTCCATTGATGGGTGAGATTAGAACTAAGGGGCATAATCTTAGAATAAGGGGCTGCCGTTTCAAAACTGAGAGGAGGAGAAACTTCTTCACTCAGAGGGTAGTAAATCGATGGAATTTGTTACCTCAGAGAGCTGTGGAAGCTGCAACATTAAATAAATTTAAAACGGAGATAGACAGTTTCCTAGCTGATAAGGGAATTAGGGGTTACGGGGAGCGGGCAGGGAAGTGGACGTGAGTCTCGGTTCGGATCAGCCATGATCCTATTGAAGGGCGGAGCAGGCCCGAGGGGCCGTATGGCCTACTCCTGCTCCTACTTCTTATGTTCTTATGTCATATTATGCGACTTTCTGACTGGAAATACTCATTTGCGAAGGGTTCCCACATGTTGGAAATCAATTGGCCAATTGAGTTAAAATTGCATCAACCTCACACACCCATTTAGATTCGTGTGGGAAACACGAAATTCGGGGAACCCGACAATTCCCCGCACCTGAGTTAAAATCGACCCCATCTAGTTTATTCAGGCTCGAAAAAATCAACACATTATGCAGATAAAAATTGGAAAAGAAAACTTACACAAGTATAAGGGAAAATGTGATCAGACAATTTACTTACCTCTCCAGCTCTCCAAAACTTCAAAGTAACTGCCTCCTGACAAAAATATGTACTAACTGCTGGAGAAACTGGTTATAATCAGGGTGATAAAGCACATTTAATACTTTAACAAAGAAAACACATTGGGCTAGATTTTTGGGGAGCCGTCAGGCGGGGTTTCAGGCATGTGGGGGGGGGAAATCCCGAATTTGGGGGTCCCGACACCATCCCGCCCAAAATCCCGCCCCACACAAGTTTCAGGGGCGGCGGGTACCTGCCCCGCACTGGGACCCGCCGAAACCAGGCGGGAAGGGATTAGTGCCAATTAACTGCCTGTTAACAGGTAGTTAACAGGCAGTTTTTAGCCTAATCCCTATTTTGAGGGGTTTCGTGTGGGATTCCCGATGGCTCCAAACCACGCCAGGTAGAGCAAGCAGGCCGTCGGGTTGAAGGAGTTGCAGGGGGCGCGATGTCGGCGCTCAGGTGAGTGATGGGTGCATGAGTGCAAAGGTAAGTGTGTTTGGTGTATCTAAAGTGTGTAAAGAACTTTTACTTACCTGTACTTACCTTAGCAGCCTTTCTTCCTGTAGCCATCGGGAGCGCATCGCTCAGCCAGAACTGAAAGCTGAATGGCTGCGATCTGTCAAAAGTGACAGCCTTCAGCTTTGAGTGCTGGTGGGAGTTCTAACTGAGTCTGTGCAGAATGACTCAGCTTAGAACTTAGAGTGTCAGTGTTTCACAGCTTCAAGCAGCTGTGAAACGCTGATATTTCATCTGTCAAGAACTCTTGACAGATGACATTTCAGTCTGTGACATCACCTGTTGCCAGGTGGCCCTTAATTGGCCTGCTGAGCCCGCTGGGCGGGCTCAACAAAGTCAATCAAGGGAAAACCGCGCGGATTGGCCGGACGTCGAAGTAGGCGGGTCAAAAACCCGAAAGGGGAAGTCCCGCCTTCTTCTCAACAGGTTCGGCAAAATCTACCCCATTCAATTTACTTGGTGGGTTTTTCACAAGATGTTTAGGCGTCCACTCCTCATCCGAGTCACTAGAAATATACACACGGGGTTGGCGCCCACTACTAGGTCTTGACATGAACGCTGGTTTTGGTATATTCAATCCTGTGAAAATTAAAATATTCCACTCATCTACAGCTGATAACAGCCTGTATTTAAATTGACTTAACTTACTGACGAAAGGCATCTGTTGAATCAAACCATTTTAGAATAATATCAGGTAAGAGCCGCACGGAGGCTTTCCTTTCATCAATGGCATCTGGATTTAAATCCAGCACAGACTGATCAGCCGAAAAGGTGCTTTTATGTTATGCTGGGGAGCTGGGAGCACAGCACTCAGACCCATGCCCTCTAAGAGTCTTGTTCACCCAGTATTTGTTTATGCCACTGCTCCCTATTGGACCCATTGGAGAGTCCAAAGGAAGGAGATTAACATTTCTGACAGCTGACGGTCACTCTCAGTTCCGAGGGAAAGGAAGGTCCTTGATGGCATCTGAGATGTAGAGCTTTCCTCCCTTATTCGAATATTTACTGTTTTTATTCTTCATTTAGTTTTAATGACAATCATTTAGTAGTTTTGCACAAAGAGTGGGGTATTGTCACAATAGGAGGGCACCAGTTAATGGGGGATTGGGGAAGGGGACCAGTAAATGGGGGATTGGGGGTGGGCACCAGTAAATGGGGGATTGGGAAGGGCACCAGTAAATGGGGTTTGGGAAGGGCACGAGTAAATGGGGAATTGGGGGAGGGCACCAGTAAATGGGGGATTGGGGAAGGGCACCAGTAAATGGGGGATTGGGAAGGGCACCAGTAAATGTGGGATTGGGAAGGGCACCAGTAAATGGGGAATTGGGGGAGAGCACCAGTAAATGGGGGATTGGGGGTGGGCACCAGTAAATGTGGGATTGGGAAGGGCACCAGTAAATGGGGAATTGGGGGAGAGCACCAGTAAATGGGGGATTGGGGGTGGGCACCAGTAAATGTGGGATTGGGAAGGGCACCAGTAAATGGGGGATTGGGGGAGGGCACCAGTAAATGGGGGATTGGGGGAGGGCACCAGTAAATGGGGGATGGGGAAGGCACCAGTTAATGGGGGATTGGGAAGGGCACCACTAAATGGGGGATTGGGGGAGGGCACCAGTAAATGGGGGATTGGTGAATGTAATGATATCAGCAAATAGTGATGTTATTTGCCTGTTTGATTATCATGTCTTACCAGCATAGTTGCCTGATTGATTACTTATGCCTGACCAGCAGAGGTCATGTCATAGAGTCATAGAGTAATACAGCACAGATAGAGGCCCTTCGGCCCATCGTGTCCATGCCGGCCATCAAGCCCTGTCTAATCTAATCCCATATTCCAGCATTTGGCCCGTAGCCTTGTATGCTATGGCATTTCAAATGCTCATCCAAATGCTTCTTAAATGTTGTGAGGGTTTCTGCCTCCACAACCCTTTCAGGCAGTGAGTTCCAGACTCCAACCACCCTCTGGGTGAAAAAGTTCTTTCTCAAAACCCCTCTAAACCTCCCTCCCTTTACCTTGAATCTATGCCCCCTAGTTATTGACCCCTCTACTAAGGGGAAAAGCTCCTCAGCATCCATCCTATCTATGCCCCTCACAATTTTGTACACCTCAATCATGTCCCCCCTCAGCCTCCTCTGCTCCAAGGAAAACAAACCCAATCTGCCCAGTCTCTCTTCATAGCTGAAGCGCTCCAGCCCTGGTAACATCCTGGTGAACCTCCTCTGCACCCTCTCTAACGCGATCACATCTTTCCTGTAGTGTGGCGACCAGAACTGCACACAGTATTCCAGCTGTGGCCTAACCAGTGTTTTATACAGCTCCATCATAACCTCCTTGCTCTTATATTCTATGCCTCGGCTAATGAAGGCAAGTATCCCATATGCCTTTTTTACCACCTTATCCACCTGTTCCGCCGCCTTCAGGGATCTGTGTACCTGCACACCCAGATCCCTCTGACCCTCCGTCTTGCCTAGGGTCTTACCATTCATTGTGTATTCCCTTGCCTTGTTAGACCCCCCAAAGTGCATCACCTCGCACTTTTCCGGGTTAAATTCCATTTGCCACTGTTCCGCCCATCTGACCAACCCATCTATATCGTTCTGCAGACTGAGGCTACCCTCCTCGCTATTTACCACCCTACCAATTTTAGTATCATCCGCGAATTTACTGATCATACCCTTTACATTCATATCCAAGTCATTAATGTAGACCACAAACAGCAAGGGACCCAGCACCGATCCCTGTGGTACCCCACTGGCCACAGGTTTCCAGTCACAAAAACAACCTTCGACCATCACCCTCTGCCTTCTGCCACTAAGCCAGTTTTGTATCCAATGTGCCAAGGCACCCTGGATTCCATGGGCTCTTACCTTCTTGACCAGTCTCCTGTGCGGGACTTTATCGAAGGCCTTACTGAAATCCATGTATACCACATCCACTGCGTTACCCTCATCCACACACCTAGTCACCCCCTCAAAAAATTCAATCAAATTAGTCAGACATGATCTTCCCTTGACAAAGCCATGTTGACTATCCCTGATTAATCCTTGCCTCTCCAAGTGGAGACAAATTTTGTCCCTCAGGATTTTTTCCAGTAATTTTCCTACCACTGATGTTAGGCTCACTGGCCTGTAGTTCCCCGGTTTTTCCCTACTACCCTTCTTGAATAATGGTACTACATTAGCGGTTCTCCAGTCCTCTGGCACATCCCCTGTGGCCAGAGAGGTCCTGAATATATGTGTTAGAGCCCCCGCAATCTCCTCCTTTGCCTCACACAGCAGCCTGGGGTACATTTCATCGGGGCCTGGGGATTTATCCATTTTTAGGCCAGCTAAAACCGCCAATACCTCCTCCCTCTCGATGTTAATATGTTCGAGCATATCACAGTCCCCCCGCCCTATTTCTATGTCTACATCGTCCTTCTCCATAGTGAAAACAGATGCAAAAAATTCATTTAGAACCCCTCCTACATCTTCCGGCTCCACACACAGATTGCCACTTTTGTCCCTAATGGGCCCTATTTTTTCCCTAGTTATCCTTTTACCCTTAATATACTTATAAAACATCTTCGGATTTTCCTTTATTTTGCTCGCCAGTGTTATTTCATGGCCCCTCCTTGATCTCCTAATTTCTTTTTTAAGTATCCCCCTGCACTTTTTGTACTCCTCTAGGGCTTCCTCCGTCTTTAGCCTTTTGTATCTACCAAAAGCCCTCCTTTTTTTCCTAATCCATTCCCGTATATCCCCTGACATCCACGGTTCCCTGTGGTTTTTGGAACCACTCTTGACCTTTATGGGAACATGTTGCCCTTGTATGATCTCAATCTCCCTTCTGAAAGCCTCCCATTGCTCCGATGCGGATTTTCCTACAAGTAGCTGATCCCAGTTCATTTTGGCCAGATCCTGCCTTATCCTATTAAAATCAGCCTTCCCCCAATTTAGAACCTTTATTTCCGGCCCATCCCTGTCCTTTTCCATGACCACCTTAAATCTTACCATATTATGGTCACTATCACCAAAGTGCTCACCTACTAGCACTTTTTCCACTTGGCCGGCCACATTCCCTAGAATTAGGTCCAGTACCGCCCCCTCTCTTGTAGGACTTTCTACATGCTGGCTCAAAAAGCTCTCCTGGATGCACTTTAAGAATTCTACACCCTCTGAGCCTTTCACACTTTGACTATCCCAGTTAATATTGGGGAAGTTGAAATCCCCCATTATTATTACCCTATTATTTGCACATTTCTCTGAGATTTGCCTACATATCTGTTCCTCTATCTCCCCCTGACTGTTTGGAGGCCTATAGTACACTCCCAGCAAAGTGCTTGCCCCCTTTTTGTTTTTAAGCTCCACCCATATGGCCTCATTAGAGGACCCAGCTAATATATCATCCCTCCTTACTGCAGTAATTGACTCCTTAATTAATATTGCGACACCCCCTCCTCTTATACCTCCCCCTCTGTCTCGCCTGAAGATTCTGTACCCCGGAATATTGAGCTGCCAGTCTTGCCCCTCCCTCAACCATGTCTCAGTGATAGCAACAATATCATACTCCCATGTGTTTATCAACACCTTCAGTTCATCCACCTTATTTGCAAGGCTCCTTGCATTAAAATAGATGCCATCCAGCCTTGCCCTTATATATTTGCCCTGCCTACCAAGCTGACTTGTTTTTTCCTCCATAATTGGCAGCACATCCCCCCCTACTTCAGCTCCCCCCTGTATCCCATCCCCCTGCCAAGTTAGTTTAAACCCCCCCCGACAGTGCTAGCAAACCTCCCCGCAAGGATATTTGTCCCGCTCTGGTTCAGGTGCAACCCGTCCGACTTGTACAAGTCCCACCTTTCCCAGAAGCAGGCCCAGTGATCCAGGAAAGTAAAACCCTCCCCCCTACACCAACTCTTTAGCCACGCATTCATCTGCTCTATCCTCCCATTCCTATACTTACTAGCACGTGGCACTGGGAGTAATCCAGAGATTACACCCTTTGAGGTCCTGCCCTTTAATCTGTTACCTAGCTCCCTAAATTCTTGATGCAGGACCTCATCCCTCTTTTTACCTATGTCGTTGGTACCAATGTGGACCACGACCACTGGCTGTTCACCCTCCCCCTCCAGAATGCCCTGCAGCCGCTCAGTGACATCCTTGACCCTGGCACCAGGGAGGCAACAAACCATCCTGGAGTCACGTTTGCGGCCACAGAACCGCCTATCTGTTCCCCTTACTATAGAATCCCCTACCACTATTGCTCTCCCACTCTTTTTCCCCCCCTCCTGGGCAGCAGGAGCACCCCCAGTGCCAGGAAGTTGGCTGCTGCTGCCTTCCCCTGGTGAGTCATCCCCCTCAACAGTATCCAAAGCGGTATACCTGTTTGAAAGGGGGATGTCCGCAGGGGTTCCCTGCACTACCTGCCTGCCTTTGTTGCTCCGCCTGATGGTCACTCCCTGTGCTGCCCTACCCTGAGGCGTGCACAACTCGCTAAACGTGGTATCCACGAGCCTCTCAGCATCGCGCATGCTCCACAACCCATCCACCCGCAGCTCGAGCGCCGCAATGCGGTCTACAAGTAGCTGCAGCTGGATGCATTTCCCGCACACATGGTCGTCAGGGACACTGGCAGCGTCCCTGATTTCCCACATGGAGCAAGAGGAGCAGAACACGGGTCTGAGCTCTCCTGCCATGACTTACTCCTTTAATTAATTTAAAAATTAATTCAATACCCCAGTTACAGGTATACTCTAGGGCGCTTTATTTACCAACTGTCCCCACTACACCTTAATCCCGAGAAATTTAACACCACAGAATTCAAGCTTGTACTGAAAAGAGAGAAATACTCACCAACCAATCACTTACGTGCTCCCTGGTGACGTCACACTCTGATGTGACACTCTGATGTGACAGAGACAAGCAGTTTGGTTTAGTTTCAGTTTCGTTCTAGATGCATCACTAGCATGGTGTCTCCTGAAATGCTGTATAAAGAGTTGAACAGACTTTAGATTAAAAGACATTCTCTTTCATAAATGTCTCGTCATTGAACCCACAAAGAAATCAATACATGGTGTCAGAAGTGATTGAAAGAGATGAAGAGAAAAAATCTGAAGTTAAATCAGCTCTCCACAAATTAGCAAGCCAAAAGAGAACATCGTTGCTTACCATTGGAGAATAGCTAACGAAGTGAAAAATGGAAGGTTTACTCCCACCGGTGACGCTTCAGTTGACAGGTAATGTGGCTGAAAATTGGAGAAGGTTCAAACAACGTGTGGGGTTGTATTTATCAGCAATCGGAGCTGACGAGAAAAGTAATAAAAGGAAATCGTCACTGTTCTTACATGTCGTGGGTGATGAAGCGCTGGAGGTGTATAATAACTTCACATTCGCTGCTGATGGAGACAAAATGAAGCTAGATAAAATAATGGAACAGTTTGAGGCCTACTGCATACCTAAACGTAACGTGACATTTGAGAGGCACAGATTTTTCACATGTGTACAGAAAATGGGTGATACTATTGATCAGTATGTGACTGAACTGAGAAACAGAAGCAAATCATGTGAATTTGGGGGACTGACAGACTTGCTGATAAAAGACAGACTGGTGTGTGGTATTCCAGATAATGGTCTAAGGGAAAGACTGCTAAGAGAGCAAGATCTAGACCTGGGAAAAGCCATAGCACTGTGTAGGGCTACAGAGACTGTGAAGTCGCAAGCAAAGGAGCTGTTCAGTGACAGTAGCTGCAACGTGGATGCAGTGAGAAAGAACGCACATAAACCGTTTAACAAAACGAGCGCCAATGTGAAAAAAGAGGCGTGGCCAGCGAACGAAAATGAAAGGGACAATCGAAAGTCATGTAGTCGATGCGGTACACAGCATCCACCAAGAAAGTGTCCAGCATATGGTAAAACATGCAATAGTTGCAACAAGAACAACCATTATGCCCGTTGCTGTAAGAACCAAGCGCAACAAAGCAAGGTCCATACAGTAGATGAAAGCAAGATAGAGGAGTTCTATGTAGCTGTTGTGTCTGAAAACAAAAAAGAAGAAAGAGACTGGATGTTGACACTAAAAGTGAATGACATACTCATTCCATTTAAATTGGATGCTGGAGCACAAGTTAATGTGATATCAGAGACTGATTTTAAGAAAATTAGACCCAGACCAAAGATACATGGAATCAAAGTGAAAGTGACAGGATACTCAGGTACTGATATACCAGTGAAAGGAAGATGCATTGTCAAAGTAACACACAAGGACAGAGAGCACACACTAGCATTAATCGTGGTGCCAAAGGATGTGCAAGCCATACTAGGTTTAAAAGCCTGTGAGAGACTGAACCTGGTAAAGAGAGTCCTCGTTGTGGAAAGCGAAGGAGAGACAGTCTATGATGAACTCATGAAAGAGTACAACGACCTATTTAAGGGTCTAGGCTGCATTCCAGGAGAACACACGATCAGAGTAGATAAAAGTATGACACCGGTCATACATCCATGCAGAAAAGTTCCGTTTGCTCTTCAAAAGCAACTGAAGGCAGAGTTGGACAGGATGGAAAGCCTGAACGTGATTCAAAAGATAGATGAGCCAACTGAGTGGGTGAGTTCCCTCGTCGTTGTGGACAAAATGGAAAGCTCAGAATTTGCCTGGATCCAAGAGATCTAAACAGAGCAATAAAGAGAGAGCACTTCAAGCTTCCTACACGTGAGGAAATCATGGCACAGTTTGCAAATGCAAAGTATTTCAGCAAGTTAGATGCTTCATCAGGATTTTGGCAGATGAAATTGGACGAAGCAAGTTCAAGACTGTGCACGTTCAACAGTCCATTTGGCAGATACAGATTCCTAAGGTTACCATTTGGCATTGCCTCAGCTCCTGAAGTGCATCACAAAACTATCCATATGATCTATGAGCACCTGGAGGGAGTTGATACATCAATGGATGACATCATAGTATGGGGAACCACGAGAACCGAGCATGACGAGAGACTGAAAAAAGTGCTGGAAGCAACAAGGAAAACAAACCTGAAGCTGAATAGAGAGAAATGCCAGCTCGGGGTGACAGAACTGACATTCGTGGGAGATATCCTTAGCAGTGAGGGCATCAGACCAGATCCCAGAAAGGTGTCCGCCATTGAGAATATGCCAAAGCCACAATGCAAAAAGGACGTGCAGAGGTTTAATGGAATGATCAACTACATGGGGAAATTCATATCCAACCTCTCAGAAAAGATGGCGCCACTGAGAAGACTAACTGAAAAGAACATAGAATGGGAATGGAATCATGAGCATGAGAAGTCATGGAGCGATCTAAAGAAACTGCTCACAGAGGAACCAGTTCTGAGGTTTTATGACCCAGCGAGACCCATCAAGATATCATCAGATGCATCACAGAGTGGGCTTGGTGCCGTTCTTCTGCAAAAATATGACTACTGGCAACCTATTGCATATGCATCGCGCTCAATGACAGACGCGGAGACGCGATATGCTCAAATAGAAAAGGAGCTGCTCAGCATCACATACGCCTGTGAAAGATTTCACCAGTTTGTGGCAGGACAAGCAATCAGTGTAGAGACTGACCATAAGCCCTTGATTGCATTGTTCCAAAAGCCACTAAATAGCTGTCCGCTTAGAATACAAAGAATGATGATCAGGCTGCAACGCTATACACTGAATGTTGCGTACACACCGGGTAAGCTGATGTATACAGCAGACACGTTGTCCAGAGCTGTTGACCCAAGTGAGCCTGCAAACACCACAATGGATGAAAAAGTGAACGCCTACGTGGGCATGATCACAAGTGCACTGCCCATAGCAGATGCAAAAATTGAGCTCATAAAGACTGAGACAAACAAAGATGAAACAATGAGATGACTGAGGAAAAGCATGTTGGAGGGATGGCCCAACATGAAGCAAGACTGCTCACCTGACATGGCAGAGTACTGGAACTGCAGGGCGGAACTATCAGTGGTCGAAGACATCATCTACAAAGGAAGTAAAATAGTTATCCCAAAGAGTCTGAGAAAAGAGATGTTGAAAAAGATCCATGGAGGACATCTGGGAATCGAAAAGTGTAAGAAAAGAGCACGAGAGGTGATGTACTGGCCACGAATCAACCAAGATGTGACAAATGAGGTGTCAAACTGCACAATATGCCTGAAATATCGAGCAAGCAATCCGGTAGAACCACTAAAGCCACACCCAGCACCAGACAGACCTCACCAGAAGGTAGGCGCTGACCTATTCGTATGTCAAGGGAAGGACTATCTTGTAGTCACAGACTATTACTCCCTGTATCCAGAGGTTTGTAGACTGCACACCACCACTGCAGATGCTGTGATAACATGTATGAAAGCCATATTCTCCAGACATGGCGTGGCAAGCGAGGTCTTCACAGACAACGGACCTCAGTTTTACAATGCAAGTTTCCGACACTTTGCCAAAGAGTGGGACTTTGTCCACACAATGTCAAGTCCTCACTATCCACAGTCCAATGGTCTAGTGGAAAAATCGGTCCAGACAGTGAAAAGACTGATGTACAAGGCAAAAGACAGTGGAACTGACTTCTACCAAAGCATGCTTGTATACCGCACAACGCCGCTCGAGTGTGGTAAGTCACCAGCCCAACTCCTGATGGGACGTCGTCTAAGGTCAAACCTACCCATCCCGGAGAACCTCCTGAAAACAAAAGAGGGGGAGAAAGTGAGGAAGTTCAAAGAACAACAGAAAGAAAAGCAAAAGTACTACTATGACAGAGGAACACAAAACCTACCTGAACTCCACACTGGTGACCAAGTAAGGTTGAAAGACAAAACAAACACATGGACTCAGAAGGGAACTGTCCTGAGTGAAGTTCAACCAAGATCATACACCATTCAGACAGATGAGGGTGCTGTTCTGAGAAGAAATCGTTGAGATCTTCTCATGGGACCAGCCACAGCAGGTCAAGAGACTGATACTGTTGAACAACCTGATCACACAGCTGAGAAATCATCATCGGAGGCAACAACTCAGATTCAAGGACAATCAATCAGAAAATCCTCAAGACACGTGAAGCCTCCTGAGAGACTCATTGAGCAAATTTAAGGACTATTGTTATAGAAGGAAGTAATGTTATCTTATTCTTTCTTCAAGTTCTAGTGTATTTACATATTTCATGTGAACACACAAAGCAAGGTTAAAAAACCTTGATCATGATAATGATAATGTAAGTTCATTAAGTGTTACAGTTAAAATGCAGATTAATACAAAGAAAACATGTTGTTAGTTAAAAGTAAAATACTTTTGTTTTAAGAAAAGGAGATGTAATGATATCAGCAAATAGTGATGTTATTTGCCTGTTTGATTATCATGTCTTACCAGCATAGTTGCCTGATTGATTACTTATGCCTGACCAGCAGAGGTCATGTGACAGAGACAAGCAGTTTGGTTTAGTTTCAGTTTCGTTCTAGATGCATCACTGGCATGGTGTCGCCTGAAATGCTGTATAAAGAGTTGAACAGACTTTAGATTAAAAGACATTCTCTTTCATAAATGTCTCGTCATTGAATCCACAAAGAAATCAATACAGGGAAGGCACCAGTTAATGGGGGATTGGGGGTGGGCACCAGTAAATGGGGGATTGGGGAGGGCACCAGTAAATGGGGGATTGGGGAGGGCACCAGTAAATGGGGGATTGGGGAAGGCACCAGTTAATGGGGGATTGGGGGTGGGCACCAGTAAATGGGGGATTGGGGGTGGGCACCAGTAAATGGGGGATTGGGGAGGGCACCAGTAAATGGGGGATTGGGGAGGGCACCAGTTAATGGGGGATTGGGGTGGGCACCAGTAAATGGGGGATTGGGGGAGGGCACCAGTAAATGGGGGATTGGGGGAGGGCACCAGTAAATGGGGGATTGGGGAAGGGCACCAGTAAATGGGGGAATGGGGGAGGGGACCAGTAACCGGGGGATTGGGGAAGACACCAGTAAATGGTGGATTGGGGTTGGGGACCAGTAAATGGGGGATTGGGGAAGGGCACCAGTAAATGGGGGATTGGGGAGGGGACCATTAATTGGGGGATTGGGGAAGGGGACCAGTAAATGGCGGACTGGGGGAGGGGACCAGTAAATGGGGGATTGGAGAAGGGGACCAGTAAATGGGGGATTGGGGAAGGCACCAGTAAATGGGGGATTGGGGAAGACACCAATAAATGGGGGATTGGGGAGGGCACCAGTAAATGGGGGATTAGGGAAGGCACCAGTAAATGGGGGATTGGGGAAGGCACCAGTAAATGGGGGATTGGGGAAGGCACCAGTAAATGGGGGATTAGGGAAGGCACCAGTAAATGGGGGATTGGGGAAGACACCAATAAATGGGGGATTGGGGAGGGCACCAGTAAATGGGGGATTGGGGAAGACACCAATAAATGGGGGATTGGGGAGGGCACCAGTAAATGGGGGATTGGGGAAGACACCAATAAATGGGGGATTGGGGAGGGCACCAGTAAATGGGGGATTGGGAAAGGCACCAGTAAATGGGGGATTGGGGAAGACACCAATAAATGGGGGATTGGGGAAGACACCAATAAATGGGGGATTGGGGAAGACACCAATAAATGGGGGATTGGGGAGGGCAGCAGGAAACGGGGGATTGGGGAAGGCACCAGTAAATGGGGGATTGGGGAAGACACCAGTAAATGGGGGATTGGGGAAGGGCACCAGTAAATGGGGGATTGGGGAAGGCACCAGTAAATGGGGGATTGGGGAGGGCACCAGTAAATGGGGGATTCGGGAAGGCACCAGTAAATTTGGGATTGGGGAAGGGCACCAGTAAATGGGGGATTGGGGAGGGCACCTGTAAATGGGGGATTGGGGAGGGCACCAGTAAATGGGGGATTGGGGAGTGTACCAGTAAATGGGGGATTGGGGAGGGCACCAGTAAATGGGGGATTGGGGAGTGTACCAATAAATGGGGGATTGGGGAGTGTACCAATAAATGGGGGATTGGGGAGGGCACCAGTAAATGGGAGATTGGGGAGTGTACCAGTAAATGGGGGATTGGGGAGGGCACCAGTAAATGGGGGATTGGGGAGTGTACCAATAAATGGGGGATTGGGGAGTGTACCAATAAATGGGGGATTGGGGAGGGCACCAGTAAATGGGGGATTGGGGAGTGTACCAATAAATGGGGGATTGGGGAGTGTACCAATAAATGGGGGATTGGGGAGGGCACCTGTAAATGGGAGATTGGGGAGTGTACCAATAAATGGGGGATTGGGGAGTGTACCAGTAAATGGGGGATTGGGGAGTGTACCAATAAATGGGGGATTGGGGAGGGCACCTGTAAATGGGAGATTGGGGAGTGGACCAATAAATGGGGGATTGGGGAAGGCACCAGTAAATGGAGGATTGGGGAGGGCACCAGTAAATGGGGGATTGGGGAAGGCGCCAGTAAATGGGGGATTGGGGAAGACACCAGTAAATGGAGGATTGGGGAGGGCACCAGTAAATGGGGGATTGGGGAAGGCGCCAGTAAATGGGGGATTGGGGAAGGCACCAGTAAATGGAGGATTGGGGAGGGCACCAGTAAATGGGGGATTGGGGAAGGCGCCAGTAAATGGGGGATTGGGAAAGGCGCCAGTAAATGGGGGATTGGGGAAGGGCACCAGTAAATGGGGGATTGGGGAAGGGGACCAGTAAATGGGGGATTGGGGAAGACACCAGTAAATGGGGGATTGGGAAATGCACCAGTAAATGGGGGATTGGGGACGACACCAGTAAATGGGGGATTGGGGAAGGGCACCAATAAACAGGGGGATTGGGGAAGGGCATCAGAAAATGGGGGATTGGGGAAGAGGGATTTCTAACCTGTGTCACAACGCTTAGTGATTTGTGTATTTGTACTGTGAGATCCCTCGGTATCTCTCCCACATAGACTCGCAACCTCGAAGTGCTAATTGACCTCCCTAATCTTCCTACCTAAATTTATACCTCTCCTTTATCTGTGTTGAACTTCAGTTATCAATTATATGCACCTTCTGCAAGTTTTATAATGTCCTCCTCTAATTTGTTGCAGTCTTTCGCAGTATTGACAGTCCCCCCAGCTTGGTGTCATCCGCGAATTTAGAAATTGTGTTTTTGATTCCGAATTCTAAATCGTAATATAAATTGTGAACAACAGTGGTCCCAGCACTGATTAGAAAGGGGTTAATCAATAATCTTGTGGTAAAGATGCATTTAGGCCATGGGAGCATGATATTTTACATTAAGTTTGAGAGTGATGTAGTCCAATCTGAAACTAAGTTATTCAATCTAAAGAGAGGAAACTGCAAGGGTATGAGGGACAAATTGGCCCTAGTAGATTGGGAGTCTACACTAAAAGGTATGAAAGTGGACATACAATGGCTAACATTCAAGGGAATAATGCATAATTTGCAACAAACATATATATCTCTGGAGCATAAAAACCCAACAGTAAAAGTGATTCAAACATGACTAACAAAAGAAATTAGAGCGAGTAGTGAGCCAAAGGAGGAAGCTTATAAAGTTGCCAGAAAAAGCAGTCAGCCTGAGGATTGGGATCTTTTTAGAAATCAGCAAAGGTGGACCAAGAAATTGATAAAGAAAGGGAAAATGGAATATGAGCACAAACTAACGAAAACGATAAAAACGGATTGTAAAATCTTCTATAGGTATGTGAAAATGAAAAGACTGGTGAAGGTAAATGTAGGTCCTTTATAGTCAGAGAAAGGAGAATTTATAATGGAAATGAGGAAATAGCAGAGAAATTAAATAAATACTGTGTTTCTGTTTTCACGGAGGAAGACACAAAAACACGCCCAGAAATACGAGAAACCCAAGGGTGTGGTGAGAATGAGGAAATTAAAGAAATTATTATTATTAAAAAAACAGTACTAGCAACATTAATGGGAGTAAAAATCGATAAATCCCAAGGACCGGATGACCGGCATCCTAGAGTTCTGAAGGTGGTGGCCATTGGGATAGTGGACGCATTGGCTGTCATCTTCCCAAATTCTATAGATTCTGGAACGGTTCCTGCAGATTGGAGGATAGCAAATGTAACCCCGCTATTTAAGAAAGGAGGGAGAGAGAAAACAGGGAACTACAGACCTGTTAGCTTCACATCAGTAGTTGGGAAAATGCTGGAATCTATTATAAAGGATGCAATAACTGGGCACTTAGAAACTAATAGTAAGATTGGGCAGAATCAAAATGGGTTTATGAAAGGGATATCCTTTTTAACAAACCTATTGGAGTTCGAGAAAGTAACAAGTGGTGTAGACAAAGGGGAACTGGTAGATGTGGTGTGTTTGGATTTTTTTAAGGCCTTCGATAAGGTCCCACACAAGCGGTTGGTGAACACAATTAGGGCACATGGAATATACTAGCATGGATTGAGAATTGGTTAACAGACAGAAAACAAAGAGTAGGGATAAACGGGTCTTTTTCAGGATGGCAGGCTGTGACTAGGTGGGTACCGCAAGGATCAGTGCTTGGGCCCCAGCTATTCACAATCTATATCAATGATTTGGATGAGAGGACTGAATGTAACATTTCCAAATTTGCTGATGACAAAAAGCTAGGAGACAGTGTCAGTTGCGAAGAGGATGTGAAAAGGCTTCAAGGGGATCTCGACAGGCTCAGTGAGTGGATGAGAACATGGCAGATGGAATATAATGTGGTTAAATGTGAAGTTATCCACTTTGGTAGAAAAAACAGAAATCAGCGTATATCCTAAATGGTGAAAGATTGGGGAATGCAGATTCTCAAAAGGACCTGGGTGTCCTTGTAAATGAGTCACTGAAAGTGAAATAGCAGGAGCAGCAAGCCATTAGGAAGGCAAATGGTATGCTGGCCTTCATTACAAGAGGATTTGAATACAGGAGTAAAGAAGTCTTACTCCAATTATATATGGCCTTGGTGAGACCACACCTGGAGTACTGTGTACAGTTTTGGGCCTAGAAATTCAGTCTAGCCACTTTTGGGGCGGTAAAGTCGGGCGGGCGGTAAAGTTAGCGCCCGCCGGAAAGTGGAGGCCACTTCGCCGAAATTCAGTAGCTTTGGCCAAGGAGTTTGGGCGAGCGCTGAAACTGGCGTTGCACTCCTACCTTTAGGCGCTAAGCCGGCGGTGCGGACTGATAACGCCGAGGCCGGGCGCAGCGCAGGTGCGGTCATGTTTTGATTGACAGCAGACACCCTGACGCCGGCCAGCTCTTAAAGGGGGAAGGGTCGACTTTGTCTGCTGCCACGCCCTGGATAGTGGAGCCCTGCAGCTAGGCCTGAACACTGCTGGTGGACCCAAATAGCGCCTGAAGCCATGCAGAAGGCCCGTGAACGAGCGCAGCGCTTCTCAGAGCATGCTTTGAGGGTGCTGCTTAGGGGGTTGGAAAAGAACAGAGAGATCTTGTGCCCGGACAGTGGCAAGAAGGCTCCCAGGAGGCAGTACAGGAGAGCCTGGAGGGAAATCGCCCTGAGGGTGTCAGCCAACAGCGATGTCCCCAGGACTGGTGACCAATGCCGCAAGAAGTACAACGACCTCACTCGGATGGTCAGGTTGAGTACCATTTCCAGTGTCCTCCTCATCCTTGCATGTGCACCTCACATTATGGGCAAAGGGACCTCAAAGGCCTTATGGCCAGCCCTCCTCCCGCAGCTATGGCGCTGGCATGATCATCAATAGCACTTTCTGCACTTTACACACTGGCCAAGCTATTCGACCATGGGAGGCAGTGTACACAACAACAGGGCACCACACTGGCCAAGCTATTTGACCATGGGAGGCAGTGCACACAACAACAGGGCACCACACTGTACTTAGAGGCCATCCTTTCTCTTGCAGGCCAAGCTGGCGCAGAATCTGAGGAGCCGGACTGTCACCGGGGGAGAGCGTGCCCAGTTCCAGGAGCTCAGTGACCTGGAGGAGCGCGTGGCTCGACTCATGCGTGCCCGGGAGGTTGGCCCCGTTGCTATTGGAGATGCCGACCCTGTGCTGGGCCCCAATGGTAAGGACATGACCGTTTGCACCTCTCTCGTTCCCCTTGCGCTTCAGATCTACGTCCTTTGCCACTGTCCGACCAATGTGCATAATGCCACCAATCATGCCTCCCTCGCTGACGCCCTGTCCTCACTCTAAAGCTACTCTTGTGCCTTCCTGCTTTCAGCTGGTGAGAAGGAGGTCCCTGAAGCTGAGAGTGCCAGTCCCTCGGAAGAGGAGGACGACAAGGACCAAGAGGAAGGCGGCACATCGGGGGAACCCTCATCCGCGCCAGGGGATGGCAATGGAGGGGACACGTCTTGCCTGGAGGAGAGCCAGGGGGAAGTGTTGCAGGGGGGTGTAGCTCCTGCGCCCAGTGGCGTCCAGGCACGCGGGAAGGGTCGGGCAGCACGGCTGCCTTCTCCCCAGAGGGGGGAAGTGTTGCAGGGGGGTGTAGTTGCTGGGCCCAGTGGCGTCCAGGCACGCGGGAAGGGTCGGGCAGCACGGCGGCCTTCTCCCCAGAGGGGGGAAGTGTTGCAGGGGAGGGCAGTTGCTGGGCCCAGTGGCGTCCAGGCACGCGGGAAGGGTCGGGCAGCTCGGCGGCCTTCTCCCCAGAGGGAGAGTCCGGCCTCCAGTCCGGAGACGGTCCTCGCCCAGGAGGTGCGCCTCCTTGATGAAATGTCCGCGGCCTCGGAGCGGCGCCACAACGAGTTCATGGGGGTTGTGGGACAGTTGCCTCAGGCCATTGAGTCCCTGGCTCATAGTGTGGCCGATTTCGGGGACTCACAGGCCAGGGGTGTCGACCAACTCGCGGCAGCACAGGACGCGAGTCGAGAGTTCATGAGTGGTGCCATGCAGACACTGGCTGATCTGATGCGGGCACAGACCAGGGCAGTTCGGGCACTCACTTCTGCCACACTCGCTGTGTCACGGGAGCATTGCCAGGGCACCCGCCGCCCTGCTGCAGCACAGCGGTCTGGCCTTCACCAGATTGCTGCGCTTGCTGCAGTGCCAGCCCGGCCGAGTGCCAGTGTCGCTGGCGACCAGCGAGCGCCTGGCATCAGCCAGCTTGCCCCCATTGATGCAGCCGCCACTGCCACTCCCCCAGCCAAGCTGCGACGAGCTGCTGGAGAGACTGATGCTGCCCAGCCACAGCTGCAGCAGTCAGCAGCCGGCCCCTCCAGGGCCGGACCTCGTCTAGGCCGACCCCCAAGGGCATCTGCCGTCACGCATTGTGCCCCTCAGGAGCCTTCCCCCAGCCTTGCAACACCCACAGGGCCCAGGTTGAGGCGGAGCAACAGGTCGGGCAGGGGCCGGAGAAGCCTACACAAGGACTCGCCCTGTCGGCACACCAAGTAGAGTGTGTTGCCAACTGTTTTTTTATATGGGGGTGTTTGTGTTCTGTATGAGGGGGGGCTTATTTTGCTAACGCCGAAGATGAAGGCAACTGTTTTTTTATATGGGGGTGTTTGTGTTCTGTATGGGGGGGTTTGTCTTGGTTAGGCCAAGGATGAAGGCCAATTGGATGGACAAGTTTTGTTATTCCTCCCCAGGTTGTGGGAGTGAGATATGTTTTTGACTGTTTTTTGAGGGTGTTGTCTGTTTTTCTGTTTCATGTGGGAAGGGCCCTGAGTTTGCTAAATAAAGCTTTTTATTTATTCAGCTTGTCCAGGTGTCATGTTTCAAGTGGTTGTTGCGTTAAACGGCTGAGGGCTTGTGGAGCGGCTGCATTCAGGTGCGTTCATTGCCACAAGCCATTCCCTGACAGGGGGCCTAGAAGTGTCGTTCAATAAGCCGCCGGCGGACGGCCCTTGGACCTTGTGGCTCCCTCCTGGGCTGGTACTCCTCCTCCTCCTCCTCCTCCTCATGGTCCTCCTGCTCGTCCTCCTGAGGTGGTGGTCCAACGTGAGGTGGCAGTGCCTGAGTCCTGCGGATAGCCAGGTTGTGCAGCATGCAGCAAACGACGACGAACTGGGAGACTCTATCCGGCGAATACTGTAGAGATCCGCCGGATCGATCCAGGCAGCGGAACCGTTGCTTGAGGACGCCAATCGTTTGCTCTATGATGTTCCTTGTGGCTTGATGGCTTTCGTTGTATGCCTCCTCCGCAGGGGTCCTGGGCGCGCGGAGCGGGGTCATGAGCCATGTACACAAAGGGTAGCCCTTGTCCCCAATAAGCCATCCCCTTGGTGGAGGCTGTGCCTCGAACATGTCAGCCACAGTAGTCTGGCGCAGGATAAATGCATCGTGGCTGCTTCCTGGAAAGCGGGCATTGACAGCTAGGATGCGCTGCCTGTGGTCACACACCAGCTGTACATTGAGGGAATGGTAGCCCTTCCGGTTGCGGTAATCCTCGGCATTGTCGATAGGTGCCTGCATAGCCACATGCGTGCAGTCAATGGCGCCCTGCACCATGGGGAAGTCGGCGATCCTGGCAAATCCGACTGCACGCTGCTCCTGCCTCTCTAGGGTCATGGGGAAGGAGATGAATTGGTGTCTCCTTGCGAAAAGGGCATCGGTGACCTGCCGGATGCAGCGATGCACGGCGAACTGGGAAATGTTCGCTATGTCCCCAGCAGCGGCTTGGAATGAGCCGCTTGCATAAAAGTTCAGAGCCACCGTGACCTTCACTTCCACCGACAGAGACGTCCTGCACATCAGCTGTGGACGCAGATCTCTGTGAAGCAGCTGGCAGATCTCTGCAACCACCTCCCTTCTGAAGCGCAGCCTCTTAACACAATGCGCGGCAGTCATGGTGAGATAGGACACCTGCTGCCGGTATTCCCTGAGTGGGTAAGGCCTACATTGCCGACGCCTGATGGCCCCTCTGCGTCTAGGCATGGCTGCCCCTCTCACACAGTGTCTGCGAGCCCTTCGCACATAATGCTGGAACTGAGGGTTGGAACCCCATGCAGCCCCCATAATAAACTTGCAAACAGTGAAATCACAATGAGTGAAATTTCCAAGCTCTGGCCAGAAGCCAAAAATACCTCTCCTATGTTGTCCCAAATCAGGAAGGTCTGTTCCTTGGTCTCTGTCCAGAAATCCAAAGCACTAAAGTCATTGCAGCAAAATGGCTGGCCTTTATAGTTCAGTCTAAGTGCCCTTTAATTAGCGCTCCCCGAGGCCCACAGGGCCTCTGCTGCGTTCCACTTCACAGTTCTTAACAGCGCCACGCCCACATTGGGCGGGCGCCACTGAATTTCCGGTTTGGGGCACACAAACAGCGTTGCATGACGAAATGACGTCATAAGCTGCGCGCGCAGCTGAGCGGGCGCAAACCCTTTGCGCCGGCGCTAAATGTCAACTGAAGTTGGGCGTAGGCGCAGATCGGCCTGCGCCCGGGCGCTAAGTGCCTAGTGCTGGAAATCTACCCCTCTTATGGCGCTAACGGCTGGCGAACGCAACTGAATTTCTAGGCCTTGGTCTCCTTACCGGAGGAAGGATATACTTTCCATAGAGGGAGTGCAACGAAGATTCAAGAGATTGTTTCCTCGGATGGCGCGACTGTCGTATGAGAAGAGATTGAGTAAACTCGGCCTGTATTCTCTTGAATTCAGAAGAATGAGAGGGGATCTCATTCAAGCTTACAAAATTATTACAGGGCTTGATAGGGTGGATGCTGGGAGAATGTTTCCCTTGGCTGGGGAGTCTAGAACCAGGGGCCACAGCCTCAGGATAAAGGGTAGGCCATTCAGGACTGAGATGAGAAGAAATTTCTTCACACAGAGGGTGGTGAATCTTTGGAATTCTCTACCCCAGAGGGCTGTGGAGGCTCAGTCATTGGGTATATTCAAAACCGAAGCCGATAGATTTCTGACTAGTAATGGCATCAAGGGATATGGCGATGGGGCCGTTGATTGGAGTTGAGGCAAATGATCAGCCATGATCTCATTCAATGGTCTACTCGTGCTCCTATTTCTTATGTACCTATGTTCTTACGTATTAACAGTTACTAATTTAATATAGTACAGGTAGACCATCCCTTATCCGAAAACCTTGGGACCAGCTGAGTTTCGGAATTCGGAATTTTTTCGGATTTCAGAACGGATGAAATGGACAAGAGGCATGGGGGGGGGGGGGGAGTCGGACATCGCGGGGGGGAGTCGGACATCGGGGGGGAGTCGGACATCGCGGGGGGGAGTCGGACATCGGGGGGGAGTCGGACATCGCGGGGGGGAGTCGGACATCGGGGGGAGTCGGACATCGGGGGGAGTCGGACATCGGGGGGGAGTCGGACATCGCGGGGGGGAGTCGGACATCGGGGGGGAGTCGGACATCGCGGGGGGGAGTCGGACATCGCGGGGGAGTCGGACATCGGGGGGGAGTCGGACATCGGGGGAGAGTCGGACATCGTGGGGGAGTCGGACATCGCGGGGGAGTCGGACATCGCGGGGGAGTCGGACATCGCGGGGGAGTCGGACATCGGGGGTGTGAATCGGATATCGGGGGGCAGTCGGACATCGGGGGTGTGAATCGGATATCGGGGGGCAGTCGGACATCGGGGGGGAGTCGGACATCGGGGGGAGTCGGACATCGCGGGGGGAGTCGGACATCGGGGGGGAGTCGGACATCGGGGGGAGTCGGACATCGGGGGGGAGTCGGACATCGGGGGGGAGAGTCGGACATCGGGGGGGAGGCGGACATCGGGGGGGAGTCGGACATCGGGGGGGAGAGTCGGACATCGGGGGGGAGGCGGACATCGGGGGGGAGTCGGACATCGGGGGAGAGTCGGACATCGGGGGGGAGTCGGACATCGGGGGAGAGTCGGACATCGGGGGGGAGGCGGACATCGGGGGAGAGTCGGACATCGGGGGAGAGTCGGACATCGGGGGGGAAGTCGGACATCGGGGGGGAGGCGGACATCGGGGGGGAGTCGGACATCGGGGGGAGTCGGACATCGGGGGGGAGTCGGACATCGGGGGGGAGGCGGACATCGGGGGGGAGTCGGACATCGGGGGGGAGTCGGACATCGGGGGGGAGTCGGACATCGGGGGGAGTCGGACATCGGGGGGGAGGCGGACATCGGGGGGGAAGTCGGACATCGGGGGGGGAGTCGGACATCGGGGGGGAGTCGGACATCGGGGGGAGTCGGACATCGGGGGGAGAGTCGGACATCGGGGGGGAGTCGGACATCGGGGGGAGGAGTAGGACATCGGGGGGAGGAGTCGGACATCGGGGGGAAAGTCGGACATCGGGGGGGAAAGTCGGACATCGCTGGTTGGGGCGAATCGGACTTCTCGGGGGTGGGGAGGGTAGGGAAGTTTGTTGAGCCTGAGGAAAACACTTCTGCTCCTCCTTGCCCACAAGCAGTGCAATAAAGGCACTTACCTCACGGTTCCAGCCCTTCGCACCTCCTTTTATCTTAAGCTTTTACACTGGAAATACTGAGATACGCTCCACGAAAAAACTTGGGCCTAGAAATTCAGTTTGGGCCCGCCAGCTCGCTTGCACCCAGAAGTTACCGCTGCCCGCGGAGCCACTTGCGCCCGCCGGAAATTCAGTTTCAGCGCCCCACGTCGAAGCCGGCCGCGGTACTGCAGGCCTTCCTCCCTCTCTTAAGGGGGAGGTGCCTGCAACAGCAAGATCGCCGCTCGCTCGTGCCGGCAAATGAGCCCGGCACCACGGAGAAGAGTTGGGCTCCCGGAAAACAGCCGGCAATGCCGGGGGGGCGGGTGGAGGAGGCCGGGGAACGAGGTGCGGGCAGGCGGCCGCCGAAAAAGCGGCCGGCCGCACATCCGCCTTAACTCGCCCCACTAACGCTACAGTACGGCCCCGTTTTCTGATCGCTGTTTGCGGCCGCTGCGGAAGAGGCGGCCGCAACTCAATATGGCGGTCGGGCCGTTGCGGGGCACTGCGCACACCGATGACGTCATCGGTGGCGGTGCAGCGCTACTGGCTAACGCCGCCATTACCGCAGCGCTGAATATCGGCGAAAGCTCAGCAAGTGGCGCAAAAGCCCTCTTTGGGCGAAAACTAGGCGCAAAGCCTACTGAATTTCTAGCCCTTGAGGTTTTCAGAGGTTTTCGGTTTTCGGAAGTGCGGATAAGGGATAGTCTACCTGTATTAACAGTTACTAATTTAACGTGGTGTTAACAGTTACTAATTTAATATAGCATTAACAGTTACTAATTTAATATAGTACTAACAGTTACTAATTTAACGTGGTATTAACAGTTATTAATTTAACATAGCATTAACAGTTACTAATTTAATATAGTACTAACAGTTACTAATTTAATATAGTACTAACAGTTACTAATTTAATGTGGTATTAACAGTTATTAATTTAATATAGCATTAACAGTTACTAATTTAATATAGTACTAACAGTTACTAATTTAATATAGTACAAACAGTTACTAATTTAACGTGGTATTAACAGTTACTAATTTAATACAGCATTAACAGTTACTAATTTAACGTGGTATTAACAGTTACTAATTTAATATAGCATTAACAGTTACTAATTTAATATAGCATTAACAGTTACTAATTTAACGTGGTATTAACAGTTACTAATTTAAAATAGCATTAACAGTTACTAATTTAATATAGTACTAACAGTTACTAATTTAACGTGGTATTAACAGTTACTAATTTAATATAGCATTAACAGTTACTTATTTAATATAGTGTTAGCAGGTACTAATTAATGTTGTAGTAACAGTTAATTTAATAAAGTATTCTCAGTTACTAATTTATTATAGTTTTAACAGTTAATAATTGAATGTATTATGAACAGTTACTAAACTCCAAGCTACTGCTTTAACCCTAACCAGCTATTTAACCCCAGCTGGCCCCTAAGTTGAAGAGCAGAAAGACGGTGTGACCTTTACCAAGCAGTCAGTTGCCAGTCTTTCCGTCAGTTAATAAGAGCCATCAGTTCAGGGGCTGACTGACTCTGTGATTGCTGTTCCAGTTCTGGTGGATGGGAGATTCCCCAGACTCAGGTTCCAGGCGGTCGCTGCTCCCTCCACACGGTAAAGTACCCAGGCTGGTTAAAGGGTCATTTCAGACTTTATAATCTCAGATTGACATTCACTGTCCAGCACTGTTCACCTCGGTTACATTCTTCAATATTTACAAACCTCGTTTCAGCTCCTCATCCCACCGTGGGATAGATAGGGAGATGTTAATAGGAGAGTTTGTTTTACCGGGTATTCAAATCCCTGTCCCTGGACCCTGGAGATAAAGATCAAAAACTGCAGCAGTTCCTTATTTTATGAGTTGAAACAGGGCTTGTTGCACAGGTACACTGGGGGGGTGGCAAAGGTCAGGAACTCGGGAGGGGGGCGGCAAAGGTCATGAACTCGGGAGGGGGCGAAGGTCATGAACTCGGGAGGCGCAAAGGTCATGAACTGGGGGCAAAGGTCAGGAACTCGAGGGGGCAAAGGTCAGGAATACGGGCGGGGGCAAAGGTCAGGAACTCTGGGGCAAAGGTAAGGAATTCGGGCGTGCGATGGTCAGTAACTCGAGGGTCTCTCACCACAACTCTCTGTTTTTATATCTATAAGCTAATATTGTATCCATGCTGCTACTGCCCCTTTTATCCCATGGGCTTCAATTTTGCTAACAAGCCTAGTATGTGGCACTTTATCAAAAGACTTTCAGAAGGCTTTTGATAAGGTCCCGCATAAGACATTAGCGTGTAAAGTTAAGGCACATGGGATTAGGGGCAAGGTATTGACTTGGATAGAGAACTCGTTGGCAGACAGAAAGCAAAGAGTTGGAATAAATGGGTCTTTTTCCGAGTGGCAAGCAGTGCTGTGGATTTCTCTACCACAGAAGGCAGTAGAGGCCAATTCATTAAATATATTCAAGAAGGAGTTGGATATATTTCTTAAGGCTAAAGGGATCAAGGGTTATGGGGAGAAAGCAGGGACCGGGTACTGAATTTGGATGATCAGCCATGATCGCATTGAATGGTGGAGCAGGCTTGAGCGACCGAATGCCCTACTCCTGCTCCTATCTTCTATGTTTCTATGTTTCTATGACCTGAAACATTAACTCTGTTTCTCTGTCCACAGATGCCGCCTGACCTGCTAAGTATTTCCAGCATTTTCTGTTGTTGTTCATGGAGAATATTCCTGCTCTTTGAGTACTGCCATGGGATTTTTAATATCCCCCAAAATGAAGAGGTGACCTCGGTTCAAGGTCTCGTTTGAAGAATGTTAGAATCATAGAATTATACAGCACAGAAGGAGGCCATTCAGCCCATCGTGCCTGTGCCGGCTCTTTGAAAGAGCGATCCAATTAGACCCACTATCCTGCTCTTTCCCCAGAGCCCAGCAAATATTTCCTTTTCAAGTATTTATTCAATTCTCTTTTGAAAGTTTTTATTGAATCCGCTTCCACCACCCTTTCGGGCAGTGCATTCCCTCTATTGTCTACCATTTCATTAATGCAGCAGTCCCTCAGTACTGCAATAGAGGGCTGGATTTTACCAACCTCGGCGGGTTTGTGGCAGGCGATGTTGGTGGCGGGTCCCGGCCTCGCTGCTGGCTCCAGCCCACTGTCCAAAATGACTTTTCCCTGATTTCCCCAGGAGACCAATGCAGCCCGGTTGCACATTGCACAGGAGGACACAAGCAGGGATGTCGTCAGGAGGACCAGGCTGCAGCGGCGCAAACCTTTCAATGATCTCAGTAGATCACGAAACGTTACTGCAAAGACACACTCGACCTCATCCTCCTCAGGCCTCGACCCCATCACTCTGCCTTTCCTACCCTACCCCTGCACATCCTTACTCACACCAACTTACCTTGCACCTCCACCCATCCCTCTCTATCTACATGATCACTTCCCTATCTCACTAACCACCCCTCACACTCACCCTCATCCTAGTGCAATCATACCAACTAACAACACACAAGGGTTGTCACTTGTGTGTTTTAGCCAATGCTCATGTGAAGTTTCTGTTAATGTGGTGTCAAACATTGAAATTTTTATTTTCAACACTTTGCATTCTTGGACAGGTATGTGTGCACCTTTGGAAGTGGCTTAGTGAGTTGCAGTGAATGGTGATGAGTATGAAAGGAATGGCTTGGGCATTGTAGGGATGCTTTATGGTGTTGGTGTGGTGTGGTGCCAACCTGGCGCATCATGTGGCAGCCAGGGTGTACAGCATCAAGTGAAGTAAATCTGGCCATGGTGAGGTCATCCCTGGCGTTACTGGCAGCAATGTGGTCAGGTGCTGATGCCTGGTGTCCTGTGCAGCATCAGTTGATTGCGGAAAATGTGTTGTTGTTGGTGCTGCTGGTGTTGGGGCTGATCGTGGTGGGATTCTGAGGACCAAGGTGAGATAGTTTCAAAGGCACTGATGCTGATGTAGTAGATAGCAGGTGAAGTTAAGATGACAGAAGTGATCTGTCAATGGTGAGAGAGGTTGTTCCAATGAGGTGACAGTGGACACAGAGTTTATTTCAAACACTTGCAACCTGCATAAAGTTCAATCTGTCTTCCAAGTGCAGTAAGCAACAGCTTCTGAGCTTGGAAAGTGAACAGCTGAGAGATGGGAGCTTTTATAGCACATTTGCAGCTGTCAAGTAATGAGATCAGTTCATGGTCATACAACTCCCAACCTGCTTACCTGACATGATCCCCGAACAGTGTGGACCCCGTGGCGACCTCGTAAAGTGGTAAGGTGAGCTCAAAATACTTCTTAATTGGCTTTTGACAAGGTCATAATGACCTGAATTGCCTTCCCCACCGCTGCGTGTCAGGTCTGTTCAGCGCTGACAGACCCGACATCTGGGAAAGGCGCGTGGCAGCGGGTTGACAGCGGGGTCTCGACCCGCTGACAAAAAAAAACATTTTCCCACCCGACCCACCACCGAATGCGCCCACTGACCGCCCCGAAAAATTCCCCACAAAGTGTCAGCCCAGTTCATGCACTCAAGTCTGGTGTGGCCCTTTCACTTACAACCTTCCAGCCCAACAGTGAGAGTGCTAAGGGAACACTCCCTGATCTCAAAGGTAAATGAGGCAAAACTTCACATATATCTAGCTGACCTTACGTCTTACATTATACATTCTTGCCTGATTGCCTTATTCCACATGAGATTTTAACAGTCCAGTAGCTCAGAAACCATTATATTCCACATAATATTCAATCATCTCGATTTTTACACTGTCATTCCCATTGTTAATTAAATAGATCCTTTTTAACACATGAAAGTGTTAACACACTCAATCCTATTGTTAATTAAATAGATCCTTCTTAACACATGAAAGTGTTAACTGGGAGCCTATTCCACATAGCCACGGAAGATGATACTTCCAATGGAACACCCCAGATTCTTCCTCATAATCCCATTCAGTTAGTGCGTACAATCTGGAGTTTGCCTCTGTGGTCCCTCTTACATTCTCTTTGATTTCAACCCACTTTTCTCTACAACTAATGTGCCGCTCCTTTATAAGCTGCACTTCAGCCTGTTCTTCTTATCGTCAGTTGGATGTCTGAAATGTACGTAAGCTCATCACTATTTTTAAAAGCATCCAAGTATAAGAGTAAAGACGTCTTACTGCAATTATATAGGGCCCTGGTGAGACCACACCTGGAGTATTGTGTACAGTTCCGGTCTCCTTACCTAAGGAAGGATATACTTGCCATAGAGGGAGTGCAACGAAGGTTCACCAGACTGGTTCCTGGGATGGGGGGATTGTCCTATGAGGAGAGGTTGAGTAGTCTAGGCCCTTATTCTCTAGAGTTTAGAAGAATGAGAGGTGATCTCATTGAAAAATATAAAAATCTTACAGAGTTTGACAGGGTTGATGCAGGGAGGATGTTTCCCCTGGCTGGGGAGTCTAGAACCAGGGGTCACAGTCTCCAAATAAGGGGTCAGCCATTTAGGACTGAGATGAAGAGAAATTTCTTCACTCAGAGGGTGGCAAATCTTTGGAATTCTCTACCCCAGAGGGCTGTGGAGGCTCAGTCATTGAGTATATTCAAGACAGAGATCAATAGATTTTTGAATATTAAGGGAATTAAGGGATATGGGGATAGTGCAGGAAAGTGGAGTTGAGGTCGAAGATCAGCCATGATCTTATTGAATGGTGGAGCAGGCTCGAAGGGCCAAATGGCCTACTCCTGCTCCTATTTATGTTCTTATAACTACTGATAAACCCATATATATAGTTGCCATTGGCCTGATGCGGAGGTGCGCAGTCTCTCATTGTAGGAACATGCCTTACTTAGCTTAGCCTAGAATCCTTGGGCACAGGTTGGCAAGAGCCAAATAATGAACCGCAACTGTCTGCAAGAGCTCTGCTTGAGCTTAACCAGCTAGGATATGCAGCTGATCAGCATATGGTGAGCTGCTTGTTCAGCTAAGGCTACCTTGCTTGTTAGGGTTGGAGGAAAGACTGAGAGGAAAGAATCTTAACTCCCCCAGTCACAAGCCTAACCAGACAGACCTCAACACTGCCCAAGGGTAATGTGCAACACAAGGGGATTGATTGATTCCATTTAACTATCATCAGGAGCTAAATGAACCCCAAGGCAAGCTCTCTGCAGCACCCCCTACCCCTACTCCAAGGAGGATAGTCTGCCCTGAATTTGTCCTGAAGCAAAACAGATTTGGTACTTATTAAGTCAAATCACTGCGGAGTAGCAATAAACAAAGCAAACAGAATACTTAATTATATTGCCACATTGGTTGAGTATAAATTGAAAAATAGGGTGCCTAAACTCAACAGTGCTCCAGTCAGAGTGGAACTTGAGTACAGTGTTCAGTTTTGGTGTCCAAGAAATAAGGGAAACAGTTTAGATGAGCTAAATTTAAGCACAGTAGTGTAATGGCTATATTACTGGACTAATAATCCAAAGAACGGTGAGTTCAAATCCCACCACGGCAGTTTGAGAATTTGAATTCAGTTTAAAAAAAAATCTAAACAGCTGGTATCAGAAAAAGTGATCATTGGTTTTGTAAAGTCCGCGCCTCAATAATACACGGACTTCGGGAGAACAGTTTAACAGGTACTTTACTGAACAAGAGGCAGCTTGAAACTGAAACTACAGAAGCCTGCTAGGGCCTTTTATACAGGGGTGGTCACTGCTGGTACTGCAGTCTAAGACCAGTTATTCCCTTAAAGGGACATACACAACAATTCCTCCCCTTTTAGATAAACAGTACATAACATTCATTTAACAACTAAATAATAACTAATTACAATTACAATTTTCTCAGTAATATGTACATCAACTGAAATAGTCATTTATAAGTTCAGTCTTTGAGGAGGCTTCCTGATCCGGACTGGATAGCGCCTTTCTCGAGTATCCTGTTCTGGCGGTGGAGTCAATTCTGGCTCATTGTCATTGGTTGGTTCGTCAGCTTCCAATACCACTGCTTCTGAGGTAGACGCAATCTGTACTTCGGGCTCATTACCAGATGCACATGCTTGTGGTACAGGTTTGGCTTGTTCCTGTGACTCTAGAATCTGGTCAGCATGGCGTCTCACGATGCTCTCTCCAACGTCCACTGTGTACATTAGTGGTCCCTGCTGTGTGCATATCGTGCCTGGCTGCCATTTTTCTGTTCGGTAGTCGCAGGCCAAGACTGGTTGCCCTATCTTGAAGCTCCTGGTTGGCTTCTCATTTATGTGCTGGAACCGCTTATCCTCAACATCTCGTCTTATGTTTGGTTTGAGCAAATCCAAGCGACATCTTAGTCTCCGGTTGAAAAACAGTACGGCTGGAGTTTGGTTGGTTACTGCATGTGACGCATTCCGGTAAGCAAACAGGAAGTTATCCACCTTGTGTTGCAGTGGTATGTCGTCATTATACATTGCCTTTATGGCCTTTTTAAAGGTCTGAACAAACCTCTCAGCCAATCCATTTGTGGCTGGATGATATGGGGCAGATGTGTAATGTTTCACCCCATTATTCTTCAGGAACCTCCGGAAATTCTCAGACACAAACTGTGGGCCATTGTCGGAACAGATCTGTTCTGGCAACCCATTCCTGGCGAAGATGGTCCTTAGGACTGCAATAGTTTTCTCCGTGGTGGTGGAGGACATTTTAATGACCTCTGGCCATTTCGAATGGGCGTCCACAGCTATTAGAAACATTGAGTCCATAAATGGACCAGCGAAATCAATGTGTACCCGTTGCCATGGAGATGAGGACCACTCCCATGGATGTAGCGGGGCCTGTGGTGGAGCGTTTTGGACCTTCTGGCATCCTGTGCATCTCTTGGTCATATCCTCGATTTCTTTATCGATTCCCGGCCACCACACAAACCCCCTGGCTAGGCTCTTCATTTTTACCCCTCCCAGATGACCCTCGTGAAGCTCATTGAGTACTCTATCTCTCAACTTGAGTGGAATTACCAGTCGGGATCTACACATCAAGGTTCCCCGGCACACTGACAGCTGTTCCCTCCTTGGCGAGAATGCTTGCAACAGTGAGTCGCCATATGCTGGCCATCCCTTCACCGTCAAATCATAGACCCGAGAGAGGGTCGGGTCATTTCGGGTTTCCTTCTCAATACTTGCGTTTGTAACAGGCAAACATTCGACTATGGTCGCATGGAATATCTCCACCGGGTCCACTGCAGGTGCTTCTTCCGCCGTAGGCAACAGAAGGCGCAACAGCCCATCAGCATTTCCATGTTGTTTCGTACCTTTGTACTCTATTTCATACTGATGTACCCCTAGAAAAAGTGACCATCTTTGCAGCCATTGCGCCGTCATCACCGGAACGCCCTTCTTTGGGTTAAAAATGGAGACCAGGGGCTGATGATCAGTCAGTAGGGTGAATTTCTGCCCGTGCAGATAGTGATTGAACTTCTTCACCCCCAACACCAGGCTGAGGGCCTCCCTGTCAATCTGGGCGTAGTTACGCTCGGCTGAGGTTAGCAAGCGCGATGCAAAGGATATTGGCCTCTCTGAACCGTCACGGAATTTGTGTGACAGCACCGCTCCAATGCCGTAAGGTGACGCATCACATGCCAACCGAATCGGTAGTGTTGGGTTGCAGTGGGCCAATACTTCTTTTGAAGTGATTTGGCATTTACATTCCTGAAAGGCACACTTACACTCATCACTCCATTTCCATGTTACACCAGTTTGAAGGAGGGTGTTCAGTGGGTGCAGAATTGTAGATAAATTCGGCAAGAACTTATGGTAGTAGTTCACCAACCCGAGGAACGACCTCAGTTGCGACACATTTTCTGGTGCTGGAGCCTTGACTGCAGCCTCAATCTTGTCCGGCGACTTATGCAACCCTTCCTCATCAATCATGTGGCCACAATACGAGCTTTGTCTCCTGAAGAACTCGCATTTGGGACGGTTGGCTCGTAGCCCATATTCCTGCAATCTCGTGAGCACCTGTTCCAGGTTGGCAAGGTGTTCACTGTCATTTTCGCCCGTAACCAGGATGTCGTCCAAATAACACTGGGTCCCCGGGATCCCTTGCAGGACTTGTTCCATTGCCCTCTGCCACATAGCCGGGGCCGATGCTACCCCGAATACCAGTCGATTGTACTGGTAAAGGCCTTTGTGAGTGTTTATCATAAGGTATTTCCTAGATGCTTCTTCCACCTCCATTTGTAGATACGCTTGAGCCAGGTCAATCTTTGTAAAACGTTTCCCTCCAGATAGTGAGGTGAAAATATCTTCTATCCGCGGAAGCAGATACTGTACTGTGTGCAGGACTGGGTTCACAGTCACCTTGAAGTCCCCACAGATGCAAACCTTCCTTGGCTCCCCAGGTGTGCTGCTCAATGCTTTCTTCATTACAGGAACGATGGGTGTGGCCCACTCGCTCCAGTCCACCTTAGACAGCACCCCTGAATGCTCCAGACTCTCCAGTTCAGCTTCCACAACTGGGCGTATCGCGTGTGGCACCGGTCTGGCCTTGAAAAATTTTGGGGTTGCGTTATCCTCAATCTTTATGGTTGCCTTTACTCCTTTTAGAGTCCCAAGTCCTTGTTGGAACACCTCTTCCGCGTCAGATAGAATTCGTGACAGACATCCAGGTGCGACGTCATCATCTTTTTTGTCAGTCACAGTTAGTGCCAGAATGGAATGCCAATCCAATTGTAGTCTTCGGATCCATTCACATCCCAATAATGGTGGTCCTCCATCTCGTGGTATATACATGTATAGTTTCTGTGTTTCCTTTCCGTTATATTCAACTGGCACCCTTATTTTTCCTCTGGGGTAGACCTTTTGCCCCGTGTATGTCTTCAATACAATGGACGTGTCCTTTAAGGGTATGTGTGAGAATAGCCGCTCATAGTCTCGTCGATTCATGACAGTTAGGGCTGATCCTGTGTCCAATTCCATCTTCACTGGGGACCCTGCTATCATGAGGGTGACCCAAATGGTTCGGTGATCTTCTTTTGCGATCATGTTGTGTAACTTTAAACAACTTAGTCGCCTGCTCCCGGAGTCCTTGTCACTCTCCTGATCTTCTGAACTACTATCTGTCAGTTTCTTTACTTTCCTGTACTGTTCCTTAGTAGTTCTTGTCGTGTTGGTCTTCTTTCCCGACCTGCAGACTCTTGCTATATGTCCCATTTTCCCGCATTGCCTGCATATTTTGTCTTTAAACCAGCAGTCCTTCTGCTCATGGGTTGTCCTGCCGCAGCGATAGCACTTTTCGGCTCCATACGCCATTTCGTTAGCGCTGTATTCTTGTGGTTTCTGTTGTATTTCCGCAGCTCCCCGTGCTGCTGCTTCGTAGGATACTGCCACGCTGAAAGCCTGTACTAGCGTCAGGTCCTTTTTTGAAAGTAATCGTTTCTGGGTTCCTTCACCCTGGAGCCCGCAGACAAACTTATCCCGTAATGTGTCTGCCAGTCCTGCTCCGAACTGGCAGTGCTTCGATAACTTGCGTAGTTCCGTAAGATAGTCAGCATTGCTCTCATCTTTGTGCTGGTTTCTTTTATGGAACTTGAATCTTTCTGCTATCAGCAGTGGTGTAGGGCTTAGATGTTCCTGTAAGATATGAACAATCTCTTCAAAACTTTTCTCCATTGGTTTAGCTGGGG
This sequence comes from Somniosus microcephalus, assembly GCF_052327205.1. Lineage (NCBI taxonomy): Eukaryota > Metazoa > Chordata > Chondrichthyes > Squaliformes > Somniosidae > Somniosus > Somniosus microcephalus. The sequence continues at coordinate 372,375,972 of NC_140988.1, read as the reverse complement.
TAATTAAATTCCGCAATAGGCCGTACGTACTCGCACCCATCAGATTTAATAATACCGATGCCCTCTTTCCATCAGCCACCTCATTTGCCTTGCAGTACACTTCAATTCTTTCCACATACGTGGTCCAGTCTTCTACCTCGTTGTCGAAAGCAGTGATACTGCCACTTTTCGGCATCTTGGGCGATTTAAAATGGCGCCTCCCGCGCTTTTGCTTCTTCCCCAATGGAATAAAATGGCGCCTCCCGCGCTTTTGCTTCTTCCCCAACGTAATAAAATGGCGCCTCCTGCGCTTTTGCTTCTTCCCCTTACTGCCACGCTGCTCCTAGCGCTCTACCGGGTAATGGCGGCGACCCGCAGCTTCGGCGCGTCTCGCTTTCCTTCCCCCCCGTTTAGTTTCTCTCCGCTGTCCTGTTCTCGAGCACCGACCGCGCCCTGTGCGCTCCACCCTCTCTTGTTTTCTCTTCCCGGCGACGCTGCGCAGCCCGATTTGTAGAGCCGCTCGATCGAGCTTGAGCCCGCCGCAGTCCGGAAGGGTCAGCGCGCTACCTGCTACCAGCACGATTCGCTGGAACCACAGTCTCTCCCGCAATTCTCCAAACACCGATGGATTCTTCGGGCGGTTGCCCTCGGTCGACGCCCGTTGCTCAGACTACGACTTTCCAAGACCTTCCTTTCAGGTGAGATCCCCGTGAGATGATGCCACACTGCAGGTGAGTTCGAACTTACTCGTCGCCACTGTAAAGTCCACGCCTCAATACTACACGGACTTCGGGAGAACAGTTTAACAGGTACTTTACTGAACAAGAGGCAGCTTGAAACTGAAACTACAGAAGCCTGTTAGGGCCTTTTATACAGGGGTGGTCACTGCCGGTACTGCAGTCTAAGACCAGTTGTTCCCTTAAAGGGACATACACAACAGGTTTACTGACGTCCTTTTAGGGAAGGACGCCTGCTGTCCTCAACCAGTCTGGCCTGTGTGTGACTCCAGTCCCACACCAACATGGCTGACTCTTCATTGCCCTCGGAAGTGGCCTAGCAAACCACTCAGTTGTATCAAAACCGCTATAAGCAGCGGTTCAAGAAGAAAGACCAGCACTACCTTCTCAGGGCAAGTCGGGATGGGCAATAAATGCGGCCTTGCTTGTTCGTGATGCCCCCATGGGCTCCCTCACCTGTAGCTGTCTTGGGATCTTATAAATCTGGATTTGCCACAGTGTTGAAATGTTCGGGTGGTTTCCAGCACCTGCAACACTGCTGAGATGGATTAACAAAACTGATAGAACAGTTGAGTGACTTTTTAAGCCCGGTGATGATAAAATTGTATCTTTAACTGCCCTTCTTTATTGATGTGTTACCGATTCTTGCTTCTGTTAGTTTAGAGAATGCAGTTTATTCAGATGAACTGACAGTGAGATTTTAAGTTGCTTCATTAAAATTTCAGCTGCCCATACAGGCACGCCACAAACTGGGAACGTGCACAGGCTCAGGCACGATGGGCTGAATGGCCTCCTCCTGTACTGTATGGGCTGGAGTTTGTCAGTGTGGGCGGGCTGGGGCGTGTCAGGTGGAAATCGTGTCAGGACCCCGACTCCTCAGTGAAGTGCTGAAAAAGTGCGATTTTCCCCTAATTGGCCAATTGATTTCCTGCGTGTGGGAACCACTGGCCCAATGAGTCTTTTCATACAGAAAGTCGCCTCCGATGACGTCATCAATGCTGTTGGATTTAAGGCCTGCAAGCAGCCTTGATTCTTCTGGAGACTGCAAAGGCTCAGCAATTTATATGAAGGAGTTGAATTGTGGAAAATTGTCACGAATCAAGCAAAAGTGTGCCCCTCGGTTTGATGAGCCCTCCCTCCAAGCTCTGGTGTACGGAGCCAGCTGCAATAAGGAGGTGCTGTTCCCTTCCTCAGGGAGAAAAAAGCCACCCCGGCAGACAAAAGCTGTGTGGCTACAAGTGGCCCAGGTTGTCAACACCATTTCAATGAGCCGCAGAACCTGGCTGCAATGCAGGAAGAGGTTTCGTGACCTTCTCCGCACCAGAAAAGTGAGTATGACTTTCCCATCACCCTCAATCTGATCCCCATCGCCTCTCCACACCAGCACTCTGCTTTGCCAACCTCCTCCTCCACATCCCACTTGACACTTGCATCCCTGCACCCTTACCCATTCCCTCTCTCTCTATGGTCACATTCGCTTAACTATTCGACCATGCAGCCCTCATACTTCCTATCGCTGTGATGCCATGACAACAACTGCTTACAACACATAGGGTGGGTCCTTTGTGTCCTTCTAAGGATCCATGCTATGCATTCACTACACTCACTCCTTCCATGGTCCATGGAGGAACTTAGTCGCACGGGTATTGAAAACATGATCATTGTTCAGAATAGAATTACATCTCTTGAGGAGCGATGGTCAGCTATTGGGCAAATAAAGCCGACCTTCATGCAAGTCCTCTGGAGTAGGACTTCCATTGCAGAAATGGTTCCTCATGGCCCCCCTGCAGTGCAGCAAGGTGCTGTCAAGCCACTTGCTAGCTCTGAAGTGCGGCTGACCCATGAGAGGGATGTTGGTGGCAGACAACAAGGAAGTGGGGGCTCCTCTCCAAGCGCACACATGACCATGCCACAGAAAAGACCTGGGTCAGAGCCCCACCAGAGTCCTCACCCAAATGAGATGGGCGTCTCAGCCCCTGCACAGCCATAGGAGCAGCAGACTGTTGGCGAGCCCGCACAGGTTCGCCACCCCATAGGATGCCCGCCAAAGCCGTCGAGACAGGAGCAGCAAGAGAGCGAGCAAGGGGCCTCCACATCTGCTGAAGCCACAGGGGAAGCACCATGTAGGAGCACGTGTAAGAGGAAGATAAAGCACAAGTAGTCACAAGGGTAGTCACTTAAGTGCTGTGTTGTTTTGTTTTTGGACCAGCCATCATTGTGATTGTATTATAAAGTGTTTTGATGGCAAACTGTTGAAGTTTGTGGACTGTATCATTTCGCAAATGGGACTTTCATATTGAGGGCTTAGGGCGCCTTGCGATTATCAGAATGGTGGTCAGAGTGATAGGATTCTGTAGGTTCTTCTCCATTGTCGATGATCTGGTAAGAAGGAGTGAGACTAAAGTGTTTGATTGTGCAGGCTAAGCAAATCTGGCCAGGATGAGTGTGTTCCTTGCATCACAGGCAGCAATATAGTGGCGCTCTGGCATCTTCTGGCCTGTGCATCTTCAGGTGGGTGACTAGCAGCTTGGCGCTCCTGTTGATGTTCCTGCTGTTGGTGTTGCTGTTGCTCATTGTTCTGCTGCTGCCGCGGCTGGTCTTCATCCGAATCTGATGTCCAGGAGGAAAGGAATTAAATGGTCGCCATGCTTCTGGTATATGCCTCAGCTGAGGAAGCGTTCAGTCAAGGTGGGGAGAGGGGTTTCCAAGGAGGTCACACTGGAGATGGGTGTCAGGCTCCAAACTTCCACAACACTGAGTATGCCTGCTAAAAGTTTCCCCAGACCTTTTGTAAATCCATGTTGACTTTGTCCGATCCTGTCACTGTTTTCCAAGTGCTCTGCTATTACATCTTTTATAATGGACTCTAGTATTTTCCCCACTACCGATGTCAGGCTTACCAGTCTATAATTCCCCGTTTTCTCTCTCCCAACCTTTTTGAACAGTGGGGTTACATTAGCTACCCTCCAATTCATGGGAACTGTTCCAGAGTCTATAGAATTTTGGAAGATGACCAGCAATGCATCTACTATTTCTAGGGCCTCTTCCTTAATTACCCTAGGATGTAGATTATCGGGCTCTGGGGATTTATCGGCCTTAAATCCCGTCAATTTCCCTAACACCATTTCCCTACAAATACTGATTTCATTCAATTCCTCCCTCTCATTAGACCCTATGTTCCCCGACATCTCTGGGGAGGTTATTTGTGTCCTCCTTTGTGCAGACAGAACCAAAGTATGTATTTAATTGGTCAGCAATTTCTTTGTTCCCCATTATAAATTCCCCTGATTCTGACTGCAAGGGACCTACGCTTGACTTCACCAATCTTTTTCTCTTCACGCATCTATAGAAGCTTTTACAGTCAGTTTTTATGTTTCCTGCAAGCTTACTCTCATATTCTATTTTCCCCCTCTTAATTAATCCCTTTGTCTTCCTTTGCTGAATCCTAAACTGCTCCCAATCCCCAGAGAGCTGTGGAGGTTGGGTCATTGAATATATTGAAGGTGGAGATAGACAGATTTTTGAACGATAAGGAAGTCAAGGGTTATGGGGAGCGGGCAGGGAAGTGGAGTTGAGGCCAAGATCAGATCAGTTATGATCTTATTGAATGGCGGAGCAGGCTCGAGGGGCCAAATGACCTACTCCTGCTCCTACATCTTATGTTCCTATGTTCTGATGAGCCCACCTATCCACTGTATTCCCTTGGTGCGTTTCTAATAACCCTGAATCCCATTTGTTGATAAGAACCTGTCTCGTTCCTTCTTGAAACCCATTCAGGTTTCTTGTTCCATTATCCCGTGCTTTTAAAATCATCTAGCTGTTTGATTTAGGTGCCTGCATGGCCCAGTGGTAGCACATATTCTAAGCTGACACTTCAGTGCCGTACTGAGGGAGTGCTGCACTGTCAGAGGTGCCGTCTTTCGGATGAGACGTTAAACCGAGGCTCCATCTGTCCTCTCAGGTGGACTTAAAAGATCCCATGGCCAGTATTTTGAAGAAGGGTCGGGGAGTTCTCCTGGGCCAACATTTATCCCTCAACCAACATCACGAAAAAGAACAGATTGTCTGGTCATTATTTCATCGCTATTTGTGGGAGCTTGCTGTGCGCAAATTGGCTGCTGCGTTTCCTACATTGCAGCAGCGATTATACTTTAAGGAAATGCTTCATTGGCTGTAAAGTGCTTTGGGATGTCCTGATGTTGTGAAAGGTCTATCAATGCAAGTTCTTGATGCACTACTGAAAAATTGGAGGGCGTAAATCAAAATTGCCTTGTGCTATTGTTTATCTGGTATCAACATTGGAAAGTTGGTCTTTGCTAAATTCAGCACCAACCTTTCAGTTGGTCCTTTATCCTTCAAATTGTCCTTGTAATGACCAGACCCTAAACTATTCACCCATTTTTGACGGCAGCACATTGATTGGTTCTCACGCTGCAATATCCTCACTGTTTAAAAAAAAATCAGTTTGTTTGTGTTTCTAGGTGACACGTGTGAGCATTTTTTTCTATCAAGCTCCAATAGCTCACATTTGCAAATAGAAGACAATGGGGTAATAAAACCAAGTAATTTAATGTCGGGAGCAGGATAAGAAACAAAAAGGAGAATAAATCTCAGGATTATCATCCAGGGTAATTTCTCACCTTGAAGAAGGATCTGGCTTGACATCTGTTGTGAGGGCGGATTGAAGGTTATCGCCAGCAGCTGTCCAGTGAAGGGGCAGTGTTACTTGTGTCCATTGCTTCTTTCTTAGTATTACTAATTGGCATCGCATTCTACTCTCTAAAGTGCCTCGGGGCACTAACCATGTGAACAGTGTGTTACAAACCCAGGTTATCTGGGGAGAATCCTGGCACTAAACTGGGGAGGCAGTTCCTAAAATAGTCATTCTCAATGTCAATTGAAAATGAAAGTTCTTTAAACTTCCAGGGAGCGAAGAGTTAACACTGTGCTGATTGGTTGTGAGTTCTAACACCTGTAATTGAAAGAAGATCCAGTTGTTTCTCGGCAAGCCGTGTGGTAATGAGAGTTTGGGAGTTAAGTACTTCCAAAATAAAGCCTATTATATCCCAAGTTAATTACTGTGCCATGAATGTGCAGCCATTCTGTTTGTTAAAGTGTTATTTAGACCCACTTGTGCCTCAGTAGTCAGTGATTATTCAACAGGTTTCACATTCTGCACGTGTGTGTCTTGGTACCAGCCACAATTATCAACGCGTGCTATTATTTTATTTTGTCTTGGTGTATAAATGGGGCGAGTCACACAACACGGGTCACCATCTCTGATTGGACGTATTCCTGGAGCTTTCATCACGTGACCTGCTGGATCCAACCGCCTTTTTCCCTCGTCTCCAATATTTTTATAAATGAATGAAAGTGGCCAAAGAAAATGGAAAAAAAAATCATTTTCTTTAATGCCTTGTTGACTTTTATCCCAGGTTTGCTCACAGCTGCAATTGGGAATGGGAGCATTGTGGTTATGTTACCAGACTAGCAATCCAGGGACAGACTTAGATTAAACAATCGGTGAGACATGAGTTCAAATCCCACCACATGGCAGCTGGGGAATTTAAATTCAGTCACGTCAATAAATCTGGAATAAAAAGCTACCATCAGTAATCATGACCACGAAACAATTGGATTGCGCTAAAATCCCACCTTGTTCACTAATGTCCTTTAGGGAAGGAAATCTGCTGTCCTTACCCGGTCTGACCTTTAACTGCCCTCTGAAATGGCCGAGCAAGTCGTGCAGTTGTACCAAACCGCTACTGTGGGAGCATCTTCACCTCACGGACTGCAGCGGTTCAAGAAGGCGGCTCACCACCACCTTCGCAAGGGCAATTAGGGATGGGCAATAAATGCTGGCCTTGCCAGCGAAGCCCACATCCCATGAACAAATAACAAAAATTCCAGGAGATTAAATTCCTGGAGACTCCGGTACATCCCGCAGAGTTGGACACCCAACACACGACTCTGCCTCAGTACATGCCAAGTGTTGTCTTGTTTCCCCCACTCAATTCTTCACCCCCAGCCCCTCCCCACTAGTATTTGTTTTTCGACCAATTCACAACTTTGTTGTTTAATTGTGTTTGGAGGAGTTCCTTGACGTGGCCTGGGACTTTGAAAGTGCCACTGGTGTTTTAGTGACTGAATAAGCCCAATCCAGGTTTTACTGACTGGGGGATTTGGCAATTTAGTTACTGGAACTTTGGGGATCACATGACAGAATTCCACCAACTTATAATTCCATCCACTGTAACTTTCAGAAGGGAATTGGGTAAATGCTTGAAAAGGAAAAATTTGCTGGGCTACGGGGAAAGAGAGGGAGAGTGGGGTTAATTGGATAGTGCATTCAAAGAGCTGGCAGAGGCACGATGGGCTGAATGGCCTCCTTCTGTGCTGTATGATCTTGACCAGTCCCTGAGAGGACATTACCAGTTACAGCGAGAGTTAGTGATTAGTTTAGATTGTCATGTGTTGGGAGTTGGAGAGCAATTGGCCAGAGGTTTTTCCTGAATTGGCCATGTTTCTTTGTCTGTTTCCAGAGATAGCGTAACTGGTAGGTGGGACAGCAGCATGTGCGGCCCTACTGCCTACTGGATGGGGTGAGCTTAATGGGCCTGATAGTCTTCATCTACTTTTGTATATCTTTTTGTATGTTTGTATGTGCAGACTGGGGAATCAATCTAGGTCCCTCCTAGTGTGTGGCTCAAAGAATTCATCCAGTCAGTAATTGAGCCCAGGGACAATCAGAACTCATCTCTTCCCCTTTCTGTTCCCTTCAATGATCCGTGCACAAATCAGGAGACATACAGTAAGTTTGTTCATTTTCAATCCACGTTTATTTTCAGATGTTAAACTTCTCACATTTCAGTTATTGAAACATGACTTATAATATACGAAATGTGATCTCCTGGGAGAGGCGAAAAACCAGACATAAAAACCCAGGCCAATTTGGGAAAAAAATCTGGGAAATTCCTCTCCGACCCCCTTAGGCGATCGAAACTAGTTCAGGAGATCATTATGGTCCAAATATTCTGAGACAATTACTTTCTCACTTCAACTCTGCTAACATCAATTGAACACAATCCCCGGGAGCCTGATCTTCAACAATCTCCAGTCTAGTTCTGTAGCAGCAGTCACAAACCCAGTATTCAGCGATGACGAGAAACTGGTTGGCAGGTTGTCTAGAGTTCCCATTTCTGTCATTCCAGGTTGAACGAAAACTGTCCCCAATCTTTTCTTTAAAGTGTTAACTGTGACATCGTTTAATTTGCTGGGAACATCCGTTCCTAAACATTGACAGGCCGAATTGGGGGTGGAACGTGGATCTAATTACCGGGATGCATCGGCACAATTTGCCTGAGGAAAATCTCTTACGGCGTGACCTTCCCTGTTAAGACATTTTGTTAAGACGTCCTAACTTTGAAGGGCAAACCCACTTGTTTTTCCCCTCCCTCCCCGACTCCCGTGCCGTGTTAACTTTTAGCACACCCCAGAACCCAGTTTGTTGACACCCAAAGACAACCCAGAACGAGGAAAAGACATACCAACACTCCCCACTAGACCCAAGAGACAACCAGGTGGGTGGCAAATGCCGCGTCACTTGAAGAATGAAGAGGAGCTTACAAGGGAGCAGCTGACACGGGAACAGCTGACAAGGGAGCTGTGATCTTCATTCAGGCATTCTGCACACACAGCTGGTGACTAACCAAGTAGTACTGAGGACGAGGAAGGTGGAGGTACTTGTATGGGAACAGAGGCTTAAATGACCAGGACAGACACAATAAAGTGAGCATTACCCATTAGTGCCGCACTGCTGGTATACCCTAATCTGACGGGCATTCCATCTCAACTGCCAGGCCATCAATCAGAAGCTGGCAGGACCCAAATCCAGATCCTGACGGTTCAGCTTACTGTTTGGATCTGGCGCTGGCACCCGTGAATAACACCCACTTTGATCTATTTTTCCTGGGAGCCGGAGAATCTGTTCACTTGCAGGTACGGTCCACCGTTCTCACCCTGAGTACCAGTTGGACAGTGCCCAGCAGTGTGTGGAGGATGTCAGAATGAAAAATTCCCTAAAAAAGGTAGGGTCCTCTATACTCTAAAAATGACTTGGATTTCTCCCGTGGGCTCCTGAAATCAAAGTGTGTATTCAACACCCGGGTATCCCTGAAGCACGGTTTGTGAGGTAACTAAAGGGTTAACCAGAACCACCACCTGCTGCAATTTCCTGGAGCATCCTGGAGATCAGGCAACCCTGAGCAACAGAATCCAGAAACAAAAGCACGAAAGACTATCGGGCCTCCGCCCCGACAGCCTGAGGTCCTCCAGCAGATTGGTGATTATCCGGTGATGCGAGCAAGTCGATCGACCTGGTAAACCCCCCAAGTCCTGAAGTGTTCTGGACTACCTCAGTGTGGATCATCCACTAGTTAGGGTGGACTACAGAGCAGCTGAGTGTGCCGACTGTTGTGTTGTCCGCCCCGGGCCAAATGTGGCACCAAGAGTGTCACCCCGTCATTCAAGCACCAATGGGAAGCAACGCGTCATCTTGACAGAGGGAAGGAGGGTCCCACCCTGTTTATTGACTTACCGGACCCTTGTCATATTGTCTGTCTGCAGACGCACTAACTTACCCTGCACCGAGTCTGAAAGTGGAAATGTCCTATTATACCGTTCACACCCCAAGCCTGTTGAAGTGCCAAGTGAAATCACTGGCCGAGAAGACCATTCATCCTGTGGATACATTACTGGCAGAGTGATGGTCATCCAGAAGGCTCAACTGGAGAAATATCCCCAACAGTTGAGCCTTCTGGATGACGATCACTCGCTCTCAGTGTGGATGGTAGAAGACCTGCCAGTATGCCCACTAGTAGATGGTTCCTCTGATGGTCAAATCAAACATCCAGAGTGATCCACTTCCACAGGGAAGTACTGGAAATAGCCCACCCACACAACTCTGAGGTGGGCTATCCAGGCATGATCACTGCTGGGGGAGGTGGAGCTGGACAGGGTCTCGAAGGTTACTTGTTGCGAACTACCTGCATTCCAGGTCCTAATCTGGAATGACGGGCTAGCAAGATACAAAGGACATCGTGCTCCGGATAAAGCCTTGACTAGGCTGGTGGAGGTGAATGGATTGGTGGTGGCGAGTGGATGGTGGTGCTGAATGGATTGGTGATGGTGAGTGCGTTGGTGATGGTTAGTGGCTAGGTGGTGAGTGCACTGATGTTGGCGAGTGGAAGGGGCCTATAGATGGGGTGTGCTAAGCTTCAAAGTGAGCAGTGCCCCCTCACCCTTGTGTGTCAACTCGGGAATGCCTGAAGGTTCTGCTACAGCAGATCCTCCACTTGCTCGCCAAAGAAGCCCTCGGCACCAATGGGCATCTGCAGAACCTGAAGGATCCCCAAGGTGTGAGGACAACCTCAGTGGTGATGCAAGATCCACTGGACGATAGATCCTGCTCCTACATTGAGAGCACCCACACAGTCTGCTGCTGCAGCAGATGCTCTCTGAAGGTGGTCCTCTCTGGCAGGGTTTGCCCCCTCAACTCACCTGCTGGTCAGTGAAGCCAGCCCCAGTGGATATGATGGCAGGGAATTCGGGATATGCGCCAAACCCTGCAGGAAGGTCCGCCAGACTCACATGTCCCACCATTTGGATTCTGGGGGGTGGAACAGGACTAGTTTCCTGGGCAGTTCCCTTCCTTCTGAGGCTTTCACGACTGAGGTTTGCCAGCTGTACCAGCGAACCTTAAGTTGTGAGGCAGGGTGGCGGGGCTGTCTACCTTGGCCATAACTGGAGCGCGCCTATCAAATCCGCCCAAACCGCCTTGGAAATTGGGAGGGGAAATCCAACAAAGGTCGATGCCTGCGGCCTTTGCAAGACCCCAGGTAAAGACTCAACCCCCACAAGTGATGGGACTTCCAGAACTCACAGTTTCAGACTCGAAGTCACCCTTGTTTTGAATACATGGAAAAGCCTCAACGCACGGAGGCCGTGGTCGACTCGGGCTCCCAGTTTGGTTTCTGGAGTGCACGCACCCTCCCTGGGAGTGCCTCTCGAGTGTAGTAGGGAGCGGCTGAAGGTGGGTCCACAGTGGTGGGTGGGAGCCACAGATCTATAAATAGAGATCTGCGGCTGCACTCACCAAAGTGGACATCACCCGCAGCATAGGTGACCCTGTGTAGGGTCGAGTCCACCGAGGGTGGTGCCCCCAAATGAGCTGGCGCCAACTGGAGACCAATGTCCCGGGGCTGCGTTGGTGTCACCAGAGGGGACGGATGCCTCTAGTGAAGGACACACCAACTGTAGCTGGTGGCGCTTGGGGGAACCAGCCTGATTCTGGCCCCAGTAGGAACGGACACCTCCGAACCAGCTGGTGCCAGAGGAGGACTCTTCCTCTATCCTGGGAGGCCTCGGTACAAGTGGTACCGGGGTTTCACCCGATGTTGTTGACTGGGATGGATTGGCTTTAACCAGCTCGTCCCATTCCACATCATCGAGGCAACAACCGGAGCGTCCACCCTTGAGACTTTCCTGTTCAGTCCCAACAGTTGGACCACCGGTCGACATCGGTCGGAGAGGACTGTATGGACTGGGCCCTATCCAGTGCCAGTGCAGTTAACCCCGAGCAATGCCGAACTGAGCCTGGAGTTGGAGCAGGGTTGGTGCTTGATGCCGATGCGGGGACCTGAGTGCTGGACGTGAAGGTCCAGCCCAGGGGAGAACTAGGGAGGAGGGAGAGAGGCGTGGGAAATCTTTTAAAATTGGAAAGAAACGTGCCAGAAGGGAAAGAGTTGGTTTAACACCATCTCCAATCATTGGCTGCACATTTAAATGGATCTGTTATTGGCCGTCAATTAAAGAAATTAAAAGATGTACAGTTAATACTAAAGAAATGGATGGGACACAGAGGGATGGGCGTGAGGGGTATTTCAGTGTTGCTGTTTCCTCCTTTGTAGTATCTCTGCTGGCATTGATGTGATTTTGGTCAGGACGTGTGATCCAGTTGTCTTTGTGGTTTTGTTACTGACAACTTTAGTCTGTTGGTAGTTTGATGAAACCGTCCATTTCCTCTCACTTATCCTGACACCAACCGTGTACCTGTGGCAGAAGAAGAAATGACAAAAATCACTGGATTGCAACAAGGACGACGACGGCAGTTTATCGCGCCCCTTGTATAATAAAATATATAACCTGAAAAAGGATTTATCAAATTCCCTTTAAAAAGTCAACACCTGGGCCAGCGTCGAGCTGTGAGGGCAGGTACCAAGCTCGGTCAAGGCAGCTCCAGTGGCATTACTGCCCAGGAGTACATTCTTCGAGTCTTAACCCTGCGCTCTCAGTACTGGTGAACACTTTGAGAAACTGATTATTCAGTTGTTCACTCTCCCTGTCAGCCTCTCTTATTTAGACCCGTTCATTCAACACCAATCAACGGTTTCAAGAGGGACACTCTTGACCTTCTTAAATGGTCGGGCTGAGCTGTACCACAGACTATCCCCGTGTCCAGGACAAGTTGATCAGAACAACCAGCATGTACTGACCTGCTTCCAGTTTCCAGGATTCGAGCCTTTATATCTGCACGGATTTTGCTGTAACTCACTCGGACTTTCACGGGGAATGATACAAGCAGGGACTACAGCTCCAAACACAGTTAGTCACAGTAAGTAAATAGTTGTCTACATTTACAGAGCAGGGAGTGAGCATTAAACTCCAGGACTGGGAGGAGCTGGTCAGTCAGGAGCTGAGAGTGGGGCTCAGTAACCATCAGTAACCAGGCTCCGGGACCCAGGCTACCTATGAGCAACACTATGGAAAAACTACCAATAACAAACTGAACTATTCCACCCGACTGTGCATCAATATTACAGTATCTGATAAACTTCATATTGCTCATTATGGCTTTCACTAATAATACAAGATAAACAGGTTAAGACATAGAAACATAGAAGATAGGAGCAGGAGTAGGCCATTCGGCCCCTCGAGCCTGCTCCGCCATTTAATGAGATCATGGCTGATCATCCAAATTCAGTACACTGTCCCTGCTTTCTCCCCATATCCCTTGATTCCTTTAGCCTTAAGAAATATATCTAACTCCTTCTTGAATATATTTAATGAATTGGCCTCAACTGCCTTTAGTAGTAGAGAATTCCACAGGTTCACCACTCTCTGGGTGAAGAAATTCCTCCTCATCTCTGTCCTAAATGGCTTACCCCTTATCCTTAGACTGTGACCCCTGGTTCTGGACTCCCCCGCCATCAGGAACATTCTTCCTGCATCTAGTCTGTCTAGTCCTGTTAGAATATTATAAGTTTCAATGAGATCCCCTCTCATTCTTCTAAACTCCAGCGAATATAAGCCCAATCGACCCAATCTCTCCTCATACGTCATTCCTGCCATCCCAGAAAGACAAACCTGTCATAGTTCACAGACCTCTGTCCACGCTGCTGGTTGATGATGTTTCAATTGTTCGTGTTGTCTTCACAGAGCAAAGCTGTTCAGATGTTCGAGCCGACCGCATTCAGTCCTAGACAGAAAAGCCAGTTAATCAGAGTCAGCTGCCTCACATTTATCTAGTTTACAAAGCTATTGTGATGTCTCATCTCAGTGTGATGCGAAGTGTGAGGGTGAGGCTTACTCTGCGATGTCACGGTTTGACCCGTCCAATTAAAGGGGCCTTACCTTGCTCCCATATTTGGTAAAAACCTTTGGGCTTAAGTTACACTGACTTGTTTCACTAGAAAGCAATAACAGGTTTCCATGTGGGTACGAGCCAGACCACAGGGTGTGTGGGCGATGGGCAGTGATGGCATTGTTTGCCTTCTACCAATTGTGTTAAGTAATTGCATATATTTAAAGCAACAGGAGTAGGCCATTCAGCCCCTCCAGCATTCAATTAGACCATGGCTGCTCTGCACCTCAAATCCATTTACCTGTCTTTCATCGATATCCCTTGATCAACTTAGGAACAGGAGGAGGCCATTCAGCCCCTCGAGTCTGTTCTGCCATTCAATTCAAGCATAGCTGACCTGTATGTTAACTCCATTTACCCGCATTGGTTCCACATCCCTTAAAACTCTTGCCTAACAAAAATCTACCAATCTCATTTTTGAAGTTTTCAATTGACCCCCAGCCTCAATAGATATGGGGGGAGAGTTCCACAAATCCACTAACTTTGGGGGAAGAAGTGCTTCCTGACATCACATCCCTGACCAGGATAACTCTAATTTTAAGCTCATGCCCCTTTGTTCTGGATTTCCCCGCCAGAGGAAATAGTTTTTATCGATCTACCCTACCATCCCTTTGAACATCTTAAACACCGCAATTATATCACCGTTTAATATTCTGTACTTGAGGGAATACAAGCCCAGTCTCTGCAACCTGTGCTCATAATTTAACCCTCTGGAAGCCCACACATACAAGATCCAGAGACGCTCCCTTGTCCATGTTACTGACCTCCTCCGAAAGGTTATTAGATCAGTCAGACAAGACCGACCCTTCACAAATCAATGCTGACTCTCATTGACTACCTATGAGCAATGGCATGGGAGGTCTACAAATGATAAGTGGTTATATAGAAACATAGAAACATAGAAGATAGGAGCAGGAGGAGGCCATTCAGCCCCTCGAGCCTGCTCCGCCATTCAATGAGATCATGGCTGATCATCCAAACTCAGTACCCTGTCCCTGCTTTCTCCCCATAGCCCTTGATCCCTTTAGCCTTAAGAAATATATGTAACACCTTCTTGAATATATTTAATGAATTGGCCTCAACTGCCTTCTGTGGTAGAGAATTCCACAGGTTCACCACTCTCTGGGTGAAGAAATTCCTCCTCATCTCAGTCCTAAATGGCTTACCCTGTACCCTTAGACTGTGACCCCTGGTTCTGGACTCCCCTGCCATCAGGAACATCCTTCCTGCATCTAGTCTGTCTCGTCCTGTTAGAATTTTATAAGTTTCAATGCGATCCCCTCTCATTCTTCTAAACTCCAGCGAGTATAAGCCCAATCGACCCAATCTCTCCTCATACGTCATTCCTGCCATCCCAGGTATCAGTCTGGTAAATCTTCGCTGCACTCCCTCCATGGCCAGAACATCCTTCCTCAGATAAGGCGACCAAAACTGCACACAATACTCAAGGTGTGGTCTCAACGAGGCCCTGTACAACTGCAGCAAGACATCCTTGTTCCTGTACTTGAACCCTCTCGCTATGAAGGCCAAAATACCATTTGCCTTCTGAACCGCCTGCTGCACCTGCATGCTTACCTTCAGTGACTGGTGCACAAGGACACCCAGGTCTCCTTGCACTTCCACTTCTCCCAATCTATTGCCGTTCAGATAATAATCTGCCTTCCTGTTTCTGCCACCAATGTGGATAACCTCGCATTTATCCACATTATACTGCATCTGCCATGCATCTGACCAATCACCCAACCTGTCCAATTCATACTGGAGTTTCTCGGCATCCTCCTCACAGCACACATGTCCACTCGGCTTTGTGTCATCTGCAAACTTGGAGATATTACATCTAGTTCCCTCATCTAGATCATTTATATATATTGTGAATAGCTGGGGTCCTAGGACCGATCCCTGCGATACCCCACTAGTCACTGCCTGCCACTCGGAAAAAGACCCGTTTATTCCAACTCTTTGCTTCCTGTCTGCCAACCAGTTCTCTATCCAAGTCAGTACCTTGCCCCCAATCCCATGTGCCTTAACTTTACATGCTTATCTCTTACGCGGGACCTTATCGAAAGCCTTCTGAAAGTCCAAATACACCACATCCACTGGTTCTCCTTTATCTATTTTATCTATTTTACCAGTTACATCCTCAAAAAATTCCAGTAGATTAGTCAAGCACTTGGA
Source organism: Somniosus microcephalus (assembly GCF_052327205.1). NCBI lineage: Eukaryota > Metazoa > Chordata > Chondrichthyes > Squaliformes > Somniosidae > Somniosus > Somniosus microcephalus. Next base: position 372,360,381 of record NC_140988.1, on the reverse strand, counting down.
AAACAGTGACAGGATCGGAAAAAGTCATCATGGATTTACCCTGGTGACTAACCTCCTCCTTGGCCGTAGCCCTCCTCTCCTCTACCGTAGCCCTCCTCTCCTCTACCGTAGCCATCCTCTCCTCTACGGTAGCCAGTCTTACCACTGACTCCACAAAGGCTCTGCTCATGGTCGCTATGGGCTCCTCCATTCGCTCCACACTCGCAGCGACCCTGGAGACAAAACTTGCCAGAGACTCCTGCAACTGTGCATGGAGTTCCATCACCTCTGATTTTATGGATGGACCCAGAGGCAGAGGGTCGACATGCAGCTGAGCCGAGCTGGCAGAGTCCTGCGCCCTCTGACGAGGACTCTCCACTACTGTCCCTGTCTCCACATTCTGCTGATGCTCACTTGTGAGCTGTGATACAGCAGATGACAGCACTACTCTATGTCCTGAAGGTCCCCCCGAGGTGTGAATATCTGCGCTGGTGCTGGGTGCGCTTATTTCTGCTGACGCTGCGCTCTCAGATGTTGCAGATTCCTCTGAGAAGTCTGGAATCTCAGGCTCTTCCTCCTGCACAGTGGGGACGGGGGCTCTCGATGGTCCTGTGGGGGAGGAATGGAAAGAGTTAGAGATGTGATGCCAAGGCTACATGCACATTGCATTTTGCAGATGATCATAAATCCATATGATGTAGCTTCAGAATCATTATCAGCGACTCATGCAATGCCAATGAGAGAGATGGAAAACGATTCTGTCACCAGCTTGTGTGGGTGCACCTGTCTGTCCTCCCCCAACTTCCACCTCTGTATCATCCCCGACAATCTCCAGGACGGCTTCCTCCCAGGGGGTGAGCTGGGCTAATGAGGGTGGCCCTCCTCCTGTCCTGGCTCGCTCTCTCCTGTTATGAGCTCTCTTTTCCTGCAATGGAGACAAGTGGAGGTTGAGTGAGAATGAGGGAGTGAGTGTAGAGATTGCATAGCATTGATACTTAGAAGGAGACAAAGATGGAGTGAGGTTGCAAGACCAAGGGCCCTCCCTGTGTGTTGTCAGTTGTGTTCAAAGCATCAGAGTGAGAGGGAGTGTGAGGGCTGCATGGTGGAATAGTTATGTGAATGTGAGCATAGAGAGAGAGGGAATGGCTAAGAGTGCATGGATGTGAGTGTCAAGTGGGATGTGGAGGAAGAGATCGCTAAAGCTGAGTGCTGGTGAGGAAAGGCAATGGGGATAAGATTGAGGGTGATGGAAACTTCATACTTACTTTTCCAGTGCGATGAAGGTCATGGAATCTTCTCCTGTACTGCATCCAGGTGCGCCGTGTGAGCCCCAAGGAGTTGACTTCCCCAGCCACCTGTAGCCACACAGCCTTGGTCTGACTGGGAGGCCTCTTCCTCCCTGAAGAAGGGAACAGGCCCTTCCTGTTGGCCCTAGCCCCATCCAACAATGCCTGCAGTGATGCCTCATCAAATTTAGGAGATGATGTTGGCCTCCCGCTGGCCATTGTTCCTGCAGGTTCCTGTGCCATCAAATGCCAAAAGGTTGGCAGCCTGCAGAAGAAGCAAGGCTTGTTGCAGACCTTAAATGATGATGTCACTAAGTGAGTGGGCAGAAATTTGGCAGATGGAATATAATGTTGGAAAGTGTGAGGTTATGCACTTTGGCAGAAAAAAATCAAAGAGCAAGTTATTATCTAAATGGAGAGAAACTGCAAAGTGCTACAGTGCAAAGGGATCTGGTGGTCCTGGTGCATGAAACACAGAAGGTTAGTATGCAGATACAGCAGGTGATCAGGAAGGCCAATGGAATCTTGGCTTTTATTGCAAGGGGGATGGAGTATAAAAACAGGGAAGTCTTGCTTCAGTTATACAGGGTACTGGTGAGGCCACACCTGGAATATTGCGTACAGTTTTGGTTTCCATATTTAAGAAAAGATATACTTGCTCTCGAGGCAGTTCAGAGAAGGTTCACTCGGTTGATTCTGAAGATGAGGGGTTGACTTATGAGGAAAGGTTGAGTACTCTACACTTTGGAATTCAGAAGAATGAGAGGTGATCTTATCGAAACATATAAGATTGCGAGGGGGCTTGATCGGGTGGATGCGGGGAGGATGTTTCCATTGATGGGTGAGACTAGAACTAAGGGGCATAATCTTAGAATAAGGGGCTGCTGTTTCAAAACTGAGATGAGGAGAAACTTCTTCACTCAGAGGGTAGTAAATCTATGGAATTTGCTACCTCAGAGAGCTGTGGAAGCTGCAACATTAAATAAATTTAAAACGGAGATAGACAGTTTCCTAGCTGATAAGGGAATTAGGGGTTACGGGGAGCGGGCAGGGAAGTGGACGTGAGTCTCGGTTCGGATCAGCCATGATCCTATTGAATGGCGTAGCAGGCCCAAGGGGCCGTATGGCCTACTCCTGCTCCTACTTCTTATGTTCTTATGTCATATTATGCGACTTTCTAACTGGAAATACTCATTTGCAAAGGGTTCCCACATGTTGGAAATCAATTGGCCAATTGAGTTAAAATTACATCAATCTCACACACCCATTTAGATTCGTGTGGGAAACACAAAATTCGGGGAACCCAACAATTCCCCGCACCTGACTTAAAATCGACCCCATCTAGTTTATTCAGGCTCGAAAAAATCAACACATTATGCAGATAAAAATTGGAAAAGTAAACTTACACAAGTATAAGGGAAAATGTGATCAGACAATTTACTTACCTCTCCAGCTCTCCAAAACTTCAAAGTAACTGCCTCCTGACAAAAATATGTACTAACTGCTGGAGAAACTGGTTATAATCAGGGTGATAAAGCACATTTAATACTTTAACAAAGAAAACACATTGGGCTAGATTTTTGGGGAGCCGTCAGGCGGGGTTTCAGGCATGTGGGGGGGGGAAATCCCGAATTTGGGGGTCCCGACACCATCCCGCCCAAAATCCCGCCCCATGTAAGTTTCAGGGGTGGCGGGTACCCGCCCCGCACTGGGACCCGCCGAAACCAGGCGGGAAGGGATTAGTGCCAATTAACTGCCTGTTAACAGGTAGTTAACAGGCAGTTTTTAGCCTAATCCCTATTTTAAGGGGTTTCGTGTGGGATTCCCGATGGCTCCAAACCACGCCAGGTAGAGCAGGTGGGCCGTCGGGTTGGCCTGCTGAGCCCGCTGGGTGGGCTCAACAAGTTCAATCAAGGGAAAATCGCGCGGATTGGCCGGACGTCGAAGTAGGCGGGTCAAAAACCCGAAAGGGGAAGTCCCGCCTTCTTCTCGACAGGTTCGGCAAAATCTACCCCATTCAATTTACTTGGTGGGTTTTTCACAAGATGTTTAGGCGTCCACTCCTCATCCGAGTCACTAGAAACATACACACGGGGTTGGCGCCCACTGCTAGGTCTTGACATGAACGCTGGTTTTGGTATATTCAATCCTGTGAAAATTAAAATATTCCACTCATCTACAGCTGATAACAGCCTGTATTTAAATTGACTTAACTTACTGACGAAAGGCATCTGTTGAATCAAACCATTTTAGAATAATATCAGGTAAGAGCCGCACGGAGGCTTTCCTTTCATCAATGGCATCTGGATTTAAATCCAGCACAGATTGATCAGACGAAAAGGTGCTTTTATGTTATGCTGGGGAGCTGGGAGCACAGCACTCAGACCCATGCCCTCTAAGAGTCTTGTTCTCCCAGTATTTGTTTATGCCACTGCTCCCTATTGGACCCATTGGAGAGTCCAAAGGAAGGAGATTAACATTTGTGACAGCTGACGGTCACTCTCAGTTCCGAGGGAAAGGAAGGTCCTTGATGGCATCTGAGGTGTGGAGCTTTCCTCCCTTATTCCAATATTTACTGTTTTTATTCTTCATTTAGTTTTAATGACAATCATTTCGTAGTTTTGCACAAAGAGCGGGTATTGTCACAATAGGAAGTGTTCTGATAGTCAGGTGAGATCAGGATCAGCCGTGCTGTCCCGCACATCACACAATGACCAACACTCAGACAGGATTTTTTCAAGGCAATTAAATTAATATTCTAGCAAAATACTGCGAATGCTGGAAATCCGAAATAACAACAGAAAACGCTGGAAAAATTCAGCAGGCCAGGGAGCATCCGTGGAGAGAGAAACAGAGTTAATGTTTCAGGTCGAAGACCCTTCGTCAGAACTGGAAAAATGCATGAAATAGAATAGATTTTAAAGCAAGTTAGGGGCTGGGAAAAGGGGGAGGGAATGAAAGAACAAAAGGGAAGGTCAGTGATAGGATAGAAAGCAGGAGAGATTAAGAGACATTGAGAGACATTAAGAGATACTCAAGGCGAGAGGAGGTGGTAATGGGACAGGTTAAGGAACAAAGGATGGCTCTAGTTGGAGTGTGAATTGCGCTGGCAGAATGAAGCACAGCTGCCATGTGGGAGGGAAAAAAGCATATATATATATATATGTGATAGGGGCCGAGGTTATGATCTGAAATTGTTGAACTCTATGTTGAGTCCAGAGGGCTGTAAAGTGCCTAATCGAAAGATGAGGTGCTGTTCCTCGAGCTTACGCTGAGCTTCCGTGGAACAATGCAAGAGACCGAGGACGGTGAGGTCCGAGTGGGAATGGAGCGGTGAATTAAAGTGACAGGCGACCGGAAGCTCAGGGTCCCCCTTACGGACTGAACGGAGGTGTTCCGCAAAGCGGTCACCCAATCTGCGTTTGGTCTCTCCAATGTAGAGGAGACCACATCGTGAGCAGCGAATACAGTATACTAGATTGCAAGAATTACAAGTAAATCGCTGTTTCACCTGGAAGGGGTGTTTGGGGCCCTGGACAGTGGGAAGGGGGGAGGTATAAGGGCATGTGTTGCATCTCCTGCGCTTGCACGGGAAGGTGCCGGGCAAAGGGGAAGGGGTGCTGGGGGTGGTAGAGGAGTGGATTAGGGTGTCGCGGAGGGAGCGGTCCCTACGGAATGCTGAAAGGGGAGGTAAGGGGAAGATGCATTTGGTGGTGGGATCACGCTGGAGGTGGCAGAAATGGCGAAGGATGATCCGTTGAATGTGGGGGCTGGTGAGGTAAAAGGTGAGGACAAGGGGAACCCTATCGTGGTTCCGGGAGGGAGGGGCAGGGGTGAGGGCAGAAGTGCGGGAGATAGAACGGACACGGTCGAGGGCCGTGTCAACCACGCTCGAGGGGAATCGTCGGTTGAGGAAAAAGGAAGACATGTCGGAATCACTGGTATGGAAAGTGGCATCGTCAGAGCAGATGTGGCAGAGACGGAGAAACTGGGAGAATGGAATAGAGTCCTTACAGGAAGCGGGGTGGGAGGAAGTGTAGTCCAGGTAGCTGTGGGAGTCAGTGGGCTTGTAGTGAATGTTGGTCAACGTGGTTTCCAAATAAGCTTCTGGTGAGACCAGAGTTGCAGACCCCGACAGCTGTGATGTCAAGGAGAGTTACAGTGACCGTGAGGAATATGTCAGGCAAAGGAATCACATTGAGGAAAGGAATGTCGATTGCGCATCTGTTTCCTGTAAATGTACTGTCGTCACATGTGAAGGAAGAGTCCAAAGTTAACTCAACCGGAGATCTGACACCCTCCTCCTTCAACTTTGGAGATTCATTCGTTCCTAAAGAATGGAAGGACCGATTAGTCAGGAAGATGATGGAGCGGAGAGGAGTTTTCTCTATTCATGAGTTTGATGTTGGTTGTAGTAAGAGTACTCGCCATTCTATCAGAATTACCGAGGATAAACCCTTTCAGGAGAGGTCTCCACGGCTGGCACCAGCTGACATCGAAGCAGTGAGACAACACCTGTCGCATTTAAAAGAAGCTGAGATCATTACCGAGTCCAGGAGTCCTTATGCATCTCCTATAGTGATGGTGAGGAAAAAGAACGGAAAGATTCGGATGTGTGTGGACTTTAGGACGCTTAACAGACGTACTATTCCCGACCAATACACCGTTCCAAGAATTGAGGATGCACTGGCTTGTCTTAATGGAAGCAAGTGGTTCAGTGTGTTGGATCACAGAAGTGGATACTACCAAATACCGATGAGTGAATCGGACAAAGAAAAGACAGCCTTTATATGTCCAGTTGGGTTCTACCAATTTGAAAGGATGCCACAGGGAGTTTCAGGCGCTCCAGCAACTTTTCAAAGAATAATGGAACAAACAGTTGGGGACATGAACTTGCTCGAAGTATTGGTGTACTTGGATGATATCATTGTGTTTGGGGCAACCCTTGAAGAACACGAAGCTCGGTTGCTGAAAGTGCTTGGTCGCCTGGAGGATGAAGGTCTCAAGCTATCATTGATCAAGTGTCAGTTTTGCCAAACATCCGTGTCCTATGTGGGGCATATTGTATCACAGGATGGAGTAGCCACAGATCCATCCAAGATTGAAGCTGTTACCACATGGCCCAAACCGAACACAGTGACTGCCTTGCGGTCATTTCTTGGGTTCTGCGGATACTACAGGTGCTTTGTGCAGGATTACTCCAAAGTGGCCCATCCTCTGAATCAGCTGCTGGCTGGTTACCTCCCACCAGCCGAGAGGAAGAAAAAGGCTAAAGGTAAAGAGAACAAGGACTACTTCAAACCCTCTGAGCCTTTTGGTGTTAGATGGGATGAGAAATGCGAAGAGGCCTTCCACACCTTAAAGCAAAGTCTTACTCAAGCCCCCGTGTTGGCTTTTGCAAACCCACAGCTGCCATATGTGCTACACGTGGATGCCAGTCAAGAAGGGTTGGGTGGTGTGTTGTATCAGGACCAAGGAGCAGGGCTGAGACCCGTAGCGTTCATCAGTCGCAGTCTTACGCCATCAGAGCGTAACTACCCAGCTCATAAGCTAGAATTCTTGGCGTTGAAGTGGGGGGTGGTGGGTAAGCTGCAGGATTATCTGTATGGAGCGAAGTTTGAAGTGAGGACAGACAATAATCCATTAACCTATGTGTTGACTTCGGCAAAACTTGATGCCACCGGCCACCGCTGACTTGCTGCACTATCTGCTTACGACTTTAGTCTCAGGTACAGACCTGGGAACCAGGACATTGACGCAGATGCTCTGTCTCGTCGCCCACACTACCAGAAACCAGAGTGGAAAGATGTTGCTTCAGCAGATGTGAAAGTAATGTGTCAGATGTCCGTGGTATCTGGACCAAAGAAGTCATTTCATGCCCGAGAGATTGACCACTTGGGAGCGTCAATGCATGCTGTTCCCCAGGCATTTTGCAACCTTTCCAGTTTGGATGTACAAAACTTACCCATGTTGTGTTCATCTGAAATATCCAAAGCACAACAGGAGGATCCCTGTATTCATGAGGTGTTTTCAGCTCTCCGTCTGGGTGATATTACACAGATCGACAAATCAAAACATCCTGACTGTCGTCTGCTCCTAAGAGAATGGGACCACTTGGAAATTAAAGAGGGAGAATCACTCACCCACCCACTAAACCATGTCATTCACAGTTGGTCCTGCCTGAAAAGTACAGGGAAATAGTGATGAAGTCTTTGCATGGTGACGCAGGTCATCTGGGAGTAGATAAGATCTATGGGTTGGTCAAGGACAGATTCTATTGGCCGCGTATGAAGTCTGCGGTTGAGGAGTTCTGCAATTCCTGTGCACGCTGTGTCCAGAGAAAGACTTTACCTAAAAGAGTTGCTCCTCTGTTTCACATGCAAAGTGATGGACCTCTAGACCTTGTCTGTATGGATTTTCTGTCCATCGAACCCGATTCCAGCAATACCGCAAATGTCTTGGTCATTACAGATCATTATATTCGCTATGCCCAAGCTTTTCCCACAAAGGATCAGAAAGCATCCACCGTTGCCAAAGTGTTGTGGGAGAAATACTTCATCCACTATGGACTGCCAAAGCGAATACACAGTGATCAAGGTAGAGACTTTGAAAGTAGACTTATACATGAGTTGTTGTCCATGCTCGGGATTGAGAAGTCAAGAACAACTCCATACCATCCTCAGGGAGATCCTCAACCTGAGCGGTTTAACTGTACTTTGTTAGACATGCTTGGAACGCTGGATTCAAAGCGAAAGAACAAGTGGAGTCGGCACATTGGACATCTTGTTCATTCTTATAATTGTACCCGAAATGACGCTACTGGTTTTTCACCGTACTACCTCATGTTTGGACGTGAAGCGAGGATGCCGGTGGATTTGTGTTTTGGAGTATCCAGTGATGGCACATCACAGAGAACTTACCTCAAGTATGTACCTGACATGAGAAAGGAATTGCAAGCTGCCTATGAACTTGCTGAGTCTGTTTCTGCCAAACAGAATAAAGGAAATAAGCAGAGGTATGACCAGAAGATCCGTTTTTCCCAACTCATGCCTGGTGACCGAGTTCTCATACGGAACCTAGGACTTCAAGGGAAACATAAGTTAGCAGACCACTGGGCTTCTACACCTTACATTGTTGAAAGTCAAATGTCACAACTACCTGTGTTTCGGCTAAAACCTGCAGGTGGGAATGGACCCATAAAAACACTGCACCGGAATCATATCCTGCCATTGGGACAGCAAGTGCGTCTGGATCCGCCAGCGGATAATGAGCCGACACCTAGTAGGAGAGCCCTGCAGAGAAGAAGAAGGAAAAAACCGAGAAACCAGGAAAACTTTGTTCCAGAAGACAGAAAACCCATGACACAGTGTGTGGATCATGAGGAACCTGATGAGTCGGAAGATGAAGAATGGGATCTATGGTACGACCTCCCAGAAAGACGCATAAGACAGAATCTGGATGAATTGTCTGAACCATTTAGCTCAGACTTGGACATGGTCTGGGAAGAACCAGATGCTTCCGAGAAGGAGATAAAAGAGACTGAAAGGCATGATAACAAAGGAACCAACGCCTCCAACGTAGTTGAAGGAACTGAAGACCGGGTATCCGAAATAAGGAGCTCACAGCGAGTTAAGAAGGTTCCTGAAAGATTGACATACAGTACACTAGGAGTGCCAAGTGTAATGATAGCCCCTACGGTTCGATATGTTACCTCCCTTTGTACATGGTTGGGAAGCATGCAACCACTTATGTGTAAAGCTCATTAGTCATGGGGACATGCCTATATTTGGTAGGGGGGAGTGTAATACCCACTGGAAATGTTATGTACGCTAAGTATGGTTATCAATCTTTAACTTAGACACTATATTATCATTGTTATAAATCCCTGGGTTAAAGTTGCCCATGTGAAGGTACGGCAAGAGCTTTTAAGGACACAATGTGACTAAGAGCATACTTTCCATAATTCTGCACCAGTATCAACTGTTGCAGACAGTGAGGCTGCGCAGTCTCCAGGCAGAAACCCCAGGAGGAAGGGGTGGAGTCGGGTTTTTCGTGCGGGAAAGGGGAGCGACTGGAAGAAAAGAGGGCAGGAGCTCTGAAAAGAGGGCTCAGGAGGCAAATGGCTGCCGCATCCCGTCCCGGGCTTCCAAACTCGGCCGCCGCCCTTCGTATTAGTAACTCTGCATCCAGAACTCAAAGTGGGATTCAGTGATCGTGAAGAGAATTCAACGAAGGGGTTCGGAGTCGTAAGTCTTGCAGACATTATATATACCATGAGCTCCAACTTAAGCGCGCCAACGAAAGAGTGCACTCGAATTTGGACACAGGGACAGATTCTCCTTTGAATCCATATAAATGGAGAATGTATGTTTATTATGTCTAGATTCATTCTAATGTAGGCAAATGTCTAATTTAGTTCATTGACCCGTAATCTTCTTATACTGTCTGACGTTAAAACTATAAAGTAAGATAATTAGAATTAAGCCATTGTAGTAGTGATCTCCTTACTGGACTATAGAATACTGTCTACAACAGAGACCACATCTCACATATATCTAGAGAATCGTGAAGGGGTTACATAAGTTATTCAATCTAAAGAGAGGAAACTGCAAGGGTGTGAGGGACAAATTGGCCATGGTAGATTGGGAGACTACACTAAAAGGTATGAAAGTGGACATACAATGGCTAACATTCAAGGGAATAATGCATAATTTGCAACAAACATATATTTCTCTGGAGCATAAAAACCCAACAGTAAAAGTGATTCAAACATGGCTAACAAAAGAAATTGAGCGAGTAGTAAGCCAAAGGAGGAAGCTTATAAAGTTGCCAGAAAAAGCAGTCAGCCTGAGGATTGGGATCTTTTTAGAAATCAGCAAAGGTGGACCAAGAAATTGATAAAGAAAGGGAAAATGGAATATGAGCACAAACTAACAAAAACTATAAAAACGGATTGTAAAATCTTCTATAGGTATGTGAAAATGAAAAGACTGGTGAACGTAAATGTAAGTCCTTTATAGTCAGAGAAAGGAGAATTTATAATGGAAATGAGGAAATAGCAGAGAAATTAAATAAATACTGTGTTTCTGTCTTCACGGAGGAAGACACAAAAACACGCCCAGAAATACGAGAAACCCAAGGGTGTGGTGAGGATGAGGAAATTAAAGAAATTATTATTATTAAAAAAACGGTACTAGCAACATTAATGGGAGTAAAAATCGATAAATCCCAAGGACCGGATGACCGGCATCCTAGAGTTCTGAAAGAGGTGGCCATTGGGATAGTGGACGCATTGGCTGTCATCTTCCCAAATTCTATAGATTCTGGAACGGTTCCTGCAGATTGGAGGATAGCAAATGTAACCCCGCTATTTAAGAAAGGAGAGAGAAAACAGGGAACTACATACCTGTTAGCTTCACATCAGTAGTTGGGAAAATGCTGGAATCTATTATAAAGGATGCAATAACTGGGCACTTAGAAACTAATAGTAAGATTGGGCAGAGTCAAAATGGATTTATGAAAGGGAAATCCTTTTTAACAAACCTATTGGAGTTCGAGAAAGTAACAAGTGGCGTAGACAAAGGGGAACTGGTAGATGTGGTGTGTTTGGATTTTTTTAAGGCCTTCGATAAGGTCCCACACAAGCGGTTGGTGAACACAATTAGGGCACATGGAATTGGGGGTAATATACTAGCATGGATTGAGAATTGGTTAACAGACAGAAAACAAAGAGTAGGGATAAACGGGTCTTTTTCAGGATGGCAGGCTGTGACTAGGGGGCTACCGCAAGGATCAGTGCTTGGGCTCCAGCTATTTACAAACTATATCAATGATTTGGATGAGAGGACTGAATGTAACATTTCCAAATTTGCTAATGATACAAAGCTAGGAGACAGTGTCAGTTGCGAAGAGGATGTGAAAAGGCTTCAAGGGGATCTCGACAGGCTCAGTGAGTGGGCGAGAACATGGCAGATGGAATATAATGTGGATAAATGTGAAGTTGTCCACTTTGGTAGAAAAAACAGAAATCAGCGTATATCCTAAATGGTGAAAGATTGGGGAATGCAGATTCTCAAAGGGACCTGGGTGTCCTTGTAAATGAGTCACTGAAAGTGAAACAGCAGGAGCAGCAAGCCATTAGGAAGACAAATGGTATGCTGGCCTTCATTACAAGAGGATTTTGAATACAGGAGTAAAGAAGTCTTACTCCAATTATATAGGGCCTTGGTGAGACCACACCTGGAGTACTGTGTAGAGTTTTGGTCTCCTTACCTGAGGACGGATATACTTTCCATAGAGGGAGTGCAACGAAGGTTCAAGAGATTGTTTCCTCGGATAGCGCGACTGTCGTATGAAAAGAGATTGAGTAAACTAGGCCTGTATTCTCTTGAATTCAGAAGAATGAGAGGGGATCTCATTCAAGCTTACAAAATTATTACAGGCTTGATAGGGTGGATGCTGGGAGAATGTTTCCCTTGGCTGGGGAGTCTAGAACCAGGGGCCACAGCCTCAGGATAAAGGGTAGGCCATTCAGGACTGAGATGAGAAGAAATTTCTTCACACAGAGGGTGGTGAATCTTTGGAATTCTCTACCCCAGAGGGCTGTGGAGGCTCAGTCATTGGGTATATTCAAAACCGAAGTCGATAGATTTCTGACTAGTAATGGCATCAAGGGATATGGCGATGGGGCCGTTGATTGGAGTTGAGGCAAATGATCAACCATGATCTCATTGAATGGTCTACTCGTGCTCCTATTTCTTATGTACCTATGTTCTTACGTATTAACAGTTACTAATTTAATATAGTACAGGTAGACTATCCCTTATCCGAAAACCTTAGGACCAGCTGTGTTTCGGAATTCGGAATTATTTGGATTTCAGAACGGATGAAATGGACAAGAGGCAGGGGGGAGGGGGGGAGTCGGACATCGCGGGGGGGGAGTCGGACATCGGGGGGGGGGAGTCGGACATCGCGGGGGGGAGTCGGACATCGCGGGGGGTAGTCGGACATCGCGGGGGGGAAGTCGGACATCACGGGGGGGGAGTCGGACATCGCGGGGGGGAGTCGGACATCGCGGGGGGGAAGTCGGACATCGCGGGGGGGAGTCGGACATCGCGGGGGGGGAGTCGGACATCGCGGGGGGGGAGTCGGACATCGCGGGGGGGAGTCGGACATCGGGGGGGGAAGTCGGACATCGCGGGGGGGAAGTCGGACATCGCGGGGGGGAAGTCGGACATCGCGGGGGGAAGTCGGACATCGCGGGGGGGGAGTCGGACATCGCGGGGGGGGAGTCGGACATCGCGGGGGGGGAGTCGGACATCGCGGGGGTAAGTCGGACATCGCGGGGGGAGTCGGACATCGCGGGGGGGGAGTCGGACATCGCGGGGGGGGAGTCGGACATCGCGGGGGGGGAGTCGGACATCGGGGGGGGAAGTCGGACATCGCGGGGGGGGTCGGACATCGCGCGGGGGGAAGTCGGACATCGCGGGGGGGGGAGTCGGACATCGCGGGGGGGAAGTCGGACATCGCGGGGGGGAAGTCGGACATCGCGGGGGGGGAGTTGGACATCGCGGGGGGGAAAGACGGACATCGCGGGGGGGGAGTTGGACATCGCGGGGGGGGAAGTCGGACATCGCGGGGGGGAGTTGGACATCGCGGGGGGGAAGTCGGACATCGCGGGGGGGAGTTGGACATCGCGGGGGGGAAGTCGGACATCGCGGGGGGGGAGTCGGACATCGCGGGGGGGGAGTTGGACATCGCGGGGGGGAAGTCGGACATCGCGGGGGGGGAGTTGGACATCGCGGGGGGGAAGTCGGACATCGCGGGGGGGAAAGACGGACATCGCGGGGGGAAGTCGGACATCGCGGGGGGGAAGTCGGACATCGCGGGGGGGAAGTCGGACATCGCGGGGGGGGAAGTCGGACATCACGGGGGGGAAGTCGGACATCGCGGGGGGGAAGTCGGACATCGCGGGGGGGAAAGACGGACATCGCGGGGGGAAGTCGGACATCGCGGGGGGGAAGTCGGACATCGCGGGGGGGAAGTCGGACATCGCGGGGGGGAAGTCGGACATCGCGGGGGGGAGTCGGACATCGCGGGGGGAAGTCGGACATCGCGGGGGGAAGTCGGACATCGCGGGGGGGAAGTCGGACATCGCGGGGGGGAAGTCGGACATCGCGGGGGGGAAGTCGGACATCGCGGGGGGGGAAGTCGGACATCGCGGGGGGGAAGTCAGACATCGCGGGGGGGGAAGTCGGACATCGGGGGGGAGTCGGACATCGCGGGGGCGGAGTCGGACATCGGGGGGGAGTCGGACATCGCGGGGGGGGAAGTTGGACATCGGGGGGGGAAGTCGGACATCGCGGGGGGGGAGTCGGACATCGGGGGGGGAAGTCGGACATCGGGGGGGAGTCGGACATCGCGGGGGGGAGTCGGACATCGCGGGGGGGAAGTCGGACATCGGGGGGGGAAGTCGGACATCGGGGGGGAGTCGGACATCGCGGGGGGGAGTCGGACATCGCGGGGGGGAAGTCGGACATCGCGGGGGGGAAGTCGGACATCGGCGGGGGGAAAGACGGACATCGGGGGGGGGAGTCGGACATCGCGGGGGGGAAGTCGGACATCGCGGGGGGAAGTCGGACATCGCGGGGGGAAAGACGGACATCGGCGGGGGGAAAGGCGGACATCGGGGGGGGAATCGGACATCGCGGGGGGGAGTCGGACATCGCGGGGGGGAGTCGGACATCGCGGGGGGGGGAAGTCGGACATCGCGGGGGGGAAGTCGGACATCGCGGGGGGGAAGTCGGACATCGGGGGGGGAAGTCGGACATCGGGGGGGGAGTCGGACATCGGGGGGGGGGAGTTGGACATCGCGGGGGGAAAGACGGACATCGGGGGGGGGAAAGTCGGACATCGGGGGGGGGAAGTCGGACATCGGCGGGGGGAAAGTCGGACATCGCGGGGGGGGAAAGTCGGACATCGCAGGGGGGGAAGTCGGACATCGTGGGGGGGAAGTCGGACATCGGCGGGGGGAAAGTCGGACATCGCGGGGGGGAGTCGGACATCGCGGGGGGGAGTCGGACATCGCGGGGGGTAAGTCGGACATCGGGGGGGGTAAGTCGGACATCGCGGGGGGAAAGTCGGACATCGCGGGGGGGAGTCGGACATCGCGGGGGGGAAGTCGGACATCGCGGGGGGGAAGTCGGACATCGGGGGGGAGTCGGACATCGTGGGGGGGAAGTCGGACATCGTGGGGGGGAGTCGGACATCGCGGGGGGAAGTCGGACATCGCGGGGGGTAAGTCGGACATCGCGGGGGGGGAAGTCGGACATCGCGGGGGGGAAGTCGGACATCGCGGGGGGAGTCGGACATCGCGGGGGGAGTCGGACATCGCGGGGGGGGAAGTCGGACATCGCGGGGGGGGAAGTCGGACATCGCGCGGGTGGGGCTAATCGGACTTCTCGGGGGTGGGGAGGGTAGGGAAGCTTGTTGAGCCTGAGGAAAACACTTCTGCTCCTCCTTGCCCACAAGCAGTGCAATAAAGGCACTTACCTCACGGTTCCAGCCCTTCGCACCTCCTTTTACCTTAAGCTTTTACACTGGAAATACCGAGAGACGCTCCAGGAAAAAACTTTCGGTTTTCAGAGGTTTTCGGTTTTCGGAAGTGCGGATAAGGGATAGTCTCCCTGTATTAACAGTTACTAATTTAACGTGGTATTAACAGTTACTAATTTAATATAGCATTAACAGTTACTAATTTAACGTGGTATTAACAGTTATTAATTTAATATAGCATTAACAGTTACTAATTTAATATAGTACTAACAGTTACTAATTTAACGTGGTATTAACAGTTACTAATTTAATATAGCATTAACAGTTACTAATTTAATATTGTACTAACAGTAACTAATTTAACGTGGTATTAACAGTTACTAATTTAATATAGCATTAACAGTTACTAATTTAATATAGTACTAACAGTTACTAATTTAATGTGGTATTAACAGTGACTAATTTAATATAGCATTAACAGTTACTAATTTAATATAGTACTAACAGTTACTAATTTAATGTGGTATTAACAGTTACTAATTTAATATAGCATTAACAGTTACTAATTTAATATAGTACTAACAGTTACTAATTTAATGTGGTATTAACAGTTACTAATTTAATATAGCATTAACAGTTACTTATTTAATATAGTGTTAGCAGTTACTAATTTAATGTCATAGTAACAGTTAATTTAATAAAGTATTCTCAGTTACTAATTTATTATAGTTTTAACAGTTAATAATTGAATGTATTATTAACAGTTACTAAACTCCAAGCTACTGCTTTAACCCTAACCAGCTATTTAACCCCAGCTGGCCCCTAAGTTGAAGAGCAGAAAGACGGTGTAACCATACCAAGCAGTCAGTTGCCAGTCTTTCCGTCAGTTAATAAGAGCCATCAGTTCAGGGGCTGACTGACTCTGTGATTGTTGTTCCAGTTCTGGTGGATGGGAGATTCCCCAGACTCAGGTTCCAGGCGGTCGCTGCTCCCTCCACACGGTACAGTACCCAGGCTGGTTAAAGGGTCATTTCAGACTTTATAATCTCAGATTGACATTCACTGTCCAGCACTGTTCACCTCGGTTACATTCTTCAATATTTACAAACCTCGTTTCAGCTCCTCATCCCACCGTGGGATAGATAGGGAGATGTTAATAGGAGAGTTTGTTTTACCGGGTATTCAAATCCCTGTCCCTGGACCCTGGAGATAAAGATCAAAAACTGCAGCAGTTCCTTATTTTATGAGTTGAAACAGGGCTTGTTGCACAGGTACACTGGGGGGGGTGGGCAAAGGTCAGGAACTCGGGGGGGGAAAGTTCATGAACTCGTGGGGTGCAAAGGTCATGACCTGGGGGCAAAGGTCAGGAACTCGGGGGAAAGGTCAGGAACTCGAGGGGGCAAAGGTCAGGAATACGGGCGGGGGGCAAAGGTCAGGAACTCTGGGGCAAAGGTAAGGAATTCGGGCGTGCGATGGTCAGTAACTCGAGAGCCTCTCACCACAACTCTCTGTTTTTATATCTATAAGCTAATTTTGTATCCATGCTGCTCCTGCCTCTTTTATCCCATGGGCTTCAATTTTGCTAACAAGCCTAGTATGTGGCACTTTATCAAAAGACTTTCAGAAGGCTTTTGATAAGGTCCCGCATAAGAGATTAGCGTGTAAAGTTAAGGCACATGGGATTGGGGGCAAGGTATTGACTTGGATAGAGAACTGGTTGGCAGACAGAAAGCAAAGAGTTGGAATAAAGGGGTCTTTTTCCGAGTGGCAAGCAGTGACTAGTGGGGTACCGCAGGGATTGGTCCTTGGGCCCCAGCTATTCACAATATATATTAATGATCTAGACAAGGGAACTAGATGTAATATCTCCAAATTTGCAGACGACACAAAGCTGGGTGGGCATGTGTGCTGTGAGGAGAATGCCGAGAAACTCCAGTATGATTTGGACAGGTTGGGTGATTGGGCAAAAGCATGGCAGATGCAGTATAATGTGGATAAATGCGAGGTTATCCACTTTGGTGGCAAAAGAAGGAAGGCAGATTATTATCTGAATGGCAATAGATTGGGAGAAGGGGAAGTGCAACGAGACCTGGGTGTCCTTGTGCACCAGTCGCTGAGGATAAGCATGCAGGTGCAGCCGGCGGTGAAGAAGGCATATGGCATGTTGGCCTTCGTAGCGAGAGGGTTTGAGTACAGGAACAAGGATGTCTTGCTGCAGTTGTACAGGGCCTTGGTGAGACCACATCTTGAGTATTGTGTGCAGTTTTGGTCGCCTTATCTGAGGAAGGATGTCCTGGCCATGGAAGGAGTTCAGCAAAGATTCACCAGGCTGATACCTGGGATGGAAGGAATGACATATGAGGAGAGATTGGGTCGATTGGGCTTGTACTCGCTGGAGTTTAGAAGAATAAGAGGGGATCTCATTGAAACTTATAAAATTCTGACAGGACTGGACAGACTAGATGCAGGAAGGATGTTCCCGATGGTCGGGGAGTTCAGAGCCAGGGGTCACAGTCTAAGGATAAGGGGTAGGCCATTTAGGACAGAAATGAGGAGGAATTTCTTCACCCAGAGAGTGGTGAACCTGTGGAATTCTCTACCACAGAAGGCAGTAGAGGCCAATTCATTAAATATATTCAAGAAGGAGTTGGATATATTTCTTAAGGCTAAAGGGATCAAGGGTTATGGGGAGAAAGCAGGGACCGGGTACTGAAATTGGATGATCAGCCATGATCACATTGAATGGGGTAGCAGGCTCGAGGGGCTGAATGGCCTACTCCTGCTCCTATCTTCTATGTTTCTATGTTTCTATGACCTGATACGTTAACTCTGTTTCTCTGTCCACAGATGCCGCCTGACCTGCTAAGTATTTCCAACATTTTCTGTTGTTGTTCATGGAGAATATTCCTGCTCTTTGAGTACTGCCATGGGATTTTTAATATCTCCCAAAATGAAGAGGTGACCTCGGTTCGAGGTCTCGTTTGAAGAATGTTAGAATCACAGAATGATACAGCACAGAAGGAGGCCATTCACCCCATCGTGCCTGTGCCGGCTCTTTGAAAGAGCGATCCAATTAGACCCACCATCCTGCTCTTTCCCCAGAGCCCAGCAAATATTTCCTTTTCAAGTATTTATCCAATTCTCTTTTGAAAGTTTTTATTGAATCCGCTTCCACCACCCTTTCGGGCAGTTCATTCCCTCTATTGTCTACCATTTCATTAATGCAGCAGTCCCTCAGTACTGCAATAGAGGGCTGGGTTTTACCAACCTCGGCGGGTCTGTGGCAGGCGATGTTGGTGGCGGCTCTCGGCCTCGCTGCTGGCTCCAGCCCACTGTCCAAAATGACTTTTCCCTGATTTCCCCAGGAGACCAATGCAGCCCGGTTGCACATTGCACAGGAGGACACAAGCAGGGATGTCGTCAGGAGGACCAGGCTGCAGTGGCGCAAACCTTTCAATGATCTCAGTAGATCACGAAACGTTACTGCAAAGACACACTCAACCTCATCCTCCTCAGGCCTCGAACCCATCACTCTGCCTTTCCTACCCTACCCCTGCACATCCTTACTCACACCAACTTACCTTGCACCTCCACCCATCCCTCTCTATCTACATTATCACTTCCCCATCTCACTAACCACCCCTCACACTCACCCTCATCCTAGTGCAATCATGCCAACTAACAACACACAAGGGTTGGCGCTTGTGTGTTTTAGCCAATGCTCATGTGAAGTTTCTGTTAATGTGGTGTCAAACATTGAAATCTTTATTTTCAACACTTTGCGTTCTTGGACAGGTTTGTGTGCACCTTTGGAAGTGGCTTAGTGAGTTGCAGTGAATGGTGATGAGTAAGAAAGGAATGGCCTGGGCATTGTAGGGATGCTTTATGGTGTTGGTGTGGTGTGGTGCCAACCTGGTGCATCATGTGGCAGCCAGGGTGTACAGCACCAAGTGAAGTAAATCTGGCCATGGTGAGGCCATCCCTGGCGTCACGGGCAGCAATGTGGTCAGGTGGTGATGCCTGGTGTCCTGTGCAGCATCAGTTGATTGCGGAAAATGTGTTGTTGTTGGTGCTGCTGGTGTGACTGGTGCTGCTGGTGTTGGGGCTGATCGTGGTGGGATTCTGAGGACCAAGGTGAGATAGTTTCAAAGGCACCGATGCTGATGTAATAGATAGCAGGTGAAGTTAAGATGACAGAAGTGACCTGTCAATGGTGAGAGAGGTTGTTCCAATGAGGTGACAGTGGACACAGAGTTTATTTCAAACACTTGCAACCTGCATAAAGCTCAATCTGTCTTCCAAATGCAGTAAGCAACAGCTTCTGAGCTTGGAAAGTGAACAGCTGAGAGATGGGAGCTTTTATAGAACATTTGCAGCTGTCAAGTAATGAGATCAGTTCATGGTCATACAACTCCCAACCTGCTTACCTGACATGATCCCCGAGCAGCGTGGACCCCGTGGGCGACCTCGTAAAGTGGTAAGGTGAGCTCAAAATACTTCTTAATTGGCTTTTGACAAGGTCATAATGACCTGAATTGCCTTCCCCACCGCTGCGTGTCAGGTCTGTTCAGCGCTGACAGACCCAACATCTGGGAAAGGTGCGTGGCAGCGGGTTGACAGCGGGGTCTCGACCCGCTGACAAAAAGAAACATTTTCCCACCCGACTCACCACCGAATGCGCCCACTGACCCCCCCGAAAAATTCCCCGCAAAGTGTCAGCCCAGTTCATGCACTCAAGTCTGGTGTGGCCCTTTCACTTACAACCTTCCAGCCCAACAGTGAGAGTGCTAAGGGAACACTCCCTGATCTCAAAGGTAAATGAGGCAAAACTTCACATATATCTAGCTGACCTTACGTCTTACATTATACATTCTTGCCTGATTGCCTTATTCCACATGAGATTTTCACAGTCCAGTAGCTCAGAAACCATTATATTCCACATAACATTCAATCATCTCGATTTTTACACTGTCAATCCCATTGTTAATTAAATAGATCCTTCTTAACACATGAAAGTGTGAACACACTGTCAATCCCATTGTTAATTAAATAGATCCTTCTTAACACATGAAAGTGTGAACACACTGTCAATCCCATTGTTAATTAAATAGATCCTTCTTAACACATGAAAGTGTTAACACACTGTCAATCCTATTGTTAATTAAATAGATCCTTCTTAACACATGAAAGTGTTAACTGGGAGCCTGTTCCACATAGCCACGGAAGATGATACTTCCAATGGAACACCCCAGATTCTTCCTCATAATCCCATTCAGTTGGTGCGTACAATCTGGAGTTTGCCTCTGTGGTCCCTGTTACATTCTCTTTGATTCCAACCCACTTTTCTCTACAACTAATGTGCCGCTCCTTTATAAGCTGCACTTCAGCCTGTTCTTCTTTTCGTCAGTTGGATGTCTGAAATGTAAGTAAGCTCATCACTATTTTTAAAAGCATCCAAGTATAAGAGTAAAGACGTCTTATTGCAATGATATAGGGCCCTGGTGAGACCACACCTGGAGTACTGTGTACAGTTTTGGTCTCCTTACCTAAGGAAGGATATACTTGCCATAGAGGGAAGTGCAACGAAGGTTCACCAGACTGATTCCTGGGATGGGGGGGTTAACCTATGAGGAGAGATTGAGTAGACTAGGCCCTTATTCTCTAGAGTTTAGAAGAATGAGAGGTGATCTCATTGAAAAATAAAGAAATCTTACAGAGTTTGACAGGGTAGATGCAGGGAGGATGTTTCCCCTGGCTGGGGAGTCTAGAACCAGGGGTCACAGTCTCCAAATAAGGGGTGAGCCATTTAGGACTGAGATGAAGAGAAATTTCTTCACTCAAGGGTGGCAAATCTTTGGAATTCTCTACCCCAGAGGGCTGTGGAGGCTCAGTCATTGAGTATATTCAAGACAGAGATCAATAGATTTTTGAATATTAAGGGATTAAGGGATATGGGGATAGTGCAGGAAAGTGGAGTTGAGATCGAAGATCAGCCATGATCTTATTGAATGGTGGAGCAGGCTCGAAGGGCCAAATGGCCTACTCCTGCTCCTATTTCTTATGTTCTTATAACTACTGATTAATCCATATATATAGTTTCCATTGGCCGGATGCGGAGGTGCGCAGTCTCTCATTGTAGGAACACGCCTTACTTAGCTTAGCCTAGAAAACTTGGGCACAGGTTGGCAAGAGCCAAATAATGAACCGCAACTGTCTGCAAGAGCTCTGCTTGAGCTTAACCAGCTAGGATATGCAGCTGATCAGCATATGGTGAGCTGCTTGTTCAGCTAAGACTACCTTGCTTGTTAGGGTTGGAGGAAAGGCTGAGAGGAAAGAACCTTAACTCCGCCAGTCACAAGCCTAACCAGACAGACCTCAACACTGCCTAAGGGTAATGTGCAATACAAGGGGATTGATTGATTCCATTTAACTATCATCAGGAGCTAAATGAACCCCAAGGAAAGCTCTCTGCAGCACCCCCAACCCCTACTCCAAGGAGGATAGTCCGCCCTGAATTTGTCCTGAAGCAAAACAGATTTGGTACTTATTAAGTCAAATCACTGCGGAGTAGCAATAAACAAAGCAAACAGAATACTTAATTATATTGCCACATTGGTTGAGTATAAATTGAAAAATAGGGTGCCTAAACTCAACAGTGCTCCAGTCAGAGTGGAACTTGAGTACAGTGTTCAGTTTTGGTGTCCAAGAAATAAGGGAAACAGTTTCGATGAGCTAAATTTAAGCACAGTAGTGTAATGTCTATATTACTGGACTAATAATCCAAAGAACGGTGAGTTCAAATCCCACCACGGCAGTTTGAGAATTTGAATTCAGTTTAAAAAAAATTCTAAGCAGCTGCTTTCAGAAAAAGTGATCCTTGGTTTACTGATGTCCTTTTAGGGAAGGACGCCTGCTGTCCTCAACCAGTCTGGCCTGTATGTGACTCCAGTCCCACACCAACATGGCTGACTCTTCATTGCCCTCGGAAGTGGCCTAGCAAACCACTCAGTTGTATCAAAACCGCTATAAGCAGCGGTTCAAGAAGAAAGGCCAGCACTACCTTCTCAGGGCAAGTAGGGATGGGCAATAAATGCGGCCTTGCTTGTTCGTGATGCCCCCATGGGCTCCCTCACCTGTAGCTGTCTTGGGATCTTATAAATCTGGATTTGCCACAGTGTTGAAATGTTCGGGCGGTTTCCAGCACCTGCAACACTGCTGAGATGGATTAACAAAACTGATAGAACTGTTGAGTGACTTTTTAAGCCCGGTGATGATAAAATTATATCTTTAACTGCCCTTCTTTATTGATGTGTTACCAATTCTTGCTTCTGTTAGTTTAGAGAATGCAGTTTATTCAGATGAACTGCCAGTGAGATTTTAAGTTGCTTCATTAATATTTCAGCTGCCCATACAGGCACGCCACAAACTGGGAACGTGCACAGGCTCAGGCACGATGGGCCGAATGGCCTCCTCCTGTCCTGTATGGGCTGGAGTTTGTCAGTGTGGGCGGGCTGGGGCGTGTCAGGTGGAAATCGTGTCAGGACCCCGACTCCTAAGTGAAGTGTTGAAAAAGTGCGATTTTCCCCTAATTGGCCAATTGATTTCCTGCGTGTGGGAACCACTGGCCCAATGAGTCTTTTCATACAGAAAGTCGCCTCCGATGACATCATCAATGCTGTTGGATTTAAGGCCTGCAAGCAGCCTTGATTCTTCTGGAGACTGCAAATGCTCAGCAATTTATATGAAGGAGTAGAATTGTGGAAAAATGTCACCGATCAAGCAAAAGTGTGCTCCTCGGTTTGATGAGCCCTCCCTCCAAGCTCTGATGTACGGAGCCAGCTGTAATAAGGAGGTGTTGTTCCCTTCCTCAGGGAGAAAAAAGCCACCCTGGCAGACAAAAGCTGTGTGGCAACAAGTGGCCCGGTTGTCAACTCCATTTCAATGAGCCGCAGAACCTGTCTGCAATGCAGGAAGAGGTTTCATGACCTTCTCCGCACCGGAAAAGTGAGTATGATTTTCCCATCACCCTCAATCTGATCCCCATCGGCTCTCCTCACCAGCACTCTGCTTTGCCAACCTCCTCCTCCACATCCTACTTGACACTTACATCCCTGCACCCTAACCCATTCCCTCTCTCTCTGTGGTCACATTCACTTAACTATTCGACCATGCAGCCCTCATACTTCCTATCGCTGTGATGCCATGACAACAACTGCTTACAACACATAGGGTGGGTCCTTTGTATCCTTCTAAGGATCCATGCTATGCATTCACTACACTCACGCCTTCCAGGGTCCATGGAGGAACTTAGTCGCACGGGTATTGAAAACATGGTCATTGTTCAGAGTAGAATGACATCTCTTGAGGAGCGATGGTCAGCTATTGGGCAAATAAAGCCGACCTTCATGCAAGTCCTCTGGAGTAGGACTTCCATTGCAGAAATGGTTCCTCATGGCCTCCCTGCAGTGCAGCAAGGTGCTGTCAAGCTGTAAAGTCTGTGGGTTGTGCAGTAAATAAATACACAGACTTTTGAAGTACAAACAAACAGGTCTTTACTATTCAGAGGTCAGGGCGAATCTGCCCTAGTTATCCTGTAACATCACTTATATACTGGTGTGGTCACTGTCGGTATTACCGTATACAGAAGCCAATCAAATAGTGCCACACCTAAAGTAGTTCTCTTAAAGGTGAACGGTTACACTCAATCGTTCCCTTAAAGGTAGACGGGTACATACACTACACAAGCCACTTGCTAGCTCTGAAGTGGGGCTGACCCATGAGAGGGATGTTGGTGGCAGACAACAAGGAAGTGGGGACTCCTCTCCAAGCGCACACACGACCATGCCACAGAAAAGACCTCGGTCAAAGCCCCACCAGAGTCCTCACCCAAATGAGATGGGCGTCTCAGCCCCTGCACAGCCATAGGAGCAGCAGACTGTTGGCGAGCCCGCACAGGTTCGCCACCCCATAGGATGCCCGCCAAAGCCGTCGAGACAGGAGCAGCAAGAGAGCGAGCAAGGGGCCTCCACATCTGCTGAAGCCACAGGGGAAGCACCATGTAGGAGCACGCGTAAGAGGAAGATAAAGCACAAGTAGTCACAAGGGTAGTCACTTAAGTGCTGTGTTGTTTTGTTTTTGGACCAGCCATCATTGTGATTGTATTATAAAGTGTTTTGATGGCAAACTGTTGAAGTTTGTGGACTGTATCATTTCACAAATGGGACTTTCATATTGAGGGCTCAGGGCGCCTTGCGATTATCAGAATGGTGGTCAGAGTGATAGGATTCTGTAGGTTCTTCTCCATTGTCGATGATCTGGTAAGAAGGAGTGAGACTAAAGTGTTTGATTGTGCAGGCTAAGCAAATCTGGCCAGGATGAGTGTGTTCCTTGCATCACAGGCAGCAATATAGTGGCGCTCTGGCATCTACTGGCCTGTGCATCTTCAGGTGGGTGACTAGCAGCTTGGCGCTCCTGTTGATGTTCCTGCTGTTGGTGTTGCTGTTGCTCATTGTTCTGCTGCTGCCGCGGCTGGTCTTCATCCGAATCTGATGTCCAGGAGAAAAGGAATTAAATGGTCGCCATGCTTCTGGTATATGCCTCAACTGAGGAAGCGTTCAGTCAAGGTGGGGAGAGGGGTTTCCAAGGAGGTCACACTGGAGATGGGTGTCAGGCTCCAAACTTCCACAACACTGAGTATGCCTGCTAAAAGTTTCCCGAGACCTTTTGTAAATCCATGTTGACTTTGTCCGATCCTGTCACTGTTTTCCAAGTGCTCTGCTATTACGTCTTTTATAATGGACTCTAGTATTTTCCCCACTACCGATGTCAGGCTTACCAGTCTATAATTCCCCATTTTCTCTCTACCAACCTTTTTAAATAGTGGGGTTACATTAGCTATCCTCCAATTCATGGGAACTGTTCCAGAGTCTATAGGATTTTGGAAGATGACCAGCAATGCATCTACTATTTCTAGGGCCACTTCCTTAAGTACCCTAGGATGTAGATTATCAAGCTCTGGGGATTTATCGGCCTTAAATCCCATCAATTTCCCTAACACCATTTCCCTACAAATACTGATTTCATTCAATTCCTCCCTCTCATTAGACCCTATGTTCCCCGACATCTCTGGGGAGGTTATTTGTGTCCTCCTTTGTGAAGACAGAACCAAAGTATGTATTTAATTGGTCTGCAATTTCTTTGTTCCCCATTATAAATTCCCCTGATTCTGACTGCAAGGGACCTACGCTTGACTTCACCAATCTTTTTCTCTTCACGCATCTATAGAAGCTTTTACAGTCAGTTTTTATGTTTCCTGCAAGCTTACTCTCATATTCTATTTTCCCCCTCTTAATTAATCCCTTTGTCTTCCTTTGCTGAATCCTAAACTGCTCCCAATCCCCAGAGAGCTGTGGAGGCTGGGTCATTGAATATATTTAAGGTGGAGATAGACAGATTTTTGAACGATAAGGGAGTCAAGGGTTATGGGGAGCGGGCAGGGAAGTGGAGTTGAGGCCAAGATCAGATCAGTTATGATCTTATTGAATGGCGGAGCAGGCTCGAGGGGCCAAATGACCTACTCCTGCTCCTACATCTTATGTTCCTATGTTCTGATGAGCCCACCTATCCACTGTATTCCCTTGGTGCGTTTCTAATAACCCTGAATCCCATTTGTTGATAAGAACCTGTCTAGTTCCTTCTTGAAACCCATTCAGGTTTCTTGTTCCATTATCCCGTGCTTTTAAAATCATCTAGCTGTTTGATTTAGGTGCCTGCATGGCCCAGTGGTAGCACATATTCTAAGCTGACAATTCAGTGCCGTACTGAGGGAGTGCTGCACTGTCAGAGGTGCCGTCTTTCAGATGAGACGTTAAACCGAGGCTCCATCTGTCCTCTCAGGTGGACTTATAAGATCCCATGGCCAGTATTTTGAAGAAGGGTAGGGGAGTTCTCCTGGGCCAACATTTATCCCTCAACCAACATCACTAAAAAAAACAGATTATCTGGTCATTATTTCATCGCTATTTGTTGGAGCTTGCTGTGCGCAAATTGGCTGCTGCGTTTCCTACATTGCAGCAGCGATTACACTTTAAGGAAGTGCTTCATTGGCTGTAAAGTGCTTTGGGATGTCCTGATGTTGTGAAAGGTCTATCAATGCAAGTTCTTGATGCACTACTGAGAAATTGGAGGGCGTAAATCAAAATTGCCTTGTGCTATTGTTTATCTGGTATCAACATTGGAAAGTTGGTCTTTGCTAAATTCAGCACCAACCTTTCAGTCGGTCCTTTATCCTTCAAATTGTCCTTGTAATGACCAGACCCTAAACTATTCACCCATTTTTGACGGCAGCACATGGATTGGATCTCACGGTGCAATATCCTCACTGTTTAAAAAAAAATCAGTTTGTTTGTGTTTCTAGGTGACACGTGTGAGCATGTTTGTCTATCAAGCTCCAATAGCTCACATTTGCAAATAGAAGACAATGGGGTAATAAAACCAAGTAATTTAATGTCGGGAGCAGGACAAGAAACAAAAAGGAGAATAAATCTCAGGATTCTCATCCAGGGTAATTTCTCACCTTGAAGAAGGAGCTGGCTTGACATCTGTTGTGAGGGCGGATTGAAGGTTATCGCCAGCAGCTGTCCAGTGAAGGGGCAGTGTTACTTGTGTCCATTGCTTCTTTCTTAGTATTACTAATTGGCATCTCATTCTACTCTCTAAAGTGTCTCGGGGCACTAACCATGTGAACAGTGTGTTACAAACCCAGGTTATCACAGAATCACAGAAACCCCACAGTGCAGATAGAGGCCATTTCGGCCCATCGAGCCTGCACCGACACATATCCCACCCGATCCCCGTAACCCCTGCACCAACACATATCCCACCCTATCTCTGTAAGCCCACGTATTTAATCCCCCCTAACACTAAGGGTCAATTTATCATAGCCAATCAACCTAACCCGCACATCTTTGGACTGTGGGAGGAAACCGGAGCACCCGGAGAAAACCCACGCAAACACGGGGAGAATGTGCAAACTCCACACAGACAGTCGCCCGAGGCCGGATTCGAACCATGGTCTATGGCGCTGTGAGGCAACAGTGCTAACCACTATGCCACCGTGCATCTGGGGAGAATCCTGGCGCTAAACTGGGGAGGCAGTTCCCAAACTAGTCATTCTCAATGTCAATTGAAAATGAAAGTTCTTTAAACTTCCAGGGAGTGAAGGGTTAACACTGTGCTGATTGGTTGTGAGTTCCAACACCTGTGATTGAAAGAAGATCCAGTTGTTTCTCGGCAAGCCGTGTGGTAATGAGAGTTTGGGAGTTAAGTACTTCCAAAATAAAGCCTATTATATCCCAAGTTAATTACTGTACCATTAATGTGCAGCCATTCTGTTTGTTAAAGTGTTATTTAGACCCACTTGTGCCTCAGTAGTCAGTGATTATTCAACAGGTTTCACATTCTGCACGTGTGTGTCTTGGTGCCACCCACAATTATCAACGCGTGCTATTATTTTATTTTGTCTTGGTGTATAAATGGGGCGAGTCACACAACACGGGTCACCATCTCTGATTGGACGTATTCCTGGAGCTTTCATCACGTGACCTGCTGGATCCAACCGCCTTTTTCCCTCGTCTCCAATATTTTTATAATAAATGAATGAAAGTGGTCAAAGAAAATGGAAAAAAAATCATTTTCTTTAATGCCTTGTTGACTTTTATCCCAGGTTTGCTCACAGCTGCAATTGGGAATGGGAGCATTGTGGTTATGTTACCAGACTAGCAATCCAGGGACAGACTTAGATTAAACAATCGGTGAGACGTGAGTTCAAATCCCACCACATGGCAGCTGGGGAATTTAAATTCAGTCACGTCAATAAATCTGGAATAAAAAGCTACCATCAGTAATCATGACCACGAAACAATTGGATTGCGCTAAAATCCCACCTTGTTCACTAATGTCCTTTAGGGAAGGAAATCTGCTGTCCTTACCCGGTCTGACCTTTAACTGCCCTCTGAAATGGCCGAGCAAGTCGTTCAGTTGTACCAAACCACTACTGTGGGAGCATCTTCACCTCACGGACTGCAGCGGTTCAAGAAGGCGGCTCACTACCACCTTCGCAAGGGCAATTAGGGATGGGCAATAAATGCTGGCCTTGCCAGCGAAGCCCACATCCCATGAACAAATATCAAAAATTCCAGGAGATTAAATTCCTGGAGACTCCGGTACATCCTGCAGAGTTGGAAACCCAACACATGACTCTGCCTCAGTACATGCCAAGTGTTGTCTTGTTTCCCCCACTCAATTCTTCAACCCGAGCCCCTCCCCACTAGTATTTGTTTTTGTACCAATTCACAACTTTGTTGTTTAATTGTGTTTGTAGGAGTTCCTTGACGTGGCCTGGGACTTTGAAAGTGCCACTGGTGTTTTAGTGACTGAATAAGCCCAATCCAGGTTTTACTGACTGGGGGATTTGTCAATTTAGTTACTGGAACTTTGGGGATCACATGACAGAATTCCACCAACTTATAACTCCATCCACTGTAACTTTCAGAAGGGAATTGTGTAAATGCTTGAAAAGGAAAAATTTGCTGGTCTACGGGGAAAGAGCGGGAGAGTGGGGTTAATTGGATCGTGCATTCAAAGAGCTAGCAGAGGCACGATGGGCTGAATGGCCTCCTTCTGTGCTGTATGATCTTGACCAGTCCCTGAGAGGACATTACCAGTTACAGCGAGAGTTAGTGATTAGTTTAGATTGTCATGTGTTGGGAGTTGGAGAGCAATTGGCCAGAGGTTTTTCCTGAATTGGCCATGTTTCTTTGTCTGTTTCCAGAGATAGCGTAACTGGTAGGTGGGACAGCAGCATGTGAGATCATACTGTCTACTGGATGGGGTGAGCTTAATGGGCCTGATAGTCTTCATCTACTTTTGTATATCTTTTTGTATGTTTGTATGTGCAGACTGGGGAATCAATCTGGGTCCCACCTAGTGTGTGGCTCAAAGAATTCACCCAGTCAGTAATTGAGCCCAGGGACAATCAGAACTCATCTCTTCCCCTTTCTGTTCCCTTCAATGATCCGTGCACAAATCAGGAGACACACAGTAAGTTTGTTCATTTTCAATCCACGTTTATTTTCAGATGTTAAACTTCTCACATTTCAGTTATTGAAACATGACTTGTAATATACGAAATGTGATCTCCTGGGAGAGGCGAAAAACCAGACATAAAAACCCAGGCCAATTTGGGAAAAAAATCTGGGAAATTCCTCTCCGACCCCCTTAGGCGATCGAAACTAGTCCAGGAGATCATTATGGTCCAAATATTCTGAGACAATTACTTTCTCACTTCAACTCTGCTAACATCAATTGAACACAGTCCCCGGGAGCCTGGTCTTCAACAATCTCCAGTCTAGTTCTGTAGCAGCAGTCACAAACCCAATATTCAGCGATGACGAGAAACTGGTTGGCAGGTTGTCTAGAGTTCCCATTTCTGTCATTCCAGGTTGAATGAAAACTGTCCCCAATCTTTTCTTTAAAGTGTTAACTGTGACATCGTTTAATTTGCTGGGAACATCCATTCCTAAACATTGACAGGCCGAATTGGGGGTGGAATGTGGATCTAATTACCGGGATGCATCGGCACAATTTGCCTGAGGAAAATCTCTTACGGCGTGACCTTCCCTGTTAAGACATTTTGTTAAGACGTCCTAACTTTGAAGGGCAAACCCACTTGTTTTTCCCCTCCCTCCCCGACTCCCGTGCCGTGTTAACTTTTAGCACACCCCAGAACCCAGTTTGTTGACACCCAAAGACAACCCAGAACGAGGAAAAGACATACCAACACTCCCCACTAGACCCAAGAGACAACCAGGTGGGTGGCAAATGCCGCGTCACTTGAAGAATGAAGAGGAGCTTACAAGGGAGCAGCTGACACGGGAACAGCTGACAAGGGAGCTGTGATCTTCATTCAGGCATTCTGCACACACAGCTGGTGACTAACCAAGTAGTACTGAGGACGAGGAAGGTGGAGGTACTTGTATGGGAACAGAGGCTTAAATGACCAGGACAGACACAATAAAGTGAGCATTACCCATGAGTGCCGCACTGCTGGTATACCCTAATCTGACGGGCATTCCATCTCAACTGCCAGGCCATCAATCAGAAGCTGGCAGGACCCAAATCCAGATCCTGACGGTTCAGCTTACTGTTTGGATCTGGCGCTGGCACCCGTGAATAACACCCACTTTGATCTATTTGTCCTGGGAGCCGGAGAATCTGTTTGCTTGCAGGTACGGTCCACCCTTCTCACCCTGAGTACCAGTTGGACAGTGCCCAGCAGTGTGTGGAGGATGTCAGAATGAAAAATTCCCTAAAAAAGGTAGGGTCCTCTATACTCTAAAAATGACTTGGATTTCTCCCGTGGGCTCCTGAAATCAAAGTGTGTATTCAACACCCGGGTATCCCTGAAGCACGGTTTGTGAGGTAACTAAAGGGTTAACCAGAACCACCACCTGCTGCAATTTCCTGGAGCATCCTGGAGATCAGGCAACCCTGAGCAACAGAATCCAGAAACAAAAGCACGAAAGACTATCGGGCCTCCGCCCCGACAGCCTGAGGTCCTCCAGCAGATTGGTGATTATCCGGTGATGCGAGCAAGTCGATCGACCTGGTAAACCCCCCAAGTCCTGAAGTGTTCTGGACTACCTCAGTGTGGATCATCCACTAGTTAGGGTGGACTACAGAGCAGCTGAGTGTGCCGACTGTTGTGTTGTCCGCCCCGGGCCAAATGTGGCACCAAGAGTGTCACCCCGTCGTTCAAGCACCAATGGGAAGCAACGCGTCATCTTGACAGAGGGAAGGAGGGTCCCACCCTGTTTATTGACTTACCGGACCCTTGTCATATTGTCTGTCTGCAGACGCACTAACTTACCCTGCACCGAGTCTGAAAGTGGAAATGTCCTATTATACCGTTCACACCCCAAGCCTGTTGAAATGCCAAGTGAAATCACTGGCCGAGAAGACCATTCATCCTGTGGATACATTACTGGCAGAGTGATGGTCATCCAGAAGGCTCAACTGGAGAAATATCCCCAGCAGTTGAGCCTTCTGGATGACGATCACTCGCTCTCAGTGTGGATGGTAGAAGACCTGCCAGTATGCCCACTAGTAGATGGTTCCTCTGATGGTCAAACCAAACATCCAGAGTGATCCACTTCCACAGGGAAGTACTGGAAATAGCCCACCCACACAACTCTGAGGTGGGCTATCCAGGCATGATCACTGCTGGGGGAGGTGGAGCTGGACAGGGTCTCGAAGGTTACTTGTTGCGAACTACCTGCATTCCAGGTCCTAATCTGGAATGACGGGCTAGCAAGATACAAAGGACATCGTGCTCCGGATAAAGCCTTGACTAGGCTGGTGGAGGTGAATGGATTGGTGGTGGCGAGTGGATGGTGGTGCTGAATGGATTGGTGATGGTGAGTGCGTTGGTGATGGTTAGTGGCTAGGTGGTGAGTGCACTGATGTTGGCGAGTGGAAGGGGCCTATAGATGGGGTGGGCTAAGCTTCAAAGTGAGCAGTGCCCCCTCACCCTTGTGTGTCAACTCGGGAATGCCTGAAGGTTCTGCTACAGCAGATCCTCCACTTGCTCGCCAAAGAAGCCCTCGGCACCAATGGGCATCTGCAGAACCTGAAGGATCCCCAAGGTGTGAGGACAACCTCAGTGGTGATGCAAGATCCACTGGACGATAGATCCTGCTCCTACATTGAGAGCACCCACACAGTCTGCTGCTGCAGCAGATGCTCTCTGAAGGTGGTCCTCTCTGGCAGGGTTTGCCCCCTCAACTCACCTGCTGGTCAGTGAAGCCAGCCCCAGTGGATATGATGGCAGGGAATTCGGGATATGCGCCAAACCCTGCAGGAAGGTCCGCCAGACTCACATGTCCCACCATTTGGATTCTGGGGGGTGGAACAGGACTAGTTTCCTGGGCAGTTCCCTTCCTTCTGAGGCTTTCACGACTGAGGTTTGCCAGCTGTACCAGCGAACCTTAAGTTGTGAGGCAGGGTGGCGGGGCTGTCTACCTTGGCCATAACTGGAGCGCGCCTATCAAATCCGCCCAAACCGCCTTGGAAATTGGGAGGGGAAATCCAACAAAGGTCGATGCCTGAGGCCTTTGCAAGACCCCAGGTAAAGACTCAACCCCCACAAGTGATGGGACTTCCAGAACTCACAGTTTCAGACTCGAAGTCACCCTTGTTTTGAATACATGGAAAAGCCTCAACGCACGGAGGCCGTGGTCGACTCGGGCTCCCAGTTTGGTTTCTGGAGTGCACGCACCCTCCCTGGGAGTGCCTCTCGAGTGTAGTAGGGAGCGGCTGAAGGTGGGTCCACAGTGGTGGGTGGGAGCCACAGATCTATAAATAGAGATCTGCGGCTGCACTCACCAAAGTGGACATCACCCGCAGCATAGGTGACCCTGTGTAGGGTCGAGTCCACCGAGGGTGGTGCCCCCAAATGAGCTGGCGCCAACTGGAGACCAATGTCCCGGGGCTGCGTTGGTGTCACCAGAGGGGACGGATGCCTCTAGTGAAGGACACACCAACTGTAGCTGGTGGCGCTTGGGGGAACCAGCCTGATTCTGGCCCCAGTAGGAACGGACACCTCCGAACCAGCTGGTGCCAGAGGAGGAC
The DNA here is from genome assembly GCF_052327205.1 of Somniosus microcephalus. Lineage (NCBI taxonomy): Eukaryota > Metazoa > Chordata > Chondrichthyes > Squaliformes > Somniosidae > Somniosus > Somniosus microcephalus. The sequence goes on along the minus strand of NC_140988.1, from coordinate 372,327,874 downwards.
TCTTCCTCTATCCTGGGAGGCCTCGATACAAGTGGTACCGGGGTTTCACCCGATGTTGTTGACTGGGATGGATTGGCTTTAACCAGCTCGTCCCATTCCACATCATCGCGGCAACAACCGGAGCGTCCACCCTTGAGACTTTCCTGTTCAGTCCCAACAGTTGGACCACCGGTCGACATCGGTCGGAGAGGACTGTATGGACTGGGCCCTATCCAGTGCCAGTGCAGTTAACCCCGAGCAATGCCGAACTGAGCCTGGAGTTGGAGCAGGGTTGGTGCTTGATGCCGATGCGGGGACCTGAGTGCTGGACGTGAAGGTCCAGCCCAGGGGAGAACTAGGGAGGAGGGAGAGAGGCGTGGGAAATCTTTTAAAATTGGAAAGAAACGTGCCAGAAGGGAAAGAGTTGGTTTAACACCATCTCCAATCATTGGCTGCACATTTAAATGGATCTGTTATTGGCCGTCAATTAAAGAAATTAAAAGATGTACAGTTAATACTAAAGAAATGGATGGGACACAGAGGGATGGGCGTGAGGGGTATTTCAGTGTTGCTGTTTCCTCCTTTGTAGTATCTCTGCTGGCATTGATGTGATTTTGGTCAGGACGTGTGATCCAGTTGTCTTTGTGGTTTTGTTACTGACAACTTTAGTCTGTTGGTAGTTTGATGAAACCGTCCATTTCCTCTCACTTATCCTGACACCAACCGTGTACCTGTGGCAGAAGAAGAAATGACAAAAATCACTGGATTGCAACAAGGACGACGACGGCAGTTTATCGCGCCCCTTGTATAATAAAATATATAACCTGAAAAAGGATTTATCAAATTCCCTTTAAAAAGTCAACACCTGGGCCAGCGTCGAGCTGTGAGGGCAGGTACCAAGCTCGGTCAAGCCAGCTCCAGTGGCATTACTGCCCAGGAGTACATTCTTCGAGTCTTAACCCTGCGCTCTCAGTACTGGTGAACACTTTGAGAAACTGATTATTCAGTTGTTCACTCTCCCTGTCAGCCTCTCTTATTTAGACCCGTTCATTCAACACCAATCAACGGTTTCAAGAGGGACACTCTTGACCTTCTTAAATGGTCGGGCTGAGCTGTACCACAGACTATCCCCGTGTCCAGGACAAGTTGATCAGAACAACCAGCATGTACTGACCTGCTTCCAGTTTCCAGGATTCGAGCCTTTATATCTGCACGGATTTTGCTGTAACTCACTCGGACTTTCACGGGGAATGATACAAGCAGGGACTACAGCTCCAAACACAGTTAGTCACAGTCAGTAAATAGTTGTCTACATTTACAGAGCAGGGAGTGAGCATTAAACTCCAGGACTGGGAGGAGCTGGTCAGTCAGGAGCTGAGAGTGGGGCTCAGTAACCATCAGTAACCAGGCTCCGGGACCCAGGCTACCTATGAGCAACACTATGGAAAAACTACCAATAACAAACTGAACTATTCCACCCGACTGTGCATCAATATTACAGTATCTGATAAACTTCATATTGCTCATTATGGCTTTCACTAATAATACAAGATAAACAGGTTAAGACATAGAAACATAGAAGATAGGAGCAGGAGTAGGCCATTCGGCCCCTCGAGCCTGCTCCGCCATTTAATGAGATCATGGCTGATCATCCAAATTCAGTACACTGTCCCTGCTTTCTCCCCATATCCCTTGATTCCTTTAGCCTTAAGAAATATATCTAACTCCTTCTTGAATATATTTAATGAATTGGCCTCAACTGCCTTTAGTAGTAGAGAATTCCACAGGTTCACCACTCTCTGGGTGAAGAAATTCCTCCTCATCTCTGTCCTAAATGGCTTACCCCTTATCCTTAGACTGTGACCCCTGGTTCTGGACTCCCCCGCCATCGGGAACATTCTTCCTGCATCTAGTCTGTCTAGTCCTGTTAGAATATTATAAGTTTCAATGAGATCCCCTCTCATTCTTCTAAACTCCAGCGAATATAAGCCCAATCGACCCAATCTCTCCTCATACGTCATTCCTGCCATCCCAGAAAGACAAACCTGTCATAGTTCACAGACTTCTGTCCACGCTGCTGGTTGATGATGTTTCAATTGTTCGTGTTGTCTTCACAGAGCAAAGCTGTTCAGATGTTCGAGCCGACCGCATTCAGTCCTAGACAGAAAAGCCAGTTAATCAGAGTCAGCTGCCTCACATTTATCTAGTTTACAAAGCTATTGTGATGTCTCATCTCAGTGTGATGCGAAGTGTGAGGGTGAGGCTTACTCTGCGATGTCACGGTTTGACCCGTCCAATTAAAGGGGCCTTACCTTGCTCCCATATTTGGTAAAAACCTTTGGGCTTAAGTTACACTGACTTGTTTCACTAGAAAGCAATAACAGGTTTCCATGTGGGTACGAGCCAGACCACAGGGTGTGTGGGCGATGGGCAGTGATGGCATTGTTTGCCTTCTACCAATTGTGTTAAGTAATTGCATATATTTAAAGCAACAGGAGTAGGCCATTCAGCCCCTCCAGCATTCAATTAGACCATGGCTGCTCTGCACCTCAAATCCATTTACCTGTCTTTCATCGATATCCCTTGATCAACTTAGGAACAGGAGGAGGCCATTCAGCCCCTCGAGTCTGTTCTGCCATTCAATTCAAGCATGGCTGACCTGTATGTTAACTCCATTTACCCGCATTGGTTCCACATCCCTTAAAACTCTTGCCTAACAAAAATCTACCAATCTCATTTTTGAAGTTTTCAATTGACCCCCAGCCTCAATAGATATGGGGGGAGAGTTCCACAATTCCGCTAGCCCTTGGGAGAAGAAGTGCTTCCTGACATCACATCCCTGACCAGGCTAACTCTAATTTTAAGCTCATGCCCCTTTGTTCTGGATTTCCCCGCCAGAGGAAATAGTTTTTATCGATCTACCCTACCATCCCTTTGAACATCTTAAACACCGCAATTATATCACCGTTTAATATTCTGTACTTGAGGGAATACAAGCCCAGTCTCTGCAACCTGTGCTCATAATTTAACCCTCTGGAAGTCCACACATAAAAGATCCAGAGACACTCCCTTGTCCATGTTACTGACCTCCTCCGAAAGGTTATTAGATCAGTCAGACAAGACCGGCCCTTCACAAATCAATGCTGACTCTCATTGACTACCTATGAGCAATGGCATGGGAGGTCTACAAATGATAAGTGGTTATATAGAAACATAGAAACATAGAAGATAGGAGCAGGAGGAGGCCATTCAGCCCCTCGAGCCTGCTCCGCCATTCAATGAGATCATGGCTGATCATCCAAACTCAGTACCCTGTCCCTGCTTTCTCCCCATAGCCCTTGATCCCTTTAGCCTTAAGAAATATATGTAACACCTTCTTGAATATATTTAATGAATTGGCCTCAACTGCCTTCTGTGGTAGAGAAGTCCACAGGTTCACCACTCTCTGGGTGAAGAAATTCCTCCTCATCTCAGTCCTAAATGGCTTACCCTGTACCCTTAGACTGTGACCCCTGGTTCTGGACTCCCCTGCCATCAGGAACATCCTTCCTGCATCTAGTCTGTCTCGTCATGTTAGAATTTTATAAGTTTCAATGCGATCCCGTCTCATTCTTCTAAACTCCAGCGAGTATAAGCCCAATCGACCCAATCTCTCCTCATACATCATTCCTGCCATCCCAGGTATCAGTCTGGTAAATCTTCGCTGCACTCCCTCCATGGCCAGAACATCCTTCCTCAGATAAGGCGACCAAAACTGCACACAATACTCAAGGTGTAGTCTCAACGAGGCCCTGTACAACTGCAGCAAGACATCCTTGTTCCTGTACGCGAACCCTCTCGCTATGAAGGCCAAAATACCATTTGCCTTCTTAACCGCCTGCTGCACCTGCATGCTTACCTTCAGTGACTGGTGTACAAGGACACCCAGGTCTCCTTGCACTTCCCCTTCTCCCAATCTATTGCCGTTCAGATAATAATCTGCCTTCCTGTTTCTGCCACCAATGTGGATAACCTCGCATTTATCCACATTATACTGCATCTGCCATGCATCTGACCAATCACCCAACCTGTCCAATTCATACTGGAGTTTCTCGGCATCCTCCTCACAGCACACATGCCCACTCGGCTTTGTGTCATCTGCAAACTTGGAGATATTACATCTAGTTCCCTCATCTACATCATTTATATATATTGTGAATAGCTGGGGTCCTAGGACCGATCGCTGCGATACCCCACTAGTCACTGCCTGCCACTCGGAAAAAGACCCGTTTATTCCAACTCTTTGCTTCCTGTCTGCCAACCAGTTCTCTATCCAAGTCAGTACCTTGCCCCCAATCCCATGTGCCTTAACTTTACATGCTTATCTCTTACGCGGGACCTTATCGAAAGCCTTCTGAAAGTCCAAATACACCACATCCACTGGTTCTCCTTTATCTATTTTATCTATTTTACCAGTTACATCCTCAAAAAATTCCAGTAGATTAGTCAAGCACTTGGAAAACAGTGACAGGATCAGAAAAAGTCAACATGGATTTACCCTGGCGACTAACCTCCTCCTTGGCCGTAGCCCTCCTCTCCTCTACCGTAGCCCTCCTCTCCTCTACCGTAGCCATGCTCTCCTCTACGGTAGCCAGTCTTACCACGGAGGCAGCAATCATATCCACGTAGGTAGCCATCCTGTCCGTGTTCATGCGTTCATGCGCCACTGACTCCACAAAGGCTCTGCTCATGGTCGCTATGGGCTCCTCCATTCGCTCCACACTCGCAGCGACCCTGGAGACAAAACTTGCCAGAGACTCCTGCAACTGTGCATGGAGTTCCATCACCTCTGATTTTATGGATGGACCCAGAGGCAGAGGGTCGACATGCAGCTGAGCCGAGCTGGCAGAGTCCTGCGCCCTCTGACGAGGACTCTCCACTACTGTCCCTGTCTCCACATTCTGCTGATGCTCACTTGTGAGCTGTGATACACCAGGTGACAGCACTACTCTATGTCCCGAAGGTCCCCCCGAGGTGTGAATATCTGCGCTGGTGCTGGGTGCGCTTATTTCTGCTGACGCTGCGCTCTCAGATGTTGCAGATTCCTCTGAGAAGTCTGGAATCTCAGGCTCTTCCTCCTGCACAGTGGGGACGGGGGCTCTCGATGGTCCTGTGGGGGAGGAATGGAAAGAGTTAGAGATGTGATGCCAAGGCTACATGCACATTGCATTTTGCAGATGATCATAAGTCCATATGATGTAGCTTCAGAATCATTATCAGCGACTCATGCAATGTCAATGAGAGAGATGGAAAACTATTCTGTCACCAGCTTGTGTGGGTGCACCTGTCTGTCCTCCCCCAACTTCCACCTCTGTATCATCCCCGACAATCTCCAGGACGGCTTCCTCCCTGGGGGTGTGCTGGGCTAATGAGGGTGGCCCTCCTCCTGTCCTGGCTCGCTCTCTCCTGTTATGAGCTCTCTTTTCCTGCAATGGAGACAAGTGGAGGTTGAGTGAGAATGAGGGAGTGAGCGTAGAGATTGCATAGCATTGATACTTAGAAGGAGACAAAGATGGAGTGAGGTTGCAAGACCAAGGGCCCTCCCTGTGTGTAGTCAGTTGTGTTCAAAGCATCAGAGTGATAGGGAGTGTGAGGGCTGCATGGTGGAATAGTTATGTGAATGTGAGCATAGAGAGAGAGGGAATGGCTAAGAGTGCATAGAAACATAGAAACTAGGAGCAGGAGTAGGCCATTCGGCCCTTCGAGCCTGCTCCGCCATTCAACGAGATCATGGCTGATCATCCAAACCCTAGCACCCGGTCCCTACACCGACAGCCATCCCACCCAAGCCCTATCACCGTAACCCCACGTATTTAATCCCCCCCTAACACTAAGGGCCAATTTTTTATCATGGCCAATCAACCTATCCCGCACATCTTTGGATTGTGGGAGGAAACCAGAGCACCCGGAGAAAACCCACGCAAACACGGGGAGAATGTGCAAACTCCACACAGACAGTCACCCGAGGCCGGATTTGAACCCGGGTCCCTGGCGCTGTGAGGCAACAGTGCTAACCACTATGCCACCGTGCTGCCCTGATGTGGGTGTGAATGTCAAGTGGGATGTGGAGGAAGAGATCGCTAAAGCTGAGTGCTGGTGAGGAAAGGCAATGGGGATCAGATTGAGGGTGATGGAAACTTCATACTTACTTTTCCAGTGCGATGAAGGTCATGGAATCTTCTCCTGCACTGCGTCCAGGTGCGCCGTGTGAGCCCCAAGGAGTTGACTTCCCTAGCCACCTGTAGCCACACAGCCTTGGTCTGACTGGGAGGCCTCTTCCTCCCTGAAGAAGGGAACAGGCCCTTCCTATTGGCCCTAGCCCCATCCAACAATGCCTGCAGTGATGCCTCATCAAATTTAGGAGATGATCTTGGCCTCCCGCTGGCCATTGTTCCTGCAGGTTCCTGTGCAATCAAATGCCAAAAGGTTGGCAGCCTGCAGAAGAAGCAAGGCTTGTTGCAGACCTTAAATGATGACGTCACTAAATGAGTGGGCAGAAATTTGGCAGATGGAATATAATGTTGGAAAGTGTGAGGTTATGCACTTTGGCAGAAAAAATCAAAGAGCAAGTTATTATCTAAATGGAGAGAAACTGCAAAGTGCTACAGTACAAAGGGATCTGGGGGTCCTGGTGCATGAAACACAGAAGGTTAGTGTAGTGTATGTGCTTTAAGTCAGAACTACTTTTTACAGCTCCTGTATACTGTAGTACCGGCAGTGACCACACCGGTATATAAGCTGTGCGCATGCCTCTGTACTCCAGTCTAGAGATGGCCCTCCTCCAGTAAAGACCTGTTGTTTGTTTATGTACAGCATCCGTGTAATTCTTTATCCACTGAACCACGGATCTAACAGTGGCGACGAGTGTTGATGCGAATCTACCTGCAACATTAAACAAAAAACAAAAAAATAGTCGAGTCCAGGAACACGGGCGTCGACCGCGAGCAACCGCCCAGCAGTCAGGCAGAGATCCAACTTCGCTGGGGAGGCTGTGGAGAGCCGGGCTTGGTTCCCCAGCCACGAGCAGTAAGAGTTCTGTGTCAAAAACTTATCCTGGCTGTTCAGCTGGCAAACCCATTTCTTTTTGCGAAACCATTATGCCTTTTACAATCCACAATTTCTTCCAAATCATGATTTCTTACAGGCTAGTGGCGCAGATGGTGGGATATGGAACTTGAACATTCATTCGCTCACCTTGACCAGTCACGTGAGGTCATGAAACTTTTTACAGCACTGGGTTCAGGTCCCGCAGACAACACTCATCGCACTGACAGCTTCAGCAGTCTCCTCTCACAGCCTTCTTGTGTCCGCAGACCTCCAGCCCCCGGCAGGTAGAGGACCTGAGGACATCTTTGAACCTCCAGGACCAAGGCCCCCAGTGCCGTATCAGAAAATCTGCTTGCCGTTTCCCTTGGCTGTTGGGCCATGGCTTTCTCCACAATGACAATGAGGGGTTTCTGCAACAAAGCACTTCCCCTGTATTAGTGCAGAGAGTCTTGGACAAATGTTGTGGACCACGAGACTCCACCCGATATTGGCCCCCCGAATCAGCACTAAGACAATCAGCAGCGCGTATAGCGCTGAGACCAGAGCTACAATCAATGGCCCAGAACTTGGTGTCGGGGGCTTGCCGCGCGTGCAAGCCCCCGATGTGCGCTCACCCTGCGCGCCGACATCTGAAACCTGGCCCGCAGTGGATTTCCTGTCAGTGGCCCAGTTCTGATGTCGGCGCGCTGTGCTAACCTGACCCAGCGGCGTAATTAGTGCGATGTGCCGGCTGGGATCAGGTGAGCACTGTTCAGCCAATCAGGGGAGGGGAAACTTCATTCATGAGTTTGAGAGTAAGAACTGTCAAACTCATGAGAAGTACTGCACCCCAAAACACTACTTAAACTTTAAATAACATTTTAAAAAAACACCCCAATCATTAAATTAAGTATAAATAAGTTTAAAAAAATAATTTAAACAATAATTTTTTTTTTTGAAAAAAATAAATTTTTAATAAAAAGGGTCTAAAACTAAACTTACTTTATTGTAGATTCTTTAAAATAATAAACCTGTGGAAATTTTTTTTCTAAATTGCACTAAAACACCACTTACCTGTAAAAATAAATACTTACGTGTGCTTTTTACAAGCGTAAAGACCGGAGGCCTTTAGACATGCGCAAATCCCCCAAAACAGAGGAAATCCAAGACGCACGCGCTGCCCCCTACAGCGCACGTGCTAGCCTCTTCACCTCTTGGGTTAGGGGAGAGGAAATGCCGGTTTTCAGCGCATGCGCTGTGCATGCTGAAAACCGGCATTTCCTCCGGCCAGACGCGTAAGTACCCCTTCCGTACTCACGTGTTTGGGGAGGAATTACTGCCCCATTATAATGAGCAGGCTGCACAAATTTTGCCTGCTGCCTGCACTACTTTGAACGGGCGTGGGCACATTGCACTGCCAGCGCCTGTTTTCAGGCCCTATCCAATATCTAGGCCTCTGTCTATTGCATTCTTAGCTTGATTCCCCACTCCTGTTTTTGAGGAATAGAGTCTGTTGGTATTGGATGGCCTTGTAGCTGTTATCATTTTAATCCAATGCCTTTGTATTGGAGCCAAGCTCAACTGAGAATGAGCCTACATTCCAGTCCCTTGTACTTTGTTCATCTTCTGATTAATCTGGTCCCACTGTTCTAATTCCGGTATTATTCCATTAAAGCAGTTCCAGGAGATCCCCAGAGCCTGTTGTCATTGTATTTATGGACAGGGGAGAGTCAGGTGTCACCTCAACCAACTCTCATCATTCCTAGTTTCAGAATGCATTGAACAGTATTTGCCAAATACAAATCCTGGGCGCTCTGACAATGCAGTAATTCAGGGACCTTTCCCGACTTTACAAAGCTTCCTGAAACTGTTCAGCACCATTATTCTATTTTTGGAGCTCCTATGTTACATCATTTCAGTCCCAGCCATCGTGTTGCTCTGGGCTCTCTGATGAAAAGGTATAATCACTGAAAACAGGCAAGAGGATAACAACAGAAAACGCTGGAAACACTCAGCAGGCCAGGCAGCCTCCGTGGAGAGAGAAACCGAGCTAACGTTTCAGGTCTGGGACCCTTCATCAGAACTGGAAAAAGCTGGAAATGTAACAGACAATAAGCAGGTGCAGAGACAGGGGGCGTTTAGGAGGGGAGGAAGGAATTGAAAGAACATACTGTGATAATGTTGCAAATGGGAATGGCAAAATCATACTGCATGAAAAAAGGGGGCAGGGATAATTATCTGAAATTATTGAACTCTATGTTGAGTCCGGCAGGCTGTAAAGTACCTAATCGAAAGATTAAAAACTCGAGGAACAGCACCTCATCTTTCGATTAGGCACTTTACAGCCTGCCGGACTCAACATAGGGTTCAATAATTTCAGATAATTATCCCTGCCCCCTTTTTTCATGCAGTATGATTTTGCCATTCCCATTTGCAACGTTTTCACAGCATGTTCCTTCAATTCCTTCCTCCCCTCCTAAACCCCTCCCCCTGTCTCAGCACCTGCTTAATGTCTGTTACATCTCCAACTTTTTCCAGTTCTGATGAAGGGTCCCAGACCTGAAACGTTAACTCGGTTTCTCTCTCCTCGATGCTGCCTGGCCTTTTGAGTATTTCCAGCGTTTTCTGTTGTTATTTCAGATTTCCAGCATCCGCAGTATTTTGCTATTATACAGGTAAGGGGATGGTCAGTTTTTACTAAATGAAGTGGGAGGCTATCAGTTTGTAATGCGTGTTAAGCCTGATGACAGGCTAAAATAAAGATAAAGTTGCTTTTAACATTTTTATTAATCCTGTCTTTTTATCAAAACACCTTTCTGTAGATCAGCAAATCCAACAAGGATTTTGAATACATTGATGCGAAGGATGAATCTACATCAAATTGGATGAGGTGAGGTAAGACTGATACCATATTGTGAGGATCACAAGATAGTAACGGATGAAGAAGATCATTTGTCCCATTTCATATGATCCATCCAGGATAATATCCCACCCAACAGCCAGTCAGCCTCTCATTCTGGGAAAACGAGCCAAAATTTTTAATCAGCTCTAGGCGTTAAATTCAGCAGGAACTCCGGGAAACCCGTATTTCTGGGTCGCTGCACCTCCCCCCGCCCCCCTGCCAGACACTCCCCCCACTCCCTCCCTGGAAATATCGGGGCCATTATCTTTCGTATCTACACTGAAGTGATTGGACCCCACTGAGTGTCCTCGCCTGATAGCATGTTTAAAGTTGATATTTGTCCATGGCTGGGGACATGTTCTCTCATTCTAACTCACTATAATAAAAAACTATTCATTCTGTATTCATTTTACAATTTAAAATTATTTTGGTCCACTTATGTGTATGTTTGTTATGTTCCAGATTTGTTAAATGTGCCAGAAAGGAGGAGGAACAGAACCTTGTAGCCTTTCATCACCGCGGCAATGTTTATTACAGGACCTGGAAGACTGTAGTCATTTCCTCAAACTCCCCGCCAACAGTGATACTCGGAGTGAGGTGACGTCAGTTGTAACTGTAAAGTCTGTGGGTTGTGCAGTTAATAAATACACAGACTTCAGAAGTAACAAACAAAACAGGTCTTTACTATTCGAAGGTCCGGGCGAATCTGCCCCAGCAATCCTGCTACAACACTTATATACTGGTGTGGTCACTATCGGTATTACAATATACAGAAGCCAAACAAATAGTGCCACACCTAAAGTAGTTCCCTTAAAGGTGAACGGTTACATTCAATAGTTCCCTTAAAGGTGAACGGTTACATTCAATAGTTCCCTTAAAGATAGACGGGTACATACACTACAATCCTCCCTTTTTAGCTTATTACTTACAGAGTCCCCGTTAAACATACATATCTTCAACTTCCTATAAAACAAATTACAGATATAATCTCGGTGGAGTCAATGTCATATAAAACAATTTACAAATATAATCTCGGTGGAAACAGTTCACAGGTCCAGTCTCTGCGGAAACAGTTCATAGATTCAGTCTCTGATCTTGACTCGTTCCGAACAACATTTCTTTGGTGTAGCCGGATTACCTGGCTAGCGTGACTCCTCCATAACCTTTTTCTTGACGTAACAGCTTGAACCTTCGTCCTGTTGAACCAGCAGTGCGGACTTTTACAACCAACTGGCTGTCTTGACATTTTCCAGTTTTTCAACTAATTTAGCTCCTTTCGTAATGTCCCGCCTGGAATGGTAGAAGTGCTAATATTTTAGACAGTTATTATCTTCTGCTTCTTCTTTTTCTTTTCTGCCTTTTTGAAACTCTCGGAGCTCCTTTCTCGGCTGCCAGCTGTAGCGCCACCAACTCTCTATGTTCCTTAGACCTTAAGTGCTTCCTCCGGATTTCAGCACTTTGAGAGTTTTCATCACAAGCTGGGCAGACCACATCCTCGTAATATTCAGTGTCACTCAACAGGTCATGGTAATATTCGGGTTCGTCCTGAGTTAGGCCAGCGAGAGAGACTTCTTCTTCCTCCTCACCCGTCAGGACGTTAGCTGACGGTGGTTCCTTCCCTAAACATCTTTCTTGAAAAGCCTTCTTCATGCATTCATATTCATCCCGCTCTTCCTGGGTTATCTGCCATTCCTTCACGACGGACCTCATTTGTGAGTTCAATACCTTCCTTTCCATCGGTAATTGCGTTATCAGGCCATTTAACCCTTCTACTGAAGTAACGGTTTCCACATTCTTCTGTTCACCTTGACGTGATTCAACGTACTTTTGGCATCCTTGTAAAATTTGTGTTGCCACCTCAGCTATCTCCGTGACTTTTGAGAGCTCCGAACTCGTTCCCCCTGAAGATTGAAGCTCGTGTTCAGATTGTTCCCCTTGCAGAGTCTTGTCCTTCAGCATATGAAGGAGTTGGCTGACCGTTAACTCTTCCCTGGGAACACGGTGGATCAGAGTCTTCTCCATTTCCTCCACCTCTTTCTCCAATACTTCCACCTTACGTTCCTCTTGAACTTTGGCTTTCAGCGCTCGGAAAAGTTGCGCCCTGATGCTCTCTAGTTCATGTTCAGGGACCATTCTTACAGTGTCCTGTTCTTCCACTGAAAGGATTCCCAGTTGAATCTGTTCTTCAAGTTGTTGAACCTCGGTCATTGCCGCCTCATATTTGTCTTGGGTGTCCTTCAATGTTTTTATAAGTTCTTGGACATCCTGTCTTTCATGCTCTGCCATGATTTTCACCTCTAATTTCTCATCTATGGATGGATCTCCTACCGATGAGTCTGTCTTGGCCTTGAGCTCATCAAGAATTTCCTGCAGCCTTTGGACTTCTTGCTCATGTTCAACCTTTAGTTGTTCATATGCTTCTCCTGAAACTAGCTTTTCGGAGGCTGCCGAGTTAACCCCCTCCAGAATTGTAGCCTGGGCCTGTTCATACTGTTCTTTCAACTTCTCACACTCTGCTTGTAAGGAGTCGTAGAGAAGAACTGGAATAAAATCCTGGCTCCCTGAAGATTCCTCTTCCTTTGGTTCATTCTGTAAATATTCTAGCTCCTGAACAGCATCAGGGGAATGTGATTGGTATTTGACCACGATGGCTCTATGGTCGCTCTCTGCTTGAGCTAGCTGTCTCTGTAGTCTTTCCAGGTTCTCCCATTCGGTGTCCCAGAACCTTTCCATATTTTTCATCTCTTGTACGAGACGGTCACTCAACTGTTCTAATTGTTGTCGTACTTTGACATAAGTTTGCGTCCGAGCTCGGTGTTCTTCCGTCGTGGATGAATCCTTTGCTTGAACAGGCTCAGAATTCTCTGTCAACCTGGAGTTCTGCTCTGCAGCTTTATTCTTCTTGGTACCATAAGTCCTTCTGCATGTCTTCATTTTCTTCCCCATCGTCGGCAAGTCCCTTTTAGCCTTGTCTTCCATATTCGACTTGGTCTTATCATCATCCATTTCAGAATCTGAGCTAATAGCTTGCACCGAGTCCTCCCTCATTATGGCTTTTAGGTAATGCCATTCCATGTCTATTTTCTTAATCCACTCCCGTCCTAGAAGTGGTGGTCCTCCCTCAGGTAATACGTACAAGTTCATTCTTGGGTGTTCTTTACCCCTATCTCTCACCTTGACTCTTATTTTCCCCACGGGGTATACGTTATGCCCCGTGTATGTCTGTAATACGAACTTGGTATTTCTTAAAGGTATGTGAGAGAATAGCCGGTGGTAGTCCCTTCGGTTGATGACTGATAGAGCTGATCCAGTGTCCAGCTCCATTCTTACTTGGACTCCAGCTATTTTTAGTATGACCCAGATGGCCTGTAGATCCGTTTCTTTACCCACATTGTGGATTCTCAGACTACCCAGCTCCTGGTTGTTTGGGTCTGAGTCTGAATTCTGTTCGTCTGAACTCTTCTCAGCCACCTTGTGTACCTTGTTGTACTTTTCTTGTGGTGGCTTCCTTTGATTATTGGTCTTTTTCCCGGACCGGCATAGCTTCGCGATGTGACCCAGTTTGCCACATTTCCTACACTCTTGGTTCTTAAACCAGCATTGATTCTGGTCATGCGTTGTCTTCCCACAACGGTAGCATTTTGTTGTGCTTGAAGTAATTTGGTCCACCCCGAGTGCCGCCGCCTTTAGTTGCATTTCCGCCGTTCCTTTCGCTGCGGCTTCGTGCGATGCAGCTATAAGGACAGCCCTGTCCAGTGTGAGGTCGTTCTCTTCCAGTAGTCGCTTCTGCGTCCCTTCTTTGGACAATCCGCATACGAACTTGTCCCGCAGCGCTTCTGTCAGATTCCCTCCGAACTGGCAGTATTTCGCTAGCCTACGCAGTTCGACCAAGTATTCCGCATTGCTTTCGTCTTTCTTCTGCGTTCTTGCGTAGAATTTGAATCCTTCAGCCAGCATCAGCGGTGTGGGGTTCAAGTGGTCCTTCAGCACAGCCACAATCTCTTCGAAGGTCTGATCCGCTGGTTTATTTGGTGCTATTAGATGCTTCAAGAGCCCGTATGTTTTTGTCCCCATCGAGTTTAGCAATGTTATCGCCTTGTCGTCTTCCTCTATTTTGTTGACTTCGCAATAGATCTCTATGCGTTCCACGTATGTGGCCCAGTCTTCTATTTCAGAATTAAAGTCGTTAATATTCCCTCGCTTAGGCATTTTTCTTCCCTTGGGAGCAGCACCAGTATTTCTTTAAGTATTCTTATTTATTTGTTTGTTTCTAAGATGGCGGTTTTCCCGTGAAATCGGCGGTTTCCCGCTCTTTCCTTCTCTCCCCGCCCACTTCAATGGCGGTATGTCAATCAAGATGGCGGTTTTCCCGCGAAAATGGCGGTTTCCCGCTCTTCCTTTCTCGCCCCGCCCACTTCAATGGTGGTTTCCCGCTTCTGGCGTCTTCTCCGCCTAATGGCGGCTTCCCGCGTTTCTTCTCGGTGGAAGGGGTACGCTTCCCCCACAGCGGACAGGTTCAGCCGCTGGCTGGCTTCCGCACAGCTCCCCTTACTCGGCTATGTCTTTTCCTCCCGCCCGCACGGCTCTACCGGCGCTGGGTACACCCCGTTAACGGAGGACAGTTCAGCCGCTGGACTGGCTCTCGCGCAGTCTCTCTCTCCGTACCCGGCTCTGTCGCTCTCTCACCCGCACGTTCGGTGCTACCGGCCCTGGGTACCCCGTTGGTGGAGAACAGTTCAGCCGCTGGACTGGCTCTCGCACAGTCTCTCTCCCCTTGCTCGGCTCTGTCTCTCCCTCTCCCGCACGTTCGGTTTTGCTGGCTCTGAGTACCCCGTTGGTGGAGAACAGCTCAGCCGCTGGACTGGCTCCTCGCAGTCTCTCTCTCCGCACCCGGCTCTCACCCGCACGGTTCCCGTTCGCCTCCCCAGCCCTCTCGCAGACCGGTGTTTCCCTCCCCGGCTGCGGCTGGGTTTCTCTTCCCGCGCCTACTCGCAGGCTCAGCGCTTTGTGGCTGCGGTTGCTGCCCGGATTTTTCCCGCCGATCGCGGTCCGGCTGTCACCCGACGCCGTTTGACCCGACTTTTGGCCGGCACAGCTCCCCCTCGACCGAGGTCGAGTGCTCTGCCCTTATCCTCCGGATACTTCTACACCTTCCCCTACTCACAGTCTCTTCGGCCGCCTTGTTTCTTGCTGGTCGGCTCACTCCGCACCGTGGCAGAAGGGTAGTCAGTGCCTGTTGCTGATACAGCTTTTGTTGTTAGTCTTCCTGCTTTCTGTTGTTGCAGCCTCGTGTTTTCTTTTGGTAGCACGACGAGGGCGGTTGCCTCTCTTCGACGCTCTTCGTTGCTTTTGGTAGTCTTGCCACAGGGTACGATTGGACTCGTCGCCACTGTAAAGTCTGTGGGTTGTGCAGTTAATAAATAAACAGACTTCAGAAGTAACAACAAACAGGTCTTTACTATTCGAAGGTCCGGGCGAATCTGCCCCAGCAATCCTGCTACAACACTTATATACTGGTGTGGTCACTATCGGTATTACAGTATACAGAAGCCAAACAAATAGTGCCACACCTAAAGTAGTTCTCTTAAAGGTGAACGGTTACATTCAATAGTTCCCTTAAAGATAGACGGGTACATACACTACAAGAGCGAGAGAGCGAGAGAGACAGAGAGAGCGAGAGAGAGAGACAGAGAGAGCGAGAGACAGAGAGAGCGAGAGAGAGAGACAGAGAGAGCGAGAGAGACAGAGAGAGCGAGAGAGAGAGACAGAGAGAGCGAGAGAGACAGAGAGAGCGAGAGAGACAGAGAGAGCGAGAGAGACAGAGAGAGCCAGAGAGAGACAGAGAGAGCCAGAGAGAGACAGAGAGTGCCAGAGAGAGAGACAGAGGGACAGAGAGTGAGAGAGAGCCAGAGAGTGCCAGAGAGAGCCAGAGAGAGCCAGAGAGAGACAGAGAGTGCCAGAGAGTGCCAGAGAGAGCCAGAGAGAGCGAGAGAGAGCGAGAGAGAGACAGAGAGTGCCAGAGAGTGCCAGAGAGAGCGAGAGAGAGCGAGAGAGAGACAGAGAGTGCCAGAGAGAGCGAGAGAGAGCGAGAGAGAGACAGAGAGTGCCAGAGAGAGCGAGAGAGAGCGAGAGAGAGGCAGAGAGAGCGAGAGAGAGCGAGAGAGAGACAGAGAGAGCGAGAGAGAGCGAGAGAGAGACAGAGAGAGCGAGAGGGAGTGAGAGAGAGACAGAGAGAGTGAGAGAGAGACAGAGAGAGTGAGAGAGAGTGAGAGAGACAAAGAGAGCGAGAGAGAGCGAGAGAGACAGAGAGAGCCAGAGAGAGACAGAGAGTGCCAGAGAGAGAGACAGAGAGAGTGAGAGAGAGCCAGAGAGTGCCAGAGAGAGCGAGAGAGAGCCAGAGAGAGACAGAGAGTGCCAGAGAGTGCCAGAGAGAGCGAGAGAGAGCGAGAGAGAGACAGAGAGTGCCAGAGAGTGCCAGAGAGAGCGAGAGAGAGAGACAGAGAGTGCCAGAGAGAGCGAGAGAGAAACAGAGAGTGCCAGAGAGTGCCAGAGAGAGCGAGAGAGAGCGAGAGAGAGACAGAGAGTGCCAGAGAGAGCGAGAGAGAGCGAGAGAGAGACAGAGAGTGCCAGAGAGAGCGAGAGAGCGAGAGGCAGAGAGAGACAGAGAGTGCCAGAGAGAGCCAGAGAGAGACAGAGAGTGCCAGAGAGTGCCAGAGAGAGCGAGAGAGAGACAGACCGGCTCACCGAGACCGAGACCGAGAGACCGGCCCAAAGACACAGTGAGGCTCGGGGACAGAGAGAGAGAGAGCGAGGTCGCGAGAACCAGAGAGAACGGTGTGTGACTCTGTCAACCGGAGCACGGGGCCTGAAGCCGGAGAAAGGCCCGAGGAACCGGGCCGAGCGAGGCACCGGAGAGAGGGAGAGCGAGCGGCAGCAGGGGTCGACCCAGACCGGGAGGAGCGGCCCGAGCCAGTCAGGGAGGCGAGTGGAGAGGTAGGGGTGCCGGATCGGGTCGGGCCTGGACAGCGAGCAAGCCCGGGGCCTGAAACCCGAGAAACTCCGGGGTCGGAGAGACTCGGCCGGGCCGGGACTGCACAGCCGAGCCGAGGGGCTGGGACCAGGGCAGAGGCCCGGAGAGCGAGCAAGCCCGGGGCCTGAAAACCGAGAAACTCCGGGATCGGAGAAACTCGAACAAACACCGGGCCGGGCGGGGACTGCACAGCCGAGCCGAGGGGCTGGGACCAGGGCAGAAGCCCGGAGAGAGAGCAAGCCCGGGGCCTGAAACCCGAGAAACTCCGGGGTCGGAGAAACTCGGACAAACACCGGGCCGGGACGGGACTGCACAGCCGAGCCGAGGGGCTGGGACCAGAGCAGAAACAGCCTGAGACCGACGCGAGGAGAGAGAGGAAAACTCCGGGTCCGGAGGAAAAAAGCTATACCTAGATCTACCTAAATTTAGTTAACCTAGAAAAAGAACAACAAACCCGAAGAAAAAAAAAAAAAAGAAAAAAAAAAAAAAAAAGGAATAGAAACCAGAGAGAAACGATAAACAACCCGAACCAGGAACCTGTGAGAGAGAGAGAGAGAAACTTTTAAGAGCAGCTATATCAAAGATGAACCCCTGAAAAACTCTCAATTTTGGACCTAAAAGTGGGATAAGGTGGAACACGACACAAAAAAGAGAAAAAAAGTTATCTACCTGAGACAAAACAAACGACTACAATGAGCAGGGAAATGAAATATCCTGAGCAATGCACAAAAAATAAAGGAAAGGAAAAACACAAGGACATAACACTAAAAAGTAACCCAGAGGTCCTCTACGTTGACTATACCACACACAAAGGGATTAAGACGAAGAACAACCTCATATTCTACACCGACTCCATTCCCTCATGGAAGGAGACTTTACAAAAATACTACGCATACGTCTCCAGCGAAGGTATTGGCAGTGGAGGCAGACTGAAAATATGTAAAGATGGAAATCTAGATAAAGATGACCCCCTGCTAACCATAAGCTACTACAACAAAAAAGGAAAGATCATGATACAGGGGAATGTAGAAAGTCTGGACTCCTTCGAAAAGGAATTCCCCCAGTTGAAAACTAAGGCAGACACAAATAGGACCAATGGACAGGAGGCAAAAGAGAATCGAACAGAGGATGATGAGAGCCAAGCGGAGGAAGAAGAAGAGAGTCCAGCAGAGACACACACCTCCCTGACCATCTCCACCCCCCCCACACCTCTCAACGCAAACAAACTGCTGAAAGAGAGTCTGTCCAAACTAGAACTCGAATTCAACGAATACAGAGAAACACAGACCAAGAACTGGACGGAGGAACTCAAACAGCTGAAAATGGAAAACGAGTCCACCATCCAAAATCTGAGAAAGACCGTAGAGGAACAAACAAATAAGATCAAAGAACTCCATACCCAACTAAACAAAATGACGGAGGCCGTAGAAAGGCTCAGCAGGCAACACAAACCTCTTAAGGTCCAAAAAACAACACACACAAGGACACAGAACCCGTCGGATGCCACCCCACACGAGGACACACCGAAAGCCACAAACCCCGCTCCTGCCACACAGCTCACCACAGAAACCCAGCCAACAACCAGCCCTCAGTTGAGTCCTGCCCAGACTACCGCTACCCAGTCCTCACACACAGGGACGCAGAACCCGTCAGATGCCCCCCCACACGAGGACACACCGAAAGCCTCAAACCCCGCTCCTGCCACACAACATATCCCAGAAACCCAGCCAACAACCAGCCATCAGTCGAGTCCTGCCCAGACTACTGCTACCCAGTCTGAAAAACCAGCCCCTCAGGCGGTCCTGCTGACCGACTCCAACGGAAAGTTTCTGGACCCCCAGAGGCTGTTCCCAGGTCATCAAGTCCTGAAAAAATGGTGCAGCAACACAGAACATGCAATGAAGATCCTGAACAAAGAATCCCTTGGAAGCCCCAAATGGCTTGTGATCCACACAGGCACAAACGACCTACGCACCCTACGGGAAGGCACTGCTAGGGCGGTGAGCAGGATGGCGGAAAAGGCCAGCAAGGAATTCCCCGAGGCGCGGATCGTGATCTCCACACTACTGCCCAGAAAGGACACCCCAGCCTATATAATCCACAACACCAACAGGGAGATCGACACGAGATGTTCTGTCTTCCCCAACGTCTACCTGGCCCATCATCCAAACATCAACACAAGGGACCTCTATGACGAAATACATCTACTCAAACAGCGGATGTGGGTCTTTGCAAAAAACCTCATAAACACTGCCAAAAGACGCAGCCCTCCCACCCCCTCTACCATTGGGAGCCGTAACCCAAACAGGACCACCAATGTCCCCCACCCCCCTTTACAAAACCAACAACAGAACCGTGCTTTTATACCTGACCCAAGACCCCCCTCTAGACCACAGACTGTAGACCAAGAACTGAGAAAGATCATGACGATGCTGAACAGCCTGATAGAAAGCCGGAGAAATTATTAATATTGTTATTTATCATTATCATTATTGTTATCTTATCAGTATTATTACTACTATTAGATAGATATATGTGCATGCCTCATGAAATTTATACTAAATCATCATTTAGCATTATAGAAAATAGTGTTTCCACACTCATCCCACAAAATAGGTCCATTTTATTTCGTTTTATTGAACTATATAAATGCGTTCTTTCCACATAAGCTGCTGGAATATCCAGGGCCTCCGCTCCTCAACTTTTGGGATGAAGAGTACAGACCCTGAATTCCTAAAAGCTATAAAAGACATTGATATAATTGTGTTAACAGAAACATGGTGCCAAAAGGACATGCCGACCCACTGTCCCCCAATGTACCATGAAATTATTGTGCCTTCAGTAAAGAACATTAAGACACGCAAGGGCAGAACCTCCGGGGGAATCCTGGTGTGGTATAAAGGAGAACTGAACAAACACATCTCACCGATAAAACAGGGAAAATCACACGTATGGCTAAAATTAGATAAAAATATAGGAATAGCAAAAAACGATGTTTACTTATGTGCGATCTACATACCTCCAATAGAATCGCCATATTTTGAAGAGGAGATATTTGACACTCTCCACATGGAAATCAGCCATTTCCAGGCCCAAGGAAAGGTGCTACTATGTGGGGACCTAAATGCAAGGACAGGATGTGAACCTGACTTCATAGACCCACAGGGCAACAACCATGTGTTTGGCCAGACCCCTCTATATGTCACACCAGCCATCGCAAACCGAAACAACCTCGATTGTGAAATAAATAAAAGCGGTAGGGAGGTAGTGCAACTCTGCCGAGCCTTAGGCCTGTACATAGTTAACGGTAGGTTCAGAGGGGACTCCTTAGGGAGACTCACATATTCCTCAACTCTTGGGTCTAGTGTGGTGGATTATACAATCACTGACCTGGACCCCTGCGATATCAACGCATTCACTGTCAGGCAGCAATCCCCCCTCTCAGACCATAACCAAATAAATGTGTACCTTAAACTTTCTGCCCAAACTACAGACACAAAAAAGGAACCCAGTAAGCTACATAAAATAAACCAGACATACAGATGGGCCCCAGACAGTGGAGATAAATTCATCACAGCACTAAATTCACCTGATCTCACAAGTAAAATTTCAAAATTTAAAGAAAATCTATATGAGATCACCAGAGATGGGGTAAACATGGCCATAGAGGATATAAATATGATCTTTCATGAGGCAGCTGTAAAAGCCGACCTCGTGAAACAGAAGAGGAAGAGTCACAAAAGACAAAATAAAAATAAGAAATGGTTTGACCACGAATGCAAAAATGCCAGAAAAGACCTGAGAAAAATATCAAACCAAAAGCATCGCCAACCAAACAATCCGGACCTACGTACTAGATACAATGAAACCCTCAAAAGATATAAACACACCATTAGGAACAAAACACAAAACTATACCCACAAAATACTAGAAGAAATTGAAAACTCCACCAACCCAAAACAATTCTGGGAAATGTGGAATAACCTGAGTACAACACAATTGCAAGCATTAC
Organism: Somniosus microcephalus; assembly: GCF_052327205.1. Classification (NCBI taxonomy): domain Eukaryota; kingdom Metazoa; phylum Chordata; class Chondrichthyes; order Squaliformes; family Somniosidae; genus Somniosus; species Somniosus microcephalus. The sequence goes on along the minus strand of NC_140988.1, from coordinate 372,306,886 downwards.
CAATCCAAGATGGCGACATCTGGAGAACACATTTTGAAAACCTCTACAAAGACATCCCAATAAACGAAACAAACCCAAGTCAACATCAGGTCACAGAAAAACTCCACACATTAGAAGCAACAATCAAAGACAACCAAAACCCTCTAGACTCCCCAATCACATGGAAAGAAATGGCCACAAAAACAAAATCTCTCCACCTAAAGAAAGCCTGTGGCCCAGACAACATCAAAAATGAAATGCTCAAGTTCAGCAATATGGAGATGCAGGGTGCGGTACTCAAATTATTCAACATCATATTACGTTCAGGCTGTTTTCCCGATATCTGGTGCCAAGGACTAATCTCCCCCATATATAAAAGCGGAAACAAATCAGACCCAAATAACTACCGCGGCATCTGTGTCAACAGTTGTCTAGGGAAGTTATTCTGCAGTATTCTAAATAGTAGATTACTTGATTTTCTTAACAAACATAATATCCTCAGAAAAAACCAAATAGGCTTTCTTCCAAAACACCGCACCGCCGACCATATCTATACCCTTCACACCCTCATTGAAAAACATATACACCAAACAAAAAATGGGAAAATATTCGCCTGTTTCATCGACTTCAAGAAAGCCTTTGACTCTATATGGCACGAAGGGCTCTATTATAAACTTCTTCAATGTGGAATAGGGGGCAAAGTCTATGACCTTATTAAATCAATGTATCTGAAAAACAAATGCGGGGTCAAAATTGGAGACAAACGCACCGATTTCTTCACCCAGAGAAGAGGCGTCCGGCAGGGCTGCAATTTGAGCCCGACCCTGTTCAACATATACATAAATGAATTAGCAGACATGCTGGAGCAAAGCGAGTCACCAGGTCTCCGTCTCCTGGATGGAGAAGTGAAATCCCTGTTCTATGCGGACGACCTGGTTCTGCTGTCTCCCACAGAACAGGGACTACAGCAACAACTAGACCTACTCGACAAATACTGCCAAAATTGGGCTCTAACAGTAAATCTAAAGAAAACCAACATCATGATTTTTCAAAAAAGGCCCAGATGTCAGGAAAACAAATACCAGTTTACCCTCAGTGATATCACTATAGGACACACTATGAGCTACACCTACCTTGGTCTAACTATTACAGCATCAGGGAGCTTCAGCATAGCAGTGAATGCACTAAAAGAAAAAGCCCGAAGAGCCCTATATGCAATAAAAAGAAAATTCTACAACATCCAAATCCCAATCAAAATCTGGCTCAAAATATTTGACAGCATAATCCTGCCCATTGCACTGTACGGTAGTGAAGTATGGGGCCCGCTAAATCACCAAAGCTACACTAAATGGGAAAAACATACAATAGAAGCCCTACATGCAGAATTCTGCCGAAGCATCCTTCGCACCCAAAGAAAAACGCCAACAAATGCATGCAGAGCCGAACTAGGCAGATACCCACTGATAATAAACATCCAAAAACGAGCACTAAACTTCCTAAATCACCTCAAATCTAGCTCCCCAGACACCCTTCATTTCAAAGCCTTTCAGACCCAAGAGCTAAACCCAGAAAAGAGTCCCCTGAGTCAGCTGCTACGGAAACTAAGTACTCAGCCGGACCCTGACCAGCCCCAGACCAACACAGCCGTCCAAACACCAATCCGAGTGAACCAAATCATTAAAAAATGCAAAGAAACCTACCTGGAACATTGGAACAAAATAACCGAAAGCCAAAGCAGATTAGAATGTTACCGGGCCCTAAAAAGAGAATATAAACTGGCAGACTACCTCACGACCATCAGAGACACAAAACAGAGACAGACCCTCACCAGGTACAGACTAAGCGACCACCAACTGGAAATTGAAAAAGGCAGATACAAGAAATCCTGGCAGCCTAGAGAGAATAGAATATGCGATCAATGTCTGGCTGGCGAGGTTGAAACAGAAATGCATTTCCTCCTAAAATGCGAAAAATTCAACACATCAAGAAACATATTATTCAACAAGCTAAGCCAAACAACCCCAGATTTCAAGGAATTGGATGATCTGTCAAAATTGAGATTAGTCCTAGGAGAAGGAGACAGACCATACCTTGGGGCCAAATATGTAACAACATGTCACAACCTGAGGACTGTTTAAAATTAAGACTGTTTAAAATTAATATTGAACGTACCAAATGAAGTACAAAGACTGTTTAAAATTAATATTGTTTAAAAGTAATATTGTATGTACCCAACAAATGTCAAATCGATTGACACCTACAGAATGTTGGAAAACTGTACCTTTTTGCTATGTAAGCTTTGGCAATATGGTTCTCTGTAAACTTTCATGCCAATAAAGCATTTTAATTGGAATTGGAATTGGAATTGGACAGAGAGTGCCAGAGAGAGCGAGAGAGAGACAGAGAGTGCCAGAGAGTGCCAGAGAGAGCGAGAGAGAGACAGAGAGAGACAGAGAGTGCCAGAGAGAGCGAGAGAGAGACAGAGAGTGCCAGAGAGTGCCAGAGACAGCGAGAGAGAGCGAGAGAGAGACAGAGAGAGCGAGAGAGAGACAGAGAGAGCGAGAGAGAGCGAGAGAGAGACAGAGAGAGTGAGAGAGAGACAGAGAGAGTGAGAGAGAGCGAGAGAGACAAAGAGAGCGAGAGAGAGCGAGAGAGACAAAGAGAGTGCCAGAGAGAGCCAGAGAGCGCCAGAGAGAGACAGAGAGAGCCAGAGAGAGCGAGAGAGAGACAGAGAGAGCCAGAGAGAGCGAGAGAGAGACAGAGAGAATGAGAGAGAGACAGAGAGAGCGAGAGAGAGACAGAGAGAGCGAGAGAGAGACAGAGAGAGCGAGAGAGAGACAGAGAGAGCGAGAGAGATACAGAGAGAGCGAGAGAGAGCGAGAGAGACAGAGAGAGAGACAGAGAGTGCCAGAGAGAGCGAGAGAGACAGAGAGTGCCAGAGAGAGCGAGAGAGACAGAGAGAGCGAGAGAGAGAGACAGAGAGAGCGAGAGACAGAGAGAGCGAGAGAGACAGAGAGTGCCAGAGAGAGCGAGAGAGACAGAGAGAGCGAGAGAGAGAGACAGAGAGAGCGAGAGACAGAGAGAGCGAGAGAGACAGAGAGTGCCAGAGAGAGCGAGAGTGCCAGAGAGAGCGAGAGAGACAGAGAGAGCGAGAGACAGAGAGAGCGAGAGAGACAGAGAGTGCCAGAGAGAGCGAGAGAGCGAGAGAGTGCCAGAGAGAGTGAGAGAGACAGAGAGAGCGAGAGAGACAGAGAGTGCCAGAGAGAATGAGAGAGAGACAGAGAGAGCGAGAGAGTGCCAGAGAGAGCGAGAGAGACAGAGCGAGAGAGAGAGAGCGAGAGAGAGCGAGAGAGACAGAGAGTGAGAGAGCGAGAGAGAGACAGAGAGAGACAGAGCGAGCGAGAGAGAGCGAGAGAGACAGAGAGAGCGAGAGAGACAGAGCGACAGAGAGAGAGCGAGAGAGACAGAGAGTGCCAGAGAGAGCGAGAGAGACAGAGAGCGAGAGAGCGAGAGAGAGAGCGAGAGAGAGTGAGAGAGAGACAGAGAGAGTGAGAGAGTGCCAGAGAGAGCCAGAGAGAGAGCGAGAGAGACAGAGCGAGAGAGAGAGAGCGAGAGAGAGCGAGAGAGACAGAGAGAGAGAGACAGAGAGTGCCAGAGAGAACGAGAGTGACAGAGAGAGCGAGAGAGACAGAGAGTGCCAGAGAGAGCGAGAGAGAGCGAGAGAGCGAGAGAGAGAGCGAGAGAGCCAGAGAGAGCCAGAGAGCGAGAGAGCCAGAGAGAGAGACAGAGAGTGCCAGAGAGAACGAGAGAGACAGAGAGAGTGAGAGAGACAGAACAACCATGTGTTTGGCCAGACCCCTCTATATGTCACACCAGCCATCGCAAACCGAAACAACCTCGATTGTGAAATAAATAAAAGCGGCAGGGAGGTAGTGCAACTCTGCCGAGCCTTAGGCCTGTACATAGTTAACGGTAGGTTCAGAGGGGACTCCTTAGGGAGACTCACATATTCCTCAACTCTTGGGTCTAGTGTGGTGGATTATACAATCACTGACCTGGACCCCTGCGATATCAACGCATTCACTGTCAGGCAGCAATCCCCCCTCTCAGACCATAACCAAATAAATGTGTACCTTAAACTTTCTGCCCAAACTACAGACACAAAAAAGGAACCCAGTAAGCTACATAAAATAAACCAGACATACAGATGGGCCCCAGACAGTGGAGATAAATTCATCACAGCACTAAATTCACCTGATCTCACAAGTAAAATTTCAAAATTTAAAGAAAATCTATATGAGATCACCAGAGATGGGGTAAACATGGCCATAGAGGATATAAATATGATCTTTCATGAGGCAGCTGTAAAAGCCGACCTCGTGAAACAGAAGAGGAAGAGTCACAAAAGACAAAATAAAAATAAGAAATGGTTTGACCACGAATGCAAAAATGCCAGAAAAGACCTGAGAAAAATATCAAACCAAAAGCATCGCCAACCAAACAATCCGGACCTACGTACTAGATACAATGAAACCCTCAAAAGATATAAACACACCATTAGGAACAAAACACAAAACTATACCCACAAAATACTAGAAGAAATTGAAAACTCCACCAACCCAAAACAATTCTGGGAAATGTGGAATAACCTGAGTACAACACAATTGCAAGCATTACCAATCCAAGATGGCGACATCTGGAGAACACATTTTGAAAACCTCTACAAAGACATCCCAATAAACGAAACAAACCCAAGTCAACATCAGGTCACAGAAAAACTCCACACATTAGAAGCAACAATCAAAGACAACCAAAACCCTCTAGACTCCCCAATCACATGGAAAGAAATGACCACAAAAACAAAATCTCTCCACCTAAAGAAAGCCTGTGGCCCAGACAACATCAAAAATGAAATGCTCAAGTTCAGCAATATGGAGATGCAGGGTGCGGTACTCAAATTATTCAACATCATATTACGTTCAGGCTGTTTTCCCGATATCTGGTGCCAAGGACTAATCTCCCCCATATATAAAAGCGGAAACAAATCAGACCCAAATAACTACCGCGGCATCTGTGTCAACAGTTGTCTAGGGAAGTTATTCTGCAGTATTCTAAATAGTAGATTACTTGATTTTCTTAACAAACATAATATCCTCAGAAAAAACCAAATAGGCTTTCTTCCAAAACACCGCACCGCCGACCATATCTATACCCTTCACACCCTCATTGAAAAACATATACACCAAACAAAAAATGGGAAAATATTCGCCTGTTTCATCGACTTCAAGAAAGCCTTTGACTCTATATGGCACGAAGGGCTCTATTATAAACTTCTTCAATGTGGAATAGGGGGCAAAGTCTATGACCTTATTAAATCAATGTATCTGAAAAACAAATGCGGGGTCAAAATTGGAGACAAACGCACCGATTTCTTCACCCAGAGAAGAGGCGTCCGGCAGGGCTGCAATTTGAGCCCGACCCTGTTCAACATATACATAAATGAATTAGCAGACATGCTGGAGCAAAGCGAGTCACCAGGTCTCCGTCTCCTAGATGGAGAAGTGAAATCCCTGTTCTATGCGGACGACCTGGTTCTGCTGTCTCCCACAGAACAGGGATTACAGCAACAACTAGACCTACTCGACAAATACTGCCAAAATTGGGCTCTAACAGTAAATCTAAAGAAAACCAACATCATGATTTTTCAAAAAAGGCCCAGATGTCAGGAAAACAAATACCAGTTTACCCTCAGTGATACCACTATAGGACACACTATGAGCTACACCTACCTTGGTCTAACTATTACAGCATCAGGGAGCTTCAGCATAGCAGTGAATGCACTAAAAGAAAAAGCCCGAAGAGCCCTATATGCAATAAAAAGAAAATTCTACAACATCCAAATCCCAATCAAAATCTGGCTCAAAATATTTGACAGCATAATCCTGCCCATTGCACTGTACGGTAGTGAAGTATGGGGCCCGCTAAATCACCAAAGCTACACTAAATGGGAAAAACATACAATAGAAGCCCTACATGCAGAATTCTGCCGAAGCATCCTTCGCACCCAAAGGAAAACGCCAACAAATGCATGCAGAGCCGAACTAGGCAGATACCCACTGATAATAAACATCCAAAAACGAGCACTAAACTTCCTAAATCACCTCAAATCTAGCTCCCCAGACACCCTTCATTTCAAAGCCTTTCAGACCCAAGAGCTAAACCCAGAAAAGAGTCCCCTGAGTCAGCTGCTACGGAAACTAAGTACTCAGCCGGACCCTGACCAGCCCCAGACCAACACAGCCGCCCAAACACCAATCCGAGTGAACCAAATCATTAAAAAATGCAAAGAAACCTACCTGGAACATTGGAACAAAATAACCGAAAGCCAAAGCAGATTAGAATGTTACCGGGCCCTAAAAAGAGAATATAAACTGGCAGACTACCTCACGACCATCAGAGACACAAAACAGAGACAGACCCTCACCAGGTACAGACTAAGCGACCACCAACTGGAAATTGAAAAAGGCAGATACAAGAAATCCTGGCAGCCTAGAGAGAATAGAATATGCGATCAATGTCTGGCTGGCGAGGTTGAAACAGAAATGCATTTCCTCCTAAAATGCGAAAAATTCAACACATCAAGAAACATATTATTCAACAAGCTAAGCCAAACAACCCCAGATTTCAAGGAATTGGATGATCTGTCAAAATTGAGATTAGTCCTAGGAGAAGGAGACAGACCATACCTTGGGGCCAAATATGTAACAACATGTCACAACCTGAGGACTGTTTAAAATTAAGACTGTTTAAAATTAATATTGAACGTACCAAATGAAGTACAAAGACTGTTTAAAATTAATATTGTTTAAAAGTAATATTGTATGTACCCAACAAATGTCAAATCGATTGACACCTACAGAATGTTGGAAAACTGTACCTTTTTGCTATGTAAGCTTTGGCAATATGGTTCTCTGTAAACTTTCATGCCAATAAAGCATTTTAATTGGAATTGGAATTGGAATTGGAGAGAGCCAGAGAGAGCCAGAGAGAGCCAGAGAGACAGAGAGAGCGAGAGAGACAGAGAGAGAGCCAGAGAGAGCCAGAGAGAGCGAGAGAGAGCGAGAGAGACAAAGAGAGCGAGAGAGAGACAGAGAGTGCCAGAGAGAGCGAGAGAGACAAAGAGAGCGAGAGAGAGACAGAGAGTGCCAGAGAGAACGAGAGAGACAGAGAGAGTGAGAGAGACAGAGAGTGCCAGAGAGAGCGAGAGAGAGCCAGAGAGCCAGAGAGAGCGAGAGAGACAGAGAGAGAGCGAGAGAGACAGAGGGAGCGAGAGAGCCAGAGAGAGAGACAGAGAGTGCCAGAGAGAACGAGAGAGACAGAGAGAGCGAGAGAGACAGAGAGTGCCAGAGAGAGCGAGAGAGAGCCAGAGAGCCAGAGAGAGCGAGAGAGACAGAGAGAGAGCGAGAGAGACAGAGAGAGCGAGAGAGCCAGAGAGAGAGACAGAGAGTGCCAGAGAGAACGAGAGAGACAGAGAGAGCGAGAGAGACAGAGAGTGCCAGAGAGAGCAAGAGAGAGCCAGAGAGCCAGAGAGAGCGAGAGAGACAGAGAGAGAGCGAGAGAGACAGAGAGAGCGAGAGAGCCAGAGAGAGAGACAGAGAGTGCCAGAGAGAACGAGAGAGACAGAGAGAGCGAGAGAGACAGAGAGAGAGCCAGAGAGAGACAGAGAGAGCGAGAGAGACAGAGAGAGAGCCAGAGAGAGACAGAGAGAGCGAGAGAGACAGAGAGAGAGCCAGAGAGAGACAGGGAGAGCCAGAGAGAGCGAGAGAGAGACAGAGAGTGCCAGAGAGAGCGAGAGAGAGCGAGAGTGACAAAGAGTGCGAGAGAGAGACAGAGAGTGCCAGAGAGAACGAGAGAGACAGAGAGTGCCAGAGAGAGAGCGAGAGAGACAGAGAGTGCCAGAGAGAGAGCGAGAGAGAGCCAGAGAGTGCCAGAGAGAGCGAGAGAGACAGAGAGTGCCAGAGAGAGAGCGAGAGAGACAGAGAGAGCGAGAGAGAGACAGAGAGTGCCAGAGAGAACGAGAGAGACAGAGAGTGCCAGAGAGAGCGAGAGAGACAGAGAGTGCCAGAGAGAACGAGAGAGCGAGAGAGACAGAGAGTGCCAGAGAGAGCGAGAGAGACAGAGAGTGCCAGAGAGAGCGAGAGAGAGACAGAGAGTGCCAGAGAGAGCGAGAGAGCGAAAGAGAGAGCGAGAGAGCTCCAGAGAGATCCAGAGAGAGGCAGAGAGCAAGAGAATGCCAGAGAGAGCGAGAGAGAGCCAGAGAGAGAGCCAGAGAGAGCCAGAGAGAGACAGAGAGAGCCAGAGAGTGAGAGAGACAGAGAGAGCAAGAGAGCGATAGAGAGGGCGAGAGAGAGCAACAGAATGCCAGAGAGAGCGAGAGAGAGCCAGAGAGAGAGCCAGAGAGAGAGCCAGAGAGAGCCAGAGAGAGACAGAGAGAGCCAGAGAGAGCCAGAGAGTGAGAGAGACAGAGAGTGAGAGAGAGCGACAGACAGCGAGAGAGAGCCAGAGAGAGCCAGAGAGAGCCAGAGAGAGCGACAGAGAGAACGAGAGAGAGCCAGAGAGAACCAGAGAGAGCGAGAGACAGAGAGAGCCAGAGAGAGCCAGAGAGAGTGACAGAGAGAGCGAGAGAGAGCCAGAGAGAGCCAGAGAGAGCGAGAGAGAGACAGAGAGAGAGACAGAGAGAGCGAGAGAGAGACAGAGAGAGAGACAGAGCGACAGAGAGAGCCAGAGAGTGAGCGAGAGAGAGCCAGAGAGAGCCAGAGAGAGCCAGAGAGTGAGAGAGAGCGAGAGAGAGCAACAGAATGCCAGAGAGAGCGAGAGAGAGCAACAGAGAGAGCGAGAGAGAGCCAGCGAGAGCCAGAGAGAGCGACAGAGAGACAGAGAGAGCCAGAGAGAGCGAGAGAGAGCCAGAGAGAGAGCCAGAGAGAGCCAGAGAGAGACAGAGTGAGAGAGACAGAGAGAGAGACAGAGAGAGCGAGAGAGAGACAGAGAGAGACAGAGAGAGCCAGAGAGAGCGAGAGAGAGCCAGAGAGAGAGACCTTATTAAATCAATGTATCTGAAAAACAAATGCGGGGTCAAAATTGGAGACAAACGCACCGATTTCTTCACCCAGAGAAGAGGCGTCCGGCAGGGCTGCAATTTGAGCCCGACCCTGTTCAACATATACATAAATGAATTAGCAGACATGCTGGAGCAAAGCGAGTCACCAGGTCTCCGTCTCCTAGATGGAGAAGTGAAATCCCTGTTCTATGCGGACGACCTGGTTCTGCTGTCTCCCACAGAACAGGGATTACAGCAACAACTAGACCTACTCGACAAATACTGCCAAAATTGGGCTCTAACAGTAAATCTAAAGAAAACCAACATCATGATTTTTCAAAAAAGGCCCAGATGTCAGGAAAACAAATACCAGTTTACCCTCAGTGATACCACTATAGGACACACTATGAGCTACACCTACCTTGGTCTAACTATTACAGCATCAGGGAGCTTCAGCATAGCAGTGAATGCACTAAAAGAAAAAGCCCGAAGAGCCCTATATGCAATAAAAAGAAAATTCTACAACATCCAAATCCCAATCAAAATCTGGCTCAAAATATTTGACAGCATAATCCTGCCCATTGCACTGTACGGTAGTGAAGTATGGGGCCCGCTAAATCACCAAAGCTACACTAAATGGGAAAAACATACAATAGAAGCCCTACATGCAGAATTCTGCCGAAGCATCCTTCGCACCCAAAGGAAAACGCCAACAAATGCATGCAGAGCCGAACTAGGCAGATACCCACTGATAATAAACATCCAAAAACGAGCACTAAACTTCCTAAATCACCTCAAATCTAGCTCCCCAGACACCCTTCATTTCAAAGCCTTTCAGACCCAAGAGCTAAACCCAGAAAAGAGTCCCCTGAGTCAGCTGCTACGGAAACTAAGTACTCAGCCGGGACCCTGACCAGCCCCAGACCAACACAGCCGCCCAAACACCAATCCGAGTGAACCAAATCATTAAAAAATGCAAAGAAACCTACCTGGAACATTGGAACAAAATAACCGAAAGCCAAAGCAGATTAGAATGTTACCGGGCCCTAAAAAGAGAATATAAACTGGCAGACTACCTCACGACCATCAGAGACACAAAACAGAGACAGACCCTCACCAGGTACAGACTAAGCGACCACCAACTGGAAATTGAAAAAGGCAGATACAAGAAATCCTGGCAGCCTAGAGAGAATAGAATATGCGATCAATGTCTGGCTGGCGAGGTTGAAACAGAAATGCATTTCCTCCTAAAATGCGAAAAATTCAACACATCAAGAAACATATTATTCAACAAGCTAAGCCAAACAACCCCAGATTTCAAGGAATTGGATGATCTGTCAAAATTGAGATTAGTCCTAGGAGAAGGAGACAGACCATACCTTGGGGCCAAATATGTAACAACATGTCACAACCTGAGGACTGTTTAAAATTAAGACTGTTTAAAATTAATATTGAACGTACCAAATGAAATACAAAGACTGTTTAAAATTAATATTGTTTAAAAGTAATATTGTATGTACCCAACAAATGTCAAATCGATTGACACCTACAGAATGTTGGAAAACTGTACCTTTTTGCTATGTAAGCTTTGGCAATATGGTTCTCTGTAAACTTTCATGCCAATAAAGCATTTTAATTGGAATTGGAATTGGAATTGGAGAGAGAGAGAGAGAGAGAGGAGGGAAGAGAGAGAGAGAGAGGAGGGAGGAGGGGAAGAGAGAGAGAGAGAGAGAGGAGTCGGGGGAGAGAGAGGAGGGTTGGGGGAGAGAGAGAGAGAGAGAGGAGGGAAGAGAGAGAGAGAGAGAGAGAGAGAGGAGGGAGGGGGGAAGAGAGAGAGAGAGAGAGAGAGAGAGAGAGAGAGAGAGAGAAGGGTCGGGGGAGAGAGAGAGAGGAGGGTCGGGGGAGAGAGAGAGAGAAGGGTCGGGAGAGAGAGAGAAGGGTCGGGGAGAGAGAGGAGGGTCGGGGGAGAGAGGAGAGAGAGAGAGAGAGTGGAGGGTCGGGGGAGAGAGAGAGAGAGAGAGAGAGAGAGGAGGGTCGGGGGGGGAGAGAGAGAGAGGAGGGTCGGTGGGGAAAGAGAGAGAGAGAGAGAGAGAGAGAGAGGAGGGTCGGGGGGGAGGAGAGAGGGGAGGGTCGGGGGGAGAGAGGGGAGGGTCGGGGGAGAGAGAGAGAGAGAGAGAGAGAGAGAGTCGGGGGAGAGAGAGAGAGAGGAGGGTCGGGGGAGAGAGAGAGAGAAGGGTCGGGGGAGAGAGAGGAGGGTCGGGGGAGAGAGGAGAGAGAGAGAGAGAAACCCCAGATTTCAAGGAATTGGATGATCTGTCAAAATTGAGATTAGTCCTAGGAGAAGGAGACAGACCATACCTTGGGGCCAAATATGTAACAACATGTCACAACCTGAGGACTGTTTAAAATTAAGACTGTTTAAAATTAATATTGAACGTACCAAATGAAGTACAAAGACTGTTTAAAATTAATATTGTTTAAAAGTAATATTGTATGTACCCAACAAATGTCAAATCGATTGACACCTACAGAATGTTGGAAAACTGTACCTTTTTGCTATGTAAGCTTTGGCAATATGGTTCTCTGTAAACTTTCATGCCAATAAAGCATTTTAATTGGAATTGGACAGAGAGAGCGAGAGAGAGACAGAGAGAGAGACAGAGAGAGCCAGAGACAGAGCGACAGAGAGAGAGCCAGAGAGAGCCAGAGAGAGCCAGAGAGAGAGCCAGAGAGCCAGAGAGAGCCAGAGGCAGAGCCAGAGAGAGCCAGAGAGAGAGACAGAGCGACAGAGAGAGCGAGAGAGCGACAGAGAGAGCGAGAGAGAGACAGAGAGAGAGACAGAGAGAGCGAGAGAGAGCCAGAGAGAGAGACAGAGAGAGCGAGAGAGAGACAGAGAGAGAGACAGAGAGAGCCAGAGACAGAGCGACAGAGAGAGAGCAAGAGAGAGCCAGAGAGAGAGACAGAGAGAGACATAGAGAGCCAGAGACAGAGCGACAGAGAGCCAGAGACAGAGCGACAGAGAGACAGAGTGAGCGAGAGAGAGCCAGAGAGAGAGACAGTGAAAGCCAGAGAGAGAGACAGAGAGAGCCAGAGAGAGAGACAGAGAGAGCCAGAGAGAGCCAGAGACAGAGAGCCAGAGACAGAGCGACAGAGAGACAGAGTGAGCGAGAGAGAGCCAGAGAGAGAGACAGTGAGAGCCAGAGAGAGAGACAGAGAGAGAGACAGAGAGAGCCAGACAGAGCCAGAGACAGAGCGACAGAGAGACAGAGAGCGAGAGTGCCAGAGAGAGCGAGAGAGAGAGACAGAGAGAGCGAGAGACAGAGAGAGCGAGAGAGACAGAGAGTGCCAGAGAGAGCGAGAGAGTGCCAGAGAGAGTGAGAGAGACAGAGAGAGCGAGAGAGACAGAGTGCCAGAGAGAATGAGAGAGAGACAGAGAGAGCGAGAGAGTGCCAGAGAGAGCGAGAGAGACAGAGCGAGAGAGAGAGCGAGAGAGAGCGAGAGAGACAGAGAGTGAGAGAGCGAGAGAGAGACAGAGAGAGACAGAGCGAGCGAGAGAGAGCGAGAGAGACAGAGAGAGCGAGAGAGACAGAGCGAGAGAGAGAGAGCGAGAGAGACAGAGAGTGCCAGAGAGAGCGAGAGAGACAGAGAGCGAGAGAGCGAGAGAGAGAACGAGAGAGAGTGAGAGAGAGACAGAGAGAGTGAGAGAGTGCCAGAGAGAGCCAGAGAGAGAGCGAGAGAGACAGAGCGAGAGAGAGAGAGCGAGAGAGAGCGAGAGAGACAGAGAGAGAGAGACAGAGAGTGCCAGAGAGAACGAGAGTGACAGAGAGAGCGAGAGAGACAGAGAGTGCCAGAGAGAGCGAGAGAGAGCGAGAGAGCGAGAGAGAGAGCGAGAGAGCCAGAGAGAGCCAGAGAGAGCGAGAGAGCCAGAGAGAGAGACAGAGAGTGCCAGAGAGAACGAGAGAGACAGAGAGAGTGAGAGAGACAGAGAGAGAGCCAGAGAGAGCCAGAGAGACAGAGAGAGCGAGAGAGACAGAGAGAGAGCCAGAGAGAGCCAGAGAGAGCGAGAGAGAGCGAGAGAGACAAAGAGAGCGAGAGAGAGACAGAGAGTGCCAGAGAGAGCGAGAGAGACAAAGAGAGCGAGAGAGAGACAGAGAGTGCCAGAGAGAACGAGAGAGAGCCAGAGAGCCAGAGAGAGCGAGAGAGACAGAGAGAGAGCGAGAGAGACAGAGAGAGCGAGAGAGCCAGAGAGAGAGACAGAGAGTGCCAGAGAGAACGAGAGAGACAGAGAGAGCGAGAGAGACAGAGAGTGCCAGAGAGAGCGAGAGAGAGCCAGAGAGCCAGAGAGAGCGAGAGAGACAGAGAGAGAGCGAGAGAGACAGAGAGAGCGAGAGAGCCAGAGAGAGAGACAGAGAGTGCCAGAGAGAACGAGAGAGACAGAGAGAGCGAGAGAGACAGAGAGTGCCAGAGAGAGCAAGAGAGAGCCAGAGAGCCAGAGAGAGCGAGAGAGACAGAGAGAGAGCGAGAGAGACAGAGAGAGCGAGAGAGCCAGAGAGAGAGACAGAGAGTGCCAGAGAGAACGAGAGAGACAGAGAGAGCGAGAGAGACAGAGAGAGAGCCAGAGAGAGACAGAGAGAGCGAGAGAGACAGAGAGAGAGCCAGAGAGAGACAGAGAGAGCGAGAGAGACAGAGAGAGAGCCAGAGAGAGACAGGGAGAGCCAGAGAGAGCGAGAGAGAGACAGAGAGTGCCAGAGAGAGCGAGAGAGAGCGAGAGTGACAAAGAGAGCGAGAGAGAGACAGAGAGTGCCAGAGAGAACGAGAGAGACAGAGAGTGCCAGAGAGAGAGCGAGAGAGACAGAGAGTGCCAGAGAGCGAGAGAGAGCCAGAGAGTGCCAGAGAGAGCGAGAGAGACAGAGAGTGCCAGAGAGAGAGCGAGAGAGACAGAGAGAGCGAGAGAGAGACAGAGAGTGCCAGAGAGAACGAGAGAGACAGAGAGTGCCAGAGAGAGCGAGAGAGACAGAGAGTGCCAGAGAGAACGAGAGAGCGAGAGAGACAGAGAGTGCCAGAGAGAGCGAGAGAGACAGAGAGTGCCAGAGAGAGCGAGAGAGAGACAGAGAGTGCCAGAGAGAGCGAGAGAGCGAAAGAGAGAGCGAGAGAGCTCCAGAGAGATCCAGAGAGAGGCAGAGAGCAAGAGAATGCCAGAGAGAGCGAGAGAGAGCCAGAGAGAGAGCCAGAGAGAGCCAGAGAGAGACAGAGAGAGCCAGAGAGTGAGAGAGACAGAGAGAGCAAGAGAGCGACAGAGAGGGCGAGAGAGAGCAACAGAATGCCAGAGAGAGCGAGAGAGAGCCAGAGAGAGAGCCAGAGAGAGAGCCAGAGAGAGCCAGAGAGAGACAGAGAGAGCCAGAGCGAGCCAGAGAGTGAGAGAGACAGAGAGTGAGAGAGAGCGACAGAGAGCGAGAGAGAGCCAGAGAGAGCCAGAGAGAGCCAGAGAGAGCGACAGAGAGAACGAGAGAGAGCCAGAGAGAACCAGAGAGAGCGAGAGACAGAGAGAGCCAGAGAGAGCCAGAGAGAGTGACAGAGAGAGCGAGAGAGAGCCAGAGAGAGCCAGAGAGAGCGAGAGAGAGACAGAGAGAGAGACAGAGAGAGCGAGAGAGAGACAGAGAGAGAGACAGAGCGACAGAGAGAGCCAGAGAGTGAGCGAGAGAGAGCCAGAGAGAGCCAGAGAGAGCCAGAGAGTGAGAGAGAGCGAGAGAGAGCAACAGAATGCCAGAGAGAGCGAGAGAGAGCGAGAGAGAGCCAGCGAGAGCCAGAGAGAGCGACAGAGAGACAGAGAGAGCCAGAGAGAGCGAGAGAGAGCCAGAGAGAGAGCCAGAGAGAGCCAGAGAGAGACAGAGTGAGAGAGACAGAGAGAGAGACAGAGAGAGCGAGAGAGAGACAGAGAGAGACAGAGAGAGACAGAGAGAGCGAGAGAGAGCCAGAGAGAGAGACAGAGAGAGCGAGAGAGAGACAGAGAGAGACAGAGAGAGCCAGAGACAGAGCGACAGAGAGAGCGAGAGAGAGACTTTCATGCCAATAAAGCATTTGAACTGAACTGAACTGAACTGAACTGAGAGCCAGAGAGAGCCAGAGAGAGCCAGAGAGCCAGAGAGAGCCAGAGGCAGAGCCAGAGAGAGCCAGAGAGAGAGACAGAGCGACAGAGAGAGCGAGAGAGCGACAGAGAGAGCGAGAGAGAGACAGAGAGAGAGACAGAGAGAGACAGAGAGAGCGAGAGAGAGCCAGAGAGAGAGACAGAGAGAGCGAGAGAGAGACAGAGAGAGAGACAGAGAGAGCCAGAGACAGAGCGACAGAGAGAGAGCAAGAGAGAGCCAGAGAGAGAGACAGAGAGAGACATAGAGAGCCAGAGACAGAGCGACAGAGAGCCAGAGACAGAGCGACAGAGAGACAGAGTGAGCGAGAGAGAGCCAGAGAGAGAGACAGTGAGAGCCAGAGAGAGAGACAGAGAGAGCCAGAGAGAGAGACAGAGAGAGCCAGAGAGAGCCAGAGACAGAGCGACAGAGAGCCAGAGACAGAGCGACAGAGAGACAGAGTGAGCGAGAGAGAGCCAGAGAGAGAGACAGTGAGAGCCAGAGAGAGAGACAGAGAGAGACAGAGAGAGAGACAGAGAGAGCCAGACAGAGCCAGAGACAGAGCGACAGAGAGACAGAGAGCGAGAGAGCCAGAGAGAGAGACAGTGAGAGCCAGAGAGAGAGACAGTGAGAGCCAGAGAGAGAGACAGAGAGAGCCAGAGAGAGAGACAGAGAGAGCCAGAGAGTGCCAGAGACAGAGAGAGCAAGAGAGAGACAGAGAGAGAGACAGAGATAGTGAGAGAGACAGAGAGAGCGAGAGACAGAGATAGTGAGAGAGACAGAGAGAGCGAGAGAGAGTGAGAGAGAGCGAGAGTGGACTGGGGGCGGGGCTGTTACTGTGGACTGGGGCGGGGCTGTTACTGTGGAGTGGGGGCTGGGCTGTTACTGTGGACTGGGGGCAGGGATGTTACTGTGGCCTGGGGGCGGGGCTGTGACTGTGGACTGGGGGCGGGCCTGTTACTGTGGACTGGGGGCGGGCCTGTTACTGTGGACTGGGGGCGGGGCTGTTACTGTGGACTGGGCTGTTACTGTGGACTGGGGGCGGGGCTGTTACTATGGACGAGGCTGTTACTGTGGACTGGGGGCGGGGCTGTGACCGGGGACTGGGGTTGGGGCTGTTACTGTGGACTGGGGGCGGGGCTATTACTGTGGACTGGGGCGGGGCTGTTACTGTGGACGGGGGGCGAGGCTGTGACTGTGGACTGGGGGCGGGGCTGTGACTGTGGACTGGGGGCGAGGCTGTGACTGTGGACTGGGGGGCAGGTCTGTGACTGTGGACTGGGGGCGGGGCTGTTACTGTGGACTGGGGGCGGGGCTGTTACTGTGGACTTGGGGCGTGGCTGTGGACTGGGGCGTGGCTGTGGACTGGGGCAGAGCTGTTACTGTGGTCTGGGGGGCGGGGCTGTGGACGGGTGGGGCTTTGACTGGGGGCGGGGCTGTTACTGTGGACTGGGGGCGGGGCTGTTACTGTGGACTGGGGGCAGGGCTGTTACTGTGGACTGGGGGCAGGGCTGTGACTGTGGACTGGGGGCGGGGCTGTTACTGTGGACTGGGGGCGGGGCTGTGACTGTGGACTGGGGCAGGGCTGTGACTGTGGACTGGGGGTGGGGCTGTGACTGTGGACTGGGGGAGGGGCTGTGACTTTGGACTGGGGGCGGGGCTGTTACTGTGGACTGGGGGCAGGGCTGTGACTGTGGACTGGAGGCAGGGCTGTGACTGTGGACTGGGGGCTGTTACTGTGGACTGGGGGCCCAGCTGTTACTGTGGACTGGGGGCGGGGCTGTGACTGGACTGGGGGCGGGGCTGTTACTGTGGACTGGGGTGGGGCTGTTACTGTGGACTGGGGGCGGGGCTGTTACTGTGGACTGGGGGCGGGGCTGTGACTGTGGACTTGGGGTGGGGCTGTTACTGTGGACTGGGGGCGGGGCTGTGACTGGACTGGGGTCGGGTCTGTGACTGTGGACTGGGGGCGGGGCTGTGGACTGGGGGCAGGGCTGTGACTGGTCTGGGGGCGGGGCTGTGACTGTGGACTGGGGCGGCGCTGTGACTGTGGACTGGGGGCGGGGCTGTTACTGGGGGCGGGGCTGTTACTGTGGACTGGGGCGGGGCTGTGACTGGTCTGGGGGCGGGGCTGTGACTGTGGACTGGGGCGGCGCTGTGACTGGACTGGGGGCGGGGCTGTTACTGTGGACTGGGGCGGGGCTGTGACTGTGGATTGGGTTGGGGCTGTGACTGTGGATTGGGGGCGGGGCTGTTACTGTGGACTGGGGGCAGGGCTGTGACTGTGGACTGGGGGCAGGGCTGTGACTGTGGAGTGGGGGCGGGGCTGTTACTGTGGACTGGGGGCGGGGCTGTTACTGTGGACTGGGGGCGGGGCTGTGACTGTGGACTGGGGGCAGGGCTGTGACTGTGGACTGGGGGCGGGGCTGTTACTGTGGACTGGGGGCGGGGCTGTGACTGTGGACTGGGAGCGGGGCTGTTACTGTGGACTGGGGGCGGGGCTGTTACTGTGGACTGGGGGCGGGGCTGTTACTGTGGACTGGGGCGGGGCTGTGACTGGACTGGGGCGGGGCTGTTACTGTGGACTGGGGGCGGGGCTGTTACTGTGGACTGGGGGCGGGGCTGTTGACTGGGGCAGAGCTGTTAATGTGGTCTGGGGGGCGGGGCTGTGGACTCGGGTGGGGCTTTGACTGGGGGCGGGGCTGTTACTGTGGACTGGGGGCAGGGCTGTTACTGTGGACTGGGGCGGGGCTGTGACTGGACTGGGGGTGGGGCTGTTATTGTGGACTGGGGGCGGGGCTGTGGACTGGGGGCGGTGCTGTTACTGTGGACTGGGGGCGGTGCTGTTACTGTGGACTGGGGGCGGGGCTGTTACTGTGGACTGGGGGCCCAGCTGTTACTGTGGACTGGGGGCGGGGCTGTGACTGGACTGGGGGCGGGGCTGTTACTGTGGACTGGGGGCAGGGCTGTGACTGTGGACTGGGGGCGGGGCTGTTACTGTGGACTGGGGGCGGGGCTGTGACTGTGGACTGGGGGCAGGGCTGTGACTGTGGACTGGGGGTGGGGCTGTGACTGTGGACTGGGGGAGGGGCTGTGACTGTGGACTGGGGGCGGGGCTGTGACTGTGGACTGGAGGCGGGGCTGTGACTGTGGACTGGGGGCTGTTACTGTGGACTGGGGGCCCAGCTGTTACTGTGGACTGGGGGCGGGGCTGTGACTGGACTGGGGGCGGGGCTGTTACTGTGGACTGGGGTGGGGCTGTTACTGTGGACTGGGGGCGGGGCTGTTACTGTGGATTGGGGTGGGGCTGTTACTGTGGACTGGGGGCAGGGCTGTGACTGTGGACTGGGGGCAGGGCTGTGACTGTGGAGTGGGGGCGGGGCTGTTACTGTGGACTGGGGGCAGGGCTGTTACTGTGGACTGGGGGCGGGGCTGTGACTGTGGACTGGGGGCGGGGCTGTGACTGTGGACTGGGGGCAGGGCTGTGACTGTGGACTGGGGCGGGGCTGTGACTGTGGACTGGGGGCGGGGCTGTGACTGTGGACTGGGGGCAGGGCTGTGACTGTGTACTGGGGGCGGGGCTGTTACTGTGGACTGGGGGCGGGGCTGTTACTGTGGACTGGGGGCGGGGCTGTGACTGTGGACTGGGGCGGGGCTGTTACTGTGGACTGGGGGCGGGGCTGTGACTGTGGACTGGGAGCGGGGCTGTTACTGTGGACTGGGGGCGGGGCTGTTACTGTGGACTGGGGGCGGGGCTGTTACTGTGGACTGGGGGCGGGGCTGTTACTGTGGACTGGGGGCGGGGCTGTGACTGGACTGGGGTGGGGCTGTGACTGTGGACTGGGGGCGGGGCTGTTACTGTGGACTGGGGGGGCGGGGCTGTTACTGTGGACTGGGGGCGGGGCTGTGACTGTGGACTGGGGGCTGTTACTGTGGACTGGGGGCAGGGCTGTTACTGTAGACACATTGTGAATTCCTGTCTGTCCATGAATCCCAATATTGGAGGAATTTGCAAATTCGAAAAGGAGGACTTGCATTTGTATAGCACCTTTCACAACCTCAGGACGTCCCAAAGCGCTTTACAGCCAATGAAGTACCTTTGAAGTGGAGTCACTGATGTAGGAGACCTGGCAACCAATTCGCGCACAGCAAGGTCCCGCAAACCGCAATGTGACAATGACCAGATAATCTGTTTTTAGTGATGTTGATTGAGGGATAAATATTGGCCCACGACACCGGGGAGAACTCCCCTGCTCTTCCTCGAAAAGCTAAAGATCGTTCCTTCTTGTTTCCCATTCCACAGACAGCCTAGAGCAGAATGCGGTGACATTCTACAGGAGAGGCGTGCTTTACATCACGGACGACAAGGATCTGGATGTCAGCTCGGCAGAACGGGAAGACTGAAGGGAAGGATTAGAAGCAAAACTGATCTATGTTAGTGCGTGATTCTAATGAGTATATCGTAATCTCCTCTGGATCGTGCGATGACGCGAGGCTATTACAAGCTGTGTTCCCGCTGAGCTGCGAGCTTGCGCGGCCGCGCAGTGATCCGCAAGCTCCCGCGCAGGCCGCGCGGCGGCTTTTACACTGTGACTGCCGCACGCCCGCAGGAATTTAAAGGGACCGCACGTTGAAAGAAACAGGCCGCGCAGAACATCGTGCCGCCTACGGGGACCATTGAATTCAAGGCCGCAATTATTAAAGGTTTTGCTGTGAAACTTTATGACGAATGTACTGTATCTCGTCCACCTGTTCTAATGAATATCGCTAGAGTGCGGCTGCTCCAATGCAGGAACTACATCAGTTGGACTAGCTGAGAACCTGTGGTGCCTCTTTTACCAGTCATGTTCGTTCAGTGTAAATAATTCCACATCATTGTATCGGCCTCTCCGTTTGTGAATTTTGTAATGTCGCTTTTGTAGGTTTTGTTCTTTACGGTTACCTTATAAAGCGACTGGGACATGTAAATTGTACTTAGATGATTTTTACAACTTACATCGATTACAGTTAGCAGCAGCAGAATCGTCGCATGCAAGGTATTTGTTCCCTGACATCCATTTGATTTCTAAAGTATCCTAGTCCCGTTCATCCGTCACCTCTGTGCTCACTGACCCACACTGGCTCCTGGCCCACCAATGTCTCAAATTTAAAATTCTCATCCTCGTATTCAAATCACTCCATGGCCTCGCACCACCGCCCCCCCCCCCCCCTCCTCGCTATCTCTGTGGCCTCCTCCAGCCCCACAACGCTTCCTCCAACTCTGGCCTCTTGTGCATCCCCACTTCCTTCGCTCCGCCATTGGCGGCCGTGCCTTCAGCCGTCTCGAGCCTAAGCTCTGGAATTCCCTCCCTAAACCTCTCCGCCTCTCTCTCTTCTCTTTTAAGACGCTCCTTAAAATCTACCTCTTTGACCAAGCTTTTGGTCACCTGTCCTAGGATCTTCTTGTGTGGCTTGTTGTCAAATTTTGTCTGATAACATATCTGGGGAACGCCTTGGGATGTTTTACGACATAAAGGCGCTATATAAATGCAAATTGTTGCTTCTCAGCAGATTTTTTTGGGGCATTTTTTTTTTCATTCTTGGGATGTGGGCAACGTTACCAAGGCAGGTATGTATTGCCCAGCCCTAGTTGACCTGAAAAGGTTGTGAAGAGGCCTTCTTCGTGGAACAGCAATTATTTATAACGGCAGCACCTCCCAAATCCGCGACCTCTACCAGCCAGATGGACAAGGGCAGCAGGTGCGTGGGAACACCACCACCTCCAAGTTCCCCATCAAGTCACACATCATCCTGACTTGGAAATATATCGGCCGATCCTTCATCGTCGCTGGGGGAAAATCCTGGAACTCCCTCCCTCACAGCACTGTGGGAGCACCTTCACCACACGGACTGCAGCGGTTCAAGAAGGCGGCTCACCACCACCTTCTCAAGGGCAATTGGGGATGGGCAATAAATGCTGGCCTTGCCAGCGACGCCCAGATCCCGAGAATGAATCAAAAAAAAAGATTAGGTGGCCCGCTGAGGAGGGCATGAATAGTCGATCATGTAGTATCGGACTGGAGTCACAAGTAGGCCAGATCATGTGGCAGGCTTCCTTCCTTGAAGGGCATTCGTGAACCAGTGGGGTTTTTGCAACAATCCAGCAACTTCATGGTCACTTTTTCTGGTGCCAGCCCATAAATCACCACATTTACCAAATTCAGTTTCACATCTTGTTATAACAACAACAACTTGCATTTATATAGAGCCATTCACCTAGTCAAACATCCAACGTTTATAGCACGGGTTAGATACAGAGTAAAGCTCCCTCTACACTGTCCCATCAAACACTCCCAGGGCAGGTACAGCACGGGTTAGATACAGAGTAAAGCTCCCTCTACACTGTCCCATCAAACACTCCCAGGGCAGTTACAGCACGGGTTAGATACAGAGTAAAGCTCACTCTACACTGTCCCATCAAACACTCCCAGGGCAGGTACAGCACGGGTTAGATACAGAGTAAAGCTCCCTCTACACTGTCCCATCAAACACTCCCAGGGCAGGTACAGCACGGGTTAGATACAGAGTAAAGCTCCCTCTACACTGTCCCATCAAATACTCCCAGGGCAGGTACAGCACGGGTTAGATACAGAGTAAAGCTCCCTCTACACTGTCCCATCAAACACTCCCAGGGCAGGTAGAGCACGGGTTAGATATAGAGTAAAGCTCCCTCTACACTGTCCCATCATACACTCCCAGGGCAGGTACAGCACGGGTTAGATACAGAGTAAAGCTCCCTCTACACTGTCCCATCAAACACTCCCAGGGCAGGTAGAGCACGGGTTAGATATAGAGTAAAGCTCCCTCTACACTGTCCCATCAAACACTCCCAGGGCAGGTACAGCACGGGTTAGATACAGAGTAAAGCTCCCTCTACACTGTCCCATCAAATACTCCCAGGGCAGGTACAGCACGGGTTAGATACAGAGTAAAGCTCCCTCTACACTGTCCCATCAAACACTCCCAGGGCAGGTAGAGCACGGGTTAGATACAGAGTAAAGCTCCCTCTACACTGTCCCATCAAACACTCCCAGGGCAGGTACAGCACGGGTTAGATACAGAGTAAAGCTCCCTCTACACTGTCCCATCAAACACTCCCAGGGCAGGTACAGCACAGGTTAGATACAGAGTAAAGCTCCCTCTACACTGTCCCATCAAACACTCCCAGGGCAGGTACAGCACGGGTTAGATACAGAGTAAAGCTCCCTCTACACTGTCCCATCAAACACTCCCAGGGCAGGTACAGCACGGGTTAGATACTGAGTAAAGCTCCCTCTACACTGTCCCATCAAACACTCCCAGGGCAGGTACAGCACGGGTTAGATACAGAGTAAAGCTCCCTCTACACTGTCCCATCAAACACTCCCGGGGCAGGTACAGCATGGGTTAGATACAGAGTAAAGCTCCCTCTACACTGTCCCATCAAACACTCCCAGGGCAGGTACAGCACGGGTTAGATACAGAGTAAAGCTCCCTCTACACTGTCCCATCATACACTCCCAGGGCAGGTACAGCACAGGTTAGATACAGAGTAAACCTCCCTCTACACTGTCCCATCAAACACTCCCAGGGCAGGTACAGCACGGGTTAGATACAGAGTAAAGCTCCCTCTACACTGTCCCATCAAACACTCCCAGGGCAGGTACAGCACGGGTTAGATACAGAGTAAAGCTCCCTCTACACTGTCCCACCAAACACTCCCAGGGCAGGTACAGCACGGGTTAGATACAGAGTAAAGCTCCCTCTACACTGTCCCACCAAACACACCCAGGGCAGGTACAGCACGGGTTAGATACAGAGTAAAGCTCCCTCTACACTGTCGCATCAAACATTCCCAGGGCAGGTACAGCACAGGTTAGATACAGAGTAAAGCTCCCTCTACACTGTCCCATCAAACACTCCCAGGGCATGTACAGCACGGGTTAGATGCAGAGTAAAGATCCCTCGACACTGTCCCATCAAACACTCCCAGGGCAGGTACAGCACGGGTTAGATACAGAGTAAAGCTCTCTCTACACTGTCCCATCAAACATTCCCAGGGCAGGTACTGCATGGATTAGATACAGAGTAAAGCTCCCTCTACACTGTCCCATCAAACACTCCCAGGGCAGGTACAGCACGGGTTAGATACAGAGTAAAGCTCCCTCTACACTGTCCCATCAAACACTCCCAGGGCAGGTACAGCACAGGTTAGATGCAGAGTAAAGCTCCCTCTACACTGTCCCATCAAACACTCACAGGGCAGGTACAACACGGGTTAGATACAGAGTAAAGCTCCCTCTACACTGTCGCATCAAACATTCCCAGGGCAGGTACAGCACAGGTTAGATACAGAGTAAAGCTCCCTCTACACTGTCCCATCAAACACTCCCAGGGCATGTACAGCACGGGTTAGATGCAGAGTAAAGATCCCTCGACACTGTCCCATCAAACACTCACAGGGCAGGTACGGCACGGGTTAGATACAGAGTAAAGCTCCCTCTACACTGTCCCATCAAACATTCCCAGGGCAGGTACAACACGGGTTAGATACAGAGTAAAGCTCCCTCTACACTGTCCCATCAAACACTCCCAGGGCAGGTACAGCACGGGTTAGATACAGAGTAAAGCTCCCTCTACACTGTCACATCAAACACTCCCAGGGCAGCTACAGCACGGGTTAGATACAGAGTAAAGCTCCCTCTACACTGTCACATCAAATACTCCCAGGGCAGGTACAGCACGGGTTAGATACAGAGTAAAGTTCCCTCTACACTGTCCCATCAAACATTCCCAGGGCAGGTACAACACGGGTTAGATACAGAGTAAAGCTCCCTCTACACTGTCCCATCAAACACTCCCAGGGCAGGTACAGCGCGGGTTAGATACAGAGTAAAGCTCCCTCTACACTGTCACATCAAACACTCCCAGGGCAGGTACAGCACGGGTTAGATACAGAGTAAAGTTCCCTCTACACTGTCCCATCAAACACTCCCAGGGCAGGTACAGCACGGGTTAGATACAGGGTACAGCTCCCTCTACACTGTCCCATCAAACACTCCCGGGGCAGGTGCAGCACGGGTTAGATACAGAGTAAAGCTCCCTCTACACTGTCCCATCAAACACTCCCAGGGCAGGTACAGCACGGGTTAGATACAGAGTAAAGCTCCCTCTGCACTGTCCCATCAAACACTCCCGGGGCAGGTACAACACAGGTTAGATACAGAGTAAAGCTCCCTCTACACTGTCCCATCAAACTCACTGATTAGGTACAGTTCTTAAATGCAGAAGTTAGCAGTAAGAGGGTTTGGTGCAATTGTCAATCAAAGCATAACAGAGTTGTGGAATAGTTTACTAGCCAAGGCCTTTGTGGAGATATCTGATTCGGTGTATTTCTAGAGTGAGAGCAGATTGGAGGATATGGTGAGTGGGCGCCTAGATTGGGATAATCATTGGAAGGGTTTATTGGATCTTTTCCTATTCCTATGTGTAAGTTGCTAAATAACATGGTGAATTGATCGCCATTCCTACAATACATAGGCCGGGGATTTCCCACGAGCTGATTCTGCTCCGTTACGGTAACTTTGCCGGGAGTGTGGAGGAAGCGCTGTTTAGGCGTGTAAGCAGAGTTTTCGCCACACTCCTGGAGAAGTCACCGCGGCGTAGTGGGACCCGCTCCCAGGGAATTCCCGGCCTATGCTTATGCGTGTGAGCCGTGACTCAGTGGGTAGCGCGCTTGCCTCTGAGTCAGGAGGTCGTGGGTTCATAGTCCCACTCCAGGGCCTTGAGCACATAAATCCAGGCTGACAGTCCAGTGCTGTGCTGAGGGGGTGCCGCACTGTCGGAGATGCCATCTTTTGGATGAGACGTTAAACCGAGGCCCCGTCTGCTCTCTCAGGTAGACGTAAAAGATTCCATGGCACTATTTTGAAAAAGAGCAGGGGAGTTCTGCCCGGTGTCCTGAGCCAATATTTATTCCTTAATCAACATCACTAAAAACAGATGATCTGGTCATTATCACATTGTGGGAGCTTGCTGTGCGCAAATTGGCTGCGGCGTTCCCTACGTTACAACAGTGACTCCACTTCAAAAAGTACTTCATTGGCTGTAAAGCACTTTGAGACATCCGGTGGTCGTGAAAGGTGCTATAGTGTAAAGTCTGTGTGTTCTAGTTGTAATTAATAACACACAGGCTACAAGCTTAAAGTTCAACAGGTCTTTACTGGTTGGAGGTCAGGACTATACTAAAATACAATATTACTACACAGTGCTTAGATACCGGTGGTCACCACCGGTATTACGTATACAGCAGCCAGAGAAAGTAGTACATCTCTTAAGGTGGAACAGGCTTAAGTTCTCTTAAGGTGGAACAGGTTACATACACCACAATCCTCCCTTTTTAGCTTAATAGTCACATCCCCATTTAACATAACATAATAACATATATACATATATAACTTCAGGTATAAACAGTTCAAAGGTTCAGTCTCTCAGGAGGCCTTCTGATTCGGTCTGGATAACGCCTTTCAGTGGTCTCTGATTCTTGTTGCTGAGGTGACTCTGCTTGTTGGTTCCCTATGTATTGGACGTCATCATCAGGTACAGTCCCTGCCGAGGTAGATGCTTCAGGTTCATTAACGTCTTCCACAGTTGTCTCTGTCGCAACCATGGGTTCGACTCTTGCTCTTGATTCTACCAATTGATCCGCATGATGCCTTATCACATTGTTACCAATATCTACTTTGTACATCAGAGGTCCTTGTCTGGCCCGAATTGTTCCGGGCTGCCATTTTTCGTTTCCATAGCCCCTTGCCAACACTGGTTGTCCTACTTCGAAACTTCGCGTGGACTTGTTATTAATATGCCGGAACTGTTTGTTTTCCACTCCCCTCCGCACATTTGGTTTTAACAAGTCCAACCTGGACCGCAACCTCCTGTTATAAAACATCATGGCAGGACTTTGGTTAGTCACTGCATGAGCGGCGTTTCGATATGCCATTAGGAAATTGTCCACCTTGTGTTGTAACGGAATCTGATCATCGTTCATGGCCTTTATTGCCTTTTTGAATGTTTGGACAAATCTCTCGGCCAACCCGTTTGTCGCCGGGTGATATGGGGCAGAGGTATAATGTTTCACCCCATTCTTCTTTAAGAATTTTTGGAATTCTTCCGACACGAACTGTGGTCCGTTGTCCGAACAGATCTGTTCTGGCAATCCGTTCCTTGCGAATATTGTTCATAACACCGCAATTGTCTTTTCTGAAGTAGTGGTATTCATCTTGATCACTTCTGGCCAGTTGGAATGTGCGTCCACCGCAATTAGGAACATGGAGTCCATGAATGGACCAGCAAAGTCAATATGTACGCGTTGCCATGGGGCTGAAGGCCATTCCCATGGGTGTAGTGGTGCGATCGGAGGTGCATTTTGCACTTTTTGGCACCCAGCGCAGCTTTTCGTCAACTCCTCTATCTGTTGGTCAATACCCGGCCACCATACATAAGCCCTAGCAAGACTTTTCATCTTAACTCCCCCCAGATGACCTTCATGCAGTTCTTTTAGAACTCTTTCCCTTAATTTGGGAGGAATAATCACTCTTGTCCCGTACATCAAAGTACCATGGCAGACGGACAGCTGGTCTCGCCTTGCCGAGAATGCCGGTAACAGAGGATCACCAAGTGTTGGCCATCCTTTCACTGTCACCTCGTAGACTCTGGACAGTGTCAGGTCGTTCCTGGTTTCCCTTTCAATACTTGCATTGGTGACTGGTAAACACTCGATGATGGTCGAATGAAATAACTCAACAGGGTCAACTTTCGTCGTTTCTTCTTCTTCAGGTAGTGGCAGGCACGACAGCCCATCAGCATTGCCATGCTGCTTCGTACCTTTGAATTCTATTTGATATTGATGTGCCCCTAGGAAAAGGGACCATCTCTGGAGACGCTGTGCTGTCATCACTGAAACACCCTTCTTAGGGTTAAAAATGGATACCAACGGCTGATGTTCTGTCAGAAGTGTGAATTTTTGGCCCTGCAGGTAATGATTAAACTTCTTCACTCCCCATACAAGGCTGAGAGCCTCCCTATCGATCTGTGCATAGTTGCGCTCAGCGGAGGTCAATGATCTGGATGCAAATGCGACTGGCCTTTCCGTGCCATTTGGCAACTTGTGTGAGAGTACTGCCCCAATACCATATGGAGAAGCATCACAAGCCAACCGAATAGGCAGTGTCGGGTTGAAGTGAGCCAACACTTCCTCTGAGGTGATCAATTCTTTGCTTTTGCGAAATGCCTTCTTACAGTTTTCGCTCCATTCCCATGGTACCCCCTTCTGTAAAAGAGCGTTTAGCGGGTGCAGTACCGTGGATAGATTTGGTAGAAATTTATGGTAATAGTTAATCAATCCTAGAAACGACCTCAATTGAGAGACATTATCCGGAGCGGGAGCCTTTACAACTGCCTCTATCTTGTCAGGAGACTTATGAAGCCCCTCCCGGTCAATGACATGACCACAGTACGAGATCCGCTTCTGGAAGAACTCGCATTTCTGCCGATTAACTCTAAGTCCATACTCTTTCGTCTGTTGAGCACCAGTTCCAAGTTTGCGAGGTGTTCTTCATCACCATCACCTGTAATCAGAATATCATCCAGGTAACATTGTGTGCCTGGAATTCCCTGTAATACCTGCTCCATGGCCCTCTGCCAAATTGCTGGAGCCGATGCCACTCCAAAAACCAGTCTATTGTACCGGTACAAACCTCGATGCGTGTTGATCGTGAGGTATTGGCGTGACTCTTCTTCAACCTCCATCTGCAAGTACACCTGCGCCAGGTCTATCTTGGTGAAGTGTTTCCCTCCAGACAACGAAGCAAAAATATCCTCAATCCGCGGAAGCGGACACTGCACCGTGTGAAGCACCGGATTAACGGTGATTTTGAAATCTCCACAGATGCGAACCTTCCCTGGTTCTCCTGGCTTGTTGCTCGAAGGACGTTTCATAACGGGAACAATGGGCGTAGCCCACTCACTCCAATCTACCTTAGACAGTACACCTGAACGTTCTAGCGCTTCCAGTTCCGCTTCTACAGTAGGTCGTATTGCATAGGGTACCGGTCTGGCTTTAAAAAATTTTGGTTGTGCCTGTTCATCAATCTTGATGTTTGCCGTAATTCCTCTCAGTGTTCCCAGTCCCTGCTGGAACACCTCTTTAGCATCATCCAATATTCTGGACAATCGTTTAGGTTTGACATCTGTTTCCCCGGAATCTACCGTTAGTGCCTTCAAGGAGTGCCAGTCCATATTCATTTTCCTAATCCACTCCCATCCCAGTAGTGGTGGACCTCCTTCAGGTAGCACATATAAGTCCATTACTTGGCTTTCTTCGCCCTTGTGGACCACTTTTACCCCTATCTTTCCGACGGGGTACACTCTTTGCCCCGTGTAGGTTTTCAATATAATCTCCGTATCCCGTAGGGGAATATGTTGGAATAACCTTTTGTAATCTTTCTTATTCATGACCGTCAATGCCGATCCAGTGTCCAATTCCATCTTTACTTGGACTCCTGCTATCTGAAGGGTGACCCAAATTGTCTGGAGATCTGCATCCTTACCAACGTTGTGTACTCTTAAGCTACCCAGTTCATTACTGCTAGCGTCTGAATCTGACTTCTGTTCGGTCGAACTGTTCTTTGTCACCTTGTGTACCTTTATGTATTTTCCTTGCGGTGACTTTTTGTTGCTGGTCTTCTTTCCTGACCGGCATACTTTAGCTATGTGGCCAAGCCTGCCACACGTTCTGCATTCTTGGTTTTTAAACCAACACTGGTTCTGATCATGCGTTGTCTTTCCGCAACGATAACATTTTACAGTACTCAAACCCAATTTATTTGTACTGAGTTCCGGTGACCGTAGCTGCATTACTGCCATGCCTCTCGCTGCGGCTTCGTGTGCTGCTGCCATAGTGACCGCTTTCTCAAGCGTCAGCTCATTCTCCTCGAGCAATCGCTTTTGTGTATCTTCTTTTAATAAACCACACACAAATTTATCTCGTAGCGCCTCTGTCAATCTCGTTCCGAATTGACAGTACTTTGCTAGCTTACGCAATTCCATTAAATATTCAGCATTGCTTTCATCCTTCAGCTGCCTTCTGCTGTAAAATTTAAATCGTTCCGCTAGCATTAGCGGCGTGGGGTTTAGGTGATTTTTCAGGACAGTAACAATCTCCTCGAACGTCTTATCCGCTGGTTCATCTGGTGATACAAGGTGTATCAATTGCCCGTATGTCTTCACACCCATTAAGTTTAATAATGTTAGTGCTTTCTCTGCATCTGGGATTTTATTTGCTTTACAATAATTTTGTATGTGTTCTACATACATAGCCCAATCTTCGATGTCGCTATCAAAGGTATTAATGTTCCCATGTTTAGGCATCGTTGCAATTTAATTTCTTTTTATTTTTATCCAAGATGGCGGCTTCCGCGCTCTTTTCTTCGTCCTCCGCCTACAAAATGGCGGTTTTCCCGTGCTTGGCGGTCTTCACCCTTCCCCCGACGCTGTCTCCGCTTCACCGTGGCTCTCGCGCCTTCAGTTGCCCCCAGACGCTGCGCCTTTTTAGCCCGAATGCGGCCCGGCCCTTATCACCAGCCGCGATCGATGTCCCCGCGCTGCGCCTTTCGGCCCGAATGCGGCCCGGCCCTTATCTCCGGTCGCGATCGATCTCACCGCCCTTATTCCTCCGTCTTCCCTCCCCGTCTGTACAGCCAACGTGGCCGATTTTCTGGTCGCGTCGCTGCCCGGCTTACCCACTACCGAGGTAGAAAGAAGATAGCTGACAGTCGCTGATGGAGGCTTCGAGTTCAGGGTGTCTTCTGCACTCTGGTTTCTCGATGTCTGCCGCGCGACGTGTCTTCCAGCAGGGTGATGAGGGTGGAAACCTCTCTTCGACGTCTGTTCAGTGGATGAAGCCGCCGTGGATATAACTGCCGCAGGGTAAGAATCTGACTCGTCGCCACTGTAAAGTCTGTGTGTTCTAGTTGTAATTAATAACACACAGGCTACAAGCTTAAAGTTCAACAGGTCTTTACTGGTTGGAGGTCAGGACGATCTGCAATACATCTTACTACACAGTGCTTATATACCGGTGGTCACCACCGGTATTACGTATACAGCAGCCAGAGAAAGTAGTACATCTCTTAAGGTGGAACAGGCTTAAGTTCTCTTAAGGTGGAACAGGTTACATACACCACATATAGAAATGCAAGTCTTTCTTTCTTTATGGAGCTAAGTGGTCCCTATTTCACAGGGTTCATCCGTGTCAGTGGCTGCTACGTAACAGGGGTCAGACTCGTGCGAAATGGGTTTTGCTGGGCTTTGCAATTTAAAGTGTCAAGCCTTCATTACAAGAGGATTTGAGTACAGGAGTAAAGAAGTCTTACTCCAATTACAGGAAACTCTTTATTATCCGGCACCGACGGGACCAGCGTGGTGCTGGTTTATCAAAAAGTCCGGATTACAGAGAGGTATAGTTTAAAAGGTACGAGAGCTCCGTACACAGCAACAAATCCAGGCTTCCCTGTTGCTTAGCAACATGTACAGGAACTCCGGCCACAGACCAAGCATCCCTGTTGCTTAGCAACAAGTGTACAAACCACAGTTACACAGCCACAGATCCAGGAACTGCTACTAATATGAAGTAAAACTTACCTGAACCTACTCCTGAATTTGCCGGTTAACAGAGATTTCCGGTTATTGAGGTGCCGGTTAATAGAGAGTGAGACCACACCTGGAGTACTGTGTACAATTTTGGTCTCCTTACCTAAGGAAGGATATACTTGCCATAGAGGGAGTGCAACGAAGGTTCACCAGACTGATTCCTGGGATGGCGGGACTGTCCTATGAGGAGATTGAGTAAACTAGGCCTGTATTCTCTTGAATTCAGAAGAATGAGAGGGGATCTCATTGAAGCATCCAAAATTATTAGAGGGCTTGATAGGGTGGATGCTGGGAGAATGTTTCCCTTGGCTGGGGAGTCTAGAACCAGGGGCCACAGCCTCAGGATAAAGGGTAGGCCATTCAGGACTGAGATGAGGAGAAATTTCTTCACACAGAGGGTGGTGAATCTTTGGAATTCTCTACCCCAGAGGGCTGTGGAGGCTCAGTCATTGGGTATATTCAAAACAGAAGTCGATAGATTTCTGACTAGTAAGGGCATCAAGGGATATGGTGATAAGGCCGGTGAATGGAGTTGAGGCAGAAGATCAGCCATGATCTCATTGAATGGTGGAGCAGGATCGAGGGGCCGAACGGCCTACTCCTCTTATTTCTTATGTTCTTATTTTAAACCGTGGCTTAGTGGGTAGCACCCTAGCCTCTGAGTCAGAAGGTCGTGGGTTCAAGTCTCGCTCCAGGGATTTGAGCACAAAATCCAGGCTGACACTCCCAGTGCAGCACTGAGCGAGGTGCCGTCTTTCGGGTTGAGATATTCAACCGAGGCCCCGATTGCTCTCTCAGTTGGATATAAAACATCCTGTGGCACAGTTTTAAAGCAGAGCAGGGGAGATGTGTCCTGGGGCCAATATTTATCCCACAACCAGCATCACTAAAAAAAAAACAGATTATCTGGTCATTATCACATAACTGTGCGCAAATTGCCTGCCTTTTTCCAACAGTGACGACACTTCAAAAAGTACTTCATTGGCTGTAAAGAGCTTCAGGACGCTGTGCAAGGGTGCTATATAAATGTAAGTTCGTTCTTTCCCGGTCAGTATGGCTGACCGATCTTGCCTTGGAGGGCAAAGTGCATGCCACCTCACACCAATCCCTCTGTGGCTGTCAATCGGCATCTAGGGGGTTAAGAAAATCCCCTGTTGCCGCAGTAAGATTAGCCCCCACTGCACTAACCAGCAGACACAAAATCACATCATTCCGGCTTATCAGCCCAAGGTCCCTCACTGCCCATCCTGTGCTTGCTGCCTGCCCCCTGTTAAGACTTGCCGTAATACATAGTGCATTCAAAAAACTAATAAAATTTCATTGCTTTTAACATCCTCTGCTTTGAATTAGCTCCTGCCATTACTTCCACCCAAACGTGGTTATGAAATAATAGCCATTTACTGGGCTCCAAGTTGGCTGTGCTGTAATCCTGTTTCAGAGGTTGAAATCTCCCCGCCTTCCGCTTTTCTGTCATCCTCTGATCTGCTTATTAAATGATCTTGTTTTCCCAGTGCGCAGCAGAACACGAGAAGGCGATCTTTTATATATATGTACACATATATATATATATATATATATATAAAAAAGAAAAACGGCTTAATGGATTTTTTGCAAAGCGCGGAACCTGAGACGGGGCTTAATAAAAACGGCAGGCCCATGGGATGTGTTGAAAGGATGCGCTAAAAATATATAATTTAATAGTGCGCGTAGCTCTTGTAACTGATGGACGAGGGGATTTGTTTTTTGTGTATGTAAAATTGTATTAAAAGAAACAACATAGTGCAGTTCAGGGGCTTCCTGAGTCGGCCATTTTGTTTTTCTGTTCGATTTAAAATGCTTTAAAAAATATATTCCAAAAATTACAACAATAATTACATAGAAAAGATAGGCCCAACGAAAGTGCCGGTTTCCTGCATGCACTGCGCATGTGCGGGAAACCGGCAGTTCTGTTTCCCTGAAAGAAGGGGTTAAGAGGTGGAACGCGTGCGCGGGAGAGGCAGCGCGTGCGCATCGAACTTACATTTTTTTTGCAGGTTTTCCCGGGAGGGTAAGTCTCCAGAAGTTATACATTTAAAAAGCAGTCGCAAGGCCTGCTTTTTACAAGGTAAGTGGTGAATTAATAAAAAATAAAACATTTTTTTCATAGGTTTATTATTTTTAAATACTTTAAAGTAAGGTAAGTTTATTTTTAGCCCCGTTAGAAAATAAAATTATTTTTTTCAAAAATTTAAATTGTTTAAAATAGTTATTTCATGTAATTTATAGTTTATTTAAAAAATGTGATTTAAAAAAAAAATTATTTGAAGATTTAATGATGTTTTGGGGCTTGTAGTATTTATAAGTTTGACAGCCCTTCCTGTCAAACTTATGAATGAAGCATTCCCTGCTCCGATTGGCTCTCCATGGCCCACGTGATCCCAGGGGACGCTTCGAACTAACTGCGCCCCGGGATACTCAAGCACTGCGCGCCAGCAGGCCCAGGATCGGAATTCCACAGGGGCCCACAGCACAACGGCCGGCGCGCAAGGTAAGTGCAGGTCGGGGGCTTACACCCGCGGGAAGCCATCGACCCGAATTTCTGGACCAACAATTGGGTAGATTTGGTGTCTTTCACAACCGCAGGACACTCCAAAGCGCTTTACAGGCAATGAAGTGCTTTTGAAGTGTAGTCATTGTTGTAATGTAGGAAACGTGGCAGCCAATTTGCGCACAGCAAGCTCCCACAAACAGCAATGGGATTCATGACCCGATCATCTGTTTTATTGATGTTGGTTGAAGGGTAAATGATCTTCTTTGAATTAGTGGCCGTGGGATCTCTTGAGTCCACCTGAGAGGGCAGACGGGGCCTCGGTTTAATGTCTCACCCGAAAGACGGAACTTCCGACAGTGCAGCGCTCCCTCAGCACTGCACTGGGAGTGTCAGCCTGGATTATATGCTCAAGTCTCTGGAGTGGGACCCGAACGCATGACCTAGAGGCGAGAATGGCTACCCACTGAGCCACGGCTGACGCAACTCACGCCGATGTTAGGAAATCGATGTGCTGCTAGCGGAAGTGTCGCTTTTTGCGGCACGGAGTCCAATCAGATGGGAGCCGAACTGCCCCTGTGGTGTTACGGTTCTACCCCGTCCCCCCCCGCCGGTCCGTGCTCCCGCCTGATGAGGCTCCACATCAGCCGCCCCACCTCGCACGATTGCCCATGGAATGAGTTGCCCTGGGAGAGCCCTGCCCCTTTCAGGCGCTGGACAGCAGTTGGCGGGGACGGGACCTATTCACCGATTTCCCCCGCTCCCATTTTTTCCAGTCCTCTTTCCGGCTCCTCACGGGGGACAAGACTGAGATTGGGGAATTGGCGCTTAGGCTTCCAAAGCAGGCGGTCATGGTGGGGGCTACATAAATGGAAGTCCTTCCTTTACTCAACAGTGTTTAATGGGCTAAATCAATTCAACTTACGAGGCGAAGAGGCTCCTCAGCTTGATTTGAAGGTACTCATCACCCGAAGCTTTATGGTTAATCCAGGACTAAATTTCAGTCCGTTTTTGGTCGAAGGACTGGTGCAAACCCAACGCCACCCTCCCACCTTGACTGTTTTCTTCTGTAAAGGCGCTGACACTTGTTAACAGTTCATCCCTGGGATGTGGACATCGCTGGCAGTCATTGCCCATCCCCAGTTGCCCCGAGAAGGTGGTGGTGGGCCTTCTTCTTGAACCGCTGCCATTCTTTGTGACGAAGGGGCTCGGTCTGCCACTTCAGAGGCAATTACGTTGGTGTGGGACTGGAGTCACATATAGGCCCCAGACCGGGGAAAGATGGCAGGTTTCCTTCCCTAAAGGACGTCAATGATCCAGTTGGGTTATTACCACAATCCAACAGCTTCATGGTCACTTTTACTGACACCAGCTTTTTATTTTCAGATTTGGCTCAACTGAATTCAAATTCTCGAACTGTCACGGTGGGATCTGAACTCAAGTTTTACTGGATTATTAGCCAGCTACGTAACCTTTACTCAATTGCTGGCCGCACTTCGGCCAATGGACATCTTCGCTTAGAAGCCTAGTTAGAGGCTGCCGGCAGATTGTTCGACTGGAGGGGCATCACAGCAGAGCTCCCTTCCCTGCTTACCCCAGATGTACTTCCCAGTGGCGGTCACTGGATGGTGCTGAGAAGCAGGACCTCTCCGACCATCTCCCTAGCCCAGACACGCTGAACATAAGAATTAGGAGCAGGAGTAGGCCATACAGCCCCTCGAGCCTGCTTTTTAAAAATTATTCATTCATGGGATGTGGGCGCTACTGGCAAGGCCAGCATTTATTGCCGATCCCTAATTGCCCTTGAGAAGGAGGTGGTGAGCAGCCTTCTTGAACCGCTGCAGTCCGTGAGCTGAAGGTACTCCCACAGTGCTGTTAGGGAGGGAGTTCCAGGATTTTGGCCCAGCGACGATGAAGGAACGGCGATATACCTCCAAGTCAGGATGGTGTGTGACTTGGAGGGGAACTTGGAGGTGGTGGAGTTCCCATGAGCCTGCTGCTCTTGTCCTTCTAGGTGGAAGAGGTCGCGGTTTTGGGAGGTGCTGCCGAAGAAGCCTTGGCGAGTTGCTGCAGTGCATCTTGTAGATGGTACACACTGCAGCCACGGTTACAATTGCTACTTGGCCCTAAACAGACAATACAACATAGCTGATTACCTGACCATGGTAAAGGATAACAAACTGAGAAGAACCTTGACAAGGTACAGACTTAGCGGACATAGCCTAGCGATCGAAAAAGGCAGACACAGGCAGACCAGGCTGCCAAGAGAAGACAGGATATGCTCTCACTGCAGTCAGGGAGTAGTGGAGACAGAGATGCACTTCCTCACAGCCTGTGGAAAATATCAGGGCATCAGGGAGAATTTCTACCAAAAATTCTCACAAATATGCCCTGAATTCAGAAATCTGAATGACAACCAAAAACTCCCATTCCTACTGGAGGAGGAGAGAAGCTGTGTAACACTGGCGGCACACTATGTTACAGCTTGCCATGAACAGAGGGACAACCAGTAAACTAAGAAAAGAGTATATATAAACAAGGCGAATGTATATTTATACACTCAGGGATATACCTGTTTATACACTGTATGAATAGAACTGCGTTTATGTGTTCAACCATAAATGTATTTTGATGCTTTGGCAACATAAGATGTACCTTATCATGCCAATAAAGCGATTTGAATTTGAATTTGAATTTGGTGGAGGGAGTGAATGTTTAAGGTAATGGATGGGGTGCCAATCAAGCGGGCTGCCTTGTCCTGGATGGTGTCGAGCTCCTTGAGTGTTGTTGGAGCTGCACTCATCCAGGCAAGTGGAGAGTATTCCATCACACTCCTGAATTGTGCCTTGTAGATGGTGGAAAGGCTTTGGGGAGTCAGGAGGTGAGACACTCGTCACAGAATACCTAGCCTCTGACCTGCTCTTGTTGCCACAGTATTTATGTGGCTGGTCCAGTTAAGTTTCTGGTCAATGGTGACTCCCAGGATGTTGATGGTGGGGGATTCGGCGATGGTAATACTGTTGAATGTTAAGGGGAGGTGGTTAGACTCTCGCTTGTTGGAGATAGTCATTGCCTGGCACTTGTGTGGCGTGAATGTCACCTGCCACTTATCAGCCCAACCCTGATCATCATCCAGGTCTTGTTACATGCGGGCATGGACTGCTTCATTATCTGAGGAGTTGTGAATGTCACTGAACACTGTGCAGTCATCAGCGAACATCCCCATTTCTGACCTTGTATTGGAAGGAAGGTCATTGATGAAGCAACTGAAGATGGTTGAGCCTAGGACACTGCCCTGAGGAACTCCTGCAGCGATGTCCTGGGGCTGAGATGATTGACCTCCAACCACCACAACCGCTCCACCATTCAATAAGATCATGGCTGATCTTCTACCTCAACTCCGCTTTCCCGCCCGATCCCCATATCCCTCGATTCCCTTAGAGTCCAAATACCTATCTATATCAGCCAATCTATAGTCATCTAACTTAAGAACATAAGAAATAGGAGCAGGAGTAGGCCAATCGGTCCCTCGAGCCTGCTCCGCCATTCAATAAGATCACGGCTGATCTGATCCCAACCTCAAATCTACTTTCACTCTCCATCCTACCCGAACCCATGTGATCTCCCGGGAGAGGCGAAAAACCAGATAAAAACCCAGTGTGCCAATTTGGGAGAAAAAATCTGGGAAATTCCTCTCCGACCCATCTAGGCGATCGAAACTCGTCCAGGAGATCACTCTGTCCCTGTATTTCCTACAGTACTTACCTTCTGTAAGAGGTGATCTCCACCCCAGCCAGGAACAGGCCCATTTTACTCTTGAAGGACTCCTAGCTGGCAGCCTGTTCCCGAGGTCTCCACTAATCCCTGTGAATAGAACCATCTCCTGAAATCTAACACAGAATTAGAACACAAGAAGTAGGAGCAGGACCAGGCTACACGGCCCCTGGGCCCGCTCCGCCACCCACAGGGCCATGACCGATCCGAACCTAGACTCATGTCCGATTTCCTGTCCGCTCCCCGTAACCCCTAATTCCCCTTACCGCTAGGAAACTGTCTATTTCTGTTTTACATTTATTTAATGATGTAGCTTCCACAGCTCCCTGGGGCAGCAAATTCCACAGACCTACCACCCTCTGAGTGAAGAAGTTTCTCCTCATCTCAGTTTTGAAAGAGCAGCCCCTTATTCTAAGATTATGCCCCCTAGTTCTAGTTTCACCCATCATTGGGAACATCCTCCCCGCATCCACCCGATCCAACCCCTTCACAATCTTATATGTTTCAATAAGATCGCCTCTCATTCTTCTGAACTCCAATGAGTAGAGTCCCAATCTACTCAACCTCTCCTCATATGTCAACCCCCTCATCCCCGGGATTAACCGAGTGAACCTTCTTTGTACTGCCTCGAGAGCAAGTATGTCTTTTCTTAAGTATGGACACCAAAACTGTATGCAGTATTCCAGGTGTGGTCTCACCAATGCTCTATATACTCAACTACTGAGCATCCATAGCCCTCTGGGGCAGAGAATTCCAAAGATTCACAACACTCTGAGTGAAGAAAGTCCTCCTCATCTCATTAAACGGCCGACCCCTTATCCTGAGACTGTGCCCCCTAGTTCTAGACACTCCAGCCAGGGGAAACACCCTCTCAGTATCTACCCTGTCAATCCCCTTCAGAATCTTACAGATATGACCATGTCAGCCATGGCTCAGTGGGCAGTACCCTCGTCTCTGAGTCAGAAGGTTGTGGGTTCAAATCCCTACTCCATGGGACTTGAACACAAAAAGCTAGGCTGACACTCCAGGGGAGTGCTGCACTGTCAGAGGTGCTGTCTTTCAGATGAGACGTTAAACCGAGGCCCCGTCTGCTCTCACGGGTAGATGTAAAAGATCCCATGGCAGTATTTTGAAGAAGAGCAGGGGAGCTATCCCTGGTGTACTGGCCAATATCTAGCCCTCAATTAACATAACAGAAACAGATAATCTGGTCATTATGACATTGCTATTTGTGGGATCTTGCTGTGTGCAAATTGGCAGCTGCATTTCCCACATTACAACAGTGACAGTACTTCATTGGCTGTGAAGCACTTTGAGACACTGGGTGGCTGTGAAATGCGCTATATAAATGCAAGTCTTTCTTTTATTTCAATGAGATCACCTCTTATTCTTTTAAATTCCAGAGAGTATAGGCACAAATGAGGCTGATTGAAGCCCCCAAATTTTATGTAACTTCTTTTTATCTTTAAAAATGATTGTGGTGGGGAAGGTCCCATCTTTAACATGCCGTGTGCCTGGGAGGTGGTCTTGTGTATTCGGACGGTGTCTGCATTCCCCCCCCCCTCCGCCCCCACCCCTAGTACCTTCCCTTTAAGAGTGAGCTGATATGGGTGAAAGGCTCATTTCAGATCTGTGTTGTGAAACAGCGCCCCTTAGTGGAGAGCAAAAGAACCAACACTAAAGTTTCCCGGCTCCAGAGACTTGAGCATAAAAATCTAGGCCGACACTCCCGATGCAGTACTGAGGGAGTGCTGCACTGTCGGAGGTGTCGACTTTTGGATGAAACGTTAAACCGAGGCTTCGTCTTCCCTCTCAGGTGGGCGAAAAAGATCCCATTGCACTCTTTCGAAGAAGAACAGGGGAGTTTACGTTGGTGTCCTGGCCAATATTTATCCCTCAATCAACATTACTTAAAATTTTTTTTTATTTTGGTCTGTCATCTATTTTTTTTGAATTTATCTTTGGAATTCTCTACCCCAGAGGGCTGTGAATGCTCAGTCGTTGAGTATATTCAAGGCTGAGATCGATCGATTTTTGGACTCTAGGGGAATCAAAGGAAATGGGGAATAACAACAGAAAATGCTGGAAAAACTCAGCAGGTCAGGCAACATCCGTGGAGAGAAATTTGAGTTGACGTTTCGGGTTGGACCCTTCTTCAAAACTGGAAAGAAAAGAAACTAGATCGGAGGCAGGGCGGATCGGGTGGGAAAGTGGGAGTTGAGGTCAAAGATCAGCCATGATCTCATTGAATGGCGGAGCAGGCTCGAGGGGCCGTATGGCCGACTCCTGCTCCTAATTCTTACGTTCTTATTGTCTCATTTATCACATTGCTGTTTGTGGGATCTTGCTGTGCGCAAATTGCCCGCCACGTTTCCCTACATTACAACAGTGACTACATTTCAGAATTACTTCATTGGCTGCAAAGCGCCTTGGGACGTCCTGAGGTCATGCAAGGCGCTGCAGAAATGCAAGTTCTTCCGCTTAGATCGGAAACAGCTACAGAGACATATTCTCTTGACGTTTCTTGCCCCTCCGTCCTCCATGGGCACTGACTCATGACGGTGCACAGTTCTGTGGGCACTGGCTGCCATCCAGTGTACCCTGACTGTTTGATCGTTCTGAGAGTGGACAGGCTATTCGACCGTGGAGGGCAGCACAACTGAGGCCACTCCCACTCTTACAGTGTGCACTCCCCTGCAAAAGGTGTGAGGGATGTCGATCAGGACCAGATTATTTGGGACGTCCTGAGGTTGTGAAAGGCGCTTTATAAATGCAACTTCTTTCTTTCTTATTCCTTGTTCAGGAGGCACTGACGCTAACTGTAACACCCCCAACCCTTCCTTGCTTGAGGACTTCCAACTCTGGGGCACTGAACCCGAGCCCTTCGTGCTCATGTATATCTAGGACCAGCCTGTGAGCTGCAGTTACTGACTGATCCACAGTATGGGAGTGAGCGAAAGCCACTCACGCATCAAGCCCAGTCCAAATTCTAACAGGACTGGACAGACTAGATGCAGGAAGGATGTTCCCGATGGCAGGGGAGTCCAGAACCAGGGGTCACAGTCTAAGGATAAGGGGTAAGCCACTTAGGACAGAGATGAGGAGGAATTTCTTCACCCAGAGAGTGGTGAACCTGTGGAATTCTCTACCACAGAAGGCAGTTGAGGCCAATTCATTCAATATATTCAAGAAGGAGTTAGATATATTTCTTAAGGCTAAGGGGATCAAGGGATATGGGGAGAAAGCAGGGACAGGGTACTGAATTTGGATGATCAGCCATGATCGCATTGAATGGCGGAGCAGGCTCGAGGGGCCGAATGGCCTACTCCTGCTCCTATCTTCTATGTTTCTATGTAAACACACTCTACCCGAACGTGACCCAGTCCGTAACATGCTCGCCTTTCAATCAGATGGTTGTGGGTTCACAGTCCCACTCCAGAGACTGGAGCACAAAAATCTAGGCTTGCACTCCAGTGCAGTGCTGAGGGAGTGCTGCACTGTCGGAGGTCCCTTAAACCGATGTTCGTCCCTCAGCCAACACTGCCAAAAAACAGGCTCTCTCATTTGCTGTTTGTGGGACCTTGCTGTGGCACAAATTGGCCGGCGCGTTTTCCTACATTACACCCGTGACTACACTTCAAAATGTACTTCATTGGCTGTCCTGGGGTGCTGAAAGGTGCTATATAAGTGCAGGTTCTTTCTTCTTAATCCCACGCATTTAAGGATAAAGATTACTATCCGCGACATTAATGCACAATTGCTTAATGTGTTCACAGCAAATCCGCCTCGCTGCTGTTTTAAGTGTTGGTAACCATTTTGGGCTCCTTTAAAATAGCAAAGTGGGGAATTTGACACAAACAGGTGATTTCAAGGGTGCGGTAGCATCGTGGTTATGTTAGGCCTAGATTAATGATCCGGCGACATGAGTTCAAATCCCACCACAGGCAGCTGGGGAATTTAAAATTCAATTAATTAAATGAATCTGGAATTAAAAACTAGTATCAGTAATGGTGACCATGATTCTTCGGTTGTAAAAACCCATCTGGTTCACTAATGTCCTTTAGGGAAGGAAATCTGCCGTTCTTACGGGGATCTCATTGAAACGTATAAAATTCTAACAGGACTAGACAGACTAGATGCAGGAAGGCTGTTCCCGATGGCGGGGAAGTCCAGAACCAGGGGTCATAGTCTAAGGATAAGGGGTAGGCCATTTAGGACTGAGATGAGGAGGAATTTCTTCACCCAGAGAGTGGTGAACCTGTGGAATTCTCTACCACAGAAGGCAGTAGAGGCCAATTCATTAAATATACTCAAGAAGGAGTTAGATATATTTCTTAAGGCTAAAGGGATTAAGGGATATGGGGAGAAAGCAGGGACAGGGTACTGAATTTGGATGATCAGCCATGATCTCATTAAATGGCGGAGCAGGCTCGAGGAGCCGAATGGCCTACTCCTGCTCCTAGTTTACCTGGTCTGGCCTATATGTGACTCCAGACCCACAGCAATGTGGTTGACTCTTAACTGCCCTCTGCGGTTCAAGAAGGCGGCTCACCACCACCTTCTCGAGGGCAATTAGGGATGGGCAATAAATGCCGGCCTTGCCAGCGACGCCCACATCCCATGAACGAATAAAAAAAACATCGCCGCCAATCATTTAATCTCAGAAGGGAAAGATCTAGACGCAAATAAGCAAACAAAAGTGATCTAGCGTCACAGGTTCACTATTCAACCCTGGCTGACTGCTCTTCACAGCCGCTAGCCCACCCTTCATCCCCCAGGTCCCAGCCTCGACAGCTCAGGTATCAGCACCTCCTTCAACCTTCACACTGTCCACTGGAATCTGCTCCCAGTGGAGCAGCTTGACTACAGCTGGCCAAGGGAGGAGTGTCTGAAGAAACGCTTTCACTCAAGGCTCCAAATTCTATTATCGGAGTTAATGGGGCTATCATTTGAGCAGAGGAATCGAATCTTAATGCTGGAAAGAGAGGCGAGCAGAGCTAATCATTGCCGGCTGATGCGATTTGGCTGCGATGAGGAGGAGTAAATGGCAGTTAATGGAATGAGAATGATCTCGAAGAACACAGAGGGGAAAAAAAAAACTCAATTCATTTCTGGCAGAGAGCGATCTGTTCGAGCGGTGCTAATGGAGTGCAGTTTCATTAGGAGCCCCTGCTTAATGCCCGTTCGTCAGACAATGGATGAGATCAGCGTGCGAGAGAGGCAGAGTGGTCGATTCTTCTTAACTGAATAACAACCACTACACACGAGTGTCTGATCATACATCAAGCACGGTCCTGCTGAGGAAGAACTCACTTTTACATGCATGCAATAAAAGAATGTGTGGAGTTTGCACATTCTCCCCGTGTTTGCGCGGGTTTCCTCCGGGTGCTCCGGTTTCCTCCCACAGTCCAAAGATGTGCGGGTTAGGTTGATTGGCCATGATAAAAATTGGCCCTTAGTGTTAGGGGGGATTAAATACGTGGGGTTACAGGAATAGGGCTTGGGTGGGATGGCTGTCGGTGTAGGGACCGGGTGCTAGGGTTTGGATGATCAGCCATGATCTCGTTGAATGGCGGAGCAGGCTCGAAGGGCCGAATGGCCTACTCCTGCTCCTAGTTTCTATGTTTCTATGTAACTTGCATTTCTATAGCGCCTTTCACATCTTCAGGACGTCCCAAAGCGCTTCACAGCCAATGAAGTGCTTTTCAAGTGTCATCTCTGTTGCAATGTAGGAAACGCGGCAGCTAATTTGCGCACAGCAAGATACCACAAACAGCAATGTGATGCTTTTTCAGTGCAGTTGGTTGAGGGGTAACTATTGGCCAGGGCACCTGGGAGAACTCCCCTGCTCATCTTCGAAATAGTGGATTGGAATCTTTTACATGCACCTGAGCCCTTGGTTTGCCGTCACATCTGAAAGACGGCCCCTTCGACAGTGCAGCACTCCCTCAGCACTGCACTGGGAGTGTCAGCCTGGATTATGTGCTGAAGCCTTTGGAGTGGGGCCTGAATCCACGACCTTCTGGCTCAGAGGTGCGAGACACAGAGCCACAGCTAACACATTCGGCCCAACTGGTCTATGCCG
This sequence comes from Somniosus microcephalus, assembly GCF_052327205.1. Taxonomy (NCBI): domain Eukaryota; kingdom Metazoa; phylum Chordata; class Chondrichthyes; order Squaliformes; family Somniosidae; genus Somniosus; species Somniosus microcephalus. The sequence continues at coordinate 372,263,576 of NC_140988.1, read as the reverse complement.
GTGTTTATACTCTACACAAGCCTCCCATCCTGCTCATGTGTCCCTTCACAGCTGGGGCAGTCGGGAGAGCAGGAGGCCAGTAACTGGTGAGTTTAAAAGCTCACCTTTCGCGGGCTTTTTCTTTCACAGCTGGTGCAGTCGGGAGAGCAGGAGGCCAGTAACTGGTGAGTTTAAAAGCTCACCTTTCGGGGGCTTTTTCTTTCACAGCTGGGGCAGTCGGGAGAGCAGGAGGCCAGTAACTGGTGAGTTTAAAAGCTCACCTTTCGCGGGCTTTTTCTTTCACAGCTGGTGCAGTCGGGAGAGCAGGAGGCCAGTAACTGGTGAGTTTAAAAGCTCACCTTTCGCGGGCTTTTTCTTTCACAGCTGGGGCAGTCGGGAGAGCAGGAGGCCAGTAACTGGTGAGTTTAAAAGCTCACCTTTCGGGGGCTTTTTCTTTCACAGCTGGGGCAGTCGGGAGAGCAGGAGGCCAGTAACTGGTGAGTTTAAAAGCTCACCTTTCGGGGGCTTTTTCTTTCACAGCTGGGGCAGTCGGGAGAGCAGGAGGCCAGTAACTGGTGAGTTTAAAAGCTCACCTTTCGCGGGCTTTTTCTTTCACAGCTGGTGCAGTCGGGAGAGCAGGAGGCCAGTAACTCTTATATAGGTGGAGCTGTTGCTAAACCCGAAACACTACAGTGTAGTGTCTCCCACCCTTCCACCTCCTCTAACCTTTTAGGGGTTAGGGGAAGTTGAAAAGGTAGGTTCAATTTATTTTATTTCAGGAGCCTAACCTAGGTGGAAAAGGTTCCAGGACAGGAGGCGGCAGTGAAAATACAACACCAGAAAACAGGTAGGTGACTGGTTGGTGAGTACTTTCACAAACTTATTCTAAGTAGAATTCAATAATTAAGCTAAATCGTAGTAAATAAAAGGGTATTGTAAGGGTTAAGTCATGGAAGGGCAGCTCGGACCCGTGTCATGCTCCTCCTGTGCCATGTGGGAAATCAGGGACACTGTCCCTGACAACTATGTGTGCAGGAAGTGTGTCCAGCTGCAGCTCCTAGCGGACCGCATGGCGGCGCTGGAGCTGCGAATGGACTCACTCTGGAGCATACGCGATGCTGAGGATGTTGTGGATAGCACATTCAGTGAGTTGGTCACACCGCAGGTAAAGGCTAGCTCAGACAGTAAATGGGTGACCAAAAGGCAGGGTAAAGGCAGGAAGGTAGTGCAGGAGTCACCTGCGGTCATCTCCCTCCAAAACAGGTTTACCGTTTTGGGTACTGTTGGGGGAGATGACTTATCAGGGGAAGGCACCAGCAGCCAGGTTCAGGGCACCATGACTGGCTCTGCTGCACAGAAGGGCGGGAAAAAGAGGGATAGGGCTATAGTGATAGGGGATTCAATTGTAAGGGGGATAGATAGGAGTTTCTGTGGCCGAGACCGAGACTCCAAGATGGTATGTTGCCTCCCTGGTGCAAGGGTCAAGGATGTCTCGGAGCGGGTGCAGAGCATTCTGAAGGGGGAGGGGGATCAGCCAGTTGTCGTGGTACATGTAGGTACCAACGATGTAGGTAAAAAGAGGGAGGAGGTCCTACAAGCTGAATTTAGGGAGTTAGGAGCTAAATTGAAAAGTAGGACCTCAAAGGTAGTAATCTCTGGATTGCTACCAGTGCCACGAGCTAATAAGTTTAGAGAGAGTAAGATAGATAAGCTAAATACGTGGCTTGAGCAGTGGTGCAAGGGAGAGGGATTTAAATTCTTGAGGCATTGGAACCAGTTCTTGGGGAGGAGTGACCTGTACCAAGGGGACGGTCTACACCTGAACTGTGAGGGAGCCGATGTCCTCGGGGTAATATTTTCTAGGGCGGTTCGGGAGGATTTAAACTAATTTGGCAGGGGGATGGGAACCTAGGTAGTGGAAAAGAGGGAAGTCATATGAAGTCAGAAATAGATGGTAGAAAGGTGAGAAGCAATAAGCAAAGGAGAGAAACACAAAGGGCCAAACTAATTCATAATGAGAGTGTGAAAAAAGCAAGCCTGAAGGCTTTGTATCCTAATGCTAGAAGCATTAGGAACAAGGTGGATGAATTAGTTGTGGAAATAGAGGTAAACAAGTATGATTTGATTGGGATTACAGAAACGTGGCTGCAGGGTGGGCAAGGCTGGGAACTTAACATCCAGGGATATACAATATTTAGGAAGGATCGGCAAAAAGGTAGGGGAGGTGGGGTAGCATTGCTGGTAAAGGAGGGGATTAATGCAATGGAAAGGAAGGATATTAACTCGGATGAAACGGAATCTGTATGGGTAGAAATGAGAAATAGCAAGGGGAGGAAAACGTTAGTGGGTGTGATATATAGGCCTCCAAATAGTAATATGGAGGTGAGGGAAGGCATAAAAAGGGAAATTAGAGAAGCGTGCGATAAGAGCACAGCTGTCATCATGGGTGACTTTAATTTACATATTGATTGGACTACCCAAATTAGTAAAAATTCTGAGGAGGAGGAATTCCTGGAATGTTTTCGGGACGGTTATCTGGACCAATATGTCGAGGAGCCGACTCGAGATCAGGCCATTTTAGACTGGGTATTGTGCAATGAGAAGGGACTTATCAGCAATCTTCTTGTACGAGGCCCCTTGGGTCAGAGCGATCATAATATGATCGAGCTCTCAGTCGAGATGGAGAGTGAGGAAATTGAATCAGAGACTAAGGTCCAGAACTTAAATAAAGGGAATTACGAGGGTGTGAGACGGGAATTGGGTAAGATTGATTGGGTGGTGTTTCTGGGGGGATTGACAGTGGATAGACAATGGCAAGCATTCAAAGATAGAATGGAAGAATTCCAGAACATGTTTATACCGGTTTGGCATAAAAATAAACCTAAAAAGGTGACTCAACCGTGGATAACGAGGGAAATTAGGGACAGCATAAAATTTTAAAAAAGGGCATATCAACTGGCAAAAAAAAGCACCAGACCGGAAGATTGGGGGCAGTACAGGATACAGCAAAAGAGGACAAAGGGATTAATCAGGAAGGGGAAAATAGAATACGAAAGTAAACTTGCAGCAAACATAAAGACAGACTGCAAAAGCTTTTATCGGTATATCAGGAGGAAAAGACTGGTAAAATCCCAAGTCGGTCCCTTGCAGTCCGATTCGGGAGAATATATAATGGAGAATAAGGAAATGGCAGACCAATTAAACTCATACTTTGGTTCTGTATTCACAAAGGAGGACACAAATAACCTCCCAGGAATATCGGCAAACATAGGGACTAATGAGAGGGAGGAGCTGACAGAAATTAGTATCTCTAGGGATATGGTGTTGGGTAAGTTGAGGGGACTGAAGGCCGACAAATCCCCGGGGCCTGATAAACTACATCCTAGGGTACTTAAGGAGGTGGCCCTGGAGATAGCAGATGCTCTAAGGATCATCTTCCGGAACTCCATTGACTCGGGAACAGTACCCGTGGATTGGAGGGTAGCAAATGTTACCCCAATATTTAAAAAGGGGGGTAGAGAGAAAGCAGGGAATTATAGACCAGTAAGCCTTACATCGGTTGTGGGCAAAATGCTAGAGTCCATTATTAAGGATAAAATAGCGGAGCACTTGACAAATGGGGAAAGGATCGGACAGAGTCAACATGGATTTACAAAGGGTAAATCGTGTTTGACTAATCTGCTGGAATTTTTTGAGGAAGTAACTGGTAAAATAGATGGGGGAGAGCCAGTGGATGTGGTGTACCTTGACTTCCAGAAAGCCTTCGATAAGGTTCCACACAAAAGATTATCATGCAAAATTAAGGCTCATGGGATTGGGGGCAAAGTATTAACGTGGATAGAGAACTGGCTGGCGGATAGAAAACAGAGAGTTGGAATAAACGGCTCGTTTTCGGAGTGGCAGGCAGTGACCAGCGGGGTGCCGCAAGGATCTGTCCTGGGACCCCAGCTGTTCACAATATATATAAATGATCTGGATCAGGGAATTGGATGCAATATTTCCAAATTCGCTGACGACACTAAACTAGGAGGAGGGGTGGGCTCTGATGAGGATGTCAGGAGGCTACAGTGCGATTTGGACAGGTTGGGGGAATGGGCGGATACGTGGCAGATGCACTATAATGTGGATAAATGCGAGGTTATCCACTTTGGGGGTAAAAACAGGAGGGTAGATTATTATCTAAATGGCAATAGATTGGGAGATGGGGAAGTGCAGAGGGACCTGGGTGTTCTTGTGCACCAGTCACTGAAGGAGAGCATGCAGGTGCAACAGGCGATTAAGAAGGCAAATGGTATGTTGGCCTTCATATCAAGGGGGTTCGAGTATAGGAATAGGGATACCTTACTACAGCTGTACAAGGTGCTGGTGAGACCGCATCTGGAGTATTGTGTACAGTTTTGGTCGCCCCATCTGCGGAAGGATGTTCTTGCCATGGAAAGAGTGCAACGGCGATTCACCAGGCTGATACCTGGAATGGCGGGAATGACCTACGAAGAGAGATTAAATAGTTTGGGCTTGTACTCACTGGAGTTTAGAAGATTGAGAGGGGATCTCATCGAAACATATAAAATTATGGCAGGCCTGGACAGGCTGAATTCAGAGAGAATGTTTCCAATGGCCGGGGAGCACAGAACCAGGGGCCACAGTCTAAAAATAGCGGGCAAATCATTTAAAACAGAGATGAGGAAGAATTTCTTCACTCAAAGAGTGGTGAGCCTGTGGAATTCCCTGCCACAGAGGGCTGTGAAGGCTAATTCAATAAATATTTTCAAGAGAGAATTGGATATATTTCTGAAGGCTAAGGGGATTAAGGGTTACGGAGAAAAGGCGGGGACGGGGTACTGAACTGGTAAGATCAGCTATGATCTCAGACGAAGATCAGCCATGATCTCATTGAATGGCGGAGCAGGCTCGAAGGGCCGAATGGCCTACTCCTGTTCCTATCTCTATGTTTCTATGTTTCTATTCCCTTCTCCCTCATGTATGCATCAAGCCTCTCCTTAAAAGATGTTCTTGCCATGGAGGGAGTGCAGCGAAGACTCACCAGACTGATACCTGGGATGGCAGGAATGACGTATGAGGAGAGATTGGGTCGATTAGGCTTATATTCGCTAGAGTTTAGAAGAATGAGAGGGGATCTCATTGAAACTTATAAAATTCTAACAGGACTAGACAGACTAGATGCAGGAAGGATGTTCCCGATGGAGGGGGAGTCCAGAACCAGGGGTCACAGTCTAAGGATAAGGGGTAAGCCATTTAGGACTGAGATGAGGAGGCATTTCTTCACCCAGAGAGTGGTGAACTTGTGGAATTCTCTACCACAGAAGGCAGTTGAGGCCAATTCATTAAATATATTCAAGAAGGAGTTGGATATATTTCTTGAGGCTAAAGGGATCAAGGGATATGGGGAGAAAGCAGGGACAGGGTACTGAATTTGGATGATCAGCCATGATCGCATTGAATGGCGGAGCAGGCTCGAGGGGCCGAACGGTCTACTCCTGCTCCTATCTTCTATGTTTCTATGTTAAATCTCTCAATGCTATCTGCTTGACCCACTCCATGTGGCAACTAGTTGCACATGCGCAACACTCTCTGTGTAATCAGTCAATTCTTTATTTGTTCTCTCAGTGGCTATCATATATTTATGCCCCCTTGCTCTGGACTCACCCACAACAGCAAGACCAAAGCCATTCAGTATGGTTCCTGCCAGCATCCTGTTCAACTGTGAGCTGAGCCTCAATCTCTAAATCCACTTAATCACCAGGACTATTCACTTCAACCTCCGGAGTGTTGGCCGCCCTCACCGCCTCCACCATCCAGCCCTCACCCATGCCATTGCCATCTGAGGGCTCAATTTCTTCATATTTTCCTCACTGGTCTTGCTTGGCTCATTCAGATCGTCGAAGATGATTATCTGGTCATTATCACATTGCTGTTTGTGAAAGGTGCTGTAGAAATGCAAGTCTTCCTTTTTACATCCCAGCTGATGCCTTATGGTTTTCCAGCACTGGTCTCCTGCACATCCTCCCGACCTTTGCTCCGCCATCATTGGTTCAGCCTTCAGCCACCGCTCTAGAATTCCTTTCTTAAACCTCCTCACCACCCTCATTCCGCGTCAGCGGGTTGCACTCTCGCATCGGAGTCCGAAGGTCGTGGATTCATTGACCCACTCCAGAGACTTGAGCACATAACGTAGGCTGACACTTCAGTGGAGTGCCACACTGTCGAGAGGTGCCGTCTTTCGGATGAGACGTTAAACCAAGGCCCCGTCTGCTCTCTCAGGTGGACGTAAAAGATCCCGTGGCACTATCTTGAAGAAGAGCAGGGGAGTTATCCCTGGCGTCCTAGCCAATATTCATCCCTCAACCAACACAAAAAAACCCAGATGATCTGGTCATTTATCTCACTGTTGTAAGTGGGATCTTACTGTATGCACATTGATTGCCACCTTTCATATGGTACACTTGGAAAGCACTTCATTGCCTGTAAAGTGCTTTGGGACATCGTGAAAGTTCTTGCTTTCATTCTGGAATAGCTTATCAAGGGTTATAAAGAGAGAGAACGAACTTGGAAGGTAGACGAATGCAGCAGCCAATTTGCACAATAAGGAGGTAAATGGCCAGATGATCTGTTTTGGTGATGGTTGTTGGAAAAATAAATGCTGGCCAGGACACCGGGGATAACTTCCCTGCTCCTTTGAAATAGCGCCATGGGATCTTTTACATCCACCTGAGAGGGCAGACGGTAGCTTGGTTTAACGTCTTATCCAGAACACAGCACCATAGAATCATCGAGCTTTACAGCACAGAAGGAGGCAATTCGGCCCATCGTGTCTGTGCCAGCCGCAAAAAAGCTATCCTGCCTAACCCCACTTTCCAGCTCTTGGCCCGTAGCCTTGCAGGCCATGGCACTTCAAGTGCACACCAACAGTGCAGCACTCCCTTAGCATTGTGCTGAAGTATCAGTCTGGACTGCATTTTCCTGTCACTGGAGGGGACTTAGAACCCACGACCATCTATCTGAGAAGGGAGAGTGCTACCCCAATGAGCTAAAGCTGACAAGTCCATATGGGGGCAAGCTTAGATCACTTCAAGGCCAAATTGGACGTGTATCTTAAAAGAGAAACACATCATCAGTCACAACCGCTGGGACAGCAAACCTCAGGCCTCTTTTGGCTTTGAGATGTTATTTGTCGCTACTCCCTGCTCAATACCTGTCCTCTGCTTTAAAGGCATGTTGGTACATTTCAGTACATGAAGATGCTCTGGGAATGTTAACTGGGTTGACTGCTGCACTGGCTGATGTCACACAATGACCTCACCCCTCCCTATCTCTGTAACCTCCTCCAGCCCTATAACCTAATTCCAGCCTCACAACCTAATTCCGACCTCTTGCCTCGACTTTCATCGCCCCAACCATTGGAGGCCGTGCCTTCAGCTGCCTAGGACCTAAGCTCAGGAATTCCCTCCCTAAACCTCTCCAGATCCTTTAAGAGGTTCCTTAAACATTTACCACTCACCTGTCCTAATATGTGGCTTTGTGTCAATTTTTCACAGATCACAGAAATCACAGAAACCCCACAATGCAGATAGAGGCCATTTCGGCCCATCGAGCCTGCACCGACACATATCCCACCCTATCCCCGTAACCCCACGTATTTAATCCCCCTAACACTAAGGGTCAATTTATCATAGTCAATCAACCTAACCCGCACATCTTTGGGTTGTGGGAGGAAACCGGAGCACCCGGAGGAAACCCACGCAAACACGGGGAGAATGTGCAAACTCCACACAGACAGTCGCCCGAGGCCGGATTCGAACCCGGGTCCCTGGCGCTGTGAGGCAACAGTGCTAACCACTATGCCACCGTGCTGCCCCCTAATTTTTGTCTGATTAAACTCCTGCGAAGCACCTTGCGACGTTTTTACTATGTTAAAGGCAGTAAACAAGTGAAAATTGTTATAGTGTGAGCGATGTGGTGTGGTGACGGGGAATTTTATAGCAAGGTGCAGCTATCTCTCACTACATCGTTGGTGACCAGTAGTGCACTCCACACTTCCTGGTGCCTGTACGCCAGGATTCGATCAGTCGCTGATACATATGCTCATTCCATCACATCATTCACCACCTTTTTCTTGCCCCAGCTCCTCATCCCTTACCACCAACCTTCCCCGACAGTAACTCCCGCCCCTTCCCAACCCCCCGTGAACCCCGATTAACGTGTCGACTGTTTGCCATCTTCTCCCAATCAGTCTTGTGCCAGTTCAAAGACATCGCACTCGCTCTGCTTGTCCGGCTCACCTTCGGCATTTGCCTGTGGCATCAGAGCTCAACCCTGGCCGATCTCTTCTCCCTTCACGTTAATACACTGTGTTGATACGCAACATGCCAGAATTCTACTCAACAGTGGTTGCGTTTGCAGTTGCACATAAACCCCCAAGATTGTGAAATGGCTCTTTTGCAATCGCGGCTCTCAGTTTAACTCCTTTATTGCTGTGCTCTGCTGCCCATATCCTAACTCACACCAGAGATTTCACCCGAGGGCAGACGGGGTGGTGGGGGGGGGCTTCGGTTTAATGTCTCACCTGGAAGGCTGCGCCGCTGACAGTGCAGCGACTCCCTCAGTGCTGCACTGGCTAAATTGTGTGCTCAAGTCTTTGAGCAGGACGTGAACCCACAACTTTCTGACTGAGAGGTGAGCATGCTACAGGAAACTTTTTTTTATCCGGCACCGAGGGAACCGACGTGGTACCGGTTCATCAAAAATTCCGGATCACCGAGCGCTATAGTAAAAGATACGAGAGCTGAGAGCTCTGTATAAAGCAACAAACCCTGTTGCTTAGCAACAGGTTCAGAACAATGGCCACAAGTTATAAGCGTCTCTGTAGCTTAGCAACAGCTGCAGCCACACCCTTGCACAGCAACAGATGGAGGAAGGCAAGTAATATGCAGTATGAACCTACTCCTGAATTTTGCTGGTTGTGGTAAACCACTAATCTGCCTGTACAGAACATGTCTGGGTATGCCTCAGCTGGCTCCGCCCCTGGCTCCACCCCTAAGCCCAGGTATAAAGGTGATTGACCCCCAGTCCCCCTGGCTTTAAGGATCAGTCTACCAGCAGAGGCATGCTCGTATTCTTTTGTTAATAAAAGCCTACTTGTTATAAGTTTAACTCTTAGTCTTCTGGAGTTATTGATGGCGCATCACTGGTTAACCGAGATTTCCAGTTATTTAGGTGCCAGTAAATCGAAAGTTTCTTGTACCACTGAGCCACAGCTAACCTTTTTTTAAAATATAGAAAAGGTTTGTTGTCAATGTTCCCTTCAAGCTGCGCGGCGCACAGCGCTCCAGGGGGTCCTGCGCAGCCAGCTGTTAAATTGAAAAAAACCCCCCGCACATACACGGAATTTTGAATGGGCCGTTAAAGGGGCCGCGCGTCCTCCCCAAAAGGTGATGTATGGTGGTTTTGTATTGCTTCAGAATACCCATTCATGATACAACATGGTTTCCGCGTTCATGATGGGACCACGAAATGTGCTGTACAGCAGCTCATTCCAACGAGGCGCCTGTGCAACACTCTCCTTTCATCTGGAAAGCTAAGTGAAAGGTCAAGGAAAGATACTGGAGGGTAAAGATAGGCATGGTTAAAGTAGACCATTCTGCTCATCCACACAAAGAGGCCGAGTTCGCCTATGCCCCCTCAGCACAGTATCCTCTAAGTTTATAACATATGTTAGGGGCCTGTCGCACACCACTGTTGCTAAGACCAGGAGATGAGGACAAATCAGGTAGTAGAGTTCAGGCAATATCCTATGCGGGTCGGGTATCCTCAGAGGCAGCAGTGGCCGACTGACACAGAATGAATTGTCCGAGACGATCTGTTCCTTTTTCCTGCCGGAAATTTCTTGTTAAAAAACGACAGATATACTCAGAAAGAGCCCAGGGAGGGAACACAGCAGCAGAGAGTTGGGGAGGGGTGTTGGAACAGCACACAGAGATATTATGTTAACTCAAATGTAATTACGGGCAATCGGAGTCTCCCATCTGGTAACTGGGCCTCACTAATGCCAACAGATAGTGATCATCGATGTCAGAGGGTAGAAAAGGCTACGAGTGAAAGCCACATGTTCTGCCTCCTGTGCAGCTCCTAATGTAATCAGTGCTAGGCCAATGCATTGAGACAGCTGCTGAGCTTCTGCAGATCAAATCCACACTGTCTCAGACACTTTGCAATCATGTGAAGTATGGTCTCTTCTTCATATATGAATAAATAAATTTGCATTTATACAGCGACATTCACGACCGCAGGATGTCCCAGAAGCGCATTACAGCCAATTAAGTACCTCTGAAGTGTAATCACTGTTGTCATGTAGGAAACACGACAGCTAATTTGCGCACAGCAAGCTCCCACGAACAGCAATGCGATAAATGGCCAGATCATCTGTTTCAGTGATGTTGATTGAGGGAAAAATATTGGCCAGGCCACTGGGGAGAACTCCCCTGCTCTTCTCTGAAATAGTGCCGCGGGATCTTTTACATCCACCTGAGAGGGCAGGCGGGGTCTTGGTTTAACAAGTCAGCCTAGATTTTGTGCTCGAGCTTCTGCAGCGGGCCTTGAACCGACTACAGGAAACTTTCGATTTACCGGCACCTAAATAACCGGAAATCTCAGTTATCCGGCAAAATTCAGTAGTAGTTTCAGGTAAGTTTTATTACTTGCCTTCCTCTATCTGTTGCTGTGCAAGGGTGTGGCTGCAGCTGTTGCTAAGCTACAGTGACGCTTGGAACCTGTGGCCATTGTTCTGAACCTGTTGCTAAGCAACAGGGTTTGTTGCTTTATATGGAGCGCTCCGTATCTTTTACTATAGCTTTCGGTTATCCGGAATTTTTGATGAACCGGCAGCACGTCGGTCCCATTGGTGCCGGATTAAAAAAAAATTTCCTGTACCTTCTGAAGCACAGGCGAGAGCGTGACCCACTGAGCCACAGCTGATACGGTTTAAGCTCAAGTGTAGTACATTCAAAGCCTTTATTCTGTTCACTGGCTCATTGGAAAGGGGAATGTCCAGTACACAACTGAGCCACACAGATCTGTAAATACACAGGTCTGCTGAGTTAGTTGATCTCAGTCAGGAAACGTTTCGGGTTGTCCCTCCAGTCAGGGGGGCGGCCCTGCCTTTGACCAGTAACTTTGTTCTTGGGATATGGATGACACTGGCAAGGTCATCCCTATTACCCGACGTACTAGGCCAACTCAGAGGGCAGTAAGAGTCAAGCACAGCTTGGGGGATTGGAGGCACTTGTAGGCTGGGCCAAGTCAGGTAGGGGGCGTGAACAGGTTCCCTTCTCTAAAGCCCAAGTAGGTTTATACAATCCGGCAACTTGTATGGACATCCCCTGATGGCAGCCCACAAATAACCAGATTCATCGAAACAACATGCGAAATACTGCAGATGGTGGAAATCTCAGATTAAACCAGACCCAACAAAAGGTAAGCATGCAGGTGCAGCAGGCGGTTAAGGCAAATGGTATGTTGGCCTTCGTAGCAAGAGGGTTCGAGTACAGGAACAAGGATGTCTTGCTACAGTTGTACAGGGCCTTGGTGAGACCGCACCTTGAGTATTGTGTGCAGTTTTGGTCACCTTACCTGAGGAAAGACGTTCTTGCCATGGAGGGAGTGCAGCGAAGATTCACCAGGCTGATACCTGGGATGGCAGGAATGACATATGAGGAGAGATTGTGTCGATTGGGCTTATACTCACTGGAGTTTAGAAGATTGAGAGGGGATCTCATCGAAACCTATAAAATTCTGTCAGGCCTGGACAGACTAGATGCAGGAAGGATGTTTCGGATGGCCGGGGAGTCCAGAACCAGGGGTCATAGTCTAAGGATAAGGGGTAAGCCATTTAGGACTGAAATGAGGAGGAATTTCTTCACCCAGAGAGTGGTGAACCTGTGGAATTCTCTGCCACAGAGGGCGGTGGAGGCCAGTTCATTAAATATATTCAAGAGTTGGATATATTTCTTGAGGCTAAAGGGATCAAGGGATATGGGGAGAAGGCAGGGACAGGGTACTGAATTTGGATGATCAGCCATGATCTCATTGAATGGCGGAGCAGGCTCGAGGGGCCGAATGGCCTACTCCTGCTCCTATCTTCTATGTTTCACAAGCAGAAGCGTTAACTTGACCTTTGTCTCTCCAGAGGCTGCCTGACCCGCTGAGCGCTTCTGATTTTATACCAGGTTTATTGGATTTGAGGGGAAGCTAGACAAACACATGTGGGAGAAGGGAATAGAAAGGTTATACTGATTGGGTAAAGAAGATTCTCCTGAATTCCCTGAGAGTGATAAGAATGTGGAACTCACTACCACGTGGAGTGGTTGAGACAAATAGCATAGATGCATTTAAGGGGAGTTAGATAAGCACGAGGGAGAAAGGAATACAATGTTACACTGATAAGGTGGGAGGAGGATCGCGTGGAGCGTACACAGTTGGGCAGATTGCCCTATTGATGTGCTGTACATTCTAGAGATTCACTTCCACAACGTGCATGGTGGGATCTGAACTCTCGACCTCTGGGCTGCTAGCCCAGTACTGTATCCACTACTCTACAATCCGGTGCATGCCCGGGGGGCGGGTGACGGGAAAGGACATAGAAAATAGGAGCAGGAATAGGCCATTCGGCCCCTCGAGCCTGCTCCACCATTTAATGAGATCAATGGTTGATCATCCAATTTCAGTACCCTGTCCCTGCTTACTCCCCATATCCCTTGATCACTTTAGCCTCAAGAAATATATCGAACTCCTTCTTGAATATATTTAATGAATTGGCCTCAACTTCCTTCTGTGGTAGAGAATTCCACAGGTTCACCACTCTCTGGGTGAAGATATTCCTCCTCATCTCTGTCCTAAATGGCTTACCCCTTATCCTTAGACTGTGACCCCTGGTTCTGGACTCCCCAACCATCAGGAACATTCTTCCTGCATCTAGTCTGTCCAGGCCTGTTAGAATTTTATAAGTTTCAATGAGATCCCCTCTCATTCTTCTAAACTCCAGCGAGTATAAGCCCAATCGACCCAATCTCTCCTCATACGTCATTCCTGCCATCCCAGGTATCAGTCTGGTGAATCTTCGCTGCACTCCCTCCATGGCAAGAACATCCTTCCTCAGATAAGACGGCCAAAACTGCACACAATACTCAAGGTGTGGTCTCACCAAGGCCCTATACAACTGCAGCAAGACATCCTTGCTCCTGTACTCAAATCCTCTCGTTATGAAGGCCAACATTCCATTTGCCGCCTTAACCGCCTGCTGCACCTGCATGCTTACCTTCAGCGACTGGTGCACAAGGACACCCAGGTCTCGTTGCTCTTCCCCTTCTCCCAATCTATTGCCATTCAGATAATAATTTGCCTTCCTGTTTTTGCCACCAAAGTGGATAACCTCGCATTTATCCACATTATACTGCATCTGCCCAATATACTGCATCTGTTCAAATCATACTGGAGTTTCTCGGCATCCTCCTCACAGCACACACGCCCACTCAGCTTTGTCTCATCTGCAAACTTGGAGATATTACATCTAGTTCCCTCGTCTAGATCATTTATACTGCGAATAGCCGGGGTCCTAGCACTGATCCCTGCAGTACCCCACTAGTCACTGTCTGCCACTCAGAAAAAAACTCGTTTATTCCAACTCTCTGCTTCCTGTCTGCTAACCAGTTCTTTATCCAAGTCAGTACCTTACCCCCAATCCCATGTGCTTTAACTTTACACACTAATCTCTTATGCGGGACCTTATCGAAAGCCTTCTGAAAGTCCAAATACACCACATCCACTGGTTCTCCCTTATCTATTCTACCAGTTACATACTCAAAAATTCCAGTAGATTAGTCAAGCACGATTTACTTTTTGTAAATAAATCCATGTTGACTTTGTCCGATCCTGTCACTGTTTTCCAAGTGCTCTACTATTACATCTTTTATAATGGACTCTAGCATTTTCCCCACTACCAATGTCAGGCTTATAATTCCCTGTTTTCTCTCTACCACCTTTTTTGAATAGTGGGCTTACATTAGCTACCCTCCAATCCATGGGAACTGTTCCAGAGTCTATCGAATTTTGGAAGATGACCAGCAATACCTGGCTTAGTCCCTACTGTGTGGGCTCATACCCGGAGACTGGACCATTGGGCGAGATGGTATAAGGCCCTTGGAAGCTAGCAAGGAATCAACAACTGCAGTGGAGAAGGGTGGGGTTAGAGAATAAGCCAGAATAGAAGCGAGGATGAGGAAAATATTGCACTAGCAGCGTACTGACACAGCAAAGGGCACCAGTTTAGATATATTTCCCTGCAGCAGATTCAATATTGTGGCTCTGAACTCATTGCCTGCTACTTCAATGTTATGCTTGGGTCTGCCTTGAGTGGATGGTAGTGGAGTGCATGATCCATTGTTTTATGCCATTTACTGTTCACTTATCTGCGTTATTGAAATAAAGCCATTTGTTCAATTCAGGGTCCCAGTCTTGGTCTGGCGGGAGCGCATATGGAGTCCACATTTCAGAGAGAGGAGTTGGGTGGCAGCACCTGATACTTGCTGGTAGCCAGTGTACAGATCACGATCGCTGGGTCGTTGCATCGTTTAACCCAAGGTTGTGGGGAGGCGACGCCAAAAGATGCAACAGGATTTAGAACGTCTATTTCGGCAGCACCTCCCAAACCCGCGAGCTCCACCGCCTAGGACGAGGGCAGCAGGCGCATGAGAACACCACCACCCCCAAGTTCCCCTCCGAGTCACACACCATCCTGACTTAGAAGCATGTCGCCGTTCCTTCATCGTCACTGGGTCAATCCGGGAACTCCCTCCCTAACAGCACTGTGGGAGCACCTTCACCACACGGACTGCAGCAGCGCAAGAAGGAGGCTCACCACCACCTTCTCGAGGGCAATTAGGGACGGGCAATAAATGCCAGCCTCGCCCACATCCTAGGAATGAATTCAAACAAAAAAAAAGGGCCTTGGTTTACTGTCTTAATGCAGCACTCCGTGAAATGCTCAAGGCTCAAGTGGGGCTTGAACTCTCTACCATTCTGGCTGGGAGGAGAGAGTGCGACTGACTGAGCCAAGCTGGCACTTAATATTCCCTGGGCAGGCACAGCAGGAACGTTCAAACCCTTTTAGTCTTTGTGGGTTACTTGGGTTCAAACCAAGGCCATGTTCAAATACTAACGGACCTCGGCCTTCTGGTTGAGGATGTATCCGTCGATGGTGGGGAGGAAGTAGCACGGTTACAGAGGAGAGCGCCTCCAGGCCCATATAATTGAAAGAGCAGCAGTAAACAGAGCAAGAAACAGCAAGCGCCAGTAGACATTGAGAATCGGCAGACTAGTAGAATTGGCTCGCAGCCACGTTTGGGCTTCTAATGAACACCCACTGCTGCTTTTTCTGGCCCGTTTGGTTTTATATCTACTGTATGAATGCAAAAAGTAAAACTAAATCATGAGTGCACAAGAAAAGGAATTGTTTCCGTGTAAAACAAAAGATTCTCATTGAACACAACAGCGAAGGGAGGGGGAGAGATCGGTTTTAAGCTCTTTATAAAGACTCCAAAAAAAGGGACACAATCTCTTTTCAGAAGTATCAGAAGTATCCAATATATGAACATGCATGATTGCCATGCAGACCACTCTGCAGAACTTCTCCCCCCTTCCCCAACCCCCTCCCCAACCCTCAGTTATTTTCTTTGTAAAGTTTGCCCATAAAACATCTTAAAAATCAGACCCATATTATCGAAGAGAAAGTTGTTCAAACAAAAACAAACAACCCCCAAAAAGATTAAAAAGGAAAAAAAAAACATGGTTCAGGTGCCATTTACATGGAGCCATGAACAGAAACGACGACTGAAGTCTCGGGTATTGGGTCCTGCGGCCGAACTCAGTGCCGCCCGTCCTGGCTCTCTTCGGTCTGTGGCTGTATTCCGTGCTTTTCGGTCTGTGGCTGTAATTCGTGCTTTTCTATGTATCGTCTGTTTCGGAAAAGGAGGAGGTGGTCAGAGTTTACACGGGAACAACGCGGGGACTTGGGAGAGACCGCTGCAATCGGCAGGGCCAGTCTGAAAGATCAACTAACATTCCTCATCTCTCCGGGGCGCAACAATTCAAACTGTGTATTTATGCGCACGCGATTCCCCTCGCCACTTCCACCTCCCGCGGTCACGGCGGGTAGCCATCTGTGCCCAGGCAACTAACGCCAGCCATTTGCCGTTCCGGTAGCTGGTCAATGGCAAAGGCAACCCGCGCGCGCACCGTATTAAGCGCTCCGGGTATTTCGGGCAGACTCAGCTGTTCGGTCAGTAGCTCGCACCTCGTTAAGGTGCCGTTACCGTGGCGACTGCACCCAGACGGGGCGCGCCAGGACAAGGTGGGAAAAGTCTGGCAACCGGACTGCCAGAAAAGGACAGTGTCGACGCGGATCGCAGATCCTCCACGGGCCAGCAGGACTGCTGTAGTGTAAACCGTAAAGTCCAGTGCAATTACACGTGCTCTCTAATTCAGTTCAATATTATTTGTCATATATGCAGCAGACGTGTGTACTGCACAATGAAATGTTGATTTTTACGAGTCCTCCCAACATTGGAATAAATATGGCATAACAATGATAAAAATATTAATAGAAATACTAATAGAAAGACAGTAATAATAAATAAAACAGTAATAAATAATAATAAATTATACGTTCATGAGTCTTATGGCCTGGGGGTAGAAGCTGTTTCGAAACCTGCTGGTACGAGACCGTATGCTTCGGTATCTCTCACCGGACGGGAGCAGGGCGAAGAGGTTGTGGCTGGAGTGGCTCGCGTCTTTGATGATTCTCAGGGCCTTCCCCTAATGCATAACTTACTGGGGGGGGGGGGGGGGGGGGGGGGGGGGGGGGCTAAGTGTGTCTTGAATAAAATTTGCAAAACCGCGTTTATTACATTATTCGCTGGTGATTTGGGTGGACGATGATTTTTTAAAAAATTTATTCGCTGGCACGGCCGGCATTTATTGCCCATCCCTAATTTCCCGAGAAGGTGGTGTTGTACCGCTGCAGTCCTTGTGGTGAAGGTGTTCCCACAGTGCTGACTGTCACAGCGGTTTGTTACAACTGAGTGGCTTGCTAGGCCATTTCAGAGGGCAGTTAAGGGTCAACTGCATTGCCGGGTTAGTGTTGGAGAAGCGCTGCCCGTTTCACCGGCCACCTGCTGTAGCGGGAAAACCATGTCCAACGCGGGCGGCTGTACTTGATAAAAACGGTACTGACCTCCTTGCATAGGCGTATAGGGAGTCTTTCCTTTCCTGCAGGGACAGGTGTCTGTCAACTGGCGATTTCTCAAACGTCATTTTAGAAACAGGCTTTGAAAGGAGAACAAAATAAGAATACAATCAGGTTTAAAAGAAAGACCATCCTGCCCATCACGGATATACCTCGCTGGCGGATCAGCACTCAGCTCCGGCTACCAGCCCGAGATCCCCTTACGCCAAAATAACGGTCAGTACTGCTCCTTTCTATCCAGCGCTCGCTGCACCGTGTTGCAGGTTAAACTTCATCCAAGTTACAGATTAGTGAGAACCGATAGAACTATTCCCACAGTAACAGAATCGTGGAAGGACACAGATAATATAAATAGGACCAAGGGGCAGTTAGATGCATTTCAGGAGAGGAGGTATTGAGGGATTTGTTGAGATTAGCTGCCCTACACAAACTCCCGTTCACCCATCACCTCTTGACCGACATTGGCTCCGGGTCTGGCTACACCTCGCTTTAAAAAATTCTCATTCTTGGTTTCAAATTCCTCCGTGTCCTCGCTCCTCCCTATCTCTAACTTCCTCCAACCCTACAACTCCCCCGAGATCTCTGCACTCTTCCATCTCTGACCTCTTGCGCATCCCCGATTTTAATCGCTTCACACTGGCGGCCGTGGTTTCAGCTGTCGGGGCCCTAAGCTCTGGAATTCCCCCCTTAAACTTCGCCGCCTCTCTCTCCCCCTTTAAGACGCTCCTTAAAGCCTACCTCTTTGTCCAAGCTTTTGGTCAGCTGCCCTAATATCTCATGTGGATCGGTGACAAATATTTGACACTCAGTTCTACCTCACTACCTCTTCTCTCGACCCCTCCACGGTGTCTAAATTATCAGACTGCTTGTCCGACATACAGTTCTGGATGAGCAAAAATTTTCTCCAATTAAATATTGGGAAGACCGAAGCCATTGTTTTCAGTCCCCGCCACACACTTCGTTCCCTAGCCACCGACTCCATCCCTCTCCCCAACATCTGTCTGAGGCTGAACCACACTGTTCGCAACCTTGGTGTCATTTGACCCTGAAATGAGCTTCCGGCCACATATCCGCAGCATAACAAAGACCGCCTACTTCCACCTCCGTAACATCATCCGTCTCCGCCCTTGCCTCAGCTCATCCGCTGCTGAAACCCTCATCCATGCCTTTGTTACCTCTAGACTTGACTATTCCAACGCACTCCTGGCTGGCCTCCCACATTCCACCCTACGTAAACTTGAGGTCATCCAAAACTCAGCTGCCCGTGTCCTAACTCGCACCAAGTCCCGTTCACCCATCACCCCTGTGCTCGCTGACCTACATTGGCTCCTGGTTAAGCAGTGCCTCGATTTCAAAATTCTCATCCTTGTTTTCAAATCCCTCCATGGCCTCGCCCCTTCCTATCTCTGTAATCTCCTTCAGCCCCACAACCGCCCGAGATATCTGCGCTCCTCTAATTCTGCCCTCGAGGATCCCTGATTATAATCGCTCAACCTTTGGTGGCTGTGCCTTCAGCTGCCTGGGCCCTAAGCTCTGGAATTCCCTGCCTAAACCTCTCCACCCCCCTATCCTCCTTTAAGACGCTCCTTAAAACCTCCCTCTTTGACCAAGCTTTTGGTCACCTGCCCTAATTTTTCCTTACGTGGCTCGGTGTCAAATTTGTCTTAAAATACTCCTGTGCAGCGCCTTGGGACGTTTTACTACGTTAAAGGCGCGATATAAATACAAGTTGTTGTTGTTAGTGTCAGCCTAGATTTTTGTGCTCTAGTCCCTGGAGTGGGACTTGAACCCACAATCTTCTGACCCAGGCAAGGGCGCTACCCTTCTGAGCCACGGCTGACACTGAATCATGCATTCCTCATCGTAATTAAAATGATGTATTTTACAATATACACAAGCCCCCAACACCTACACCACCCACGGTTACTGCAGGCAGCCTTCTAGACCGGGTAATTAATGTTGGCCAGTTGCCGTTCCGGTAGCTGGTCATGACGTCCAAACTGACAGAAAAAGACAGCGAGCAACAGGTCCATTAAAGGCAGATTGAGAGATACGGAGGTATTAACAAACTGCTTGGCCTAGAAATTCACTTGGGCGCGGGCAGCTCGCTCGCGCCCAAAAGTTAGCGCTGGGCGGGGAGGCATTAGCGCACGCCGTATATTCGTCTTCTGCGCCCCAATTCGGAAGCGGGCGCTATACCAGGGTGTGCCCGCCTCCGTTTGGGGCGCTGCAACTGAATATCGGCGCGCTAGTTGCCGCAGCGCCACCCGATGCGGTGCGGCAGGCTGCGGTACTGCAGGCCTCCTCCTTCTCTTAAGGGGGAGGTGCCTGCAACGGCCGGAGCCCCGATCGCGAGTGCCGGCAAAAGAGCCCGGCACAACGGAGAAGTGCCGGGCTCCACGGAAACCAGACGGCAATGCTGCAGGGGGGTGGAGGAGGCCGGGGAAGGAGGTGCGGGCAGGCGGCCGCCAAAAAAGCGGCCGGCCGCACCTTCCGCTTTAAAGCGCCCCACTATGGCAGCAGGACGGCCCCGTTTTCTGGTCGCTGTTTGCGCCCGCTGCGGAGGAGGCGGCCGCAAATAAATATGGGGATCGGCGGGGTTTCGGGGTGTTACGGGCCACCGCGCACACCGATGATGTCATCGGTCCCGGCGCAGCGCTAACGGCTACCGCCGCCAATACCGCTGCACTCAATTTCCGCGCTACCACCCCGCCGGCGCAAAAGATCTCTTTAGGCGCTAAGTGGGCGCAAGGCCCACTGAATTTCTAGGCCCTTGCTTTTGATTTAATCCTCTCCCAAAGCTCATCAATGAAGTATAATGTGGATAAATGCGAGGTTATCCACTTTGGTGGCAAAAACAGGAAGGCAGATTATTATCTGAACGGCAATAGATTGGGAGATGGGGAAGTGCAACGAGACCTAGGTGTCCTTGTGCACCAGTCGCTGAAGGTAAGCATGCAGGTGCAGCAGGCGGTTAAGAAGGCAAATGGTATGTTGGCCTGCGCAGCGAGAGGGTTCGAGTACAGGAGCAAGGATATCTTGCTGCAGTTGTACAGGTCCTTGGTGAGACCACACCTTTGAGTATTGTGTGCAGTTTTGGTCGCCTTATCTGAGGAAGGATGTTCTTGCCAT
Organism: Somniosus microcephalus; assembly: GCF_052327205.1. Lineage (NCBI taxonomy): Eukaryota > Metazoa > Chordata > Chondrichthyes > Squaliformes > Somniosidae > Somniosus > Somniosus microcephalus. Next base: position 372,243,151 of record NC_140988.1, on the reverse strand, counting down.
GGAGGGAGTGCAGCGAAGATTCACCAGGCTGATACTTGGGATGGCAGGAATGACGTATGAGAAGAGATTGGGTCGATTGGGCTTATACTCGCTGGAGTTTAGAAGAATGAGAGGGGATCTCATTGAAACTTATAAAATTCTAACAGGACTAGACAGACTAGATGCAGGAAGGCTGTTCCCGATGGCGGGGGAGTCCAGAACCAGGGGTCACAGTCTAAGGATAAGGGGTAAGCCATTTAGGACTGAGATGAGGAGGAATTTCTTCACCCAGAGAGCGGTGAACCTGTGGAATTCTCTACCACAGAAGGCAGTGGAGGCCAATTCATGAAATATATTCAAGAAGGAGTTAGATATATTTCTTAAGGCTAAAGGGATCAAGGGATATGGGGAGAAGGCAGGGACAGGGTACTGAATTTGGATGATCAGCCATGATCTCATTGAATGGCGGAGCAGGCTCGAGGGGCTGAATGGCCTACTCCTGCTCCTATCTTCTATGTTTCTATGTAAAAGATGACGGAATGGGAGAAGGGGGTAACCCCCCCACCCCAATAGAAGAGCCATAGACAGACCCGGGATGGGCCAGGCTGGATAGGCTGAGGAAGAGGAACGCAAGTGCTTTCAGACCCTTACACTGTAGTACGGTTTGCGTCGGACGAGCAGTGCTACGCCCGAAGTTAAGAGTGGCCGGAAGACTCCTTTTTACAGCGCCTTAGTGGACCCAGCAAGCTTACTTGGACATTGCATGAGGCATGGGGTGGCGGGGCGGGCCAGGAGCTGCCGACGTTAATGCAGCTAATATCGAAGCAGACGGACGCCGCACTGGCGCTTACCTTGGTGGCAGGTGCGTCCTTCGGGGCCTTCTTCAGAGAGGTGATCAAATCGCAAGGTGCCAGGTGAGGCTTACTCGGCAAAGACGAGCTGGAGGGACTGACCGACACTTCCTCTGGGGTGAACTGTACCCGTCCCTCCAGCAGGTTTGTGATGGTGGTGTCAACGCACTTTGTGCTTACTGAGGAAAGCGAAAAGCAAAGCAAGGTCAACGGACAGGCTTAGGCCCGCTCAGACGGGCTGCTCACAGCCCACCCAGTGCTCAAAAAAGCCACACAAAAACTACACCACATCAAGGGATGTTTTGTAAAGAATACTTTAAACAAAAAAACCACACACACAATTCCCAGTTTGGTTTACGAAGGCAGAAAAATAAAGAATCTGCATTTCTATAGCGCCTTTCACGACCGCAGGACGTCCCAAAGCACTTCACAGCCCATGAAGTACTTTTGAAATGTAGTCACTGTTGTAATGTAGAAAACGCGGCAGCCAATTTGCGCACAGCAAGGTCCCACAAGCAGCAATGTGATAATGACCAGATAATCTGTTTTAGTGATGTAGGTTGAAGGATAAATATTGGCCAGGACACCGGGGATAACTGCCCTGCTCTTCTTCAATATAGTACCACGAGAGGACAGTTAGGGTTCGGCTTAACATTTCATTCACAAGACAGCACCTCCGACAGTGCCGCGCTCCCTCAGTACTGCCCCTCCGACAGTGCGGCACTCCCTCAGTACTGCCCCTCCGACAGTGCGGCGCTCCCTCAGTACTGCCCCACCGACAGTGCCGCGCTCCCTCAGTACTGCCCCTCCGACAGTGCCGTACTCCCTCAGTACTGCCCCTCCGACAGTGCCGCGCTCCCTCAGTACTGCCCCTCCGACAGTGCGGCGCTGCCTCAGTACTGCCCCTTCGACAGTGCCGCGCTCCCTCAGTACTGCCCCTCCGACAGTGCGGTGCTCCCCCAGTACTACCCCTTCGACAGTGCCGCGCTCCCTCAGTACTGCCCCTTCGACAGTGCGGCGCTCCCTCAGTACCGCGCTCCCTCAGTACTGCCCCACCGACAGTGCGGTGCTCCCTCAGTACCGCCCCTCCGACAGTGCGGCGCTCCCTCAGTACTGCCCCACCGACAGTGCGGTGCTCCCTCAGTACCGCCCCTCCGACAGTGCGGCGCTCCCTCAGTACTGCCCCACCGGCAGTGCGGTGCTCCATCAGTACTGCCCCCCCCCTCAGTACTGCACCTCCGACAGTGCAGCACTCCCTCAGTACTGCACCTCCAACAGTGCCGCACTCCCTCAGTACTGCCGCACTCCCTCAGTACCGCCCCTCCGACAGTGCGGCGCTCCCTCAGTACTGCCCCGACAGTGCAGTGCTCCCCCAGTACTGCCCCTCCGACAGTGCGGCGCTCCCCCAGTACTGCCCCTCCGACAGTGCGGTGCTCCATCAGTACCGCCCCTCCGACAGTGCGGTGCTCCCCCAATACTGCCCCTCCGACAGTGCGGTGCTCCCCCAGTACTGCCCCTCCGACAGTGCGGTGCTCCATCAGTACTGCCCCCCCCAGTACTGCACCTCCGACAGTGCAGCACTCCCTCAGTACTGCACCTTCGACAGTGCCGCACTCCCTCAGTACTGCCACACTCCCTCAGTACTGCCGCCACGAGTGCTGCACTCCCTCAGCACTGCCCCTCCGACAGTGCCACACTCCCTCAGTACTGCCGCCATGACAGTGCTGCACTCCCTCAACACTGCCCCTCCGACAGTGCCGCACTCCCTCAGTACTGCCGCCACGACAGTGCCGCACTCCCTCAGCACTGCCCTGGAGTGACAGCCGAGGTCGTGAAAGGCACTGCATAAATGCAAGTTCTTTCTCTTAATTTTATTTCCTATTTTGCCTTCTACAGTTGCAGGCCATTCGGCCCATCGAATCTGCGTCAGCTCTGTCGAAGAGCAATCCAGTTAGTCCCACTCCCCCGCTATTTCCCCGTATCCCTGCATTTTTTTCTCCAAGTATTTATCCAATTCCCTTTTGAAGGCTACTATTGAATCGGTTTCCACCGCCCTATCAGGCAGTGTGTTCCAAATTCTAACCACTCATTGCGTAAAAACATTTTTCCTCATGTCGCCTCTGGTTCCTTTGCCAATCACCTTAAACCTGTGCCCTCTGGTTATCGCCCCTTCAGCCACTGGAAACAGTTTCTCTTTATTTACTCGATCTAAACCCTTCATGAACGCCTCTATCAAATCCCCTCTTAGCCTTCTCTGCTCCCAAGGAGAACAATCCCAGGTTCTCCACTCTAGCCACTTAACTGTACCTCTCTATCTCTCGTTCCTCTATTAAGATGCTTCTTTAAAACCTACCTCTGACCAGGCGATTGGTCATCTGCTCTAATATCTCATGTAGACGGTGTCAAAGTTTTGTTCTGGAACACTCCTGTGAAGTACCGTGGGACATTTTAACTACGTTAAAGGCGCTATATAAATACACAAGTTGTTGCTGTTGTAATCCCTCATCCCTGGAACCATTCTAGTAAATCACTCTGCACCCTCTCCAAAGCCTTCACGTCCTTCCTGAAGTGTGGTGCCCAGAATTGGACACAATACTCCAGCTGGGGCCAAACTAGTGTTTTATACAGGTTATGAGAACTTCCTGGCTTTTGCACTCTATGCTTCTAGTTATAAAGTCCAGGATCCCATATGCTTTATTAACAGCTTTGTTAACCTGTCCTGCCACCTTCAGTGATTTGTGCACAAACACCCCCAGGTCTCTGTTCTTGCACCCATTTTAGAATTGTACCATTTAGTGTGTATGGTCTCTCTTTGTTCTTCCTACCAAAATATATCAACTCGTACTTTTCTGCGTTAAATTTCATCTGCCACGTGCCCGCCCATTCCACCAGCCTGTCTATGTCTTCCTGAAGTCCATCAATATCCCCCTCACTGTTCACTATACTTCCAAGTTTTGTGTCATCTGCAAATTTTGAAATTGTGCCCTGTACCCCAAGTCCAAGTCATTAATATAGATCAAGAAAAGCAGTGGTCCTAGTACCGGCCCCTGGGGAACACCACTGTGCACAAACACCCCCTGGTGTCTCTGTTCTTGCACCCCCTTTAAATATCGTGTCCGCAGAGGCAGATCTGAGAAGCACTGCAATGGACGCAGGTCCTGTGCGTGTCCTGAGGCAGAAACAGGGAGTCTCTTATTCTGCATCGATTTTTCACAGTCTGCACATATAGCCAGATTTAAATGTTACAGCGCCCTCCAATGGCAGAAATCGGGCAATGAACGATACGGGCATTTTCCATTGGTTTATCCACCTTTTAAATCAAACGCTTGCGAGGTCGACTTCAAGGAGAATTGTCGTCACTTTTGGAAGGGAGCGTTTCCAGGTTCAAACATTATTGCACATCAAGCCAGGACAAGAGCACAATACATGAAAGAAAGACTTGCATTTATATAGCGCCGTTCACAACCTCAGGACACCCCAAAGCACTTTGCAGCCAATGAAGCATTGTTGTAATTTAGGCAGCAGCCAATTTGCGCACAGCAAGCTCCCAAACAGCAATGTGATAATGATCTGATAATTTTTTTTTTTTTTAATGTTCGTTGAAGGATAAATATTGGCCGAGAACCCCCCTGGCTCCTCTTCGAAATCGTGCCACGGGATCTCTCGCGTCCACCCGAGAGGGCAGACGGGGCCTCGGTTTAACGTCTCATCCAAAAGACGGCACCTCTGACAGTGCAGCACTCCCTCAGCACTGCACTGGGAGTGTCAGCCTAGCTTTAAGTACTCAAGTCCCTGGAGTGGGACTTGAACCCACAACCTTCAGACTGCCGAGGCGAGGGTGCTGCCCACTGAGCCACGGTTGGCACTAGAAACTTTACTGAGATAGCAATGACAATTTAATAAAAGAAAGCACATTACTGTCAAAGAGTCAAGCTCCACTGATGTCTGTGGGAGCTGGAGGGTGGGCACTGCTCACTGTACTTAATAAAGCATAAAACCTAGAGGTGTCACGTTTGTAGTGAAATACTTATTAGTTGCGGCATTACCGTTAGCCTCAGTGCCCTAAGGCTGGGAAGGAGCAAACAAGCAAAATGATCTATTCCCGATCGTTGAAAGGTGCTATACACGTGCAAGTTCTTTTATGTCCTCAACACGTCCCAAATAGATTCTCAGACAATGACTTGCTTGAAGTGTGGTCACTCGCAACAGCCGATGTGCACACAGTAAGAAGTAAATGATAAAGAAAAAGCAAAGAAAGGCTTGCATTTATACAGCACCTTTCACGACCACCGGACGACTCAAAGCGCTTTACAGCCAATGAAGTGCAGGAAACTTTGGTTTATCCGGAGGTTGTATGTCCGGAATACTCGATCCAACGGCAAAAATCAGGAGCCGTTTTCTATAAGTTTTTTTTTAGTTCTTGTTCTTTTTTTCCCCCCAGTCAGGCACTGCAAGGTCTGTAGCTATAGCAACAGCTTCAGCTAGAGACGCTTGCAGTTGCAGCCGACTCTTTAGAAGCTGTTGCTAAGCAACAGTGTTTGTTGTCAGATACGGAGATGAAAACCTCCGTATGCTTCAAAATTAACTTTGAATGTCCGGCAGTTTTGATAGATCGGCAACACGCCGGTCCCGGATATCACAAAGTTTCCTGTACTTTTGAAGTGGTGTCACTGTTGTAATTCAGGGTCTCAGCAGCTGATGGGTGCAGGCACGGCAATTAAGTGATGGAATACACTCCACTTGCTTGGATGAGTGCAGCTCCAACAACACTCAAGAAGCTCGACACCATCCAGGACAAAGCAGCCCGCTTGGTTGGCACCCCATCCACCACCAGCGTACCGTGGCTGCAGTGTGTACCATCTACAAGATACACTGCAACAACTCACCAAGGCTTCTTTGGCAGCAGATCCCAAACCCGCCCTCCACCTAGAAGGACAAGGGCAGCAGGCGCATGGGAACACCACCACCTCCAAGTTCCCCTCCAAGTCACACACCATCCTGACTTGGAGATATATCGCCGTTCCTTCATCGTCGCTGGGTCAAAATCCTGGAACTCCCTCCCTAACAGCACTGTGGAAGTACCTTCACCACACAGACTGCAGCGGTTCAAGGAGGTGGCTCACCACTACCTTAGAGGGCAACTAGGGATGGGCAATAAATGCTGGTCTTGCCAGCGACGCCCACATCCCAGGAACGAATGAAAAAAAAACTAGTTTCTTTTATTCATTCATTCTGGTGTGCTGCTGGTGGAGGGAGTGAATGCTTAAGGTGGCGGAGGGAGTGAATGCTTAAGGTGGCGGATGGGGTGCCAATCAAGCAGGCTGCTTTGCTCTGGTGTCGAGCTTCGATTGTTGTGGGCAGTGCTGGCAAGGCCATCCCGAATTGCCCTCGAGAAGGTGATGAGCCACCTCAGAGTCAGAGTTATACAGCACAGAAAAAGGCCCTTCAGCCCATCGTGTCCGCGCCGGCCATCAGGCCCTGTCTATTCTAATCCCATTTTCCAGCACTTGGTCCGTAGCCTTGTATGCAATGGCGTTTCAAGTGCTCATCTAAATGCTTCTTGAATGTTGTGAGGGTTCCTGCCTCTACCACCCTTTCAGGCAGTGAGTTCCAGATTCCAACCACCCTCTGGGTGAAAAAGTTTTTCCTCAAATCCCCTCTAAACCTCCTGCCCCTTACCTTGAAACTATGCCCCCTTGTTATTGACCCCTCTACTAAGGGGAAAAGTTCCTTTCTATCTACGCTATCTATGCCCCTCACAATTTTGTACACCTCAATCAGGTCCCCCCCCTCAGCCTTCTCTGCTCCAAGGAAAACAACCCCAGCCTGTCCAGTCTTTCTTCATAGCTGAAGCGCTCCAGCCCAGGTAACATCCTGGTGAATCTCCTCTGCACCCTCTCCAATGCAATCACATCCTTCCGATAGTGTGGCGACCAGAACTGCACACAGTATTCCAGCTGTGGCCTAACTAGCGTTTTGTACAGTTCCATCATACCCTCCCTGCTCTTATATCCTATGCCTCAGCTAATGAAGGCAAGTATCCTGATATACCTATCAATTCATTCCATGAAAAGCGACGAGTTAAGATAGTAACTATAGGTTTTTATTGGCTAAATAACAGAGCCCACCCTCGTGGGTGATCGGTTCCAACAAGGAAGAATACTAGCCAAGCGGTCACCTTTATACCTGGGCAAGCAGGCGGAGCCATGGGCGGAGTCAGCTGAGGTATGCCTAGGTATAACAGTGTGCGTGGCAAAAGTGATAACAGTGCAAACAGTGTAACAATAGTGAACGGTTGTGAACGATAAGTGGTTTACCACATATCCCATATGCCTTCTTAACCAACTTATCTACCTGTCCTGCTGCCTTCAGGGATCTATGTACATGCACACCAAGGTCCCTCTGATCCTCTGTCCTTCCTAGGGTCCTACCATTCATTGTGTATTCCCTTGCCTTGTTAGTCCTCCCAAAATGCATCACCGCACACTTTTCAGGGTTAAATTCCATTTGCCACTGTTCTGCCCATCTGACCAACCCGTCTATATCATCCTGTAGCCTGAGGCTTCCCTCCTCGCTATTTACCACTCCACCAATTTTCGTGTCATCTGCGAACTTACTGATCATACCTCCTACATTCATATCTAAATCATTCATGTATACTGCAAACAGCAAAGGACCCAGCGCTGATCCCTGCGGTACACCACTGGACACAGGCTTCCAGTCACAAAAACAACCTTCAACCATCACCCTCTGCCTCCTGCCACTAAGTCAATTTTGGATCCAATGTGCCAAATTGCCCTGGATCCCATGGGCTCTTACCTTCTAGACCAGTCTCCCATACGGGACTTTGTCAAAAGTCTTACTGAAGTCCATGTAGACTACATCAACTGCACTACCCTCGTCCACACACCTAATCACCCCCTTGAAAAATTCAATCCTTGAGCCGCTGCAGTCCGTGTGGTGAAGGTACTCCCACAGTGCTGTTAGGGAGGGAGTTCCAGGATTTTGACCCAGCGACGATGAAGGATCAGCGATATACTTCTAAGTCAGAATGGTGTGTGACTTGGAGGGGAACTTGTCCTTCTAGGTGGTGGAGGTTGCGGATTTGGGAGGTGCTGTTGAAGAAACCTTGGCGAGTTGCTGCAGTGCACCTGCACACTGTATCGGATGTGGAGCGCTTTGGGACATCCTGAGGTCGTGAAAGGCGCTTTACAAATGCAAGTCTTAAATGGTCATGGAAATGGCTGCCTCTGCTGATGTGAGGAGGGGGAAAAAATAATAGGGGATAAGTAGAAAAGAAATTGGGGCATGAAATAAAAATGGTGTCCTACCTAAGTCCATCTTAATGACACTGAGTGGGATGTGAGGCAGCACCTCTTTGACCTGCTTTGCCATTCCTGCGATCCGAACGTCCTCTGCAGATAGACTGGTAATGCCAAGGCCTGGGAGGAAGGTCCGAGCCCGAGCTCCAGTAGGATGACTGTTAGCTGTTGAAACAAAGATCAAAGCTTCCAACTTCATTCCACTGCGCTCAGCAACAATACGACTAACCTTCCATGATTTTCTATTAAAAAAAAATCAGTGGAAAAAATATATTTGCATCGAGTTAACTGCTACTTTTAACAGAAAAATACCCCAAGGAGCTTCACAGAGGCAAAAGGGGAAATGGCCGTCAAGCTGAGGAAGGGCAACCAAATAATTGGTGGAAGGGATGGGTTTGAAGGTTGGAGAGGGGGCTCCAGAGAGTGGGATCTAGGCAGCCAAAGGCACTGTTGCCAAGGGTGAGACATGGGTTGGGAGAGAACGCAGCCACGGTCAAACGAATGGAGAATTCAGTGGGGGCTGTAGGTCACAAGGATGAGAATTTTAAATTGGAGGTGTTGGGAGCCAATGTAGGCCAGGGAGGAGTGGTGCGATGGACGAGTGTGCCTTCGCGCAGGGTAGGATACGGGCAGCGGAGTTTTGGATGAGCTGAAGTTTATGGAGAGTGGAGGATAGGAGACCAGCCCAGCCAAGAGAGAGTGATGGGGCAAAAGTGAGCCTGGAGGTGACAAAGGCACAATTCAGGGTCTCGGCAGCTGATGGACGCAGGCAGGCAGCCTTTGTGACGACAGGATATCGTACCAGAAACTCAGCGCAGGGGCGAAGAGGATGGTGAAATTGCGGACATTCTGAGACAGTGGCCGGGGAGGGGATTGGAGTCAGTATGGAGTTTGTGGTGGAGGGCCGAAGATGATGGCTTGGGTCTTCTCAATGTTCAGCTACAGAAACTTAAGACTCATCCAAGACTGGATGTAAATCAAGCAGTCTGACAGCACAGAGGGCGCGGAGAGGTAGATTTTGCATTTGACTGAATGGTGGAACAGGCTCAAGGGGCTGAATGGCCTAAGCCTGTTCCTATACCCTTCGATTAAATTGCCTCTCCTGTATTTTGAGCCATCAGGGATGAATTATTGGTCATTTTCCTTTCAAATGAAGGTCATTTTTCTGTGGCGGGAATTTAAAGTTGCAGTTACTGGCCAAAACGATGAACTGTTTTTTGTAAAGGGACAGCGTACTCTGATTAGTAGTCTGGCAGGAACAGTACGGAGCAGGTTAAACTATAATCAACAGCATTTAGATATTCGATAAGACACTGGGGAAGGTGCAAAGAGTCACAAGGATGATAGCAGAACTGAGAGATTATACTTATTAGGAGGCCGAACAGGTTGGGGCTCTTTTTTCTGGAGGGGAGGGATGATGGGTGACCCAATAGAGGTCTTTGAGATTATGAAGGGGAGATGTAGAGAAGATGTTGCCACTTGCGGGAGACCAAAACTAGGGGCCATCAATATAAGATAGTCACTAATAAATCCAATCGGGAATTCAGGAGAAACTTCTTTATCCAGTGGTGAGAATGTGGAACTTGCTACCACAGGGAGTGGTTGGGACAAACAGCAGAGATGCACTTAAAAGGAATAGAAGGAAATGCTGATGTGGTTAGATGAAGAATGGTGGGAGGAGGCTCGTGTGGAGCATAAACACTGGCATGGACGAGTTGGGCCGGAGCCGTTTTGGTGTTGTAGGCTCGATGTAATTCGATGTATTTATGTACCTTATTTTGAGTGATGCGAGGTACGTCTGGATAATGTCAAAAGGTTTACATCTCAAGCCTTGAATGACTGACTTTGCAATCTAGTTATAACTTGCCTTCTGTTTGTTATTTACAAGGGGGTGCCCCCCCCCCCCCCGCCCTGGCATGAAACAGTCACGGAGTACATGCAAATTCACATGAGCAGCCAGTGCGCAACCCTGACCTGAGCTGGCCGCTTGTGGTGCAATGTGCTTCATTCTTTTGAGGTATTCCACTTTATCGGACTTGGTATGCTGAGTCGACACAACACCGAGTTCCATAGCTAAATGCTGTCGAAAGAAAAACCATCATCAGACTTGGAGACATATAGGTGACGACGAACTGAGTGCTGCTTACAGAACTCGTATTAACTGCTGTCGAATTCACTCTGCTCCCAGGAAACGCAGCTGAAGAGGAAATGCAGGCAATAACAAAACACTCGTGCCAACAACAATTTGCATTTATAGAATCATAGAATATAGAATGATACAGGACAGGAGGCCATTCAGCCTGTCGTGCCTGTGCCGGCTCTTTGAAAGAGCTATCCAATTAGTCGCACTCCCCCCCCACCCTGCTCTTCCCCCAATAGCCCTGCAAATTTTTTCAAGTATTTATCCAATTCCCTATCGAAAGAATCTGCTTCCTTTCAGGCAGTGCATTCCAAATCATAACTCGCTGCGTAAATTTTTTTCCCCTCATGTCGCCTCTGGTTCTTTTGCCAATCACCTTAAATCTGTCTCCTCTGGTTACCGACCCTACCGTCATTGGAAACAGTTTCTCCTTATCTACTCCATTTTTGAATACATTTATCAAATCTTCTTTTAACCTCTGCTCTAAAGATAACAACCCCAGCTTCTCAAAGTCCCTCATCCCTGGTACCATTCCACTAGAATCTCTTCTGCACCCTCTCTAAGGTCTTGACATCCTTCCTAAAGTGTGGTGCCCAGAATTGAACACAATACTTTAGCTGATGCCTAACCAGTGTTTGGTAAAGGTTTAGAAACATAGACATAGAAGATAGGAGCAGGAGTAGGCCATTCGGCCCTCGAGCCTGCTCCGCCATTCAATGAGATCATGGCAGATCATCCAAATTCAGCACCCTGTCCCTGCCTTCTCCCCATATCCCTTGATCCCTTTAGCCTCAAGAAATATATCTAACTCCTTCTTGAATATATTTAATGAATTGGCCTCAACTGCCTCTGTGGTAGGGAATTCCACAGGTTCCCCACTCTCTGGGTGAAGAAATTCCTCCTCATCTCAGTCCTAAATGGCTTACCCCTTATCCTTAGACTGTGACCCCTAGTTCTGGACTCCCCCGCCATCGGGAACATCCTTCCTGCATCTAGTCTGTCTAGTCCTGTTAGAATGTTATAAGTTTCAATGAGATCCCCTCTCATTCTTCTAAACTCTAGCGAATATAAGCCTAATCGACCCATGGGGGGTGAACCAGATGCCAATGAAAGTCAGCGAGACAGGTGGATCTGCCTGGATGGCTTACTGGTAAAACCACCAAGTATCAGCATTAAGGTGCTAGGTTCAATCTGCAGTCTCTGAGGAACGAGCTAACCTCAGCCATAAGAACACAAGAACTAGGAGCACGAGCAGGCCATTCCACCTTTCGAGCCTGCTCTGCCATTCAATAAGATTGTGGCTGATCTTCTACCTCAACTCTACCTTCCAGCACTATCCCCATATCCCTTAATATCCAAAAATCACTGCCTTGAATATACTCAATGACTGAGCCTCCACAGCCCTCTGGGGTAGAGAATTCCAAAGATTCACCACCCTCTGAGTGAAGAAATATCTCATCTCAGTCCTGAATGGCCAACCCCTTATTCTGAGTCTCTGACTCCTATAGAATTATAGAAATTTACGGCACAGAAGGAGGTCATTCAGCCCGTTGTGTCTGCACCAGTTGAATAAGAGCTCTCCGGCCTAATCTCACTTCCCAGCTCTTGGTCCGTAGCCCTGTAGGTTTCGGCACTTCAAGTGCATATCCAAGTACTTTTTAAATGCGATGAGGGTTTCCGCCTCTACCACCCTTCCAGGCAGTGAGTTCCAGGCCCCCACCACCCTCTGGGTGAAAAAAGTTCTCCTCAACTCCCCTTTAATCCTTCTACCAATTACTTTAAAGCTATGCCCCCAGTTATGACCTCTCTACTAAGGGAACTAGGTGCTTCCTATCCACTCTATCTAGGCCCCTCATAATTTTATACACCTCAATTAAGTCTCCCCTCGGCCTCCTCTGTTCGAAAGAAAACAATCCCAGCACGGTGGCATAGTGGTTAGCACTGTTGCCTCACAGCGCCAGGGACCCGGGTTCAAATCCGGCCTCGGGTGACTGTCTGTGTGGAGTTTGCACATTCTCCCCGTGTTTGCGTGGGTTTCCTCCGGGTGCTCCGGTTTCCTCCCACAGTCCAAAAATGTGCGGGTTAGGTTGATTGGCCATGATAAAAAATAAAAGAAATTGACCCTTAGTGTTAGGGGGGATTAAATACGTGGGGTTACGCGGATAGGGCTTGGGTGGGATGGCTGTCGGTGTAAGGACCGGGTGCTAGGGTTTGGATGATCAGCCATGATCTTGTTGAATGGCGGAGCAGGCTCGAAGGGCCGAATGGCCTACTCCTGCTCCTATCTTCTATGTTTCTATCCAATCTTTCCTCGTAGCTAAAATGTTCCAGTCCTGGCAATGTCCTCATAAATCTCCTCTGCACCCTCTCTAGTGCAATCACAACCTTTCTGCAATGTGGTGACCAGAACTGCACGCAGTACTCTAGCTGCGGCCTATACAGTGTTTTATACAGCTCTAGCATAACCTTCCTGCTCTTATATTCTATGCCTCGGCTAATAAAGGAAAGATCCCGTATGCCTTCTTAACCACCTTATCTACCTGCCCTGCAACCTTCAGGGATCTGTGGACATGCACTCCAAAGGTCCCTCTGTTCCTCTACATTTCTCAGTATCCTATCATTTATAGTGCATTCCCTTGTCTTGTTAGCCCTCCCCAAATGCATTACCTCACACTGCTCCAGATTGAATTCCATTTGCCACTTTTCAGCCCACCTGACCAGTCCATTGATATTTTCCCTAATTCTAGACTCCCCAGCCAGGGGAAGCATCCTCCCAGCATCTACCTCATGAAGCCCTGTAAGAATTTTAAACGCTTCCATGAGATCACCTCCCATTCTTCTAAATTCTAGGGAATATTGGTCTAGTCTACTCAATCTCTCCTCATGTGTTGAGCGAGAACAGGATCGCACTTGCGTGCTCGTGAAGCCAAACAAACTAACAGCGCTCGAACAAGACAACTGGAAATTCAGGGAAGGTACCAGGGAGTAGCCAACTGCTAGCAAGAATTAGATGCCTTAAGAGAAGGTGGTGAGAAAATTGCCAGCAAGTGATAGACAGGGCAGCTCTGGTCGTATGTATAATCTGCGCACCAACACAAACATGTCAGTCTTCAAGTCAACTGCTCCCGCAACCAGCTCATCTGCCCACAAAGCCGTTTTCTCAATCACCTTGGGCAACCAGTCTGTAAGATTATAAAGATGTTTTCACATTGATTTTTTAATATGGAATACAAAGTATTAACACAGAAACAGGCTGTGCAGCCCAGCATATCCATGCCAGTGTTTATGCTCCACACAAGCCTCCTCTAGCCCTACATCTAATGCCATCAATATATACCTAGAAGGAGAGATTGAGTAGTCTAGGCCTATATTCTCTAGAGTTTAGAAGAATGACAGGTGATCTCATTGAAACATGCTAAATTCTTACAGGGTAGACACAGGGAGGATGTTTCCCCTGGCTGGAGAGTCTAGAACCAGGGGTCACAGTCTCAGAATAAGGGATCGGCCACTTAGGACTGAGATGAGGAGAAATTTCTTCACTCAAGAGGGTGGTGAATCTTTGGAAGGCTGTGGAGGCTCAGTCATTGAGTATATTCAAGACAGAGATCGATAGAGTTTTGGATATTAAGGGAATCAAGGGATTATGGGGATAGTGCAGGAAAGTGGAGTTGAGGTAGAAGATCAGCCATGATCTTATTGATTGGCGGAGCAGGCTCGATGGGCCGAAAGGCCTACTCCTGCTCCTATATCTGATGTTCTTACCTTCTCTATGTCTACCCTATCAAATCCTTTCTTAATCTTAAGGACCTCTATCAGGTCACCCCTCAGTCTTCTCCTTTCTAGAGAAAAGAGCCCCAGCCTGTTCAATCTTTTCTGACAAATATAAACTCTCAATTCTGGTATCATACTGGTAAATCTTTTTTGCACCTTCTCCAGTGCCTCTATGTCCGTTTTAAAATGTGGAGACCAGAATTGTTCACAGTGCGGTCTAACGAGGGATCTATACATGTTTAACATAACTTCGGTTTTCAATTCTATTCCTCCAGAAATGAACCCGTGCTTTGTTTGCTTTTTTATGGCCTTATTAATCTGTGTCGCTACTATTAGTGATAGTGAATAAAGACAGAACAGTTAATTATGGTTAAACCACGAGTAAGTCAGAATTGGTTTATACGGTATACCTTTTTATCTTATCTTTTAGGAACATATGAAATAAGAGCAGTAGACGACCATACGGCCCCTCGAGCCTGCTCCGCCATTCAATAAGATCGTGGCTGATCATCGACCTCAACTCCACTTTCCCACCCGATCCCCATATCCCTTGATTCCCCTAGAGTCCAAAAATCTATCGATCTCAGTCTTGAATATACTCAAAGACTCAGCATTCACAGCCCTCTGGGGCAGAGAATTCCAAAGATTCACAACCCTGAGTGAAGAAATTTCTCCTCATCTTAGTCCCAAATGGCCAACCCCTTATCCTAGTTCTAGACACTCCAGCCAGGGGGAAACAACCTCTCAGCATCTACCCTGTCAATCCCCTTCAGAATCTTGTATGTTTCAATGAGATCACCTCTCATTCTTCTAAACTCCAGAGAGTATAGGCCCATTCTACACAATCTCTCCTCATAGGACAGCCCTCTCATCCCAGGAATCAATCTAGTGAACCTTCGTTGCACCGCCTCTAAGGCAAGTGTATCCATCCTTAGATAAGGAGACCAAAACTGTGCACCGTACTCCAGGTGTGGTCTCACCAAGGCCCTGTACAATTGTATGATAGCAAAATACTGCAGATGCTGGAAATCCAAAATAACAACAGAAAATGCTGGAAAAACTCAGCAGGCCAGGCAACATCCGTGGAGACAAATTAGAGTCGACGTTTCGGGTTGAAACCCTTCTTCAAGGATTTCGACCCGAAACGTCGACTCTAATTTCTCTCCACGGATGTTGCCTGGCCTGCTGAGTTTTTCCAGCATTTTCTGTTGTTATTCCTGTACAATTGTAGCAAGACTTCCTTACTCTTATACTCCAACCCCCTTGCAATAAAGGCCAACATGCCATTTGCCTTCCTTATTGCTTGCTGTACCTGCATGCTAGCTTTCTGTGTTTCTTGCACAAGGACACCCAAATCTGTCTGAACACCAACATTTGAAAGTTTTTCGCCATTTAAAAAATATTCTGTTTTTCTATTCTTCCTACCAAAGTGAATCTCACATTTCCCTACATTATACTCCATCTGCCACCTTACTGCCCACTCACTCAGTCTATCTATATCCCTTTGCAGACTCTGTGTTCTCCTCACAGCTTACTGTCCCACCGAGCTTTGTGTCATCAGCAAACTTGGATACATTACACTCGGTCCCTTCATCTAGGTCATTAATATAGATTGTAAATAGCTGAGGCCCCAACACTGATCCTTGCGGCACCCCACTAGTTACAGCCTGCCAACCTGAAAAAGATCCGTTTATCCCTACTCTCTGTTTTCTGTCCATTAACCAATCCTCTATCAATGCTACTATATTACCCCCAACCCCATGAGCCCTAATCTTGTGTAATAACCTTTTATGTGGCACCTTATCGAATGCCTTTTGGAAATCCAAATATACGACATCCACTGGTTCCCCTTTATCTACCCTGCTAGTTACACCCTCAAAAAACTCTAATAAATTTGTCAAACACGATTTCCCTTTTCATAAAACCATGTTGACTCTGCCCAATCATACTATGATTTTCTAAGTGCCCTGTTACCACTTCCTTAACAATGGATTCCAGCATTTTCCCAACGACTGATGTCAGGCTAACTGGCCTGTAGTCCCCTGTTTTTTCTCTCCCTCCTTTCTTGAATAGCGGTGTTACATTTGCGACCTTCCAATCCGCTGGGACCATTCTAGAATCTAGGGAATTTTGGAAGATCAAAACCAATGCATCCACTATCTCTTCAGCCACCTCTTTTAGAACGCTAGAATGTAGGCCGTCAGATCCAGGGGATTTGTCGGCTTTTAGTCCCATTAGTTTCTCTAGTACTTTTTCTCTACTTATATTAATTATGTTAAGTTCCTCACCCTCATTACACCCTTGGTTCCCCACCATTTTTGATATGCTTTTTGTGTCTTCTACTGTGAAGACAGATACAAAATATTTGTTTAATGTTTCTGCCATTTCCTTATTCCCCATAATAATTTCTCCTGTCTCAGCCTCTAAGGGACCAACTTTTACTTTTGCTACTCTCTCCCTTTTTACATACTTGTAGAAGCTCTTACAATCTGCTTTTATATTTCTTGCTAGTTTTCTCATTCTATTTTCTCCCTTTTTATCATTTTTTTTGGTCAACCTTTGTTGGTTTCTGAAACTCTCCCAATCCTCAGGCTTACTATTATTCTTTGCAACATTATGAGCATCTTCTTTCAATCTAATGCTATCCTTAACTTCTTTAGTTAGCCATGGTTGGATCACTTTTCCCGTGGAGTTTTTGTTTCTCAATGGAATGTATTTTTGTTGAGAATAATTAAATATTTCTTTAAATGCTAGCCACTACTTATCTACCGCCATACCTTTTAATCTATTTTTCCAATCTGCCTTAGCCAACTCGCCCCTCATACCTATGTAATTGGCTTTAATCTTCATATAGACTGAACAAATCAAATTGGCAAAGATAGTCTGGAGGACGAGTTCATGGAATGCAGTCGGGACAGTTTTCTAGAACAATATGTCATGGAACCAACCAGGGAACAGGCTATTTTAGATCTTGTATTGTGTAATGAGACAGGGTTAAAGGTTAAGACTCTAGTTTCAGACTTAGGTAAGTCACTCTCAAGATTAAGTTGAAATTCTATCATATTGGCCCAGTAATTCCGGGCCCAACGCGCGAGTACGGACGGGGTACTCTCGCGTGTGCCCGGGGGAATTGCCGGTTTTCAGCATGCACAGCGCATGCGCTGAAAACCGGCATTTCCTGTCCTCTGACCCAAGGGGTTAAGAGGCAGAGCGCGCGCGACTGCACAGGCAGCGCGTGCGCAGTGAAATTCCTTTTTTTTTCAGCGTTGCGCGCGTGTAAAGGCCTCAGGGCTTTACGCGTGGAAAAACCAGGCGTAAGTATTTAGTTTTTCAGGTAAGTGGGCTTTTAGTACAATGTAGAAATTTTTTTTCCACAGGTTTGTTATTTTTAAAGAATTTACAGTAAGGTAAGTTCAGTTTTAGACCCTATTTTTTAAAAATTTATTTTTTTCAAAAAATTGATTAATTGTTTAAAACATTTTTAAAAACTTATTTATAGCTAATATAATCAGTGGGATGTTTTTTAAAATTTTATTTAAAGTTATAGTAGTGTTTTGGCAGCCCATACTTGGAGTTTGACAGCTCTTACTGTCAAACTCATGAATGCGTTTCCCCTCCCCCGATTGGCTGCACAGTGCTCACCTGATCCCAGCCGGCACATCACACTAACTACGCCGCTGGATCAGGTAAGCACAGCGCGCCGACAGCTGAACCGGGCCTGTGACAGGAAACGCAAGCAGGCCCAGGCTTCAGATGTCGGCGCGCAGGGTGAGTGCAGATCGGGGGCTTGCACGCTGTGGTAAACCACTTTTGTCGTTCACTATCGTTACACTATAGTTATCACTGTTATATCGTTACTCTACGGTTATCACTGTTCACACTGTTGTATCACTATACGAGGTCGCCTCTTGTCACGCTGTTATACCTGGGCTGACCACTGCTGGCTCCACCTACCTGCCCAGGTATAAAGGTGGTCGACTGGCTGGTATTCCTCCTTGTTGGATCCGATCACCCACGAGGGTGGGCTCTGTTATTTAGCCAATAAAAACCTATAGTTACTTTCTTAACTCGTCGCTTTTCATTGGATGAATTGATAGGTATATCAATTTTATTGGCTAAATTTTAAAATGTCGACACTTGAGCAGTCAAACGACCAGCCAAGCGACCAGCCAGACGCCCAGCTACAACAGCCACAGCAGCCAGCCTGGCTGCGAGCCCTCCGACCACCGTACCTGGATCTAAACCCACAGGCAGCAAACTCAGCCCTCGACTTCGAACACTGGCTGAGCTGTTTCGAATCCTACCTGGGAGAATCCAGCGTGCCTCAGAAATCCATGCTAAGAGTTCTGACCGCCCAAGTGAGCCCTAAAGTATTCGCACTCATCCGGGACCTTAAAACATACGAAGCCGCCATCAACCTGCTGAAACAACAGTACCGGAGCCCGGTAAACTCCATGTATGCCAGACACCTCCTAAGATCCCGCCCGCAACAGCCAGGAGAGTCGGTAGATGAATTTTTACGGGCGCTACAAGCACTCGGCAGGGACTGTGACTTTAAAGCGGTATCAGCGGCAGAAAATACTGAAGATAATGTCCGCGATGCCTTCGTGAAAGGCCTGCGGTCCGACTACGCACGGCAAAGACTTCTTGAAGCAAAGGACCTTGACCTGAACACAGCTGCAGCCCTCGCTCGCTCCCTAGAAGTGGCCCATCGGGACCTCGAGGCGTACTCCAGGTACAGTAATTTGCGACCCTGGGACTCGGGACCGACCCCGACCGTGATACCCCTCGCAGCGCCGCCCCTGGGACCTACCTCTGCGTCGGCGTCCCGGACCCGATCGGGACCGCCACCCCCGGTACCGGCTGCGACTTCGGACCCCCGCGATCGGGCCGCCGGCTGCTTCTTCTGCGGCCAGGCGAAACATCCTAGGGCGCGCTGCCCAGCGAGAAACGCGACGTGCTCAAGCTGCCTGAAGAAAGGCCACTTTGCTAAGGCCTGCACAGGCCAACAGAGATCAACAGAGGCCAGCAGTGCCTCATGCGAGTTGTGGGGGCGGCCATCTTCCATCAAGGCCACAGATGCCAGCATCCCCACGTGTGAGTCATGGGGCGGCCATCTTTGATCCAGGCAACCGACACCAGCAGTGCCTCATGTGAGTTGTGGGGGCAGCCATCTTCTCCGCCATTTTGTCCAACCTCGTGGGCGCCGCCATTTTACCCTCCATGCTCGACCGCCACCTCGCCTCCGGACTCGACCACCGCCTCACCCGCAGACTACGGCAGCTCGCTGAGCCACACACTAGCCTCCGTCACACTGGGCCAAGCCCGCCCGCACCACCTGTCCAAGTCCATGATGGACATCAAAGTAAACGGCCGCGCCATGACCTGCCTGTTCGACAGCGGAAGCACGGAGAGTTTCATCCACCCAGACATGGTGAGCCACTACTCCCTCACTGTCCGGCCAACGCGCAACCAGATCTCGATGGCATCGAGGTCCCACGCCACAGACATCAGCGGCTACTGTGTCGTGACCCTGTCGGTTAAGGGCACGGAGTATAAAAATTTTAAACTCCTCGTCCTCCCCCAGCTCTGCGCTGCCGTCCTACTAGGGCTGGACTTCCAATCCCACCTCCAAAGCGTCACTCTAGCATACGGCGGACCCCTCCCCCAACTCACAGTCGACAACCAGCAGCCTTTAAACCGCCCACCGCGTAACACCTGCGGCCTATCCACCCTCAAGGTCCCGCCACCTTCCCTGTTCGCTAACCTCACCCCCGACTGCAAACCCGTCGCTACCAAGAGCAGGCGGTACAGCGCCGGGGACAGAGCCTTCATTAGCTCTGAGGTGCAGCGTCTCCTGAAGGAGGGCATCATCGAGGGGAGCAGCAGCCCCTGGCGTGCCCAGGTCGTGGTCGTTAAGACCGGCAATAAAAACCGCCTGGTCATCGACTACAGCCAGACCATAAACCGGTACACCCAGCTGGACGCATACCCCCTTCCCCGCATATCTGATATGGTCAATCAGATTGCACAATACCGAGTATTCTCTACCATCGACCTTAAGTCGGCCTACCACCAACTCCCTATCCGCCCTGAGGACCGCCAGTATACCGCCTTCGAGGCGAATGGCCGCCTCTACCACTTCCTTAGGGTTCCCTTCGGCGTCACCAACGGGGTTTCGGTCTTCCAAAGGGAGATGGACCGGATGGTTGACCAGAACGGGCTGCACGCCACGTTCCCCTATCTAGATAACG
The DNA here is from genome assembly GCF_052327205.1 of Somniosus microcephalus. Classification (NCBI taxonomy): domain Eukaryota; kingdom Metazoa; phylum Chordata; class Chondrichthyes; order Squaliformes; family Somniosidae; genus Somniosus; species Somniosus microcephalus. The sequence goes on along the minus strand of NC_140988.1, from coordinate 372,222,834 downwards.
TCACCATCTGCGGCCGCGACCGGCAGGACCACGATGTTAATCTGGAAAGATTCCTCCGTACGTCCCAACGGCTGAACCTCACCTACAATAAGGAGAAATGTGTGTTTAACACCTCGCGCCTTGCCATCCTCGGCTGCGTAGTAGAGAACGGAGTCATCGGCCCCGATCCCGAAAGAATGCGCCCCCTCATGGAGTTACCCCTCCCCCACTGTCCAAAGGCGCTGAAGAGAACCCTGGGGCTCTTCGCCTACTATGCCCAATGGGTGCCCAATTATGCGGACAAAGCCAGACCCCTCATGAAGTCCACATCCTTCCCCCTTACTGAGGAAGCGTGCGCTGCCTTCTCCCTCATTAAGGGAGACATTGCTAAGGCCACAATGCACGCGGTGGATGAGTCCATCCCCTTCCAAGTGGAGAGCGATGCATCCGACTTCGCCGCTACCCTTAACCAGGAGGGGAGACCGGTGGCCTTCTTCTCAAGGACCCTACAGGGCCCTGAGATCCGACACTCGTCGGTCGAGAAGGAGGCCCAGGCGATTGTGGAGGCTGTACGACGCTGGAGGCACTACCTGGCAGGCAAACGATTTACCCTCCTCACCGACCAGCGTTCGGTCGCTTTTATGTTTAATAACAAGCTGAGGGGTAAAATCAAGAACGACAAGATCTTGAGGTGGAGAATCGAACTCTCCACCTATGATTATGATATCTTGTACCGGCCAGGTAAGCTGAATGAACCCCCTGATGCTCTATCACAAATTACATGCGCTAACGCGCAAATTGATAGACTTCAGACCCTCCACAACGACCTCTGCCACCCCAGAGTCACCAGACTTTACCACTTCATTAAGGCCCGCAACCTGCCCTACTCCATCGAGGAGGTCAGGACCATGACCAGGAACTGCCAGACCTGTGCCGAGTGCAAACCACATTTCTTTAGGCCGGACAGAGCAAGCCTGATCAAGGCCACCCGCCCCTTCGAGCGCTTGAGCATCGATTTTAAGGGGCCCCTCCCGTCCTATGACCGTAATGTGTACTTCCTCAACATTGTTGATGAGTACTCCCGTTTCCCCTTCGCCTTCCCCTGCCCAGAACCACGGTCATTAAATGCCTGAACGACCTCTTCGCCTTGTTCGGGTTCCCAAACTATATACATAGTGACCGGGGCTCCTCCTTCATGAGCGAGGAACTCTGCCAGTTCCTACTAGCAAGAGGTATTGCTGCAAGCAGGACCACCAGCTACAACCCTCGAGGGAACGGCCAGGTGGAAAGAGAGAACGCGACTGTATGGAATGCCGTCCTCTTAGCCTTAAAGTCTAAGGGCCTCCCAACCTCCCGCTGGCAGGAAGTCCTCCCGGCAGCACTGCATTCCATCCGGTCACTATTTTGCACTGCCATTAACGCCACCCCCCATGAACGAATGTTTGTTTTCCCCAGGAAGTCGACTACAGGAACAACGCTACCAACCTGGCTGACCTCTCCGGGGCCCGTCCTGCTGCGAAAGCACGTGAGGGCCCATAAAACGGACCCCCTGGTCGAGAGGGTGAACCTCCTGCACGCCAACCCTCAGTACGCCTATGTGGCATACCCAGACGGGCGGGAGGACACAGTCTCCTTGCGAGACCTCGCACCCTCGGGCATTCCAGAGACACCACCTTCACCCCCCCCCACCGCCCCCCCCCCCCGATTCCAGACCAGGTAGACGGCATGCCGGAACCCCACGAGCCCTCGCCGACCACGCAGACACCAGCATCACCACCGGAGAATGCAACACCGCCGCTGCGACGATCGGAAAGGCTTACGAGGCCTCCAGACAGACTGACATACCAGAACTGGTAGTACACATCACCCCGCCGGACTCAAATCTAAACAAGGGGTGAATGTGGTAAACCACTTTTGTCGTTCACTATCGTTACACTATAGTTATCACTGTTATATCGTTACTCTACGGTTATCACTGTTCACACTGTTGTATCACTATACGAGGTCGCCTCGTCACGCTGTTATACCTGGGCTGACCACTGCTGACTCCGCCCATGGCTCCACCTACCTGCCCAGGTATAAAGGTGGTCGACTGGCTGGTATTCCTCCTTGTTGGATCCGATCACCCACGAGGGTGGGCTCTGTTATTTAGCCAATAAAAACCTATAGTTACTTTCTTAACTCGTCGCTTTTCATTGGATGAATTGATAGGTATATCACACGCGCGGCAAGCCCCCGATCCTAATTTCAGGGCCATTATGATCACTCTGCCCCAGAGGATCCTTTACTATGAGATTGCTAATTAACCCTGTCTCATTAAACAGTACAAGATCTAAAATAGCCTGTTCCCTGGTTGGTTCCATGACATATTGTTCTGGAAAACTGCCCCGAATGCATTCCATGAACTCGTCCTCCAGACTATCTTTCCCAATTTGATTTGTTCAGTCTATATGAAGATTAAAGTCCCCCAAGATTATTGCATTATCTTTGTTGCAAGCTCCTACTATTTCTTGATTAATATTCTGTCCAACAGTATAGCTACCGTTTGGGGGCCTATATATTACTCCTACCAGTGTTTTCTGCCCCTTGTTATTCCTTATCTCCACCCATACTGATTCTACTTCCTGATCTTCCGAGCCGAGATCCTTTCTCGCAACTGTCCTATGTCATCCTTTATTATCAGGGCTATTCCCCCTCCTTTTCCATTCTGCCTGTCTTTTCAAAATGTCAAGTACCCTGGAACATTTAGTTCCCAACCATGGCCACCTTGCAACCACATCTCTGTAATGGCTATTAGATCAAACCCATTTATCTCTTTGTGCCACTGGTTCGTCTATCTTGTTATTAATGCTTCGTGCATTCAAATAAAGAGCCTTTAATTTAATTTTTTTACCATTATTCCCTGCCTTGACTTTATTCTCTGCTGCACTGCTACCGTTAAACTCTCTGTCCCTTCCAGTCACACTCTGCTTCGTTTTACCCAAATTGCTACACAGCTCTATTACCTTGTCCTTTCTCTTTAGATTTCTAAATTTCCCCTCACCTGACACCACCCCCCCCCCCCAACCCTTAGTTTAAAGCCCTATCTACAGCCCTAGTTATTCGATTCGCCAGAACGCTGGTCCCAGCTCAGTTTAAGTGGAGCCCGTCCCGACGGAACAACTCCCTCTTTCCCCAGTACTGGTGCCAGTGCCCATGAATTGAAACCCCATTTTCCCACATCACATTTTGAGCCACGCATTTAACTCCCTGATCTGCTTGACCTTATGCCAATTTGCACATGGCTCAGGTAGTAATCCAGAGATTATTACCCTTGTGGTTCTACTTATTAATTAGACCGTAGCTCTTCAAATTCCCTCAGCAGAACCTCATTCTTAGTTCTACCTATGTTGTTGGATCACAACTGGATCCTCCCCCTCCCACTCCAAGTTCTTCTCCAGCCACGAGGAGATACCCTTAACCCTGGCACCGGGCAGGCAACACAACCTTCGGGACTCTCTTTCGCGGCTGCAGAGAACTGTATCTATCCCCCCTGACGATACTGCCACCTACTACTACCACATTCCTTCCTTCTCCCCCCACTTGGATGGCCCCCTGTACCACAGTCCTGCGGTCCGTTTGCCCATCCTCCCTGCAGTCCTTTTCTTCATCCATACAGGTAGCAAGTACCTCGTACAAGGTCCAGGGCTGAGGCTCCTCCATCACTACATCCTGGGTCCCCATACCTTCTTGAGTCACAGTCACAATGACTCTCCAGATCAAAAGCCAGAGTTCAGAAACAGCAAAGATAGGAATAAAGGTCGCTGAAGGATGAAACCTTACGACAATGTAACAGGACATTGACCAGGATATGCTCCCTATCTTTGTGTTTGTCTAGCAAACTGCTTGATGATCCAAGGATCATAAAACACCCAACAAGAAATGGACAACGAAAGCTTATTCATATAAAAGGAATACGAAGCAAACCTCAATAGGAACGTTAGCTACCTTCAAGGTGAGGTACTGTGACCAGGCCGAGATAGGCATCGCTCACGATTCCTGGGCAGTTCCTTACACGCAAATTTTAGGTGTAGGCCTGGGTGTACTATTCTGTATGTAGTCTTAAGATGAATGTTTTGAAACATTAATAAATGTATTTAATTGTCAAGACATATTACTGTCTCTAGCTTTTCGAATCTATTAAAAATGATAAGGATTTATCCAACACACTTCGGTTTCCAAAGTTGCAAGTTCAAGTTGTGGCCACTGCTGTAATTCAGGGGGTGATGTTTCAGTGCGAATGCTCCCAGTAGAGAACACTGCTCGCCAAGCAACTTACCTCTTGTACTCTGACTGCAAATTCTTCTTCCACCTCTCCATCCATTTGGGACATGCTGGGCAGCCACCTAAAAGAATAAAGAAACACACAACTGTAACGAAGGACTGGGGTACGGCAGCGTATTACAAATGGCATTCAGACAAAGTCCGGCTTTCCAACCCAGGATACTTTGGCTGCTGGTATCTCTAATCCCGCCTATTCCCAAAATTAACTTTGGACAGTTCTGTGAAGCAGGTTGAAGTTGATGACAGGTTGTGTGTTGCCTAGGCGAGGTCCCATGGCACCTGGCCAGGAAGGTCGCAGTTTTGACCGACACCAAATTAGCTGCTCTCAGCCAGAGAGCGCTTATAATTGGCCTCGTGTCCTTGGGAGCGGGGCAAAAAAAAGACACACAAGGTTCCTACTTCCGGCCACTATCTATCGAGTTCGGCTGGCAAGTCTACGCATGGGGCAGTGAGAACGGGACTGTGACACCCACTCGTGGCCGAAACAACCTGTCGTCACTCACTGTCGAAGCGCAACCTCAGAAACGTTAATGGAATGGTCAGACAGGTGGCAGATGCAATTTAATGTGGATAAGTGTGAGGGAATACATATTTGGGAAGAAAAACAATGGAAAGGCACTGAAGGGTGTAGATGAAGAGAAATACTTAATATTTATTTGGGTGAGGCCAGTGTTTATTGCCCATCCCTGGTTACCCTGAGGGGGGGCAAGAGTCAACCACATAGTGTGGGACTGGAGTCACATGCAGGACAGACAGGCATGGGGCAGTGGGTTTCCTTCTCTGAAGGACATTAGTGAACCAGCTGGGTGTTTACAACAATCCGACATGGTCATAGCCGACATATTACCAGATTTAGTGAATTAAATTCCGCAACTTTGCTATTGAGAGATTCAAACTCATGACACCTCGGTTGCTAGTCCAGGACCATAACCACTCTGCTACCATACCACGCAGGGAGATAAACCCGTGAAGAAAAGGTCAAAAGCATTTTGGGTCTTGTAAATAGGGACATGGAGCACAAGAGCAAAGAAGAAATGATAAATTTGTATAAAACATTGATTAGACCACAATTGAATGCTGTAGTTATAGATGCCCAACTGTAGAAAAGATATTAAGGTCATTGAGTCTGTAGTGTAGATTCACCTGAATGATGCCATGAGGGGAAACTAGAATTGTAAGGTGAGAGTGAAGATTCTACTTTCAATGGAGTAGAGAAGGCTAAGAGGAGATTTAAGAGAGGTTTTTAAAGTTATGAAGTTTTTTGATAGAGTAAATAGGGAAAGGCTATATCCTCTGGTTGGGGAGTCAGTGATGAGGGATCATCAATATAGATTGTCAGAGGGTGAAGAGGGAGGTTAGGAGAAATTTCTTGACAGAGAGGGTAGCTGGAGTATAGAGTGCTTTGCCACAGGAAGCAGCTGAGGCAGAGACCGCTGCATCTTTGAAGGGAGAATTGGATAGATGCTTGCAGCAAAGGAAGGTAAAACTACAGGGAGAGAGCAGGGCAGTGGGATTAGTTTCGCATTGCTCTAGCAAGCTACTGGAACAGACACCAGGGGTCAAATGGCCTCCTTCTGTGCGGTAAAGGACAGTTTTATGATATAAATTGTCAACTGGCAGAGACACAGAAGGGCTTCTGACACCGGTGATATGGTACCCCAGGGTTAGTCACTGTCTGCAGGAGAGGGGGGAAGAGAATGTCAGTGATAAAGTTACAGGCACTTGTTATTTCCCCTTCAAACAAAGGAAGATAATCCTTCAAATTTGCATTACTGCACATTTTCTTTTTTCTGTTCCCAATCTCGCAACTGAGTGAGGGGGAGGGGATCAGACAAGTTGTTTAACAGGAAAAGGAAAGAGTTTACATTTTAACATCCTCAGCCAATTAAGTGCTTTTGTGGGTCCCACAAACATAGAAAAATAGCAGGAGTAGGCCATTCAACACGATCATGGCTGATCCTCTATCTCAATACCATATTCCCGCTCTCTCCCCATACCCCTTGATGCCTTTTGTGTCTAGAAATCTATCTATCTCCTTCTTAAATATATTCAGTGAATTGGCCTCCACAGCCTTCTGTGGTAGAGAATTCCACAGGTTCACCACCCTCCGAGTGAAGAAATTTCTCCTCATCTCAGTCCTAAATGTCCTACCTCGTATCCTGAGACTGTGACCCCTCGTTCTAGACCCGCCAGCTGTGGGAAACATCCTCCCTGCATCCAGTCTGTCTAGCCCTGTCAGAATTGTATACGTTTCAATGAGATCCCCTCTCATTCTTCTAAACTCTAGTGAATATAGGCCTAGTCGACACAATCTCTCCTCATAAGACAGTCCTGCCATCCCAGGAATCAGTCTGGTGAACCTTCGCTGCACTCCCTCTATGGCAAGTATATCCTTTCTTAGGTAAGGAGACCAAAACTGTACACAATACTCCAGGTGTGGTCTCACCAAGGCCCTGTACAACTGTGGTAAGACATCCTTGCTCCTGTACTCGAATCCTCTTGCAATGAAACAGCAATGAGATGAATGACTGGTTAATCTGCTTCTGGTACTTGCTTGAGGGAGGAGATTGACCAGGGCACCAGGAGAACTCTCGACACTTTTACACCCACCCGAGGACAGATGGGGCCTCGGTTTAACGTCTCATCCAGAAGAGGATATCTCTGACAGTGCAGTGTCAGGTGCAGCATCAGTATGCTCAAGACCTGGAATGGGAGTTGAACGCACCATAACGACTGAGAGGCGAGAGTGCTGCTACTGGAGTCAAGCTAACCCTCAGTAATCCGAACAATCCGTTCTGACAAGGCAGTATTATTTATTGCTCTAGAGGCCATTAAGAGTCAACCACATAGTGCGGGACTGGCGTCACGTGTAGGCCAGTTTGGGTAGAGGTGAGCTGGTTCCTTTCTCTGAAGGACATTAGTGAACTAGTCGGGGTTTTACAACAATCCGGCGGCTTTCATGGTCATAGAAACATAGAAGATAGGAGCAGGAGTCGGCCCCTCGAGCCTGCTCCACCATTCAATGCGATCATAGCTGATCATCCAAATTCAGTACCCTGTCCCTGCTTTCTCCCCATGCCCCTTGATCCCTTTAGCCTTAAGAAATATATCCAACTCCTTCTTGAATATATTTAATGTATTGGCCTCTACTGCCTTCTGTGGTAGAGAATTCCACAGGCTCACCACTCTCTGGGTGAAGAAATACCTCATCTCTGTCCTAAATGGCTTACCCCTTATCTTTAGACTGTGACCCCTGGTTCTGGGCTCCCCGACCATCAGGAACATCATTCCTGCATCTAGTCTGTCCAGTCCTGTCAGAATTTTATAAGTTTCAATGAGATCCCCTTTCATTCTTCTAAACTCCAGCGAGTACAAGCCCAATCGACCCAATCTCTCCTCATACGTCATTCCTGCCATCCCGGGTATCAGCCTGGTGAATCTTCACTGCACTCCCTCCATGGCAAGAACATCCTTCCGCAGATAAGGCGACCAAAACTGCACACAATACTCAAGATGTGGTCTCACCAAGGCCCTGTACAACTGCAGCAAGACATCCTTGTTCCTGTACTCAAACCCTCTCGCTACGAAGGCCAACATGCCATTTGCCTTCTGAACCGCCTGCTGCACCTGCATGCTTACCTTCAGCGACTGGTGCACAAGGACACCCAGGTCTCGTTGCACTTCCCCTTCTCCCAATCTATTGCCATTCAGATAATAATCTGCCTTCCTGTTTTTGCCACCAAAGTGGATAACTTCACATTTATCTACGTTATATTGCATCTGCCATGCTTCTGCCCAATCACCCAACCTGTCCAAATCATCCTGTAGTTTCTCGGCATCCTCCTCACAGCACACACACCCACCCAGCTTTGTGTCGTCTGCAAACTTGGAGATATTACATCTAGTTCCCTTGTCTAGATCATGAATATATATAGTGAATAGCTGGGGTCCAAGGACCGATCCCTGCGGTACCCCACTAGTCACTGCCTGCCACTCGGAAAAAGACCCGTTTATTCCATGGTCATTTTCTTGTACTAGCCCACACATTACTGAAGGGAAATGGAGTTGATGTGCAGATCAGCCATAATCTCATCGAGTTGGCGGTACAGGCTCGAAGGGCTGAATGGCCTACTCCTGTTTCTATGTTCTAACTGAATGGTGGAGCAGGACCGAGGGGCTGAATGGCCTAACCTCTGTTTCACAACTTGCCATTGTGGGATTTAAACTTTCAACCTCTGGGTTGCCAGTCCAGCATCATAACCACTAGGCTAAAGTAGCTGAATAATAGTATTAAACTTACTTTTTCCTTTGAGGACAAATTAAAAAAGGTAGGATTGGAATATTAGCCTACAACATTAAGTGGCCAAGTAAAATTTTACACCCCCCTCTCTCTAGCCAACAGATACGCCATCATTCGGGCATGAATTAGTTAAATGAAGGAAGATTCACTGGAGGAGAAACGGAAAGCTTGGTGCTTGTTGGCGAGATTAATTTTATGAAAAAAAGTAATGTAGCCACACCTCCAGTTCCACCCACAAGTTAGTGGAACAGACCAACACCTCCCCACCCCTCCGGAGAAGGGAGCTGTTTTGGAGTAAATCAGCATCTTTACAAGAGGATAGCAAAATGCTGCGGATGCTGGAAATCCGAAACAACAACAGAAAACGCTGGAAAAACTCAGCAGGCCAGGCAACATCCGTGGAGAGAGAAACAGAGTTAACGTTTCGGGTCGAAACGGTGACTCTATTTCTCTCTCCATGGATGTTGCCTGGCCTGCTGAGTTTTTCCAGCGTTTTCTGTTGTTGTTTATAAGGAGGAGCTGGACCAGTATCTGTTGAAAAGGGGGGGGGGGGGATATTTATGTTCTTAGTTATCACATTGAAGTTACGGCACAGGAAGAGGCCGCCCTGCCGAAACCCAATGAGAGATCATAAAAAAAAACGAAGTGATCAGCCGAGGAACATCACGCCAACGAGTGACCGAGAGGCACAACAGTGCTGTGTGCCAAGTTAAGATGAGGCATTGGTATGCACGCACACTGTATGGGGGGTGGGGGGGGGGGGGCGGGGTGGAGGGCTTAGCTTCTAAAAGGAGTCAGTCAAACACGAGCAAGTTCACTCAACCTTACCGATTGTACCCCCAGTGATAGTTAGCGACAGTCACTACCTTACTTGGTATACGGTGAAGGGAATAAAAAACATCCACAGCAGCTCGGCAACCCAAGAGGACTCGACGACACTCTAGGGGAGAAAGGGGGGAAAGAAAAGTGTAACTTTCACAAGCGAGAATCCTTTTTTGCTACCTTACCGAGGCTGGAAAACGTGAACCAGGAAACAGGGGGCAAGGGGAAAGAAGGGGTTCATGGGGTTGTGACCATGTTGGAGTTCCATCTCAAATCCATCTTGTTCCCATGAGTAGGTACAATGGGAGAATGGGCAGCAGCCCCTCGTTCTTGAGATCACTGGGACAGAAATCACATAAAATGCCTATTTCTAGGCTCCCCCTCACTGGATTTGGTTTTAACATAAGAATTAGGAGGAGTAGGTCATATGGCCCTTGGAGCCTGCTCCGCCATTCACTAAGATCGTGGTTGATCTTCAACCTCAACTCCACTTTCCTGCCCTAACCCCATACCCCTTGATTTCCCTAGAGTCAAAAATCTATCGATCGCTGTCTCACCAAACCGGGCTCATTTAACAGGAATTCAGTGATAGACTAAGAATTTTATGTAAGAACGAGACCTGGGTGTCCTTGTGCACCAGTCGCTGAAGGTAAGCATGCAGGTGCAGCAGGTGGTTAAGAAGGCAAATGGTATGTTGGCCTTCGTAGCGAGAGGATTCGAGTACAGGAGCAAGGATGTCTTGCTGCAGTTGTACAGGGCCTTGGTGAGACCACACCTTGAGTATTGTGTACAGTTTTGGTCGCCTTAGCTGAGGAAGGATGTTCTTGCCATGGAGGGAGTGCAGCGAAGATTCACCAGGCTGATACCTGGGATGGCAGGAATGATGTATGAAGAGAGATTGGGTCCATTGGGCTTATATTCGTTGGAGTTTAGAAGAATGAGAGGGGATGTCATTGAAACTTATAAAATTTTAACAGGACTAGACAGACCAGATGCAGGAAAGATGTTCCCGATGGCAGGGGAGTCCAGAACCAGGGGTCACAGTCTAAGGATAAGGGGTAAGCCATTTAGGACTGAGATAAGGAGGAATTTCTTCATCTGGAGAGTGGTGAACCTGTGGAATTCTCTACCACAAAAGGCAGTTGAGGCCAATTCATTAAATATATTCAAGGAGTTATATATATTTCTTAAGGCTAAAGGGACCAAGGGATATGGGGAGAAAGCAGGGACAGGGTACTGAATTTGGATGATCAGCCAGGATCTCATTAAATGGCGGAGCAGGCTCGAGGGGCCGAATGGCCTACTCCTGCTCCTATCTTCTATGTTTCTAGAAGAAGCCGTTAAGAGATAGGATGTTAGAAATTGTGCAATGTGCGCAGGAGATGGTGCTGAGCTGGGGGCCTGCCTATCGCGGGATACAGCAGCTCACTTCCACCAGGTCTGCCCATGTCTTCCATGACTGATTAAAACAGGTACATCACGAATGGTCAGTCACCTTTTTCCACCCTCTCTCGCCTGTCTCTCTTTCCCCCCTCCCCGTGTGCAGCTTATCAGAGTGGTGTGGGACCTGCTGTTCAGCGAGATAGCATTTGCTCAAACTGGTTTGTGTAAACACACGGCAGAAAGCAGCTGGTTGAGAATTTACAGCATCCAAGGACAGGCAGAGCAGACTTTCCATAGCCGGTTGCCAGCGCGAGAGGTAGTTGGTGTTGTGAAGTGATCTGCTCCTCCCCCACCCCCAAAAGGTACTAACTCGTGCTTGGGCCGTTTCATGGGCACCAACACCTCAAAATAAGCCTACACAGCGAGTGCCAGCAGGCTTTTAGACCATGAAGGGCACCACAGTCAAGCTCAAACCCAGCCTTACCAGACAGCCACATCAGCTAACTTTCCAACCCTGGGCCGACTTTCCCTCGGAGGAGCGGAGGCAGATTGTAGCACGCGTAGCAGCCGCTGTCTGGCCGAGCTCAGCGCGCCCAGAACAGACTGGGGTCCAAACCCAAGTATCTCAGTGGCCGTTGCAACTAAGCCATGGGGAGGAAGTTCCTCTCCTCAGGGCGGGTGTTTATAAAACTCGACATCTTTCGTTCTGTCCAAACTGAGAGGTGTGGGGGGGGGGCGGGTGGAGGGAGAACGGTTGGAGAGCATGCAGGGGGAAGGGTGAGGGCCCTACATGAAAGGGAAACCTCTCCATTAACACGGATAGACTAGTATAAACTTACCACAGATATGAAGGGTCTCTTTGCAGTCAACACCACGGGTTGAACAGTGCTATCTACATTAAAAGGCCAGGTGCTGGAAGAGGGATAAAAAAAACATACGTAAGTCACTGGCACAACCACATTCAATGTACAGTACCATAAAGACCAATATAATGAAAAACAAGTATCTGTTTACTGAAATATCTTTCCTCTCCCCGTCCACTGTATCTGTAGCAGTAACAGGCTGGAAGGTGTCAGCTGTGGCTCAGTGTCAGCACTCTCGCCTCTCAGTTAACAGATTGTGAGTTCAAGCCCCACTTCAGAGACTTGAGCACAAAATCTAGGCTGACGCTCCGCAGTGCAGCACTGAGGGAGCGCTGCACTGTCGGAGGTGCCGTCTTTCGGATGAGACGTTAAAACCGAGGCCCCGTCTGTCTGCCCCCTCAGGTGGATGTAAAAGATCCCATGGCACTATTCGAAGAGGAGCAGGGGAGTTCTCCCCGGTGTCCTGGTTAATGTTTATCCCAACATCTACAACAGATGATCTGGTCATCATCACATTGCTGTTTGTGGAGCTTGCTGTGCGCAAATTGGATGCTGCATTTCCTACATTAGAATATAGTGACTACACTTCAAAAAAAGTACTTTATTTGGGATGCCCAGAGGTTGTGAAAGGGGCTATATAAATGCAAATCTTCTCTATTTCCTTAACTGAACCTCCCCCACCCCAATTGTGATGATTTTATTTTAATTCATTCACGGGATAGGGGCATCGCTGGCAAGGCCAGCATTTATTGACCATCCCTAGCTGCCCTCGAGAAGGTGGTGGTGAGCTGCCTTCCATCACTTTGGGCTGACTGTACCTGAATTTCAGAAGGCCAACCTTGCCGTTCGTCGTTTCGTCCTCCGGAAACAGCAGCAACGTGCGCGCCCCATCCAGGGAGCTGTAGTGCCGGAGGGCTTCGGCCAAGCGTGTCCGATTGTCCAGCCATCCCAGCTCCAGGTACCCGCGGGCCCAGCTCACAAACCCAGACTGTCCCTCTAGCAAGGGCTAAACACAAAATGGTAAGTAAACTTAGACCGAAGATTAAGCAAAGGTTTTTATACCCGCTGTGAAATAAAAACAACTGCTTAGTCAGTGCCCCGATAGACGGGGGAATCCTTGATGTGCTGAATGAAGTGTCTCAACTAATGCTCCCTCATTTTTTTTGGATGCGCGGCCCCTTTAAGGGGCTAAAGAGAGAGAGTTTTGTACACACACAAAACTTTGCATTGAAAAAGCCAGGCTTGGGCTGCGCGCGATCGGCAGAGAGCTGCGCGGCCGCGCCTTATAGAAACGTTGGTCTCGGCCTAAAGTATTAACCGTCCCTTTTTCCAAATGCTGACTCGCCCAATCTGTATTTCGAGCCACTGTTCTGTCATTTTCCCTTGCTCGCAAATCCACTGGAGTACAGTTCCACAGTACCATTACCAAGTGGCCATATCCACAAACTGGCACTTGAAGGTGGGACTTGCCTGATCTGCATGGCTCAGCTGCTCACTGGATAAGCTCACTGAGCCCATCGTGTTCAGTGGCTCTCGGAACAATGGACACAGCATGGGGGGGGGGGGGGGGGTGGGGAGGAGGAGGGTCCGAAATTCTGTCCTAAAAATACAAGCAAAGCGGCCGGGGGGAGGTATCAGGCTAAAGCGCCGCGCTGGAAAGGCATGGCCAGGTGGAAAGAGGGACGTCGAGACTGGACGGTTTGCACCTGGGCAGGAACGGGACCAATGTCCTGGGGGAGGGTTTGTTAGTGCTGTTGGGAAGGGTTTAAACTAAAATGGCAGGGGGTTGGGAACCTGTGCAGGGAGACAGAGGAAAAGGAAGCAAGGATAGAAACAAAAGACATGAAGGAGCAAAGCAAAAGTGGAAGGCAGAGAAATCAAGGGTGTAAATCAAACAGGGCTACAGTAAATAATAACTCTAAAAGGACTAAGTGTTAAAAAAAACAAGCCTGAAGGCTTTGTGTCTTAATGAGAGGAGCATTCGTAATAGGGTGGATGAATTAGCTGCGCAAATAGATGCAAACGGATATGATATAATTGGGATTACGGAGACAGGGCTCCAGGGTGACTAAGGCTGGGAATTCAACATCCAGGGGTATTCAATATTCAGGAAGGACAGGCAAAAAGGAAAAGGAGGTGGTGTAGCATTGCTGGTTAAAGAGGAGATTAACACAATAGTAAGGAAGGATATTAGCTCTGATGATGTAGAATCTGTATGGGTAGAGCTGAGAAATACCAAGGGACAGGAAACATTAGTGGGAGTTGTATACAGACCCCCAAACAGTAATGCGGAGGTTGGGGATGGCAATAAACGGGAAATTAGAGACTCGTGCAATAAGGGTACAGCAGTTATCATGGGTGACTTTAATCTACATATAGATTGGGCTAACCAAATTAGTAACAATACTGTGGAGGAGGAATTCCTAGAGTTTATACGGGATGGTTTCCTGGACCAATATGGTCGAGGAACCAACTCGAGATCAGGCCATCTTAGACTGGGTATTATGTAATGAGAAAGGATTAATTAGCAATCTTGTTGTGCGAGGCCCCTTGGGGAGGAGCGATCATAAGATGATAGAATTCTTCATTAAGATGGAGAGTGAAGTAGTTATATTAGCTAGAGTTTAGAAGAATGAGAGGGGATCTCATTGAAACTTATAAAATTCTAACAGGACTAGACAAACTAGATGCAGGAAGGATGTTCCCGATGGTGGGGGAGTCCAGAACCAGGGGTCACAGTCTAAGGATAAGGGGTAAGCCATTTAAGACAGAGATGAGGAGGAATTTCTTCACCCAGAGAGTGGTGAACCTGTGGAATTCTCTACCACAGAAGGCAGTTGAGGCCAATTCATTAAATATATTCAAGAGGGAGTTAGATATATTTCTTAAGGCTAAAGGGATCAAGGGATATGGGGAGAAAGCAGGGACAGGGTACTGAATTTGGATGATCAGCCATGATCTCATTAAATGACGGAACAGGCTCGAGGGGCCGAATGGCTTACTCCTGCTCCTATTTTCTATGTTTCTATGTAGTTGACTCAGAGACTAGGGTCCTGAATTTAAATAAAGGAAACTACGATGGTATGAGGAGCGAGTTGGCTAGGCTGGATTGGGGAACGTTACTTAAAGGGTTGACGGTGGATAGGCAAATGCAAGCATTTAAAGATCGCATGGCTGAACTACAGAATTTGTTCATCCCTGTTTGGCATAAAAATAAAACAAAAAAAGGTGACTCAACTGTGGCTAACAAGGGACATTAGGGATAGCATAAGATCCAAGGAGAGGACATAAGAGAAAAAGATTGGTGAAGTCAAGCGTAGGTCCCTTGCAGTCAGAATCAGGGGAATTTATAATGGGGAACAAAGAAATGGCTGACCAATTAAATACATACTTTGGTTTTGTCTGCACAAAGGAGGACACAAATAACCTCCCAGAGATGTCGGGGAACATAGGGTCTAAGGAGAGGGAGGAACTGAAAGAAATCAGTATTTGTAGGGAAATAGTGTTAGGAAAATTGACGGGATTGAAGGCTGATAAATCCCCAGGGCCTGATAATCTACATCCTAGGGTACTTAAGGAAGTGGTCCTCGAAATAGAAGATGCATTGCTGGTCATCTTCCAAAATTCTAGAGACTCTGGAACAGTTCCCATGGATTGGAGGGTAGCTAATGTAACCCCACTATTTAAAAAAGGTGGTAGAGAGAAAACGGGGAATTATAGACCGGTAAGCCTGACATCGGTAGTGGGGAAAATGCTAGAGTCCATTATAAAAGATGTAATAGCAGAGCACTTGGAAAACAGTGACAGGATTGGACAAAGTCAACATGGATTTACAAAAGGTAAATCGTGCTCGACTAATCTACTGGAATTTTTTGAGGATGTAACTGGTAGAATAGATAAGGGAGAACCAGTGGATGTGGTGTATTTGGACTTTCAGAAGGCTTTTGATAAGGTCCCGCATAAGAGATTAGCGTGTAAAGTTAAAGCACAAGGGATTGGGGGTAAGGTACTGACTTGGATAGAGCACTGGTTGGCAGACAGTAAGCAAAGAGTTGGAATAAATGGGTCTTTTTCCGAGTGGCAGGCAGTGACTAGTGGGGTACCACAGGGATCGGTGCTAGGGCCCCAGCTATTCACAATATATATTAATGATCTAGACGAGGGAACTAGATGTAATATCTCCAAGTTTGCAGATGACACAAAGCTGGGTGGGTGTATGTGCTGTGAGGAGGATGCAGAGTAACTCCAGTATGAGTTGGACAGGTTGGGTGATTGGGCAGATGCAATATAATGTGGATAAATGCAAAAACTTCGGTGGCAAAAACAGGAAGACAGATTATCTGAACGGCAATAGATTAGAAAAAGGGGAAGTGCAACGAGACCTGGGTGTCCTTGTGCACCAGTCGCTGAAGGTAAGCATGCAGGTGGTTAAGGCGGCAAATGGTATGTTGGCCTTCATAGTGAGAGGATTCGAGTACAGGAGCAAGGATGTCTTGCTGCAGTTGTACAGGGCCTTGGTGAGACCACACCTTGAGTATTGTGTGCAGGTTTGGTCGCCTTATCTGAGGAAGGATGTTCTTGCCATGGAGAGAGTGCAGCGAAGATTCACCAGACTGATACCCGGGATGGCAGGAATGACGTATGGAGAGAGATTGGGTCGATTAGGCTTATATTTGCTAGAGTTTAGAAGAATGAGAGGGGATCTCATTGAAAATTATAAAATTCTAACAGGACTAGACTAGATGCGGGAAGGATGTTCCCGATGGCGGGGGAGTCCAGAACCAGGGGTCACAGTCTAAGGATAAAGGGTAAGCCATTTAGGACTGAGATCAGGAGGAATTTCTTCACCCAGAGAGTGGTGAACCTGTGAAATTCTCTACCACAGAAGGCAGTTAAGGCAATTCATTAAATATATTCAAGAAGGAGTTAGATATATTTCTTAAGGCTAAAGGGATCAAGGGGAATGGGGAGAAAGCAGGGACAGGGTACTGAATTTGGATGATCAGCCATGATCGCATTAAATGGCAGAGCGGGCTCGAGAGGCCGAATGGCCTACTCCTGCTCCTATCTTCTACGTTTCTATGTGACACTCTTCCACCAATGTTCCAGCTAAGCTGCGGCTGTCTGGAGGTCTTGCGCAGGCCGCTCACTGGCTTTTCAGTGGGAGGCTTCCCGCATGCGCAAAATTTTGAATGGGCCACACAGCCCAATAAAGGGACCGCGCATCCAAAAAAAAATTAGGGAGAACAATGTCTTCAACCCCTCTTAGTTTACTACAGAGGGGAAAAAACATAAACCAGCAGACACCTTTGAATCACGTTCCTTCTTTATCGTGCGAGGGAGATCCAAGAGGAAATGATGAATGACTGACAGCAAAGGACCCTCTGGTCCATCCAGCCTGTCCCACTCTATTGCGATATCTTGTGCATCACAATATATACTCCGCCCCCAACCAAAATCACGTGATCTCCTGGGAGAGGCGAAAAAACAGATTAAAAACCCATGCCAATTTGGGGAGGGGGCGGAAGAATATTTGGGAAATTCCTCTCCGACCCCCTTAAAAGATTGCAAGAGGATGAAGATTGGGAGAAAGTAAAGTGCTTACTCTTCTTCCAACTCCCTAACTCCAGTTCCAACTGAATACAGGCATCACAGTGGGCTGACGCACCCGAGGGTGAAGCCAGGCAACAAATACATTCTTCCAGTGACAGAACCAAAACAACATTCTGATCAGTCACATCACAACTGGGTAAAATTTGCCATTGGCCATCTCCTCCCAAGGCCACGAAGGGAATTAATTAACAAAGCCGAGGCAATCAACTGGGAGGCTTCAGATTGCAGGGCACACAAGTCAAAAACAAAAGGAAGCTAGGATTAAGATGGGACGTCTTTGGGTAAAAATGTTTCCCCACCCCTGCCCCAAGGGTAAAAGAGCTATGGAACGGGTCATTCAAACGTCTAAAATTCTGAGGGGGATTGACAGGGCAGATGCTGTGAGGATGTTTCCCCTGGCTGGGGAGTCTAGAACCAGGGGTCACAGTCTCAGAATAGGGGGTCGGCCATTTAGGACTGAGATCAGGAGAAATGTCTTCACTCAGAGGGCGGTGAATCTTTGGAATTCTCTACCCCAGAGGGCTGTGGAGGCTCAATCGTTGAGTATATTCAAGACAGAGATCGATAGATTTTTGAATATTATGGGAATCAAGGGACATGGGGACGATAGCAAAATACTGCAGATGTTGGAAATCCGAAATAACAACAGAAAATGCTGGAAAAACTCAGCAGGTCAGGCAACATCCATGGAGAGAAATTTGAGTTGACGTTTTGGGTTGGACCCTTCTTCAAAACTGGAAAGAAAAGAAACTAGATCGGAGGCAGGGCTGCGATCGGACAAAAGAATAAAAGAAACAAAAGAAGTAAAAGAGATTAGAAGCTAGACGAGATGGTAATAGGCTGGGATTAGGTGTAAAGTGCACTGGCAGGGCAAACGATAGCTGCCAGGTGTGAGAGAGAAACAAAAAGGAAGGAGGGGGGGGGGGGGGGGGGGGAAAGGAGTGGAACAATTACAAGAGAAAATGAAATGGGGGCCGAGCTTATGATCTGAAATTGTTGAACTCGATATTGAGTCCGGAAGGCTGCAGACTGCCTAATCGGAAGATGAGGTGCTGTTCCTCGAGTTTACGTTGAGCTTCCGTGGAACAATACAAGAGGCCAAGGACGGTGAGGTCCGAGTGGGAATGGAGCGGTGAATTAAAATGACAGGCGACCGGAAGCTCGGGGTCACCCTTACGGACTGAACGGAGGTGGGGAGTTGAGATAGAAAATTAGCCATGATCTTATTGAATGGTGGAGCAGGCTCGAAGGGCCGAATCTCCTGCTCCTATTTATTATGTTCTTATGTAGGGTCAGTGAAGCAAATAGAATAAATGGGTTCAAGAAATAATGAGACATTTCTGGAGGTAGCGGGATCGGGAGGAGAGAAGGGAGGTGTGAGAGGACCAGTGAGTGGGTGGTTTTTGGGCTCAATGTCTTTTCCTGCTCCTGAAGAGTCTTGTTCACAACTTGGAGAAGACTAGAACAAGACAACGGACTGTCGAACCAGCCTTCCGTTTGGCCCAAACATCCAGTATTAGACAAGGGGGGGACACATGCCAACGCAAACACGCACACAACCTTGCTTAATAATACTTGAGCTTACCGTGTGACAGGGTGTGAGCAAACTCAATATGTTGTGATCAAACTGGGTGACGTGGTTGGAGATGTAGGTTTTGACATTTTTATCTCGCTGCCTGGGGTCGCTCTGAGAGACAAACATACCCAGTATCGAGCACATTGCCCGCACGATAACCCTGTAGCAAGATACAGAACAGGTAGAAGTAATAAATGTCATTTAGAATTACAAATTAAACAATTTCACAGTTTTTCTTCCCATTAGGTCCCTGCCTCCAAAACTGGACATTGGGTCGACAAACTGCTCAGCCTTTGGCCATACTAGAGGTCAACCATCCTCTCCGGGGCATGCTCTTCGATTTACAGAGTACCAGACTGAGAGCGAGAAATCAAGTAAAGAAAGAATGAATTTTCATTTATGTAGCGCCTTTCACAACCTCGCAACATCCCAAAGCACCTCACAGCCAATGAAGTACTTTTTGGAGTGTAGTCACAGTTGTAACGTAGGTAACACGGCAGCTGATTTGCACACAGCAATCTCCCACAAACAGCAATGTGACAATGACCAGATACAGTAACCTGTTTTTAGTGATGTTGATTGAGGGATCAATATGAGCCCAGGAAACAGGAGAACTCCCCCTGCTCTTCTTCGAAATAGTGCCGTGGGATCTTTTACATCGGCCAGAGAGGGCAGACGGGATCTTGGTTTAATGTCTCGTCCAAAAGATGTCACGTCCGACAGTGCAGCACTCCCTCAGTACTGCACTGGGAGGAGGGACTAGGGGTTGGGCATATCAAAGCAATGAACAACTCACCACGCCAGCTTATTTTAATAAACAGTCTCCCCTTTACTAATTTCACACAGTCAACTTCCATCATCTTTGTTAATTGATCCCTGAAGGTAGCAGGCCAAGTAGATAAGGTGGTTAAGAAGGCATACGGAATGCTTGCCTTTATTAGCCTTGGCACAGAATACAAGAGCAGGGGGGGTTATGCTTCAACTGTATTAGGCCTCAGCTAGAGTACTGCGTGCAGTTCTGGTCACCACATCACAGGAAAGATGTGATTGCAGTAGAGAGGGTACAGAGGAGATTTACAAGGATATTGCTGGGAGTAGAGAATCTTAGCTATGAGGAAAGACTGGATAGGCTGGGTCTGTTTTCCTTGGAACAGAGGAGGCTGAGGGGAGACCTTATTGAGGTGTATAAAATTATGAGGGGCCTAGATAAAGTGGATAGAAAGGACCTATTTCCCTTAGCAGAGGGGTCAAAAACCAGTGGGCACAGATTTAAAGTAATTGGGGGAAGGTTCAGAGGGGATTTGAGGGGAAATTTCTTCACCCAGAGGGTTGTGGGGGTCTGGAACTCACTGCCTGAAAGGGTGGTAGAGGCAGGAACCCTAACCACATTTAAAAAGTACTTGGATGTGCACTTGGGGTGCTCTAACCTGCTGGGCTACGGACCAAGAGCTGGGAAGTGGGAGGCTGGATAGCTCTTTGTTGGCCGGCGCGGACACGATGGGCCGAAATGGCCTCCTTCCGTGCTGTAACTTTCTATGAAAGCTAGGCATTTACTGGAGTAGCGATCTTTTTTTGATGAAGAGCAGAGGCTCACAGTGCAGGGTATTGGCAAGGCTGAAGGGTAGCACAGCAGCAAAAATCAAGCAACAGTGGTCAACAATGTTCCCCCTAATTTTTTCCTGGGTGCACGGCCTATTCACAGTTCCGCGCATGCGCAAAATTTGACATTGAGGAAGCCAGTCCCGGGCTGCGCAGGTCCGGCAGAGAGCAGCTTAGCGGTGATCAGATGATACCTCCTTTTGACAGCCTGCAGCTGGGAGGAGGAAGGAAAGACTGAGGGAAGTCAAGAGTTGCACAGTTACAAGGTCTGGTAAAGAGCGAGTTGGAGCTTGAGACAGCGCCACGAGTCTCGATTTCAACACAAGCCTGCACTCTACCAAGGCACAGTGTTCAAATGTTGAAAATCTTCATGATTCAATGGCAGCATATTTTCAAATTTTAACAGAAAACTCTCAGTAAAACAACACAGACAAAAATCTCAAATTTCTTGGGCAGTTGTGTTTCTGACACATAGAAAATCAGAGTCTCTAAAATACACAATTAATAAATGCACAAGTATAGTTTGCCGAATATGCTGTGCGCACATGTGTAGGAACAAACCTCACTTGTCAGGTCGAGAGAGCCTGGTCGCAGATGAGCAAGAGCCAAGCTCTACCGTGTGACTGTGTGGAGATTAACCAGCAGAGCGCTGTGGCAAGCTGCCCACCGCCTGCACAGCCGCAGTCACCCTGCCAGTTGGAACCCCGGCTCCCAGCAGCAGGTCGACCCCTCTAGACCAGTGAACATCGCTGACTAGCCACAGGGGTGGCCACCGAGACGCCGTTTTAGCCACGTCCGCCAATTTCAGTAGAAAACATCTCGCGCACACAGTGCATTACTTGAGAAAGCTCGGTCACCATTCAGTACGAAACTTTGCTGTCTTTCCCTTTCACCAAGGTCTGGAGCTCTGGTGTGAAGTTATCAGCCTCAGCACAGCTTCTAGGTTTTGCCCAGCGGTTGTGAGCAAAACTTTGACTTCATCAGGAGTGATGGCTGAGAATGCACAATGAGACGTAGCAGAACCGCCCCCGTTCTCCATCCACAGCATGGTTGGATACGGTTTGTCCTTTGGCACAAGGTGCCCTGTTGGAGCTGCTCGTTACTGGTCGGATTGCTTTTTTAAAAAAAAAAACTGGCCTGGAGAGGTTATTGCAATGAGTCAAGCTGACCATAGTAACTGCTCCCCTCTCCATGCCATGTTTCTATGGCGCGGGCGTCTGCCATTTTCAACTGCGGTCTACCCCATTTTAGCAGATAACTAATAAGTCGTGCGTCAGCCGTGCCTCAGTGAGTAGCTCTTTTAGTCGTCGCCTTATCTGAGGAAGGATGTTCTGGCCATGGAGGGAGTGCAGCGAAGATTCACCAGGCTAAAACCTGGGATGGCAGGAATGACGTATGGAGAGAGATTGGGTCGATTGGGCTTATATTCGCTGGAGTTTAGAAGAATGAGAGGGGGTCTCATTGAAACTTAGAAAATTCTAACAGGACTAGACAGACTAGATGCAGGAAGGATGTTCCCGATGGCGGGGAGTCCAGAACCAGGGGTCACAGTCTAAGGATAAGGGGTAAGCCATTTAGGACAGAGATGAGGAGGAATTTCTTCACCCAGAGAGTGGTGAACCTGTGGAATTCTCTACCACAGAAGGCAGTGGAGGCCAATTCAGCCATGATTGCATTGAATGGCCTACTCCTGCTCCTATCTTCTATGTTCAATTCATTAACTATATTCAAGAAGGAGTTAGATATATTTCTTAAGGCTAAAGGGATCAAGGGCTATGGGGAGAAGGAGGGACAGGGTACTGAGTTTGGATGATCAGCCATGATCTCATTGAATGGCGGAGCAGGCTCGAGGGGCCGAATGGCCTACTCCTGCTCCTATCTTCTGTTTCTATGCTTCTATCGCGCTCTCTCTCTCGCCTTGGAGTCCAAAGGTCGTGGCTTCAAGCCCCACTCCAGACACGAGCACATAATCAAGGTTGCCACTCCAATGCAGCACTGAGGGAGCGCTGCACTGTCGGAGGTGCCGTCTTTGGGATGAGACGTTAAACCGGGGTGGACGTAAAAGATGCCATGGCACTATTTTGAAGAGGAGCAAGGGAGTTCTCCCAGTATGTCCTGGCCAATATTTATCCTTCAACCAACACCTAAAAAACAGATTATCTAGTCATTTATTTCATTGCTGTTTGTGGGAGCTTGCTGTGCGCAAATTGGCTGTCACGTTTGCTGCGCTTCAAATGCGCTTCGGGCGTCCCGAGGTCGGGAAAGGCGCTATAGAAATGCAAGTTGTTTCTTTTTTCAATCTCATTGCGATTTGTGGGATCCTACTGTGCGCAAATTGGCTGCTGTGTGCGCCAACATTGCAACAGTGACTACACGTCAAAAGTGATTCATTGGCTATGAAGCGCTTTGAGACGTCCCGAGGATGTGAAAGACACTATATATATATTTTATATTAAAAAAATTTGACTACAGCTTCTCGAACATGCTGTAAAAACACATACCTCTAAAAATAAACTAGACCTCGCAAAAAAAATGGGAAGTGGTACATCTGGTAGACTCAATGCGGTCGCCAGTCTTCAACGCTAATTATGCCTAGAAGCGTTCAGCCTCTACGGCACAAACTTAAGAACCGAGGACAGAAAACGCTGAGAATACAAGGCAGGCCCATCGGCACCAGCAGAGAAAAGACAGGCCAATGTTTTAGGAGGTCGGCCTTTCTCCAAACCCAAAACATTAAGCCGCCGTTTCCTTCGCTAGATGCGGGCAGCCCGGCGCACGGGTCGAAAGTGGGGCAGTGAGCCGGCAGACACGATGGGCCGAATGGCCTCCTGTGAGGCTCGACGGCTCCATCTCCAGCGTTTTCTGTTTCCAATCCAAGTTTCCAGCATTTGAAGCTTTTTCCCCCCCCCATATTTAGTAGCTTTCCCCATTATCACGGACAGGTGCAGACAAAAAGGGGAAAGAAATACAAAAGTGGAACGTCGTGAGGAAAAACACAGAAAAGATATTGCAGGCCTGATAGCATGTAAAAAAAGGTTAACGTTTGACAGATACAGTTTTGTCACTCAAAATACTGACATTTTTAGCTGTCGCACATTTTTAGCAATTCCTGTTTCCACTATTAATCAGACCAAACGCATCTTCCCCTCCCCTCCTCTCCCCTTTCAGCATTCCGTAGGGACCGCTCCCTCTGCGACACCCTAGTCCACTCCTCTATCACCCCCAGCACCTCTTCCCCTTCGCCTGGCACCTTCCTGTGCAAGCGCAGGAGATGCAACACCTGCCCTTATACCTCCCCCCTTCCCACTGTCCAGGGCCCCAAACACCCCTTCCAGGTGAAACAGCGATTTACTTGTACTTCTTGCAATCTAGTATACTGTATTCGCTGCTCACGATGCGGTCTCCTCTACATTGGGGAGACCAAACGCAGATTGGGTGACCGCTTCAGTCCGTAAGGGTGACCCCGAGCTTCTGGTCGCCTGTCACTTTAATTCACCGCTCCAGTCCCACTCGGACCTCACCGTCCGCGGCCTCTTGCATTGTTCCACGGAAGCTCAATGTAAACTCAAGGAACATCGCCTCATCTTCTGATTAGGCACTTTACAGCCTTCCGGACTCAATATCGAGTTCAACAATTTCAGATCATAACCTCGGCCCCCATTACATTTTTACTTATTTTTTATCCACACTTTTGGTTTGTGCCTTTTCCTTTTTCTCTCTCCCACATGGCAGCTGTCTCTCACTCTGCCAGCGCATTTCACACTTCATCTAGAGCCATTGTTTGTTTCTTTACCTGTCCTATTACCATCTCGTCTCGCCTTGAATATCTCTTAATGTCTCTTCATCTCTCAGACCTTCCCTTTTGTTCTTTCATCCCCTCCCCCATTTCCCAGCCCCCAAACTGGCCTTTTAATCTGTTTCATTTCCTGCCTTTTTTCCCCCTCTCAATTCTGAAGGGGGGGTTTCGACCTGAAACGTTAACTCTGTGTTTCTCTCTCCACGGATGTTGCCTGGCCTGCTGAGTTTTTCCAGCGTTTTCTGTTGTTATTTCAGATTTCCAGCATCCGCAGTATTTTGCTATTGTATTAATCAGACACTGTCTATCTTCTAAAATAGTGACTGGAGGAGTAGCACAAGAACTGCTGGTACTTAAGACAGCCTTTCACGTTGAAAGAAAGAAAGGAAACTGCATTTTTACAGCACCTTTCGTGACCTCACAAATTTGAACTGCTGTAATGTAGAAAATGCCGCATTCAATTTGCACACAGCAACGTGCCACAGACAGCAATGTGGTAATGACCAAAGAAAGACTTGTATTTCTACAGCGCCGAAAGAAAGCCGTACCTTCGCAAAAGGCTATCCGGGAGAGCGCTGCTTACTAAAAACACGTGAATCCCAATAAATATCCTGAGAAGCATTAAACAGATGCCAAACGGGGTGTACAGCACAAGCAGAGCCAGGATAAAACCATCTGTAGGTAACCTGCAGATTAAAGAGAAACACAGATGATTAAGAACTTTCCGCACAAAGTTAGAGGATAGAAAAAGGGTAGTTATTGGTCAATGGAGGGGGATGGTTGGTGTAGGAAGAGGCTTTCAACCCTCCAGTAGCTAGGATCAAATCTGGTGCAAACCTCCCTGCTGGTTGGTCAGAAGGAGTGTTTTGTGAAAGGAGTGTGGGCCCTCACCGGTGTTAGGATGAATTTGCATCCCGTCCCCACATCTCCGTCTAATTCAGAATCCCATGGAGCAACTTCTCTTCCACACCTATTTATATCAAGGCGGCATATGGGATACTTTCCTTTATTAGCCGAGGCATAGAATATAAGAGTGGGAGGTTATGCTTGAACTGTATAAAACACTAATTAGGCCACAGCTAGAGTACTACGTGCAGTTCTGGTCACCACATTAGAGGAAAGATGTGATTGCACTAGAGAGAGTGCATAGGAGATTGACGAGGACGTTGCCAGGAGTGGAAAATTTTAGCTACGAGGAAAGGTTGGATAGGCTGGGATAGTTTTTCTTTGGAACAGAGGAGGCTGAGGGGAGATTTAATTGAGGTGTATAAAATTACGAGGGGTCTAGATAGAGTGGATAGGAAGGACCTATTTCCCTTCGCAGAGAGATCAATAACCAGGGGACATAGATTTAAAGTAATTGGTAGAAGGATTAGAGGGGAGTTGAGGAGAACTTTTTTCACCCAGAGTGTGGTGGGGTTCTGGAACTCACTGCCTGAAAGGGTGATAGAGGCAGAAACCCTCATCGCATTTAAAAAGTACTTGGATATGCACTTGAAATGCCGTAACCTATGGACCAAGAGCTGGACAGTGGGATTAGGCTGGAGAGCTCTTTTTCAGCCGGCACAGCCACAATGGTCTGAAATGGCCTCCTTCTGCGCAGTAAATTTCTAGGATTCTATGAATACCAATCCCCACCTTGCCTAGCTTCAGGAGTTTCTAGTACCACGGCAAATGGATTTCAAAGGTCTGGACAGTGTAAGGGTCAGTGTGGACCCACAATCTCACTCACAGTGCGGACCGTGTAAGGGTCAGTGCGGACCCACAGTCTCACGCGCGCACGGGTCAGCGCGGACGGCGCAAGGGTCAGCGCGGACAAGGGTCAGTGCGGACAGCGTAAAGGTCAGCGTGGACAAGGGTCAGTGCGGGCAGTGTAAGGGTCAGTGCGGGCAGTGTAAGGGTCAGTGCGGGCAGTGTAAGGGTCAGTGCGGACAGTGTAAGGGTCAGTGTGGACAAGGGTCAGTGTGCACAATGTAAGGGTCAGTGTGGACAGTGTAAGGGTCAGTGTGGACAAGGGTCAGTGCGGACAGTGCAAGGGTCAGTGTGGACAAGGGACAGTGTGCACAATGTAAGGGTCAGTGCGGATCTATAATCTCACCTCCTGAAGTCCAAGAGCTGCTCCACCCGCGGGGCCTCCATCTCCCTTTCCTCCCCGCGGGGCCCGGATTGCTCAATTTTCAGCCTCTTCCCCCCGGGGCCTACGCCGCAGGCTCCGGCCACGTATCCACTCCCAGCCCGAGGCCTCGATCTGTCGCCCACAGCTCCGCTCGCTCTGCCGCTTCCTCTCTCACTATCTCGCTCCTCTTTCTCCTCAGTGCTCGCTCCTCCCGGCCGCCGCTGTCCCCATATCTCTCCCCTTTCCTTCCTTCCTCCCTCCCTCCCGCTCGCTTGTCTGGTTCACGCCGCCGCCATCTTGGCCACACCAGCGCGGCCGCACGGCATTGGCCGAGCGGACCCGCCAAGTGCGCAGGCGCCGCTGCCCTCGCCCGGGCCGCCGGGGGATGTAGTCCGCCGCCCGCTGGTTGCCTATGGCGACCGCCCGCTGGCGGACTCCAACTCCCTGCGTGCCCTGCGGCGGCGAGGACCCCCCCCCCTTTGACGCACATGCGTACAGACCCAGGCTCCGCCCCCTTCAGGCTATCCCCGGGAACCCCTCCAGCACGCATGCGCACAACTATTTTTTTTGGCAAAGTTTTGCTCCGAATGGTTGCAGGAAGGACATCAGCCTCTTGAGCAGGCTGCAAGTAAGTAGGGAGAGGTAACGCAGTTGGCATTTGCTAATCAGTTCAAGGGGGATTGCACAGTGAATGGTAGGACACTGAGAATTGCAGAGGCATGGTCATGTCTGACTCACTGGATTGAAATTTGTGGAGGAGGTAACCAGGAGGATCGATGAGGGGGAGCGAGCCTTTGATGTGGTCTACATGGATTTTAGCAAGGCTTTTGGGCAAGGTCCCCTCATGGCAGACTGGTCAGAAAAGTGAAAGCCCATGGGGTCCAAGGGAAAGTGGATCCAAAATTTGCTCAGTGGCAGAAAGGAAAGGGTAATGATCCTTATCTGAGGAAGGATGTTCTTGCCCTGGAAGGAGTTCAGCGAAGATTCACCAGACTGATACCTGGGATGGCAGGAATGACGTATGAGGAGAGATTGGGACAATTGGGCTTGTACTCGCTGGAGTTTAGAAGAATGAGAGGGGATCTCATTGAAACTTATAAAATTCTGACAGGACTGGACAGACTAGATGCAGGGAGGATGTTCCCGATGGTCGGGGAGTTCAGAACCAGGGGTCACAGTCGAAGGATAAGGGGTAAGCCATTTAGGACAGAAGTGAGGAGGAATTTCTTCACCCAGAGAGTGGTGAACCTGTGGAATTCTCTACCACAGAAGGCAGTGGAGACCAATTCATTAAATATATTCAAGAAGGAGTTGGATATATTTCTTAAGGCTAAAGGGATCAAGGGTTATGGGGAGAAGGCAGGGACAGGGTACTGAGTTTGGATGATCAGCCATGATCGCATTGAATGGCAGAGCAGGCTCGAGAGGCCGAATGGCCTACTGCTCCTATCTTCTATGTTTCTATGGTCGATGAGTGTTTGTTTTTTCTGACTGCAAAGCTTCTTTCCAGCGGGGTTCCACAGGGCTTGGGATTCGGTCCCTTTCTTTTTGTGCTTCTGCATCAGTGATTTAGACTTCATTGTAGGGGGGCATGATTAAGAAGTTTGCCGATGATACAGAAATTGGCCGTGTGGTTTGATAGTGAGGAAGAATGCTGGAGACTGCAGGAAGATATCAATGGACTGGTCAGGTGGACAGAAAAGTGGCAAATGGAATTCAATCCGGAGAAGTGTGAGGTAATGCATTTGGGGAGGGCTAACAAGGCAAGGGAACACACAATAAATGGTGGGATGCTAAGAAGTGTAGAGAAACAGAGGGACCTTGGAGTGCATGTCCACAGATCCCTGAAGGTAGCAGGGCAGGTAGATAAGGTGGTTAAGAAGGCATACGGGATACTTTCCTTTATTAGCCGAGGCATAGAATATAAGAGCAGGGATGCTACGCCTGAACTGTATAAAACTAATTAGGCACAACTGGAGTACTGCGTACAGTTCTGGTCACCATATTACAGCAAAGATGTGATGGGCGGGGGAGTGGGACTAGCTGAAGTGCACTTGCAGAGAACCGGCACCAGCTCGACGGGCCGAATGGCCTCCTTCTGTGCTGTATCCATTCTATGATACACTAGAGAGGGTGCACATAAGATTTACGAGAATGTTGCCAGGACTGGAGAATATTAGCTATGAGGAAAGATTTGATAGGCTGGGGTTGTTTTCTTTGGAACAGAGGAGACTGAGGGGAGATTTAATTGAGGTGTATAAAATTACGAGGGCCCTAGTTATAGTGGATAGGAAGGACCTATTTCCCTTAACAGAGAGGCCACTAACCTAGGGGCATAAATTTAAAGTAATGGGTAGAAGGATTAGAGGGGAGTTGAGGAGAACTTTTTTCACCCAGAGGGTGGTGGGGTCTGGAACTCACTGCCTGAAAGGGTGGGAGAGGCAGGAACCTTCACCGCAGTTAAAAAGTACTTGGATATGCACTTGAAGTGCTGTAACCTACAGGGCTACGGACCAAGAGCTGGAAAGTGGGATTAGGCCGGATAGATATTTTTTGGCCGGCACGGACACGATGGGCCGAATGGCCATCCTTCCGTGCTGTAACTTTCTATGATTGTATGGTAAGTACAGAATAAGAGCGGGGAGGAATAGAAACCATTAAGGTCTCATTATAATCTGGGATATTTATTTAAGACTGAAACAGACGATAAATGTATAACATGAAAAGTTGTTAAACTCGGTTCTTTTTTACTTCAAAGTACAGTAGTAAGAAATTTCCTTTGGGATTGCTTCTGTGCAGTTTGCAGCAAAGCTGTGAACAATGGCCTGGATTTTACAATGGCAATGACGTCGAAACTGTCGGCGTTCGCCGTCATTACCCTTCCGAAACTGTGCGTAACTTCAAGATTTAGGACATGGGCAGACAAACACACAAGTCCTGAGGTTGCGATCAGTCATTCTGCGCTTCTCTGTCGGGTGCGCTTCTGAAGTCTCCGACATTAAAATTTACATAGAAAACGACGTACGGGCGAGAACTTTGGCTAATTGCCCACTGCTAATGAAGTATATCGCTGTAAACATTTTAGGGCTGTGGGAGGAGGCGCAAGGAGCCTGTTTGGCATTCGCAAATACTTAACGAGGGAACGGTTATACCGGAAGGAGATTCTTACATGGAATAAACCTTCCCTGAACGGCTGCAAGGCACAGGTATCAGATTTTTTTCAATTTTATTTTACATTTATATAAAATCTTGTTCACATTTAAATGACTTTCTGGAGTTTAGAAGACTGGGAGGGGATCTCATTGAAACATATAAGATTCTGAGGGGGATTGACAGGGTAGATGCTGAGAGGTTGTTTCCCCTGGCTGGAGAGTCTAGAACTAGGGGGCATAGTCTCAGGATAAGGGGTCGGCCTTTTAAGACTGAGATGAGAAATGTCTTCACACAGAGGGTGGTGATTCTTTGGAATTCTCTGCCCCAGAGGGCTGTGGATGCTGAGTCGTTGAGCATATTCAAGGCTGAGATCGATAGATAGATTTTTGGACTCTAGGGGAATCGAGGGATATGGAGATCGGGCGGGAAAGTGGAGTTGAGGTCGAAGATCAGCCATGATCTTATTGAATGGCGGAGCAGGCTCGAGGGGCCGTATGGCCTACTCCTGCTCCTCGTTCTTACGCTCTTTTCTATCCTGTAACTAGTGGGGTGCCGCAGGGATCAGTGCTGGGGCCTCCACTATTTAAGAACATAAGAAATAGGAGCAGGAATAGGCTTTTTGCCCCCTCGAGCCTGCTCCGCCATTCAATAAGATCATGGCTGATCTTGGGCTCAAAGCCACTTCCCCACCCGCTCCCCAGAACCCTTCACTCCCTTATCTTGCAAAAATCTGTCTATCTCCACCTTAAATGTATTTAATGACCCAGCCTCCACGGCTCTCTGGGGCAGAGAATTCCACAGATTTACGACCCACTGAGAGAAGAAATTCCTCCTCATCTCAGTTCTAAAAGGGCGACCCTTTATTCTGAAACTGTGCCCCCGTGTTCTAGATTTCCCCACGAGGGGAAACATCCTCTCTGCATCTATCCTGTCGAGCCCCCTCAGTATCTTCTATGTTTCAATAAGATCACCTCTCATTCTTCTAAATTCCAATTAATATAAGCCCAACCTGCTCAACCTTTCCTCATAAGTCAAACCCCCTCATCTCTGGAATTAACCAAGTGAATCGTCTCTGAACTGCCTCCAATGCAAGTATATCCTTCCTTAAATAAGGAGACCAAAACTGTACGCAGTACTCCAGGTGTGGTCTCACCAATATCCTGTACAGTTGTAGCAGGACTTCCCTGTTTTTATACTCCAACCCCCTTGCAATAAAGGCCAACATTCCATTTGCCTTTTTGATTACTTGCTGTACCTGCATGCTAACTTTTTGTGTTTCATGCACAAGGACCCCCAGGTCCCTCTGAACTGTTAGCATTTTGTAATCTCTCTCCATTTAAATAATAATTTGCTTTTTTATTTTTCCTGCCAAAGTGGATAACCTCGCACTTTCCCACATTATACTCCATCTGCCAAATGTTTGCCCACTCACTTAGCCTGTCTATATCCCTTTGCAGATTCTTTGAGTCCTCTGCACATCTTGCTTTCCCACCCATCTTTGTACCATCCGCAAACTTGGTTACATTGCACTCAGTCCCTTCATCCAAGTCATTAGTGTTGATTGTAAATACAGGAAACTTTGTGATATCCGGCACCGACGGGACCGGCGTGTTGCCGATCTATCAAAACTGCCGGACATACAAAGTTAATGTTGAAGCATACGGAGGTTTTCATCTCCATATCTGACAACAAACACTGTTGCTTAGCAACAGCTTGTAAACAGTCGGCCCGTACCTTGGAAGCGTCTCTGTAGCTTAGCAACAGCTTCAGAGAGACTTTCCAGAGCCCGACTGTTGAAAACAAAGCCACGAGAAGAAAAAAAACCTAACAAAATGGCTCCTGATTTCTGCCGGTAGATCGAGGTTTCCGGACATACAACCTCCGGATAAACCAAAGTTTCCTGTAGTTGAGGCCCCAGCACCGATCCCTGTGGCACCCCACTAGTTACCGTTTGCCAACTGGAAAAAGACCCATTTATCCTGACTCTCTGCTTCTGTTAGCTAGCCAATTCTCTATCCATGCTAATATATTAGTCCCAACTCCGTGAGCTCTTATCTTATGCACTAACCTTTTATGTGGCACCTTATCGAATGCCTTCTGGAAATCCAAATACACCACATCCACTGGTTCACCTTTGTCCACTCTGCTCGTTACCTCCTCAAAGAACTCCAGCAAGTTTGTTAAACATGATTTCCCTTTCATAAAACCATGCTGACTCTGCTTGACTGCATTATGATTTTCCAAATGCCCTGCTACTGCTTCCTTAATGAAGGACTCCAGCATTTTCCCAACGACAGATGTTAGGCTAACTGGTCTATAGTTTCCTGCTTTCTGTCCCCCTCCTTTCTTAAATAGGGGTGTTACATTTGCGGTTTTCCAATCCACTGGGACCTCTCCAGAGTCCAGGGAATTTTGGAATATTGCAACCAATGCATCCACTATCTCTGCAGCCACTTCTTTTAAGACCCTGGGATGCAGGCCATCTTGTCCAGGGGATTTGACGTCTTTTAGTCCCATTTTACCAAGTACTTTGTCCTTAGTGATAGTGATTGTCTTTAGTTGCCCCCTCCCTGTGGCCCCTTGATTATCCATTATTGGGATGTTGTTAGTGTCTTCTACCGTGAAGACAGATTTGTTCAGAGTCTCTGCCATTTCCCTGTTCCCCATTATTAATTCCCCAGTCTCATCCTCTAATTTACCCAATTACAATCTATATTAATGACTTGGATGAAGGGACCGAGTGTAATGTAGCCAAATTTGCTGATGATACAAAGTTAGGTGGGAAAACAAATTGTGTGCAGGACGCAAAGAATCTCCAAAGGGATATAGATAGGCTCAGTGAGTGGGCAAAAATCTGGCAGATGGAGTTTAATGTGGGAAAATGCGAGGTTATCCACTTTGGTAGGAAAAATAAAAAAGCAAATTATTATTTAAATGGGGAGAGATTACAAAATGCTGAGGTACAGAGGGATCTGGGGGTCCTTGTACATGAATCACAAAAAGTTACCATGCAGGTACAGCAAGTAATTAGGAAGGCAAATGGAGTGTTGGCCTTTATTGCAAAGGGAATGGAGCATAAAAGTAGGGAAGTCCTGTTACAACTGTACAGGGCATTGGTGAGACCACACCTGGAGTACTGCGTACAGTTTTAGTCTCCTTATTTAAGGAAGGATATACTTGCATTGGAGGCAGTTCAGAGAAGGTTCACGAGGTTGATTCCAGAGATGAAGGGGTTGTCTTATTAAGAAAGGTTGAGCAGGTTGGGCCTATACTCATTGGAGTTTAGAAGAATGAGAGGGGATCTTATTGAAACATATAAGATCCTGAAGGGGCTTGACAGGGTAGATGCAGAGAGGATGTTTCCCCTCATGGGGGAATCTAGAACATGGGGACATCATTTCAGAATAAGGGGGCACCCTTTTAAATCGGAGATGAGGAATTTCTTCTCTCAGAGGGTCGTGAATCTTTGGAATTCTCTTCCCCAGAGAGCTGTGGAGGCTGGGTCGTTGAATAAATTTAAGGTGGAGATAGACAGATGTTTGAAAGGTAAGGGAGTCAAGGGTTATGGGGAGCGGGCAGGGAAGTGGAGCTGAGCCCAAGATCAGATCAGCCATAATCTTATTGAATGGCGGAGCAGGCTCGAGGGGCCGAATGACCTACTCCTGCTCCTACGATGCATTGCTGGTCATCTTCCAGAACTCGATAGACTCTGGAACAGTACCCATGGATTGGAGGGTAGCTAATGTTACCCCACTATTCAAAAAAGGTGGTAGAGAAAAAGCGGGGAATTATAGACCGGTAAGCCTGACATCGGTAGTGGGGAAAATGCTAGAGTCTATTATAAAAGATGTAATAGCAGAGCACTTGGAAAGCAGTGACAGGATCGGACAAAGTCAACATGGATTTACAAAAGGTAAATCATGCTTGACTAATCTACTGGAATTTTTTGAGGATGTAACTGGTAAAATAGATAAGGGAGAACCAGTGGATGTGGTGTATTTGGACTTTCAGAAGGCTTTCGATAAGGTCCCGCATAAGAGATTAGCGTGCAAAGTTAAAGCACATGGGAATGGGGGCAAGGTATTGACTTGGATAGAGAACTGGTTGGCGGAGAGAAAGCAAAGAGTTGGAATAAACGGGTCGTTTTCCGAGTGGCAGGCAGTGACTAGTGGGGTGCCGCAGGGATCGGTCCTTGGACCCCAGCTATTCACAATATATATTAATGATCTGGACGAGGGAATTGGATGTAATATCTCCAAATTTGCAGATGACACAAAGCTGGGTGGGAGGGTATGCTGTGAGGAGGATGTCCAAAGATGTGCGGGTTAGGTTGATTGGCTATGATAAATTGACCCTTAGTGTTAGGGGGATTAAATACGTGGGGTTACGGGGATAGGGTGGGATATGTGTTGGTGTAGGGGTTACGGGGATCGGGTGGAATATGTGTCGGTGCAGGCTCGATGGGCCGAAATGGCCTCTATCTGCACTGTGGGGTTTCTGTGATTCTGTGAACTCCAGTATGATTTGGACAGGTTGGGTGATTGGGCAGAAACATGGCAAATGCACTATAATGTGGATAAATGTGAGGTTATCCACTTTGGTGGCAAAAACAGGAAGGCAGATTATTATTTGAATGGCAATAGATTGGGAGAAGGGGAAGTGCAGAGAGACCTGGGTGTTCTTGTGCACCAGTCGCTGAAGGTAAGCATGCAGGTGCAGCAGGCGGTTAAGAAGGCAAATGGTATGTTGGCCTTCGTAGCAATTGGGTTCGAGTACAGGAACAAGGATGTCTTGCTACAGTTGTACAGGGCCTTGGTGAGACCACACCTTGAGTATTGTGTGCAGTTTTGGTCACCTTACCTGAGGAAGGACGTTCTTGCCATGGAAGGAGTGCAGCGAAGATTCACCAGGCTGATACCTGGGATGGCAGGAATGACATATGAGGAGAGATTGTGTCGATTGGGCTTATACTCACTGGAGTTTAGAAGATTGAGAGGGGATCTCATCGAAACCTATAAAATTCTGTCAGGCCTGGACAGACTAGATGCAGGAAGGATGTTTCTGATGGCCGGGGAGTCCAGAACCAGGGGTCATAGTCTAAGGAAAAGGGGTAAGCCATTTAGGACTGAAATGAGGAGGAATTTCTTCACCCAGAGAGTGATGAACCTGTGGAATTCTCTGCCTCAGAGGGCAGTGGAGGCCAATTCATTAAATATATTCAAGAAAGAGTTGGATATATTTCTTAAGGCTAAGGGGATCAAGGGATATGGGGAGAAGGCAGGGACAGGGTACTGAATTTGGATGATCAGCCATGATCTCATTGAATGGCGGAGCAGGCTCGAGGGGCCGAATGGCCTACTCCTGCTCCTATCTTCTGTGTTTCTATGTTTACATCTTATGTTGTATCCTCTAAGTTTGTGCGGAAAGTTCTTAACCATCTGTGTTTCTCTTTAATCTGCAGGTTACCTACAGATGGTTTTATCCTGGCTCTGCTTGTGCTGGACACTCCATTCGGCATCTGTTTAATGCTTCTCAGGATATTTACAGGGATTCACGTGTTTTTAGTAAGCAGCGCTCTCCCGGATAGCCTTTTGCGAAGGTACGGCTTTCTTTAATCTCCCAGTCGTTCTGAATTAAAGCTTAAAAAGAACAAAGTGGAGGGCGGGGCCAAGGTTTTGTTCTGTTTTTGCTTCCTGACAGTTGGTTGCTAAGTGATGATCCTCTCGTGTTGGGCAAAGGCCTGAGGGCAAAGGCCGAACCGATTGACAATTGAACAAAGTGAAGAAGGAGTTACATAGACTCTACAACACAGAAACAGGCCATCCTGGAACGTGGTGTTTAGGCGGATTGTCTTATTGAATGGCAGAGCAGGCTCGAGGGGCCGTATGGCCTACTCCCGCTCCTAATTTTTGTGTTCTTATGACTTTTTGAAATGTTGATAACATTTATATGTTTTTTTAAATTTTGTTCTCATCCATAAGAACATAAGAAGTAGGAGCAGGAGCAGGCCATACGGCCCCTCGGGCCTGCTCCGCCATTCAATAGGATCATGGCTGATCCGAATCTAGACTCACGTCCACTTCCCTGCCCTCTCCCCGTAACCCCTAATTCCCTTATCTGCTAGGAAACTGTCTATCTCCGTTTTAAATTTATTTAATGTTGCAGCTTCCACAGCTCTCTGGGGTAGCAAATTCCATAGATTTACTACCCTCTGAGTGAAGAAGTTTCTCCTCATCTCAGTTTTGAAAGGGCAGCCCCTTATTCTTAGATTATGCCCCCTAGTTCTAGTCTCACCCATCAGTGGAAACATCCTCACCGCATCCACCCGATCAAGCCCCCTCACAATCTTATATGTTTCGATAAGATCGCCTCTCATTCTTCTGAACTCCAATGAGTAGAGTCCCAACCTACTCAACCTTTCCTCATACGTCAACCCCCTCATCTCCGGAATCAACCGAGTGAACCTTCTCTGAACTGCCTCGAGAGCAAGTATATCTTTTCTTAAATATGGAAACCAAAACTGCACGCAGTATTCCAGGTGTGGCCTCACCAGTACCCTGTATAACTGCAGCAAGACTTCCCTGTTTTTATACTCCATCCCCCTTGCAATAAAAGCCAAGATTCCATTGGCCTTCCTGATCACCTGCTGTACCTGCATACTAACTTTTTGTGTTTCATGCACCAGGACCCCCAGATCCCTTTGTACTGTAGCACTTTGCAGTTTCTCTCCATTTAGATAATAACTTGCTCTTTGATTTTTTCTGCCAAAGTGCATAACCTCACACTTTCCAACATTATATTGCATCTGCCAAATCTCTGCCCATATGACTTTGTAAAAAATGTTGTTCACTTGAATAATATGACTTTTACAAATTTTGTAAATGGATTGGAGGATAGCTAATTTAAAATTTAAAAAAGGTGGCAGAGAGAAAACGGGGAATTATAGACCTGTAAGCCTGACATCGGTAGTGGGGAAAATGCTAGAGTCCATTATAAAAGATGGAAAACAGTGACAGGATCGGACAAAGTCAACATGGATTTACAAAAGGTAAATCATGCTTGACTAATCTACTGGAATTTTTTGAAGATGTAACTGGTAGACTAGATAAGGGAGAACCAGTGGATGTGGTGTATTTGGACTTTCAGAGGGTTTTCGATAAGGTCCCGCATAAGAGATTAGCGTGCAAAGTTAAAGCACATGGGATTGGGGGTAAGGTACTGTCTTGGATAGAGAACTGGTTGGTAGACAGGAAGCAAAGAGTTGGAATAAACGGGTCGTTTTCCGAGTGGCAGGCAGTGACTAGTAGGGTACCGCAGGGATCGTTCCTTGGACCCCAGCTATTCACAATATATATTAATGATCTAGACGAGGGAACTAGATGTAATATCTCCAAGTTTGCAGACAACAGAAAGCTGGGTGGGCGTGTGTGCTGTGAGGAGGATGCTGAGAAACTCCAGGATGATTTGGACAGGTTGGGTGATTGGGCAGAAGCATGGCAGATGCAGTATAATGTGGATAAATGCGAGGTTATCCACTTCGGTGGCAAAAACAGGAAGACAGAATATTATCTGAATGTCAATAGATTGGGAAAAGGGGAAGTGCAACGAGATCTGGGTGTCCTTGTGCACCAGTTGCTGAAGGTAAGCATGCAGGTGCAGCAGGCAGTTACGAAGGCACATGGTATGTGGGCCTTCATAGCGAGAGGATTCGAGTACAGGAATAAGGATGCCTTGCTGCAGTTGTACAAGGCCTTGGTGAGACCACATCTTGAGTATTGTGTGCAGTTTTGGTCGCCTTATCTGAGGAAGGATGTTCTTGCCATGGAGGGAGTGCAGCGAAGATTCACCAGGCTGATACCTGGGATGGCAGGAATGACGTATGAGGAGAGATTGGGTCGATTAGGCTTATATTCGCTGGAGTTTAGAAGAATGAGAGGGGATCTCATTGCAACTTATAAAATTCTAACAGGACTAGACAGACTAGATGCAGGAAGGATGTTCCCGATGGCGGGGGAGTCTAGAACCAGGGGTCACAGTCTAAGGATAAGGGGTAGGCCATTTAGGACAGAGATGAGGAGGAATTTCTTCACCCAGAGAGTGGTGAACCTGTGGAATTCTCTACCACAGAAGGCAGTTGAGGCCAATTCATTAAATATATTCAAAAAGGAGTTGGATATATTTCTTAAGGCTAAAGGGATCAAGGGATATGGGGAGAAAGCAGGGACGTGGTACTGAATTTGGATGATCAGCCATGATCTCATTAAATGGCGGAGCAGGCTCGAGGGGCCGAATGGCCGACTCCTGCTCCTATCTTCTGTGTTTTTATGTTCACTCACACCTCTCTCACTCTTTACAGGTACGGCCACTGCTCAAAGAAGAAGCCTATAAGGGAGAAACATGCCTTTCGAACTCTTTGGCCCAATCTTGTGTGCTTTGTTGCTGAGGAGAGCCCGACGCAGGAGGGAACAGCGAA
Organism: Somniosus microcephalus; assembly: GCF_052327205.1. Lineage (NCBI taxonomy): Eukaryota > Metazoa > Chordata > Chondrichthyes > Squaliformes > Somniosidae > Somniosus > Somniosus microcephalus. The sequence continues at coordinate 372,184,838 of NC_140988.1, read as the reverse complement.
GGCGAGTGAGGAACCACGAACGCCGGCTGATCCGGAGGAACTTTTACCCACCCCAGCGCGTGTACAGGGAGCGGCTGTCTTTCGAGACGATGTCGGAGGAGCTGTGTGTGAGGAGGCTGCGCTTCGGCAAAGAGGCAATCGGCCGCCTCTGTGACTTGTTGAAGGAGGACCTTCAGCCACGTTCCAAGACCCGCACTGCCTTGTCGGTGGCCATGAAGGTGACCACCGCGCTCAAATTTTATGCCAGCGGGTCTTTGCAGTCGGGAACCGGTGACACTTGCAACATCACCCAGAGCGCTGCGAGGGCCTGCATTCACCAGGTCACGGACACCATATTCCGCAGGGCTGCTGAGTTCATTGACTTTGACATGTCCCCATTGCAGCTACGGGAAAGGTCCCTGGCCTTCCAAAGGATCGCTGGCTTCCCCAAGGTGCTGGGGGCCGTGGCGGGAACCCATATCGCCTTGAAGGCACCAAATGACACCGCGGCTACATACATAAACGACAAGGGGTTCCACTCGTTAAACGTGATGATCCTCTGCGACGCCCAGCTGCGGATCCTGAATGTCAATGCAGATCACCGGGGAAGTGCTCGGGATGCCTCTGTCCTCCGGCACTCGGACCTGCACGACGCCCTCAGCAGATTGCGCCTGAGGCCTGCGTGGATATTGGGCGACGAGGGCTACCCGCTGAAACCGTGGCTGATGACGCCCTACCGCAGGGCCGGCAGCGCAGCGCAGGAGCGGTACAACTGCGCGCACGCGTCCACGCACCACGTGGCGGAGAGGACCATCAGGCTGCTGAAGTCGCGCTTCCGCTGCCTGGACCGGTCGGGGGGGACGCTGCAGTACTCGCCAGTCAAGGTGTCGAGGATCGTCGTGGCCTGCTGCGCACTGCACAACTTTGCCCTGTGGGAAGGACTGACCCTCGACCCAGCGGACGAGATTCCGGCGGAGTCGGACGACCCGGAGGAGCCCGGCGCGGGCGAGGCTGGGGACCTGCTTCCGGGGCCACCCGAGGAGGCCAAGGCTGGAGCGGGGAGTGCGGCTCGAGAGCAGCTGGTGGCGGATGCATTTGAACAGTGATAGAGCGTGGCAAGGTGCCTCCTCCCCTGCCCCAGCAAGCCCCGCGAAAGGACAGGATAGATTGAAAGGCAAACACTAGTTAGGCCTCAGCTAGAGTGCTGCGTGCAGTTCTGGTCACCACATTACAGGAAAGATGTGATTGCACTAGAGAGGGTACAGAGGAGATTTACAAGGATGCTGCCGGGAGTAGAGAATCTTAGCTATGAGGAAAGACTGGATAGGCTGGGTCTGTTTTCCTTGGAACAGAGGAGGCTGAGGGGAGACCTTATTGAGGTGTATAATATTATGAGGGGCCTAGATAAAGTGGATAGAAAGGACCTATTTCCCTTAGCAGAGGGGTCAAAAACCAGGGGGCACAGATTTAAAGTAATTGGTGGAAGGTTTAGAGGGGATTTGAGGGGAAATGTCTTCACCCAGAGGGTTGTGGGGGTCTGGAACTCACTGCCTGAAAGGGTGGTAGAGGCAGGAACCCTAACCATATTTAAAAAGTACTTGGATGTGCACTTGGGGTGCTCTAACCTGCAGGGCTACGGACCGAGAGCTGGGAAGTGGGATTAGGCTGGATAGCTCTTTGTTGGCCGGCGCGGACACGATGGGCCGAAATGGCCTCCTTCCGTGCTGTAACTTTCTATGATTCTATCTATGAACTTTTATTGTAGCAGCAAACACTCATTGCAAGAATTTAAATACAAGTATAGTTAGCCAGCTATTTGTTACGATGTGAACAGTTGTAATGTAAAAATGTTTGATGTTAATAAAAAAATTTGAACAGTTTAAACTGACTTCATAACATTAAGTGCAGCAGAAACAAAATGAATTATAATTCAACCATTCATAAATATAAATTTCAATAAATAACACAACATAGAAAATAGAATTGAAAAGTAGAGAAGTTATGCTAAACTTGTATCGAACCTTGGTTAGACCGCACTTGGAGTACTGAGTGCAATTCGGGTCACCATATTATAAAAAGGATATAGAGGCACTGGAGAGGGTGCAGAGAAGATTTACAAGGATGATACCAGAAATGCGAGGGTATACCTATCAGGAACAGGCTGGGTCTCTTCTCTTGAGGGGTGACCTAATAGAGGTCTTTAAAATTATGAAAGGTAGACACAGAGAGAGTGTTTCCACTTGTGGGGAAGAGCAAAACTAGAGGCCATCAATATAAGATAGTCACCAAGAAATCCAATCGGGAATTCAGAAGAAACTTCTTTACCCAGAGAGCGGTGAGAATGTGGAACTCGCTACCACAGGGAGTGGTTGAAGCGAATAGTATCGATGCAATTAAGGGGAGGCTGGACAAGCATATGAGGGAGAAGGGAATAGAGGGTTATGTTGATAGATTTAGATGAGGAAAGACGGGAGGAGGCTCGAGTGGAGCATAAACGCCGGCACGGACTGGTTGGTCCGAATGGCCTGTTTCAGTGCCGTATATCTTATGTAATCCTATGTAACACCAACATTTCAAGAGCTGCAAATATCAAAAAAATAACAGACCTGCCCCCTCGCACCCATGCCTGGGGATCACTATGACAAAAGGTGTGAGTAACAGGAGGTGGACTCTGCAAGAGGTGGCACCTTACTGCCTCCTGCGCCTCGCCCTTCCCTGTGAGCTGACCCCTCTCCTGCGCTATGTGGGAACTCAGGGACACTTCCTGTGTCCCTGACAACTATGTGTGCAGGAAGTGTGTCCAGCTGCAGCTACTGGCAGACCGCATTGCGGCGCTGGAGCTGCGATTGGATTCATACTGGACCATTCGCGAGGCTGAGGACGTCGTGTATAGCACGTTTAATCAGTTGGTCACACCGCAGGCAAAGGTTGGACAGGCAGAAAGGGAATGGGTGACCAACAGAAAGAGTACTAGGCGCAGGCAGGTAGTGCAGGGGTCCCCTGTGGACATCCCCCTCTCAAACAGATACACCACTTTGAGTACTGTTGCGGGGAATGGCTTATCAGAGGAAGGCAGCAGCAGCCAACTTCCTGGCACCAGGAGTGGCTCTGCTGCACAGGACGGGAGGAAAAAGAGGGGTAGAGCTATAGTAATAGGGGATTCTATTGTAAGGGGAATAGATAGGCGTTTCTGCAGCCGCAAATGAGACTCCAGGATGGCGTGTTGCCTCCCTGGTGCAAGGGTCAAGGATGTCTCAGAGCGGCTGCAGAACATCTTGGAAGGGGAGGGTGAACAGCCAGTTGTCGTGGTGCATATAGGTACCAACGATATAGGTAAAAAGCGGGATGAGGTCCTAAAAGCGGAATATAGGGAGTTAGGAGGTAAATTAAAAATAGGACCTCAAAGGTAGTAATCTCAGGATTGCTACCAGTGCCACGTGCTAGTCAGAGTAGAAATAGAAGGATATTTCAGATGAATACGTGGCTAGAGGAATGGTGCAAGGGGGAGGGATTCAAATTCCTGGGACATTGGAACCGGTTCTGGGGGAGGTGGGACCAGTTCATACTGTTTGCACCTGGGCAGGGCCAGGACCGATGTCCAAGGGGGAGTGTTTGCTAGTGCTCTGGGGGAGCGTTTAAACTAAAATGGCAGGGGGTTGGAAACCTGAGCAGGGGGACAGAGGAAAGGGAAACAAGGATAAAAGCAAAAGATAGGAAGGAGAAAAACAAAAGTGGCAGAGAAAACAAAGGTTTAAATCAAGCATGGCCACAGTAAATAATACATCTAATAGGTCTAAGAGCGTTAAAAAAACAAGCCTGAAGGCTTTGTGTCTTAATGCGAGGAGCATTCGTAATAAGGTGGATGAATTAGCTGCGCAAATAGAGGTAAACGAATATGATTTGATTGGGATTACGGAAACATGGCTCCAGGGTGTCCAAGGCTGGGAACTCAACATCCAGGGGTATTCAATATTCAGGAAAGATGGGCAAAAAGGAAAGGGAGGTGGGGTAGCATTGCTGGTTAAAGAAGGGATTAACATAATTGTAAGGAAGGATATTAGCTCTGATGATGTGGAATCTATGGGTAGAACTGAGAAATACCAAGGGGCAGAAAACGTTAGTGGGAGTGGTATATAGACCTCTAAACAGTAATGCGGAGGTTGGGGATGGCATGAAAAGGGAAATTAGAGAAGCGTGCAATAAGGGCACAGCAGTCATCATGGGTGACTTTAATCTACATATAGATTGGGCTAACCAAATTAGTAACAATAATGTGGAGGAGGAATTCCTGGAGTGTTTAAGGGATGGTTTCCTGGACCAATATGTCGAGGAACCAACCAGAGATCAGGCCATCTTAGACTGAGTATTATGTAACGAGAAAGGATTAATTAGCAATCTTGTGCGAGGCCCCTTGGGTCGGAGCGATCATAATATGATCGAATTCTTCATTAAGATGGAGAATGAAGTAGTCGACTCCGAGACTAGGGTCCTAAATTTAAATAAAGGAAATTACGATGGTCTGAGGCGCGAGTTGGTTAGGATTGATTGGGGAATGTCACTCAAAGGGTTGACGGTGGATAGGCAATGGCAAACATTCAAAGACCGCATGGATGAACTACAGAATTTGTTCATCCCAGTTTGACATAAAAATAAAACAAAAAAGGTGACTCAACCGTGGCTAACAAGGGAAATTAGGGATAGCATAAGATCCAAGGAAAGGACATATAAATTGGCCAGAAAAAGCAGTAAACCTGAGGATTGGGAGCAGTTTAGAATTCAACAAAGGAGGACAAAGGGATTAATTAAGAAAGGGAAAATAGAATATGAGAGTAAGCTAGCAGGGAACATAAAAACTGACTGTAAAAGCTTTTATAGATATGTGAAGAGAAAAAAATTGGTGAAGTCAAGCGTAGGTCCCTTGCAGTCAGAATCAGGGGAATTTATAATGGGGAACAAAGAAATGGCAGACCAATTAAATACATATTTTGGTTCTGTCTTCACAAAAGAGGACACAAATAACCTCCCAGAGATGTCGGGGAACATAGGGTCTGATGAAAGGGAGGAACTGAAAGAAATCAGTATTTGTAGGGAAATGGTGTTAGGGAAATTGATGGGATTGAAGGCCGATAAATCCCCAGGGCCTGATAATCTACATCCTAGGGTACTTAAGGAAGTGGCCCTAGAAATAGTTGATGCTTTGCTGATCATCTTCCAGCATTTGATGGAATCTGGAACAGTACCCATGGATTGGAGGGTAGCTAATGTTACCCCACTATTCAAAAAAGTTGGTAGAGAGAAAACGGGGAATTACAGACCGGTATGCCTGACATCGGTAGTGGGGAAAATGCTAGAGTCCATTATAAAAGATGTAATAGCAGAGCACTTGGAAAACAGTGGCAGGATCGGACAAAGTCAACATGGATTTACAAAAGGTAAATCGTGCTTGACTAATCTACTGGAATTTTTTGAGGATGTAACTGGTGAAATAGATAAGGGAAAACAAGTGGATGTGATGTATTTGGACTTTCAGAAGGCTTTCGATAAGGTCCCGCATAAGATATTAGCGTGTAAAGTTAAGGCACATGGGATTGGGGGCAAGGTATTGACTTGGATAGAGAACTGGTTGGCAGACAGAAAGCAGAGTTGGAATAAACGGGTCTTTTTCCCAGTGGCAGGCAGTGACTAGTGGGGTACCGCAGGGATCGGTCCTTGGACCCCAGCTATTCACAATATATATTAATGATCTAGACAAGGGAACTAGATGTAATATCTCCAAATTTGCAGACAACACAAAGCTGGGCGGGCGTGTGTGCTGTGAGGAGGATGCCGAGAAACTCCAGGATGATTTGGACAGGTTGGGTGATTGGGCAAAAGCATGGCAGATGCAATATAACGTGGATAAATGTGAGGTTATACACTTTGGTGGCAAAAACAGGAAGGCAGATTATTATCTGAATGGCAATAGATTGGGAGAAGGGGAAGTGCAACGAGACCTGGGTGTCCTTGTGCACCAGTCACTGAAGGTAAGCATGCAGGTGCAGCAGGCGGTTAAGAAGGCAAATGGCATGTTGGCCTTCGTAGCGAGAGGGTTTGAGTACAGGAACAAGGATGTCTTGCTGCAGTTATACAGGGCCTTGGTGAGACCACACCTTGAATATTGTGTGCAGTTTTGGTCGCCTTATCTGAGGAAGGCTGTTCTTGCCATGGAAGGAGTTCAGCGAAGATTCACCAGGCTGATACCTGGGATGGCAGGAATGACGTATGAGGAAAGATTGGGTCGATTGGGCTTGTACTCGCTGGAGTTTAGAAGAATGAGAGGGGATCTCATTGAAACTTATAAAATTCTGACAGGACTGGACAGACTAGATGTAGGAAGGATGTTCCCGATGGCCGGGGAGTCCAGAACCAGGGGTCACAGTCTAAGGATAAGGGGTAAGCCATTTAGGACAGAGATGAGGAGGAATTTCTTCACCCAGAGAGTGGGGAACCCGTGGAATTCTCCACCACAGAAGGCAGTGTAATGATCAATAACATGTCATTCTATAGTGGACACTAGGTGGAGCCGTAGAGCTGTGTCGAGCTGTATATAGCTGTATGTATAAGACTACACTACCCAGCTGTATGTATATTAAGACTACATTACCCATGAGGCACTAGGCTACCCACAAGGCAGCAGTCAAGATGGAAGCCTCTACAGATACTGTACCTAGTCCACATGTGCTCAATAAAAGTGTCTAGCAAAAGCTGGCTGTGTTCATAATAAGAATGTCTATTAATGAACATAAGAGGCAGTAGAGGCCAATACATTAAATAATATTCAAGAAGGAGTTGGATATATTTCTTAAGGCTAAAGGGATCAAGGGGTATGGGGAGAAAGCAGGGACAGGGTACTGAATTTGGATGATCAGCCATGATCTGATTGAATGGCGGAGCAGGCTCGAGGGGCCGAATGGCCTACTTCTGCTCCTATCTTCTGTGTTTCTAAGGGCATGACCTCTGTTGTTATCTGTTGCCCAGCAGCAGGTAACCCGTAGCTGTTGCATCTGTTATCGACGCACCTGCTGGTCCGTTGGGTGTGCGCTGGGAGCCGGCAACGGGGGTTCGAAGGGCGTCATACGTATGACAGCCGAAGCTGATGTATGCAACTCAAAAGTTGTTTAAAAGCCCGGCTAAGGTGACTTAAATGATCCTCCACATAGAAGAAGGACTTGTATTTCTATAGCGCCTGTTCACGACCACCGGACGTCCCAAAGCACTTTACAGCCAATGAAGTACTTTTGAAGTGTAGTCACTGTTGTAATGTAGGAAACGCAACAGCTAATTTGCACACAGCACGCTCCCGCAAACAGCAATGTGATTAATGACCAGAAAATCTGATTTTATGGCTGAAGGTTCGCTTCTGTGATGGTGTGGACCCCAGGAGGAGGTCGATATGGATCATCCACTCGGCACTTCTGGCTGAAGATGGTTGAAAACGCTTCAGTCTTGTCTTTTGCACTCACGTGCTGGTCTCCACCATCATTGAGGATGGGGATATTCATAGAGCCTCCTCCTCCCATTAGTTCTTTAATGGTCCACCACCATTCACAACTGGATGTTGCAGGACTGCAGAGCTTTGATCTGATCCGTTGATTGTGGGATCGCCCTGTCTATAGCATGCTGCTTTTGCTTTTTAGCATGCATGTAGTCCTGTGTTGCAGCTTCCCAGGTTGGCACCTTATTTTTAGGTACGCTTGATGCTGCTCCTGGCATGCTCTTCTACACTCGTTGAACTAGGGTTGTTACCCTGGCTCGATGGTAATGGTAGAGTGAGTGATATGATGGGCCATGAGGTTACAGATTGTGATGGAATACAATTCTGCTGCTGCTGATGGCCCACAGCACCTCATGGATGCCCAGTTTTGAGCTGCTAGATCTGTTCTGAATCTATCCCATTTAGCACGGTGGTAGTGCCACACAACACGATGGAGGGTGTCCTCAGTGTGAAGACGGGACTTCGTCTCCACAATGACTGTGCAGTGGTCACTGCTACCAATGCTGTCATGGACAGATGCATCTGCAACAGGAAGATTGGTGAGGACGAGGTCAAGTAGGTTTTTCCCTCGTGTTGGTTCTCTCACCACCTGTCGCAGGTCCAGACTGGCAGTTATGTCCTTCAGGACTCGGCCAGCTCAGTCAGTAGTGGTGCTACTGAAGCACTCTTGGTGATGGACATTGAAGTCCCCCACCCAGAGTACATTCTGTGCCCTTGCTACTCTCAGTGCTTCTTCCAAGTGGTGTTCAACATGGAGGAGTACTGATTCATCAGCTGAGGGAGGGCGGTAGGTGGTAATCAGCAGGAGGTTTTCTTGCCCATGCTTGACCTGAAGCCATGAGACTTCATGGGGTCCAGAGTCAATGTTGAGGACTCCCAGGGCCACTCCTTCCCGACTGTATACCACTGTGCCGCCACCCCTGGTGGGTCTGTCCTGCCGGTGGGACAGGACTTACCCAGGGATGGTGGAGTTCGGAACACTGGCTGAAAGGTATGATTCTGTGAGTATGACTATGTGTCAGGCTGTTGCTTGACTAGTCTGTGGGACAGCTCTCCCAATTTTGGCACAAGTCCCCAGATGTTGGTGAGGAGGAATTTGAAGGGTTGACTGGGCTGGGTGTGCTGTTGTCGCGTCCGTAGCCGAAGTCAATGCCGGGTGGTCCACCCGGTTTCATTCTTATTATTGTGTTTCGTAGCAGTTTGTTACAACTGAGTGACTTGCTGGGCCATTTCAGAGGGCAGTTAAGAGTCAACCACATTGCTGGGAGTCTGGAGTCACATATAGGCCAGACCATTGGGAATGCAATGGATGTTGTCTACATGGATTTTCGGAAGGCTTTTGACAAAGTACCACATAGAAGGCTGGTTAACCAAATTGAGGCTCATGGAATAGGTTGGGTCAGTGGCAGTTTGGATAAAGAATTGTGCTTTGTCTGTGTGTTGATAGAGACACTGAAGACAGGAGTTGGTTTCATAGGTGTTTACTAAACAAAGTCTGGAGGGGAACTAACTGATACAACACAATATACAGGCTTATATAGCCCGAGTGGCCATTACCGGCATTACAGTACACATGGGGCTCTTAAAGGCACATACACTACAAATTGGCTTAAGGACAGAAAACAGCGAGTTGTGGTAAATGACTGTTTTTCAGACTGGAGGATGGTAGACAGTGGTGTTCCCCAAGGGTCAGTGCTGGGGTCACTGCTTTTTTTGATATATATAAATGACCTGGATATTGGAATACAGAGTAGAATTTCTAAATTTGCCGATGACACCAAACTTGGGGGTGTGACAAACAGTGAGGATGATACCAATCGACTGCATCAGGACATAGAAAGGCTGGCAGAATGGGCAGACAAGTGTCAGATGGAATTTAATACAGAGAAGTGTGAGGTGATGCATTTTGGCAGAAGGAACAGGGAGAGGCAATATACACTTAATGGCACAGTTTTAAAGAGTGTGCAGGGACAGAGGGACCTGGGAGTTAATGTGCATAGGTCCCTGAAGGTGGCAGGACATATTGAGAGAGTGGTTAGCAAAGCATATGGGATCTTGGGTTTCATAAATAGAGGTATTGAGTACAAAAGTAGAGAAGTTATGCTGAACCTTTATAAAGCGCTGGTTGGGCCACAACTGGAGTATTGCCTCCAGTTCTGGTCACCACACTTTAGGAAGGATGTGAAGGCCCTTGAGAGGGTGCAGAGGAAATTTATCAGAAAGATTCTGGGGATGAGGGATCTTAACTACAAGGACAGGTTGGAGAAGCTGGATTTGTTTTCATTAGAGCAAAGGAGGTTAGAAACATAAAAAAATAGGAGCAGGAGTCGGCCATTCGGCCCTTCGAGCCTGCTCCACCATTCAGTATGATCATGGCTGATCCTCTATCTCAATACCATATTCCCGCTCTCACCCCATACCCCTTGACGCCTTTTGCGTCTAGAAATCTATCTATCTCCCTCTTAAAAATATGCAGTGATTTGGCCTCAACAGCCTTCTGTGGTAGAGAATTCCACAGGTTCACCACCCTCTGAGTGAAGAAATTTCTCATCTCAGTCCTAAATGTCCTACCTTCTATCCTGAGACTGAGACCCCTGGTTCTAGAGCCCCCAGCCAGGGGAAACATCCTCCCTGCATCCAGTCTGTCTAGCCCTGTCAGAATTTTATATGTTTCAATGAGATCCCCTCTCGTTCTTCTAAACTCTAGTGAATACAGGCCTATTGGACCCAATCTCTCCTCATACGACAGTCCTGCCATCCCAGGAATCAGTCTGGTGAACCTTCGCTGCACTCCCTCTATGGCAAGTATATCCTTTCTTAGGTAAGGAGACCAAAACTGCACACAGTACTCCAGGTGTGGTCTCACCAAGGCCCTGTACAACTGTAGTAAGACATTCTTGCTCCTGTACTCAAATCCTCTTGCAATGAAGGCCAACATACCATTTGCCTTCCTAACTGCTTGCTGAACCTGCATGTTTGCTTTCAGTGACTGGTGTACAAGGTCACCCAGGTCCCTTTGTACATCAACATTTCCCAATCTCTCACCATTTGAATAATACTCTGCCTTTCTGTTTTTCCTACTGAAGTGGATAACTTCACATTTGTCCACGTTAGACTGCATCTGACATGTATTTGCCCACTCACTCAACTTGTCTAAATCGTCTTGAAGCCTCTTTGCATTCTCCTCACAACTCACAGTCCCACCTAGTTTTGTGTCGTCAGCAAACTTGGAAATATTACATTTGGTTCCCTCATCCAAATCATTGATATATATTGTGAATAGCTGGGGCCCAAGCATTGATCCCTGCGGTATCCCACTAGTCACCGCCTGCCACCCCGAAAAAGACCCATTTATTCCTACTCTCTGTTTCCTGTCTGTTAACCAATTTTGAATCCATGCCAGTATATTACCTCCAATCCCATGTGCTTCAATTTTGCTCACTAACCTCTTATGTGGGACTTTATCAAAGGCCTTCTGAAAATCCAAATACACCACATCCACTGGTTCTCCCTGATCTAGTCTACCAGTTACATCCTCAAAAAACTCCAGTCGGTTTGTCAAACATGATTTCCCTTTCATAAATCCATGTTGACTTTGTCTAATCCCGTTGATATTTTCTAAATGTCCTGTTATCACATACTTTAGAATAGACTCTAGCATTTTCCCTACTACTGATGTTAGGCTAACCGGTCTATAGTTCCCTGTTTTCTCTCTCCCTCCTTTTTTAAATAGTGGGGTTACATTTGCCACCCTCCAAGGTTGAGGTGTGATTTGATAGAGGTGTACATGGGTGATTATGACGGGTTCGGATAGGCTAGACGGGGAAAGGCTGTTCCCACTAATTGATGGACAAGGACTAGGGGACACAGATTTAAGGTTTTGGGCAAGAGATACAGGGGGATGTGAGGAAAAACTTTTTACACAGCGAATGATGACGGAAGTGGTGGAAGCGGAGACACTCAGGCCTAGAAATTCAGTTGTTTGCGCCAGCCGCTAGCGCCTTAGGAGGAGGAGATGTGGGGCGCTAGGCGGCTAGCGGCCGGGCGCTGTGCGATCTGCGCCTCTCCCCAACTTCAGTAAAGATTTAGCGGTGGCGCAAAGCCTTTGCGCGCGCTCAGCTGCGCGCGCAGATCCTGACGTAATTTCATCGTGCAACGCCCTTTGTGCGCCCCAAACCGGAAATTCAGTGGCGCCGGCCTATTGTGCGCCTGGCGCCCCTAGCGACTGGTAGAGGGGAACAGTTCCCAGTCGCTGCGGGGCGCGGGGGGCGCAAATTAAAGGGCACTCCTCCTGCAGTAGAAATGGCAGCCATTTTGCAACACTCCTTCTTTGTGAGAGACGGATCTTTGCAGAGAGACAAAGGTAGAGAGCTTTCTGGTTTGGCTCAACACTCGCACAGGTACTTGTGGCTTCAGGCCACAGCTTTGCACTTGTCTTTAACTTCAGAGCCATAGCATTGATTGGAAACATATAATGGGGGCTGCAATGGGTGCAAACGTTGGCCTTCTCCATTGCATTCAAAGGGCTCAGAGACGCCGTGAGAGAGTGGCAGTCATGGCCAGACGGAGAAGGGGCAACAGGCATCGGCAAAGGAGGCCTTACCCACCCAGGGTATACCGCCAGCAGTTCTCATATCTGAACATGTCTGACGAGCAGTGTGTTCGGAGGCTGCGATTCCGAAGGGCGGTGGTCACTGAGATCTGCCACCTGCTTCGCGGAGATCTGCAGCCACAGCTGAGGAGCAGGACGTCTCTGTCGGTGGCAGTGAAGGTGACGGTGTCTCTCAACTTCTATGCCACCGGCTCCTTCCAATCCGCTACTGGGGACATTTCCAACATCTCCCAGTTTGCCGTACATTGCTGCATCTGCCAGGTGACCAATGCCCTTTTCAGAAGGAGACGTCAGTTCATCTCCTTCTCCATGGCCGTTGACAAGCAGCAATAGCGTGCAATGGGCTTTGCAGCATTAGCGGGCTTCCCCATGGTGCAGGGCGCCATTGACTGCACGCATGTGGCTTTGCGGGCACCTCTAGAGAATGTCGAGGATTACCGCAACCGGAAGGGCTACCATTCGCTCAACGTGCAGTTGGTGTGTGACCACAGGCAGCTCATCCTAGCTGTCAATGCCCGCTTTCCAGGCAGCAGCCACGATGCCTTCATCCTGCGCCAGACTTCTGTGGCAGACATGTTCCAGGCCCAGCCTCACCCACGAGGATGGCTTCTCGGGGACAAAGGCTATCCTTTGTGCACCTGGCTGATGACCCCGCTCCGTGCGCCCAGCACCCCTGCTGAAGAGGGATACAATGACAGCCATCAAGCAACCAGGAACATCATTGAGCAAACAATCGGCGTCCTGAAGCAACGGTTCCGCTGTCTGGATCGTTCCGGAGGAGCCCTACAGTACTCGCCTGAGCGAGTCTCCCATTTCGTGGTCGTGTGCTGCATGCTGCACAACCTGGCTATCCGCAGGACTCAGCCACTGCCACCAGACATTGGAGGACCACCAGAGGAGGAGGAGGAGGAGGACCAGCACAGGAGGGAGGCAGAAAGTGCAAGGGCTGCCCGTCGGCGGCTTATTGCACGTCGGTTCTAGGCCCCCTCAGGGAATGGCTTGTGCCAATGACACAAGATGAATGTAGCCGCTCCACAAGCCCTCAGCCGAGCAGGGCAACCAGGACTTCCAAAAGAAAGCATGGACAGTGCGATTTAAGAACATTTATTACTTTGATACCTCTGTGCCCTTCCCACATAACAAACTAATGGAGAGAAGCCCCCCCCCCCCCAAAAACACAAATAGACCAGTCTCGGCCTTTCAAAAAACACAAATCGACCAGTCTCGGCCTTTCAAAAGAAACAAATACAGCAGTCTCGGCCTTTACAAGTGAAACAAAACATTTGGCCACACCTTCTACTTTTTGACCTGCGAGGGTGATGCCTTTCGCATCCGTGACTGGCCCCTGCCCGCCCTGCAGTTCCTCCTCAATGGGACCCCAGTGGCTGCAGCAAGGCTGGGGGAAGGCTGCTGAGGGTCAGATGGCGAGACGGCAGATGCCCTTGGGGGTCGGCCTGGACCAGCTCTGGGACTGGAGGGGCCGGCTGCTGACTGCTCCAACTCTGCTTGGGCGGCAGCAGTCTGTCCAGCGGCTGGTGGCAGCTGCAATGGAGGAGTGGCAATGTCGGCTGCAGGAATGCTGCCAACCTGACAGAGCACAGGTACTCCCTGGTCGCCTGAGACATTGGCACTCGCACGGGCCAGCACTGCAGCATGCGCAGCAAACTGCTGAAGCACAGACTGCTGGGCTGCTGTGGCGCGGCGAGTGCCCTGGCGATGCCTGGCCGATCCAGCGAGGGTGGCAGCAGTTAGTGCCCGTGTGGCCCTGGTCTGTGTCCGCATGACAGCAGCCAGTGAATGGACGGCACGACTGAGCACTTGGCTAGAAGCCGCCTGTGCTGCCGTGAAGTCCTGCTGACTCCTGGCCTGTGCTGCCCCGAATTCCTGCACACTCCTTGACAGTGACTCTATGGAGTCAGGCATCCTTGCCACTGCAGCCATGAGCTCAGTGTGCCTGCGCTCAGCCTGGGCGGCCATTTCCTCTAGGAGCCGCACCTCCTCTGCGCTCACCGTAGCAGGACTGGAGGCCGCACTCACCCTCCGGGGAGAAGGCCGCCGAGCTTCCCCACCCCTCCCGCGTTGCTGCAGGCCGCTGGGCCCCGGAGCTTCACTCTCCTCCGACCCTTCCCCCCGGCTCCCCTCCAGGGAAGACGTGTCCCCATCATCGCCATGGGCTGTCTCGGCTGAGGGTGGCACTGATGGTCCGGCTTCCTCTTCCTCTTCCTCGCCCTCCGATTCACTCACAGTGCCAGCTTGAGGGCCCGCCTCCTCACCTGGCGATTCACCATCTGAAAGCAGGGAGGCACAAGAGTTGCTTTAGAGTGAGGACAGGGCGGCAGCGAGGGAGGCATGAGTGCTGCTATGCACTGCATTGGGCCGACAGTGGCAAAGGATGCTGTTCTGAGGCGCAAGTGGAAAGGGATAGGTAAAAAAGGTGATGCCCTTACCATTGGGGCCCACAACAGGGTTGGCATCTCCACTGGCGACGGGGCCAATCAGCCGGCCTGACATAATGCGCTCCACACGCTGGTCCATGTCGGAGAGCTGTTTGAGGTCAGGATGGCCTCCCCCGGTCTCACGCTGCTGCCTTCGGTTGTGCGCCACCTTGCCCTGCAAGAGAAAGGATGGCCTCTAAGTACAGTGTGAAGCCCTGATCTTGTCTGCACTGCCTCCCATGGTGCACTAGCCCTGACAGTGTGAAGCCCTGATCTTGGCTGTACTGCCTCCTATGGTTGAATAGCTTTTACAGTGTGTAAAGTGCTGAATGTGCAAGTGATTTTCATGACAGTCCCATAGCTGCTGGATGAGGGCTGGCCATTAGGGCTTTCAGGTCCCTTTGCCCATAAACTGAGGTGCACATGCAGGGATGAGGAGGACACTGGAAAGGGTACTCACTCTGACAACCCGAGTGAGGTCGTTGAACTTTTTTCGGCATTGCACAGGAGTCCTGGCAACCACGCTGTTGGAGGTCACCCTGTTTGACACCTCCCTCCAGGCTTTCCGATAGGCGCTGGGCAGCGGCCTCCTGCCACCTTCAGGGAACAGAACATGGCGCCTGCGCTCCACTGCGCCAACCAGCACCCTCAGGTCACCGTCGCTGAAGCGCTGCGCTCTCTCCCTGGCCTTCTCCATAGTCCTGGGCGTTGTACAAATCAAGCAGCAGTGGCCAGGCCTTGCTTCAGGGCTGCAGTGTGCAGGGCGTGGCAGGCAAACAAATCCACCCTCCCCCTTTAAGAGCTCACCGGCGTCAGAGTGTCTGCCGTCAATCAGCAACTCGCCGCACCTGCGCTGCGCCCGCCCTCGGGGGTATCGCCCCGGGCCTCCGGCTTAGCGCCTAATGATAGTCGTGCATCGCCTGTTTTAGCGCAGCAGCAACCTCTTGGGGCGATGCAACTGAATATCGGCGAAGGTGGCGCGAAGTTGCGCTGGGCGCAAACTTTAGCGGCCGCCCGGCTGTAGCGCCCCAAACGTGGCTATACTGAATTTCTAGGCCTCAATGTTTTCAGTGGGAGACTGAATAGGCACTTAAGGGAAATAAACTTGCAGGGCTACGGGAATAGAGCAGGGAATGGGACTGACTCGACAGAGAGCCAGCATGGACTCGATGGGCCGAATGGCCTCCTTCTGTGTCGTTATGACTCTATGACCAGGTAAGGGCGGCAGATTTCCTACCCTAAAGGACATTAGTGAACCAGATGGGTTTTTACGACAATCCGGTAGTTTCGTTGTTACCATTACTGATATGAGCTTTTTATTCCAGATTTATTTAATTAACTGAGTTTAAATTCCCCAGCTGCCTGTGAAAGACACCTGCTGGCTCACCTCCAACAGCCAGGGGGATGAATCAACAGAGGCGACTGCTGTTACTGGCTGCAGAGACTTGCTGACCCAAGACCTCCACGCTGCCTTATCAGACATCCAACCGTCCGTCCGATCGTGGCATTCCGCTTCGGGGAGTCGTAGATCGCTTTCTACTGTCACGGGTGTGGTGTATGTAACCGTTCCACCTTTAAGAGAACTATTTTAAGAGTTGCACTACTTTATCTTGGCTGCTGTATACTGTAATACCGGTGGTGACCACACTGGTATATAAGTGCTGTGTAATGATTTATTGGGCAGTTCCGCCCTGACCTTCGACTAGTAAAGACCTGTTAAATTTTACTCTTGTGGTCTGTGTAGTAATTCTCAATATAACACACAGACTTAACAGTGGCGACGAGTACGATCTTACCCTGCGGCAGAGATACATCCAAGGCAGTTTAACGGGCGTCGAGAGGAGGCATCCGCCCTCATCATTCTGCTGAGAAAAGACTCGGGTCTGCAGAGCAAAGGAAGAATTCTGACACGAAGCCTTCCATCAGCAACAGGCAGTGATCATCCCTTCTATCACGGTGGTGGGTAAGCCGATCAGCGACGAGCAGCAAGTCGGCCACGTTGGCGTGAAGTAGGGGAGGGAAAAACGGAGGATATAAGGGCGGAGAACTCGACCACGGCCGGGGGAAAAGAGCCGGACAGAAGTCGGAGCCAGAGGCGCTGAGACTGGGGCAGCGTAAGGCACGGGAGCCGCGGTGAATGCAAACGCAGCCGGTGTAAAAGACCGGGCTGCAAGCGGGCTGGGAGACGCAACAGCGTCGAGAAAGAGCTCAACCGCGACCGGTAAAAAAGGCCGGGCAGCTACCGAGGCCGCGAGGCGCAGCGACCGGGTCAGCGTAAGGTGCGGAAATTTTTTTTAAAAAAAAAACCCGCGGAGAACTCAGCCGCAGCCGGGGGGAAAGGACCGGGCTGCAAGAGGGGCTGGGAGGCACGATTTGAAAACCGCTGGGGAGGGCGAACGCAGCAATACGGCAATCGCCATTACAGCCAGCGGGGGAGAAAGGCAAACGCGGGAAGCCGCCATTTTCGTAGGCGGGAGGGGAAGAAGACAAGCGCGGGAAACCGCCATTTTGAAAAAAAAATAAAAGAAACATTTCTTTTTGTTTCTCAAGAAGATTGCGAGGATGCCTAAGCGTGGTAACATCAACGATTTCGATCCCGATGTTGAAGATTGGGCCACGTATGTAGAACGCATAGAGATATATTGTAAGGCAAATAAAATATCAGATGAAGATAAAGCACTAACCTTACTAAACTCAATGGGTGCGAAGACATACGGGCTATTGAAGCATCTTCTATCACCAGCTAAACCGGCGGATCAGACTTTCGCTAAAATTGTTGCTGTCCTGAAAAATCATTTGAACCCCACACCGCTGATGTTAGCGGAACGATTTAAATTTTATGCGAGAACGCAACTGAAAGAGGAAAGCAACGCGGAGTATTTAATTGAACTGCGTAAGCTAGCGAAATACTGTCAGTTTGGGGAAAGTCTGACAGAGGCACTGAGAGACAAATTCGTGTGTGGATTGTCGAAAGAAGGAACACAAAAGCGGCTGCTTGAAGAGAATGATCTTACACTTGATAAGGCTGTCACTATTGCAGCATCGCACGAAGCCGCAGCGAGAGGCACTGCGGAAATGCAGCTGAAGGCAGCGGTACTCAGCGTAGATCAAATGGCTTTGGGTACAATGAAATGTTATCGTTGTGGAAAGACAACACACGATCAGAACCAATGCTGGTTTAAAAACCAGGAATGTAGAAAATGTGGCAAGCTTGGTCACATAGCTAAAGTATGCCGGTCAGGAAAGAAGACCAGCAACAAAAAGTCACCGCAGGAAAAGTGCAGAAAGGTACATAAGGTGGCTGAGAAGAGTTCGGATGAACAGAATTCGGATTCAGACTCCAACAGCAAGGAACTGGGTAGTCTGAGAATTCACAATGTGAGTAAGGAAGCTGACCTACAAACTATCTGGGTCACACTGCAGATAGCAGGAGTCCAAGTGAAGATGGAATTGGACACCGGATCGGCGTTGACGGTTATGAATAAGCAAGATTACAAAAAGTTATTCAAACATATTCCCCTACGGGATACGGAGATAGTATTGCAGACATACACGGGGCAAAGAGTATACCCCATCGGAAAGATAAAAGTCAAGGTGGTACACAAGGGCAAAGAACACCAAGGAATGGACTTATATGTACTACCTGAGGGAGGTCCACCACTTCTGGGACGGGAGTGGATCAGGAAAATAAATATGGACTGGCACTCCCTAAACGCAATAACGGTAGATTCCGGAAAAAAAATGTCAAACCTGAACGATTGTCCAGAATATTGGATGAGGCTAAAGAGGTGTTCCAACAGGGACTGGGAACACTGAGAGGAATTAAGGCAAAAATCAAGATTGCAGAACATGCAAACCCAAAATTTTTCAAAGCCAGACCGGTACCTTATGCGATACGACCTGCTGTGGAAGCTGAGCTGGAAGGGCTAGAACGTTCAGGAGTACTGTCTAAGGTGGACTGGAGTGAGTGGGCCACGCCCATTGTTCCCGTCATGAAGCGTTCATCGAGTAACAAGCCAGGGGAACCGGGGAAGGTCCGCATCTGTGGAGACTTCAAGATCACAGTTAATCCGGTGCTTCACACGGTGCAATATCCGCTTCCGCGGATTGAGGATATCTTTGCTTCATTGTCTGGCGGGAAACGCTTCACCAAGATAGACCTGGCGCAAGCGTACTTACAGATGGAAGTTGAGGAAGAGTCGCGCCAGTATCTCACAATCAACACGCACAGAGGCTTGTATCGATATAATAGACTGTTTTTTGGAGTGGCTTCGGCTCCAGCAATTTGGCAGAGGGCCATGGAGCAGGTATTACAGGGAATTCCAAGCACTCAATGTTACTTGGACGATATCCTGATTACAGGAGATGACGATGAGGAACACCTTGCAAATTTGAAACTGGTGCTCACCAGGTTGAAGGAATATGGCCTTCGAGTTAATCGCCAGAAATGTGAGTTCTTTCAGAAACGGATCTCGTACTGTGGTCATGTCATTGACCAGGAGGGGCTGCACAAGTCACCTGACAAGATCGAAGCTGTTGTGAAGGCTCCCGCTCCGGAAAATGTATCCCAGTTGAGGTCGTTCCTAGGGTTGATTAACTATTACCATAAGTTTCTGCCAAATCTATCCACGGTGCTGCACCCGCTGAATGCTCTTTTGCAGAAAGAAGTACCATGGAAGTGGAGCGAGGACTGTAAGAAGGCCTTTCGCAAAAGCAAGGCATTGATCACCTCAGAGGAAGTGTTGGCTCACTTCAACCCAACGCTACCTATTCGTTTAGCTTGTGATGCTTCTCCTTATGGTATTGAAGCAGAGATACCCATAGGATCTACCTCCGATCCGGTGATACTGGAATCAGATGAACCCGACACTGGCATTCAAGCCGAATCGACCTTGCCAAAAGAACCTACTACACCACCGAAAACTACACCACCGAGGCGTTATCCGGACCGAGTCAGGAAACCTCCAGAGAGACTGAATCTGTGAACTGTTTTTACATGAAGTTGTGTATATATGTTATTATGCTATGTTAGTGGGGAATATATACTGTTAAGCTAAAAAGGGAGGATTGTGGTGTATGTAACCGTTCCACCTTTAAGAGAACTATTTTAAGAGTTGCACTACTTTATCTTGGCTGCTGTATACTGTAATACCGGTGGTGACCACACCGGTATATAAGTGCTGTGTAATGATTTATTGGGCAGTTCAGCCCGGACCTTCGACTAGTAAAGACCTGTTAAAAGTTACTCTTGTGGTCTGTGTAGTAATTCTCATTATAACACACAGACTTAACAACGGGTTGTATGTCTATTATACTCAGCTTAAACCATATGTAATATCTGATTATGCTTTAAAACTGTAGCTCTTTAATAAAAGCCTTGCAACTTCTAAAACCCTGTTGGGTAATCCGTGTGAGCCTGTGATTCTAAGTCTCTGGATCATTCGTCCTGGTCTCTGGATTACTAGCCCAGTGACATTACCACTATGCTACCGTATAGATTAATTTAAGGGGAGGCTAGATAAGCAGACGAGGAAAGAGGGAATAGAGGCTTATGCTGATGGAGAGCTGTGGAAGTTGAGTCATTGAATATATTCAAGGCTGAGAGACAGATACTTGAGCTGCAGGGGACTTGAGGGTTATGGGGAGCGGGCAGGAAAGTGGAGTTGAGGCCAAAATCGGATCAGTCGTGATCTCATTAAATGGCAGAGCAGGCTCGAGGGGCCGAATGGCTGGCTCCTGCTTCTATTTCTTATGAAGGATGGGAGGAGGCTCGAGGGGAGCATTAATGCCGGCATGGACTGCGACGCCCGAATGGCCTGTTTCTGTGCCGTATATTCTATATTTGTAATACAATGCATCCCTAGCTTTTATATCATTATTTTATTTATACACATGCCCTTCTTCTACCGTCTTAATTACTCCAATGGATCCCTAGTTCTTATGTACCCCATTTCCTTATTATGTTGTAAATAGAACGTAACCCCGTGTTATATTTATTGATACAATGTAACTCCATCCTTATTAACTGCAATGTAACTCCACCTCCACCCGCCCTGCTGTATGCCTCAGAGACATGGACCATGTACAGCAGGCACCTCAAAGCACTGGAGAGGTACCACCAACGCTGCCTCCGCAATTCATTGGCAGGATAGGCGCATCAATGTCAGTATTCTCGCTCAGGCCAACATCCCCAGCATCGAAGCTTTGACCACGTTCGATCAACTCCGATGGACGGGTCACATCGTCCGCATGCCCCGATACCAGACTCCCAAAACAAGCGCTCTACTCGGAGCTCCGGCACGGCAAGAGAGCCCCAGGTGGGCAGAGGAAACGCTTCAAGGACACCCTCAAAGCCTCCTTGAAAAAGTGCAACATCCCCACCGACACCTGGGAATCCCTGGCCTAAGACCGCACAAAGTGGAGGAGAGGCATCCGGGAAGGCACCGAACACCTCGAGTCTCTTCGCCGGGAGCAAGCGGAAGCCAAGCGCAGGCAGCGCACGTCAACCCAAGCACCCCACCCACCCGCCCCTTCAACCACCATCTGCCCCACCTGTGACAGAGACTGTAGGTCCCACATTGGACTCATCAGTCACCTGAGAACTCATTTTTAATGTGGAAACAGGTCATCCTCGGTTCCGAGGGACTGCCTAAGAGAGAGAGAGATCCTTATTTATTGACACAACGTACCTCAGCCCTTCTTATACTGAGGTGCAGGGCACAAACACTCAGAGGAGTTTACAAGTGAATCAATTGCCTTTTTATTACGAAGGAATTCAGTGTCATACAGCCTGAAAAGATCCGTTAGGGAGCAGTACACAACGGACATCGATGGTCGTTGGCGACGGTACAATTTTGAACACCGCACAATTCAATATCCCTTTAAAAAGTTTACGATTTGTAGCCTCCCCCCGCCCTCCTCTGCCGCCCTCATCAATTAACAACCATGTTTTCCCAGAAGATGTCGACTCTTGCTGGATTACGATGCCACGAGAGCTCTGGTACCTCACCCAGGCCGAGCTACACTACTGGAGTGTTGCGCCGAACGGCTGGTTGATGGTTTGTTACTGTGTAAAGGTTTTCTCCACCGCCGCCCCCTCCCCAATCCCGCGAGGTGAGTGGTCACACACCCCGGGACGACGCCCCCTCGCTCAGGGAGGAGGGTCCTCAACGGAACTGGGCCGGGGCTCCCGGCTGGGCTGGGCTGGGCGCCTACTGCTTCACCGTCCTCTTGGCGAACCTGCCCTCCTTGTCGATGGCAAAGTTGTAATTCTTTGGATTGTCCAGGGCTTCCTCTATCCGCTGATCCAAATTCTCCAGCGTGATGAAATTCTTCACTGCCTCCTGTAAATTAAACGGAGAAGATGTCAGAGGCTCAACAGACCCAGCCCCCTCGAGAAGATCAGGTCAACAGCAAGAGGAACTTGCATTTATATAGCGCCTTTCACGACCTCCGGACGTCCCAAAGTGCTTTACAGCCAACGAAGTACTTTTTGAAGTGTAGTCACTGTTGGAATGTAGGAAACACAGCAACCAATTTGCGCATAGCAAGCTCCCACAAACAGCAACGTGATAACGACCAGATCATCTGTTTTGGGTGATGCTGATTGAGGGATAAATATTGGCCCAGGACACCGGGGAGAACTCCCCCTGCTCTTCTTCGAAATAGTGGCCGTGGGATCTTTTACATCCACCTGAGAGAATGTCTGCTCTGAAAGACGGCACCTCCGACAGTGCAGCACTCCCTCAACACTGCCCTGGAGTGTCAGCCTGGATTCTGTGCTCGAGTATCTTGAATAAATGGACACCGTTTAAAAGATCAGACTTCTCGGTGCCATCTTATCTTTGCGCTGCGTCTGAGGAGTTTACGCGGAATCTTTTACATCCACCGACCCACCTGCTCATCATGTTCCTCAACCACTTCTCTCCCCAGAAATCCATCGAAATGACTCTGGATTTCATTAATAGTGTCCGTTTTAATAGGCTTCGCTGGTAATTAAATTTGCAACTCTATTACTCCGTGTCTCACCTGATCACCCTTCTCACTCCAAACTCCCTCATCGCCCATTAGCCTAACTCCCAGCACCTGGCCAAAACTAGGCTGGGAGCACAAGCTAAATTAAAAAGAAGAAAGAACTTGCATTTGTATTGCGCCTTTCATGACCTCAGGACGTCTCAACGCGCTTCACAGCCAATGCAGTACACAGATGCACTGCAGCAACTTGCCAAGGCTTCTTTGACAGCACCTCCCAAACCCGCGACCTCTTCCACCTTGAAGGACAAGGGCGGCAGGCGCGTGGGAACACCACCACCTACAAGATCCCCTCCAAGTCACACACCATCCTGACTTGGAAATATCTCGGCTGTTCCTTCATCGTCGCTGGGTCAAAATCCAGGAACTCCCTCCCTAACAGCACTGTGGGAGTACCTTCGCCACACGGACTGCAGCGGTTCAAGAAGGCGGCTCACCACCGCCTTCTCAAAGGCAATTAGGGATGGGCAATAAATGCCGGCCTTGCCAGCAACGCCCACATCCAATGAATGAATAAAAATAAAGTACTTTTGAAGTGTAGTCACTGTTGAAATGTCGCAAACGTGACAGCCAATTTGCACACAGCAAGATCTCACAAACAGCAATGAGATGAATGGCCAGATAATCTGTTTTAAGTGATGTTGCTCATTGAGATGAGCTGTGCCTTTTTTTGACGAGCTGGCCATGTCATGGCCTAGATTTTGCTGGGATCACAAATCGGGGCTGTATTATCCAGTTTTCTGTACAAAGGTTGCCCACTCGCATGAGGTAGTCAATGGTTGCTGGGGTTCTTTCACCCCCTTATCAGGACAGTGAGAACATTTGTAGGTGTCGTTGATAGGGAGAAGAGAAGATGCCCCTTCTGTCTGTGGAGAATATCTAAAGTCTGCCGAAATACAGCAGAGTAAATGCTTACTACAGGAAACTCTTTGGTATCCGGCACCGACGGGACCGGGATGGTGCCGGTTGATTAAAAATTCCGGATGATGGAGAGGGTTATCTACCGAGGCTATTTTTAACAAACAAAAATAAAAAAATCAAGAAATGTGCAGTATACAGTAATTGGGTACTCACCTACAGAATGTTGTGTTAAATGGATGGTGGAAGATGCTTGATTAAGTACAGTACTGCCAGTTGAGGGTAATCAATAACTCTTTAATTACTTCCGACAGCGCCTAGAAGCCGAGTAGTGGCAGTTTGGAGAACTACCCCCACTGACTAACTCGGCCACCACGGGAGACTCGGACTCGGCAACATTGCCGGTTATTGAGGTGTTGTTTTCGGAGTGAGAATTTTGCCGGTTAATAGAGAATTCCGGATATTTAGGTGACGTGTAAACGAGAGTTTCCTGTAGTAGGTGTCTGAGTGCACGCGGCTATACCATCTCCAAGTCAACTGATGTTTCCCATGGGGAGGGGTGATCAGGGAAGGGCATTATCTCCAGTAACTCTACTGCAATCAGGATGCCACATAGTCCGTGAAAACTCTCCGAGAACTTTGCGCTCCTCCAACTCTGGCCTCTTGTGCATCCCCCATTTCTTTCCCCCCACCATTGGCGGCCGTGCCTTCAGCTGTTTACGTCCCAAGCTCTGGAATTCCTTCCCTAAATCTCTCGGCCTCTCTCTCCTCCTGTAAGTCGCTCCTTAAACCCTACCTCTTTGACCAAGCTTTTGGTCGCCTCTCCTAATGTCTCCTTCTTTGGTGCAGTGTCACTTTTTGCCTGATTTGCCACAGCTCACTGATGATTATTGATCATATAATTAGCAAGCACCACATCATCAATGATTCATCATAATGAGCGTGTTTTCAATCACAAATGGGAAATCCTTTTTTGTAACAAGAATCTATTGTGAAGGAGAGTGCTGCAGTATATCCGCATACCGTTCTTTCACCTCTAGGAACTGGGTTCGAATCCAACCTTCACTGAGAGGATCAAAACATTTTCTCTCTCTCTTTGCTGACTTCAACTGAGCTTGGCACAGTCTCAGTGTGAATTCTGGACAGCAAAAGTCGACCACACATCAGAATTAGGAACAAAATCAAAGTCAGGCAATACACAGCTGGACTGGGCTAGAGTCTGGTGTTGCAAAAGGTGCCTTTCTGAGGCTACTTGTGAAGCAGAATGAATCCTTACTCCACATCTAACCCATGCTGCACCTGCCCTGGGAGTGTTTGATGGGGCGGTGTAGAGGGAGCTTTACTCTGTATCTAACCCGTGCTGCACCTGCCCTGGGAGTGTTTGATGGGACAGTGTAGAGGGAGATTTACTCTGCATTTAACCCGTGCTGTACCTGCCCTGGGAGTGTTTGATGGGACAGTGTAGAGGGAGTTTTACCCAGTATCTAACCCGTGCTGTACCTGCCCTGGGAGTGTTTGATGGGGCAGTGTAGAGGGAGCTTTACTCTGTATCTAACCCATGCTGTACCTGCCCTGGGAGTGTTGATGGGGCAGTGTAGAGGGAGCTTTACTCTGTATCTAACCCGTGCTGTACCTGCCCTGGGAGTGTTTGATGGGACAGTGTAGAGGGAGCTTTACTCTGTATCTAACCCGTGCTGTACCTGCCCTGGGAGTGTTTGATGGGACAGTGTAGAGGGAGCTTTACTCTGTATCTAACCCATGCTGTGCCTGCCCTGGGAGTGTTTGATGGGGTAGTATAGAGGGAGCTTTACTCTGTATCTAACCTGTGCTGTACCTGCCCTGGGAGTGTTTGATGGGACAGTGTAGAGGGAGCTTTACTCTGTATCTAACCCGTGCTGTACCTGCCCTGGGAGTGTTTGATGGGACAGTGTAGAGGGAGCTTTACTCTGTATCTAACCCGTGCTGTACCTGCCCTGGGAGTGTTTGATGGGAAAGTGTAGAGGGAGCTTTACTCTGTATCTAACCCGGGCTGTACCTGCCCTGGGAGTGTTTGATGGGACAGTGTAGAGGGAGCTTTACTCTGTATCTAACCCGGGCTGTACCTGCCCTGGGAGTGTTTGATTGGACAGTGTAGAGGGAGCTTTACTCTGTATCTAACCTGTGCTGTACCTGCCCTGGAACTGATTGACGCCGATTATGGATGCCAATAGTAGAAAGTGTGCCTCTCTCCAGCTCCAACTTCCCTCAGATGTAAGAGGGAAAAAACACAATTTCCGAAAACAAAATGGTGGTCGGTCAATAGAAGAGTAAAATGGCCGTCCTCCCTCATGCTCAGTGCGTACCTGCAGTTGCAGCACCTCTCTCTCCTTCTCCTTGAGGAACTCGTCCCTTTGCTGTTCTCTGTGGATGGCAGCCTGGAGTTTCCGCTCCTGCTCCTCTTCCGCCTCTCGCCGGAGTCGCTCCTCCCTGTTCCACAAGCCAAACACAAAGGTGTTAATCAGGGTGGATCTGGGCGCTGATTGGCCCAGATGAGTTGCCCTTTCTCCAGTTTTACAATAGAAAGGAAGACAATTACATTTATACAGCACCTTTCACAACCTCAGGACGTCCCAAAGTGCTTTACAGCCATTTAAGCCATTGAACCTCTAAACTAGAATAGGGCTAACTTCAATGGGATGCGAAAGGATCTAGCCACGGTAAAATGGAAACAAAGACTGTGTACGAAATGCTGATATTTAGTAGACGAGAATCATATACATATAAATTCAAGTGTAGCTATTGACCAAATAATAGGGGAGCACGGTGGCATAGTGGTTAGCACTGTGCCTCACAGCTCCAGGGACCCGGGTTCGAATCCGGCCTCGGGTGACTGTCTGTGTGGAGTTTGCACATTCTCCCCGTGTTGCGTGGGTTTCCTCCGGGTGCTCCGGTTTCCTCCCACAGTCCAAAGATGTGCGGGTTAGGATGATTGGCTATGATAAATTGACCCTTAGTGTTAGGGGGATTAAATACATGGGGTTACGGGGATAGGGAGGGATATGTGTTGGTGTAGGGGTTACGGGGATCGGGTGGGATATGTGTCGGTGCAGGCTCTATGGGCCGAAATGGCCTCTATCTGCACTGTGGGGTTTCTGTGATTCTGGGTTTCTGTGAATATTACCCATAATTACTCCTGGGTGACTAGAAAGCTAAGACTTGTTCAGAATGCAGCAGCTTGGACAGTCAAAAGCAGTTTTGACTAAGCTCTGATAACAAACAGTCACAGGCTGCAAGTGAAGGTCAAATCATTAAATAACATATTATAATGTTGAATAGAACTTAGATTTCGCTTAACAAAACTAATTGCAACAAAATTTAAAGGATAATTAGTATAAGGACATAAAATGAGAGAGATCATGGAAGTTAAGGTATTTATCTGGTAAAGTGAGATAGTCTGGAAAGCTCAAGACTAGTGAAACAGCGCTGATATGGGCCCTTGGTATAAAGGTCTTGTTCCAGGGAGGCTATGAAATGAAAGAGATAAAGTAAATTCCAATGGGGTGAAAAACTATAAACAAGATAACAAGACAGTAGGATAGGGTTGACAGAAAAATACTGGAAAGGCGGGATGCTACCTTAGTCTGAGTGACGATGGTATTTTGACCATTAGAACCAATTAAAAAAGGTGATTTTGTTAAAGACCATATATGGACACTGGCCAAACTAACTTTTGATAAGAAATGGGTTAAAACCTTGATACTCAAAAAACAACTTTACACAGACGTACTGCGAGAACAAAGGAACAGACTTAAGACGACGTCATCTGTGTCCGAGAGGTTCCAGAGACCAAGGGCTGGGAGCTACTCGTTAAAACTATCGCCTAATATTAAGTATTGATTACGCTGTAAGCTTAATAAATTTGATCTATTGCTCAAACATACTGGCTGCTGCCTATTGGTGTCTTGTCCAAGAACTCAGAGATCATTAAGATCTTACAAATGACAGGAAAAACTGTAACGGAACAATGGGTGATCTTCAAAGTAGCACATAGAAGGCTGGTTAACAAAATTGAGGCTCATGGAATAGGTGGGTCAGTGGCAGCTTGGATAAGGAATTGGCTTAAGGACTGAAAACAGCGAGTTGTGCTAAATGGCTGTTTTTCAGACTGGAGGATGGTAGACAGTGGTGTTCCCCGAGGGTCAATGCTGGGGCCACTGCATTTTTTGATATATATAAATGACCTGGATATTGGAATACAAAGTAGAATTTCTAAATTTGCCGATGACACCAAACTTGGGGGTGTGGCAAACAATGATGATGATACCAATCGACTGCAACAGGACATAGAAAGGCTAGCAGAATGGGCAGACAAGTGGCAGATGGAATTTAATACAGTGAAGTGTGAGGTGATGCATTTTGACAGAAGGGAGAGACAATATACACTTAATGGCACAGTTTTAAAGAGTGTGCAGGGACAGAGGGACCTGGGAGTTAATGTGCATAGGTCCCTGAAGGTGGCAGGACATATTGAGAGAGTGGTTAGCAAAGCATATGGGATCTTGGGTTTCATAAAGAGAGGTATTGAGTACAAAAGTAGAGAAGTTATGCTGAACCTTTATAAAGCGCTGGTTAGGCCACAACTGCAGTATTGCATCCAGTTCTGGTCACCACACTTTAGGAAGGATGTGCAGGCCCTTGAGAGGGTTGAAAGGGGAAAAATTGAAAGATGTTGAGAAAAATAAGTTGGATAACATGGGTAGGAATCAGCTGATTGAAATGATAAAAACATTGGCACAATCTAAAGCATAGGTAGCAGCGGCCCCCGGAAAGGGACATGACCCCCGCATGTACATAAACACGTGGTCAGGGGGCCGGCAGTGTGATATGTTGGTAGATACAGGGGCGTCAGTGTCAATAACGGATTTGGATCTTTCCCCCACCAAACACTCGATACTTATCCAAGGAATGGGGGGAAGCCAAACCCGAGCATACAAGAGCGAAACGCAGTTACTAAAGATAGAAGGGATGTTGCTACCAGTTCAATTATGGGTGTGCAAGAATTCGGAAGGAACCATTTTAGGCGTAGATGTTTTGAGGGAATTGGATGTATTAATCGACCCAAAGAATAAACAGCTGAGTTGGAGGGACGATGCGGGACGAGAACACCAGGAATCAATCTTGTGAACCTGCGTTGCACTCCTTCTATGGCATGTATATCCTTCCTTAGGTATGGAGACCAAAATTGTACACAATACTCCAGGAGTGGTCTCACCAAGGCCCTATATAATTGGAGTAAGGCTTCTTTACTCCTGTACTCAAATCCTTTTGTAATGAAGGCCAGCATACCATTTGCCTTCCTACTGGTTTACTGCAGCTGCACATTCACTTTCAGTGACTCATGTACAAGGACACCCAGGTCCCTTTGAGCATCTGCATTCCCCAATCTTTCACCATTTAGGAAATACTCTGCCTTTCTGTTTTTTCTACCAAAATGGATAACTTCACATTTATCCACATTATAATTCATCTGCCATGTTCTCGCCCACTCACTGAGCCTGTCGAGATCCCCTTGAAGCCTCTTCATATATATAAGAGATCACCTGTGTCCTTCAATGTTACGGAAGGGATTAAAGAAAATCTACGAGATTACTTAATCCCGGACGGACCAGAGATCCCAAAGCTCCCAGAGCACCTAACTGCGATGACCAAACGATTAGAGAAAATGGTCAGACAGTACCACAAATTACAGAGACAAATTGTAGGGACTGGAGAAGAAATAAAGAAGTTGGGTGATAGGCCACGGTATGAGAACCTCTGGAACTGGGGTATGAATATACAAGTACACCCATGGATCAGAATAATATCACACACATTGGTATGCGTACAAGCAGTAATCATGATATATCTAATAGCAGACTGCTGCTACAGGACCAAAAGAAAGAAGAAAAAAGCAGAAGACCTAGTTGGAATTATAAGACCGACAGGCGCAGAGGAACACGAGTATTCACCCACTGTGAATAATGTGGCTTCCTTGGGCCAAGTTTGGCCAAGTGCCAAAAGGGGGGATTGAAAGGGGAAAAACTGAAAGATGTTGAGGAAAAATCAGTGTAGGGTAGAATAGCAGGAAGGGGCTTGGTTTACTATCCGGGCAAGGGTCAATATAATACAACACAACACTTTAATGATGGGACAAGAGTTGCCAGCCTTGCAGCAGATAATGCGGAAGCTGTGCAAACAGACGACCGCAGCTTAAACCACAAAACAGTGGTCACATGAGTCACACACACAGGTAGATCAAATCACAGACATCGAACAAAGACAGGAACGATGGGGTTGTGGGAGATCATAGCTGCAGCAAAGCAGAAGGAGGAATTAAACAACACAAAGATTAGAAGTTGCAGCCTCAGCTTTACTAAAATGATTGCTTTATTAAGATGATTAATATAGTTATCTTTGTAATATAGGCGAAGACAATATGACGCGATTTAGGTAACCAATCAGTAAATGTGCGTGTGGGGTACAACCCAATCAGATTGCTGTACTAGAAAGGATCGTGCACGAGGTCACCCATGTATATAAATGCTTAACAATTGCTGTAACAATTTGGAGAAGTCTGGCTAAGACAGAGCAGACTGTCACCCCATGCGTGCGAATAAAGACCACTTAACTGCTTGTTAACAGGTAGTTAACAGGCAGATAACAAGCTTTTTCCAATTTTGACACTTCTACTGCGGGCTTCCTGGCATCCAGACACCACGCCGGGTAAGTGTGGCGTGTTGTGAGTCTGCTGTAATGTTTATGCATTGGTGACAGCTGCAGAAGTGGTGTGAAGGATCCAATGGTGCACTGGTGAGTTTCAGAGGTAAGAAAATGTTGGGAAACTCATTTTTAACGCATTTAGACTTTTCTGTAGGTAACAAGTTTTGAATTATATGTGTAGTCCCACCTCATTGGGAGAACCTCTCTCATCAGTGACAGATCGCTTCTGTAACCTCACCTGCAGCTGCCATCTGTTCTAGCCTAAGGAGGGAGTCACTGGAGAGCCTGGGTGCAAGAGCTCACCTGTGAACAGTGTTTGCAGCACCTCAATGCTGTCAAACACTGAAAAATAAACTGTCAAAAAAAATTGTGCGTGGGTAAGAAAACCAGCAGATGACGTGTCATCAAATGACGTCATCTGACACCGGCTTCCTCTTAATTGGCCGGCAAGCCCGCAGGGCAGGCTTAACAAGGCCAACTGATGTAAAATTACGTCTGTGGGTCGGATGTAGTTGGGGGCGGGACTGGAACCCGGAAGGCAACTGATTCCCTCCCAATCCAGTGAAGCACAAAATCGCAGCCACAGGCCCTATGAATCTAAGTACTTTCGAAGGCAGTCACTGTAGGACGGTGTGATTTAATACTACTAGGCCTTGTACCTTGAGGGGTGACCTAATAGAGGTCTTTAAAATGACAAAAGATTTTGACACAGAGAGAGCGTTTCCACTCGTGAGGAAGAGCAAAACTAGAGGCCATCAATATAAGAGAGTCACCAAGAAATCAGATCGAGAATTCAGGAGAAACTTCTTTAGCCAGAGAGTGGTGAGAATGTGGAACTCGCTACCACAGGGAGTGGTTGAGGTGAATAGCACAGATACATTTAAGGAGAGGCTGGACAAGCATATGAGGGAGAAGGGAATAGAAGGTTCTGCTGATAGAGTTAGATGAGGAAAGACGGGAGGAGGCTCGAGTGGAGCATAAACGCCGGCATGGACTGGTTGGGTCGAATGGCCTGTTTCTGTGCTGTATATCCCGTGTATAACTCATTGACCTTGAGTAAGGAGACTGGGATTTAATACTGCTAGGCCCCCGCCCCCCCCGCCCGAGACTCACCGGAGTTTTCGGAGCCGTTCGTTCTCTCGATTATTGAAATCCATCAGCTTCTGATGTTCTTCGGCTTCCATCTTTGCTCGTTCCTCCGCCAGCGAGCCCACTTCCTCTTCGTAACGTTTCCGCAACATCTCCTCCTTGAACTCGCCCCTTCAGTTTGCGAGGGGGGGAAAAAAAGTCAAATTTCACTCACAATTCCTTTCTTTTGGTCACCTGGGTATACGATACACATGGAAACCCATCACCACGGTTCAGACCCTCAAACCAAACTGAGAAATGTACAGTTTCCAATTGCCTGATATAGAGAAAGAATAGTGTCAGCTGTGGCTCAGTGGGTAGCACTCTTGTGTCAGAGGCAGAAGGTTGTGGGTTCATAGACCCCGCTCCGTGAGATCTGAACGCAAAATCGAGGCTGACACTCTGAGGGAGTGCTGCACAGTCGGAGGTGCCGTCTATCGGGTGAGACATTAAACCGAGGCCCCGTCTGCCCCCTCAGGTGGATGTTAAAGATCTCACGGCATTATTTCAAAGAAGAGCAGGGCAGTTCCCACCGGCCAACATTTATCCCTCAACTAACACCTAAAAACAGGCGATCTGGTCATTATCACATTGTGGGAGCTTGCTGTGCGCAAATTGGCTGCCGCGTTTCCTACATTACAACAGTGACTACACTTCAAAAAGTGCTTCATTGGCTGTAAAGCGCTTTGGGGCATCCTGAGGTTCTAAAAGGGGCTATATAGAAACATAGAAGATAGGAGCAGGAGTAGGCCATTTGGCCCTTCGAGCCTGCTCCGCCATTCAATGAGATCATGGCTGATCATCCAAATTCAGTACCCTGTCCCTGCCTTCTCCCCATATCCCTTGATCCCTTTAGCCTTAAGAAATATATCCAACTCTTTCTTGAATATATTTAATGAACTGGCC
Source organism: Somniosus microcephalus (assembly GCF_052327205.1). NCBI lineage: Eukaryota > Metazoa > Chordata > Chondrichthyes > Squaliformes > Somniosidae > Somniosus > Somniosus microcephalus. The sequence goes on along the minus strand of NC_140988.1, from coordinate 372,152,617 downwards.
TCCACCGCCCTCTGTGGTAGAGAATTCCACAGGTTCACCACTCTCTGGGTGAAGAAATTTCTCCTCATTTCAGTCCTAAATGGCTTACCCCTTATCCTTAGACTATGACCCCTGGTTCTGGACTCCCCCGCCATCGGGAACATCCTTCCCGCATCTAGTCTGTCCAGGCCTGACAGAATTTTATAGGTTTCGATGAGATCCCCTCTCAATCTTCTAAACTCCAGTGAGTATAACCCAATCGACACAATCTCTCCTCATATGTCATTCCTGCCATCCCAGGTATCAGCCTGGTGAATCTTCGCTGCACTCCTTCCATGGCAAATAAGTGCAAATATAAATTTAAAATGCAACTTCATCCCTTACATTGCATTTATAGATACAATGTACCCCAGCCCCTGTATATTATATCTTGACGTACCCCAGCCCCTATATATTATAATATATCTTGTTGTACCCCAGCCCCTGTATATTATACACGACGTACCCCAGCCCCTGTATATCACGACGTACCCCAGCCCCTGTATATTATATCTTGACGTACCCCAGCCGCGGCATATTATATCTTGACGTACCCCAGCCCCGACCAGTCCCCATCACCCTCCTCCGCCTGGCTGAAATTGTTCTCACATTGAACAACTTCTCCATTGACTCGACTCATTTCTTCCAAATTAAAGGTGTTGCTATGGGTACCCGCATGGGTCCTAGCTATGCCTGCCTTTTTGTGGGATATGTGGAACACTCTTTGTTCCAGTTTCGATTCCCGGTCAGGGAACAGTGCGTTTGGCAGTTGAGGCCAATTCATTAAATATATTCAAGAAGGAGTTGGATATATTTCTTAAGGCTAAAGGGATCAAGGGATATGGGGAGAAGGCAGGGACAGGGTACTGAATTTGGATGATCAGCCATGATCTCATTGAATGGCGGAGCAGGCTCGAGGGGCCGAATGGTCTATTCCAGCACCTATCTTCTATGTTTCTATGTTTCCTACTCGTGTCCCCTCCCTCACCTCTTTTTCCGCTACATTGATGACTGTATCAGTGCCGTTTCCTGCTCTCACCCTGAACTAGACAATTTCATTCACTTTGCCTCCAATTTCCACCCTTCCCTCACCTTCACATGGTCCATCTCCGACTCTTCCCTTCCCTTCCTTGACTTCTCCGTCTCCATCTCTGGGGACAGGTTAATGACCAACATTCACTACAAGCCCACTGACTCCCACAGCTACCTGGACTACACTTCCTCCCACCCCACTTCCTGTAAGGACTCTATTCCATTCTCCCAGTTTCTCCGTCTCCGCCGCATCTGCTCCGACGATGCCACCTTCCACACCAGTGCTTCCGACATATCTTCCTTTTTCCTCAACCGAGGATTCCCCTCTACCGTGGTTGACACGGCCCTCGACCATGTCCGTTCTATCTCCCGTACTTCTGCCGTCATCCCTGCCCCTCCCTCCCAGAACCACGATAGGGTTCCCCTTGTCCTCACCTTTCACCCCACCAGCCTCCACATTCAATAGATCATCCTCCGCCATTTCCGCCACCTCCAACGTGATCCCACTACCAAACGCATCTTCCCCTCCCCTCCCCTCCCCTTTCAGCAGTCCGTAGGGACCGCTCCCTCCGAGACACCCTAGTCCACTCCTCTATCACCCCCAGCACCCCTTCGCCCGGCACCTTCCTGTGCAAGCGCAGGAGATGCAACACCTGCCCTTTTACCTCCTCCCTTCCCACTGTCCAGGGCCCCAAACACCCCTTCCAGGTGAAACAGTGATTTACTTGTACTTCTTGCAATCTGGTATACTGTATTCGCTGCTCACGATGTGGTCTCCTCCACATTGGGGAGACCAAACGCAGATTGGGTGACCGCTTTGCGGAACACCTCCGTTCAGTCCGTAAGGATGACCCCGAGCTTCCGGTCGCCTGTCACTTTAATTCACCGCTCCATTCCCACTCAGACCTCACCGTCCTCGGGCTCTTGCATTGTTCCACGGAAGCTCAACGTAAACTCGAGGAACAGCACCTCATCTTCCGATTAGGCACTTTACAGCCCTCTGGACTCAATATCAAATTCAACAATTTCAGATCATAACCTCGGCCCCTATAATATTTTAATATATTTTTTATCCACACTTTTTGTTTGTGCCTTTTCCTTTTTTTTCCTCTCCCACATGGCAGCTGTCTCTCACTCTGCCAGCGCATTTCACACCTAATCTAGAGCCGTCTTTTGTCTCTTTACCTGTCCTATTACCATCTCGTCTCGCCTTGAATATCTCTTAATGTCTCTTCACCTCCCAGACCTTCCCGTTTGTTCTTTCATCCCCTCCCCCATTTCCCAGCCCCCAAACTTGCTTTTTAATCTGTTTCATTTCCTGCTTTTTTCTCAGTTCTGACGAAGAGTCTTCGACCTGAAACTTTGACTCTGTTTCTCTCTCCACGGATGTCGCCTGGCCTGCTGAGTTTTTCCAGCGTTTTCTGTTGTTATACCAGGATATTATATCTTGACGTACCCCAGCCCCTGTATATTATACCTTGACGTACCCCAGCCCCTGGATATTATATCTTGACGTACCCCAGCCCCTGTATATTATATCTTGACGTACCCCAGCCCCTGTATATTATATCTTGACGTACTCCAGCCCCTGGATATTATATCTTGACGTACCCCAGCCCCTGGATATTATATCTTCACGTACCCCAGCCCCTGTATATTATTCTTGACGTACCCCAGCCCCTGGATATTATATCTTGACGTACCCCAGCCCCTGTATATTATAGCTTGACGTACCCCAGCCCCTGCATATTATATCTTGACATACCCCCCAGCCCCTGTATATTATAGCTTGACGTACCCCAGCCCCTGTATATTATAGCTTGACGTACCCCAGCCCCTGCATATTATATCTTGACGTACACCCAGCCCCTGTATATTATATCTTGACGTACCCCAGCCCCTGTATATTATATCTTGACGTACCCCAGCCCCTGTATATTATAGCTTGACGTACCCCAGCCCCTGTATATTATAGCTTGACGTACCCCAGCCCCTGCATATTATATCTTGACGTACCCCCCAGCCCCTGTATATTATAGCTTGACGTACCCCAGCCCCTGCATATTATAGCTTGACGTACCCCAGCCCCTGCATATTATATCATGACGTACCCCAGCCCCTGCATATTATATCATGACGTACCCCAGCCACGGCATATTAGATCTTGACGTACCCCAGCCCCTGGAGATTAGATCTTGACGTACCCCAGCCCCTGCATATTATATAGTAGCAAAATACTGCGGAAGCTGGAATTCTGAAATAACAACAGAAAATGCTGGAAATACTCAGCAGGCCAGGCAACATCCATGGAGAGACAGAGTTAGCTTGACGTACCCCAGCCCCTGTATATTATATCTTGACGTACCCCAGCCCCTGTATATTATATCTTGATGTACCCCAGCCCCTGTATATTATATCATGATGTCTCCCAGCCCCTGTATATTATAATATCTTGATGTCCCCCAGCCCCTGTATATTATAAATAACAACAGAAAATGCTGGAAGCACTCAGCAGGCCAGGCAGCATCCGTGGAGAGAGAAACACAGCCAACGTTTCAGGTCTGGGACCCTTCGTCAGAGTTCTGACGAAGGGTCATCGACCTGAAAAGTTAACACTGTTTCTCAACCCACAGAAGCTGCCTGACCTGCTGAGTATTTCCAGCATTTTCCATTTTTATCCCAGTATATTATATATTGATGTACCCCAGCTGTGTATTAATTAATTGCTGTGTATTGATCTATTGCCGTGTGTTGATCTATTGCCGTGTGTTGATCTATTGCTGTGTATTGATCTATTGCCGTGTATTGATCTATTGCTGTGTATTGATCTATTGCAGTGGTGATCTATTGCCTGCAGTGATCTATTGGCTGCAGTGATCTATTGCTATGTTGATCTATTGCTGTGTATTGATCTATTGTTGTGTATTGATCTATTGCCGTGTATTGATCTATTGCCGTGTGTGATCTATTGCTGTGTATTGATCTATTGCTGTGTATTGATCTATTGTTGTGTATTGATCTATTGCCGTGTATTGATCTATTGCCGTGTGTGATCTATTGCCGTGTATTGATCTATTGCTGTGTATTGATCTATTGCAGTGTGTGATAGATCCGAGCCCCGCACTGACCTGAGCGCCCCGACGATGGCCACATACTGCCGGTATCGCTCCTTCACCACCAGCAGCTCCTCGGGCTCCACGGCGGTGGGGATCCGCAGCCGCCCGGCCTTGGACTTGGCCGGCGGGTCGTTGCGCGACTTGCGGCCTCGGACAGGGATCGCCCAGCGGCCGGGCCGGAGGGAGCGGGAGAGGGAGAGCGGCCGGCACAGAGCCCACATGGCGGCCGCCCGGGCAGCGAAGGGCGGAGAGACGCGGCGGCGGCGAGGGTGAAATGGCGGCCGGCCGAGCAGCTCACATGGGCGCCGCCATTTCCCCGGAAGCGCTGCGGCTGCAGAACCGGGTCGAAGGTCGCCGGCTCTTAAAGCGGTATTACACCCCCACACACTGGGAGATGCAAATTACACTCCCCCACCTGGCTGCTGGGAATTGCACCCTCACCTGGCTGCTGGAAATTGCACCCTCACCAACAGCTAGATATTGCACCTCACCGGCCAGCTGGGAATTGCACCCCCACCTGGCTGCTGGGAATTGCACCCTCACCTGGCTGCTGGGAATTGCACCCTCACCAACAGCTGGGAATTGCACCCTCACCAACAGCTGGAAATTGCACCCCTACCTGGCTGCTGGGAATTGCACCCTCACCTGGCTGCTGGGAATTGCACCCTCACCTGGCTGCTGGGAATTGCACCCTCACCTGGCTGCTGGGAATTGCACCCTCACCAACAGCTAGATATTGCACCTCACCGGCCAGCTGGGAATTGTACCCCCACCTGGCTGCTGGGAATTGCACCCTCACCTGGCTGCTGGGAATTGCACCCTCACCTGGCTGCTGGGAATTGCACCCTCACCTGGCTGCTGGGAATTGCACCCTCACCTGGCTGCTGGGAATTGCACCCTCACCTGGCTGCTGGGAATTGCACCCTCACCTGGCTGCTGGGGAGCAAAACCTCTTTCACTTTATCCCAGTAAGGCTAAGAACAACATCACTAAAACAGATGATCTGGTCATTATCATTGGAACTTGCTCTGCGCAAATTGGCTGCTGCGTTTCCTACTTCATTGGCTGTAAAGCGCTTTGGGACGTCTGGTGGCGGTGAAAGGCGCTATATAAATGCAAGTCTTTCTTTTTACTTGAACTGCAGAAGGGGATATTGACCTTGGAGGGGATGCAGTGCATATTCACCAGAACGATACCAGGAGTAGAGCTTGCCAAACTTGGCTTGTGTTCCCTTGAGATTAGAAGGTTGAGAGATGACCTGATCGAGGCGTTTAAAATGTTAAAAGGATTCGTTAGGGTAGATAGAGTACATTACAACAGTGACTACACTTCAAAAAGTACTTCATTGGCTGTAAAGCGCTTTGGGACGTCCAGTGGTCACGAAAGGCGCTATAGAAATGCAAGTCTGGAGGAATGTCTGGTTCCTAACAAAAGACTGAGGTCCACTCAGGCGATCAAATAAACAAGGTTTAATTAAAACTAACAGAGTTTAACGGATAACTACAGGAGAACATCGAATATAGGTCTAGTCAGTTCGGAGGCTCCACGAGGACTGCTTGGGCGGTCCCGTGGCTGACATCATGACGTTATCACGTTTTTCCCGCCGGTGGGGGATCACGTGATGGACGGCGTGACGCCATTGCGTTTACCCACGCTATTAAAGTGATCGCACTCTGTACATGTAAACAGTAAAAACAAAGATACAGACTCAGGCTGTAGCTAACAGATTGTTAAAGGGAATTATATACAATTGATCGGAGTCCCTTAGTGGCTCCGCCACATGCACCCCCCCAGAATTGTCTTTAACAGCAAAAGTCAAACAGCGAGGAGGCCTGTCAAGCCTGTCAGAGCGACTTCTGTAGCCTTGGAGTGGAAGCGGATGGACGGCGGGCGAGCTGGCGGGCGGTTGCCTTTGATCTGGCATGGCGACTGTGGGCGGTCGGCCACGTTTTGGCGGTTGTGCGATATCGACCGGGCGGTCAAGGTCCAAATGTGCTGGCTTCAACCGGTCAACTGAAATGTGGTCCGGTTTACCTCCGATATCGATGGAAAAGGTTTTGTCTCCTGGCTCTATGACGCGGAAAGGACCAGTGTAAGGGGGTTTGAGCGGATCCCGATGAGCGTCGTGGCGAATAAAGACATAGTCGGCATTCTTCAGCTCAGCTGGAACGTGGGAACTCCGGAAGCCGTGCTGCGACGTAGGCACTGGAGCGAATAAGCCGGCTGCCTTCTGGTGGCTGATGAGTTGCTGGGATGCGGACCATTACTCTGTCGGAGTCGGGAGGCAATCCCCTGCTACGCGTAGCGGCTGGCCATATACGAGCTCCGCCGAAGACGATTGAAGATCTTCTTTAGGTGCCGTACGAAGACCCAAAAGGACCGTGAGCTTGCCAGGTTCGAGGCGCCGGGCCCGTGCGTAGACCGGAGAGCCAGAAGTGGTGATGTGATGTTCGACACCATGTTTCGTGGCCGTGGAGGAGAAAGTGGGCCTGGTCAGGTCAGGGAAATCAACAAGGAGGCGACTGAAGTCATCCGGAGGTGGGAACGCACAGGAGAAAGTGCGCGACACGGCGTTACCGCGGTGGCACGGGATGGAGTGAAAAGTGGCCGCATTGATCAACCGGCGGTGCCTTACATCCACCAGGAGGCCTTTGGCGCACAAAAAATCTGCCCCGAGGATGGCTTGAGAGACTTTGGCTGTGATGAATTCCCAATAAAACCGCTGGCCGCCGAAGCACACCTGGACCCGCCGTCTTCCGAAGGTCCGAATGGCCCCGCCATTAGCCGCCTCGAGGGAGAGGCCGTGCCCCCCAGTTTGGATATCAAGATTTGACGCGGGTAGGATGCTACACTGCGCCCCGGTGTCACAGAGGAAACGTCGACCAGATAGGGAGCCGGTGAAGAAGAGGAGTTTTCCCAAATTCCCGATTGCCATCGCAGCCGTGGTGCGCTCGTTATAACCGGTCCTCCTTCGCCAGGGTCGCTGTTGGATTTTTTTTGAGCGAAAAACTGCAGGGAGGGCGTCAGCATCTTGCTTTTGTGCCAAAACGGGCGTGGTAGAAGCACAACCCCGCAGGTGGAGGGGCTGGAGCAGCGTCTGAGGGGGATGGGCGCCTCGTGGCAGCGCAGTTCTGCTGCGTCACTGCAAAAGTCTTGTCCGCTTCGGCAGCAAGCTCAGCGCAGTCTGTGATTTCGGACCCGGCTAGGGCAGCCTGAACTTGCTCCGGTAGCTGGCTGAGGAATAGCTCCCTGAAGAGGAAGCATTCCGATTCGGAGCCCAGGAGCGTGAGCATTTGGCTCATGAGCTTGGACGGCTTGGAGTCCCCGAGGTCAGGCATAGCGAGCAGCTGGCGGGCGCGCTCTGACTTCGTGAGCCCGAAGACCTGTAACAACCGCGCCTTTATCGTTTCATACTTGCGATCTTCTGGCGGATTACCAAGTAGGCTGATGATCCGCGAGGCTGTGGCGCTGTCAAGGGCGGAGACCACGTAATAGTAACGGGTCGGATCCGCAACGATGTTCCTGATTGCGAACTGGGCTTCAGCCTGGATGAACCACACGGCTGGCTGCTGCTCCGAGAATTGCGCTGACTTCAAAGCAATGGCGTTCGTATCCATGTTTCGTAACTTCTGCGAAAACTGTTTGCAAAAGTCGGGGTCACCAATGTAGGAATGTCTAGTTCCTAACAAAAGACTGAGATCCACTCAGGCGATCAAATAAACGAGGTTTAATGAAAACTAACAGAGTTTAACGGATAACTACAGGAGAACATCGAATATAGGTCTAGTCAGTTCGGAGGCTCCACGAGGACTGCTTGGGCGGTCCTGTGGCTGACGTCATGACGTCATCACGTTTTTCCCGCCGGTGGGGGATCACGTGATGGACAGCGTGACATCATCGTGTTTACCCGCGCTATTAAAGTGATCGCGCTCTGTACATGTAAACAGTAAAAACAAAGATACAGACTCAGGCTGTAGCTAACAGATTGTTAAAGGGAATTATATACAATTGATCGGAGTCCCTTCGTGGCTCCGCCACAAGTCTTTCTTTTTTTTCTTTCTTTCTGGATGAGTGCAGCCCCAACAACACTCAGGAAGCTCGACATCCACCAGGACAAAGCAGCCCGCTTGATTGGCACCCCATCCACCACCTTAAACATTCACTCCCTCCACCACCGGTGAACCATGGTTGCAGTGTGTGACATCTACAAGATGCACTGCAGCAACTCACCAAGGCTTCTTCGGCAGCACCTCCCAAACCTGCGACCTCTTCCAACTAGAAGGACAAGGGCAGCAGGCACATAGGAACACCACCACCTCCAAGTTCCCCTCCAAGTCACACACCATCCTGACTTGGAAATATATCGCCGTTCCTTCATCGTCGCTGGGTCAAAATCCTGGAACTCCCTCCCTAACAGCACTGTGGGAGTACCTTCACCACACGGACTGCGGCAGTTCAAGAAGGCAGCTCACCACCACCTTCTTGAGGGCAATTAGGGATGGGCAATAAATGCTGGCCTTGCCAGCGACGCCCACATCCCATGAATAAAAAAGAATGAAAGATTAAAAAAAAACAATTGCACCATGACTAATCTGGAATTTTTTGAGGATGTAACTAGTAAAATAGATAAGGGAGAACCAGTGGATGTGGTGTATTTGGACTTTCAGAAGGCTTTCGATAAGGTCCAACATAAGAGATTAGCGTGTAAAGTTAAGACACATGAGATTGGGGGCAAGGTATTTGTTAGATCCGTGTATCTTGATGTTGTGTCCTTCAATAATTAGACAAGAGACTGCAGGGAACAATCAACAGGTGTTTACTGGATGAGGGTTACTCTAAAACTAATTGTACAGATCCCTACTCAGGGTTTATATACAGGTGTGGTCACTGTCGGTACTACAGTATACAGGAGCTGTAAAAAGTAGTTCTCCCATTAAAGGCACATACATTACAATTCCTCCCCTTTTAGATTAACAGTACCATAACATTCATTTAACAATTAAATATCAACTAATTACAATTAACACTTTTAACATGCAACATTAACTGAAAATAGTCTATTTATAAATTCAGTCTTTGGGGAGGCTTCCTGATCCTTTCTGGATAGCGGCTTTCCTGAGTGTCTTGCTCTTGGTGCGGAGGCGATTCTGGCCCCTGTCGTCGGTTGGTTCATCACCTTCCGATGCTACTGTTTCTGGGGTAGATGCTACCTGTATGTCGGGTTCATCACCAGGTACGTATGGGCGAGACATGGGGTGGACTCGTTCCTGTGACTCTAGGATCTGGTCAACATGGCGTCTCACAATGTTCTCCCCAACATCCACTGTGTACATTAGTGGCCCCTGCCGTGTGCATATCGTTCCTGGTTGCCATTTCTCTGTTCGGTAGTCGCGGGCCAAGACTGGTTGCCCTACATTGAAGCTCCTTGTCGGCTTCTCATTGATGTGCTGGAATTGCTTATTCTCAACATCTCTTCGTACATTTGGTCTGAGCAAATCCAGACGAGATCTCAACCTTCGGTTAAAGAACATCATGGCCGGGGTCTGGTTGGTGACTGCATGTGTCGCATTTCTGTAGACTAACAGGAAATTGTCCACCTTATGCTGCAGTGGAATGTCGTCATCGCACATGGCCCTTACTGCTTTTTTAAAGGTTTGTACGAACCTCTCAGCCAATCCATTTGTGGCTGGATGATACGGGGCGGATGTGTAATGCCTTACCCCATTCCTTTTCATAAATCTTCGAAACTCTTCGGACACAAACTGTGGTCCGTTATCAGAGCAAACCTGCTCTGGCAAGCCGTTCCTGGCAAATATGGTCCATAGGACTGCAATAGTTTTCTCTGTGGTGGTGGAGGACATTTTGATCACCTCAGGCCATTTCGAGTGTGCATCCACGGCTATTAAAAACATTGAGTCCATGAATGGACCAGCGAAATCAATATGCACCCGTTGCCATGGAGATGAGGGCCACTCCCATGGGTGTAGAGGGGCATGTGGTGGTGCATTTTGGACCTTCTGGCATCCTGAGCAGCTCTTTGTCAGGTCCTCGATTTGCTGATCGATCCCCGGCCACCACACATAAGCCCTAGCAAGGCTTTTCATTTTCACCCCTCCCAGATGGCCTTCGTGAAGCTCATTGAGCACTCTCTCCCTTAACTTGGGTGGAATTACCACTCGGGATCCACACATCAAAGTCCCCTGGTATATTGACAGCTGTTCTCTTCTGGATGAGAATGCTGGCAACAGTGAGTCGCCATGTGTTGGCCATCCCTTCACCTTCAAGCCATATACCCGAGACAGTGTCGGGTCATTTCGGGTCTCCTTCTCTATATCAGCGTTAGTTACTGGCAAGCGTTCAATTATAGTCGAATGAAATATTTCGACAGGGTCCACTGCTGGTGCTTCCTCCGCAGTAGGCAGTGGCAGGCGTGATAGCCCATCAGCGTTTCCATGCTGTTTCGTGCCCTTATACTCGATTTCACATTGGTTCGCCCCTAGAAAAAGGGACCATCTTTGTAGCCGTTGCGCAGTCATCACCGGAACGCCCTTCTTTGGATTAAAGATGGAGACAAGTGGTTGGTGGTCAGTCAGCAAGGTGAACTTCTGCCCGTGCAGATAGTGATTGAACTTTTTCACTCCCCACACTAGGCTGAGGGCCTCCCTGTCAATCTGGGCGTAGTTACGCTCGGCTGAGGTTAGTGACCGAGACGCAAAGGCTACTGGCCTCTCCGAGCCATCCGGGAATTTGTGCGACGGCAACGCTCCAATGCCATAGGGCGATGCATCACACGCCAACCGAATTGGTAGTGCTGGGTTGAAATGAGCCAACACCTCTTTTGATGTGATCAATGCTTTGCTCTTCTGGAAAGCTCGTTTACATTCGTCACTCCACTTCCATGGTACCCCCGTTTGCAGTAGGGTGTTCAGTGGTTGTAGAACTGTGGACAAATTCAGCAAGAACTTATGGTAGTAGTTCACCAGCCCGAGGAACAACCTCAGTTGTGACACAGTTTCCGGTGCTGGAGCCTTGACTACTGCCTCAATCTTCTCAGGGGACTTATGTAACCCCTCTTCATCAATAACGTGGCCACAATACGAGATCTGCTTCTGGAAAAACTCGCATTTGTGGCGATTAGCTCGGAGCCCATATTCCTTCAATCTAGTGAGCACCTGCTCCAGGTTGGTGAGGTGATCACTGTCATTTTCGCCCGTGACCAGGATGTCGTCCAAATAACACTGGGTCCCTGGAATCCCTTGCAGGACTTGATCCATTGCCCTTTGCCAAATAGCCGGAGCTGATGCTACCCCGAACACCAGCCGGTTGTATTGGTAGAGACCTTTATGAGTGTTGATCATGAGGTAATGTTTCGAGGCTTCTTCTACCTCCATTTGCAGGTACGCCTGGGCCAGATCAATCTTAGTGAAGCGTTTCCCTCCAGATAGCGAGGCGAAAATATCTTCAATCCGCGGAAGCGGATATTGTACCGTGTGAAGGACTGGGTTCACTGTCACCTTAAAGTCCCCACAGATGCGAACCTTCTTTGGTTCCCCAGGCGTATTACTCAATGACCTCTTCATTACAGGAACGATGCTCCAGTCCACTTTGGACGGTACTCCTGAACGTTCCAAACCTTCCAGCTCTGCTTCGATGGCTGGGCGGATCGCATAAGGCACCGGTCTGGCCTTTAAAACTTTGGGCTTGCATTTTCCTCTATTTTGATCGTCGCTGTTATGCCTTTTAGTGTTCCGAGTCCCTCCTGGAACACTTCTTGTGCGTCAGTTAGCATTTTTGACAGTCGTCCAGGTGTGACGTCGTCATCCTTTTTGGCATCTACAGTCAGTGCTTGTATGGAATGCCAATCTAGCTGTATCTTCCAGATCCATTCACGTCCTAGTAGTGGTGGTCATCCATCTGGCAATACATATAGGTCCATTTTTGGTGTTTCCTTGCCGTTATATATAACGTTCACCCTTATTTTTCCTTTGGGGTAGACTTTTTGCCCCGTGTACGTCTTCAAGACAATCTCTGTATCTCTCAAGGGTATATGTGAGAATAGCCGCTTGTAGTCCCTTCGGTTTATGACTGTTAGGGCTGATCCTGTGTCCAATTCCATTTTCACTTGGACTCCGGCTATCTTGAGCGTGACCCAGATAGTTTGGTGATCCTCCATTTTGATCACATTATGTAGTTTCAGACAACCCAGCTCCTTGCTTCCGGAGTCTGTATCACTTTTCTGTTCATCTGAACTACTCTCCGTCACCTTATGTATCTTCTTGTACTTCTCCTGTGGAGATTTCTTGCTGCTGGTTTTCTTTCCCGACCTGCAGACTCTTGCTATGTGTCCTACTTTCCCACACTGTCTGCACACTTTGTCCTTGAACCAGCAATCCTTATGGTCATGTGTTGTTCTGCCGCAGTGAAAGCACTTCACTGTTCCGTATGACATTTCCTTTGTGCCATATTCTTGCGGTCTCCATTGTATCTCTGCTGCGCCCCGTGCTGCTGCTTCGTGTGATACTGCAATGCTGAAAGCCTTGTCCAGCGTAAGATCCTTTTCTGATAGAAGCCGTTTCTGGGTTCCTTCACTTTGAAGCCCACACACAAACTTGCCCCTTAAAGTATCTGCTAGTCCCATTCCAAACTGGCAGTGTTTCGATAGCTTGCGCAGTTCCGTTAAAAACTCAGCATTACTTTCATCTTTATGCTGGTTCCTTTTGTGAAACTTAAATCTTTCTGCTATCAGCAGCGGTGTGGGGTTTAAGTGGTCCTGTAGGATTGACACTATGTTTTCAAAATCCTTTTCCACTGGCTTCTCTGGGGTTACTAGGTTTCGCAGTAAGCCATATGTTTTTGCACCCATTGAATTCAACAATACCAGCGCTTTCCTGTCATCTGGCACTTCATTCGCCTCGCAGTACACTTCTATGCGTTCGACATATGTCGTCCAATCTTCGACTTCATTGTCGAACGCTGTGACACTGCCACTCTTCGGCATCCCTGGGTGTGGTTAGACTAGCTCAAAATGGCGTCTCCCGCGCTTTCCTTTCTTCCCCGCTGACGCTGCTCGGCCCTTGAACACCGGCTGCGCTCTGCGCGTTTTCCTGCGCGCCTCTCTCTCTCGTTGACGCTGCTCGGCCCTTGAACACCGGCTGCGCCCTGTGCGCTCTACCCTCTCTCTTCTCCCGTCGACACTGCTCAGCCTTTTTCTGTGCCGTCGGTCGGCTCTAGCCGCCGCTGTCCGGGAAGGGTCTGCGCCGTACCTGTTGCCAGCCCGTTTCGCTGGACCACCGTGACTGGAGAACCAAGCCCGGCTCTCGACAGCCTCCCCTGCGATGCTCAAATCTCCGCTGGATGACTGGGGGGTTTCCCGTGGTTGACGTCAGTGCTTCTGGACTCGGCCGTCTTCTTTCACTGTTCTCCAGGAGCGAATCCCTGGGAGGTGATGCAGAGTTGCAGGTAGGTTTGAATCTTCTCGTCGCCAGTGTTAGATCCATGTATCTTGATGTTGTGTCCTTCAATAATTAGACAAGAGACTGCAGGGAACAATCAACAGGTGTTTACTGGATGAGGGTTACTCTAAAACTAACAGTACAGATCCCTACTCAGGGTTTATATACAGGTGTGGTCACTGCCGGTACTACAGTATACAGAAGCTGTAAAAAGTAGTTCTCCCCTTAAAGGTACATACATTACAGTATTGACTTGGATACAGAACTGGTTGGCAGATAGAAAGCAAAGAGTTGGAATAAACGGGTCTTTTTCCGAGTGGCAGGCAGTGACTAGTGGGGTACCGCAAGGATCGGTCCTTGGACCCCAGCTATTCACAATATATATTAATGATCTAGACAAGGGAACTAGATGTAATATCTCCAAATTTGCAGATGACACAAAGCTGGGTGGACGTGTGTGCTGTGAGGAGGATGCCAAAAAATTATAGGATGATTTGGACAGGTTGGGTGATTGGGCAGAAGCATGGCAGATGCAATATAACGTGGATAAATGTGAGGTTATCCACTTTGGTGTCAAAAACAGGAAGGCAGATTATTACCTGAACAGCAATAGATTGGGAAAAGGGGAAGTGCAACGAGACCTGGGTGTCCTTGTGCACCAGTCGCTGAAGGTAAGCATGCAGGTGCAGCAGGCGGTTAAGAAGGCAAATGGTATGTTGGCCTTCATAGCGAGAGGGTTTGAGTACAGGAACAAGGATGTCTTGCTACAGTTGTACAGGGCTTTGGTGAGACCACATCTTGAGTATTGTGTGCAGTTTTGGTCGCCTTATCTGAGGAAGGATATTCTTGCCATGGAAGGAGTTCAGCGAAGATTCACCAGGCTGATACTTGGGATGGCAGGAATGACGTATGAGGAGAGATTGGGTCAATTGGGCTTGTACTCGCTGGAGTTTAGAAGAATGAGAGGGGATCTCATTGAAACTTATAAAATTCTGGCAGGACTGGACAGACTAGATGCAGGGAGGATGTTCCCGATGGTCGGGGAAACCAGAACCAGGGGTCACAGCCTAAGGATAAGGGGTAGGCCTTTTAGGACAGAAATGAGGAGGAATTTCTTCACCCAGGGAGTGGTGAACCTGTGGAATTATCTACCACAGAAGGCAGTAGAGGCCAATTAATTAAATATATTCAAGAAGGAGTTGGATATATTTCTTAAGGCTAAAGGGATCAAGGGGTATGGGGAGAAGGCAGGGACAGGGTACTGAATTTGGATGATCAGCCATGATCGCATTGAATGGCGGAGCAGGCTCGAGGGGCCGAATGGCCTACTCCTGCTCCTATCTTCTATATTTCTATGTTTCAATGTTTCTATGTTGCATTTAAAGTTGTGTACTTTTAAAGGGCGAACTGATGAAAGAACTTGCATTTATATAGCGCCTATTACGACCTCAGGACGTCCGAAATTGCTTTATAGCCCATGAAGTACTGTTTTGAAGTGTAGTCCCTGTTGTAATGTAGGAAACGCGGCAAGATCCCACAAACAGCTGTGCGATAATGACCAGATAATCTGTTTTTAGTGATGTTGATTGAGGGATAAATATTGGCCCAGTACACTGGGGATAACTCCCCCTGCTCTTCTTCGAAATAGTGCCACAGGGATCTTTTACATCCACCTGAGAGAGTAATGTGGCCTCAGTTTAACGTCTCACCTGACAGTGCAGCACTCCCTCAGTACTGCGCTGGAGTGTCAGCATTGATTTTATGCTCAAGTCTCCGGATTGGGATTTGGGCCCGCGATCTTCTGAAGCAGAGGCAAGAGGAGCTATCCACTGAGCCACAGCTGACAACAAAGTGTCCAGGTTTGGTGATGGTGAACTCAGGGGATGGATTGCAAAGGACAGGCGGAGTGAATATGGTGAGACGTGGTCATCGCCACATCTTGAGGGGCGAGGAGTGAGGCAAATTTCAGTTAAGGCCAGAACATCAAGAGAATCAACTGTCACGAGGTCTTGGATAACATTAATAGGGGGCCAGGGAGAGTCTCTTGGACACTAGGAAGTGGCCCTAGAAATAGTTGATGCTTTGCTGATCATCTTCCAGCATTCGATGGAATCTGGAACAGTACCCATGGACTGGAGGGTAGCTAATGTTCCCCCACTATTCAAAAAAGGTGGTAGAGAGAAAACGGGGAATTACAGACCGGTAAGCCTGACATCGGTAGTGGGGAAAATGCTAGAGTCCATTATAAAAGATGTAATAGCAGAGCACTTGGAAAACAGTGACAGGATCGGACAAAGTCAACATGGATTTACAAAAGGTAAATCGTGCTTGACTAATCTACTGGAATTTTTTGAGGATGTAACTGGTAGACTAGATAAGGGAGAACCAGTGGATGTGGTGCATTTGGACTTTCAGAAGGTTTTCGATAAGGTCCTGCATAAGAGATTAGCGTGCAAAGTTAAAGCACATGGGATTGGGGGTAAGGTACCGTCTTGGATAGCGAACTGGTTGGTAGACAGGAAGCAAAGAGTTGGAATAAACGGGTCTTTTTCCGAGTGGCAGGCAGTGACTAGTGGGGTACCGCAGGGATCGGTGCTAGTACCCCAGCTATTCACAATATAAATGATCTAGACGAGGGAACTAGGTGTAATATCTCCAAGTTTGCAGACGACACAAAGCTGGGTGGGCGTGTGTGCTGTGAGGAGGATGCAGAGAAACTCCAGGATGATTTGGACAGGTTGGGTGATTGGGCAGATGCATGGCAAATGCAGTATAATGTGGATAAATGCGAGGTTATCCACTTTGGTGGCAAAAACAGGAAGACAGATTATTACCTGAACAGCAATAGATTGGGAAAAGGGGAAGTGCAACGAGATCTGGGTGTCCTTGTGCACCAGTCGCTGAAGGTAAGCATGCAGGTGCAGCAGGCGGTTAAGAAGGCAAATGGCATGTTGGCCTTCATAGCGAGAGGGTTCAAGTACAGGAACAAGGATGTCTTACTGCAGTTGTACAGGGCCTTGGTGAGACCACATCTTGAGTATTGTGTGCAGTTTTGGTCGCCTTATCTGAGGAAGGATGTTCTTGCCATGGAAGGAGTTCAGCGAAGATTCACCAGGCTGATACCTGGGATGGCAGGAATGACGTATGAGGAGAGATTGTGTCGATTGGGCTTATACTCACTGGAGTTTAGAAGAATGAGAGGGGATCTCATTGAAACTTATAAAATTCTGACAGGACTGGACAGACTAGATGCAGGAAGGATGTTCCCGATGGTCGGGGAGTCCAGAACCAGGGGTCACAGTCTAAGGATAAGGGGTAGGCCATTTAGGACAGAAATGAGGAGGAATTTCTTCACCCAGAGAGTGGTGAACCTATGGAATTCTCTACCACAGAAGGCAGTAGAGGCCAATTCATTAAATATATGTAGCCAAGTGGGAAAATGCAGTGAATATTTAAGTCCACTAGATGGCGCGGTTCATTTTCCCCTTTAGAATTTGAGAAAAGGGTTATGGGTAAGGCCATGTGATGCCAAAGGAACCTCCCCTTTCTTCACAGCCTCCATTTTCTAGATCCAGCGTGGGGGGTGTGCTCAGGAGAGTTGGGGTGAATATGACTTTTTAAATGAACTTAGTCTGCGTAAAGTACAACTAAAACAGCATTTAGTGCAGCCAGACATAGTTTTAAAGTGATATTGTTTCCCAAATCACTCGATATCACGGGGATGCTTGTAGATTGTCCCACCATGTGCTGGTGTTAACCTTTGTTAAAATTGTTGTTGAGCCCTTGGGGCTACGTTTCGAACGAGTTTAATACTTTCTGTTTGCTTGTAAGAGGTGACAAGTGATAACGGGACATACGAATGTATGGTATGATATGTTTTGTTTTGTATAATGATTGTTAGTTAATTAACTGCCTTCACCTGTGGTTTGCCTCATGTTCTGTTTTGCAGCAAGCCACTGCCGTATTTTGTCGACTGTGTTTTATGTATTTACAATTTCATCCTAAACCTAGACCCAAGTTATTAATACAGAATAAAAACCCCCAAAAACGAAAGTTCGTGTCCTGTGCTGCTCCATTTCGCCAGGCTACACATTTTGGTACCAGGAGTGGGGTCTGTTAGCTTGGAGTTTCTCAGGTTTGGGAAAGTTACATAAAATACGGCAGTGGGGGAAGAGCGGTGTGGTGCCAAGTGGACCTGGAGACGGACGGAGAGTGCTGCCTGGGGTTGCTAAGGAGGACCAGACCAGACAGACGGGATCCAGAGGGCGCCAGGACCAATCTGGGAGAGGACCCATCAAGGCACCGAGGAGGGACACCATTGGAGAAGAATCGTCGCAGCGGCCATCCCATTCAGTGACTGTCAGGGACTTGTGAACTGAGTCAAAATGTTAGACCCTCCTGAGGAGGCGGGTGGAGCTCACAATTCGGATGGTGAGGACAATACCTCTAGTGTGGGTGAGGGCAACCAGATAGATGAACTCAAGGCACAGATTTCAGAGTTGAAAAAAAACCATGACCAAGCAATGGCAATTATTGCCACTCTAGGTAATGGGGCAACCAAGTCATATGTGTATGTACCCAGAGAGCGTCAGATCCAACCATTCAGTGGTGAGGTATCCAAAGATAGTCGTTCAGTTGATGAGTTCATTGAAGAGGTTGAAAGTGTACTACGAGCTAGAGATCAGACTCCTGCAGAGCAGGTAGATTTCATTCGATCTTTGTTGAGGGGGGCAGCCCTACAGGAAATTAGGTTACGGTTGGGTGGAGAGTCTAAGCAGCCCAGTGACCTGTTCAGTTACCTAAGGGGGGCTTTCACCGAAAAACGCAGTGAGTCCCAGCTGTTAGAAACTTTCTATGGACGCAAGCAAGAAGAGGGTGAAGGTTTCCAAGAATACTCACATGCACTCTCTCAGATTATTAGAACTTTGGTAAAGCAATCACCTGATGCTGTGCCGGACACAAAACGGGTTGTCAGAAACAGATTTGTTGATGGTGTTAGAGATCCCTCACTCCGGAGAGAGTTGCGCAAGTTTGTACGAGACAACCCCCAGTCTACCCTGTTCGATGTACGTGAGGAAGCTGTCTTATGGTCCTTAGAAGACCAGCCCTGTAGCACTAAAGTTGCAAAGAGCAAGAATGTAGTGTGTGACAGTACGGGGAGGGATCTTCAGTGTTCTGCCATTGGGGTACCAGGCAGCCAGGCTGTCACTTTACAGGATGTTCTTAAAGTGGTGGCGGAACAGGGTAAAGCTATCGGGGAACTAACAGAGGCAGTACGGGGTCTTGCTCTACAGAAGGAAAACACGGGTAATGACAAGGTTGGGAAACCTAGAGCCAAGCCAAAGTTCACTGATGAAGGTCAGCCTATTTGCTTTAAGTGTAACGGGGCGGGGCACATTGCCAAACAGTGTCCTCAGAAGCACGAGGTAGCAAACACATCCACCACTGCTGGCTGGGGTGCAGGAAAACTAACTCCCTCGATTGCCATGAGCCGGGCAATGCGAGGAAAACCTGCAGGCTCTCAGAACAGTACTGGTATTCGTGACAGATTTCTTGACCGTGCAGTAGGTAAATGTCCAGTAGTAGATCTCAAGATTGGGGGGGTTACTGCTAACTGTTTACTGGATACCGGGAGCCAAGTCAGCACTATTACTGAAGTTTTTTTCAGAGAGCACTTACTTGGGAGGGATGAGGATATGCTGCCTACAACCGGGTGGCTTAAGATCACTGCCGCCAACGGGTTGGACATTCCCTACTTGGGCTACCTTGAGTTAGACGTTGAAACTATGGGCATAACCTTACCCGAATGTGGTTTCCTGGTAGTCAAAGAGCATCAGCAGTCACAGCCTGCAGCACCAGGTCTTATTGGTATGAACATCATCAGCCGATGCAGAGAACTAGTTCATGCTGAGTTTGACACTACTCTAGGGGGAAAGTTGGATTCAGATTGGAGGGAAGCATTTCAGCAAGTACAACAGTGTAACATCACTCCAAAGTCATCTTCTGTCCGTGTAGCTGGTAGGGGTGCTGTACATGTGCCTGCGTCTTCCATAGCTACAGTCTATGTAAAGGGACTTAAAACTCAGTCAGGTGGCAGCACTAAAATGCTGCTGGAGCCAGGTAACACACCATTGCCAGGTGGCCTGGTAGTTGTCCCCACTCTAGTTGAATCAAAGGGACATTTAGTTCCAGTGCAGGTGGTAAATTTCTCTGAGGAGGATGTGTGGTTAAGCCCCAGGACCAGGCTTGGTATTCCGACTCAGGCAGAGTGTGTAGACAAGGACTCCTGTGAGGTGCGATTTCAACGCATCTCCGCTGACACAGAGGAAGTAACTGTTGGCAGAAAAGAAGGACAGATGACAGACCAAGACATTCAGTTGCTTTTGGACAAACTACACATAGGTGGCACACAGGGCCAACAAGCAGAGTTAGGTGCACTTTTAGCCAGGTATTCGGAAGTATTTGCTTTTAAGGATGAGGACCTAGGCTACACTGATAAAGTTGAGCATGAGATTAACTTGGTAGATGACGCACCAGTTACAGAGCCATACCGTCGTATCCCACCTACACTGTACAAAGAGGTGAGGGACCACATCACTAAGCTTTTAAGAAAGCGTGTCATCCAGGAGAGCAATAGTTCATACGCTTCACCCATAGTGGTAGTTCGTAAGACTGATGGAGACATACGACTATGTGTTGACTTTAGGAAACTAAACTCAAAAACCAGACGTGACGCATTTCCTTTGCCCCGCATTGACGAGAGTTTTGATGCCCTTCATGGTGCAAAGTTCTTCTCGACCATTGATCTTGCAAGTGGGTACCACCAGGTTGCTGTCCGTGAAAGTGACAGGCCTAAGACTGCTTTTACAACTCCTTTTGGCCTTTTTGAGTACCTCAGAATGCCTTTTGGTGTCTGTAATGGACCTGCGACTTTTCAACGACTTATGCAAGCGACTATGAGCGACTTAGTGTTCCACATCCTATTAGTGTATTTAGATGACATCCTTGTGTTCTCTCAGACCTTCCCGGACCATTTAGAGAGGCTTGAGACAGCTCTAAGACGACTGAAAGAGACAGGGTTGAAAGTAAAGCTTGAAAAGTGTCACTTCCTGCAGCAGGAAGTCAGGTTCCTTGGGCATCAAATTTCAGGGGAGGGTATAGGGACAGATCCAGAGAAAATTGCCGCCGTAAAGAAGTGGCCGGTCCCCAGTACAGTCAAAGATCTGAGGTCATTTCTTGGTTTCTGTAGTTATTACAGGAGGTTCGTTGAGGATTTTTCTAAACGAGCTGGCCCTCTCCATGACGTAGTCAATGCATGCCTTAGGGAAGACAGCCCAGCAAAAGCAAAACGGTTGTTTGAAGGTTCATGGACAGCTGCGTGCCAAGCTGCTTTCGAACAGCTGAAAGAAAAGCTGATCAGTGCTCCAGTGTTAGGTTACGCAGATTTCACTCAGCCTTTTATTGTAGAGACGGATGCCAGTAACCTAGGATTAGGTGCCATCCTCCACCAGCAGCAGGGAGATAGGAAGAGAGTGATAGCATATGCCAGTAGGATGCTCCGTAATGCTGAAAGAAATGACAGAAACTACAGCAGTATGAAACTAGAGCTCCTCGCCCTCAAATGGGCTGTTTCAGAGAAATTTCGAGGTTACCTTCTAGGTTCCAAGTTCACTGTCATAACAGATAACAACCCCCTGTGTCACCTTTCTACAGCTAAGTTAGGTGCTGTTGAGCAAAGATGGGTGGCTCAGTTAGCTGTTTTTGACTTTGACGTCAAGTACCGCCCAGGCCGCTGTAATGCAGCAGCAGATGCCCTCTCTAGGCAGCCGTTAGCAGGGGAGCCCGAGTCAGACAGTGGGGATGCGGACTATGATGGTTGTGTGGCCATATGTAATGTCACTCACAAGGGAACAGCTCTAGGACCAGACTTAGGGACAGCAGGAGTCAAGTGCTGTAAAGTCAGACAGATCCGTGTTTCGGACGCAGAAGAAAGTACTGAGCGTAGTGAGTTGCAGGGTAACACACCAACACTTCCCGGTTACTCTAAAGAGGAACTACGTAAGTTTCAGGACACAGACCCCACCCTCAGCGTGTTTAGGAAGTTTTGGGGTGAGCAGCGGAGGCCAACTTACAAGGAGAGGTCGCAGTTATCCAAGCTAGTATTATCCACGTTAAAGCAGTGGCCCCGTATTTGTGAGCAAGATGGTTTGTTGTACCGTGTAATCGAGGATGTCCATGTTGGTGAGTGTCACCAGCTACTACTGCCCTCTTGTTTGAAAGAAGTCGTGCTTGAAGGTGTGCATGATCGTATGGGCCATCAGGGAATAGAGCGCACACAGAACCTTTTGAGACAGAGATGTTTTTGGGTTGGGATGTATGGGGATGTGGAACAGTGGGTCAAGAAATGCGAGAGGTGTGTTTTGACAAAAATGCCCCACCCCAAGATACATGCCCCTATGAAATCATTTCTAGCCTCCCGGCCCCTTGTAGTAGTTGCTGTAGATTTCACCATGCTGGAACCGGCCTCCGATGGTCGTGAGAATGTGTTAGTGGTGACCGATGTTTTCACTAAATTCACACAAGCCTTCCCTACTCGGGACCAAAAGGCTGATACCACGGCAAAAGTCCTTCTCAAAGAGTGGTTCATGAAGTATGGGGTCCCAGAAAGATTGCATTCAGACAGAGGTCGAAATTTTGAGAGTGAAATCATTGCCGAGCTGTGTAAGCTTTATGGTGTAAAGAAAACCCGCACTACCCCACACCACCCAGAAGGAAATGCTCAATGTGAGAGATTCAACAGATCTTTACATGATCTTTTGCGTACACTGCCTCCAGAAAAGAAGCGCCGCTGGCCTGAGCACTTATCTGAGTTGGTGTATGCCTACAATGTAACACCCCATGCTACGACTGGCTACTCACCGTACTATCTGCTTTTCGGGGTTCATCCACACCTTCCTGTAGATGCTTTATTAGGTCAGGAGCAAGTGTTAGACAAGAAACATGAGTGGTTGGTTGTCCACCAAGAGCGTTTGAAGGAGGCACATGCAAGGGCAAGAGAGTACACTGAAAAGAAATCAGCTCAAAGAATTGAACTTAACAAAGACAAAGTGTACTGTCCAACCATTGAGGTGGGTCAGTTGGTATACTTACGACACAGGCCTTTGGGTAGGAACAAAATTCAGGATGCGTGGGGTCCTACTGTGTACAGAGTGGTGGAGGTACAGGGTACTACACATGCAGTTGAGCCTGTAGAGGGCGGTCCTTTAAAAAGGATCCATAGAGTTAATCTTAGGCCATGTGTTACCCCTGTCCCTGAGCCTAGGCGGACGAGAACCAAGTCCCCTGTCACCGTACCCCCTGTCACTCTTTTGACAGAATCGTTGCCAGAGCCCTCTGATACTGAGTTTGTTGTGGTAGAGGAAGTCACCTATCCAGAGTTAACTCAGGAGGAAAAAGTAAACAATGATCCTGTTGGTAACGCCCAAGATGTACAGGAATCAGAGGCTGTTTCTGAGCCAGAGCATTCAGACCCTTCTGAGTGTGGGACTGAGGTTGATGTACCCATTCCGGCTCCTCGCAGAACTAAAAGAGCCAATGCTGGGGTAAACCCTAACCCATACCATTTGCCTCAGTCAGCCTGTAATGCAGTCTCACTCAGTCCTGAGGTGTTCTCTCATGTTTTATCGAGTCTGGGTACTGCATTTTTTCGAGAAGCTTTAAAAGAAGTGAAAAACGGGTGCTAAGTCACCGAGGACGTTGACTTTAAAGCAGGGGAGAATGTAGCCAAGTGGGAAAATGCAGTGAATATTTAAGTCCACTAGATGGCGCGGTTCATTTTCCCCTTTAGAATTTGAGAAAAGGGTTATGGGTAAGGCCATGTGATGCCAAAGGAACCTCCCCTTTCTTCACAGCCTCCATTTTCTAGATCCAGCGTGGGGGGTGTGCTCAGGAGAGTTGGGGTGAATATGACTTTTTAAATGAACTTAGTCTGCGTAAAGTACAACTAAAACAGCATTTAGTGCAGCCAGACATAGTTTTAAAGTGATATTGTTTCCCAAATCACTCGATATCACGGGGATGCTTGTAGATTGTCCCACCATGTGCTGGTGTTAACCTTTGTTAAAATTGTTGTTGAGCCCTTGGGGCTACGTTTCGAACGAGTTTAATACTTTCTGTTTGCTTGTAAGAGGTGACAAGTGATAACGGGACATACGAATGTATGGTATGATATGTTTTGTTTTGTATAATGATTGTTAGTTAATTAACTGCCTTCACCTGTGGTTTGCCTCATGTTCTGTTTTGCAGCAAGCCACTGCCGTATTTTGTCGACTGTGTTTTATGTATTTACAATTTCATCCTAAACCTAGACCCAAGTTATTAATACAGAATAAAAACCCCCAAAAACGAAAGTTCGTGTCCTGTGCTGCTCCATTTCGCCAGGCTACATATATTCAAGAAGGAGTTGGATATATTTCTTAAGGCTAAAGGGATCAAGGGATATGGGGAGAAAGCAGGGACAGGGTGATATACCTATCAATTCAGTCCATGAAAAGCGATGAGTTAAGGTAGTAACTATAGGTTTTTATTGGCTAAATAACAGAGCCCACCCTCGTGGGTGATCGGTTCCAACAAGGAAGAATACTAGCCAAGCGGTCACCTTTATACCTGGGCAAGCAGGCGGAGCCATGGGCGGAGTCAGCTGAGGTATGCCTAGGTATAACAGCGTGCGTGGCAAGAGGTAACCTTGTGTTGT
Source organism: Somniosus microcephalus (assembly GCF_052327205.1). Lineage (NCBI taxonomy): Eukaryota > Metazoa > Chordata > Chondrichthyes > Squaliformes > Somniosidae > Somniosus > Somniosus microcephalus. Next base: position 372,128,246 of record NC_140988.1, on the reverse strand, counting down.
GATAACAACAGTGTAAACAGTGATAACAACAGTGTAACAATAGTGAACGGTTGTGAACGGTAACAGTGGTTTACCACACAGGGTACTGAGTTTGGATGATCAGCCATGATCTCATTGAATGGCGGAGCAGGCTCGAGGGGCCAAATGGCCTGCTCCTGCTCCTATCTTCTATGTTTCTATGTTTCAATCACCTAAGAGGAGGTCGGTGAAGAATTTTCCAGTTTTTTCTCCACTATTTTACTTGGGTATTTAATCTTTTTTTTGCATCTCTTAGGAGGTGACATGAGTTTGGGGTGGGGTGGAGCGTGTCTGTATCGTGATGCACAAGATATCGGAATTGTGTGGGACAGGATAGATGGACCAGAAGGTCTTTTTACCTGTCCACCATTGTTCGTATGGATGGTTCTGGCCTTGTTCGTGAAGGAGCCAACATTCTAAGCACGATACAGAGCGGAATGGCCTTTGATAATCTGCTGGGGTTGGGTGGAGGAGGTGAGAAGCATGGGAGAAGGTGAGCAGGATGGGAGAAGGTGAGCAGGATGGGAGAAGGTGAGCAGGATGGGAGAAGGTGAGCAGGATGGGAGAAGGTGAGCAGGATGGGAGAAGGTGAGAAGCATGGGAGAAGGTGAGCAGGATGGGAGAAGGTGAGCAGGATGGGAGAAGGTGAGCAGGATGGGAGAAGGTGAGCAGGTTGGGAGAAGGTGAGCAGGATGGGAGAAGGTGAGCAGGATGGGAGAAGGTGAGCAGGATGGGAGAAGGTGAGCAGGATGGGAGAAGGTGAGCAGGATGGGAGAAGGTGAGCAGGATGGGAGAAGGTGAGCAGGATGGGAGAAGGTGAGAAGGATGGGAGAAGGTGAGCAGGATGGGAGAAGGTGAGCAGGATGGGAGAAGGTGAGCAGGATGGGAGAAGGTGAGCAGGTTGGGAGAAGATGAGCAGGATGGGAGAAGGTGAGCAGGATGGGAGAAGGTGAGCAGGATGGGAGAAGGTGAGCAGGATGGGAGAAGGTGAGCAGGGTGGGAGAAGGTGAGCAGGATGGGAGAAGGTGAGCAGGATGGGAGAAGGTGAGCAGGATGGGAGAAGGTGAGCAGGATGGGAGAAGGTGAGCAGGATGGGAGAAGGTGAGCAGGATGGGAGAAGGTGAGCAGGATGGGAGAAGGTGAGAAGGATGGGAGAAGGTGAGCAGGATGGGAGAAGGTGAGCAGGATGGGAGAAGGTGAGCAGGATGGGAGAAGGTGAGCAGGATGGGAGAAGGTGAGCAGGATGGGAGAAGGTGAGAAGGATGGGAGAAGGTGAGAAGGATGGGCAGAGGTTAAAGGGGCTAAGGCCTGAGCAATGAGCTGGGTGAGATGGTTACTGGCCAGATAGGGTGAGACGGTTGGTGTCGCGATGAAGAGGTCTTGGGCTTGTTCGAGAGCAACTTGAGCCTGAGACAACAGCAAGAAGAAAAGTGTCAAGCGGAGGGAGGGAGGCATTGTGTGGAGGTGGTGAAAGGGGAAATGCTCGATGAGATGAAGAGAGAGAGAGAGTAGAGTAGCCCTCGAGATAGCCCAATAGAAAAAGCGGAATTAATTGGTTTGGACCCAGAGCAGAACAACAACTTAGCATTAATAGAACGCCTTTAAAGTAGAAATCATCTCAAGACGCTTCACAGAAGTGTAATCAAGCAAACATTGGTGCCAAGTCGAAGATGAAGATCTTGGGAGTGGTGACCAAAAGCTTAGTGAAAGAGATGGGTTTTGAGGAGGGTCTTAAAGGAGGAGAGGAAGGTGGAGAGGTTTAGGGAGGAAATTCTAGACCATGGGGCCCAGACGGCTGAAAGCACAGCTCCAATGGTGGGGCGAATTAGTGGGCAGTGCACAAGAGGACAGAATTGGAGGAATGCAAAGTTATCTAAGGTTGTAGGGCTGGAAGAGTTTACAGAGATAGGAAGGGGCAGGGCCCTGGAGGGATTGAATCACAAGATTGCAATTTTTAAATGGAGGCGTTGGGGGACCAGGAGCCAATGTAGGTCAGCGAGCACAAGGGGGCGATAGTTGAACGGGACTTGGCGCAGGACAGGATATGTGTTGTGTATGTACCTTTAAGGGAATAACTGGTCTCAGGCTGCAGTACCAGCAGTGACCACCCCTGTATAAAAGGCACTAACAGCCTTCTGTAGTTTCAGTTCCCCGATTGTCTCCATTCAGTAAAGACTTGTTATGATCAACTCCTGCTGTCCGTGTCTCAATTATACACGGACATAATATTGGCGACGAGCAGATACGAACTTACCTACAGTCTGCACCACCTCCTGGGATCCGTTCCTGAAGCGAAGTGAGCAGAGGTCGAGGCCAGAAGGAAGAAAGAAGCAGTAGAAACGGGCGTCGACCGTGGGCATCCGCCCCTGAGTCAGCGGAGTTGAAGATTGCAGGAGAGGCTGTCGAGAGCGGGGCTTGGTTCCTGTCGACGGTGCTTCAGCTAATCGGGCTGGTGGCAGGTAGTACACCGATCCTTCCTGGGCTGCGGCGGTCTAGAACTCGAGCGGGTGGCTTGCAACGGGGCCGAGCAGCGTTGTCGGGAAGAGGAGAGAGAGAGAGGGTGGAGCACACAGGGTGCGGCCGGTGCTACGAAGCCGGGCTGCGTACAGACCCGAGAAGAGGGAGGCAAGAGTCCCACAGGGTTGTTCCACGACGGGAAAATAATAAAATAACAAAGGAAATATATATAAAACACGCAGAAAGCCGCGAGGAGCTGCAGGTTGCAACGGAAACCGCGGAAAGCAGCGCTAGCAACAGCGGGGAAGAAGGCAAAGCGCGGGAGGCGCCATTTTAGATTTCCAAGATGCCGAAGACTGGCTGTATCACTGCCTTTGATAATACAATAGAGGACTGGACCACGTATGTGGAAAGAGTCGAGGTATATTGCGAGGCAAACGAAATAGCCGATGAGAAAAAGGCATCGGTACTGCTAAACTTAATGGGCACAAGAACGTACGGCCTATTGCGGGACCTGATTGCTCCAGCCAAACCGAAGGCGAAGAGTTTTAACGAAATTGTTGCTATCCTACAGGAACAGCTAAACCCTGCACCGCTGCTGATAGCCGAAAGATTTAAATTCCACAGGAGAGCTCAGCATAAAGATGAGAGCAATGCTGAGTACCTTACGGAACTACGCAAGCTATCAAAGCACTGCCAGTTCAGAGCAGGACTGGCCGATACCCTACGGGACAAATTTGTCTGTGGACTCCTGAGTGAAGGAACCCAGAAGAGGTTACTCTCAGAGAAAGAGCTGACGCTAGATAAGGCTTTCAGCGTGGCAGTATCGTACGAAGCTGCAGCCAGGGGAGCTGCGGAAATACAACAAAAGCCACAGGAATACGGCACCCACGAAATGACACGGGGATTTGCAAAATGTTATCGCTGCGGCAGAACTAACCATGACCAGAAGGACTGCTGGTCCAAGGACAAAATATGCAGGCAATGCAGAAAGATGGGACACATTGCACGAGTTTGCAGGTCTGGGAAGAAGACCAACGACAACAAAAAGGCTACTAAGGAACCGTAAAGGAAAGTACAAAAGATGACGGACAGTAGTTCCGAAGACCAGATGAGCGATAGTGAATCCGGGAACAAGAGACTAAGCTGTCTCAAACTTCACAACGTAATCGCAAAAGAGGATCACCGAACCATTTGGGTCACCTTCACGATAGCAGGGTCCCAAGTCAAAATGGAATTGGATACAAGATCAGCTCTAACCGTCATGAATCGACAAGACTACGAGCGGCTATTCTCACACATACCCTTGAGAGAGACATCCATTGTCTTGAGGACGTATACGGGGCAAAAAGTATACCCCAGAGGAAAAATAAGGGTGCCTGTCGAATACAATGGCAAGAAAATGCGGAAATTGTATCTCTACATTCTGCAAGATGGTGGACCACCGTTATTGGGACGTGAATGGATCAGAAAGATAAGTTTAGACTGGCACTCCATTCAGGCACTGACGGTGGCTGGTAAAAAGGATGACGACGTCACTCCTGGTCGATTGTCAACAATCTTAGCTGACGCCAAAGAGGTATTTCAACAGGAACTGGGCACTCTTAAAGGCGTAACCGCCTCGATAAAAATAGAGGAGAATACAATTCCCAAGTTTTTCAAAGCAAGACCGGTACCATATGCAATTCGCCCAGCCGTCGAGGCAGAGCTGGAGAATCTGGAGAATGCAGGCGTGTTATCTAAGGTAGACTGGAGCGAGTGGGCGACACCCATCGTTCCTGTCATGAAGAAAACGTTAAACAATAAGTCTGAGGAGCCAAGGAAGGTTCGCATCTGTGCGGATTTCAAGGTGACGGTGAACCCAGTCCTTCACACAGTACAATATCCTCTTCCAAGGATAGAAGACATCTTCGCCTCACTATCTGGAGGGAAGCGTTTTACAAAAATTGACCTAGCACAAGCATATTTGCAGATGGAGGTTGAAGAATCCTCTCGGAAGTATCTCACGATAAACACTCACAAAGGTCTTGACCGGTATAATTGACTGGTATTCGGAGTAGCATCAGCTCCGGCGATATGGCAAAGAGCGATGCAACAAGTCCTGCAAGGGATTCCGGGGACTCAGTGTTACTTGGACGACATCCTAGTGACAGGTGAAGATGACAGTGAACACCTTAACAACCTAGAACAGGTGCTCACTCGACTACGGGAACATGGGCTACGAGCCAACCGCCCCAAGTGCGAGTTTTTTAAGAAACAGATATTGTATTGTGGCCACGTGATTGATGAAGAAGGGTTACATAAGTCCCCGGACAAAATTGAAGCGGTTGTTAAGGCCCCAGCACCTGAAAATGTGTCGCAACTGAGGTCATTCCTCGGATTGGTGAATTACTACCATAAGTTTTTACCGAATTTGTCCACAATTCTGCACCCACTGAACGCCCTACTATGAACGGGAGTGGCATGGAAATGGAGCAATGACTGTAAGCGGGCCTTTCAGAAGAGTAAGGACTTAATCACTTCAGGGGAAGTATTGGCTCACTACAACCCATCACTGCCGATAAGACTGGCGTGTGATGCGTCTCCCTACGGCATTGGGGCGGTACTGTCACATAAATTCCTTGATGGGTTAGAGAGGCCGATAGCTTTTGCGTCACATTCGTTAACTTCAGCCGAGCGTAACTACGCCCAGATTGACAGAGAGGCCCTCAGCCTAGTGTGGGGGGTGAAGTCGTTCAATCACTACCTGCACGGTCAAAAATTTACCCTACTAACTGATCATCAAACTCTTGTCTCCATTTTCAACCCTCAGAAGGGTGTACCGATAATGACAGCACAGTGGCTACAGAGGTGATCCCTTTTCCTAGGGGCACACCAATATGACATTGAGTACAAAGCAACTAAACAGCATGGGAATGCTGATGGATTGTCGCGCCTACCGTTGCCGACGGTGGAAGAAGAACTTGCAGTGGATCCAATGGAGATGTTCCACTCGACCATAGTCGAATGTCTCCCTGTGACGAATGCAAGCATAGAAAAGGAAACACGGAAAGACCCGACACTATCCCGGGTCTATGATTTAATGGTGACGGGATGGCCAGCACATGGCGAACCACTGCTGCCAGCATTTTCGCCGAGAAGAGAACAGCTGTCAGTGTGCAGAGGAACCTTGATGTGTGGATCCAGAGTAGTAATTCCACCTAAGTTGACGGATAGAGTGCTCAATGAGCTTCATGAGGGTCATCTGGGTGGGGTAAAAATGAAGAACTTAGCCAGAGCGTTTGTGTGGTGGCCGGGAATCGATAGAGAAATCGAAGAGATGACCAAGAGCTGTACAGGATGGCAGAAGGTCCAAAACGCCCCACCACAAGCTCCTCTACATCCATGGGAGTGGCCCTCATCTCCATGGCAAAGGGTGCACATTGATTTTGCTGGTCCCTTTATGGACTCGATGTTTTTAATTGCGGTGGATGCCCATTCAAAGTGGCCAGAGGTAATAAAAATGTCCTCAACCACCACAGAAAAAACCATCACAGTCTTACGAACCATATTCGCCAGAAATGGGCTGCCTGAACAGATTTGCTCTGACAATGGACCACAGTTTGTGTCTGAAGAGTTCCGGAGGTTCTTAAAGAACAATGGTGTTAAGCATTACACATCTGCCCCATATCATCCAGCCACTAATGGATTGGCCGAGAGGTTTGTTCAAACATTCAAGAAGGCTATCAAGGCAATGTGTAATGAAGATATACCCCTACAACACAAGGTGGATAACTTCTTGTTTGCCTACCGGAATGCGACACATGCGGTTACCAACCAAACTCCAGCCATGATGTTCTTCAATCGAAGACTACGATGCCGCTTGGATTTGGTTAAGCCAAACGTCCGAAGAGATGTGGAGAACAGGCAGTTTCAGAATATGAATGAAAGGCCGACCAGGAGTTTTAAGATAGGCCAACCAGTTTTGGCCCGGGACTACCGCACAGAGAAATGGCAGCCAGGAACGATCTGTACGCGGCAAGGACCTCTAATGTATACCGTGGACGTTGGAGAGAGTATTGTAAGACGCCATGCTGACCAGATTCTAGAGTCACTGGAAAATGTCAACTCCACACCACGATCTGATACACCTGGCGATGAAACCGAAGTACCAATTGCATCAACCGCAGAATCGGTGATATTGGAAGCAGATGAATCAAACAACGACATTGATCCCGATTCAACCTCACCAGAAGAACCTAATACCCCAAAGAGGCGTTACCCAGACAGAATCAGGAAGCCTCCTCAAAGACTGAACTTATAATTGCTTAACCTCAACCAATGTATCTAGCAACCGTAATTGTAATTGTAATTAGTTATTATTTAGTTGTTAAATGAATGTTATGTACTGTTTATCTAAAAGGGGAGGAATTGTTGTGTATGCACCGTTAAGGGAATAACTGGTCTCAGGCTGCAGTACCAGCAGTGACCACCCCTGTATAAAAGGCACCAACAGCCTTCTGTAGTTTCAGTTTCCCGTTTGTCTCCATTCAGTAAAGACTTGTTATGATCAACTCCTGCTGTCCGTGTCTCAATTATACACGGACATAATACTATGGGCAGCAGCCAACATGCAGGGTGGGGAGAGAGGATGGGGAGAGAGAGCCAGTGTAAGCTGGGAAGGAGGATGGGGAGAGAGCCAGTGTAAGCTGGGGAGGGGGATGGGGAGAGAGCCAGTGTAAGCTGGGGAGGAGGATGGGGAGAGAGTGCCAGTGTAAGCTGGGGAGGGGGATGGGGAGAGAGCCAGTGTAAGCTGGGGAGGAGGATGGGGAGAGAGAGCCAGTGTAAGCTGGGGAGGAGGATGGGGAGAGAGCCAGTGTAAGCTGGGGAGGGGGATGGGGAGAGAGCCAGTGTAAGCTGGGGAGGAGGATGGGGAGAGAGAGCCAGTGTAAGCTGTGGAGGAGGATGGGGAGAGAGCCGGTGTAAGCTGGGGAGGAGGATGGGGAGAGAGCCAGTGTAAGCTGGGGAGGAGGATGGGGAGAGAGACAGTGTAAGCTGGGGAGGAGGATGGGGAGAGAGAGCAAGTTTAAGATGGGGAGGAGGATGGGGAGAGAGCCAGTGTAAGCTGGGGAGGAGGATGGGGAGAGAGAGCCAGTGTAAGCTGGGGAGGAGGATGGGGAGAGAGCCAGTGTAATCTGGGGAGGAGGATGGGGAGAGAGCCAGTGTAAGCTGGGGAGGAGGATGGGGAGAGAGAGCCAGTGTAAGCTGAGGCGGAGGATGGGGAGAGAAAGCCAGTGTAAGCTGGGGAGGAGGATGGGGAGAGAGAGCCAGTGTAAGCTGGGGAGGAGGATGGGGAGAGAGCCAGTGTAAGCTGGGGAGGAGGATGGGGAGAGAGCCAGTGTAAGCTGGGGAGGAGGATGGGGAGAGAGCCAGTGTAAGCTGGGGAGGGGGATGGGGAGAGAGAGCCAGTGTAAGCTGGGGAGGAGGATGGGGAGAGAGCCAGTGTAAGCTGGGGAGGAGGATGGGGAGAGAGAGCCAGTGTAAGCTGGGCAGGGGGATGGGGAGAGAGCCAGTCTAAGCTGGGGCGGAGGATGAGGAGAGAGAGCCAGTGTAAGCTGGGGAGGGGGATGGGGAGAGAGCCAGTGTAAGCTGGGGAGGGGGATGGGGAGAGAGCCAGTGTAAGCTGGGGAGGGGGATGGGGAGAGAGCCAGTGTAAGCTGGGGAGGAGGATGGGGAGAGAGAGCCAGTGTAAGCTGGGGAGGAGGATGGGGAGAGAGTGCCAGTGTAAGCTGGGGAGGAGGATGGGGAGAGAGAGCCAGTGTAAGCTGGGGAGGAGGATGCGGAGAGAGCCAGGGAGGAAAGGGCAGGGTTTGTGTGAATTGAGGGTAGGGTGTGTGACAGAGAGAGGGTTATAACTGAACGCCAATAACACTATAAGACTCCCAGTTAAAACACTCTCTTTTTTACATAAAATCATTGAAATTGACAGCACAGAAGGAGGCCATTCGTCCCATCGTGTCTGTGCTGGCCGACAAAGAGCGATCCAGCCTAATCCCCCTTTCCAGCTCTTGGTCCGTAGCCCTGTAGGTTACGGCACTTCAAGTGCACATCCAAGTACTTTTTAAATGTGATGGGGATTTCTGCCTCGACCACCCTTTCAGGCAGTGAGTTCCAGACCCCCACCACCCTCTGGGTGACAAAAATTCTCCTCAACTCCCCTCTAATCTTCTACCAATTACTTTAAATCTAAAAATTAGGTTATTGACCTCTCCACTAGGGGAAACAGGTCCTTCCTGTCCACTCTGTCTAGGCCCCTCAGAATTTTATACACCTCAAATAAGTCTCCCCTCAGCCTCTGTTCCAGTGAAAACAAACCCGAGCCTATCCAATCTTTCCTCTTCGCTAAAATTCCCCAGCCCAGGCAACATCCTGGTAAATCTCCTCTGCACCCCCTCTAGTGCAATCCGTCGTTACACCCCACCCTCGGTATAAGGCGCTCAGTTATAACACTCTCTGACTCACAGCCCACCCTTATTATAAGACAGCCAATAATTAGCACTCTTCCTGCTATGTTGTAACACACACTATAACTGACTCCACTGTTTGTTGGTCCCTGATTGTGATTCTTGCCTCAGCTATGTTTGGGGACACTGACTGCAGTATAAATGTTTCAGTCCAGAGAACTGAGAATTCAAGGACAATCCCAAGTGATTAAAGGGACGGTGGCAGTGTGGATACAAAATTGGCCCAGGGACCAAAAGCAGAGGGTCGCGGTGAAGGGTTCTTTTTCAGACTGGAGGGAAGTGCACAGTGGTGCCCTCCAGTGGGGTCGGTGTTTGGACCAATGTTCCCCGTCATTTCTTTTGGACTGCACGGCCCATTCAAAATTTTCAATTTAAAAGCGACTGCGCGGGACCCCTGGAGCGCTGCGCGGGACCCCGGAACGCTGCGCGGGAGTCCTGGAGCGCTGCGCGGGACTCCCGGAGCGCTGCGCGGGACCCCCTGGAGTGCTGCGCGGAACCCCCGGGGCGCTGCGCGGGACCCCCGGGGCGCTGTGCGGGACCCCCGGGGCGCTGCGCGGGACCCCTTGGAGCGCTGCGTGGGACCCCCGGGGCGCTGCCGCTTGAAGGGAACATCGGTTGGAACCACTGCTATTTCTGATACATGTTAATGACCTGAACTTGGGTATACAGGGCATAATTTCAAAGTTTGCAGATGATACAAAACTTGGAAATATAGCAAACTGTGAGGAGAATAGTAACAGACCTCAGGAGGACACAGGCAGACTGGTGAAATGGGCAGACACATGGCAGATGAAATTTAACGCAGAGAAAGTGTGAAGTGATTTATTTTGGTAGGTAGAATGAGGAGAGGCAATATGAACTAAACGGTATAATTCTAAAGGGGGTGCAGGAACAGAGACCTGGGGCTGTATGTACACAACTCTTTGAAGGTGGCAGGGCAGGTTGAGAAGGCTGTTAAAAAAGCATTGGCATCCTTGGCTTCATAAATAGAGGCGTTGGGCTGGATTTTGCCATTGGGGTCGGGCTGGGGCGTGTCAGGTGTTTTCGTGTCAGGACCCCGACTCCAATGTGAAGTGGGGAAAAAGTGCGATTTTCCCCTAATTGGGCACTTGATTTCCAGCGTGTGGGAACCCCTGGCCCAATGAGTCTTTCCATCCTGAAAGTCATCTCTGATGACATCATCAGTGCTGCTGGATTGAAGGCCTGCAAGCAGCCTTGCTTCTTCTGGAGACTGGAAACGCTTTGGACATTGTATGAAGGACTTCATTTACCGACCATGTCCACCAGCAAGCAAAAGTGTGCACCTCGCTTTGATGAGCCCTCCCTCCAAGCTCTGGTGCAGGGAGCAAGATCGAATAAGGAGGTGGTGCTCGTCCCTTCCTCAGGGAGAAAAAAGCTACCACAACAGACTAAAGCTGTGTGGGTGCAAGTGGCCCAGGAGGTCAATGCCATCTCTATGTGCCGCAGAACCTGGCTGCAGTGCAGGAAGAGGTTTCATGACCATCTCCGCACAGGAAAAGTGAGTATGACTTTCTCATCACCCTCAATCTCAACCCCATCACCTCTCCTCACCAGCACTCTGCTTTGCCAACCTCTTCCTCCACATCCCACTTGACACTGACATCCCTGCACCCTTACCCATTCCCTCTCTCTCTATGGTCACATTCACTTAACTATTCGACCATGCAGCCCTCACACTCCCTATCACTGTGACGCAATGACAACTTACAACACACAGGGAGGGCCCTTTGTCTCCTTCTAAGCATCTATGCTATGGATTCTCTACACTCGCTCCTTCATTCTCACTCAAACTCCACTTGTGTCCCTCATTGCAGGAAAAGAGAGCCCACAATAAGAGGGAAAGAGCGAGGACAGGAGGAGGGCCACCCTCAGTAGCCCAGCTCACCACCTCGGAGGAGGCGGCCCTGGAAATTGCCGGGATCGAGGAGGATTCCCAAGTGGGGGACAGACAGACAGGCGCATCACAGCAAGCTGGTTACATCTCTCTCATTGACATTGCATGAGTGACTGATAATAATTCTGATGCTCTAACAGATTGACTTATGATCATCTGCACAATTCAATGTGCATGCAAACTTTACCTCATATCTCTAACTCTTTCCTTTACTCCCCCACAGGACCATCGAGAGCCCCCGTCCCCACTGTCCAGGAGGAAGAGCCTGAGCTTCCAGACTCCTCAGAGGAAGCTGCAACCTCTGAGGGCGCAGCGTCAGCAGAATTAAGCGCACCCTGCACCAGCGCAGACACTCACACCTCGGTGGGACCTTTGGGACATAGAGTAGTGTTGTCACCTGGTGTATCACAGCTCACAAGTGAGCATCAGCAGATGGTGGAGACAGGGACAGCAGTGGAGAGTCCTCGTCGCAGTGGAGAGGACGGTCCCAGCTCGGCTCCGCTGCATGTCGACCCTGTGCCTCTGGGTCCATCCAGGAGAGCGGTGCTGGAAAACCAGGAACAGGTGCAGGAGTCTCTGGCAGGTTTTGTCTCCAGGGTCACTGCGAGTGTGGAGCGAATGGAAGAGTCTATCGCTAACATCAGCAGAGCCTTTGTGGAGGCGTTGGCGCATGAACGCATCACCACGGAAAGGATGGCAACCTCCTTGGAAAGTATGGCTACCTCCATGGTAAGGCTGGCTACCTCCATGGTAAGGCTGGCTACCGTAGTCACTTGGGTGTAATGTTGTGTTTAACTTTGAAAAGCCATCAGTTGCTTATTGTCATAAAAAATTCTGATGGCAAACTGTTGCAGTTGTGGCGTGTGTCATTTCGCTAATGGGACTCCACATTGAGGGCTTAGGGCGACTTGCAATTGTCAGTATGGTGGTCAGAGTGATAGGAATCCACAGGTGTTTGGCCATTGTCGATGGTCTGATAAGAAGGTGCAAGGCAAAAGTGTTTGATTGTGCAGGCTAAGCAAATCTGGCCAAGGTGACTGCGTCCCTTGCATCCCGGGCAGCAATGTGGTCGCGCGCTGGCGCCTTCTGGCCTATGCAGCTTCAGGTGGGTGAGCAGCAGCTTGGCGCTCCTGTTGTTGCTCCTGCTGTTGCTGCTGCTGTTGTTCATGGTTCTGCTGCTGCCATGGCTGGTCTTCGTCCGAATCTGATGTCCAGGAGGAAAGGAAATAAATGTTCGCCACGCTTCTGGTAGATGCCTCAGTTGAGGAAGCGCTCAGTCAAGGTGGGGAGAGGGGTTTCCCAGGAGGTCACACTGGAGATGGGTGTCAGGCTCCAAACTTCCACAACAGTGGGTAGGCCTGCTAAAAGTTCCCCCAGACCTGAGACAACAAAGTTCTGCCACCTGCAAATGATGATTGGTGAAAACTCCTTTTTAATGGTGGAGCTGCAGCTGTTAGTAAGCAGTCCACTTGTGAGGCCGCCGGGATTCACTGGCGTGTTCCAGAGGAGACGTGCAGGACATGGGAAAAGTGGTAAAATCAGAAAGGCCTCTAAAAATGGGAATATAGAGGCACTTAACTGGCTGTTAAGGGCCTTAAGGCCCTATCCTGCCTTTTGGAGGCGGGATGGAAACAGGGTCAGAAAACACGCATTTGGGAAAATTGCTTGGAGGCGGGATGGAGGCGGGATTGGGCCTGCCCGCCATTTTTTGAGATTTTACCACCTGACACGCCTCCAATCCCGCCTCCTCGGGCCTGGCAAAATCGAGCCCACAGAGTACAAAAGCAAGGAAGTTCTGCTAAACCTTTACCAAACACTGGTTCGGCCCCAGTCGGAGTATTGTGTCCAATTCTGGGCACCGCACTTTAAGAAGGATGTCAAGGCCTTGGAGAGGGTGCAGAGGAGATTGACCAGGGATGTGGGACTTCGGTTATGTGGAGAGACTGGAGAAGCTGGGGCTGTTCACTTTAGAGCAGACAAGGTTAAGAGGAAATTTGATAGAGGTGTTCAAAATCATGAGGGGTTTTGATAAGGAGAAACTGTTTCCAGTGGCAGGAGGGTCAGTAGCCAAAGGACACAGATTTAAGGTAATTGGCAAAAGAACCAGAGGCGAGATGAGAATTTTTTTACACAGCGAGTTGTTATGATCTGGAATGCACTGCCTGAAAGGGCGGTGGAAGCAGATTCAATAGTAACTTTCAAAAGGGAATTGGATAAAGACTTAAAAAGGGGAGAATTTGCAGGGCTATGGGGAAAGAGCAGGGTGAGTGGGACTAATTGATCGCTCTTTCAAAGAGCCGGCACAGGCACAATGGGCCGAATGGCCTCTGTTAAATCCGTGAATCTTAAGGTATGGTGTTCTTCAATAAATAGACGGAGACTGCAGATGAACAATCAACAGGTGTTTACTGGATGAGGGTATTCTAAAAACTAACAGTACAGATCCCTACTCAGGGTTTATATACAGGTGTGGTCACTGCCGGTACTACAGTATACAGGAGCTGTAAAAGTAGTTCTCCTCTTAAAGGTACATACACTACAATTCCTCCCCTTTTAGATTAACAGTACCATAACATTCAAATAACAGTTAACACTTTTAACATGCACATTAACTGAAATAGTCCATTTATAGATTCAATCTTTGGGGCGGCTTCCTGATCCTTTCTGGATAGCGCCTTTCCTGAGTGTCTTGTTCTTGGTGCGGAGGCGATTCTGGCCCCCTGTCGTCGGTTAGTTCATCAGCTTCCGATGCTACTGTTTCTGGGGTAGATGCTACCGGTATGTTGGGTTCATCACCAGGTACGCGAGACATGGGGTTGACTCGTTCCTGTGACGCTAGGATCTGGTTGACGTGGCGTCTCACAATGTTCTCCCCAACATCCACTGTGTACATTAGTGGCCCCTGCCGTGTGCATATCATCCCTGGTTGCCATTTCTCTGTTCGGTAGTCGCGGGCCAAGACTGGTTCTCCTACATTGAAGCTTCTTGTCGGCTTCTCATTGATGTGCTGGAATTGCTTATTCTCAACATTTCTTCGTACATTTGGTCTGAGCAAATCCAGACGAGATCTCAACCTTCGGTTAAAGAACATCATGGCCGGGGTCTGGTTGGTAACTGCATGTGTCGCATTTCTGTAGGCTAACAGGAAATTGTCCACCTTATGCTGCAGTGGAATGTCATCATCGCACATGGCCCTTATCGCCTTTTTAAAGGTTTGTACAAACCTCTCAGCCAATCCATTTGTGGCTGGATGATACGGGGCGGATGTGTAATGCCTTACCCCATTCCTTCTCATAAATTTCCAAAACTCTTCGGACACAAACTGTGGTCCGTTATCAGAGCAAATCTGTCCTGGCAAGCCGTTCCTGGCAAAAATGGTCCGTAGGACTGCAATCGTTTTCTCCGTAGTGGTGGAGGACATTTTGATCACCTCAGGCCATTTCGAGTGCGTATCCACTGCTATTAAGAACATTGAGTCCATGAATGGACCAGCAAAATCAATATGCACCCGTTGCCATGGAGAGGAGGGCCACTCCCATGGGTGTAGAGGGGCATGTGGTGGTGCATTTTGGACCTTCTGGCATCCTGAGCAGCTCTTTGTTAGGTCCTCGATTTGTTGATCGATTCCCGGCCACCACACATAAGCACTAGCAAGGCTTTTCATTTTCACCCCTCCCAGATGGCCTTCGTGAAGCTCATTGAGCACTCTCTCCCTTAACTTGGGTGGAATCACCACTCGGGATCCACACATCAATGTCCCCTGGCATACTGACAGCTGTTCTCTTCTGGATGAGAATGTTGGCAACAGTGAGTCGCCATGTGTTGGCCATCCCTTCATCGTCAAATCATATACCCGAGACAGTGTCGGATCATTGCGGATCTCCTTCTCTATATCCGCGTTAGTTACTGGCAAGCGTTCAATTATAGTTGAATAAAATATTTCAACAGGGTCCACTGCTGGTACTTCCTCCGCAGTAGGCAGTGGCAGGCGTGATAGCCCATCAGCGTTTCCATGCTGTTTCGTGCCCTTATACTCTATTTCATATTGGTTCGCCCCTAGAAAAAGGGACCATCTTTGTAGCCGTTGCGCAGTCATCACCGGAATGCCCTTCTTTGGATTAAAGATGGAGACAAGTGGTTGGTGGTCAGTCAGCAAGGTGAACTTCTGCCCGTGCAGATAGTGGTTGAACTTTTTCACTCTCCATACTAGGCTGAGGGCCTCCCTGTCAATCTGGGCGTAGTTGCGCTCAGCTGAGGTTAGTGACCGAGACGCAAAGGCTACTGGCCTCTCCAACCCGTCTGGGAATTTGTGCGACAGCACCGCTCCAATACCATAGGGTGATGCATCACATGCCAACCGAATTGGTAGTGCTGGGTTGAAATGAGCCAACACCTCTTTTGATGTGATCAATGCTTTGCACTTCTGGAAAGCTCGTTTACATTCGTCATTCCACTTCCATGGTACCCCTGTTTGCAGTAGGGTGTTCAGTGGGTGTAATACTGTAGACAAATTTGGTAAGAACTTATGGTAGTAGTTCACCAGCCCGAGGAACGACCTCAGTTGTGACACATTTTCCGGTGCTGGAGCCTTGACGACTGCCTCAATCTTTTCAGGGGAGTTATGTAACCCCTCTTCATCAATAACGTGGCCACAATACGAGATCTGCTTCTGGAAAAACTCGCATTTGTGGCGATTAGCTCGGAGCCCATATTCCTTCAATCTGGTGAGCACCTGCTCCAGGTTGGCGAGGTGATCACTGTCATTTTCGCCCGTGACCAGGATGTCGTCCAAATAACACTGGGTCCCTGGAATCCCTTGCAGGACTTGATCCACTGCCCTTTGCCAAATAGCCGGAGCTGATGCTACCCCGAACACCAGCCGGTTGTATTGGTAGAGACCTTTGTGAGTGTTGATCGTGAGGTATTGTTTCGAGGCTTCTTCTACCTCCATTTGCAGGTACGCCTGGGCCAGATCAATCTTAGTGAAGCGTTTTCCTCCAGATAGCGAGGCGAAAATATCTTCAATCCGCGGAAGCGGATATCGTACCGTGTGAAGGACTGGGTTCACTGTCACCTCAAAGTCCCCACAGATGCAAACCTTCTTTGGTTCCCCAGGCGTATTACTCAACGACCTCTTCATTACAGGAACGATGGGTGTAGCCCACTCGCTCCAGTCCACTTTGGACAGTACTCCTGAATGTTCCAAACCTTCCAGCTCTGCTTCGACGGCTGGGCGGATCGCATAAGGCACCGGTCTGGCCTTAAAAAACTTTGGGCTTGCATTTTCCTCTATTTTGATAGTCGCTGTTATGCCTTTTAGTGTTCCGAGTCCCTCCTGGAACACTTCTTGTACGTCAGTTAGCATTTTTGACAGTCGTCCAGGTGTGATGTCGTCATCCTTTTTGGCCTCAACCTTCAGTGCCTGTATGGAATGCCAATCTAACTGTATCTTCCGGATCCATTCACGTCCTAGTAGTGGTGGTCCTCCATCTGGCAATACATATTGGTCTATTTTTGGTGTTTCCTTGCCGTTGTATATCACGTTCACCCTTATTTTTCCTTTGGGGTAGACTTTTTGCCCCCTGTATGTCTTCAAGACAATCTCTGTATCTCTCAAGGGTATATGTGAAAATAGCCGCTTGTAGTCCCTTCGGTTTATGACTGTTAGGGCTGATCCTGTGTCCAATTCTATTTTCACTTGGACTCCGTCTATCTTGAGCGTGACCCAGATAGTTTGGTGATCCTCCATTGTGATTACATTATGTAGTTTCAGACAACCCAGCTCCTTGCTTCCGGAGTCTGTATCACTTTTCTGTTCATCTGAACTACTCTCCGTCACCTTATGTACCTTTTTGTACTTCTCTTGTGGAGATTTCTTGCTGCTGGTTTTCTTTCCCAACCTGCAGACTCTTGCTATGTGTCCTGCTTTTCCACACTGTCTGCACACTTGGTCCTTGAACCAACAATCCTTCGGGTCGTGTGTTGTTCTGCTGCAGCGATAACACTTCACTGCTCCATATGACATTTCATTGGTGCCATATTCTTGCGGTCTCCGTTGTATCTCTGCAGCGCCCCGTGCGGCTGCTTTGTGTGATACTGCCATGCTGAAAACCTTGTCCAGCGTAAGATCCTTTTCTGATAGAAGCCGTTTCTGGGTTCCTTCACTTTGAAGCCCACACACAAACTTGTCCCTTAACATACCTGCTAGTCCCATTCCAAACTGGCAGTGTTTCGATAGCTTGCGCAGTTCCGTTAAATACTCAGCATTACTTTCGTCTTTATGCTGGTTCCTTTTGTGAAACTTAAATCTTTCTGCTATCAGCAGCGGTGTGGGGTTTAAGTGGTCCTGTAGGATTGCCACTATGCTTTCGAAATCCTTATCCACTGGCTTCTCTGGGGTTACTAGGTTTCGCAGTAAGCCATACGTTTTTGCACCCATGGAATTCAACAATACCAGTGCTTTCCTGGCATTTGGCACTTCATTCGCCTTGCAGTACACTTCAATGCGTTCCACATATGTCGCCCAATCTTCGACTTCATTGTCGAACGCTGTGACACTGCCACTCTTCGGCATCCCTGGGTGTGGTTAGACTGGCTAAAATGGCACTCCCGCGCTCTCCCTTCTTCTCCGCTGGCTCAAAATGGCGTCTCCTGCGCTTCCCTTTCTTCCCGCGCTCGCCCTTCTTCTCCGCTGCGGCTCAAAAATGGCGTCTCCCACGCTCTCCCTTCTTCTCCGCGGCTCAAATGGCATCTCCCGCGCTTCCTTCCTTCCCCCGCGGACGCTGCTCAGCCCTTGAGCACTGGCTGCGCTCTGCGTTTTCCTGCGCGCTCTCTCGTTGCCGCCGCTCGGTCCTGAACCCCGGCTGTGCTTTACCCTCTCTCTCTTTTTGTTTTCCGTCGACGCCACTCGGTCTTCAACCCCCGGCTGCGCCCTGTGCGCTTTACCCTCTCTCTTACCCCGTCGACGCTGCTCGGCCTTTGCTGTGCCGTCGGTCGGCTCCAGCCACCGCTGTCCGGGAAGGGTCTGTGCCGTACCTGTTGCCAGCCTGTTGCTGGATCGTCGTGGCTGGAGAACCAAGCCCAGCTCTCAACAGCCTCCCCTGCAATGCTCACTCTCTGCCGGATGACTGGGCGGTTGCTCGTAGTCGACGCCCGTGCTTTTGGCCTCGACTTTCTTCCATTGTCCTCCAGGAGCGAATCCCTGGGAGGAAATGCAGAGTTGCAGGTAGGTTCAAATCGGCCTCGTCGCCACTGTTAAATCCGTGAATCTTAAGGTATGGTGTTCTTCAATAAATAGACAGAGACTGCAGATGAACAATCAACAGGTGTTTACTGGATGAGGGTATTCTAAAAACTAACAGTACAGATCCCTACTCAGGGTTTATATACAGGTGTGGTCTCTGCCAGTACTACAGTATACAGGAGCTGTAAAAGTAGTTCTCCTCTTAAAGGTACATACACTACAGCCTCCTTCTGTGCTGTGTCATTCTATGATTCTATGATATGTGGTGAATGATTTTCAGCATGAGCGGTTTTGTTTTTGGGCCTACCATAGGAAGAGTTGACCACTTCCATTTCTACAGCGCCTTTCACAACCACTGGACGTCCCAAAGCGCTTTACAGCCCATGAAGTACTTTTTAAAAGTGTAGTCACTGTTGTAATGTGGGAAACACGGCAGCCAATCTGCGCACAGTAAGCTCCCACAAACAGCAATGTGATAATATAATAGCAAAATACTGCGGATGCTGGAAATCTGAAATAACAACAGAAAATGCTGGAAATACTCAGCGGGCTGCTGCCTGGCCTGCTGAGTATTTCCAGCAATTTCTGTAGCAATGTGATAATGATCAGTTTTAGTGATGTTGATTGAGGGATAAATATTGGCCAGGACACCGGGGATAACTCCCCTGCTCTTCTTCAAAATAGTGGCCGTGGGATCTTTTATGTCCACCCGAGAAGGCAGACGAGGTCTCAGTTTAACATCTCATCCGAAAGACAGCACCTCCGACAGTGCCGCACTCCCTCAGCAGTGCACTGGGAGTGTTAGCCTAGATTTTTGACTATAAGTCCCTGGAGTGGGACTTATAGTGACTCAGAGGTGAGAGTGCTACCCACTGAGCCACACCTTACCTGAAATTGTTTTATCTGTAGTTGCTAAATTTTAGATCTGGATAAACGAGATCTACAATTAGCTACTTCATAACGTTTTAAATTTACCATGGACCAGGGTTGTGGTCCTTCCTGAATCTAGGTGTAATAGAATCCATTACCAGAGGGGGGCAGCAGATACACTCAATCCCCACTGTCAGGCATTTGAAAACAAATCTCAAGGATCGAAATCGTCACCTGCATTAAGTATAGGTGTCGTCACAACAGTCCTAGAAAGGAGAGTATCACCTTGCATCTCTGTTCCCAAGTGCTCTGTAATGGCCCCATCCTGGGACACCCAAGTGGCTTAGGTTATAGGCGTCAGCTGTGGCTCAGTGGGTTCTCTCATCTCTGAGTTAGAAGGTTGTGGGTTCAAGTCTCGCTCTATGAGCACATAATCCAGGCTGACATCCAGTGCAGTGCTGAGGGAGTGCTGCACTATTGGTAGGTGCCGGCGTTTGGATGACATGTTAAACCGAGGCCCCGTTTGTTCTTTGAATATCAAGGGATATGGGGATAGTTCCGGAAGAGTGGAGATGAGGTAGAAGATCAGCCATGATCTTATTGAATGGCAGAGCAGGCTCGAGGGGCCGAATGTCCTACTATTTCTTATGAGGGGATGGACATATGAGGAGAGGTTGAGTAGATTGGGACTCTACTCATTGGAGTTCAGAAGAATGAGAGGCGATCTTATTGAAACGTATAAGATTGTGAAGGGGTTGGATCGGGTGGATGCGGGGAGGATGTTCCCGATGATGGGTGAAACTAGAACTAGGGGGCATAGTCTTAGAATAAGGGGCTGCTCTTTCAAAACTGAGATGAGGAGGAACTACTTCACTCAGAGGGTGGTAGGTCCATGGAATATGCTGCCCCAAAAAGCTGTAGAAGCTACATCATTACATAAATTTAAAACAGAAATAGACAGTTTCCTAGAAGTAAAGGGAATTAAGGGTTACGGGGAGCGGGCAGGAATTTGGACATGAGTCTAGGTTCGGATCGGTCATGGCCCTGTGGGTAGCGGAGCGGGCCCAGGGGCCGTGTAGCCTGATCCTGCTCCTATTTCGTGTGTCTAATTCTGTTAGATTCAGGAGATGGTTCTGTGATAGTGGATTGGCGGTTAGGATCAGATCAGCCATGATCTTATTGAATGGCGGAGCAGGCTCGAGGGGCCGATTGGCCTACTCCTGCTCCTATTTCTTATGTTCTTATGTTCTTATGTTCTCTCAGGTGGATGTAACAGATCCCACGGCCACTATTTCGAAGACGAGCAGGGGGAGTTCTCCCCGGTGTCCTGGGGCCAATATTTATCCCTCAATCAACATCACAAAAACAGATTATCTGATCATTATCACATTGCTGTTTGTGGGAGCTTGCTGTGCGCAAATTGGCTGCCGCGTTTCCTACATTACAACAGTACTTCATGGGCTGTAAAAGCACTTTGGGACATCCTGAGGCCATGAAAGGCGCTATAGAAATGCAAGTCTTTCTTTTCTTTCCAGGGTGTCGATGTTGAGTGGAGCTGTGACGCTTCCTGAAGCCAAAGAGCCTGCCCGCACCTACTGTTTAGGCGCAGGCGCGAAGATCAGCTGCTGGGGCGAGGGGCTGGCTGAGTGGGATTATAACCCTCGCAGCACGAGCCAGGGGTCTTCGGAAGAGGACAGGGAGAGAAAACGGGGAATAAAAGCGATGGTCAGGTGACGTTCGGCTTGGGTTGCCGACGGCAGGAGGAAAAGAACGACTTGCATTTCCAAAGCGCCTTTCATGACCTCAGGACGTCCCAAGGTGCTTTACAGCCAATGGAGCACTTTTAAAGTGTGGTCACTGTTGTAATGTAGGAAACGCAGCAGCCAATTTGCGCACAGCAAGCTCCCACAAACAGTAATTGTGATAATGACCAGATCAGCTGGTGGGGGGAGTCCAGAACAAGGGGGGCATAACCTTACAATTAGAGCCAGGCCGTTCAGGGGTGATGTCAGGAAGGCCAGTGGAAATCTGGAACTCTCTCCCCCAAAAAAACCATCGCTGCTGGGAGACAATTGGAGCTTTCAAGACTGAGAATGATTTGTTAGGTAAGGGTATCAAGGAATATGGAACCAAGGCAGGTAAACGGAATTGACGTACAGATCAGCCACGATCTCATTGAATGGCGGAACAGGCTCGAGGGGCTGAATGGCCTCCTCCTGTTCCTATGTTCCTATCCCACAGCTCCTTCAGTATTCTGCTTGTACCAAAAACTTGGCAAGCAAAGGAAGAACTTGGATTGTTATAGTGCCATTCACATCAGTTTTATACAGGTAGGGAGCTGGCACTATGCGTGTCAGTACTAACACACAGCAACATGCACTGGAGCAAACTCAAAGAATCAGCAGCACAGAAATAGGCCGGATTTTACACTGCATGCAAGTCTCCGCCCACTCTAATTACCTCATCCCATCCTGCTACCCTCCTCCCGCATGAGTGCATCTAGCCTCCCCTTAAATCGATTCGATCCGCTTCAACCACTCCATGCAGCAGCGAGTTCCACAGTCTTACCGCTCTGTGTGCAAAGAAATTCTTTATTTAATCTGTTAGTGGTTATCTAATATACATTTTAACAGAGGTTTTAATCTGCTCATTGCACACGTGATAACGCTGCTCCTTAAATAGCAGTCGGAGGGCTTTCACAAGACTGGTTTGTGTTCATCCTAACATCACCATGAGCTTTGACCCAAATGTTTTAAATCACAGGGAAGGTGTTACCTTCTGGTCACACACGTAGGGGGAGGTGGAGGGGAGAGCGATGGGGAGGGGTGGGTGAGGGGGAGGGGAGAGCGAGAGGGAGGGGAGAGCGAGGGGGAGGGATGGGCGAGGGGGAGAGGTGGGCGAGGGGGAGGGGAGAGCGAGGGGGAGGGGTGGGCGAGGGGGAGGGGAGAGCGAGGGGGGAGGGGTGGGCGAGGGGGAGGGGAGAGCGAGGGGGAGGGGTGGGTGAGGGGGAGGGGAGAGCAAGGGGGAGGGGTGGGCGAGAGCGAGGGGGAGGGGTGGGGGAGGGGAGAGCGAGGGGGAGGGGAGAGCGAGGGGGAGGGGTGGGCGAGGGGGAGGGGAGAGCGAGGGGGAGGGGTGGGCGCGGGGGAGGGGAGAGCGAGGGGGAGGGGAGAGCGAGGGGGAGGGGTGGGCGAGGGGGAGGGGAGAGCGAGGGGGAGGGGTGGGCGAGGGGGAGGGGAGAGCGAGGGGGAGGGGTGGGCGAGAGCGAGGGGGAGGGGTGGGTGAGGGGGAGGGGAGAGCGAGGGGGAGGGGTGGGCGAGGGGGAGGGGAGAGCGAGGGGGAGGGGTGGGCGAGAGCGAGGGGGAGGGGTGGGTGAGGGGGAGGGGAGAGCGAGGGGGAGGGGTGGGTGAGGGGGAGGGGAGAGCGAGGGGGAGGGGGAGAGCGAGGGGGAGGGGTGGGGGAGGGGTGGGTGAGGGGGAGGGGAGAGCGAGGGGGAGGGGTGGGTGAGGGGGAGGGGAGAGCGAGGGGGAGGGGTGGGTGAGGGGGAGGGGAGAGCGAGGGGGAGGGGTGGGTGAGGGGGAGAGCGAGGGGGAGGGGTGGGCGAGAGCGAGGGGGAGGGGTGGGGGAGGGGAGAGCGAGGGGGAGGGGTGGGCGAGGGGGAGGGGAGAACGAGGGGGAGGGTTGGGCGAGAGCGAGGGGGAGGGGTGGGTGAGGGGGAGGGGAGAGCGAGGGGGAGGGGTGGGCGAGAGCGAGGGGGAGGGGGAGAGCGAGGGGGAGGGGTGGGGGAGGGGTGGCTGAGGGGGAGGGGTGGGGGAGGGGTGGCTGAGGGGGAGGGGAGAGCGAGGGGGAGGGGTGGGTGAGGGGGAGGGGAGAGCGAGGGGGAGGGGTGGGTGAGGGGGAGGGGAGAGCGAGGGGGAGGGGTGGGCGAGGGGGAGGGGAGAACGAGGGGGAGGGTTGGGCGAGAGCGAGGGGGAGGGGTGGGTGAGGGGGAGGGGAGAGCGAGGGGGAGGGGTGGGCGAGAGCGAGGGGGAGGGGGAGAGCGAGGGGGAGGGGTGGGGGAGGGGAGAGCGAGGGGGAGGGGTGGGTGAGGGGGAGGGGAGAGCGAGGGGGAGGGGTGGGTGAGGGGGAGGGGAGAGCGAGGGGGAGGGGTGGGTGAGGGGGAGGGGGAGGGGGAGAGCGAGGGAGAGGGGTGGGTGAGGGGGAGGGGAGAGCGAGGGGGAGGGGTGGGTGAGGGGGAGGGGAGGTGGAGGGGAGAGCGAGGGGGAGGGGTGGGCGAGGGGGAGGGGAGAGCGAGGGGGAGGGGTGGGCGAGGGGGAGGGGAGAGCGAGGGGGAGGGGTGGGTGAGGGGGAGGGGTGGGTGAGGGGGAGGGGAGAGGGAGGGGGAGGGGGAGAGGGAGGGGGAGGGGTGGGCGAGGGGAGGGGAGAGCGAGGGGGAGGGGTGGGCGAGGGGGAGGGGTGGGCGAGGGGGAGGGGAGAGCGAGGGGGAGGGGTGGGCGAGGGGGAGGGGAGAGCGAGGGGGAGGAGTGGGCGAGGGGGAGGGGAGAGCGAGGGGGAGGGGTGGGTGAGAGGGAGGGGAGAGCGAGGGGGAGGGGTGGGTGAAGGGGGGAGAGTGAGGGGGAGGGGGAGGGGGAGAGCGAGGGGGAGGGGTGGGTGAGGGGGAGGGGAGAGCGAGGGGGAGGGGTGCGTGAGGGGGAGGGTTGGGCGAGGGGGAGTGGCCCGGGGGAGGAGTGGGCGAGGGGGAGGGGGAGGGGTGGGTGAGGGGGAGGGGAGAGCAAGGGAGAGGGGTGGGCGTGGGGGAGGGGTGGGTGAGGGGGAGGGGTGGGTGATGGGGAGGGGAGAGCGAGGGGGAGGGGAGAGCGAGGGGGAGGGTTGGGCGAGGGGGAGGGGAGAGCGAGGGTGAGGGGTGGGTGAGGGGGAGGGGAGAGCGAGGGGGAGGGGTGGGCGAGGGGAGAGCGAGGGTGAGGGGTGGGTGAGGGGGAGGGGAGGATGAGGGGGAGGGGAGAGCGAGGGGGAGGGGTGGGCGAGGGGGAGGGGAGAGCGAGGGGGAGGGGTGGGTGAGGGGGAGGGGAGAGCGAGGGGGAGGGGTGGGTGAAGGGGGGGGAGAGCGAGGGGGAGGGGGAGGGGGAGAGCGAGGGGGAGGGGTGGGTGAGGGGGAGGGGAGAGCGAGGGGGAGGGGTGCGTGAGGGGGAGGGTTGGGCGAGGGGGAGTGGCCCGGGGGAGGAGTGGGCGAGGGGGAGGGGGAGGGGTTGGTGAGGGGGAGGGGAGAGCAAGGGGGAGGGGTGGGCGTGGGGGAGGGGTGGGTGAGGGGGAGGGGTGGGTGAGGGGGAGGGGAGAGCGAGGGGGAGGGGAGAGCGAGGGGGAGGGTTGGGGGAGGGGAGAGCGAGGGTGAGGGGTGGGTGAGGGGGAGGGGAGAGCGAGGGGGAGGGTTGGGCGAGGGGGAGGGGAGGGGTGGGCAAAAGGAAGTTTGAGGGGTAGATGGGAGTGCGATGGGCAGGGAGTGGAGAGGTGGAGAGGAGGGAGAGGGAAGGGCAAGGGTGAATGAGGGGAGGGTGAGGGGGGGAAGGTCGAGGGGCTGGAGTGGGCGAGGGGGAGGGGTGGGCGAGGGGGAGGGGAGGGGGAGGGGTGGGCGTGGGGGAGGAGTGGGCAAGGTGGAGGAGTGGGCGAGTGGGAGGGGTGGGCGAGAGGGAGGGGCAGCCAAGGGGGAGATGTGGGCGAGGAGGAGGGGTGGGCGAGGAGGAGGGGTGGGCGAGGGGGAGGGGTGGGCGAGGGGGAGGGGTGTGCGAGTGGGAGGAGCGGGCGAGGGGGAGGAGTGGGCGAGGGGGAGGGATGGGCGAGGGGGAGGGGCAGCCAAGGGGGAGATGTGGGCGAGGGGGAGGGGTGGGCGAGGGGGAGGGGTGGGCGAGGGGGAGGGGCGGGCGAGAGGGAGGGGCGTGCGAGGGGGAGGGGCGGGCGAGGGGGAGGGGAGGGGGAGGGGTGGGCGAGGGGGAGGAGTGGGTGAGGGGGAGGGGTGGGCGTGGGGGAGGAGTGGGTGAGGGGTGGGCGTGGGGGAGGAGTGGGCAAGGTGGAGGAGTGGGCGAGAGGGAGGGGTGGGCGAGGGGGAGTAATGGGAGGGCGAGGGGAGTGCAAGGGGCGGAGGGGTGGGTGAGGGGAGTGCAAGGGTACGGGTCAGGGAGGGGGACAAGATGGGGGAGGGGAGGGGAGGGGGTTGGAGAGGAGGGGATGGGAGGGGGAGGGGAGGACAAGGGGAGGGGGGTGGCGAAGGCTTAATGTGCCCCTCCCCTACCACGGGCCGCAGTAGGAGCCTCTCTAGCTTAAAAAGTTGGGATTTAATCAGCGAGCACTACGGTCTTTGGGTTGCGACTGGACTCGGTGACACGTAGATCCTGAGCTGTGAGGAGCAGGATCCGGTGACCTTTCAGTGCTTTCAAGCTGTCAGCCCGGCCCTTCAGGTGTTGGAAGCTGCACCCTGCAGAGCTGGGGTTAAGATGCCAGCAGCCGATGGCCTCGGACGGGGTTTTGAAGTGTGGCCTCCACTGTAGAGTCAGCATTGGCCTGTCTCTGACTCGCACGCCACGTGCGAACTGAGACAAACATCAGAGGACCAGTTCAGAAGGAAAGCTGGGTTCTTTGATGATCCTCATTCGCCATTCCCTTTGACTCTGCTGTCCCTCATTTCGATCAGGTTCAGAGTCGTGGTGAAGTGCCTGGAGACGGGCCAAGGATTGGAAAAAAGTTGCATCTTCTTCTTTTCCCGTCCATGCTCTTCCTTAAGGTCTTTCGGATCAGACGTTAAACCCAGTCTGCTCTCCCAGGTGGAAGCTAAAGACCCCACGGCACTATTTCAAAGAAGAGCAGGAGAGTTCTCCCCAGTGTCCTGGGCCATTATTTATCCCTCAATCAGCATCACTACAACAGAGATTATCCGGTCATTATCACAGTGCTGTTTGTGGGAGCTTGCTGTGCGCAAATTGGCTGCCGTGTTTCCTAGATTACAACAGTGACTACACTTTAAAAGTACTTAATTGACTGTAAAGCGCTTTGGGACGTCCTGAGGCAGTGAAAGGTGCTGTATAAATGCAAGTCTTTTTTCTAACAGTCAGTTTTTATGTTCCCTGCAAGCTTACTCTCATACTCTATTTTTCCCCTCTTAATTAATCCCTTTGTCCTCCTTTGTTGAATCCTAAACTGTTCCCAATCCTCAGGTTCACTGCTTTTTCTGGCCAATTTATCCCCTCCCCCATTTCCCAGCCCCCAAACTGGCCTTTTAATCTGTTTCATTTCCTGCTTTTTTCTCAGTTCTGATGAAGGGTCTTCGACCTGAAACATTGGCCCAGAAATTCGGGTCCCAACGCGTGAGTGCGGACGGAGTACCCACGCGTGGACCCGATGGAAGTATCGGTTTCTTGCATGCACTACGCATGCGCGGGAAACCGGCATTTCCGATCCTCTGAACCAAGGGGTTCAGAGGTCGAACGCGTGCGCGCGGGAGTCTGCGCCTGCGCGTTGAACTTCCTCTTTTTTTACAGGTTTGCCCGTGTGTGAAGGCCTCTACTTTATGCACATTTAAAAACCAGACGTAAGGACTTCATTTTAAAAGGTAAGTGGTCAATTAATTAAAATTAGAACATTTTTTCCACAGGTTTATTATTTTTAAATACTTTACAGTAAGGTAAGTGTATTTTTAGCCCCGATTTTTTATAAAATTATTTTTTTCAAAATTTTAAATTATTGTTTAAAATAGTTATTTAATGTTATTTATAGTTGATTTAAATAGTGTGATTTTTTTTCAAATTTATTTTAAGGTTAAGTATTGTTTTGGGCGCCTGGAGTTTTCATGAGTTTGTCAGTTCTTTCTGTCAAACTCATGAATGGGCTTTTCCCTCCTCCGATTGGTTGCCCAGTGCTCACGTGATCCCAGCCGACGCATCGCACTAACTACGCCGCTGGGTCACGTACGCACAGCGCGCCGGGAGCTGGACCGGGCCACAGACAGGAAACCCACGCAGGCCCAGGCCTCAACTGCCGGCGCGCTAGGTAAGTGTAGGTCGGGGGCCTGCACCCGCGGGAAGCCCCAGACACCAATTTCTGGGCCATTAACTCTGTTTCTCTCTCCACGGATGTTGCCTGGCCTGCTGAGTTTTTCCAGCGTTTTCTGTTGTTATATTAAATCTCCGGTTGAGCTTCTCTGCTCCAAGGAGAACAATCCCAGCTTCTTTTAGTCTCTCTACGTAACTGATCTTGCTGATGTTGTTATTCCTGTGAACTGTTCTGGGCACCGCACCTTGGACGGAGTGCAGCGCAGATTCACCAGAATGTTAGCAGGGCTCCAAGGGTTAGATTATGAGGAGAGATTACATAAACTAGGCTTGTAGAAGGTTAAGGGATGATTTGGTTGAGCTTTTTAGGTTTTTGAAAGGGATTGATAGGGCCGATAGGGAGAAACTTTTTCTGCTGGTGGGGGAGTCCAGGACACGGGGTCATAACCTTAAAATCAGAGCCAGGCCATTCAGGAGAGGAGTCAGGAAAGACTTCTTCAGACAAAGAGTTGTAAAAATGTGGAACTCTCTCTCGCAAAAAGCAGTAGATGCCAGCTCAATTTTAAATCTGAGATCAATTGATTTTTGCTAGACAAGAGTATTAAGGGACATGGCGCCAAGGTGGGTGGATGGAGTTAGGGTACAGATCAGCCTTGATCTCATTGAATGGTGGGCGGAATAGGCTCGAGGGGCTGAATAGCCTCCTCCTGGGCCTACGCTCCTACTCCTGCTAGCTTCACTGTTTTTTTTTATATTCAGGCTGGTTTGCAGTGTTAATTGAGTCAGGAAGACCTATTTTTCAATGTCTGAACAATGTCACTCTGCATCAGTCCAATTTGGAACTGAGAGTGTGAAAAAGACAATTAAATAATCAAGTTGGTGCAAGACAATTCTGCCTTTTGTGGTTGCAATAAATTTGCAGTAAACTTCATGCAAATCACAGGCGGCTTACCAGTCAATGATGGGTGCAATACAAGAAAGGAAGGATGTCAGGACCTTGGAGAGGGTGCAGAGGAGATTTACCAGAATGATACCAGGGATGAGGGACTTCAGTTATGTGGGGAGACTGGAGAAGCTGGGATTGTTCTCCTTGGAGCAGAGAAGGTTAAGGGGAGATTTAGTAGAGGCGTTCAAAATCATGAAGGGTTTTGATAAGGGTAAATAAGGAGAAACTGTTTCCACTGGCAGGAAAATCGATAACCAGAGGACACAGATTTTAGGCAATTGTCAAAAGAACCAGAGGGGGAGATGAGGAGAATTTTTTTTCCGCAGCGAGTTGTTGTGATCTGGAATGCGCTGCCTGAAAGGGCGGAGGAAGCAGATTCAATCGTAACCTTCAAAAGAGAAGCTTGAAGGGGAGAAATTTGCAGGGCAATGGAGAAAAGAGCAGGGGAGTGTGGGACTAATTGGCGAGCTCTTTCAAAGAGCCAGCACAGGCACGATGGGCCGAACGGCCTCCTTCGGTGCTGTAAGATTCTATGGTCTTATAGAATCATAGAAAAATAGGAGCAGGAGTCGGTCATTCGGCCAATCGAGCCTGCTCCGCCATTCAATATAACCATGGCTGACCCTCTATCTCAATACCACATTCCTGCTCTCTCCCAAGAAGGAGTTGGATATATTTCTTAATGCTAAAGGGATCATGGGCTATGGGGAAAAGGCAGGGACAGGGTACTGAATTTGGATGATCAGCCATGATCTCATTGAATGGCGGAGCAGGCTCGAGGGGCCGAATGGCCTACTCCTGCTCCTATCTTCTATGTTTCTATGTCTATGTTTCTCCCCATACCCCTTGATGCCTTTTGTGTCTAGAAATCTATCTATCTCCTTCTTAAATATATTCAGTGACTTGGCCTCCACAGCCTTCTGTGGTAGAGAATTCCACAGGTTCACCACCCTCTGAGTGAAGAAATTCCTCCTCATCTCAGTCCTAAATGTCCTACCCCGTATCCTGAGACTGTGACCCCTCGTTCTAGACCCCCCCAGCCAGGGGAAACATCGTCCCTGCATCCAGTCTGTCTAGCCCTGTCAGAATTTTATACGTTTCAATGAGATCCCCTCTCG
Source organism: Somniosus microcephalus (assembly GCF_052327205.1). NCBI lineage: Eukaryota > Metazoa > Chordata > Chondrichthyes > Squaliformes > Somniosidae > Somniosus > Somniosus microcephalus. The sequence goes on along the minus strand of NC_140988.1, from coordinate 372,099,143 downwards.
TTCTTCTAAACTCTAGTGAATACAGGCCTGGTCGACCCAATCTCGCCTCATACTCAAGTCCTGCCGCCCCAGGAATCGGTCTGGTGAACCTTCGCAGCACTCCCTCTATGGCAAGTATATCCTTTCTTAGGTAAGGAGACCAAAACTGTGCACAATACTCCAGCTGTGGTCTCACCAAGGAAGAGGGGAGACTGAGTGCAGGAGGTGTTAACGAAAAGCTTGTGTTGGAGTAAGAGAGAGAACATTCTACAATCACTGCCGAAGGAGCAGAGTGCAGCTTCAAAAGGCCGAGTCGTTTAGTACAGTGATTGGGAGGATTTGTACTGTCCTGTACGTGCTTTACCTGTTAACATCATTGTAAATAAACCTTGTCACTTGATTTAAAGCCTGAAACAAACACAAGAGTGGGATGTTGACGCTTAACGAGTCTTTTGTAATGACTTGGAAAGAAGCAATCTACAGATGCCAGCGGTGAGTACATGAGAGAAAAGGGAATAGAAAGATATTTGTGCGAGTCCGAAGGGAAGAATTAGATTTACAAGGATGATACCAGAGCTGAGAGGTTATAGCTATCCGAAAAGATTGAAGAGGCTGGTGCTCTTTTCTCTAGAAGATGGAAGGCAGAGAGGTCTTTAAAATTTTTAATGGGTTCAGTAGGGTAACCATAGAGAAGATTACATAGAAATACATAGAATATACAGCACAGAAACAGGCCATTCAGCCCAACCAGTCTGTGCTGCTGTTTATTCTCCACACAAGTCTCCTCCCATTCCATCTACCTCATCTCAGCCTTTCAGCATATCTTTCTATTCCCTTTACTCTCATGTACTCGTCTAGTTTCCTTTTGAAAGCATCTAAGCTATTTGCCTCAACCACTTCCTGTGGTTGCGAGTTCCACATTCTAACCACTCTCTGAGTGAACGAATTTCTCATTATTTCCCTATTGGATTTATTAGTAACTATCTTGTATTTATGGCCCCTAGTTTTGGATTCTCCCACAAGTGGAAACATTCTCTCCACATCTACCCTGACCCACCCATTCATCATTTCATAGACCTCGATCAGGTCTCCTCTAAGTCATCTCTTTTCTAAAGTAAAACATCCCAACCTGTTCAATCTTTCCCGATAGCTGTAACCTCTCAGTTCTGGTACCATCCTTGTCAATCCTTTTGGCATTTTCTCCAGTGCCTCCATGTCCTTTTTATAGCATGGAGACCAGAACTGTGTTCAGTACTCTAAGTGCGGCCTGACCACAGTCCCATACAGGTTTAATGTAACTTCACTACTTGTGAATTCTATACCCCATGAAATAAATCCCAGGGCTTTGTAGCATTGTTAATTGCTTTGCTGACCTGCGATGCTGCTTTTGATGATTTGTTCACCTGTATCCCGAGATCCCTTTGCTCTTCTACCCCATTCGGTTTCTAATTTTCTAAGGTGTTGGTGATGTTTCTGTTTTTCCTACCAAAGTGCATCACTTCACATTGAACTATGTTAAAGTTAATTTGCCACTTAACTGCCCAGTCTGCAAGTTTTGGAATGTCTTCTTTTATGTTGTATTCTTCCTCAGTATTAGTTACACTGCCCGCCACCCTCCCACCCCAGGTTGGTATCATCTGCAAATTTTGATATTGAGCTAGTTGTTGCTAAGTCCAAATCATTAATGTAAATGATGACTAACAGTGGTCCCAGCACTGATCCTTGTGGAACACCACTTTCTACCTTTCTCCAATCTGAATAACTACCCTTTACCCCTGCTCTTGGCTTTCTATCTTTTAGCCAACTTGCTATCCATTCAGCTATGTCTCCACCTGCCCTAACCTTTGTCATAAGTGTGGTACCTTATCGAAGGCCTTTTGAAAATCCAAGTATAGGACATCTACTGCATTACCCTTCCGTTACCCCTTCAAAGTATTCTATCAGATTAGTTAAGTGTGACTTGGGGGGAAAAATTCAGTTGTTTGCGCCTCCCGTTAGCACCTTAAGAGGGCGCCAATTGGGGCGCAAAGCAACTAGCGCCCGGGCGCGGCGGTGTTTGCGCCGCTCGCGAAACTATCTAGACATTCTGCGGCGGCGCTAAACACTACCGCCACGATCTCCTGCGCCGGCAGATTGTGACGTCAGTCGAGTGCGCAACGCCCCAGTAGCGCCCCGGACCGGATATTGAGTGGCGCCCCCTGCCTTACCGCCTGCCGCTAGCAACGACAGGTTGAGGGGAGCGTTTTGCAGTCAGAAAGGGAATGGGGGAGTGCTATTTAAAGGTGACCGCTTCCTGCCTTTTTTGTCAGTGACATTTTTGCACCACACATTCTGAGAGAGAGAGAGAGAGAGAGAGAGAGAGACTTCTGGAGAGATTCAACGCTGTGTGAAGGAGTTTTGAGTACTGAGCAGCACTTTGCAGGTTTATTTTGATTTGCCCTTCCTTGCTTCGCCAGCGCTGTGAGGTAGCGCCTCGCTCCTCGGCCTTTGCATCTTACGACAGGTGTGAAGTGCCTGATTTAGCGCTCCAATCACCTCCAGGGGCGATAAAAGCCAAGTTTGTTGTCGGAGGCGATAATTAGCGCCAGGCGCTAAACTTTGCACACGGCCGATAACAGCGGCCCAAATGGGGCGATACTGAATTTTTCCCCATTGGTCTTTTGGAATCCATGCTGACTATTTTTAATTCTATTTTCTGTCTCTAGATGCTCTTCTATCACTTTTTTTAGTACAGATTCCAGTATCTTTCCAATCACTGATGTTATACAGACTGGCCTATAGTTCCCAGGTTTTGTATATTGGAACAACATTAGCTGTCCACCAGTCCTCTGGCACTATCCCCTCTTCTGTGGAACTTTTGTATCTATGAACTAGTGCCTCTGCTATCTCCTCCCTAGTTTCCTAGAGTATGTGTGGGTGGGTACCATCCGGACCCGGAGTTTTATCCTCTTTTAGTTTTGCAAGTCTGTCAATTATTTTCTCCCTTTCTATCCCAACTGTATTAATATTCTTTTCAAGCTCCAACCTTTAGTGAAGTGTCTACTTTGTTATCTTCTTTAGTAAATATTGAGGCGAAGTGGGTATTCAATAATTCTGCCATTTCTCTATCATTACCTGTGAGTTTATCTTGCTCATCCTCTCGTGACCCTATCCCTACTTTAATTTTCCTTTTGTCATTTATGTGTCGACAGAACACTTTATTATTTCTTTCTATATTCCTTGATAATTTGATTTCTTTGTCTTCCTGATAGCTTTTTAAAATGTCTCTCCTAAGTTCCTTATAATCCCTTCTGCCCTCCACTCTTTAGTATCCAAATAATTCTTGTACGTCTTTTTCTTCAGAGTCAATTTTCCCTTTCGTTCTTTATTCATCCACGGTGCCCTTTTAAAAAAATTTGTGGGCATCGCTGCCAAGGCCAGCATTTATTGCCCATTCCCAATTACCCTTGAGAAGGTGGTGGTGAGCCGCCTTCTTGAACCGCTGCAGTCCGTGTGGTGAAGGTGCTCCCACAGTGCTGTTAGGGAGGGAGTTCCAGGATTTTGACCCAGCGACGATGAAGGATCGGCGATATACGTCTAAGTCAAGATGGTGTGTGACTTGGAGGGGAACTTAGAGGTGGTGGTGTTACCGTGCACCTGCTGCCCTTGTCCTTCTAGGTGGAAGAGGTCGTGGGTTTGAGAGATACTGCCGAAGAAGCCTTGGCGAGTTGCTGCAGTGCATCTTGTAGATGGTACACACTGCAGCCACGGTACACCGGTGGTGGAGGGAGTGAATGTTTAAGGTGGTGGATGGGGTGCCAATCAAGCGGGCTGCTTTGTCCTGGATGGTGTCGAGCTTCTTGAGTGTTGTTGGAACTACACTCATCCAGTCAAGTGGAGAGTATTCCATCACACTCCTTACTTGTGCCTTGTAGATGGTAGAAAGGCTTTGGGGAGACACTCACCGCAGAATACCCAGCCTCTGACCTGCTCTTGTTGCCACATATTTATGTGGCTGGTCCAGTTAAGTTTCTGGTCAATGGTGACCCCCCAGGATGTTGATGGTGGGGGATTCGGCGACGGTAATACCGTTGAATGTCAAGGGGAGGTGGTTAGACTCTCGCTTGTTGGAGATAGTCATTGCCTGGCACTTCTGTGGCGTAAATGTTACCTGCCACTTATCAGCCCAAGCTTGAACGTCATCCAGGTCTTGTTGCATGCGGGCATGGACTGCTTCATTATCTGAGGAGTTGTGAATGGCGCTGAACACTGTGCAGTCATCAGCGAACATCCCCATTCCTGACCTTATGTTGGAGGGAAGGTTATTGATGAAGCAGCTGAAGATGTTTGGGCCGAGGACACTGCCCTGAGGAACTCCTGCAGCGATGTCTTGGGGCTGTGATGATTGACCTTCAACCACCACAACCATCTTCCTTTGTGCTAGCTATGACTCCAGCCGTTTTCCCCCCGATTCCCATTGACTTCAGTTTTACTAGGGCTCCTTGATGCCACACTCGGTCAAATGCTGCCTTGATGTCAAGGGCAGTCACTCTCACCTCACCTCTGGAATGCAACTCCTTTGTCCATGTTTGGACCAAGGCTGTAATGAGGTCGGGAGCCTAGTGGTCTTCGCGGAACCCAAACTGGGCATCAGTGAGCAGGTTATTGGTGAATAAGTGCCGCTTGATAGCACTGTCGACGACACCTTCCATCACTTTGCTGATGATTGAGAGTAGGCTGATGGGGCGGTAATTGGTCGGGTTGGATTTGTCCTGCTTTTTGTGGACAGGACATACCTGGCCAGTTTTCCACATTGTCGGATAGATGCCAGTGTTGTAGCTGTACTGGAACAGCTTGGCTAGAGGCGCGGCTAGTTCTGGAGCACAAGTCTTCAGCACGATAGCCGGGATGTTGTCGGTGCCCATAGCCTTTGCTGTATCCAGTGCGCTCAGCCATTTCTTGATATCACGTGGAGTGAATCGAATTGACTGAAGACTGGCTTCTGTGATGGTGGGGACCTCAGGAGGAGGCCGAAAAGGATCCACTTGGCGCTTCTGGCTGAAGATGGTTGCAAAAGCTTCAGCCTTGTCTTTTGCACTCACGTGCTGGGCTCCACCATCATTGAGGATGGGGATATTCATGGAGCCTCCTCCTCTAGTTAGTTGTTTAATGGTCCACCACCATTCACGCCTGGATGTGGCAGGACTGCAGAGCTTTGATCTGATCCATTGATTGTGGGATCGCTTAGACCTGTCTATAGCATGCTGCTTCTGCTTTTTAGCATGCATGTAGTCCTGTGTTGCAGCTTCCCACCTTATTTTTAGGTACACCTGTGTGGTGAAATAAGTCTTATAAGTATATACCTTATTCTACCTGTGTATAGTTTCCTATTGTAATCTATTGTAACCCTGCTGTTTTCTTGGTTGGCCAGGAATGCTGATGTACTGTATACCACTCTGCTGTGCCATTGATTGTCCTGATCTGTTACTTCGCCCCTGGCTCCGCCTCCTAGTTCACTTCTGAGAAGCTGGTCAGAAGGCTAACATGTGTGTTCTGTTCTGTCCAGTTCTAAGCTATTAAAAGCCAACTGTTTGAGTTATAACTACCAGTCTCTGTAGCTATTTAAGGTATATCAATTTTAATAGCGGTCAGACATTGGAGACATTGGCCTAGAAATTCAGTTGGGCGCGGCAGCCGTTAGCGCCTTAGGAGGAGTAGATTTCGAGCGCTAGGCGCTTAGCGGCCGGGCGCAGCGCGATCTGCGCCTCGCCCCAACTTCAGTACACATTTAGCGCCGGCGCAAAGTCTTAGCGCGCGCCCTACTGCGCGCGCACATCATGACGTCATTTGCTAGTGCAACGCCTTTTGTGCGCCCCGAACCGGAACTTCACTCGCGCCGGCCCATTGTGCGCCGGGCGGCCCGAGCAACTGTGAAGTGGAACGGTACACAGCCCTGCCGGGCCGCGGGGAGCGCAAATTAAAGGGCACTTACCCAGCAGTATAAAGGCCAGCCCTTTTGCAGCATTCACTCTTGTGCAACGGTTTTTTGGACAGAGACCAAGGAGGAGAGTTTACTGGTTTGGACCAACACTTGGACAGGTATTTTTGGCTCAGGCCAGAGCTTACCAATTATCTTTGCCTTCATTCAGAGCTCAGTGTTTGCCAGCATATAATGGGGGCTGCATTGGGTGGCAACGCTGAATTTCAGCCTTATGCCAGAAGGGCTTACAGACGCCGTGAGAGAGTGGCAGCCCTGGCTAGACGCAGAGGGGGCAACAGGCGTCGCCAACTGAGGCCTTACCCATGCAGGGTATACCGCCAGCAGACCTCCTATCTGACCATGTCTGCCGCGATGTGTGTTAGGAGGCTGCGATTCCGAAGGGAGGTGGTTGCAGACATCTGCCGGCTGCTTCAGAGAGATCTGCAGCCACAGCTGATGCGCAGGACGTCTCTGTCGGTGGCAGTGAAGGTGACGGTGGCTCTCAACTTCTATGCCTCCGGCTCCTTCCAATCCGCTACTGGGGACATCGCTAACATCTCCCAGTTCGCCGTGCATTGCTGCATCCGCCAGGTGACCGAAGCCCTTTTCAGAAGGAGACATCAATTCATCTCCTTCCCCATGACCCTGGACAAGCAGCAGCAGCGTGCAGTGGGGTTTGCAAGAATAGCGGGCTTCCCCATGGTGCAGGGCGCCATTGACTGCATGCATGTGGCTTTGCGGGCACCTCTTGAGCATGCCGAGGAGTACCGCAACCGGAAGGGCTACCATTCCCTCAATGTACAGCTGGTGTGTGACCACAGGCAGCGCATCCTAGCTGTCAATGCCCGCTTTCCAGGCAGCAGCCACGATGCCTTTATCCTGCGACAGACAACTGTGGCTGACATGTTCCAGGCACAGCCTCCCCCAAGAGGATGGCTTATCGGGGACAAAGGCTATCCTTTGTGTACCTGGCTCATGACCCCGCTCCGCGCGCCCACGACCCCTGCTGAAGAGGCATACAACGAGAGCCATCAAGCGACGAGGAACCTCATAGAACAAACAATCGGCATGCTCAAGCAACGGTTCCGCTGTCTCGATCGCTCCGGGGGAGCCCTCCAGTATTCGCAGGATCGAGTCTCCCAATTCGTCGTCGTTTGCTGCATGCTGCACAACCTGGCTATCCGCAGGACTCAGGCACTGCCACCTCACGTTGGACCACCACCTCAGGAGGAGGAGCAGGAGGAGCATGAGGACGACGAGGACGAGGAGTACCAGCCCAGGAGGGACGCACAAGGTCCAAGGGCCGCCCGTCGTCGGCTTATTGAACGTCACTTCTAGGCCCCCTGTCAGGGAATGGCTTGTGCCAATGATAGAACATGATTGCAGCCGCTCCGCAAGCCCTCAGCCGGTTAAGGCAACAAACACTTCAAAGATCAAACATGGACAATGTGAATAAATAAAATGGTTTATTGTACAAACTCTGGGCCCTTCCCACATGAAAACCAAAAACAGACAAAACCCCCAAAAAACACTCAAACACATTACTCGCTCCCACAACCTGGAGAGGATTAACAAAATAGGGCAACTAAAATGGCCGTCATTCTCGGCCTTCGTCAAAAACAAACATCACATCATCGGCCTTCAAAAAACAAACATCCAATTCTCGGCCTCAAGAAACAAACACAAATGGCCACACATTTGACTATTTGGCCCGCTAGGGCGATGCCTTGGCCATCTTTGGGTGGCCCCTGCCCGCCCTGCTGCTCCGCCTTAAAGTAAGGCCATTGGCTGCTGCAAGGCTGGGGGCAGGCTCCTGAGGGGCACATGTCGTGACGGCAGATGCCCTTGGGGGTCGGCCTAGTCGAGGTCTGGCCGTCGAGTGGGCGGCTGTTGATTGCTGCAGCTGTGGCTGGCCAGCATCAGTCGCTGCAGCAGCTCCTGGCAGCTCCACTGGGGGAGTGGCAGTGGCGGCTGGAGGAATGGCGGCAAGCTGGCGGATGGCAGGCGCTCGCTGGTCGCCTGAGACACTGGCACTCGCCCGGGCCAGCACTGCAACATGAGCACCAATCTGCCGAGGGACAGACCGCTGTGCTGCTGCGGTGCGCCGGGTGCCCTGGCGATGCCTGGCTGACACAGCGAGTGTGGCAGCAGTGAGTGCCCGTGTTGACCTGTTCACTGACCGCATCAGAGCAGCCAGTGACTGGACGGCACCACTGATCACCTGGCCAGTCGCTGACAGAGCTGCCCCGAATTCCGCCCGGCTCGCTGCCTGATCTGCCCGGTATTCCGCCCGACTGGTGGCCTCTGAGGGCCCGAACTCGGCCACACTCCGAGAGAGGGAATCGATGGACTCAGGCAACCGTGCCACTGCCGCCATGAGCTCCGTGTGCCGGCGCTCCGAGTCCGCGGACAAGTCTTCGAGGCGTTCCATCTCCTCGGCGAAGAGCATCTCCTGACTGGAGGCCGGACTCTCCCTCTGGGGAGAAGGCCGCTGAGCTGTCCGACCCTTCCTGCGTTGCTGGAGGCCGCTGGGCCCAGCAATTGGACTCCCCTCCGACGCTTCCCCCCTCTGGGGAGAAGGCCGCGGAGCTTCCACCCCCCTCCTGCCTTTCTGCAGCCCGCAGGTCCCAGGAGCTCCCCTCCCCTTCGACACTTCCGCCACGCTGCCCTCCAGGGAAGACGTGTCCCCTACATTGGCCTGGGTGGCCGCGGCTGAGGGTTCCCCTGATGGTCCGCCTTCCTCTTGCTCCTCCTCCTGCTCCTCTTCAGAGGGTCTGTCACTGGCAAGTTCAGGGACCTCCTCTTCACCATCTGAAAGCAGGAAGGCACAAGAGTAGCTTTAGAGTGAGGAGAGGGCATCAGTGCGGGATGCATGAGTGGTGGCATTCAGCGCATTGGTCGGACAGTGGCAAAGGATGTAGATCTGATGCACAAGTGGGACGAGAGAGGTGCAAAAGGTGATGTCCTTACCATTGCTGCCCAGAACAGGGTCAGCATCTCCACATGCAACGGGCCCAATCACCCGGCCACCCATGAGGCGCTCCACGCGATGTTGCAGGTCGGTGAGTGGCTGGATATGGGGTCGGCCTCCCCCGGTCGCTGTCCGGCTCTTGCGATTATTCGCCAGCTTGGCCTGCAAGAGAAAGGACGGCCTCTAAGTACAGTGTGTCGCCGTGATCTTGTGTGCACTGCCTCCCATGGTGGAATAGCTTGGCCAGTGTGTCGCCATGATCTGGTGTGCACTGTCTCCCATGGTGGAATAGCCTGGCCAGTTTGTCGCCATGATCTTGTGTGCACTGCCTCCCATGGTGGAATAGCCTGGCCAGTTTGTCGCCATGATCTGGTGTGCACTGCCTCCCATGGTGGAATAGCCTGGCCATTGTGTCGCCATGATCTGCTGTGCACTGCCTCCCATGGTGGAATAGCCTGGCCAGTGTGTCGCCATGATCTGGTGTGCACTGCCTCCCATGGTGGAATAGCCTGGCCAGTGTGTCGCCATGATCTGGTGTGCACTGCCTCCCATGGTGGAATAGCCTGGCCAGTGTGTCGCCATGATCTGGTGTGCAATGCCTCCCATGGTGGAATAGCTTGGCCAGTGTGCAGAATGTGCAATTGATGCTCATGCCTGTCCCATAGCTGCTGGATGAGGGCTGGCCATTAGAGCTTTCAGGTCCCTTTGCCCATAATGTGAGGTGCACATGCAAGGATGAGGAGGTCACTGGAAAGGGTACTCACCCTGACAATGTGTGTGAGGTCATTTAACTTTTTGTGGCATTGGGCACTGGTCCTGGGGACGTCGCTGTTGGCTGACAGCTTGGTGGCGACATGCCTCCAGGCTCTCCTGTAGATGCGGACCGTCGCCTTCTTGCCATTGTCCGGGTACAAAACATGGCGCCTCTTCTCCACAGCAGCAAGCAGCACACTCAGATCATGCTCTGAGAAGCGCTGCGCATGTTCACGGGCCTTCTCCATGTCTTCAGGCGCTATTTGGGTCCAGCAGCAGTGTTCAGGCCTAGCTGGAGGGCTCCACTATCCAGGGCGTGGCAGCAGACACAGTCGACCCTTCCCCCTTAAGAGCTGGCCGTCGCCAGGGTGTCTGCTGTCAATCACGAGATGGCCGCACCTGCGCTGCGCCCGGCCTCGGCGCTATCGATCACCACCTCCGGCTTAGCGCCCAAAGAGAGGCGTCCAGCAGCAGTTTTAGCGCTCGCCCGAACTCCTAGGGCAAAGCTAATGAATATCGGAGAAGTGGCATCGATTTGGCGGCGGCCGCAAACTTTAGCGGACGCCCCACTTTAGCGCCCCAAAAGTGGCGTCAATGAATTTCTAGGCCATTATCTCGCCGGCAAACGTTTCACACTCCTCACTGACCAGCGGTCTGTGGCCTTCATGTTTAACACGAAGCAGAGAGGCAAGATAAAAAATGACAAGATCCTAAGATGGTGGATAGAACTGTCCACTTACGACTACGATATTATGTACAGGCCAGGAGCACTCAACGAGCCACCTGATGCCCTATCTCGAGGGGTATGTGCCAGCCTTAGTACTGACAAGCTCCAAAGTCTCCACGACGCACTCTGCCACCCAGGAATCACCCGATTGAATCACTTCATCAAGTCTCGCAACTTATCCTACTCCATTGAGGAGGTCCGAACGATGACCAGAGCCTGTCGCGTTTGTGCGGAATGCAAACCCTGCTTCTACAGGCCCGAACAAGCTCACCTTATCAAGGCAACTCGGCCATTCGAGCGCCTAAGCCTTGATTTCAAAGGTCCTCTCCCATCGGTTGATCGTAATGTCTATTTCCTCAACGTTATAGACGAATACTCTCGTTTCCCCTTTGCCATTCCTGTAGTGTATGTACCCGTCTACCTTTAAGGAAACTATTGTATGTAACCGTTCACCTTTAAGAGAACTACTTTAGGTGTGGCACTACTTGTTTGGCTTCTGTATACTGTAATACCGACAGTGACCACACCAGTATATAAGTGTTGTGGCAGGATTGCTGGGGCAGATTCGCCCTGACCTTCGAATAGTAAAGACCTGTTTGTTTGTTACTCCTGAAGTCTGTGTCGTTATTAACAGTACAACCCACAGACTTTACAGTGGCGACGAGTCCGATCGTACCCTGCGGCAAGACTACCAAAGCAACTAAGGAGCGTCGAAGAGAGGCAACCGCCCTCGTCGTCCTGCTGGAAGAAAACACGAGGCTGCAGCAATAGAAAGGAGGAAGACTTTAGCAACAAAAGCTTCCATCAGCAACAGGCACTGACTACCCTTCTACCACGGTGCGGAGTGAGCCGATCAGCTGGAAACAAGGCGGCCGCGGAGACTGTGAGTAGGGAAAAGTGTAACGAAATCCGGAGGATAAGGGCTGTGCACTCGACCACGGTCGAGGGGGAGCAGAGCTGGTCAGGAAGTCGGGTCCAACGGCGTCGTGAGATAGCCGGACCGCGATCGGCGGGAAAAGCTGGGCAGCGACCGAAGCCACGGAGCGCTGAGACCGGGAGCAGGCGCGGGAAGAGAGAAACTCAGCTGCAGCCGGGGAGGGAAGCACCGGACTGCGTGAGGGCTGGGAGGCGAACGGGAGCCGAGCGTGTGGGAGAGGCAGAGCCGACCAAAGGAGGCTGCGCGAGAGCCAGTCCAGCGGCTGAACTGTTCTCCACCAACGGGGTACCCAGCGCCGGTAAAGCCGAACGTGTGGGAGAGAGACGGAGCCGAGCAAGGGGAGAGGGACTGCGTGAGAGCCAGTCCAGCGGCTGAACTGTTCTCCGCCAACGGGGTACCCAGCGCCGGTAGAGCCGAACGTGTGGGAGAGAGAGACAGAGCCGAGCAAGGGGAGAGAGACTGCGCGAGAGCCAGTCCAGCGGCTGAACTGTTATCCGTGAACGGGGTGTACCCAGCGCCGGTAGAGTCGTGCGAGCGGGAGAGAGAGACAGAGCCGAGCAAGGGGAGAGAGACTGCGCGAGAGCCAGTCCAGCGGCTGAACTGTTATCCGTGAACGGGGTGTACCCAGCGCCGGTAGAGCCGTGCGAGCGGGAGAGAAAGACAGAGCCGAGTAAGGGGAGCTGTGCGGAAGCCAGCCAGCGGCTGAACCTGTCCGCTGTGGGGAAAGCGTAACCCTTCCACCAGGGAAGAAACGCGGGAAGCCGCCATTAAGCGGAGAAGACGACAGAAGCGGGAAACCGCCATTGAAGTGGGCGGAGAGAGAAGGAAAGAGCGGGAAACCGCCATTTTCGCGGGAAAAACCGCCATCTTAGAAATAAACAAATAAATAAGAATACTTAAAGAAATACTTGTGCTGCTCCCAAGGAAAGAAAGATGCCTAAGCGAGGGAATATTAACGATTTTAATTCTGAGATAGAAGACTGGGCCACGTACGTGGAACGCATAGAGATTTATTGTGAAGCCAACAAAATAGAGGAAGACGACAAGGCGATAACATTGCTAAACTCGATGGGGGCAAAAACATACGGGCTCTTGAAGCATCTAATAGCACCAGATAAACCGGCGGATCAGACTTTCGAAGAGATTGTGGCTGTGCTGAAGGACCACTTGAACCCCACACCGTTGATGCTGGCTGAACGTTTCAAATTCTATGCAAGAACGCAGAGGAAAGACGAAAGTAACGCGGAATACTTGGTCGAACTGCGTAGGCTAGCGAAATACTGCCAGTTCGGAGGGAATCTGACAGAGGCACTGCGAGACAAGTTCGTATGTGGATTGTCCAAAGAAGGGACGCAAAAGCGACTACTGGAAGAGAACGACCTCACACTAGACAGGGCTGTTCTTATAGCTGCATCGCACGAAGCCGCAGTGAAAGGAACGGCAGAAATGCAGCTGAAGGCGGCGGCACTCGGGGGGGACCAAATTACCTCGAATACAACAAAATGCTATCGTTGTGGGAAGACAACGCACGACCAGAATCAATGCTGGTTTAAGAACCAAGAATGTAGGAAATGTGGCAAACTGGGTCACATCGCAAAGGTATGCCGGTCAGGGAAGAAGACCAACAACCAAAGGAAGCCACCACAAGAAAAGTACAGCAAGGTACACAAGGTGGCTGAGAAGAGTTCAGACGAACAGAATTCAGACTCAGACCCAAACAACCAGGAGCTGGGTAGTCTGAGAATTCACAATGTGGGGAGGGAAGCTGATCTACAAACTATCTGGGTCATGCTAAGAATAGCTGGAGTCCAAGTAAGAATGGAGTTGGACACTGGATCAGCTCTATCAGTCATCAATCGAAGGGACTACCACCGGCTATTCTCTCACATACCCTTAAGGAATACCAAGTTCGTATTACAGACATACACGGGGCATAAAGTATACCCCATGGGGAAGATAAGAGTCAAGGTGAGAGAGAGGGGTAAAGAACACCCAAGAATGAACTTGTACGTATTACCTGAGGGAGGACCACCACTTCTAGGACGGGAGTGGATTAAGAAAATAGACATGGAATGGCATTATCTAAAAGCCATCACGAGTGAGGACTCGGTACGAGCAATCAGCTCAGATTCTGGAACGGATGACGATAAGACTAACTCAAATATGGAAGACAAGGCTGAAATGGACTTGCCGACTATGGTGGAGAAAACGAAGACAGGCATAAAGGCTTATGCTACCGAGAAGGATAAAGCTTCAGAGCAGAACTCCAGGTTGACAGAGAATTCTGAGCCTGTCCAAGTTAAGGACTTATCCACGACGGAAGAACACAGAGCCCGGACTCAAACGTATCGCAAAATACAACAACAATTAGAACAGTTGAGTTACCGTCTCGTACAAGAGGTGAAAACAATGGAACAATTCTGGGACACCGAATGGGAGAACCTGGAAAGACAACAGAGGCAGCTAGCTCAAGCTGAGAGCGACCATAGGGCCATCATGGCTAAGTATCGATCACATCTCCCTGATGCTGTTCAAGAGCTGGAATATTTGCAGAACGAAACAAATGAAGAGGAATCTTCAGGCAGCCAGGATTTTATCCCAGTTCCTCTCTACGACTCCTTACAAGCAGAGTGTAAGAAGTTGAAAGAACAGTATGAACAGGCCCAGGCTACAATTCTGGAGGGGGTTAACTCGGCAACCTCCGAAAAGCTAGTTTTAGTGAAAGCATATGAGCAACTAAAGGTTGAACATGAGCAAGAAGTCCAAAGGATGCAGGAAATGTTTGAGGAGCTCCAGGCCAAGACAAACTCATCGGTAGAGATTCCATCCATCGATGAAAAAATTGGAGGTGGAAGACATGGCAGAACATGGAATCCAAGAGGTTCAAGAACTCATAAAAGTACTGAAGGAAACCCAAGACAAATATGAGGCGGAAATGACCAGGGTTCAACAACTTGAAGAACATAGTCAACTGGGAATCCGGGCAGTGGAAGGAAAGGCAACTGGAAGAGAAACAGAGACTGGAAGAATGGCCCCTGAACTGGAGCTAGAGAGCATCAAGGCGCAACTTCTTCGAGGGCTTAAAACCCAAGCACCAGAGGGAAAGGTGGATGAAATAGAGAAGAAGCTGATCCACAGTGTCCCCGGGGAAGAGTTAACGACCAGCCAACTCCTTCACAGGCGGAGTGACAAGACTCCACAAGGGGAACACGAGCTTCAGGCTTCAAAGGGAAGGAATTCGGAGCTTCCAAAAGGGATGGAGATAGCTGAGGTGGCAACACAGCTTTTACAAGGATGCCAAAAGGACGCTGAATTACGTCAAATTGAACAGAAGAATGGGGAAACAGCTACTCCAGTAGAAGGAGTAAATAGCCGGATAACGCAATCCCCGATGGAAGGGAAGGTATTGAACTCACAAATGAGGACAGTAGTGAAGGAATGGCAGACAACCCAGGAAGAGCGTGATGAATATGAATGTATGAGGAAGTCTTTTCAAGAAAGATGTCTAGGGAAGGAACCACAGTCGGCTAACGTCCAGATGGGTAAGGAGGAAGTAGAAGGCCCTCTCGCTGGCCTAACTCAGGACGACCCCGAATATTACCATGACCTGTTGCGTGACACTGAATATTACGAGGATCTGGTCTGCCCAAGTTGTGAGGAAAACTCCCAAAGTGCTGAAATCAGGATGAAACACTTAAGGTCTAAGGAACATAGAGAGTTGGTGGCGCTACAGCTGGCAGCCGAGAAAGGAGCCCCGAGAGTCTCAAAAAGGCAGAAAAGAAAAAGAAGAGGCAGAAGACAATAACTATCTAAAATATTATCACTTCTACCAGCTCAGGAGGGGACCTACGAAAGGAGCTAAATTAGTTGAAAAGTGGGAAATTATCAAGACAGCCAGTTGGTTCTAAAAGTCGGCACTGCCGGTTCAACAGGACGAAAGTTCAAGCTGTTACGTCAAGGAAAAGGCTATGGAGGAGTCACACTATCCATGTGAACCGACTACACCAAAGAGATGTTGTTCGGACCAAGTCAAGATCGGAGACTGAATCTGTGAACTGTTCCCGCAGAGACTGACTTTGTGGACTGTTTCCCACCGAGATAATATCTGTAAAGTGTTTTATATGAAGTTGAAGATATGTATGTTAATGGGACTCTGTAAGTAATAAGCTAAAAAGGGAGGATTGTAGTGTATGTACCCGTCTACCTTTAAGGAAACTATTGTATGTAACCGTTCACCTTTAAGAGAACTACTTTAGGTGTGGCACTACTTGTTTGGCTTCTGTATACTGTAATACCGACAGTGACCACACCAGTATATAAGTGTTGTGGCAGGATTGCTGGGGCAGATTCGCCCTGACCTTCGAATAGTAAAGACCTGTTTGTTTGTCACTCCTGAAGTCTGTGTCGTTATTAACAGTACAACCCACAGACTTTACAATTCCCTGCCCGGACATGACCAGTGCTACGGTAATCAAAAGCCTCTGCAACTTATTCTGTCTGTTCGGTATGCCCAACTATATCCATAGCGACAGAGGGACGTCGTTTATGAGTGATGAGTTACGCCGGTTCTTACTATCAAAAGGGATTGCTACTAGTAGAACCACTAGCTACAGCCCCCGGGGCAATGGGCAGGTTGAGAGGGAGAATGCGACAGTGTGGAAGGCAGTCGTTCTGTCTTTAAAATCGAAAGGCCTACCGACCTCTCGCTGGCAGGAAGTTCTTCCCGATGTACTGCATTCCATAAGGTCTCTGCTGTGCACCGCAACAAATGCTACTCCTCATGAGAGGATGTTCGGTTTCCCCAGGAAATCTTCCTCAGGTATTTCACTACCCGGGTGGTTGACGTCCCCGGGCACTGTACTGCTACGAAAACATGTGAGAGGTCATAAGACTGATCCCCTAGTGGAGGAAGTACAGCTCCCCCACGCCAATCCTCAGTACGCATATATCCAATACCCTGATGGACGTGAGGATACTGTTTCAATAAAGGACCTGGCTCCGGCAGGAGAAGAGAGAGAGAGCGATGCTGCTAGCGAAGATGCGGGTGTGGAGCACCGTGATGTGCCACCTGTGGGGTGGGATGCCCGGAGGTACAAGACGTACAAAACGTCATTTTGGAAAACCCAGCAGGTGCCGGGATGGCAGAGGAACCTGAGCAAGTCCCCCAAGAGGTTCCTCGGCCGACGCTACGTTGCTCACTACGAACTGTAAAACCCCCGGTCAGACTTAACTTATAGGAGGGGTGAATGTGGTGAAATAAGTCTTATAAGTATATACCTTATTCTACCTGTGTATAGTTTCCTATTGTAATCTATTGTAACCCTGCTGTTTTCTTGGTTGGCCAGGAATGCTGATGTACTGTATACCACTCTGCTGTGCCATTGATTGTCCTGATCTGTTACTTCGCCCCTGGCTCCGCCTCCTAGTTCACTTCTGAGAAGCTGGTCAGAAGGCTAACATGTGTGTTCCGTTCTGTCCAGTTCTAAGCTATTAAAAGCCAACTGTTTGAGTTATAACTACCAGTCTCTGTAGCTATTTAAGGTATATCAACCTGGCATGCTCTTCTACACTCACTTATTGAACCCAGGGTTGGTCCCCTTGCTTGATGGTAAAGTGAGGGATATGCCGAGTCATGAGGTTACAGATTGTGGTGGAATACAATTCTGCTGCTGATTGCCCACAACGCCTCATGGATGCCCAGTTTTGAGCTGCTAGATCTGTTCTGACTGTAGCCCATTTAGCACAGTGGTAGTGCCACACAACACGACAGAGGGTGTCCTCAGTGTGAAGACGGGATTTCTTCTCCCCAATGACTGTGTGGTGGTCACTGCTACCAATACTGCCATGGACAGATGCATCTGCGACAGATAGATTGGTGAGGACGAGGTCAAGTAGGTTTTTCCCTCATGTTGGTTCTCTCACCGCCTGTCACAGGACCAGACTGGCAGTTATGTCCTTCAGGACTCGGCCAGCAGTGGTGCTACCGAGCCACTCTTGGTGATGGACATTGAAGTCCCCCACCCAGAGTACATTCTGTGCCCTTGCTACTCTCAGTGCTTCTTCCAAGTGGTGTTCAACATGGAGGAGTACTGATTCATCAGCTGAGGGAGGGCGGTAGGTGGTAATCAGCAGGAGGCTTCCTTGCCCAGAAGCCATGAGACCCGGCGTCAATGTTGAGGACTCCCAAGGCCTCTCTCTACCGACTGTACCGCCATGGGACAAGACAAGGCATACCCAGGGAGTTTTGGACTTTGGCTGAAAGGTATGATTCTGTTGCTTGACTAGTCTGTGGGATAGCTTTCCCAATTTTGACACAATGTTGGTGAGGAGGTCTTTGCAGGGTTGACTGGGTTGGGTGTGCAGGGTGACTGGGTTGGGTGTGCAGGGTTGACTGGGCTGGGTGTGCAGGGGTGACTGGGTTGGGTGTGCAGGGGTGACTGGGCTGGGTGTGCAGGGGTGACTGGGTTGGGTGTGCAGGGGTGACTGGGTTGGGTGTGCAGGGTTGACTGGGCTGGGTGTGCAGGGTGACTGGGCTGGGTGTGCAGGGTGACTGGGCTGGGTGTGCAGGGTGACTGGGCTGGGTGTGCAGGGTTGACTGGGCTGGGTGTGCAGGGTGACTGGGCTGGGTGTGCAGGGTGACTGGGCTGGGTGTGCAGGGTGACTGGGTTGGGTGTGCAGGGTTGACTGGGTTGGGTGTGCAGGGGTGACTGGGTTGGGTGTGCAGGGTGACTGGGCTGGGTGTGCAGGGTGACTGGGCTGGGTGTGCAGGGTTGACTGGGCTGGGTGTGCAGGGTGACTGGGTTGGGTGTGCAGGGGTGACTGGGTTGGGTGTGCAGGGTTGACTGGGCTGGGTGTGCAGGGTGACTGGGCTGGGTGTGCAGGGGTGACTGGGTTGGGTGTGCAGGGGTGACTGGGCTGGGTGTGCAGGGGTGACTGGGTTGGGTGTGCAGGGGTGACTGGGTTGGGTGTGCAGGGTTGACTGGGTTGGGTGTGCAGGGTTGACTGGGCTGGGTGTGCAGGGGTGACTGGGTTGGGTGTGCAGGGTTGACTGGGTTGGGTGTGCAGGGTTGACTGGGTTGGGTGTGCAGGGTTGACTGGGCTGGGTGTGCAGGGTTGACTGGGTTGGGTGTGCAGGGTTGACTGGGTTGGGTGTGCAGGGTTGACTGGGCTGGGTGTGCAGGGGTGACTGGGCTGGGTGTGCAGGGGTGACTGGGTTGGGTGTGCAGGGTTGACTGGGTTGGGTGTGCAGGGTTGACTGGGTTGGGTGTGCAGGGGTGACTGGGCTGGGTGTGCAGGGGTGACTGGGTTGGGTGTGCAGGGTTGACTGGGCTGGGTGTGCAGGGTTGACTGGGCTGGGTGTGCAGGGCTGACTGGGTTGGGTGTGCAGGGTTGACTGGGCTGGGTGTGCAGGGTTGACTGGGTTGGGTGTGCAGGGTTGACT
Organism: Somniosus microcephalus; assembly: GCF_052327205.1. NCBI lineage: Eukaryota > Metazoa > Chordata > Chondrichthyes > Squaliformes > Somniosidae > Somniosus > Somniosus microcephalus. The sequence goes on along the minus strand of NC_140988.1, from coordinate 372,080,376 downwards.
GGGCTGGGTGTGCAGGGTTGACTGGGCTGGGTGTGCAGGGTTGACTGGGCTGGGTGTGCAGGGTTGACTGGGCTGGGTGTGCAGGGTTGACTGGGCTGGGTGTGCAGGGTTGACTGGGTTGGGTGTGCAGGGGTGACTGGGTTGGGTGTGCAGGGGTGACTGGGCTGGGTGTGCAGGGTTGACTGGGTTGGGTGTGCAGGGGTGACTGGGTTGGGTGTGCAGGGGTGACTGGGTTGGGTGTGCAGGGGTGACTGGGCTGGGTGTGCAGGGTTGACTGGGTTGGGTGTGCAGGGGTGACTGGGCTGGGTGTGCAGGGTTGACTGGGTTGGGTGTGCAGGGGTGACTGGACTGGGTGTGCAGGGGTGACTGGGCTGGGTGTGCAGGGTTGACTGGGTTGGGTGTGCCGTTGCCGTTGCCATTTCCGGTGGTCCGTCCGGTTTCATTCCTCTTCGTAGCGGCTTGTTACAACTGAGTGTCTTGCTAGGCTATTTCAGTGGGCAGTTAAGAGTCAACCACATTGCTGTGGGTCTGGATGTTAGTGAATCAGATGGGCTTTTATGACAACCCGATAGTTTCATGGTCACCATTACTGATACTAGTAATTATTCCAGATTTATTTAATTAACTGAATTTAAATTCCCCAGCTGCCCTGGTGGGATTTGAACTCACGTTTCTAGATCATTCGTCCAGGCCTCTGGATTACTAGCCCAGTGACATTACCACTCTTCTTAGGCAGTCCCTCGGAACCGAGGAGGACTTGCTTCCACATTAAAAATGAGTTCTCAGGTGACTGATGAGTCCAATGCGGGACCTACAGTCTCTGTCACAGGTGGGGCAGACGGTGATTGAAGGGGCGGGTGGGTGGGGTGCTTGGGTTGACGTGCGCTCCTTGCGCTGCCTGCGCTTGGCTTCCGTTTGCTCCCGGCAAAGAGACTCGAGGTGTTCGGCGCCTTCCCGGATGCTTCTCCTCCACTTTGTGTGATCTTGGGCCAGGGATTCCCAGGTGTCGGTGGGGATGTTACACTTTTTCAAGGAGGCTTTGAGAGCGTCCTTGAAGCGTTTCCTCTGCCCACCTGGGGCTCCCTTGCCGTGCCGGAGCTCCGAGTAGAGCGCTTGTTTTGGGAGTCTCGTATCGGGCATGCGGACGATATGGCCCGTCCATCGGAGCTGATCGAGCGTGGTCAAAGCTTCGATGCTGGGGATGTTGGCCTGAGCAAGAACACGGACGTTGGTGCGCCTATCCTGCCAATGGATTTGCAGGATCTTGTGGAGGCAGCGTTGGTGGTACCTCTCCAGCGCTTTGAGATGCCTGCTGTACATGGTCCATGTGTCTGAGACATACAGCAAGGCGGGTATCACTGCTGCTCTGTAGACCATAGGCTTAGTGCCGGGTTTGAGGTCCTGGTCTTCAAACACTCTCTTCCTCAGGCGACCGAAGGCTGCACTGGCACACTGAAAGTGGTGTTGGACTTCGTCGTCGACGTCTGCCCTTGTTGACAGTAGGCTCCTGAGGTATGGAAAGTGGTCCACGTTGTCCAAGGCCTTGTCGTGGATTTTGATAATCGGGGGGCAGTACTGTGTGGCGGGGGCAGGTTGGTAGAGGACCTTTGTCTTACGGAAGGCCCATGCTCTCGTATGCTTCGGTGAAGGTGTTGATGATGGTTTGGAGTTCGACCTCCGAGTGAGCGCAGACGCAAGCGTCGTCTGCATACTGTAATTCGACGACAGAGGATGGGACGACCTTGGATCTGGACTGGAGGCGGCGGAGGTTGAACAGTTTCCCGTTTGTACATTTGACCCCTAACTGCAAGTTCAAGCTGCAAAGTTAAAGTTACCTGAGCCCACTGCCCAGCCCCCGACCATGCCTGTTCTTTGTTCTCAGTGAGCACTGGCTCTTCACTTAAACTTAGCTCCCAAATTCCCAGACCTCTCTGCCGTCAAGACTACGCTTCTCCACAAGACTAGTGATCTAGTGACTAGTGGATTGTGAGTGGAATTCGGGGCTAGGGATCGCGAGAATATCAGTGCTAATTTGATCCTGTGGGAGAAAACATCATTCATGTCCGAGGCCGGGACCCAGAAGCGAGGACGAGCCCAGCAGCGAGGTCAAGGCCCAAGAGTGGCGCAGCGTGGACCAGCAGCGGGGTCAGGGCCCAGGGAAGGTGCGGCATGGGCCAACAGCGAGGTCGGGAGGACCACAATTACCACTATGCTACCGTTCCTGTTATAATTAACCTGCTTGTTTTTGGCTTTCAGTGGGATATATTCCTCTTGAACTCTATTGATTACCCTTTTAAGGATTTCCCACTGTTTTTCTGTCTCTTTGTTTTTCAAAGTTTTCTCCCAATTAACCTTATTTAACTCCACCCTCATTTCCTCATAATTTGCTCTTTTCCAATCTATGACTTTGTCTATTAATTTGTCTTTGTCTCCACTTGTGGGGGCTCCAAAACTAGGAGCCATCAATATAAGATAGTCACCATTAAATCCAATAGGAAATTCAGGAGAAATTTATTCAGGAGGCGGTTCAGAAGGCAAATGGTATGTTGGCCTTCGTAGCGAGAGGATTCGAGTACAGGAGCAAGGATGTCTTTCTGCAGTTGTACAGGGCCTTGGTGAGACCACACCTTGAGTATTGTGTGCAGTTTTGGTCGCCTTATCTGAGGAAGGATGTTCTTGCCATGGAGGGAGTGCAGCGAAGATTCACCAGACTGATACCTGGGATGGCAGGAATGACGTATGAGGAGAGATTGGGTCGATTGGGCTTATACTCGCTGGAGTTTAGAAGAATGAGAGGGGATCTCATTAAAACTTATAAAATTCTAACAGGACTAGACAGACTAGATGCAGGAAGGATGCTCCCGATGGTCGGGGAGTCCAGAACCAGGGGTCACAGTCTAAGGATAAGGGGTAAGCCATTTAGGACAGAGATGAGGAGGAATTTCTTCACCCAGAGAGTGGTGAACCTGTGGAATTCTCTACCACAGAAGGCAGTTGAGGCCTATTCATTAAATATATTCAAGAAGGAGTTGGATATATTTCTTAAGGCTAAAGGGATCAAGGGATATGGGGAGAAGGCAGGGACCGGGTACTGAATTTGGATGCTCAGCCATGATCTCATTGAATGGCGGAACAGGCTCGAGGGGCCGAATGGCCTACTCCTGCTCCTATCTTCTATGTTTCTATGTTTCTATGTTTCTTTACCCAGATATTAAATATTGGGGAAACCGAAACCATTGTTTTCGGTCCCCGCCACACACTCCGTTCCCGAGCCACTGACTCCATCCCTCTCCCTAACATCTGTCTGAGACTGAACCACACTGTTCGCAACCTTGGTGTCATATTTGACCTTGAAATTAGTTTCCGATCACATACCCGCAGCATAACAAAGACCGCCAACTTCCAGCTCCGTAACATCGCCCGTCTCCGCCCCTGCCTCAGCTCATCCGCTGCTGAAACCTTCATCCATGCCTTTGTTACCTCTAGACTTGACTATTCCAACACACTCCTGGCTGGCCTCCCACATTCTACCCTACGTAAACTTGAGGTCCTCCAAACTGGGCTGCCCGTGTCCTAACTCGCACCAAGTCCCGTTCGCCCATCACCCCTGTGCTCACTGACCTACATTGGCTCCCGGTTAAGCAGCGCCTCGATTTCAAAATTCTCATCCTTGTTTTCAAATCCTTCCATCCTTGGCCCTCCCTATCTCTGTAATCTCCTTCAGCCCGCCACCCCCACCCCCCCCGAGATATCTGCGTTCCTCTAATTCTGCCCTCCTGAGCATCCCTGATTATAATCGCTCCACCATTGGCGGCCGTGCCTTCTGTTGCCTGGGCCCTAAGCTCTGGAATTACCTGCCTAAACCTATCCGTCTCTCCACCTCTCTTTCCTCTTTTAAGACGCTCCTTAAAACCTACCTCTTTGACCAAGCTTTTGGTCACCTGCCCTAATTTATCCTTATGTGACTTGGTGTCAAATTTTTTGTCTTAAAATACTCCTGTGAAGCACCTTGGGACGTTTTACTACGTTAAAGGTGCTATATAAATACAAGTTGTTGTTGTTGAGAGTGTTTAGAATGTGGCGAATAGCATAGATGCATTTACGGGGAAGCTAGATAAACACATGAGGGAGAAAGTATTAGAAGTATATGCTGAAAGGGTGAGAGGAAGGAGAGTGAGAGGAGGCTCGTGTGGAGCATGAAGGATCAGTTGGGCCGAATGGCCTGTTTCTGTGCTGTACATTTTATGTAATTCCATATAAAGAGGGAAGAAATAACTTTCATTTATATAGCACCTTTCACTAACTCTGTACATCCCAAAGCGCTTCACAATGATTGAATTGGCCCGAGGAGAACCCTCAGTGCTTCTCTGAATAGTACCATGGGGTCTTGCATGCAGAGTTCACTGCAGCTAGGCTCCCAGAGTCACTGCTCACAGGGTCACTGCTCCTAGAGGGTCACTGCTCCCAGGGGTCACTGCTCCCAGGGGTCACTGCTCCCAGAGGTCACTGCTCCTAGAGGGTCACTGCTCCCAGGGGTCACTGCTCCCAGGGGTCACCGCTCACGGGGGGTCACTGCTCCCAGGGGTCACTGCTCACACGGTCACTGCTCCTAGAGGGTCACTGCTCCTAGAGGGTCACTGCTCCCAGGGGTCACTGCTCCCAGGGGTCACTGCTCGCAGGGGTCACTGCTCCCAGGGGTCACTGCTCGCAGGGGTCACTGCTCGCAGGGGTCATTGCTCACAGGGGTCACTGCTCACACGGTCACTGCTCCTAGAGGGTCACTGCTCGCAGGGGTCACTGCTCCCAGGGGTCACTGCTCGCAGGGGTCACTGCTCCCAGGGGTCACTGCTCGCAGGGGTCACTGCTCGCAGGGGTCACTGCTCCCAGGGGTCACCGCTCACAGGGGTCACCGCTCACGGGGGGTCACTGCTCCCTGGAGTCATTGCTTCCGAGGTCACTGCTCCCAGGGGTCATTGCTCACAGGGGTCACTGCTCACACGGTCACTGCTCCTAGAGGGTCACTGCTCGCAGGGGTCACTGCTCCCAGGGGTCACTGCTCGCAGGGGTCACTGCTCCCAGGGGTCACTGCTCCCAGGGGTCACTGCTCCCAGGGGTCACTGCTCGCAGGGGTCACTGCTCCCAGGGGTCACTGCTCCCAGGGGTCACTGCTCCCAGGGGTCACTGCTCCCAGGGGTCACTGCTCCCAGGGGTCACTGCTCCCTGGAGTCATTGCTTCCGAGGTCACTGCTCCCAGAGGTCACTGCTCCCAGGGGTCATTGCTCCCAGGGGTCACTGCTCCCAGGGGTCACTGCTCCCAGGGGTCACTGCTCGCAGGGGTCACTGCTCGCAGGGGTCACTGCTCCCAGGGGTCACTGCTCCCAGGGGTCACTGCTCCCAGGGGTCACTGCTCCCAGGGGTCACTGCTCCCAGGGGTCACTGCTCGCAGGGGTCACTGCTCGCAGGGGTCACTGCTCCCAGGGGTCACTGCTCCCAGGTGTCACTGCTCGCAGGGGTCACTGCTCCCAGGGGTCACTGCTCCCAGGGGTCACTGCTCGCAGGGGTCACTGCTCCCGGGGGGTCACCGCTCACGGGGGGTCACTGCTCCCAGGGGTCACTGCTCCTAGAGGGTCACTGCTCGCAGGGGTCACTGCTCCCAGGGGTCACTGCTCGCAGGGGTCACTGCTCCCAGAGGTCACTGCTCCCAGGGGTCACTGCTCCTAGAGGGTCACTGCTCCCAGGGGTCACTGCTCCCAGGGGTCACTGCTCCCAGGGGTCACTGCTCCCAGAGGTCACTGCTCCCAGGGGTCACTGCTCCCAGGGGTCACTGCTCCCAGGGGTCACTGCTCGCAGGGGTCACTGCTCCCAGGGGTCACTGCTCGCAGGGGTCACTGCTCCCAGGGGTCACTGCTCCCAGGGGTCACTGCTCCCAGGGGTCACTGCTCCCAGGGGTCACTGCTCCCAGGGGTCACTGCTCCCAGGGGTCACTGCTCCCAGGGGTCACTGCTCCCAGGGGTCACTGCTCGCAGGGGTCACTGCTCCCAGGGGTCACTGCTCCCAGGGGTCACTGCTCCCAGGGGTCACTGCTCGCAGGGGTCACTGCTCCCAGGGGTCACCGCTCACGGGGGGTCACTGCTCCCAGGGGTCACTGCTCGCAGGGGTCACTGCTCCCTGGAGTCATTGCTTCCGAGGTCACTGCTCCCAGAGGTCACTGCTCCCAGGGGTCATTGCTCCCAGGGGTCACTGCTCCCAGGGGTCACTGCTCCCAGGGGTCACTGCTCCCAGGGGTCACTGCTCGCAGGGGTCACTGCTCCCAGAGGTCACTGCTCCCAGGGGTCATTGCTCCCAGGGGTCACTGCTCCCAGGGGTCACTGCTCGCAGGGGTCACTGCTCCCAGGGGTCACTGCTCCCAGAGGTCATTGCTCCCAGGGGTCACTGCTCGCAGGGGTCACTGCTCGCAGGGGTCACTGCTCCCAGGGGTCACTGCTCCCAGAGGTCATTGCTCCCAGGGGTCACTGCTCGCAGGGGTCACTGCTCCCAGGGGTCACTGCTCCCAGGGGTCACTGCTCGCAGGGGTCACTGCTCCCAGAGGTCACTGCTCCCAGGGGTCATTGCTCCCAGGGGTCACTGCTCCCAGGGGTCACTGCTCGCAGGGGTCACTGCTCCCAGGGGTCACTGCTCCCAGAGGTCATTGCTCCCAGGGGTCACTGCTCGCAGGGGTCACTGCTCGCAGGGGTCACTGCTCCCAGGGGTCACTGCTCCCAGAGGTCATTGCTCCCAGGGGTCACTGCTCCCAGGGGTCACTGCTCGCAGGGGTCACTGCTCCCAGGGGTCACTGCTCCCAGGGGTCACTGCTCGCAGGGGTCACTGCTCGCAGGGGTCACTGCTACCAGGGGTCACTGCCCTCATGGAACAGCCAGTGAAATGAGTTATTGGACAGCTGCTGTCCCTCGTAGGTCCGTACTCCAGCATATGTCAGTGCCTTTAGGAGAGGAAGGGAGATCAGCAGCTAAATTAGTGAAAGAAGCTCACCAATATCAGTTGCTAATCAGGTTGAAGGTAAGCGCTCCAATCCTGGCTGTCGATGAATCTGCTGGAGGAAACACTTAGGAGCTGATCAACATGAGCTGTAAAATTGGATTCATTTCCTGGAGTTTTCTTGATTACCTTTGGGAGTTGGAAGAAAAATTTAACGTTGTATTTCCTTGGAGATCTTACCCACTAAGAATGTGCAGGGTCAGGAGGGAACATTGCTGTCTATCTGACTGCTCCCATTGTTCAAGAAGTTCCATTCAGTACATGCTCTCAAACCCACCTCTCAGTCGTGTTTGTTTTCCCGTAATTATTTCCCTCTTGAATTTGCTGACAAACTCCACCAGTATTATCCCTGCAGTCTGTTCCATACACTCATCCTCTGTGTGTAGTAGTCAGATTTGCTCTTCTGAACTTTCATCCATGCCCACTTGTTGAGTTTGTCACTGCCATCAGTGATTGAGTAGGCTAGGCCTTTACTCCCTCGAGTTTGGAAGAATGAGAGGTGATCTCATTGAAACAGCTAAAATTCTTAAAGGGCTGAACATGGTAGATGCTGGGAGGATGTTTCCCCTGGCTGGAGAGCCTAGAACCAGGGGGCATAGTCTCAGAATAAGGGCTCGGCCATTTAGGACTGAGCTGAGGAGAAATTTCTTCACTCAGGGGGTGGCGAATCTTTGGAATTCTCTACCCCAGAGGGCTGTGGAGGCTCAGTCATTGCGTATATTCAAGACTGAGATCGCTAGATTTTTGGATACTAAGGGAGCCAAGGACTAGGGGATCGGGCGGGTAGGTGGATTTGAGGTAGAAGATCAGCCACGATCTGATTGAATGGCAGAGCAGGCTCGAGGAGTGATATGGCCTACTCCACTCCTAATTCTTATGTTCTTATGTTCTGATATCTCCGTCCCTGCCTCAGCTTATCTGCTGCAGAAACCCTCCTCCATGCCATTGTTACCTCTAGACTTGACTATTCCAACGCACACCTGTCCGGCCTCTCATTGTTCGACCCTGTGTAAACTTGAGGTCATCCAAAACTTGACTGCCCGTGTCCTAACTCGTACAAAATTCCCATTCACCCATCACCCCTGTGCTCGCTGACCTACATTGGCTCCCACTTAAGCAACGCCTCAATGTTAAAATTCTCATCCTTTGTTTTCAAATCCCTCCATGGCCTCACCCCTCCCTATCTCTGTAATCTCCTCCAGCCCCAAAACCCCCTGAGATATCTGCACTCCTCCAATTCTGGCCGCTTGAGCATCCCTGATTATAATCGCTCCACCACTGGTGGCCGTGCCTTTAGCTGCCTGGGCCCTAAGCTCGGAAATTCCCTCCCTAACCCTCCCTGCCTCTCTACCTCTCTTTCCTCCTTTAAGATGCTCCTTAGAACCTAATATCTCCTTATGTGGCTCGGTGTCAAATTTTGTTGGATAACGCTCCTGTGAAGAACCCTGGGACGTTTTACTACATTAAAGGCGCTATATAAATACAAGTTGTTGCTGTTATGTAATGACATTATCAGGGCTCAGTTGATTCACACCCTGTGCCAGCCGTGGCTCAGTGGGTAGCACCCTTGCCTCTACAGTCCGAAGATTGTGGGTTCAATCCCCACTCCAGGGACTTGAGCACATAAAGCTAGGCTGAAACTCCCTGTGCAGTGTTGAGGGAGTGCTGCACTGTCGGAGGTGCCGCCTTTCGGATGAGACGTTAAACCAAGGCTCCGTCTGCCTCTCTCAGGTGGACATAAAAGATCCCATGGCACTATATCTAAGAAGAGCTTCTTCTTCTTAGGCAGTCCCTCGGAACTGAGGATGACTTGCTTCCACATTAAAAATGAGTTCGCAGGTGACTGATGAGTCCAATGGGGGACTTACAGTCTGTCACAGGTGGGGCAGACGGTGGTTGAAAGGGTGGGTGGGTGGGTGGGTGGGGTGCTTGGGTTGACGTGCGCTCCCTGCGCTTGGCTTCTGCTTGCTCCCGGCGAAGAGACTCGAGGTGTTTGGTGCCTTCCTGGAAGCTTCTCCTCCACTTTGTGCGGTCTTGGGCCAGGGCATAACAGGTGTCGGTGGGGATGTTACACTTTTTCCAAGGAGGCTTTGAGGGTGTCCTTGAAGCATTTCCTCTGCCCACCTGGGGCTCTCTTGCCGTGCCGGAGCTCCGAGTAGAGCGCTTGTTTTGGGAGTCTCGTATCGGGCATGTGGACAATGTGACCCATCCATCGGAGCTGATCGAGCGTGGTCAAAGCTTCGATGCTGGGGATGTTGGCCTGAGCAAGAACACTGACGTTGGTGCGCCTATCCTGCCAATGGATTTGCAGGATCTTGCGGAGGCAGCGTTGGTGGTACCTCTCCAGTGCTTTGAGGTGCCTGCTGTACATGGTCCATGTCTCTGAGGCATACAGCAGGGTGGGTATCACTGCTGCTCTGCAGACCATGAGCTTAGTGCCAGGTTTGAGGTCCTGGTCTTCAAACACTCTCTTCCTCAGGCGACCGAAGGCTGCACTGGCACACTGAAGGCGGTGTTGGACTTCATCGTCGACGTCTGCCCTTGTTGACAGTAGGCTCCCGAGGTATGGAAAGTGGTCCACGTTGTCCAAGGCCTTGTCGTGGATTTTGATAATCGGGGGGTAGCACTGTGTGGCGGGGGCAGGTTGGTAGAGGACCTTTGTCTTACGGATGTTTAGTGTAAGGCCCATGCTCTCGTATGCTTCGGTGAAGGTGTTGACGATGGTTTGGAGTTCGACCTCCGAGTGAGCGCAGACGCAAGCATCGTCTGCTTACTGTAATTCGATGACAGAGGATGGGACGACCTTGGATCTGGACTGGAGGCGACGGAGGTTGAACAGTTTCCCGTTTGTCCTGTAAATTAGCTCCACTCCAGTGGGGAGCTTGCTGAGGGTGAGATGGAGCATTGCAGCAAGGAAGTTCGAGAAGAGCGTTGGTGCGATGACACAGCCTTGCTTGACCCCAGTTTGTACGTGAATTGGGTCTGTGGTGGAACCGTTGGTCAGGATCACGGCTTGCATGTCGTCGTGAAGCAGGCGGAGGATAGTGACAAACTTTTGAGGGCAACCGAATTTGAGGAGGACACTCCATAATCCCTCACGGTTGACAGTGTCGGGGAGAGCAGGGGAGTTATCACAGGTGTCCTGGCCAATATTTATCCCTCAACCAACATAACAAAAACAGATTATCTGGTCATTATCACAGTGCTGTTTCTGGGATCTTGTTGTGTGCAATTTTTTTTATATTAGTTACTGGGATGTGGATGTCGCTGACATTTATTGCCCATTCTTAGTTGCCCTTGAGAAGGTGGTGGTGAGCCGCCTTCTTGAACCGCTGCAGTCCGTGTGGTGAAGACACTCCCACAGTGCTGTTAGGGAGGGAGTTCCAGGATTTTGATTCAGCGACGATGAAGGAACGGCAATATATTTCCAAGTCAGGATGGTGTGTGACTTGGAGGGGCACGTGGAGGTGGTGGTGTTCCCATGTGCCTGCTGCCCTTGTCCTTCTAGGTGGTAGAGGGTGTGGGTTTGGGAGGTGCTGTCGCAGAAGCCTTGGCGAGTTGTTGCAGTCCATCTTGTAGATGGTACACACTGCAGCCACGGTACGCCGCTGGTGGAGGGAGTGAATGTTTAAGGTATGGGATGGGTTACCAATCAAGCGGGCTGCTTTGTCCTGGATGGAGTTGAGCTTCTTGAGTGTTGTTGGAGCTGCACTCATCCAGGCAAATTGGCTGCCGCGTTTTCTAAATTACAACAGTGACCACTCTTCAAATAGTTCTTCATTGGCTGTACAGCGCTTTGGGACATCCTGAGGTTGTGATAGGTGCTATATAAATGCAAATTCTTTCTTTCTTTAGATTAGTAACAGGACGGCTTGGCTGCTGCAGTCTGCCAACACCACTGTCCTCACACAGTAAGAACAGGTGAGGAAGAAAGAAAGAACGTTCATTGATAAACATGACTTCAGGATGTCCCAAAGCACTTTACAGCCAATCAAGTACTTTTGAAATGTAGTCACTGTTATATTGTAGGAAACATGGCAGCTAATTTGCGCACAGCAAGCTCCCACAAACAGCACTGTGGTAACGACCAGATAATCTGTTTTTAGTGATGTTGGCCCAGGACACCGGGGAGAACTCCCCAGCTCTTCTTCAAAATAGTGCTATGGGATCTTTAACATCCACCTGAGAAGCCAGGTAGGTACTCGGATTAACATCTCATCCGAAAGGCAGCACCTCCAACAGTGCGGCCCTCTCTCAGTTCTGCGCTGGAGTGTCAGCGTAGATTTTTGTGCTGAGGTCTCATGGAGTGGGACTTAAACCCCAAACCTTCTGACTCAGAGGCGAGAGTGATACTCACTGAGCCACAGTTGACTCGGACACAGAGCCTATGGAAACACACCTCAGTGTCAGTCAGAACCTCTGATGGAAGGAAGAGGGGAAAGTGGGAGGAGAAAATAAAGCGATCAGAAACCAACGCTAATACTTGGAGCTGCAGATTGTGTGTGGGGAATGGGGAAAACAATTACTTTGATTTTTATTTCACTGCCAGGGTTACAGGTAAGTTGAACAGAATGATTTAGACTGCCTCTCTTTAAAGCTGTTTTACATCAGAGTGTCTCTGCCAGAACCAGATTAGGCCCAGAAATTCGGGTTGGGGGCTTCCCGCGGGTGCAAGCCCCCGACCTGCACTTACCTAGCGCGCCGGCCGTTGAGCTGTGGGCCCGCATGGGATTCCGATCCTGGGCCTGCTCCAGCTGCCGGCGCGCAGTGCTTGCGTATCCCAGGGGCGCAGTTAGTTCGAAGCGTCCCCTGAAATCACGTGGGCCATGGGCAGCCAATCGAAGCAGGGAATGCTCCATTCATAAGTCTTGACAGGAAGTGCTGTCAAGACTTATAAATACTACGGCCCCAAAATAGCACTAAACCTTCAAATAAATTTTTTAAAAACATCACATTTTTTAAAATAAACTATAAATTACATGAAGTAACTATTTTAAACAATAATTAAAATTTTTGAAAAAAATAATTTTATATTCTAACGGGGCTAAAAATAAACTTACCTTGCTTTAAAGTATTTAAAAATAATAAACCTGTGGAAAAAATGTTTTAATTTTAATTAATTCACCACTTACCTTGTGAAAAGCAGGCCTTACACCTACTTTTTACATTTCTAAATTCTGCAGACTTACCCTCACGGAAAAACCTGTAAAAAAAACCTAAGTTCAATGCGCACGCGCAGCCTCCCCCGCGCACGCGTTCGACCTCTGAACCCCTGCTTTCAGAGAAACGGAAGTGCCGGTTTCCCGCGCATGCGCAGTGCATGCAGGAAACCGGCACTTCCTTTGGGCTTACGGGTGAGTACCCCGTGCGTACTCACCCATGGAGACCCGAATTTCTGGGCCGTACAAATATTGAACATCCGCCAATGCAGAAATAACAGCTGGCAATTCTCTTCACTTCACTTTCCCTAAATGTTGAGACTCCAGATACAGCTCATCCCGTGTACAGTCCCACAGCACCAGAATCCAACACAACTAAAGACCCTTTGCATTCACTGCTACAGCTTGGAATTTCAATGGATTAAACTCCTTCCCAATCACACCAACATACAGGATTCCAATGGGCCAAACTCCTTCCATAAGAACATAAGAAATAGGAGCAGGAGTAGGCCACTCGACCCCTCGAGCCTGCTCCGCCATTCAATAAGATCATGGCTGATCTGATCTTGGCCTCAACTCCACTTCCCTGCCCGCTCCTCATAACCCTTGACCCCTTGTAGTTGAAATATCTGTCTGTCTCCGCCTTGAATATATTCAATGACTCCGTCTTCACAGCTCTCCGGGGTAGAGAATTCCACAGATTCACGACCCTCTGAGAGAAGAAATTCCTCCTCATCTCCATTTTAAATGGACGACCCCTTATTCTGAAACTGTGCCCCCTAGTCCTAGATTCCCCCACGAGGGGAAACATCTACCCTATCAAGCCCCCCACAAAGTGGATAACCTCACATTTACCACATTATACTCCATCTGCCAAATTTTTGCCCACCCACTTAGCCTATCTATATCCCTTTGCAGACCCTTTGTGTCCTCCTCACAACTTGCTTTCCCACCTATCTTTGTATCATCAGCAAATTTGGCTACATTACATTCGGTCCCTTCATCCAAGTCATTAATATAGATTGTAAATAGTTGAGGCCCCAGCACTGATCCCTATGGCACCCCACTAGTTACAGTTTGCCAACCGGATAATGACCCATTTATCCTGACTCTTTGTTTTCTGTTAGTTAGCCAATCCTCTATCCATGCTAATATATTACCCCCAACCCAATGAGCTCTTATGTTGTACAGTAACCTTTTATGTGGCACCTTATGCCTTCTGGAAATCCAAATACACTACATCTACTGGTTCCCCTTTATCCACCCTGCTCATCACATCCTCAAAGAACTCCAGCAAATTTGTCAAACACGATTTCCCTTTCAGGAAACCATGCTGACTCTGCTTGACTATATTATGATTTTCTAAATGCCCAGCTACTACTCCCTTAATAATGGATTCCAGCATTTTCCCAATGACAGATGTTAGGCTAACTGGCCTGTAGTTTCCTGCTTTTTGCCTCCCCCCTTTCTTAAATAGGGGTGTTACATTTGCGGTTTTCCAATCCGCTGAGACCTCTCCAGAATCCGTGGAATTTTGGTAGATTACAACCAACGCATCCACTATCTCTGCAGCCACTTCTTTTAAGAGCCGAGGATGCAGGCCATCAGGTCCAGGGGACTTCTCCACCTTTAGTCCCATTAGTTTGCCTGGTACTTTTTCTCTAGTGATAGTGATTGTTTTAAGTTCCTCCCTCCCTATAGCCCCTTGATTATTAATTATTATTGGGATGCTTTTAGTGTCTTCGACCGTGAATGGGCCAAACTCCATCCCATTCACACGAACATACAGGATTCCAATGGGCCAAACTCCATCCCATTCACATCAACATACAGGATTCCAATGGGCCAAACTCCTTCCCATTCACACCAACATACAGGATTCCAATGGACCAAACTCCTTCCCATTCACACCAACATACAGGATTCCAATGGACCAAACTCCTTCCCATTCACACCAACATACAGAATTCCAATGGACCACAGCAGCAGCAGCAGCGGCGGCAGAGCGGACCTGGGAAACAGAAACATAGAAACATAGAAGATAGGAGCAGGAGTAGGCCATTCGGCCCCTCGAGCCGGCTCCGCCATTCAATGAGATCATGGCTGATCATCCAAATTCAGTACCCTGTCCCTGCCTTCTCCCCATATCCCTTGATCCCTTTAGCCTTAAGAAATATATCCAACTCCTTCTTGAATATATTTAATGTATTGGCCTCTACTGCCTTCTGTGGTAGAGAATTCCACAGGTTCACCACTCTCTGGGTGAAGAAATTCCTCCTCATCTCTGTCCTAAATGGCTTACCCCTTATCCTTAGACTGTGACCCCTGGTTCTGGACTCCCCGACCATCGGGAACATCCTTCCTGCATCTAGTATGCCCAGTCTTGTCAGAATTTTATAAGTTTCAATGAGAACCCCTCTCATTCTTCTAAACTCCAGCGAGTACAAGCCCAATTGACACAATCTCTCCTCATATGTCATTCCTGCCATCCCAGGTAACAGCCTGGTGAATCTTCGCTGAACTCCTTCCATGGCAAGAACATCCTTCCTCAGATAAGATGACCAAAACTGCACACAATACTCAAGATGTGGTCTCACCAAGGCCCTGTACAACTGCAGCCAAGACATCCTTGTTCCTGTACTCGAACCCTCTCGCTACGAAGGCCAACATGCCATTTGTCTTCTTAACCGCCTGCTGCACCTGCATGCTTACCTTCAGCGACTGGTGCATAAGGACACCCAGGTCTCGTTGCACTTCCCCTTCTCCCAATCTATTGCCATTCAGATAATAATCTGCCTTCCTGTTTTTGCCACCAAAGTGGATAACCTCACATTTATCCATGTTATATTGCATCTGCCATGCTTTTGCCCAATCACCCAACCTGTCCAAATCATCCTGGAGTTTCTCGGCATCCTCCTCACAGCACACGCGCTCACCCAGCTTTGTGTCGTCTGCAAATTTGGAGATATTACATCTAGTTCCCTTGTCTAGATCATTAATATATATTGTGAATAGCTGGGGCCCAAGGACCGATCCCTGCAGTACCCCACTAGTCACTGCCTGCCACTCGGAAAAAGACCCGTTTATTCCAGCTCTTTGCTTTCTGTCTGCCAACCAGTTCTCTATCCAAGTCAATACCTTGCCCCCAATCCCATGTGCCTTAACTTTACATGCTAATCTCCTATGCGGGACCTTATCGAAAGCCTTCTGAAAGTCCAAATACACCACATCCACTGGTTCTCCCTTATATATTTTACCAGTTACATCCTCAAAAAATTCCAGTAGATTAGTCAAGCACGATTTACCTTTTGTAAATCCATGTTGACTTTGTCCGATCCTGTCACTGTTTTCCAAGTCTTTTATAATGGACTCTAGCATTTTCCCCACTACCGATGTCAGGCTTACCAGTATGTAATTCCCTGTTTTCTCTCTACCACCTTTTTTGAATAGTGGGGTAACATTAGCTACCCTCCAATCCATGGGTACTGTTCCAGATTCCATCGAATGCTGGAAGATGATCAGCAAAGCATCAACTATTTCTAGGGCCACTTCCTTAAGTACCCTAGTATGTAGATTATCAGGCCCTGGGGATTTATCGGCCTTCAATCCCATCAATTTCCCTAACACCATTTCCCTACAAATACTGATTTCTTTCAGTTCCTCCCTTTCATCAGACCCTATGTTCCCCGACATCTCTGGGAGGTTATTTGTGTCCTCCTTTGTGAAGACAGAACCAAAATATGTATTTAATTGGTCAGCCATTTCTTTGTTCCCCATTATAAATTCCCCTGCTTCTGACTGCAAGGGACCTATGCTTGACTTCACTAATCTTTTTCTCTTCACATATCTATAAAAGCTTTTACAGTCAGTTTTTATGTTCCCTGCAAGCTTACTCTCATATTCTATTGTCCCCTTCTTAATTAATCCCTTTGTCCTCCTTTGTTGAATCCTAAACTGCTCCCAATCCTCAGGTTTACTGCTTTTTCTGGACAATTTATATGTCCTCTCCTTGGATCTTATGCTATCCCTAATTTCCCTTGTTAGCCATGGTTGAGCCACCTTTTTTGTTTTATTTTTATGCCAAACAGGGATGAACAAATTCTGTAGTTCATCCATGCGGTCTTTGAATGTTTGCCATTGCCTATCCACCGTCAACCCTTTGAGTGACATTCCCCAATCAATCCTACCCAACTCACACCTCAGACCATCGTAGTTTCCTTTATTTAAATTTAGGACCCATGGCCTAGAAATTCAGTTGCGTGCGCCAGCCGTTAGCGCCTTAAGATGAGTAGACTTCGAGCGCTAGGCACTTAGCGGCCGGGCGCAGCGCGATCAGTGCCTACGCCCAACTTCAGTAGACATTTAGCGCCGGCGCAAAGTGTTTGCGCGCGCTCAGCTGCGCGCGCAGCTTATGACGTCATTTCGTCGTGCAACGCCCTTTGTGCGCCCCAAACTGGAACTTCAGTCGCGCCCGCCCAATGTGGGCGTGGCGGTGCTAAGAACTGTGAAGTGGAACGCAGCAGAGGCCCTGCGGGCCTCGGGGAGCGCTAATTAAAGGGCACTTACACTGAACTATAAAGGCCAGCCATTTTGCTGCAATGACTTTTGTGCAACGGATTTCTGGACAGAGACCAAGGAAGAGACCTTACTGATTTGGCCCAACATAGGAGAGGTATTTTTGGCTTCTGGCCAGAGCTTGGAAATTTGCCTCATTGTGATTTCATTGTTTGCCAGTATATTATGGGGGCTGCATGGGGTGCCAACCCTCAGTTCCAGCATTATGTGCGAAGGGCTCACAGACGCTGTGTGAGAGGGGCAGCCATGCCTAGATGCAGAGGGGGCATCAGGTGTCGGCAACGTAGGCCTTACCCACTCAGGGAATACCGCCAGCAGGTGTCCTAACTCACCATGACTGCCGTGCAGTGTGTTCAGAGGCTGCGCTTCAGAAGGGAGGTGGTTGCAGAGATCTGCCAGCTGCTTCACAGAGATCTGCGTCCACAGCTGATGTGCAGGACGTCTCTGTCGGTGGAAGTGAAGGTCACGGTGGCTCTGAACTTTTATGCAAGCGGCTCCTTCCAAGCCGCTGCTGGGGACATAGCTAACATATCCCAGTTCGCCGTGCATCGCTGCATCCGGCAGGTCACCGATGCCCTTTTCACAAGGAGACACCAATTCATCTCCTTCCCCATGACCCTGGAGAGGCAGGAGCAGCGTGCAGTCAGATTTGCGAGGATCGCGGACTTCCCCATGGTGCAGGGCGCCATTGACTGCACGCATGTGGCTTTGCGGGCACCTATCGACAATGCCGAGGATTACCGCAACCGGAAGGGCTACCATTCCCTCAATGTACAGCTGGTGTGTGACAACAGGCAGCGCATCCTAGCTGTCAATGCCCGCTTTCCAGGCAGCAGCCACGATGCATTTATCCTGCGCCAGACTACTGTGGCTGACATGTTCCAGGCACAGCCTCCCCCAAGAGGATGGCTTATCGGGGACAAAGGCTATCCTTTGTGTACATGGCTCATGACCCCGCTCCGCGCGCCCAGGACCCCTGCTGAGGAGGCATACAACGAAAGCCATCAAGCCACAAGGAACATCATAGAGCAAACGATTGGCGTCCTCAAGCAACGGTTCCGCTGCCTGGATCGCTCCGGCGGACCTCTGCAGTATTCGCCGGATAGAGTCTCCCAGTTCGTCGTCGTTTGCTGCATGCTGCACAACTTGGCTATCCGCAGGACTCGGGCACTGCCACCTCACGTTGGACCACCACCTCAGGAGGAGGAGCAGGAGGACCATGAGGAGGAGGAGGAGGGGGAGGAGGAGTACCAGCCCAGGAGGGAGCCACAAGGTCCAAGGGCCGTCCGTCGGCGGCTTATTGAACGACACTTCTAGGCCCCCTGTCAGGGAATGGCTTGTGGCAATGAAGGGACATGAATGCAGCCGCTCCGCAAGCCCTCAGCCGGTTAACGCAACAACCACTTCAAACATCAAACATGGACAAGCTGAATAAAGAAAAAGCTTTATTGAACAAACTCAGGGCCCTTCCCACATGAAACCCAAAAACAGACAACACCCCCAAAAAACAGCCAAACACATGACTCACTCCCACAACCTGGGGAGGAATAACAAAACTTTTCCATCCAAATGGCCTTCATCCTCGGCCTTACCAAAACAACCATCCCCATAGACAACACAACCACCCCCATATAAAAAAACATTTGGCAACACCCTCTACTTTGTGTGCCGAGAGGGCGACTCCTTGTCCAGCCTTTTCCGGCCCCTGGCCGACCTGCTGCTCTGCCTCAACCTGGGCCCTGTGGGTGCTGCAAGGCTGGGGGAAGGC
This sequence comes from Somniosus microcephalus, assembly GCF_052327205.1. Lineage (NCBI taxonomy): Eukaryota > Metazoa > Chordata > Chondrichthyes > Squaliformes > Somniosidae > Somniosus > Somniosus microcephalus. The sequence continues at coordinate 372,061,839 of NC_140988.1, read as the reverse complement.
TCCTGAGGGGCACATGGCGTGATGGCAGATGCCCTTGGGGGTCGGCCTAGACGAGCTCTGGCCCTCGAGGGGCTGGCTGCTGACTGCTGCAGCTGTGGCTGGGCAGCATTAGTCTCTCCAGCAGCTCGTGGCAGCTTCACTGGGGGAGTGGCAGTGGCGGCTGCAGCAATGGGGGCAAGCTGGCTGATGCCAGGCGCTCGCTGCTCGCCTGAGACACTGGCACTCGGCCGGGCTGGCACTGCAGCAAGCGCAGCAATCTGCTGAAGGCCAGACCGCTGTGCTGCTGCAGTGCGGCGGGTGCCCTGGCGATGCCTGGCTGACACAGCGAGTGTGGCAGCAGTGAGTGCCCGTACTGCCCTGGTCTGTGCCCGCATCAGACCAGCCAGTGACTGCACGGCACCACTGATCAACTGGCCACTCGCTGCCTGTGCTGCCCTGAAGTAGTCCCGACTCGCGTCCTGTGCTGCCCTGAATTCGGCCCGACTCGCGTCCTGTGCTGCCCTGAATTGCTCGAAACCCCTGGCCTGTGCTGCCCCGAGTTGCTCGAAACCCCTGGCCTGTGAGGCCCCGAAATCGGACACACTATGAGCCAGGGACTCGATGGCCTCAGGCAACCGTGCCACAACCCCCATGAACTCGGTGTGCCGGCGATCCGAGTCCGCGGACATTTGATCGAGGAGGCGCACCTCCTGGGCGAGGACCGTCTCCGGACTGGAGGCCGGACTCTCCCTCTGGGGAGAAGGCCGCCGAGCTGCCCGACACTTCCCGCGTGGCTGGACGCCACTGGGCCCAGCAACTACACTCCCCTGCAACACTTCCCCCTTCTGGGGAGAAGGCCGCCGAGCTGCCCGACCCTTCCCACGTGGCTGGACGCCACTGGGCACAGGAACTACACTCCCCTGCAACACTTCCCCCCTCTGGGGAGAAGGCCGCCGAGCTGCCCGACCCTTCCCGCGTGGCTGGATGCCACTGGGCACAGGAGCTACACCCCCCTCCGACACTTCCCCCTGGCTCTCCTCCAGGGAAGACGTGTCCCCTCCATTGCCATCCCCTGGCGCGGATGAGGGTTCCCCCGATGGGCCGCCTTCCTCTTGCTCCTCCTCGTCCTCCTCTTCCGAGGGACTGTCACTGGCAGCTTCAGGGACCTCCTCCTCACCAGCTGAAAGCAGGAAGGCACAAGAGTAGCTTTAGAGTGAGGACAGGGCATCAGCGAGGGAGGCATGAGTGGTGGCATTCAGCGCATTGGTCGGACAGTGGCAAAGGATGTAGATCTGAAGTGCAAGGGGAACGAGAGAGGTCCAAAAGGTAATGTCCTTACCATTGGGGCCCAGCACAGGGTCGGCATCTCCCCATGCAACGGGGCCAATCAGCCGGCCACCCATGAGTCGACCCACGCGCTCCTCCAGGTCACTGAGCTGCTGGAACTGGGGACGGCCTCCCCCGGTGTCAGTCCGGCTCCTCAGATTCTGGGCCAGCTTGGCCTGCAAGAGAAAGGACGGCCTCTAAGTACAGTGTGGTGCCCTGTTGTTGTGTGCACTGCCTCCCATGGTCGAATAGCTTGGCCAGTGTGGTGCCCTGTTGTTGTATGCACTGCCTCCCATGGTTGAATAGCTTGGCCAGTGTGGTGCCCTGTTGCTGTATGCACTGCCTCCCATGGTTGAATAGCTTGGCCAGTGTGGTGCCCTGTTGCTGTATGCACTGCCTCCCATGGTCGAATAGCTTGGCCAGTGTGGTGCCCTGTTGCTGTATGCACTGCCTCCCATGGTCGAATAGCTTGGCCAGTGTGGTGCCCTGTTGCTGTATGCACTGCCTCCCATGGTCGAATAGCTTGGCCAGTGTGGTGCCCTGTTGCTGTATGCACTGCCTCCCATGGTTGAATAGCTTGGCCAGTGTGTAAAGTGCAGAAAGTGCAATTGATGTTCATGCCAGTGCCATAGCTGCTGGATGAGGGCTGGCCATTAGGGCTTTGAGGTCCCTTTGCCCATAATGTGAGGTGCACATGCAAGGATGAGGAGGACACTGGAAAGGGTTCTCACCCTGACAATCCGAGTGAGGTCGTTAAACTTTTTCCGGCATTGGACACCAGTCCTGGGGACATCGCTGTTGGCTGTGACCCTCTGGGCGACATCCCTCCAGGCTTTCCTGTTCACCCTGGTGGCAGGCTTCTTGCCACTGTCCGGGAACAAGATATGGCGTCTCCTCTCCAAAGCCCTAACCAGCACCTTTAAATCATGGGCAGAGAAGCGCTGCGCTCGCTCACGGGCCCTCTGCATCCTTCCTGGCGCTATTTCTCTCCAGCAGCAGTGTTTAGGCCTAGCTGGAGGGCTGCAGTATCCAGGGCGTGGCAGCAGAGCAAGTCGACCCTTCCCCCTTTAAGAGCTGGCCGGCGCCAGGGTGTCTGCTGTCAATCAAGAAATGACCGCACCTGCGCTGCGCCCGGCCTCGGCGGTATCACTCTGCACCGCCGGCTTAGCGCCTAAAGATAGCCGTGCATAGCCAATTTTAGCACTCGAGCAAACTCCTTGGCCAAAGCTACTGAATATCGGCGAAGTGGCCTCCACTTTGCGCCGGGCGCAAACTTTAGCGGCCGCCCGACTTTACCGCCCCAAAAGTGGCTATACTGAATTTCTAGGCCCTAGTCTCTGAGTCGACTACTTCATTCTCCATCTTAATGAAGAATTCGATCATGTTATGATCGCTCTGACCCAAGGGGCCTCGTACATCAAGATTGCTATTTAATCCTTTCTCATTACATAATACCCAGTCTAAGATGGCCTGATCTCTGGTTGGTTCCTCGACATATTGGACCAGGAAACCATACCTTAAACACTCCAGGAATTCCTCCTCCACAGTATTGTTACTAATTTGGTTAGCCCAAGCTATATGTAGATTAAAGTCACCCATGATGACTGCTGTGCCTTTATTGCACGCTTCTCTAATTTCCCTTTTAATGCCATCCCCAACCTCCGCATTACTGTTTGGAGGTCTATATACCACTCCCACTAACGTTTTCTGCCCCTTGGTATTTCTAGTTCTACCCATACAGATTCCACATTATCAAAGCTAATATCCTTCCTTACAATTGTGTTAATCCCCTCTTTAACCAGCAATGCTACCCACCTCCCTTTCCTTTTTGCCTATCTTTCCTGAATATTGAATACCCCTAGATGTTGAGTTCCCAGCCTTGGCCACCCTGGAGCCATGTTTCCGTAATCCCAATCAAATCATATTCGTTTACCTCTATTTGCGCAGCTAATTCATCCACCTTATTACGAATGCTCCTCGCATTAAGGCACAAAGCCTTAGGGAGGAGCGGCGAGGTGGCAGCGGCGGTATAAAGTGAGCCTGAGGCGCAGGTAGGCCCCACAGTAGCAGCAGCAGTGGCGCAGTGCGGACCTGCAAGGAGCGCCGAGACGGCAATGGCAGTACCAACTCAGCACCGGCAGAATTTTCAAAGAGTGACGTCAGACGGGAGATAGAAGAGCAAATATGTAGACAAATTTTTGAGAAGTGCAAAAACTATAGGGCAGTAACAGTAGGGGATTTCAACTACCCCAATATTAACTGGGTTAAAATTAATGTGAAACGTATAGAAGTTGCGGAATTCCTAAAATACATCCAGGAGAACTTTTTTAGCCAGTATGTAGCAAGCCCAACAAGGGAGTAGGCAGTTCTGGACTTAGTTTTAGGGAATGAAGCTGGGCAGGTAGAAGGCGTATCAGTGGAGGAGCATTTTGGTGCTTGTGACCATAATTCTGTTAGATTTAAGGTAGTTATGGAAAAGGACAAGGATAGACCAGGAATAAAAATTCTAAATTGGGGAAAAGCAAATTTTGCTAAGCTCAGAGGGGATTTAGCCATAGTGGACTGGAAACAGCTACCCGAAGGTAAATCAGTGTCAGAGCAGTGGGAGGCATTCAAGGAGGAGATCCGGAGGGTTCAGACCAAATATGTGCCCTTAAAGAAAAAAGGTGGGACGAACAAATCTAGAGCCCCCTGGATGTCTTTATGAGTATATTAATGGCAAGAGGATAACCAGGGAAAGAGTAAGGCCCATTAGGGACCAAAGTGGCAATCTATGTGTAGTGCAGGAAGATGTAGGTGAGGTTTTAAATGAATATTTTGCATCTGTGCTCACTATGGAGAAGGACAATGTAGGCATAGAAATCAGGCAGGGGGATTATGATATACTTGAACAAATTAGCATTGAGAGGGAGGAGGTACTAGTGGTTTTAATGGGCTTAAAAGTGGATAAATCCCCAGGACCAGACGAGATGTATCCCAGGCTGCTGTGTGAGGCAAGGGAGGAGATTGCAGGGGCTCTGACACAAATTTTCAGAACCTCTCTGGCCGCAGGGGAGGTGCCAGAGGACTGGAGGACAGCTAACGTAGTACCATTATTCAAGAAGGGTAGTAGGGATAAACCAGGGAATTACAGGCCAGTGAGCCTAATATCAGTGGTAGGGAAATTATTGGAAAAAATTCTGAGGGACAGAATTAGTCTCCACTTGGAGAGGCAAGGATTAATCAAGGATAGTCAGCATGGCTTTGTTAGGGGGAGATCATGTCTAACCAATTTGATTGAAATTTGCGAGGGGTGACTCGGTGTGTGGTTGAGGGTAGTGCAGTTGATGTAGTCTACATGGACTTCAGTAAGGCTTTTGACAAAGTCCCACATGGGAGACTGGTCAAGAAGGTAAGAGCCCACAGGATCCAGGGCAATTTGGCACATTGGATCCAAAATTGGCTTAGTGGCAGGAGGCAGAGGGTAATGATCGAAGGTTGTTTTTCTGACTGGAAGCCTGTGTCCAGTGGTGTGCTGCAGGGATCGGTGCTGGGTCCCTTGCTGTTTGTAGTGTACATTAATGATTTAGATATGAATGTCGGAGGTATGATCAGTAAGTTCGCAGATGACACGAAAATTGGTGGAGTGGTAAATAGCGAGGAGGGAAGCCTCAGGCTACAGGACAATATAGACGGGTTGGTCAGATGGGCAGAACAGTGGCAAATGGAATTTAACCCTGAAAAGTGTGAGGTGATGCATTTTGGGAGGACTAACAAGGCAAGGGAATGCACAATGAATGATAGGACCCGAGGAAGAACAGATGATCAGAGGGACCTTGGTGTGCATGTACATAGATCCCTGAAGGCAGCAGGAGGTTCTGGGGGAGGTGGGACCAGTTCAAACCGGACGGTCTGCATCTGGGCAGGGCTGGAACCGATCTCCTAGGGGGAGCGTTTGCCAGTGCTCTGGGGGAGGGTTTAAACTAAAATGGAAGGGGGTTGGGAACCTGAGCAGGGAGACAGAGGAAAGGGAAACAAGGATAAAAGCAAAAGATAGGAAGGAGAAAAACAAAAGTGGCAGTCAGAGAAATCAACGGTTTAAATCAAACGTGGCCACAGTAAATAATAATTCTAATAGGTCTAAGAGCGTTAAAAAAACAAGCCTGAAGGCTTTGTGTCTTAATGCGAGGAGCATTTGTAATAAGGTGGATGAATTGGCTGCGCAAATAGAGGTAAACAAATATGATTTGGTTGGGATTGCAGAAACGTGGCTCAAGGACGTCCAAGACTGGGAACTCAACATCCAGGGGTATTCGATATTCAGGAAAGATAGGCAAAAAGGAAAGGGAGGAGGGGTAGCATTACTGGTTAAAGAAGGGATTAACACAATTGTAATGAAGGATATTAGCTCTGATGAGGTGGAATCTGTATGGGTAGAATTGAGAAATACTAAGGGGAAAAAAACATTAGTGGGGGTGGTATATAGACCTCCAAACAGTAAGGCGGAGGTTGGGGATAGCATTAAAAGGGAAATTAAAGAAGCGTGCAATAAGGGCACAGCAGTCATCATGGGTGACTTTAATCTACATGTAGATTGGGCTAACCAAATTAGTAATAATACTGTGGAGGAGGAATTCCTGGAGTGTTTACGGGGTGGTTTCCTGGACCAATATGTCGAGGAACCAACCAGAGATCAGGCCATCTTAGACTGGGTATTATGTAACAAGAAAGGATTAATTAGCAATCTTGTTGTACGAGGCCCCTTGGGTCGGAGCGATCATAATATGATCGAATTCTTCATTAAGATGGAGAATGAAATAGTTGACTCAGAAACTAGGGTCCTCAATTTAAATAAAGGAAACTACGATGGTCTGAGGAGCGAGTTGGGTAGGATTGATTGGGGAATGGCACTCAAAGGGTTGACGGTGGATAGGCAATGGCAAACATTCAAAGACCGAATGGATGAACTACAGAAGTTGTTCATCCCAGTTTGGCATAAAAATAAAACAAAAAAGGTGACTCAACCATGGCTAACAAGGGAAATTAGGGATAGCATAAGATCCAAGGAGAACACATACAAATTGGCCAGAAAAAGCAATAATCCTGAGGATTGGGAGCAGTTTAGGATTCAACAAAGGAGGACAAAGGGATTAATTAAGAAAGGGAAAATAGAATATGAGAGTAAGCTCGCGGGGAACATAAAAACTGACTGTAAAAGCTTTTATAGATATGTAAAGAGAAAAAGATTGGTGAAGTCAAGCGTAGGTCCCTTGCAGTCAGAATCGGGGGAATTTATAATGGGGAGCAAAGAAATGGCAGACCAACTAAATACATATTTTGGTTCTGTCTTCACAAAGGAGGACACAAATAACCTCCCAGAAATACCATGGAACATAGGGTCTGATGAAAGGGTGGAACTGAAAGAAATCAGTATTTGTAGGGAAATGGTGTTAGGAAAATTGATGGGACTGAAGGCCGATAAATCCCCAGGGCCTGATAATCTACATCCCAGGGTACTTAAGGAAGTGGCCCTGGAAATAGTAGATGCATTGCTGGTCATCTTCCAGAACTCGATAGACTCTGGAACAGTACCCATGGATTGGAGGGTAGCTAATGTTACCCCACTATTCAAAAAAGGTGGCAGCGAAAAAGCGGGGAATTATAGACTGGTAAGCCTGACATCGGTAGTGGGGAAAATGCTAGAGTCCATTATAAAAGATGTAATAGCAGAGCACTTGGAAAGCAGTGACAGGATCGGACAAAGTCAACATGGATTTACAAAAGGTAAATCATGCTTGACTAATCTACTGGAATTTTTTGAGGATGTAACTGGTAAAATAGATAAGGGAGAACCAGTGGATGTGGTGTATTTGGACTTTCAGAAGGCTTTCGATAAGGTCCCACATAAGAGGTTAGCGTGCAAAATTAAGGCTCATGGGATTGGGGGCAAGGTATTGACTTGGATAGAGAACTGGTTGGTGGACAGAAAGCAAAGAGTTGGAATAAACGGGTCGTTTTCCGAGTGGCAGGCAGTGACTAGTGGGGTACCGCAAGGATCGGTCCTAGGACCCCAGCTGTTCACAATATATATTAATGATCTGGACGAGGGAATTGGATGTAATATCTCCAAATTTGCAGACGACACTGTTGTGTATGTAACCGTTTACCTTTAAGTGAACTATAGAATGTAACCGTTCGCCTTTAAGAGCACTACTTTAGGGTGGCACTATTTGTTGGCTCATGTATACTGTAATACCGATAGTGACCACACCAGTATATAAGGGTTGTGGTACGCTAACTAGGGCAGAATCGCCCGAACCTCTGAATAGTAAAGACCTGTTTTATTTTGTTAATCGTGGAGTCTGTGTATTATTTACAATACAACCCACAGACCTAACATTGGCGACGAGTCGGATTCGAACCCTGCGGCAGTTACTCCACGGCAGCTTCGTCCACAGCCAGGACGTTGAAGAGAGGTTTCAATCCTCACCACCCCACTGGAAGCGACAGGCATTAGGACCCTGCAGCCCCCATCAGCGTCTAAAATAAAAACTGGAGTGTAGAAGAAACAGGGCTGGGAAGACAGAGGTACAGGCGCTCGCGATCGGCAGATAAGGGCCGGGCCGCTTTGAAGTGAGGGGCGCAGCCGGGCCATCGATCGCAACCACCAATAAGGGCCGCACTCGGGCTGAAAGGGCAGCGGCTGCAGAAATTGAAGGCGCGAGAGCCACGGTGCACAGCGCGGGCCATCGATCGCGATCGGGAGATAAGGGCTTTGGAGTGCGAGGCGCAGCCGGGCCATCGATCGCAAGCACTGATAAGGGCCGGGCCGCTTTCAAGTGCGAGGCACAGCCGGGCCATCGATCGCATCCGCTGATAAGGGCCGCACTCGGGCTGAAAGACAGCGTCGGGGGACGGGTGAAAACTGTCAAGCGCGGGAAAACCGCCATTGAAGTGGGCGGGGAGAGCGAGAAGCGCGGGAAAGCCGCCATTTTTCGCGGGAAAACCGCTGGGGAAGAAGACAGAAGCGGGAAACCGCCATCTTAGAAAATTAATTAGAATTTTCAGAAAGGCTGGTGTGTTCTCAAGAAGAGAGGAAAAATAAGAATAAGTAAAGCAATACTTGTGGTGTTCTCAAGAAGAGAAGAAAATTAATAATAAGTAAAGAAATACTTGTACTGTTCTCGAAAAGAGAAGATGCCTAAGCGAGGAAATATTAATGATTTTGATGTTGAGATAGAAGACTGGGCCACGTATGTGGAACGCATAGAAATATATTGCGTAGCCAACGAAATTGAGGATGACGACAAGGCAATAACTTTGTTAAATTCGATGGGAGCAAAAACATACGGGCTCTTGAAACATCTAATAGCACCAGTTAAACCAGTGGACCAGACCTTCGAAGAGATCGTAGCAGTGCTGAAGGATCACTTGAACCCCACACCGTTGATGCTGACTGAACGATTTAAATTTTACGCCAGAACCCAGAGGCAAGATGAAAGCAATGCGGAATACTTAGTCGAACTGCGTAAGCTAGCGAAATACTGCCAGTTTGGAGGGAATTTGACAGAGGCGCTGCGGGACAAGTTCGTATGCGGCTTGGCCAAAGAAGGAACGCAGAAGCGACTTCTGGAAGAAAACGACCTCACACTGGACAGGGCTGTCCTCATAGCTTCATCGCACGAAGCCGCAGCGAAAGGAACGGCGGAAATGCAGCAAAAGGCGGCGGCACTCGGGGTGGACCAAATTACTGCAAGCACTTCCAAATGCTACCGTTGTGGAAAGACAACGCACGACCAGAATCAGTGCTGGTTTAAGAACCAAGAGTGCAGGAAATGTGGCAAACTGGGTCACATCGCGAAGGTATGCAGGTCCAGAAAGAAGACCAACAAGCAAAGGAAGCCACCACCACAAGAAAAGTACAACAAGGTGCATCAGGTGGCTGAAAAGAGTTCAGACGAACAAAATTCAGACTCAGACCCAAACAGCCAGGAGTTGGATAGTCTGAGAATCCACAATGTGGGTAAAGTAACTGATCTACAGATGATCTGGGTCACACTAAAAATAGCGGGAGTCCAGGTATGAATGGAGCTGGACACGGGATCAGCTGTATCCGTCATCAACCAAAAGGACTATCACTGGCTGTTCTCTCACATACCCTTAAGAAATACCAAGTTCGTATTACAGACATACACGGGGCATAATGTATACCCCATGGGAAAAATACGAGTCAAAGTGAGAGATAGGGGCAAAGAACACCCACGAATGTATCTGTATGTATTACCTGAGGGAGGACCACCACTCCTAGGGCGGGAGTGGATGCAGAAAATAAACATAGAATGGCACTACCTAAAAGCCATAGGGAAGGAGGACTCGGTGCAAGCTATCAGCTCAGATTCTGAAATGGATGACGTGACGACCAAGGTAAACATGGAAGACAAGGAAAAAAAGGAATTGCTGATGAGGGGAAAGGAAACGAAGACAGGCAGGCAGGCCCATGTTACCAAGCAAAATCAAGCTGTAGAGCAAAACCCCAGGTTGACAGAGAATTCTGAGCCTGCTCAAGCTAAGGATTCATCCACGACGGAAGAACACCGAGCTCGGTCCCAAACTTATGTCAAAGTACAACGACAATTAGAACAGTTGAGTGCCCGTCTCGTACAAGAGATGGAAAAGATGAAAAAGTTCTGGGACACCGAATGGGAGTCCCTGGAAAGGCAACAGAGACAGCTAGCTCAAGCAGAGAGCGACCATAGAGCCATCGTGGCCAAGTACCAATCACATTCCCCTGAGGCTGTTCAGGAACTGGAATATACACAGAACGATCCAAAGGAAGAGGAATCTTCAGGAAGTCAGGATGGTATTCCAGTTCATCTCTACGACTTGTTGCAAGCAGAGTGTAACGAGTTGAAAGAACAGTATGAACAGGCTCAGACTACAATCCTGGAAGGGGTTAACTTGGCAACTTCCGAAAAGCTAGTGTTAGTGAAAGCATATGAGCAACTAAAGGTTGAACATGAACGACTAAAGGTTGACCATAAGCAAGAATTACAAAGACTGCAGGAAATGTTTGATGAGCTTCAGGCCAAGGCTGACCCATCGGTAAAGATTCCATCAATAGATGAAAAATTAGTGGTGGAAGACATGGCAGAACATGAAATGCAGGACGTCCAAGAACTCGTTAAATTATTGAAGGAAACCCAAGACAAATATGAGGCGGCAATGGCCGAGGTTCAACAACTTGAACATATTCAACTAGGAATCCTTTCAGTAGAAGAAAAGGAAACTGCAAGAATGGGCCCTGGACATGAGCTTAAATCTTCAAAGGAGAGGGGTTTGGAGCTCTCAAAAGTTATTAAAATAGCTGAGGTTGCAACACAGACTGAGAATGCGGAAACGGCTGCTTCAGCAGAGGGATTGAATAGTCCGATCAATCAATCTCCAAAGGAAGTTGAAGTATTAAAATCACAAATGAGGTCATTAGTAAACGACTTGCTGAAAGCCCAGAAAAAGCTGGATGAAGAGGTACACATGAAGAAGTCTCTTCAGGAAAGATGTCTGGATTTGGAACAAGAGCTGGCTAACGTCCAGCTGGGTATGGAGGAAATAGACGACCCTCTCGCTGGCCTAGCTCAGGACGACACCGAATATTACCATGACCTGGTGGACTACACCGATTATTGCGATGTCCTGTCCTGCCCAGCTTGTAACTTCGACTCCCAAAGTGCAGAAATCATGGAGGAGCACCAAAAGTCTACGGAACATCGGGTGAAGCTGGCTCTACGACGGAAACAGGAGGCAGAGAAGGAGGAACTGCGCAGGCAGCTGGCAGCTGACAGTGGAGCCCAGAGAGTCTCCAAGAAGCAGAAAAGGAAAAGTCGAAACAGAAGATGGCCCATCTGAACCATTATCACCTCTACCAGATCACACACGTGGTCCCTCCGAACGGAGCCAAATCAGTTCGGAAGTTCAAACTGTTAAATCCATGGAAGGACTATTGAATGAGTCACTTCAGCAATGTGAACTGTTTTACGCAGAGACTGAATCTGTGATCTGTAAGGACTATTGAATGAGTCACTTCAGCAATGTGAACTGTTTTCCGCAGAGACTGAATCTGTGATCTGTTTTGACATGAAGTTATATATGTTATTATGTTATGTTAAACATGAAGTTATATGACGTTGACTCCATCGAGAGTATATCTGTAAATTGTTATATGATGTTGACTCCATCGAGATGGGCCGAAGGGCCTCTTTCTGTACTGTAAAACTCTATGACTCTATGACTCTATGAGAGTATATCTGTAAACTGTTTATATGAAGTTGAAGATTGTATGTTTAAAGGGGATTCTGTAAGTAATAAGCTAAAAAGGGAGGAGTGTTGTGTATGTAACCGTTTACCTTTAAGGGAACTATAGAATGTAACCGTTCGCCTTTAAGAGCACTACTTTAGGGTGGCACTATTTGTTGGCTCATGTATACTGTAATACCGATAGTGACCACACCAGTATATAAGGGTTGTGATACGTTAACTAGGGCAGAATCGCCCGAACCTCTGAATAGTAAAGACCTGTTTTATTTTGTTAATCGTGGAGTCTGTGTATTATTTACAATACAACCCACAGACCTAACAGACACAAAGCTGGGTGGGAGGGTATGCTGTGAGGAGGATGTCATGAAACTCCAGTACGATTTGGACAGGTTGGGTGATTGGGCAGAAACATGGCAAATGCACTATAATGTGGATAAATGTGAGGTTATCCACTTTGGTGGCAAAAACAGGAAGGCAGATTATTATTTGAATGGCAATAGATTGGGAGAAGGGGAAGTGCAAAGAGACCTGGGTGTTCTTGTGCACCAGTCGCTGAAGGTAAGTATGCAGGTGCAGCAGGCGGTTAAGAAGGCAAATGGTATGTTGGCCTTCGTAGCAAGAGGGTTCGAGTACAAGAACAAGGATGTCTTGCTGCAGTTGTACAGGGCCTTGGTGAGACCGCACCTTGAGTATTGTGTGCAGTTTTGGTCACCTTACCTGAGGAAGGACGTTCTTGCCATGGAGGGAGTGCAGCGAAGATTCACCAGGCTGATACCTGGGATGGCAGGAATGACGTACGAGGAGAGATTGTGTCAATTGGGCTTATACTCACTGGAGTTTAGAAGATTGAGAGGGGATCTCATCGAAACCTATAAAATTCTGTCAGGTCTGGACAGACTAGATGCAGAAAGGATGTTTCTGATGGCCGGGGAGTCCAGAACCAGGGGTCATAGTCTAAGGATAAGGGGTAAGCCATTTTGGACTGAAATGAGGAGGAATTTCTTCACCCAGAGAGTGGTGAACCTGTGGAATTCTCTGCCACAGAGGGCGGTGGAGGCCAGTTCATTAAATATATTCAAGAAAGAGTTGGATATATTTCTTGAGGCTAAAGGGATCAAGGGATATGGGGAGAAGGCAGGGACAGGGTACTGAATTTGGATGATCAGCCATGATCTCATTGAATGGCGGAGCAGGTTCTAAGGGCCGAATGGCCTACTCCTGCTCCTATCTTCTATGTTTCTATGTTTCTATGTATGACAGGTAGATAAGGTGGTTAAAAAGGCATATGGGATACTTACCTTCATTAGCTGAGGCATAGAATATAAGATCAGGGAGGTTATGATGGAGGTGTACAAAATGCTAGTTAGGCCACAGCTGGAATACTGTGTGCAGTTCTGGTCGCCACACTATAGGAAGGATGTGATTGCATTGGAGGGGGAGTAGAGGAGATTCACCAGAATGTTACCTGGGCTGGAGCACTTCAGCTCTGAAGAGAGACTGGACAGGCTGGGGTTGTTTTCCTTAGAGCAGAGAAGGCTGAGGGGGGACCTGATTGAGGTGTACAAAATTATGAGGGGCATAGATAGGGTAGATAGAAAGGAACTTTTCCCCTTAGTAGAGGGGTCAATAACCAGGGGGCATAGTTTCAAGGTAAGGGCAGGAGGATTAGAGGGGATTTGAGGAAAAAAAAATTCACCCAGAGGGTGGTTGGAATCTGGAACTCACTGCCTGAAAGTGTGGTAGAGGCAGGAACCCTCACAACATTCAAGAAGCATTTAGATGAGCACTTGAAACGTCATAGCATACAAGGCTACGGACCAAGTGCTGGAAAATGGGATTAGAATAGACAGGGCTTGATGGCCGGCGCAGACACGATGGGCCGAAGGGCCTCTTTCTGTTCTGTATAACTCTATGGCCTAGAAATTCAGTTGGTAGTGCCAGCAGCTAGCGCCTTAAGAGGGCGATAAGTGGGGCGCGAAGTGGCTAGCGCCCGGACGTGGCGCGATCTGCGCCTCTTGCAAACTTGAGTGGACATTTAGCGGCGGTGCAAAACCGCAACGCCCGCTCAGCTGCGCGCGCAGATCCTGACGCCATTTCATGGTGCAACGCCCTTGGTGCGCCCCGAACCGGAACTTCAGTGGCGGCAACCTTCTTTCTGCCTGGCGCTCCCAGCGACTGGTTGAGTGGAACGATTCCCAGTCGCTGTGGGGCTGGCGGGGGCGCTATTTAAAGGGGGCTTTTCCTGCCTTCTTAGTGGTAGCCATTTTGGACCACTCCTTCTGTGTGAGAGAGAGAGAGATTTGCAGAGAGACAAAGGGAGAGAGCTTTCTGCTTTGACTCAGCGCTCGCACAGGCGTTCAGCCCAGAGCTTTGCAGTTGGATTGATTTCTCAGTGCCATAGCCTTGAGTGGCCACATATAATGGGGGCTGCAATGGGTGGAAATGTTGGATTTCTCCATTGCATTGAGAGGGCTCAGAGACGCCAAGAGAGAGTGCCAATCATGGCCAGACGGAGGAGGGCCAACAGGCGTCGGCACAGGAGACCTTACCCTCCCAGGGTATACCGCCAGCAGTTATCCTACCTCAACATGTCTGAGGAGCAGTGCATTCGGAGGCTTCGATTCAGAAGGGAGGTGGTCACTGAGATGTGCCACCTGCTTCAGAGAGATCTACAGCCTCAGCTGAGGAGCAGGACGTCTCTGTCGGTGGCAGTGAAGGTGACAGTGGCTCTCAACTTCTATGCCACCGGCTCCTTCCAATCCACTACTGGGGACATTGCCAACGTCTCCCAGTTCACGGTGCATTGCTGCATCCACCAAGTCACGAATGCCCTCTTCAAAAGGAGACGTCAGTACATTTCCTACCCCATGACCCTGGACAAGCAGCAGGAGTGCGCAGTGGGATTTGCAAGAATAGCGGGCTTCCCCATGGTCCAGGGCGCCATTGACTGCACGCATGTGGCTTTGCGGGCGCCTCTAGAGAATGCCGAGGATTACCGCAACCGGAAGAGGTTCCATTCGTTGAACGTGCAGTTGGTGTGTGACCACAGCTGTCAATGCCCGCTTTCCAGGCAGCAGCCACGACGCCTTCATCCTGCGCCAGACTTCTGTGGCAGACCTTTTCAAAGCCCCGGCTCACCCAGGAGGCTGGCTTCTCGGGGACAAGGGCTATCCATTGTGCACCTGGCTGATAACCCCGCTCCGTGTGCCCAGCACCCCTGCTGAAGAGCGATACAATGACAGCCATCAAGCGACCAGGAACATCATTGAGCACACAATCGGCGTGCTAAAGCAACGGTTCCACTGTCTGGAGTATTCCGGGGGAGCCCTTCAGTACTCGCCTGAGCGAGTCTCCCATTTCGTTGTAGTGTGCTGCATGCTGCACAACCTGGCTATCCTCAGGACTCAGCCACTGCCAGCAGACATTGGAGTACCACCAGAGGAGGAGGAGGAGGAGGCGGAGGAGCACCAAGACGGGAGGGAGGCACAAAGTGCAAGGGCCGTCCGTCAGCGGCTTATTGCAAGTTGGTTCTAGGCCCCCTCTCAGGGAATGGCTTGTGCCATTGAAAGAACATGAATGGACCCACTCCGCAAACCCTGAGCCGGTCAAGGCAACAAATAGTTCAAAGTGCAAACATGCACAATCTGAATAAAGACAATTATTTAATTAACAAACTCTGTGCCCTTCCCGCATGGCAAACAAATACAGAGAAACCCCCCAAAAAACAGTCAGACACATAACTGGCTCTCACAACCTGGAGACAATGAACAAAAGAGTTAAACAAAAATGACCATGATCCTTGGCCTCCACAAAAAAAAACACTGCATTTTGCCACACCTCCTACTTTTTGGCCTGCGAGGGTGATCTGCCTCGCTTGCGAGATTGGCCCCTTCCCGCCCTGCAGCTCCTCCTCAATGGGACCCCAGTGGCTGCAGCAAGGCTTGGGGAAGGCTGCTGAGGGTCAGATAGTGAGTCGGCAGATGCCCTTGGGGGACGGCCTGGACCAGCTCTGGGCCTGGAGGGCCCGGCTGCTGACTGCTCCAACTCTGCTTCGGCGGCAGCAGTCTGTCCTATGGGTAGTGGCAGCTGCAGTGGAGGAGTGACAGTGTTGGCAGCAGGAATGCTGCCAACCTGACAGAGCACAGGCACTCCCTGGTCAGACAAGACACTGGCACTCGCACGGTGCAGCACTGAACCATGCGCAGCAATCTGCTGAAGCACAGACTGCTGACCTGCTGCAGCGCGGCGAGAGCCCCGGATAATCCTGCCCGATCCAGCGAGGGTGGCAGCAGTTAGTGCTCGTGTGGCCCTGATCCGTGTCTGCATCAGACCAGCCAGTGACTGCATGGCACGACTAAGCACTTGGCTGGAAGCCGCCTGTGCTGCACCGAAGTCCTGCAGACTCCTTGCCTGTGCTGCCCCGAATTCCTGTACACTCCTTGCCAGTGACTCTATGGAGTCAGGTATCCTTGCCACTGCAGCCATGAGCTCAGTGTGCCTGCGCTCAGCCTGCGCTCCGCATTTCAGCAAGGAGCCGCACCTCCTCTGCGCTTACTGTAGCAGGACTGGAGGCCACACTCTCCCTCCGGGGAGAAGGCCGCCGAGTTTCCCCACCCCTCCCGCGTTGCTGCAGCCCGCTGGGCCCCGGAGCTTCACCCTCCTCAGACCCTTCCCCCCTGCTCCCCTCCAGGGAAGACGTGTCCCCATTATGGCCATGGGCTGCCTCGGCTGAGGGTGGCACTGATGTTCCGGCTTCCTCTTCCTCCTCCTCGCCTTCCGATTCACTCACAGTGGCAGCTTGAGGGCCCGCCTCCTCACCTCGCGAATCAGCATCTGAAAGCAGGGAGGTACAAGAGTTGCTTTAGCGTGAGGACAGGGCAGCAGTGAGGGAGGCATGAGTGCTACAATGCACTGCATTGGTTCGATAGTGACAAAGGATGCTGGTGTGAGGCACAAGTGGAAAGAGAGAGGTCAAAAAGGTGACCTTACCATTGCTGTCCGGAACGGGGTCGACATCTCCAGTGGCAACGGGGCCAATCAGCCGGCCTGCCATAATCTGTTCCACTTGCTGCTCCAGATCGCTGAGGTCTTTAAGTTCAGGACGGCCGCCCCCAGTCCATTGCTGCTGCCTCCTATTGTGGGCCAACTTGCCCTGCAAGAGAAAGGACGGGCTCTGAGTACAGTGTGAAGCCCTGATCTTGGCTGCACTGCCTCCCATGGTCGAATAGCCCTTACTGTGTGAAGCCCTGATCTTGGCTGCACTGCCTCCCATGGTCGAATAGCCCTTACTGTGTCAAGCCCTGATCTTGGCTGCACTGCATCCCATGGTCGAATAGCCCTTACAGTGTCAAGCCCTGATCTTGGCTGCACTGCCTCCCATGGTCGAATAGCCCTTACAGTGTGTAAAGTGGTGAATGGGCATGTGATTTTCATGAGAGGCCCATAGGTGTTGGATGAGGGCTGGGCATTGGAGCTTTCAGGACCCTTTGGCCATAAAGTGAGGTGCACATGCAGGGATGAAGAAGATACTGGAAAGGGTACTCACCCTGACAACCCGAGTGAGGTCGTTGAACTTCTTCCTGCATTGCGTTGGGGCCCTAGGTACCATGCTGTTGGAGGTCACTCTGTGTGCCACCTCCCTCCAAGCTTTTCGATATTCATTGGGCAGCGGCCTCCTGCCACTGTCCGGAAAGAGGATAGGTCGCCTGTGCTCCACTGCGCCAACCAGAACCTTCAGGGCGCCCTCACTGAAGCACTGTGCTCGCTCCCTGGCCCTCTCCATGGTTGTAGGCGTAACGATGTCGCAGCAGGTCTGTCCAGGCCGAGAATCAAGGCTCCAATGTGCAGGGTGTGGCTGCAAGCCAAATCGACCCACCCCTTTAAGAGGTGACCAGCGCCAGCGTGTCTGCCTGCAATCGCTAACTGGCTGCACCTGCGCTGCGCCCGCCCTCGGTGGTAGCGCCTCGCCTCTCCGGCTTAGCGCCTTAGGATAGTCGTGCAGCGCCTGCTTTAGCGCAGCAAGAACCTCTTGGGGCGAAGCAACTCAATTTCGCTGAAGGTGGCGCTAAGTTGCGCCGGGCGCTAAATTTAGCGCACGCTCGCCTGTAGCACCCCAAACATGGTGATACTGAATTTCTAGGCCTATGACTCTATGGGGGAAAAATTCGGTTGTTAGCGCCAGCGATTAGCGCCTAAAGAGGCCGAGAATTGGGGCGTTACCCAATTTTCTGGCGGGTGCAGTGAACCCAGCGCCTCTTGCCATATTGAGTGGGCTTTTAGCGCCGGTGCTAAATCTTAGCGCCCGCTCGCGGGCGCAGGCAGATCATGACATCATTTCAGTGTGCAACGCCTTTTTGGCGCCCCGGACTGAAAATTCAGTGGCGCCCCGCTCTGTTCCGACCGGCGCTAATAAGGACAGCTTCCTGGAACGTTCCCTAGTCGCTCTCGGGCTTAGGGGGGCACTCTTTAAAGGGGACTGCACTGGTATAAAAGCAGCAGCCATTTTGGGAGCACATCTTATTTGAGATTTACACAGAGTTGCAAAGTTGAACTCTGAGCCATTTCACTAGTGACCCAGCGCTGCCAGAGGACCTTCAGCCTTCATACCATCACCCTGCTGCTGGTGAGCGTTCACACCCTGTATAATTTCTTGTTACCTATTATTATGGGGGCTGCTTTGGAGGGGAACGTCTTGCTGCTCGACCATCTGGAAAGGGCACAGGGACGGAGGGAGAGAGGGCCAGGAATAGCCAGACGGAGGAGGGCCAACAGACGTCGCCACACCAGACCTTACGCTGCCAGGGTATTCAGGCAGCAGTTCTCTTACCTCAACATGTTGGAGGAGCAGTATGTTAGGAGGCTGCGATTCCGAAAGGAAGTGGTGACTGAGCTGTGCCACCTGCTTCAGGAAGATCTGCAGCCGCAGATAAGGTGCAGGACCTCTCTGTCGGTGGCTGTGAAGATAACAGTGGCATTGAATTTCTATGCGACCGGCTCCTTCCAGTCAGCAACTGGGGACATTGCCAATATATCCCAGTTTGCGGTGCATAGCTGCATCCAGCAGGCTACAGATGCCCTGTTTAAAAGGCGGCGTCAGTACATATCCTTTAATGTGACACCGGAGAAGCAGCGGGAGCGCGCAGAGGGCTTCGCGGCAATAGCGGACTTCCCCATGGTGCAGGGCGCCATTGACTACACGCACGTGGCTTTGCGGGCACCTGTACAGAATCCTGAGGAGTTCCGCAACCGCAAGGGGTTCCACTCCTTGAATGTGCAGCTGGTCTGTGACCACCGGCAGCTGATCCTGGCGGTCAATGCACAGTTCCCAGGCAGCAGCCATGACGCATTCATCCTGCGCCAGACTTCAGTCGCTGACCTTTTCGAGGCACCGGCTCACCCAGAAGGCTGGCTTCTTGGCGACAAGGGCTATCCACTGTGCCCATGGCTGATGACCCCGCTCCGTACGCCCAGCACCCCTGCAGAAGAGCACTACAACGTCAGCCATCAGGCGACGAGGAACATTATGGAGCAAACAATCGGCGTGCTGAAGCAGCGGTTCCGCTGTTTGGACCATTCGGGAGCAGCCTTGCAGTACTCACCAGAGAGAGTCTCCTACTTCGTCGTTGTCTGCTGCATGCTCCATAACCTCGCCACCCTGCGCACCCAGCCAATGCCAGCAGACATTGAAGGACCAGCAGAGGAGGAGGAGCAGGAGCAGGATCAGGAGGAGGAGGAGGAGGAGGAGGACCAAGACGGGAGGATCTGAGAAACTGGAAGGGCCGTCCATCTGAGGCTGATAAGGAGTCGGTTCTAGGCCCCTCTCACGGACTGCTTGGTGCCATCCGAAGACCAGGAATGGAACCATTCGGATAACCCAAAGCCTATGAAGGCCACAATGATTGTAGCCATGGTGTGGAGATGCCGGTGTTGGACTGGGGTGGACAAATGTAAGAAGTCACACAACACCAGGTTATAGTCCAACAGTTTTATTTGAAATCACAAGCTTTCGGAGCGCTGCTCCTTCGTCAGGTGAAGTGGAGAGATGCCTATAGACACAGCTTATAGTCAGAGAATAATGCCAGATGATTACAGGTAATCTTTCTAACTGCCATTTATCACACCTCGGCAGAGAGATAATCACAGCAATCAAAGGTGTGAATGGTGTCCAAACAGGTCAGTCAGGAAAACATTACATCAAAGAACAATAAGGTGGGGTCACAAGGGGTCAAATGTTGCAGATGCTGGGGTCTGTATGAAAAACATTTTTTTGCTGGAAATCACAGCAGGTCCAGCCGCATCTGTGTAGAGAGAACCAGCCAACGACAACTCAAGTCTGGATGACCCTATGTCAGGTGGCGTTACATGTAGTGTGACATGAACCCAAGATCCTGGTTGAGGCCGTCCTCATGAGTGTGGAACTTGGCTATCAGTTTCTGCTCTACGATTTTGCATTGTCATGTGTCTCGAAGGCCGCCTTGGAAAATGCTTACCCGAAGATCGGAGGCTGAATGTCCTTGACTGCTGAAGTGTTCCCCGACTGGGAGGGAACACTCCTGCCTGATGATTGTTACGCGGTGTCCGTTCATCCGTTGTCGCAGTGTCTGCATGGTCTCGCCGATGTACCATGCTCCGGGGCATCCTTTCC
This sequence comes from Somniosus microcephalus, assembly GCF_052327205.1. Classification (NCBI taxonomy): domain Eukaryota; kingdom Metazoa; phylum Chordata; class Chondrichthyes; order Squaliformes; family Somniosidae; genus Somniosus; species Somniosus microcephalus. The sequence goes on along the minus strand of NC_140988.1, from coordinate 372,041,600 downwards.
TGCAACGTATGAGGTAGACAACATTGGCCGAGTCACATGAGTATGTACCATGTACCTGGTGGGTGGTGTCCTCACATGTGATGATGGTATCTGTGTTGATGATCTGGCATGTCTTGCAGAGGTTGCCGTGGCAGTGTTGTGTGGTGTCGTGGTCGCTGTTCTCCTGAAAGCTGGGTAATTTGCTGCGAACGGTGGTCTGTTTGAGGTTAGGCGGCTGTTTGAAGGCGAGTAGTGGAGGCGTGGGGATGGCCTTAGCGAGGTATTCGTCATCATCGATGACATGTTGAAGACTGCGAAGAACATGGCGTAGTTTATCCGCTCCGGGGAAGTACTGGACGACGAAGGGTACTCTGTTGGTTGTGTCCCGTGTTTGTCTTCTGAGGAGGTCTATGCGATTTTTTGCTGTGGCCCATCAGAACTGTCGATCGACGAGTCGAGCGTCATATCCCGTTCTTACGAGGGCGTCTTTCAGCGTCTGTAGGTGTCCATCGCGTTCCTCCTCGTCTGAGCAGATCCTGTGTATTCGCAGGGCTTGTCCATAGGGGATGGCTTCTTTAACGTGGTTAGGGTGGAAGCTGGAGAAGTGGAGCATCCTGAGGTTGTCCGTGGGCTTGCGGTAGAGTGAAGTGCTGAGGTGTCCGTCTTTGATGGAGATTCGTGTGTCCAACAATGAAACCGATTCTGAGGAGTAGTCCATGGTGAGTTTGATGGTGGGATGGAACTTGTTGATGTTATCGTGTAGTCTTTTCAGTGATTCTTCGCCGTGGGTCCATAGGAAGAAAATGTCGTCGATGTATCTGGTGTATAGCATTGGTTGGAGGTCCTGTGCAGCGAAGAAGTCTTGCTCGAACTTGTGCATGAAGATGTTGGCGTATTGGGGTGCGAATTTGGTCCCCATGGCTGTTCCGTGTGTTTGGGTAAAGAACTGGTTGTCGAAGGTGAAGACATTGTGGTCAAGGATGAAGTGGATGAGTTGTAGGATGACGTCTGGAGATTGGCTGTTGTTGGTGTTGAGTAGTGAGGCTGTCGCAGCGATGCCGTCATCGTGGGGGATACTGGTGTAGAGTGCCGAGACGTCCATCGTGGCGAGGAGTGTTCCTGGTTCAACTGGTCCGTGGGTGCTGAGTTTCTGTAAGAAGTCTGTAGTGTCGCGACAGAATCTGGGGGTTCCCTGTACGATGGGTTTCAGGATGCCCTCGACGTATCCAGAGAGGTTCTCACACAGGGTTCCGTTGCCTGATACGATAAGACGTCTGGGTGTGTTGGCTTTGTGTATCTTTGGGAGGCAGTAGAAGTCTCCCACGCGGGGAGTACGTGGGATGAGAGCGCGTAGGATGCTTTGAAGGTCTGGATCCAAGGTCTTGATCAGTCTGTTGAGTTGGCGGGTGTGTTCTTTGGTCGGATCTGCAGGTAACTGTCTGTAGTGTTCCTGGTTGTCCAGTTGTCGGTATGCTTCTTTGCAACAGTCCGTTCTGTTCTGTATGACGATGGCTCCTCCTTTGTCTACTGGTTTGATGACGATGTAGCGGTTGGTCTTGAGAGTGTGGATGGCATTGCGTTGTGCTCGGGTGACATTCTGGACTGTCTTGTGAGTGCGGCTGATGAATCTGGCGTTGATGCATTTCCTGACAGCTTGAGCATACATGTCAAGCTTAGGGCAGCGACCCTCCGGAGGGGTCCAATTTGAATCTTTCTTTTTCGGTTGCTGCACTGCGGATCCCTCTGTCTGCTGTTCCGGATCATTGGTTGTCTCATTGGGTTCGCTGCTGACATCTTGGGATTTGTGGAAGAATTCCCGGAGCCTCATTCTCCTGATGAATTCCTCTGTGTCTGCCACAAAACCGATGGGGTCCATTTTGGTGGTGGGGCAGAAATTGAGCCCTCGGCTGAGAACTTCAATTTCGTCTGGTTGAAGGGTGTGGTCGGACAAGTTGACGATGGACTTCCCTGTGGTTTCAACCGTGGTACCGGGGGAGGCTTCGTTGCTGCTGGTGGTGATGCCGAGTTTCTCAAGCTTTCTGTTCTTGGTGTGCATGTAGGCAGTGTAGTTCCGTTGCCTCATCTGTTTGGCGGTGTCTCGTAGCTGGTCTGCTGTGTCCTGAGCACAGGCTGAGAACATGGACTCTATCTCGGTTTCGAGGTTGCGGCGTCTGCTGTAGAGATGGTTGAGGAGTGTGCGAGAGGTACGACGGCAGAGTCTCTCAGCGTAGTCTCTGTTGTAGGTTGAGCCTTCAATCTTCAGGTAAGCATTCTCCAAGGCGGCCTTCGAGACACACGGCAACGCAAAATCATAGAGCAGAAACTGATAGCCAAGTTCTGCACTCATGAGGACGGCCTCAACCGGGATCTTGGGTTCATGTCACGCTACATGTAACCCCACCTGACGTAGGGTCATCCAGACTCGAGTCGTCATTGGCTGGTTCTCTCTACACAGATGCGGCTGGACCTGCTGTGATTTCCAGCAAAAAAAATGTTCTTTTGTCTGTTTTTTGTTTTTCATACAGACCCCAGCATCTGCAACATTTGACCCCTTGTGACCCCACCTCATTGTTCTTTGATGTAATGTTTTCCTGACTGACCTGTTTGAACACCATTCACACCTTTGATTGCTGTGATTATCTCTCTGCCGAGGTGTGATAAATGGCAGTTAGAAAGATTACCTGTAATCATCTGGCATTATTCTCTAACTATATAAGCTGTGTCTTTATGCATCTCTCCACTTCACCTGACGAAGGAGCAGCGCTCCGAAAGCTTGTGATTTCAAATAAAACTTTTGGACTATAACCTGGTGTTGTGTGACTTCTTACAATGATTGTAAATAGCAGACATGGCCAATGACAATAAACATTTTTGTTTATTTTGAAAACTGTGCTTCCTTCCAACATGACAAAGCAATGGCAACAGAAAGCTTAACTAGCAAACTAACACATAAGTGACTCGCACACCCGGGAGACTATCCAAAACATGACTAACATTCAGACCAACGATCTCGCACACCCGGGAGACTATCCAAAACATTACTAACATTCAGACCAAGAGGCCTCGCACACCCGGGAGACTATCCAAAACATGACTAACATTCAGACCAGCATCCACGGCCTTGATTTCTAGAAATTGGACGTTTTAGCAGCACCTTCTACTCTTTCCCCTTTGATGGTGATCTACTTCTCTTGCGAGAACGGCCCCTTCCCTCCCTGCAGCTCCTCCGCAATGGGACCCCAGTGGCTGCATGAAGGCTGGGGGACGCCTGCTGACTGTCCGAAAGCGCAGATGCCCCTGAGGGATGGCCTGGACGGACTCTGGGCTTGGAGGGCCCGGATGCTGACTGCTCCAAATGGGCATGGGTGGAAGCAATCTGTCCTGCAGGTGATGGCAGCTGCAGTGGAGACGTGCCAGCGTTGGCATCAGGAATGCTGACATACTGAGAGCGGACACCTGCTCCGTGGTCGGCCGACACACTGGCACTCTGACGGGGCAGCACCGCAGCATGCAGACCAATCGGCTGGTCCACAGATTGCTGGCCTGCTGTGGTGCTGCAAGGGCCCCGGGTAATCCTGCCTGATCCATCGAGGGTGGCAGCAGTCAGTGCTTGTGTGGCCTCAATCTGCCTCTACATGAGGCCAGCGAGGGACTGCGTGGCAGCACTCAGCACTTGCGTGGCAGGTGCCAGTGCTTCGGTGAAGCCCTGGACAGTCCTTTCCAGTGATGCACCGAAGCCCTGGACAATCCTTTCCAGTGATGCACCGACGCCCTGGACAGTCCTTTCCAGTGATGTACCGAAGCCCTGGACAGTCCTTTCCAGTGATGTACCGATGCCCTGGGCAGTCATTTCCAGGGCTGCCCTGAAGCCCTGGGCACTCCTTTCCTGTGCTGCCCCGAAGTCTTGTACACTCCTCGCCTGTGCTGCCCCGAAGCCTTGCACGCTCTTTGCCAGTGTCTCGATGGCTTCAGGCATCCTTGCAACTGCAGCCATCAGCTCAGTGTGCCTGAGTCGAGCCTGGGCGCTCATTTCTGCGTGGCCACGCACCTCTTCTGCGCTCTGTGCAGCAGTCACGTGGCCTGACTCGCCCTCCGGGGAGACGGCTCCCGAAATTCCCTACCCCCCTTGCACTGCTGGAGGCCGCTGGTTCCTGCAACTGGTTCCTCCTCAGAGCCATCCCCCCCGCTCCCTTCCAGGGAAGCACTATCCCCAGTCTGCAGATGGGCTGGCTCGCCTGAGGGTGGGACGGATGGTCCGGCTTCCTCCTGCTCGTCGCCTCCGGAGTCAGTGTCCCTGGCAGCTTGATGGCCCAGCTCCCGAGCTGGTGATGCAGCATCTGAAAGCAGGGAGGTTGAAGAGTGGCTTTAGCGAAAGGACAGGGTGGCAGCAAGGGATGCAAGAGTGCTGCAATGCTCTGACATGGGTCCAGAGTGAAAAAGCATGCTGGTGGGGGGAACAAGTGGAAGGAGAGAGTTCAAAAAGGTGATGACCTTACCATCGCTGTGCACAATGGGGTCGGCAGCTCCAGTGGTGACAGGACCACTCATCCGGCCTCCAACAATCTGGTGGACTCTTTCCTCCAGGTCTGTGAGTTCCTGCAGCTGAGGAGGGCCTCCTCCGGTACGAATCTGTTCCTCCGGTTCCTGGCCAGCTTGCCCTGCAGGAGAAAGGATGGGAAGTTATGAAACATGCTGCCCTGAGTTGTCATCTCATGCCCCCCATGGTGGAACAGTCCTCACATTATGCCCTGAGTTGTCATCTCATGCCCCCCCCATGGTGGATCAGCCCTTACATTATGCCCTGAGTTGTCATCTCATGCCCCCCATGGTGGATCAGCCCTTACATTATGCACTGAGTTGTCATCTCATGCCCCCCCATGTGGATCAGCCCTTACATTATGCCCCGAGTTGAATGTGCGTGTGCGTTCCCAGAAAGGGCCATGGGTGCTGGCTGACAGATGGCCATTGGGGCATCGCGCACCCTCTGGCCATAAAGTCAGGTGCAGATGGAGGGATGAAGAAGATTGCCAACAAGCCACTCACCCTAACGACCCGAGTGAGATCGTTGAACTTCTTCCTGCATTGCACAGGAGTCCTGGGCACCACACTGCTGGAGTTGACTCTTTGACAAACTTCCCTCCAAGTTCTGCGGTTCTCGTTCTGATGAGGCCTCCTGCCATTGTCAGGGTACAGCACTGCTCGCCGGCGCTCCACTGCGTCAACCAAAGCATCCAATGCCCCATCGGTAAAGCGCTCCGCTCTCTGCCTTACCCTCTCCATCTGGTCAAAGTTTGTAACGCCTCAGATTGCACAGCGCCGATTTTGAGGCCTACAGGGCGATGAGTGTGGCTGCTGAACCTAAATGACCCGCCCCTTTAAGAGCTGGCCGGCGCCAGCATGTCTCGTGGTCATCGATTATTGACAGCACCTGCGCTGCGCCCGTCCGCCCAGATATTGAGTAGCGCCGCCAGATTAGTGCCTTAGGAGTCCCGTGCAGCGCTTGATTTTACGCCGCAATCTCCTTCAGGGGCGATGAAACCCAATATTGCTGGAGGTGGCGATAAGTTGCGCCTGGCGATACAATTTGCGCTCCGCCAATTCTAGCGCCCCAAGCGGGCCTATACCCAATTTCTCCCCCTATGACTCTATCACATACAGGGTAGGATAAAGAAATAAAGGGAGGCGTATGACAGATACCAAGGGCTAAATACTCCAGAATCTTTGGAGGAGTACAGAAAGTGCAGGGGTGCAATTAAAAAGTATATTAGGAAAGCAAAGAGAGAGCATGAAAAATTCTTGGCAAGTAAAATCAAGGAAAACCCAAAGATGTTTTATAAATATATTAAGAGTAAGAGGATAACTAAAGAAAGGGTAGGGCCTATTAGAGATCATGGGGGTAATCTGTGTGTGGAGGTGGGAGACGTCGGTAGGGTTCTTAATGAATACTTTGCGTCTGTTTTCACAAAGGAGAGGGGTGAAGCAGACATTGCTATCGGGGAGGAGGAGTGTGAAATATTAGATGAAATAAACATAGTGAGAGAGGAAGTATTAAGGGGTTTAGCAGCTTTAAAAGTGGATAAATTCCTAGACCTGGATGAAATTTATTCCAGGTTGTTAAGCAAAGCAAAAGAGGAAATAGCAGAGGCCCTGACCATCATTTTTCAACCCTCTCTGGCTTCAGGTGTGGTGCCCGAGGACTGGAGGACTGCTAATGTGGTACCCTTGTTTAAAAAGGGAGAAAAGGATAGACCGAGTAATTACAGGCCAGTCAGCCTAACCTCGGTGGTGGGAAAATTATTGAAAAGAATTCTGAAGGACAAGATAAATCTTCATTTAGAAAGACACGGATTAATCAAGGATAGTCAGCACGGATTTGTTAAGGGAAGGTCGTGTCTGACAAACTTGATTGAATTTTTTGAGCAGGTAACAAGGAGGGTAGATGAGGGTAGTGCATTTGATGTAGTGTATATAGACTTTAGCAAGGCGTTTGATAAGGTTCCACATAGCAGACTGGTCACGAAGTTAAAAGCCCATGGGATCCAGGGCAAAGTGTCAAGTTGGGTTCAAAACTGGCTCGGAGACAGAAAGCAGAGGGTTATGGTTGATGGGTGTTTTTGTGACTGGAAGGCTGTTTCCAGTGGGGTTCCGCAGGGCTCAGTACTGGGTCCCTTGCTTTTTGTGGTATATATCAATGATCTCGACTTGAATATAGGGGGTATGATTAAGAAGTTTGCAGATGATACTAAAATCGGCTGTGGTTGGTACTGAAGAAGGAAGCTGTAGACTGCAGGAAGATATCAATAAATTGGCCAGGTGGGCAGAACAGTGGCAAATGGAATTCAATCCAGAGAAGTGTGAGGTAATGCATTTGGGGAGGGCTAACAAAGAAAGGGAATACACATTAAATGGTAGGACACTGAGTAGTGTAGAGGAACAAAGGGACCTTGGAGTGCATGTCCACAGATCCCTGAAGGTAGGAGGCTAGGTAGATAAGGGCCTAGAAATTCACTATGGCCCCGCCAGCTGGCTAGCGCCCAAAAGTTAGCGCTGGGCGCGGAGCCAGTTGCGACCGTCAGATATTCAGTTTTTGCGCCCCAAGTTGGAACCGGGCGCTATTCCAGGGTGTGCCCGCCCCCGCTTGGGGCGCTGAAACTGAATTTCAGCACTCTAGGTGCCGCTGCGCCACCCGATGCGGTGCGGCAGGCTGCGGTACTGCAGGCCTCCTCCTTCTCTTAAGGTGGAGGTGCCTGCAACGGGGAGATCGCCGCTGGATAGTGCCGGCAAATGAGCCCGGCACCACGGAGAAGTGCCGGGCTCGCAGAAAGCAGCCGGCAATGCCGCGGGGGGGGGGGGTGGTGGAGGAGGCCGGGGAAGGAGGTGCGGGCAGGCGGCCACCGAAAAAGCGGCTGGCCGCACCTCCACCTTTATGCGCCCCACTAAGGCTGCAGTAAGGCCCTGGTCTCCGGATGTTAGTAGCGGCCGCCACGGAGGAGGCGGCGGCAACTGAATATGGGCGTCGGGCCGGCATCGGGGCGGAAACGGGGCACTGCGCACAACGATGACGTCATCGGTGCCGGCGCAGCGCTACCGGCTACCGCCGCCATTACCGCCGAGCTCAATATCAGCGCAACCTCCTCTACTGGCGCAGAAGCCCTCTTTAGGCGGTAACTGGGCGCAAAGCTTGCAGTGCCTTACTGAATTTCTAGGCCAAGGTGTTTAAGAAGGCATACGGAATGCTTGCCTTTATTAGCCGTGGCATAGAATACAAGAGCAGGGGGGTTATGCTTCAACTGTATAAAATGCTAGTTAGGCCTCAGCTAGAGTACTGCATGCAGTTCTGGTCACCACATTACAGGAAAGATGTGATTGCACTAGAGAGGGTACAGAGGGTATTTACAAGGATGTTGCTGGGAGTAGAGAATCTTAGCCATGAGGAAAGACTGGATAGGCTGGATTTGTTTTCCTTGGAACAGAGGAGTCTGAGGGGAGACCTTATTGAGGTGTATAAAATTATGAGGGGCCTAGATAAAGTGGATAGAAAGGACCTACTTCCCTTAGCAGAGGGGTCAAAAACCAGGGGGCACAGATTTAAAGTAATTGATGGAAGGTTTAGAGGGGATTTGAGGGGAAATTTCTTCACCCAGAGGGTTGTGGGGGTCTGGAACTCACTGCCTGAAAGGGTGGTAGAGGCAGGAACCCTAACCACATTTAAAAAGTACTTGGATGTGCACTTGGGATGCTCTAACCTGCAGGGCTATGGACCAAGAGCTGGGAAGTGGGATTAGGCTGGATAGCTCTTTGTTGGCCGGCGCGGACATGATGGGCTGAAATGGCCTCCTTCCGTGCTGTAACTGTCTATGATTCTATGGTTGTAAAGCCCTTCCCAATCACTCCCAACTGGTCATGGGAAGGCAGTGCCCCCAGAGGATGGACCAATAGCCAGAGTGTGGGGGTGGGACGGTTTGAGACAGGATGTCATGTGACAAAACCTCCAGGAACACACCCAGCCAGAGTTGGCAACCCTAATTGCCTTTGATTCAACATGAATGGTTCAATCTCAATGGTCACTGGGTGGCCAGTGTGGGGGGAATGTCACACCCCTTGAGGTGTAGGGACCGCTGTTGTAAGGTTGGGTGGGGTGGTGTACAACACTGTTGTGGGAGAGACGAGGGAGCTTACACTTTTGTTTTTTGCGCTGTGCTGTTATGAACTTCTGAGGGTAGCTGTTCTTCTGCCCCTGTGCCTGGAGAGTTGCCATTCCAGGGAAGAGGAAAAAGGGCTGGAGATCCATTATATCAGCTCCCCACTTTGTCTGCGCTGCCCCAGGATTTTCTGAAGCGTCCTCTGCAAGCATAAGTGGGTCTGAGCCTACAGTAGGCACAGTCCAGCGTAACTACTCTAGAAAGAACTTGCATTTCTATAGCGCCTTTCACAACCTCAGGACGTCCCAAAGCGCTTTACAGCCAATGAAGTACTTTTGAAATGTAGTCACTGGGTTGTGACGAACTGTTTAGCAACTCCTCTCCAGTTCACAGGTGTCCAGAGGGAGGTCAGTGAACCAGCATTGCCCAGTTGCCCTCCACTCCATCTTTCGGATGAGACGTTAACCCGAAGCCCCCGTCTGCTCTCTCAGGTGGATGTAAAAGATCCCACGGGCCACTATTTCAAAGAAGAGCAGGGGTTTCTCCCCGGTGTCCTGGTCAATATTTATCCCTCAATCAACATAACAAAACCAGATGATCTGATCATTATCATATGGCTGTTTGTGGGAGCTTGCTGTGCGCCAATTAGCTGCCGCGTTTCCTACATTACAACAGTGACTATGCTTCAAAAAGTACTTCATTGGCTGTAAAGCGTTTTGAGATGTCCGGTGGTCGTGAAAGGCGCGATAGAAATGCAAGTCTTTCTATCTTTCACTGGGATGTCAAACCATCAGAAAGTGCGGCAGAAGGCTGGGAACAACACCTCCCATCTTAGTGGAACAGCCAGTTGGGTGCATTCATAATACCAACCCCACATATTATAAAGCTAATACTTTAACGTTATATATACATGGAACATTACGATTCTAGTTATTGGCATGAGCATCATGATAAAAGGACAGACCAGGCCACTGACTCCACGGAAGGCTAGAACTACTGGGAAAGTCAAGCTACTTTTCATTAAGCTTTGACCGCCTCCGAACTGTAATGACAATCAGCATTAACCCAACATGACAGACTGTAGTCTCCATGATCAGGACGTGAGCGACAGCAAACCGAGGCGACCATCAGTATGAATTCCACGTTGCAGCCAATGCGCATAATCACTTTACACTGACAGTCATTAAATAATGTGAGGAATGACTCAAATATGGCCCTGGCTCCCTTCTGACCATTGATTTCTTGATTCTTTCTGTCTGCAGTGTTGGCGCGCGGTCTACCTGAACACTACAGCTGGTGGAGCTTGAGCCACTTTATTGTTTTCTCGCTGGGTATCGATGGTGCCCAGGCCACTTTCGTCTCACGTCAGCTCGAGCAGAGCGTACTGCTTTTCCTTGCCGTGATGTTCCATGTAGTGTCACCCGTGGCTCAGTGGGTCGCACCCTCTCCCTTGCCTGCGAATCAGAAGGTTGTGGGTTCAAGTCCCACTCCAGAGACTTGAGTGTAAAAATCCAGGCCGACACTCCCAGTGCAGTACTGAGGGAGTGCTGCACTGTCGGGGGTACCGTCTTTTGGATGAGACGTTAAACCGAGGCTCCGTCTGCCCTCTCAGGTGGATGTAAAAGATCCCACGGGCACTATTTGGAAGAAAAGCAGGGGAGTTATCCCCGGTGTCCTGGACAATATTTATCCCTCAACAGGACATTTGGATAAGCATAATTTAATCGGGCAGAGTCAGCATGGTTTTATGAAGGGGAAGTCATGTTTGACAAATTTGCTCGAATTCTTTGAGGATGTAACAAACAGGGTGGATAAAGGGGAACCAGTGGATGTGGTGTACTTGGATTTCCAAAAGGCATTTGACAAAGTGCCACATGAAAGATTACTGCACAAGATAAAAAATCACGGGATTGGGGGCAATGTACTGGCATGGGTGGAGGATTGGCTATCTAACAGAAAACAGAGAGTTGGGATAAATGGCTCATTCTCTGGCTGGCAATCAGTAACTAGTGGTGTTCCGCAGGGGTCAGTGCTGGGACCCCAACTCTTTACAATCTATATTAACGATTTGGAGGAAGGGACCGAGTGCAACGTATTCAAGTTTGCCGACGATACTAAGATAGGAGGGAAAGCAGTGATTGAGGAGGACATAAAAAACCTGCAAAAGGACATAGACAGGCTAAGTGAGTGGGCAAAAATTTGCAGATGGAATATAATGTTGGAAAGTGTGAGGTTATGCACTTTGGCAGAAAAAATCAAAGAGCAAGTTATTATCTAAATGGAGAGAAACTGCAAAGTGTTACAGTACAAAGGGATCTGGGGGTCCTGGTGCATGAAACACACAAGGTTAGTATGCAGGTACAGCAGGTGATCAGGAAGGCCAATGGAATCTTGGCTTTTATTGCAAGGGGGATGGAGTATAAAAGCAGGGAAGTCTTGCTGCAGTTATACAGGGTACTGGTGAGGCCACACCTGGAATACTGCGTGCAGTTTTGGTTTCCATATTTAAGAAAAGATATACTTGCTCTCGAGGCAGTTCAGAGAAGGTTCACTCGGTTGATTCTGGAGATGAGGGGGTTGACTTATGAGGAAAGGTTGAGTAGGTTGGGACTCTACTCGTTGGAATTCAGAAGAATGAGAGGCAATCTTATCGAAACATATAAGATTGTGAGGGGGCTTGATCGGGTGGATGCGGTGAGGATGTTTCCACTGATGGGTGAGACTAGAACTAGGGGGCATAATCTTAGAATAAGGGGCTGCCCTTTCAAAACTGAGATGAGGAGAAACTTCTTCACTCAGAGGGTAGTGAATCTATGGAATTTACTACCTCAGAGAGTTGTGGAAGCTGCGACATTAAATAAATTTAAAACAGAGATAGAGGCCTAGAAATTGAGTGGGGTTAGCGCCCATTTTGAGGCGCTAGAGGGCCTAGCGCCGCAAGTACAGCCGATTGAGAAATTCACTTGGGCGCTGCCATCGGCGTTAGCCGGTTGCGCTGCGCCGGCACCGATGACGTCATCGGTGTGCGCAGCGTCCCAGTTGCCGTGGCAACGCGCCCGAACGCCGAAATTGAGTTGCGGCCGCCTCGCCCATGGCAGCCGCAACCAACGATTTTTCAAAAGTTCGCTACGGGTCTTAGCGCCGGCGCATTAAGGTCGCGCGGCGGCCGGCCGCTTTCCCGGCGGCCGCCTGCCCGCACCTTCCTCCCCGGACGCCTCCAACACCCCCCCGCGGCACAGATGCGTGTGGGCCGCGAGCCCGGCACTTCTCCGAGGTGCCGGGCTCATTTTTCTCCACAGATCAACGGCCAGCGGTCGGGTGCAGGCAGCTCCTCCTTAACGGAAGGAGGAGGCCTGCACTTCCCCAGCCTGCCGCACCGCATCGGGTGCCGCAGCGGCGGATTAGCGCCGCAATGCGGCAGTCAGCGCCCATTGCAAGGCGCTGACACCCTCCAGTAGCGCCGGCAGCCGTCTGGGCGCGGCGCTACTGAATTTTTGGCGCGCGCAGGGGTACTTAGCGCCGGCGCTAAATTTCTGGCACTAAAGCCCTGGCGCGGCGCCAACTCAATTTCTAGGCCAGACAGTTTACTAGCTGATAAGGGAATTAGGGGTTACGGGGAGAGGGCAGGGAAGTGGACGTGAGTCTAAGTTCAGATCAGCCATGATCCTATTGAATGGCGGAGCAGGCCCGAGGGGCCGTATGGCCTACTCCTGCTCCTACTTCTTATGTTCTTATGTAATCAACATCACTAAAAACAGATTATCTGTTCATTATCACCTTGCTGTTTGTGGGAGCTTGCTGTGCGTAATTGGCTGCTGCATTTACTACATTACAACAGTGACTGCACTGCAAAAGTACTTCATTGGCTGTAAAGCACTTTGGGACATCCTCAGGTTGTGAAAGGCGCTATAGAAATGCAAGTTCTTTCTTTCTTTCTTTCAATGTTCTTCCCTCTTCTCCTGAAGACACTGATGGATGCTGGGGTTACAGTCCCACAGGGGCCAGACACCCTCTGGTACCTTGGACAAGTGTTATGTTAAGAATATAAGAAATAGGAGCAGGAGTCGGCCATACGGCCCCTCGAGCCTGCTCTGCTATTCAATAAGATCGTGGCTGATCTTCTACCTCAACGCCACTTCTCCACTTTCCCGCCCGATCCCCAAATCCCTTGATTCGCTTAGTGTCCTGTTGTCGAGGCAGTGAGAGTCGGTTGGGGGGGGGGGGGCAGAGTGACAGGGACATTACAGCTGTGCTGAATGATAAAGAAAAGAACTTGCATTTATATAGCGCCGTTCCTAACCTCAGGATGTCCCAAATCGCTTTACAGCCAACGAAGTACTTTTGGAGTGTAGTCACTGTTGCAATGTAGGAAACACGGCAGTCAATTTACGCACAGCAAGCTCCCACAAACAGCAATGTGATACTGACCAGATCATCTGTTTTAGTGATGCTGGTTGGCCAGGACACTGGGGAGAACTAGTTGTTATGATCTGGAATGCACTGCCTAAGAGGGTGGTAAAAGCAGATTCAATAATAACTTACAAAAGGGGAACTGGATATATATGTGAAAAGCTGAAGTTTGCAGGGCTATGGGGAAGGAGCAGGGGGGGAGTGAGACAAATTGGACAGCTTTTTCAAAGAGCCGGCACAGGCACGATAGAACGAATGGCATCCTTCTGTGCTGCATCATTATATGGTTCTAACTCACCTGCTCTTCTTTGAACTAGCGGCCGTGGGATCTTTTACTTCCAACTGACAGGGCAGACGGGGCCTCGGTTAAACATCTGGTCCGAAAGATGGAATCAGACCCTGTCTGTGCCCAGCGACCACACGTGGACATGTACTGGCAGCAGTCGCAGTGTCGTGACCAGGAGCTGGGGCACAGCTGACGCTCCCCCAGGAGGGGCTGCGACAGCCTTGCAGCAGTTTTGTGTTTCTTATGAAAGAAGCAATTCATTATATTTGGATCATGAGTGGACCAGAACATAAGAAATAGGAGCAGGAGTCGGCCATTTGACCCCTCGAGCCTGCTCCGCCATTCAGTAAGATCATGGCTGATCTTTTACCTCAACTCCACTTTCCTGCACTATCCCCATATCCCTTGATTCATTAATATCCAAAAATCTATCAATTTCTGTCTTGAATATACTCAACGACTGAGCCTCCGCAGCCCTCTGGGGTAGAGAATTCCAAAGATTCACCACCCTCTGGGTGAAGAAATTTCTCCTCATCTCAGTCCTAAATGGCCGACCCCTTATTCTGAGACTGTGACCCCTCGTTCTAGACTCCCCAGCCAGGGGAAACATCCTCCCTGCATCGACCCTGTCAAGCCCTGTAAGAATTTTGTATGTTTCAATGAGATCACCTCTCATTCTTCTAAACTCTAGAGAATATAGGCCTAGTCTACTCAATCTCTCCTCATGGGATAATCCCCCCCATCCCAGGAATCAGTCTGGTGAACCTTCGTTGCACTCCCTCTATGGCAAGTATATCCTTCCTTAAGTAAGGAGACCAAAACTGTACACAATACTCTAGGTGTGGTCTCACCAGGGCCCTATATAATTGCAGTACGATGTCTTTACTCTTTTACTCAAATCCTCTTGTAATAAAGGCCAACATACCATTTGCTTTCCTAATTGTTTGCTGTACCTGCCTGTTAACTTTCAGTGATTCTTGTACAAGGACACCCAGGTCCCTCTGAACACCAACATTTCCCAATCACTCACCATTTAAAAAATACTCTGCTTTTCTATTTTTCCTACCAAAGTGCTTAACTTCACATTTCTCCACATTATATTCCATTTGCCATGTTCTTGCCCACTCACTTAGCTTGTCTATATCCTCTTTGCATCCTTCTCACAACTTACATTCCCACCCAGCTTTGTATCATCAGCAAACTTGGATATATTACAAAAGCAAAATACTGCGGATGCTGGAAATCTGAAATAAAAACAGAAAATGCTGGAAATACTCGGCAGGTCAGGCAGCATCTGTGGAGAGAGAAAGGTCATTGACCTGAAGCGTTGACTCTGTTTCTCTCTCCACAGATGCTGCCTGACCTGCTGAATGTTTTCAGCATTTTCTGTTTTTATTTTGGAGATATTGGCCTAGAAATTCAGTGCCCTTAGCACCGATTTTGCGGCGCTAGAGGGCCTAGCGCTGCAATTGGCGCCGGTTCCTAAATTGCCTGGGGCCCTTCCGCGGCGGTAGATCGGTAGCGCTGCGCCGGCACCGATGACGTCATCGGTGTGCGCAGCGTCCCGGTTGCCGTGGTAACCCGGCCCCAAGCCGAAATTCAGTTGCGGCCGCCTCGCCAGTGGCAGCCGCAACTAAGACTCCGGCAAACGAGTGCTGCCGGAGTCTGCGCCGGCGCTTTAAGGAGGCGCGGCAGCCGGCCGCTTTCCCGCCGGCCGCCTGCCCGCAGCTCCCTCCCCGGACTTCTCCCCCCCCCCCCCCCGGAACAGATGCAAGCCCGGCACTTGTCCGAGGTGCCGGGCTCATTTTTGAGCAGATTTGCGTGGGCCGCGGCCGGGTGCAGGCAGCTCCTCCTTAACGGAAGGAGGAGGCCTGCACTTCCCCAGCCTGCCGCACCGCATCGGGTGCCGCAGCGCCGGAATTGCGGCGCGAAACGGCAGTTAGCGCCCTTTTCCAGGCGCTAAGACCCTTCAGTAGCGCCGGCAGCCGTTTGGGCGCGGCGCCACTGAATTTTTGGCGCGCGCAGGGGACTTAGCGCCGGCACTAATTTCCGGCGCTAAAGCCCTGGCTAAGCCAAAACCCAATTTCTAGGCCATTACATTTGGTCCCCTCATCCAAATCATTAATATAGATTGTGAATAGCTGAGGCCCAAGCACTGATCCTTGCGGTACCCCACTAGTTACAGCCTGCCAACCTGAAAATGACCCGTTTTATTCCTACTCTCTGTTTTCTGTCCGTTAACCAATCCTCAATCCATGCTAGTATATTACCCCCAATCCCATGACCCCTAATTTTGTTTAATAACCTCTTGTGTGGCACCTTATCGAAAGCCTTCTGAAAATCCAAATACATCACATCCACTGGTTCCCCCTCATCTATTCTGCTGGTTACAGCCTCAAAAATCTCTAACAGATTCATCAAACACGATTTCCCTTTCATAAATCCGTGTTGACTTTGCCCAATCCTATTATTATTTTCTAAGTGCCCTGCTATCACGTCCTTAATAATAGGTTCCAGCATTCTCCCTACTACTGATGTCAGAAAAAGGATGGATTCCATGGAAGTGAACCTACTGGGAAGGGCAGGCAATTTTTCATTAAGTTTATGACTATGACAAACAGTTCATTTCGGTCCATGATTAAATTCTTGGCCAAGTGGGAGTTTCCTGGGATTTACATGGAGCAATTTTCAACTCCAGTTCTTTCACTGACACAGTTAACCATCTCAATGGGACAGATTCTCCTCCCACACTGTTAGTCATGTTCGGCACCGCTCCCATACAACTTTATTAGTATTCGAGGCTAATCAAGATCTTTGACACCGAAAATCCTGTTATATATTAGGAGGAGTGAGCACAATGCCTCGAGGAATGAATTCCTTTATGTAGCTGGCCTGTCTCATTGACTGAGGTTTCTTTTCACAAACAAATACGATCTTCTGGTGGATAACATAGGAACTGGAGGAGTGCATTCAGCCCCTCGAGCCTGTTCCATCATTCAATTCAGTCATGGCTGATCTGTAT
The DNA here is from genome assembly GCF_052327205.1 of Somniosus microcephalus. Taxonomy (NCBI): domain Eukaryota; kingdom Metazoa; phylum Chordata; class Chondrichthyes; order Squaliformes; family Somniosidae; genus Somniosus; species Somniosus microcephalus. Next base: position 372,025,261 of record NC_140988.1, on the reverse strand, counting down.
TTTAACTCCATCCACCCACCTTGGTTTCATAACCCTTAATACCCTTATCCAGCAAAAATCTATCAACTGATAAGCACAGGAGGCAAACGGAGGTATAATCAAAGGCAGACACGAGATACTGAGAGTGTGGGAAGGGTTAAGGGAGAATAGGTAAGTAGAATGAGAAGCATGAAAAACTGGTAGTGCCTTCAAACACAAGCACCCCAAGGAGTCTAGTGGAAAGAAAAATGACTTGCATTATTATAGCACCTATTCATGACCTCAGGATGTCCTGAAGCGCTTTATAGCCACTGCAGTGTAATGTAGGAAATGTGGCAGACAATTTGCGCACAGCAAGCTCCCACAAGCAGCAGTGTGATAATGACCAGATTGTCTGTTTTATTGATGTTGATTCAGGGATAAATATTGGCCAAGACACTGGGGATAACTCCCCTGCTCTTCTTCAAAATAGTGTCATGGCAGCTTTTACATCGATGTTAGAGAGCAGATGGGGCCTCGGTTTAACGTCTCATCTGAAAGACAGCACCTCCAACAGTGCAGCGCTCCCTCAGTGCTGCACTGGAGTGTCAGCCTAGATTTTTGTGCTCAAGTCTCTGGAGTGGGACTTGAACCCACAACCTCCTGAGTTAGCAGGCGAGGAGTGCTACCCACTGAGCCACGGCTGACACCGAAGAGAAAAGTAAGTCAACACTAAGGGTGCAGACCACCCCACTAGCACAGTGTCCCCAACCCAAGCACCCACCCGCTCGCCTCCCCATCCCCACAAATGCCAGCACACCCATCCCACATTGCCAGCACCAGTGCCAGAGAGAAAATGGGAGCTTCAGTGAAGAATGGTATTCCAGGCTGAGTCAGCACCTTGAGGTGAGATGGGAAGAGAGCTGGTGCACTCTTTGTTGCCTATTGTGCAGCACCTGAGCACGAGAGGAGAGCAGCGGGAGCAGCGGCACTGTAAAGAGCACGAGAGGAAGTGGAGGCAGCGGACCTGGGCGAGACCAGAGCGAAAGAGACAGCAGAATAGAAGGGAAGGAGCTGATTGGTGAGTAGCTGGTGAGTGGTTTTTTTTAGTTTTAAGTTTATTTCTGTTTAGTTAGTTCTTAGGGCTAAAAATTGAGTGGCGCCCCGGAAAAATTAGTGTCCCCGCGCCGGAAATTGAGTGGTTGCACCCCAAGAGGGAAGCAGGGCACTACTGGAAGCGCCCCGCATCCCTCTTGGGGCGCTGTGAGTCAATATTGTGGCGTTATGTGCCGCAGCGCCACATGCTGTGGCACGTCGCGCCGCGGTATTGCAGGCCTTCCTCCCCTTCTTAAAGGGGAGGGGCCTTGTGCAGCGCGACCTGGGGCCCAGCTGGGCCCCCGGGGATCGGGAGTACAGGCAAAAGAGCCTGGCACTCAAGAGAAGTGCCGGGCTCTTGGAGCGCAGCCGGCACTCCGCGGACGGGGGGGAGGTTCAGGAGGTCTGGGACGGGAGCGCAGGCAGGTGCTGGCAGGCGGCCAGCAACAAAAATGGCCGCCCCGCATCTCGCCTTTAAATTCCGCCTCCCCGGCCGCAGGTCTGCCCCCCTGACCCCGTTGAACATCGCGTCTGGCGGCAAGTCAGGGGGCGCTCCTGAAGATCGTGGCTGGGGCGTGAGCGGGGCGCTGCACACGCCAATGACGTCAGGCCACAGTTAGCGCCACCACTAACCTCCCGCTGAATTTTGCGGGAGGCGTGGGCAGTGCCACGCCCGGGCGCTAGTTGCGTTGCATCCCGTTAGCGCCCTCTTAAGGCGCTAACGGGAGGCGCAACCAACTGAATTTTTCCCCCTTAGTCTATTAAATAGAGGCATGGCAGGGCAGCTCGGTCCGGTGGAGCGCACATCCTGTACCATGTGGGAAGTCCTGGATGCTTTGCGTAGCCTGGACGACCACATGTGCGGGAAGTGTCACCAGCTACGGCAGCTCGAGGTCCGTGTTTCGGAGCTTGAGCGGCAGCTGGAGTCACTGTGGTGCATCTGCGAGGCTGAGAGTTACGTGGAAATACACATTTCTGGAGGTGGTCACCCCACAGCTTAAGAGTGTGCAGGCAGAGAGGGAATGGGTGACTGCCAGACAGAAGAGGAGGACCAGGCAGGTAGTGCAGGAGCCCCCGGAGTGCATCGCTCTCTCCAACCAGTATTCTGTTCAGAGTACTGGTGGGGGCAATGGTTCCGCTGGGGAGTGCAGCCAGAGACAGGTCCAAGGCACCACTCAGCTGCACAGGGGGGAGGAGCAATAGTGGTAGGGGATTCGATAGTTAGGGAAGCAGACAGGCGTTTCTGCGGCTGCAGACGTGACTCCAGGATGGTATGTTGCCTCCCTGGTGCCAGGTTTAAGGATGTCACTGAGCGGCTGCAGGACACTATGAGGGGGGAGGGTGAACAGCCAGAGGTCATTGTCCATGTCGGTACCAACGACATAGGCAGAAAGAGGGATGAGGTCCTGCAGGCAGAGTTTAGGGAGCTAGGAGAGAGATTAAAAAGCAGGACCTCAAAGGTAGTAATCTCCGGATTACTCCTGGTGCCAAGTGCTAGTGAGTACAGGAATAGAAGGATAGAACAGATGAATGCGTGGCTGGAGAGATGATGCAGGTGGGAGGGCTTTAGATTCCTGAGACATTGGGAATGTTTCTGGGAAAGGTGGGACCTGTACAAGCCGGACGGATATTCTCACGGGGAGGTTTGCTAGTGCTGTTGGGGAGGGTTTAAACAAGCTTGGCAGGGGGATGCGCACCAGCATATAGGAGTAGAAAAGAGGAATAAGGTGCATGAAAGAGTGAGTGTGTTGCATAGTACTAGAGAAGAAAGTAGTACTAGAGGCGGAAGTAGTACTATATTAGATAGGAGCAGACTAAGAAAGACTATGAAAAATTCAAAAATGGGTTTAGAATGCATTTACGTAAACGGACAAAGTGTGGTGAATAAGGTTGGTGAGCTACAAGCACAATTAGCTGTGTGGCAGTATGATGTTGTGGCAATAACGGAAACGTGGCTTAAAAACGGTGAGGACAGGGCACTTAATATTCAAGGGTACAAGGTGTTCAGAAAAGATAGGGAAGGATAAAAGGGAGGTGGGGTGGCATTGCTGATTAGAAACATAGAAAAATAGGAGCAGGAGTAGGCCATTCGGCCCTTCGAGCCTGCTCCGCCATTCAATATGATCATGGTTGATCCTTTATCTCAATACCATATTCCTGCTCTCTCTCCATACCCCTTTATGCCTTTTGTGTCTAGAAATCTATCTGTCTCCTTCTTAAATATATTCAGTGACTTGGCCTCCACAGCCTTCTGTGGTCGAGAATTCCACAGGTTCACCACCCTCTGAGTGAATAAATTTTGAAGGGATAATTACTAGTCCTAGCCCGTTTCGGGCTACCCCAGATCAGGCATATTCCCCAGACGTTCACCTTCAACTAAAGTTAGAGGTAGCCGAATTCTATAAGATGCTTAATTTGGTCTAAAGGTCCAGGCTATCTCTCTCTAAAAGAAAGGAACGGCTGAAAATGTTACCATCCTCCAGATAGCACTTTTAATAAGATTAACTAGACTGTAACCTTCTGGATATTATGAGGGTCCGGAAAACCCCCAGAATTCTACAACTCCTCACAAAAGTGCATACAGAGATTGAGTTCGTGAGCTTGATACAGAAATACTAATTGAGACAATTCTAAAAATATATAAATTTATTAAAGAATCGACATTCAGTTAACAGCTGATAAGTCAATCGTGACTTTAACAGTTCAAAATACAATTAGCTTACACAATCTTATTCTCAGAGATATTTATTCTCAAATCTTAACTTCGTTACATTTATACATTTCTTATTATTTCTAATCCAGAATATCCACCAAAATCAAATTAAAAGTACCTTTTGACCTCCGAGACTCAAAAAGCTAAAAACTTACAGAGCGTGCCCCTGAAGTTGAGAATCACTTGCCCGTTTCCAGCGACTTCTGCCTTTCCATCTGAAAAAGCTCTATTTTTATACCTTTTTTTTGTGGTTTATCCTTTGCAGTTTTCTGCTGATGTAAGCTAATTGTCTCAAGTCATCTTTGTTGAATTCTTTCTATTCTTACTGTCATTTCAGCTGCCAACTCTCAGACTTCTGTCTGTTGTTTAGGTGTTCAAAACGTATCATAAAATGGCTATAACTTATGTATCTATTTGATCCCATTTTTATCGAAGGGCTTCCATTCAATTCTAAAATGACCTAGCTGTTTGAAAACAGATGTCGTGTCTACTAACAATTCCATTTTCAATACAAACACAATGTAATTGCTTGGTGTATCTATTGAAGTTATTTGTTAAAGTGTTCTGTAGGTATCTTTTACAACATGTAAATCAAAAACACTTCAACTGAGTATTTACTTGTTTTCTAGCTATCTCAGTTGGTTGTACCACAGACGTCATGTCTGCTTGCTTCATTTGATGTGATATTATGAAGGCATATGGTTGTTTAATGTTCTAAGTTTCTGTTTCCCTGAGTGTTAGTTTATAACACTTTAAACTGGGTGATCTATTGTGTTTCTTCTAAAGCTTAGACTTTCTGGAAGCACCAATGATTTGCTTCAATAGGGCCATTGTTTCTTGGTCAATATCCCATTCCCATTTCAAAAGCTTGTGGTGTTTACAGCTTGTGTTAACACTTCATTTTATCTCAGAAGCCTGTATTGACACAGCTTGTGTCGCTGAAGCTTTCCAGACTTTTAGACCCAGTATGTCATGTATTAATACAATCAGAAATCTGTTCATAGGATGGTGTATCTTTCTGAAATATGGCTTATTCCTTCACAGTTTCTCCTCATCTCAGTCCTAAATGTCCTACCCCATATCCTGAGACTGTGACCCCTCGTTCTAGACCCCCCAGCCAGGGGAAACATCCTCCCTGAATCCAGTCTGTCTAGTCCTGTCAGAATTTTATACATTTCAATGAGATCCCCTCTCATTCTTCTAAACTCTAGTGAATACAGGCCTAGTCGACCCAATCTCTCCTCATACAACAGTCCTGCCATCCCAGGAATCAGTCTGGTGAACCTTCGCTGCACTCCCTCTATGGAAAGTATATCCTTTCTTAAGTAAGAAGACCAAAACTGCACACACTACTCCAGGTGTGGTCTCACCAAGGCCCTGTACAACTGTAGTAAACACCCTTGCTCCTGTACTCGAATCCTCTTGCAATGAAGGCCAACATACCATTTGCCTTCCTAACTGCTTGCTGCACCTGCATGTTTGCTTTCAGTGACTGGTGTACAAGGACACCCAGTTCCCTTTGTACATCAACATTTCCCAATCTATCACCATTTATATAATACTCTGCCTTTCTGTTTTTCCTACCGAAGTGGATAACTTCACATTTATCCACATTATACTGCATCTTCCATGTATTTGTCCACTCACTCAACTTGTCTAAGTTGCCTTGAAGCCTCTTTGCATCCTCCTCACAACTCACAATCCCACCTAGTTTCGTGTCATCAGCAAACTTGGAAATATTACATTTGGTTCCCTCATCCAAATCATTGATATATATTGTGAATAGCTGGGGCCCAAGCACTGATCCCTGCGGTACCCCACTAGTCACTGTCTACCACCCCGAAAAAGACCCATTTATTCCTACTCTCTGTTTCCTGTCTGTTAACCAATTTTCAATCCATGCCAGTATATTACCCCCAATCCCATGTGCTTCAATTTTGCACACTAACCTCTTATGTGGAACATTATCAAAGGCCTTCTGAAAATCCAAATACACCACACCCACTGGTTCTCCCTTATCTATTCTACCAGTTGCTTCCTCAAAAAACTCCAGTAGCTTTGTCAAACACGATTTCCCTTTCATAAATCCATGTTGACTTTGTCTAATCCCGTTGATATTTTCTAAGTGTCCTGTTATCACATCCTTTATAATAGACTCTATCATTTTCCCTACTACTGATGTTAGGCTAACCAGCCTGTAGTTCCCTGTTTTCTCTCTCCCTCCTTTTTTAAATAGCGGGGTTACATTTGCCACCCTCCAATCTGCAGGAACTGTTCCATAATCTATAGAATTTTGGAAGATGACAACCAATGCATCCACTATTTCCATGGCTACCTCTTTTAGTACTCTGGGATGCAGATTATCAGGCCCTGGGGATTTATCAGCTTTCAGTCCCATTAATTTCTCCAGCACTATTTTTTTGCTAATACTAATTTCCTTTAATTCCTCCTTCTCACTAGACCCTTGGTTCCCTCGCATTTCTAGGAAGTTATTTGTGTCCTCTTCCGTGAAGACAGAAGCAAAGTATTTGTTTAATTGCTCTGCCATTTCCTTGTTCCCCATTATAAATTCTCCCATTTCTGACTGTAAGGGACCTACATTTGTCTTCACTAATCTTTTTCTTTTTACATACTTGTAGAAGCTTTTACAATCCGCTTTTATGTTCCTTGCAAGTTTACTCTCATACTCTATTTTTTCCTTCTTAATCAATCTCTTGGTCCTTTTTTGCTGAACTCTAAACTGCTCCCAATCCTCAGGCTTGCTACTTTTTCTGGCAACTTTATATGACTCCTCTTTGGATCTAATACCATCCTTAATTTCTTTTGTTAGCCATGGTTGGGCCGCTTTTCCTTTCGTGTTTTTGCCCCAGAAAGGAATGTATAACTGTTGCAATTCATGCATTCGTTCCTTAAATGTTAGCCATTGCCTATCCACCATCATGCCTTTTAATGAAGCTCCCCAATCTATCATAGCCAACTCCCTCCTCATACCATCGTAGTTTCCTTTGTTTAGATTTAGGACCCTAGTTTCGGATTGGACTTCTTCACTTTCCATTTTAATGAAGAATTCTACATGTTATGGTCACTCTTCCCTAAAGGGCCCCGCACAACAAGATTATTAATTAAGGAAGACATTGTAGTGTTAGAAAGGGAGGATGTTCTTGAGGGGACAAAGACAGAATCCATTCGGTTTGAGTTGCGCAAAAAGGGTATGATCACGCTATTGGGGGTATTCTATAGGCCTCCAAATAGTGAGAGGGAGGTAGAGGAGCAAATCTGCAGAGAAATCGCAGTGATATGCAAGAGCTATAGATTGATGATATTGGGGGACTTTAATTACCCAATTATTGATTGGGATAAAGCTCGGGTAAAGGGAAAGGAGGGGGAGGAATTTCTGAAATGTATTCAGGAGAATTTCCTTGACCAGTATGTTCTTGGCCCAACTAGGAAAGAGGCATTGCTGGATCTGGTGCTGGGGAATGAGGTGGGCAAGGTCGACCAAGTGTCTGTGGCAGAACACTTGGGTACGAGTGATCATCATATCATAAGATTTAGATTAGCAATGGAGAGGAGCAAGGAACAATCTAGAGTGGAACTTCTAAAGTGGAATAGGGCTAACTTCAATGGGATGCAAAAGGATCTACCCAGGGTAAAACTGAACCAAAGACTGACAGGAAAAACTGTAACGGAACAATGGGTGATCTTTAAGGAGGAGGATGTTCCAAGTACAGGCTAGGTGCATTCCCACAAGAGGGAAGGGTAAGGGAACCAAAGCAAAGGCTCCATGGTTGACGAGGGAGATTGAGAAGATGATGAAACTAAAAAAGAGGGTGTATGATGCATGTCAGGTGAATTCTTCAAGGGAGAACCAGACCAAATACAATAAGTTGAGAGGGGAAGTGAAGATGAAAATAAAATTGGCAAAGAGAGAATGAGAGTAGAATGGTGGTTCCCATAAAAGGGAACCCAAAAATCTTCTATCGGCATGTAAACTGTAAGCGGGTAGTAAGAGGTGGGGTGGGGCCTAATAGCGACAAAGAAGGTGTTATATGCTTACAGGTGCAGGGCAAGGCTAGAATTCTCAATGAGAACTTTGTGTCGGTGTTTACTAAAAAGGTGGACGCTGACAAAATATCGGTAGCAGTGGAAAAGGTAGAAGCAATAGAAGGGGTGAAAATTGATAGACAGGATGCACTAGAAAGACTGGGTATGCTTAGAGTATATAAGTCGCCTGGTCCAGATGGCTTGCATTCCAGATTGCTAAGGAAATTGGGGGAGGAGATAGCGGAAGGGCTTGCCATAATTTTCCAATCTTCCCTAGATACGGGGGAGGTGCCTGAGGATTGGAAAGTGGCAAATGTGACAGCATTGTTCAAGAAAGGGTGTAAGGACAATCCTAGTAACTACAGGCCGGTCAGTTTAACATCAGTGGTGGGTAAAGTTTCAGAAATAATAATCAAGGAAAAAATTAACGGGCTCTTGGAGAGGTTTAAGCTAATTAAGGAGAGCCAACACAGATTTGTAAAAAGCAGATCATATTTGACTAATCTAATTGAATTTTTTGATGAAGTAACAGGAAGGATCGATGAAGGGAATGCAATGGATGTTGTCTACATGGATTTTCGGAAGGCGTTTACCAAAGTACCACATAGAAGGCTGGTTAACAAAATTGAGGCTCATGGAATAGGTGGGTCAGTGGCAGTTTGGATAAGGAATTGGCTTAAGGACAGAAAACAGCGAGTTGTGGTAAATGGCTGTTTTTCAGACTGGAGGATGGTAGACAGTGGTGTTCCCCAAGGGTCAATGCTGGGGCCATTGCTTTTTTTGATATATATAAATGACCTGGATATTGGAATACAGAGTAGGATTTCTAAATTTGCCGATGACACCAAACTTGGGGGTGTGGCAAACAGTGAGGATGATACCAATCGACTGCAACAGGACATAGAAAGGTTAGTAGAATGGGCAGACAAGTGGCAGATGGAATTTAATACAGAGAAGTGTGAGGTGATGCATTTTGGCAGAAGGAACAGGGAGAGGCAATATACACTTAATGGCACAGTTTTAAAGAGTGTGCAGGGACAGAGGGACCTGGGAGTTAATGTGCATAGGTCCCTGAAGGTGGCAGGACATATTGAGAGAGTGGTTAGCATAGCTTATGGGATCTTGAGCTTCATAAATAGAGGTATTGTGTACAAAAGTAGAGAAGTTTTGCTGAATCTACCTCTACCTCACTACTTCTTCTCTCGACCCCTCCACGGTCTCTAACTTGTCAGACTGCTTGTCCAACATATAGTTCTGGATGAACAAATATTTTCTCCAATTAAATATTGGGAAGACCGAAGCCATTGTTTTTGGTCCCCGCCACAAACTCCGTTCCCTAGCCACTGACTCCATCCCTCTCCCTAACATCTGTCTGAGGCTGAACCACACTGTTCACAACCTTGGTGTCATATTTGACCCTGAAATGAGCTTCCGATCACATATCCGCAGCTTAACTAAAACCGCCTACTTCCCCCTCCGTAACATCGCCCGTCTCCGCCCTTGCCTCAGCTTATCCGCTGCTGAAACCCTCATCCATGCCTTTGTTACCGCTAGATTTGACTATTCCAACGCACTCCTGGCTGGCCTCCCACATTCCACCCTCTGTAAACTAGAGGTCATCCAAAACTCAGCTGCTCATGGCCTAACACGCACCAAGTCCCATTCGCCCATCACCCCTGTGCTCGCTGACTTACATTGGCTCCCAGTTAAGCAGCGCCTCGATTTCAAAATTCTCATCCTGGTTTTCAAATCCCTCCATGACTTGCCCCCCCCCCCTCCTTTCCTTTTGTTTCTCTCTCTCACCTGGCAGCTGTCCTTATCCTGCCAGTACACTTCACACCTAATCTCAGCTGCCTTTTGTCTCCACGGGCCCATTACCATCTCATCTGACTTCTAATACCTTTTATTGTCTCCTTTTCTTCTTTTGTTCGATCGCAGCTTTGCCTTCGATCTTTTTATTTTCTTTCCAGTTTTGAAGAAGGGTTTCGACCCGAAACGTCAACTCAAATTTCTCTCCACGGATGTTGCCTGACCTGCTGAGTTTTTCCAGCATTCTCTGTTGTTATTTTGCCCCTTCCTATCTCTGTAATCTCAAAGGAGGTTGCGGGGTGATTTGATAAAGGTGTACAAGATTATGACGGGTTTGGATAGACGAGACGGGGAAAGGATGTTCCCACTAGTTGCTGGTACAAGGACTAGGACACAGATTTAAGGTTTTGGGCAAGAGATACAGGGAGGACGTGAGGAAAACCTTTTTTATGCAGCGAGTGTTGACGGAAGTGGTGGAAGCGGAGACACTCAATGTTTTCAAGGGGAGACTGGATAGGCACCTGAGGGAAATAAACTTGCAGGGCTACGGGGATAGAGCGGGGGAATGGGTCTGACTGGATTGCTCTACAGAGAGCCAGCACGGACTCAATGAGCCGAATGGCCTCCTGTGCCGTTATGTCTCAATTCAGTATCGTCACATTTGGGGCGCCATTATCGGCCGTGCGCAAAGTTTAGTGCCTGGAGCTAATTATCGCCTCCGACGGCAAACTTAGCTTTAATCGCCCCTGGAGGTGATTGGAGCGCTAAATCAGGCGCTTCACACCTGTCTTAAGGCGCAAAGGCCGAGGAGCGAGGCCCTAACTCAGAGCGCTGATGAAGCAAGGAAGGGCAAATCAAAATAAACCTGCAAAGTGCTGCTCAGTACCCAAAACCCCTTCACACAGCGTTGAATCGCTCCAGAAGTCTCTCTCTCTCTCTCTCTCTCTCAGAATGCGTGGTGCAAAAATGTCACCAACAAAAGAAGGCAGGAAGCGGTCACCTTTAAATAGCGCTCCCCCAGTCCCTTTCTGACTGCAAAACGCTCCCCTCAACCTGTTGTTGCTCGTGGCAGGCGGTAAGGCAGGGGGCGCCACTCAATATCCGGTCCGGGGCGCTACTGGGCGTTGTGCACTCGACTGACGTCACGATCTGCCGGCGCAGGAGATCGTGGCGGTAGTGTTTAGCGCCGCCGCAAAATGTCTAGTTAATTTCGTGAGCGGCGCAAACATCGCCATGCCCGGGCGCGAGTTGCTTTGCGCCCCATTAGCGCCCTCTTAAGGCGCTAACGGGAGGCGCAAACAACTGAATTTTCCCCCTATGACTGTGGCTTGACCAGATCATGTGAGGACTGCGCAATAACTATTTCAGGATGAAAACTCACCAACCTTTGTTATCCCAGTGTCGCGTCACATGCTACTTCGATGCTGTCACATAGCCCTTTTTGCCATTGGTAGTTCGAGAGAAGGCAGTTAATGTTTTTTTGTTATTGTAAAGGAGGCAGGAGCCTGATAGGTTTGATTGGGAAACACTAGAGGGTTAGCGGTGAGGGGCTGGGGGAGTTTGGGATAGGGTACGGAACAGGCGGTATTGGATAGGGGAGAGAGGGTATGGGTCGGGGGGTATGGGGTAGGGGAGAGAGGGTATGGGTCAGGGGGTATGGGATGGAGAGAGGGTAAGGGACAGGGGCTATGGGATGGAGAGAGGGTAAGAGACAGGGGCTGTGGGATGGGGAGAGAGGGTAAGGAACAGGGGCTATGGGATGGGGAGAGAGGGTAAGGGACAGGGGCTATGGGATGGGGAGAGAGGGTAAGGGTCAGGGGGTATGGGATGGGGAGAGAGGGTAAGGGTCAGGGGGTATGGGATGGGGAGAGAGGGTAAGGGACAGGAGCTATGGGGTGGGGAGAGAGGGTAAGGGACAGGGGCTATGGGATGTGAAGAGAGGGTAAGGGACAGGGGCTATGGGATGGGGAGAGAGGGTAAGGGACAGGGGCTATGGGGTGGGGAGAGAGGGTAAGGGACAGGGGCTATGGGATGGGGAGAGGGACGAGACAGGGGCTATGGGATGGGGAGAGAGGGTAAGGGACAGGGGCTATGGGATGGGGAGAAGGGTAAGGGACAGGGGCCATGGGATGGGGAGCGAGGGTAAGGGACAGGGGCCATGGGATGGGGAGAGAGGGTAAGGGACAGGGGCTATGGGATGGGGAGAGAGGGTAAGGGACAGGGGCCATGGGACGGGGAGAGAGGGTAAGGGACAAGGGCTGTGGGATAGGGAGAAGGGTAAGGGACAGACATGGGGAAGGAGAATGAGAGTGAGTCTAATTGGATAGCTCTTTCACAGGCACGATGGGCTGAATGGCCTCCTTCTGTGCTGTATGATTCGATGATTCCTCACACTGAGCTGGAAACACCTGCCTGAAGGGTTGGCTCTCTGTGGGGGTGGTGGTGAGAAGGCTGGGGGATGGGGGATGCACCATTTACTAAAAGGCTCGACTCGGGGACAAGCTGCTGATGCATTGACATTGTGGCTACAGGGCAATGCAAAAAGCAGAGGAAAGCAGGGAGCGGAACTAAAAGGCTGCAACATTCACAAGCCGCTCAAGCGTTAAAGAACTGAGGCCCTAGATATTGCAAACACCATCTGATATTCTCAGTAATGGCCCTGAGCTTCAGGCAGATGTGCGGAAAGCAAGCAAGCACAAATTAAATAGATGGATCAAAGAGTCACAGACATTTCACTACAGAAGGAAGGCATTTGGTCGATTGTGTCCATTACTCTGATCCCTGTACCACTTAATCTATTATTTTTATTTCTTAGGTTGCGGGCAATGTTCGAATAGCACATTCATTGCCCATCCCTCGTATCTGTGCTGCAGAGTAGCTGGTTAGGACATTAACAGTCAACCATGTAGTGTGGCGTAGAGTCGTATGTAGGTCAGAGTATGGATGCGATGACAGGTTCCTTTCCCTGCAGGCCATTAGTGAACCATTTGGGGTTATAGGACAATCCGACATCCTCCATGGTTTAATTTTTCTAACTCCAGCCCACGAATGACCAGCTTTATTGAATACAACTTCAGAACCATGGACCTTAAACTCAACAGCACTGGCTTGCTGGAGCAGTACCACAGGGGCATAGGAACGGGAGATGGCCATCCAGCCCCTTCAACCTGTTCCGCCAATTCAATGAGATCACGGCTGATCTGTATCTGGACTCCATCTACCCACCTTGGATCCGTAACCCTTGATACCCTTGCCCAACAAAAATCTATCGATCTCAGTTTTGACATTTTCAATTGACCCCCCCCCCGACAGCCTCAACAGCTTTTTCAGGGGGGAGGGAGTTCCAGATTTCCACCACCCTTTGTGTGAAGAAGTGCTTCTTGACATCACCCCCTGAACTGCCTAGCTGTAATTTCCAGGTGATACCCCCTTGTTCTGTGCACACCCTCTGACGTAATAAAACTCACTACGCACTTGGTTCGAGTATAAAGAAAGGCTTTAATCAACTTGTTTCAGAACATGGAGGTCTAGTTGTACTTCACTAGTTCCTTGTCTTACAAAATGTCCCTGGGCAAGCTGGCCCACGCCCGAGTATTTATACTCCTTGGACAGCGCCACCAGCTGGCCGTCCAGTGTTATTTCATGAGTAGTTTCTTTATGATGATGAGATTTATAACACCCTCCACCGGAGGAAATAGTTTCTCCCTATCCACCCTATCAAATCCTATCAAACCCCGAAGGAACAAGTATCATAACCATCCCCCCCCACGCCACCCCCCACTCGCCACTTCCATACACAGCTTTCATTTAGAAGCCAGCAGATGGGGTGCTCTTCCCGCTTACGAGTTGGGAGAGGAGAGTCGAACAATTGAAAGGAATCTGAGCAACTAGGACCCTCCCTCCCTTAAAGGGGGTGAGTCATCCTGCAACAACAGGGCACTCTATTCCGCCAGGTGGGTGGAGAACTAATAACCCTCACTTCTACCGAGGCAGGAGGATGACCAGGCAGCTCAGGGACTTGCTGAGCTCCCAAACATCTGCTTATATTTTATTTTTGCAAGCAAGCTAGACAGTGCCTGTCATCACCCCTCGGGGGGGACTTTCGAAAGCAAGAATCCAGCAACGCTGGAAATAGGTCAGTGCTGCCAAAACAATTCAACAGCAGAGAGTTTAACCACTGTTTGCTCCTGTCTGCTAGGAATTACTTTCACTTGATGAGGTAGATAGATAGAAACTATTTCTTCTGGTCGGGGGTAGTCCAGAACAAAGGGGGCATAACCTTAAAATTACAGCTAGGCCATTCAGGGGTGATGTCAAGAAGCACTTCTTCACACAAAGGGTAATAAAACTGAAGTCAATGGGAATCGGGGGGGGGGGGAAACTCTCCACTGGCTGGAGTCATACTTAGCACAAAGGAAGATGGTTGTGGTGTTTGGAGGTCAATCATCACAGCCCCAGCACATCGTTGCAGGAGTTCCTCAGGGCAGTGTCCTAGGCCCAACTATCTTCAGCTGCTTCAGCAATGACTTTCCCTCCAACATAAGGTCAGGAATGGGGATGTTCGCTGATGACTGCACAGTGTTCAGCGCCATTCACAACTCCTCAGATAATGAAGCAGTCCATGCCCGCATGCAGCAAGACCTGGACGGTGTTCAGGCTTGGGCTGATAAGTGGCAGGTAACATTCGCGTCACACAAGTGCCAGGCAATGACTATCTCCAACAAGCAAGAGTTTAACCACCGCCCCTTGACATCCAACAGCATTACCATTGCCGAATCCCCCACTATCAACATCCTGGGGTTCACCAGTGACCAGAAACTTAACCGTACCAGCCACATAAATATGTGGCAACAAGAGCAGGTCAGAGGCTGGGAATTCTGTGGCAAGTGTCTCACCCCCTGACTCCCCAAAGCCTTTCCACCATCTACAAGACACAAGTAAGGAGTGTGATGGAATACTCTCCACTTGCCTGGATGAGTGCAGCTCCAACAACACTCAAGAAGCTCGACACCATCCAGGACAAAGCAGCCCGTTTGATTGGTACCCCATCCACCACCTTAAACATTCACTCCCTCCACCACCAGCGTATCGTGGCTGCAGTGTGTACCATCTACAAGATGCACTGCAGCAACTCGCCAAGGCTTCTTCAGCAGCACCTCCCAAACCCGTGACCTCTTCCACCTAGAAGGACAAGGGCAGCAGGTGCATGGGAACGCCACCACCTCCAAGTTCCCCTCCAAGTCACACGCCATCCTGACTTGGAAGCATATCGCTGTTCCTTCATCGTCGCTGGGTCAAAATCCTGGAACTCCCTCCCTAACAGCACTGTGGGAGGACCTTCATGACATGGACTGCAGCGGTTCAAGAAGTCAGCTCACCACCACCTTCTCAAGGGCAATTAGGGATGGGCAATAAATACTAGCCTTGCCAGCGATGCCCACATCCCATGAATAAATTTTTAAAAATCTGGAACTCTCTCCCCCAAGAAGCTGTTGAGGCTGGAGGTCAATTGAATATTTCAAAACTGATATTGATAGATTTTTATTGGGCAAGGGTGTAAGGGTTATAGAACCAAGCCGGGTAGATGGAGTGGAGGTACAAATCAGCTATAATCTAATGGAATGACGGATCAGGCTTCCTCCCATTCCTCCGCTCCTCTGTGCAATTCTTTGGATGGTTTCCACGCATTAGTCGCACCTCATAAAAAGAACCAGAGAGAAAAAGAACAAAAACGAATCGCAAACCTGGAATAAAAGTAACAAATTCTGAAGATGTCTTCCACGAAGGGAATATAGACAACGGACTCCGAGGATCCTTTGGGACAAGACTCCCGGTAGCTACTCTGGCATCGCACCCGCTGATGCCCTCCAGGTGAAACAGCGATTTACTTGTAATTCTTGCAATTTAGTATACTGTATTCACTGCTCACAATGCTCTACACTGGGGAGACCAAACGCAGATTGGGTGACCGCTTTGCGGAACACCTCCGTTCAGTCCGTAAGGGTGACCCCGAGCTTCCGGTCGCCTGTCACTTTAATTCACCGCTCCATTCCCACTCGGACCTCACCGTCCGCGGCCTCTTGCATTGTTCCACAGAAGCTCAACGTAAGCTCGAGGAACAGCACCTCATCTTCCGATTAGGCACTCTACAGCCCTCTGGACTCAACATAGAGTTCAACAATTTCAGATCATAACCTCGGCCCCTATCACATATATATATTTTCTTTTTTTTATCCACACTTTTTTGTTTTTGCTTCCCTCCCTTCAGCGGTCCTTCATTCTGCCAGCGCAATTCACACCCCATCTAGAGCCAGCCTTTGTTCCTTAACCTGTCCCATTACCACCTCCTCTCGCCTTGAATATCTCTTAATGTCTCTCAATGCCTCTTAATCTCTCCTGCTTTCTATCCTATCACTGACCTTCCCTTTAGTTCTTTCATCCCCTCCCCTTTTTCCCATCCCCCAAACTTGCTTTCCATTTCCTGCTTTTTTTACAGTTCTGACGAAGGGTCATCGACCTGAAACGTTAACTCTGTTTCTCTCTCCACCGATGCTGCCCTGGCCTGCTGAGTTTTTCCAGCGTTTCCTGTTGTTATTTCGGCCCTCCAAGGGCTGACCCTGTTGGAGTTAGTGGGGGGGGCCACCTCATTTGCAGGGGGCTGGCCAGCGAAACCCGCACTATGGCCATTCCCCCAGTGCCCGCCTTCCCCGATGCAGTCCTAAACCCCGGCTCCTGCCTGCCTCTGGGTAAGGGGGGCTGGTCAAGACAAATTTCCAAAAGACGTACTTAGCTAACCTGGACCCCACCAGCGGGACCCACGTTTGCCCAACTGGAGGTTCGCTTGGCCCAGCGGCCTACAGAGATATACTAGATCCTAAATGGTCTCCAACCCATCCCGATATAACCCTTGCCCTGTAAGGGGTGAGGGGGGTGGGTACAGGTTCCACCCCTTATAAGGCAACTCCCAGAAACAGCGGAGCCCCATTGCACCCCCCCACTGTTGATGGTGGTACTCTGGGCTTTCCGAAACTCTTACTTGAATGAGCCTGCAGTGCCCTTTAAAAGCACCAGGTGAGCTGTGGCATTGACATTAGTGTGCCATTATGCACCAACGATTGCTTTCTCATAGTTGTCGGAATTATTTCCGACTCTCACGTCTCCCACATTAGGTGTTAGAGTAGGGTTTGTAGACCTGAATCCACTTTAACATGAAACCACACAGTTACACTATCTCCCAGCGATCTTTTATTTAACAAGAACCCAACTTAACCTGTTCTGGTGCCTTCAAGTGACCGGTGGTCAAACCGACGCCCACTTGAAGTCTGTTGGAATCTTCAGACGTCTTCTCTTGGTTAGACCAGCGTACGTTTATCCTGGCCGACTGCAGGGAAAAAACTAAGTGTTGTGTCAGTTCTTATATTCTTTTGCGTTCAAAACACTTCTCATGGCTCTCCCGGGTACATCTTAAGGATTGGCTCGCTCAAGCATAGCTTTTCTCCTCGTTGTTCATGGTTGGTTCAAAGTTTACTGGGGTTGCTTCATCATGCGTGTCACTTGTTGCAGTTTAATGAGGGTCTTATCTCAAGACAGTGCTGGTCGGCTCCACTGGTTGCATAGCAACCCCAGACCTGTCCCTGGCCTCAGCTGCTTCCTTTGTCTGAGTATTGCCTGTTATAAATGTTCCTTCGTATTCTTTGCTCTCGACTTGCATTTTAAAGTGGTATAGCCGTCATGAAAAGTTCTCCTTTGTGTTAAAGTTCTTGTTGTCAGGGCTGTTTAAAATAGATTTCCCTTCATAGCCAATGAATGTTATTCTGCGCCTCTGAATCAGAAGGTTGAGGGTTCAAGCCCCACTCTAAGGACTCCAGCCCACAATCGCGGCTGACACTCCACGGTGGTGCTGAGGGAGTGCTGCACTGCCGGAGGTGCCGTCCTTCAGAGGAATGAGAGGGGATCTCATTGAAACTTATAAAATTCTGACAGGACTGGACAGACTAGATGCAGGAAGGATGTCCCCGATGGCGGGGGAGTCCAGAACCAGGGGTCACAGTCTAAAGATAAGGGGTAAGCCATTTAGGACAGAGATGAGGAGGAATTTCTTCACCCAGAGAGTGGTGAACCTGTGGAATTCTCTACCACAGAAAGCAGTGGAGGCCAATTCATTAAATATATTCAAGAAGGAGTTAGATATATTGCTTAAGGCTAAAGGGATCAAGGGATATGGGGAGAAAGCAGGGACAGGGTACTGAGTTTGGATGATCAGCCATGATCTCATTGAATGGTGGAGCAGGCTCGAGGGGCCGAATGGCCTACTCCTGCTCCTATCTTCTATGTTTCTATGTTTCAGGTGAGATGTTAAACTGAGGCTCTATCTGCCCTCTCAAGTAAATGCAAAAGATCCCATGACACTATTCGAAGATGAGCAGGGGCTTCTCCCCGGTGTCCTGGCCAATATATTTGCCTTAACGAACCTCACTAAAACAGATTATCTGGTCATTATCACATTGGCTGTTTGCTGTGTGAAAATTGGCAGCCTCGTTACCTACATTACAACAATGACTACGCTTCAGAAAGTACTTCAGTGGCTGTAAAGAGCTTTGTGGTGTCTTAAGGTCATGAAAACGCTATATAAATGCAAGTTCTCTTTCTTTCTTTCAAAGCCACTTCGATAGTGTAAGAAAAAATGTGATGCTGTGAAACCAGAGTAGGACTTTGCTAGGCGTCTGCCACCTTCAATTGAAACCCTAGGCAGATATTTGAGCCAGGCAGATTTCAGCCACAGTTTTGGGCTGGGTTCCAATCCCAATTCCCAGAGATAGAAGCATAATGTTGTGTCTTGGTACGCTGCCCACTTGTATATCAAAGGATTGTATCGCAGCTGTTTCAACCAGATTCCCCCCAAAAGCCAGGTCCCACAGGTAAATAGGGCCATAATTGGCCATAGTTTGCTGTGGTGGGTCATCTAATGACGTCTGCCGTTAGTTAGACTTGCCCTTTTCCCGTTTAATCTCGGCGATATTTTGCGCCGTAAGTAGCTGGAAGTGCGAGCTGATAACGGCGCAGCGAGGGAATCCGGGACATAAGAACATAAGAACATAAGAAATAGGAGCAGGAGTAGGCCAATCGGCCCCTCGAGCCTGCTCCGCCATTCAATAAGATCATGGCTGATCTGATCCTAACCGCCAATCCACTATCACAGAACCATCTCCTGAATCTAACAGAATTAGACACACGAAACAGGAGCAGGATCAGGCTACACGGCCCCTGGGCCCGCTCCGCTACCCACAGGGCCATGACCGATCCGAACCTAGACTCATGTCCAAATTCCTGCCCGCTCCCCGCAACCCTTAATTCCCTTTACTTCTAGGAAACTGTCTGATGCGCTATCAATTACCCATAAAAGTCGGAGAGTTAGGAGAGTAACTAAAAGGCTTTTATTAACAAAGAACAGAGCATGCCTCTCGTGGTTGACTGGTTTCCAAGAAGGCAGGGGGCTGCAGAGCAGTCACCTTTATACCTGGGCATGTGGGTGGAGCCAGGGGCGGAGCCAGCTGAGGCATGCATAGATACAACAGTGTGCAACAACAACAACAACGGTGAACAACAATAACAGTGGTTTACCACACTGTCTATTTCTGTTTTAAATTTATGTAATGATGTAGCTTCTACAGCTTTTTGGGGCAGCATATTCCATGGACCTACCACCCTCTGAGTGAAGTAGTTCCTCCTCATCTCAGTTTTGAAAGAGCAGCCCCTTATTCTAAGACTATGCCCCCTAGTTCTAGTTTCACCCATCATCGGGAACATCCTCCCCGCATCCACCCGATCCAACCCTGAGTGAAGAGGGCAAGCAACTGTGTATCTCCTCAACCAATGAGATTGAGGGATTGTGAAATAAACAGCGCAAGGACTGAGAAGGAAGAGTAAATTGGAGTGGGTGAATTCAATGTTAAATCAGGTACAAGAAGAGAAATAAAGAGAGGGAATGAAAGATGGGATTAAGAGAGAGAGAGCAAAAAGAGACAGAAGGGAAAAGTAAAGTTTTAAATTAAAAAAAAAATATTTTATTAAAAAAAATCTCCAACAACAATTACAACCTGAAGGAATGAGACTCCATACTTGTAATGGCTAATTTTCAATGCCAAAGAGGTTATTTGGCAGTAATTAACACTTACGATGTCGTTAAAAGGGTACTTAGACTGAATTTAACTTTCTGTGGAGAGTTTAGTTCGTATCTACCGTGTAAACACAGCGACTTCACGACGTTCAATGCATTCCAGTGGTGAGGCAGACAGCGAGATGCCGCTTTTGTGAAGCTAACGGCAAAGCAGCGCAACTTGGAGTGCGACTTTTGAGTATTTGTGTTTACCCGCGCATCTCCCCCTTGCCTGAAGTTGCCGTGCCCTTTACGCATAAATAACGGCGAGCGCCATTACCCTCACCATTATCTTGACAGAAAATGATGGCCCATTGCCACTCATTACATCGCCCACTCACTGCTGTGTCAGCGAGTTTGCTAAGTAAATGAGAAGCAAATAGCAGTTCTGTTAAAGGAATTGTGCAGGGCAAGGCACTCAATCACGTGGCTGCATTTAGTGACTCCGCTAATCCCGAACCAGATTGGGTAATTCCTCCGTCAATCCTGCCTGGAGCCTGTGCTGCTGCAAGTGACTGGGATCGATTTGACCCACATAATTTTTATTCTGTAACTATCCTCCACTCACTGCATTTTGCTAGAGAAATAATCCTGCTTTTATCGGGAGATGTTGCTGCAGTTTTGGTTATGAGTGCTGTTTGCTGCAGACTCTTTTAAAATAGACTCTGCAAATAGACTTTGTTTGCTGTAAAATAGACTGTTTGCTGTGAGTCCTGCCTTAAGTTCCGCCCCGCCTGCAACTCATTGGCTGACACAGTGTGACCCATTGGCTGACACAGATTGACCCATTGGCTGACACAGTGGTGTCAATAGACACTCCACAATCACTTAGGCATTTGGAAATCTTTTGAATTCTCTACCCCAGAGGTCTGTGGATGTTGAATTGTTGTGTGTATTCTAGGGCTAGACAGACTGGATGCAGGGAGGATGTTTCCCACAGCTGGGGGGTCTAGAACGAGGGGTCACAGTCTCAGGATACGGCCTAGGACTGAGATGAGGAGAAATTTCTGTGGAATTCTCTACCACAGAAAGCTGTGGAGGCCAAGTCACTGAATATATTTAAGAAGGAGATAGATAGCTTTCTAGACACAAAAGGCATCAAGGGGTATGGGGAGAGAGCGGGAATATGGTAGTGAGATAGAGAATCAGCCATGATCATATTGAATGGCAGAGCAGGCTCGAAGGGCCGAATGGCCTACTCCTGCTCCTATTTTTCTATGTTTCTATGTATCAAGGCTGAGATTGATAGATTTTTGGACTCTAGGGGAATCAAGGGATATGGAGATCAGGAGTGAAAGCGGAGTTGAAGTCGAAGACCATCCTTGATCTTATTGAATGGCGGAGCAGGCTCAAGAAGCCAAATGGCCTACTCCTGCTCCTATTTCTTATGTTCTTATGTACTTAAACTTCACTTCCACGGACTGTAATGAACCTGAGACAAAATTCAGTTGCTTTGCACCTCCCGTTAGCGCCCTGTGGCACTGCGCCGCCGGCGATGATATCATCGCCGTGCGCAACGCCCCACTCGCGCCCCGGCCGCAATCTTCGGCAGCGCCCCCTGACTCACCACTGGACGCTATGTCCGACGGGTTCAGGGGGGCCTACCTGCGGTCGGGCCGGCGCAAATTAAAGGGGAGGTGCCAGGCGGCCATTTTTGTTGCTGGCCGACTGTCAGCACCTGCCCCCGTTGCTGTCTCCGGCCTCCTGAGCAGCCCCCCACCGTGGAGTGTCGGCTGCGCTCCGTGAGCCCGGTACTTCCCTTGAGTGCCGGGCTCTTTTGCTGGCATTCCGATCCAACTGGGCCCCCGAGTCACGCTGCGCTGGGCCCCTCCCCTTTAAGAAGGGGAGGAAGGCCTGCAGTACCGCGGCACGACGTGCCACAGAGCGTGGCGCTGCGGCACGTAGCGCCGCGATATTCACTCGCAGTGCCCAGTAGCACCCCGCTTCCCTCTTGTGTGGCACTACCAGTGAATTTTGGCCGCGGGGGCGCTAATTTTATCAGGGCGCTACGCGAAGTTAGCACCCCAACAGGGGCGGGACTCAATTTTTCCCCCTAAATAATTAAGGATTCTAATTTCTGTGCTGTTCCACAAGGACAGACTCAATAAGGGCCAATGTAATGTGCCCAGTGCACAGCTTGGCATGATGTGAGAGTATAGGGGTGAACCGGGGCCCAGAAGTCAGCTTGCCTGATTTGCGTCCCGCCCGCTTTTCCCATCAATTAACTTAAAAATCATTTCACAAAAGCATGAGAAATCACGCTGGCTTTGAATCAAATGCTCTGAACTATGAACCCGAATTCTCCGTACGTCTTCCCATTGTGTCAGTCTTTGTGTCAGGACAGCAAGACTGTAAGATGAACCTTGTACTTAGGAACATGAAAAAAGACCACGGTCCATCTAGTTTGCTGTCAAAATCTCGACTCCGAGTGAGACTCTAAAACACAAGCAGTACCGTCAGATTGTTAGTTTAATTTTTACTTGCACAAGGAGAGAGCTGCCTGGACAAAGGCTAGGCCAACATCTCTAAAGGACATCAGCGAATGCAGCATATTTATACACTCAAACAAGCAAGCGTTCCATAAATCACGTGTAATGGTATTGTATCATTTTAAACACATTAAGGCCTAGAAATTCATTGTAGCCACTTTTGGGGCGTTAAAGTTGGGTGGCTGTTAAAGTTTGCGCCCACCGCCAAATCGAGGCCACTTCTCCGATATTCATTAGCTTCGCCCTAAGAGTTTGCTCGAGCGCTAAAACTGGCGCTGGACGCCTCTCTTTAGGCGCTAAGCCGGAGGTGCTGAGCGAGAGCGCCCAGGCCGGGCGCAGCGTAGGTGCGGCCATCTCGTGATTGACAGCAGACACCCTGGCGCCGGCCAGCTCTTAAGGGGGAAGGGTCGACTTTGTCTGCTGCCACGCCCTGGATAGTGGAGCTCTCCAGCTAGGCCTGAACACTGCTGCTGGACCCAAATAGCGCCTGAAGCCATGCAGAGGGCCCGTGAGCGAGCGCAGCGCTTCTCAGAGCATGATCTGAGTGTGCTGGTTGGTGCTGTGGAGAAGAGGCGCCATATTTTGCACCCGGACAATGGCAGGAAGGCGCCGGTCCGCGCCTACCGGAGAGCCTGGAGGCATGTCGCCAGCAAGGTGTCAGCCAACAGCGAGGTCCCCAGGACCGGTGTCCAATGCCGCAAAAAGTTTAATGACCTCACGCGGATTGTCAGGGTGAGTACCCTTTCCAGTGACCTCCTCATCCTTGCATGTGCACCTCACATTATGGGCAAAGGGACCTGAAAGCCCTAATGGCCAGCCCTCATCCAGCAGCTATGGAACAGGCATGAACATCAATTGCACATTCTGCACTTAACACACTGGCCAAGCTGTTCCACCATGGGAGGCAGTGCACACAAGATCAGGGCGACACACTGGCCAGGCTATTCCACCATGGGAGGCAGTGCACACAAGATCAGGGCGACACACTGGCCAGGCTATTCCACCATGGGAGGCAGTGCACACAAGATCAGGGCTACACACTGTACTTAGAGGCCGTCCTTTCTCTTGCAGGTCAAGCTGGCCAATAACAAGAAGAGCCGGACTGCGACCGGGGGAGGCCGACCCCAGATCCAGCCGCTCACCGAGCTGCAACATTGCGTGGAGTGCATCATGGGTGCCCGGGTGATTGGCCCCGTTGCATGTGGAGATGCCGACCCTGTTCTGGGCACCAATGGTAAGGACATCAACGTTTGGACCTCTCTCGTCCCACTTGCGCATCAGATCTACATCCTTTGCCACTGTCCGACCAATGCGCTGAATGCCACCACTCATGCATCCCTCGCTGACGCCCTCTCCTCACTCAAAAGCTACTCTTGTGCCTTCCTGCTTTCAGATGGTGAGGAAGAGGTCCCTGAACTTGCCAGTGACAGCCCCTCAGAGGAGGAGGAGGAGGAGGAGCAAGAGGAAGGCAGCCCATCAGGGGAACCCTCAGCCGTGGCAACCCATGCCAATGTAGGGGACACGTCTTCCCTGGAGGGGAGCGTCGCGGAAGTGTCGGAGGGGAGGGGAGCTCATACATAGATACATAGATACATAGAAGATAGGAGCAGGAGTAGGCCATTCGGCCCTTCGTGCCTGCTCCGCCATTCGATGAGATCATGGCTGATCCTTTAATTCAGTATCCCGTCCCCGCCTTCTCTCCGTAACCCTTAACCCCTTTTGCCCGTAGAAATATATCTAATTCCCTCTTAAATATATTTAATGAGCTGGCGTACACTGCCCTCTGTGGCAATGAGTTCCACAGGTTCACCACTCTCTGAGTGAAGAAATTCCCCCTCATCTCTGTCCTAAATGGTTTAGCCCTTATCCTTAAATTATGTCCTCTAGTTCTGTTCTCACCCGCCAAGGGAAACATTCCTTCTGCATCCAGTCTGTCTAGACCTGTCAGAATTTTATACACTTCTATGAGGTCCCCTCTCAATCTTCTAAACTCCAGTGTGTACATCCCTAAACTACATAGTCTCTCCTCATAGGTCATTCCCGCCATTCCTGGTATCAGCCTGGTGAATCGCCGCTGCACCCCCTCCATGGCAAGAACATCCTTCCTCAGATGAGGCGACCAAAACTGTACACAGTACTCGAGGTGTGGTCTCACCAGTGCCCTGTACAGCTGCAGCAAGGTATCCCTGTTCCTGTATTCTAACCCTTTTGCTATGAAGGCCAGCATACCGTTTGCCTTCTTGACCGCCTGTTGCACCTGCATGCTCGCCTTCAGTGACTGGTGTACAAGAACACCCAGGTCTCTCTGTACTTCCCCCTCTCCCAATCTATTGCCATTTAAATAATAATTTGCCCTCCCGTTCCTGCACCCAAGGTGGATAACTTCGCACTTGTCCACATTATAGTGCATCTGCCATTTATCCGCCCAATCGCCCAGTCTGTCCAAATCGCTCTGGAGCTTCCTGGTCTCTTCCTCTGAGCCCACCCCCCCTCCTAGTTTAGTGTCGTCTGCAAATTTGGAAATGCTGCATCCGACTCCCTGATCCAGGTCATTAATGTAAATTGTGAACAGCTGGGGGCCCAGGACAGATCCCTGTGGTACCCCACTTGTTACTGCCTGCCATTCAGAAAATGAGCCGTTTATTCCAACTCTCTGTTTTCTATCTGACAGCCAGTTCCCTATCCACGCCAAAACTTTCCCCTTTATCCCATGAGCCTCAATTTTCCATGCTAATCTTTTATGTGGGACCTTATCGAAGGCCTTTTGGAAGTCCAGGTACACCACATCTACTGGCTCTCCCCCATCTATTCTACCAGTTACTCCCTCAAAAAATTCCAATAGATTAGTCAAGCACGATTTACCCTTTGTAAATCCATGTTGACTCTGTCCTATCCTGTCCCCATTTGCTAAGTGCTCCGCTATTTCATCCTTAATGATGGACTCCAGCATTTTGCCCACAACTGATGTAAGGCTTACAGGTCTGTAATTACCTGCTTTTTCCCTACCCCCCTTTTTGAATAGTGGGGTAACGTTAGCTACCCTCCAATCCATCGGCACTGTTCCCGAGTCTAATGAATTCTGAAAAATCATCCTTAGTGCATCCGCTATCTCTAGGGCCACCTCCTTCAGTACCCTAGGATGCATGTTATCAGGCCCTGGGGATTTGTCCACCTTCAATCCCTTTAGCTTCCTTAACACCATATCCTTAGAGATATTGATTTGCGTCAGTTCCTCCTTTGCCAATGTCCCTATTTTTCCCGATATCCCAGGGAGGTTTTTTGTGTCTTCCTTCGTAAAGACTGACCCAAAGTATGCATTTAGTTGATCTGCCATTTCCTTATTTCCCATTATATATTCCCCCGTATCTGACTGCAATGGACCAACTTTGGCCTGCAGAAACACGGGAGGGGGGTGCCAGCTTGGCGGCCTTCTCCCCAGAGTGGGGAAGGGTCGGAGGGGAGTCCAATTGCTGGGCCCAGCGGCGTCCAGCAACGCAGGAAGGGTCGGCCAGCTCGGCGGCCTCCCCAGAGGGAGAGTCCGGCCTCCAGTCCGGAGATGGTCTTCGCCGAGGAGATGGAATGCCTCGAGGACTTGTCCGCGGACTCGGAGCGCCGGCACACGGAGCTCATGGGGGTAGTGGCACGGTTGCCTGAGGCCATCGAGTCCCTCTCTCGGAGTGTCACCGACGTCGGGGCCTCACAGGCCATCAGTTTGGCAGAATTCGGGGCAGAGCAGGCAGCGAGTCGGGCGGCATTCGGGGCAGATCAGGCAGCGAGTCGGGCGGCATTCGGGGCAGCTCAGGCAGCGAGTGGGCAGCTGATCAGTGGTGCCGTGCAGTCACTGGGTGCTCTGATGAGGTCACTGAACAGGTCAACACGGGCACTCACTGCTGCCACACTCGCTGTGTCAGCCAGGCATCGCCAGGGCACCCGGCGCGCTGTAGCAGCACAGCGGTCTGTCCCTCGGCAGATTGGTGCGCATGCTGCAGTGCTGGCCCGGGCGAGTGCGAGTGTCTCAGGCGACCAGCGAGTGCCTGCCATCCGCCAGCTTGCCCCCATTCCTCCAGCCGCCACTGCCACTCCCCCAGTGGAGCTGCCAGGAGCTGCTGCAGCGACTGATGCTGGCCAGCCACAGCTGCAGCATTCAACAGCCGCCCGCTCGATGGCCAGACCTCGACTAGGCCGACCCCCAAGGGCATCTGCCGTCATGACATGTGCCCCTCTGGAGCCTGCCCCCAGCCTTGCAGCAGCCAATGGCCTTACTTTGAGGAGGAGCAGCAGGGCGGGCAGGGGCCACACAAAGATGGCCAAGGCATCGCCCTAGCGGGCCAAAAAGTCGAATGTGTGGCCAGTTGTGTTTGTTTTTTGAGGCCGAGAATTGGATGTTTGTTTTTTGAGGCCGAGAATTGGATGTTTGTTTTTTGAGGCCGAGAATTGGATGTTTGTTTTTTGAGGCCGAGAATTGGATGTTTGTTTTTTGAGGCCGAGAATTGGATGTTTGTTTTTTGAAGGCCGAGGATGTGATGTTTGTTTTTTACGAAGGCCGCGGATGACGGCCATTTTAGTTGCACTGTTTTGTTAATCCTCTCCAGGTTGTGGGAGCGAGTAATGTGTTTGAGTGTTTTTTGGGGGTTTCGTCTGTTTTTGGTTTTCATGTGGGAAGGGCCCTGAGTTTGTACAATAAACCATTTTATTTATTAACATTGTCCATGTTTGATCTTTGAAGTGTTTGTTGCCTTAACCGGCTGAGGGCTTGCGGAGCAGCTGCAATCATATTCTTTCATTGGCACAAGCCATTCCCTGACAGGGGGCCTAGAAGTGACGTTCAATAAGCCGCCGACGGGCGGCCCTTGGACCTTGTGCCTCCCTCCTGGGCTGGTACTCCTCGTCCTCCTCCTCCTCATGCTCCTCCTGCTCCTCCTCCTGAGGTGGGGGTCCAACGTGAGGTGGCAGTGCCTGAGTCCTGCGGATAGCCAGGTTGTGCAGCATGCAGCAAACGACGACGAATTGGGAGACTCGCTCCTGCGAATACTGGAGGGCTCCCCCGGAGCGATCGAGACAGCGGAACCGTTGCTTGAGGATGCCGATTGTTTGTTCTATGATGTTCCTAGTCGCTTGATGGCTCTCGTTGTATGCCTCTTCAGCAGGGGTCGTGGGCGCGCGGAGCGGGGTCATGAGCCAGGTACACAAAGGATAGCCTTTGTCCCCGATAAGCCATCCTCTTGGGGGAGGCTGTGCCTGGAACATGTCAGCCACAGTTGTCTGTCACAGGATAAAGGCATCGTGGCTGCTGCCTGGAAAGCGGGCATTGACAGCTAGGATGCGCTGCCTGTGGTCACACACCAGCTGTACGTTGAGGGAATGGTAGCCCTTCCGGTTGCGGTAATCCTCGGCATGCTCCAGAGGTGCCCGCAAAGCCACATGCGTGCAGTCAATGGCGCCCTGCACCATGGGGAACCCGCTATTTTTGCAAATCCCACTGCACGCTGCTGCTGCTTGTCCAGGGTCATGGGGAAGGAGATGAATTGATGTCTCCTTCTGAAAAGGGCTTCGGTCACCTGGCGGATGCAGCAATGCATGGCGAACTGGGAGATGTTAGCGATGTCCCCAGCAGCGGATTGGAAGGAGCCGGTGGCATAGAAGTTGAGAGCCACCGTCACCTTCACTGCCACCGACAGAGACGTCCTGCGCATCAGCTGTGGCTGCAGATCTCTCTGAAGCAGCTGGCAGATGTCTGCAACCACCTCCCTTCTGAATCGCAGCCTCCTTACACACATCGCGGCAGACATGGTCAGATAGGAGGACTGCTGGCGGTATACCTTGGGTGGGTAAGGCCTCAGTTGGCGACGCCTGTTGCCCCCTCTGCGTCTAGCCAGGGCTGCCACTCTCTCACGGCGTCTGTAAGCCCTTCTGGCATAAGGCTGAAAGTCAGCGTTGGCACCCAATGCAGCCCCCATTATATGCTGGCAAACAATGAGCTCTCATTGAAGGCAAAGATAATTGCTAAGCTCTGGCCTGAGCCAAAAATACCTGTCCTAGTGTTGGTCCAAACCAGTAAGCTCTCCTCCTTGGTCTCTCTCCAAAAAACCTTTGCACAAGAGTGAATGCTGCAAAATGGCTGGCCTTTATAGTGCAGGGTAAGTGCCCTTTAATTAGCGCTCCCCGCGGCCCGCCTCGGCTGTGTACCGTTCCACTTCACAGTCGTTAGGGCCGCCCGGCGCACAATGGCCCGGCGCGAGTGAAGTTCCGGTTCGGGGCGCACAAAGGGCGTTGCACTAGTAAATGACGTCATGATCTGCGCGCGCAGCAGGGTGTGCGCTAAGACTTTGCGCCGGCGCTAAATGTGTACTGAAGTTGGGGCGAGGCGCAGATCGCGCTGCGCCCGGGTGCTAAGCGCCTAGCACTCGAGATCTACTCCTCCTAAGGCGCTAACGGCTGGCGCGCCCAACTGAATTTCTAGGCCATAGAGTTTGCACAAGGACAATCTAAAGGTCAGCAGGACAGAAATATCTTCAGACAAGGTTCGTTAATCATATATTCTGTCAGGAGGTTCTGTCTGAATCTTGTTACCAAAATGATTTACTTACTCATGTCTGATCATCTTGTTACCAAGATGATTAGCTTACTCAATAGTTTTGCTTCTTTGTCTCGTGACAATCATTAATAGTTTATCTATTCTATAGCCTTATGCCTCCCTTGTGCTAGTGAGTCAATTATAGCTGTTATCACATCCTCAATGTGGGTGGGTATTATGAAAGATCTCTTGGTCCTAGACACGTTATGACACATTTGCTTTTCTTGCTTTAGCTACAACCTAAGCAAGTTTGTTCTTTTACTTGGCCATTTTATTCTACCCAGCATGCTAAGTATAATGTCAATTTCCACATTCCCCCCTTTTGTCCTAACTAGGACAATAATCTAATCAGATCTGGATTCTTTGGAGCCTTTCTAACTCCATGGCTTCTGCCTTTTCTGAATTTTGTTGAAACAGCCAATATGCCATTTTATTGGAATTAAAGGGGATAGGTCTTAATGGAATTCCTCCTTTCGTACGGATGGGCACCTGTGTGCATACCCAACAACTGGAGGCATTAGTTCCCCTAGCATAAGTGTAAGACATGTGCAAAAATGTGTTTACATGCAATTCGGGCATTACAGGTATAAGTGTCACAAGGAAACATAGTCCTAACGTCCATTTCCATTTACTGATGGGGTTGGCGATTCCTCTTCCTTGGGTTCTGGGGCTCTTTTGCAGTGCGAGGCGTGGATCCATATTGGTCTCTCTTTCACCTTTACAGCAGTGTTGGTGGTTAAGAGGATCTGGGACGGACCCTCAAATCTTGGGTGAAGGCTACTCTTTCTCTTGAACACCTTTACGTAGACGAACTCACCAGGCTCCAAGCTATGGCATCTTCCTTCGGCAGGGTCAACTTGGGCTTCTTTTACCTGCGAATGGAAACTAGAAATACATTTTGTTAGAGCAATGTAATAGTTTAGCATATTTTCTTCCATTTTGTGAATGTCCATTTGTTTAGCAGTAAACGGTGTGGAAAAAGGCAATCGTTGGGGATGTCCCATGATGATTTCATGTGGTGATAATCCTGTTGTTCTGTTTGTTGCTGACTGCATTACCATCAATGCTAGGGGTAGCAGTTCAACCCATTTGAGTCCAGTCTCATCACATAGCATAGCTAACTTATTTTTCAACATTCCATTATATCATTCCACCAGCCCAGCTGACTGTGGATGATAGCTGCAGTGAAAATGCTGATTGATTTGCAAAGCCTTACACATCTCTCGCATAATTGTCCCAGTAAAATGTGACCCATTGTCACTCGAGGGTTGTACAGGTATACCGAATCGTGGTACAATTTCCTTTAACAAATGTTTAGCGACAGTAACAGCATCATTTTTTTTTACATGGAAAAGCTTCAACCCATTTAGAAAACACATCTACAATAACTAATACATACTTAAAACCCATACATGCGGGTAATTCAATAAAATCCATTTGCAAATTCACAAAAGGTCCTGTTGGATTTGGGTGGGAGGCAGACTGTACTTTCTCCGTTTTTCCCGGATTCATCGTCTGACCGGTCGTACACTTTTCACTAATTTGTTTTGCAATTGCCAAAATACCCGGTGCGTACCATATCTGTGCGATATAGTCTGCCATCCCCCCTTTGCCCGCATGTGTGAAAGTACGAACACAGCGGGCAATCCACGGGAGCAAAGATCTGGGTGCCACCACGCGGCCGTCATGGTGAACCCACACTCCCTTAGGTGTTTTATCACATTGATCTTGTGCCCAGGCTAACACCTCCTCAGTACTGGCCTGTGACTGAAAGGCCAATACATCATCCAATGTGGGCGGCAAATCAATGGGTTTTGTGTTTTTAAGAACATAGGCTGACACCTGGGAACCTGTACCTGACAAAGCAGCACCTTTTGCAGCCCTGTCAGCCCTGTCATTGCCCAATGCAATTTGGTCCTGATTGCCTGTGTGCGCTTGACATTTAATAATAGCAATTTTACGTGGACTCTGGACAGCACGTAAAAGATTGTCAACTTGTTCTGCATTCTTGATCGTTGAGCCTGCGGAGGTCAAGTAACCCCTAAATTTCCAGATCTGTCCATAATCATGGGCAACTCCAAAGGCATACCTTAAATCTGTATAAATATTAACAGTTTTGCCTGTGGCCAAGATACATGCTCTTGTGAGCGCGAATAGTTCTGCTTGTTGTGCTGAAAAGGAGTTTGGTAACGACATCGCCTCTACAGTTGAATTGTCCGTCGTGATGGCGTAGCCAGTGCAGGAAGTACCTTTGTCATCTCGGAGGGCTGAGCCGTCGACGAAATATATTAAATCTGGATTTTCTAGCTGTGTTTCACTTACGTCCACTCGGGGTTTGGTGACCAGCTGGGTTACCGTCTCGCAGCAGTGGGGTGTGCCATCCTCAATGGTCGGGAGGAGCGTAGCTGGATTTAGGGTTGCGCATCGCTTTATGGTCAAGTTTGAATTGGACAGTAATTCTACCTCGTACTTAATGGTACGTGCTGATGTTAGGTGCTGAGTGGTGTATTTAGTTAACAGCACCTCGACAGAGTGTGGGACATGTAGTACTATATGATGATTTAGAGTCACCTCGACAGAGTGTGGGACATGTAGTACTGTATGATGATTTAGAGTCACAGTTTGTGCTTGTTGTACAGCATAGCAAGTGGCGGCGAGTGCGGGCAGGCATCCCGGCAGACCGACTTCTTGTTGGTATTATAATGCCCTGGTCAAGTAAGGACTTGATTACTGGTTCAATGCCTTGTTCTGCTGCTTGGGAGAGAGGATATTGTGCCTTTCTTGGGAGTGGGACTGCAGGATTGAGGGTAACCTTGTAGGGTTGTGCAGTTAACATCTTTCCGACCTCATTGGGGTGGCTAGACCATACTTGCTTGGGGATTTGACTCAGAAGTTTCTCTACTTCTGGTAGGAGCGGGAAGTTATGGATGTCCAACGCCCTTGCCTCAAATTTGCCTTCAAACAGCAGGCTTGTCTGCAATTCCACCCCGTATCCCTGCTTTTCTTCATACTGGACCAAGGTACCCTGAGGCACTTGCCACTCTTTTTCTATTCCTAGTCCTCCCATTCTTTTAACCATTGGTCCCAAGTCCCTTGGTGCATGTCCTTGTGCTACCGCTAGGGTGCAATGTGGTTTACTGTCTTTTTCTTCAAACAGGTCCCATGCTTCCATGGGTAAAAGAACAGCGGCGGCTATGCCTTCGGGACCAATTAAAATTTTCCGAATTTTCAGCAAATATCTGTGTGGCAGAATGGGCTTATAATATCTTTTGTGGTATTTGTCCATTCCTGTCTCATCATAAAAGGCTGTGCAGTGGGGCTCTGTATGCCAATGGCCCAAATGCAATTCTTTCTGGTATTCGGACACCGATCTAAGGACAAATTGGAGGGAGCCTATAATAGTTGACAATGTTTTGTTAAGACCATCTTCACAAATCTGCCATGCGTATAGGACCGGGGACAATTTGATCTGTAGTGGGTACATAACACATCTGTCTACGGGAACATGGACTTCAAGTCCTTTTTCAGAGCAAACAATCATTGCCTTCATTTTGCATAATAAGTCTCTTCCTAATAAATTCACTGGTACTTCTTGAGACAGTAAAAAAAGTCCTCTGGCACCTCCCCTGTGGCCAGAGAGATTCTGAAAATTTGTTTCAGAGCCCCTGCAATATCCTCCCTTGCCTCACACAGCAGCCTGGGATACATCTCGTCTGGGCCTGGGGATTTATCCACTTTTAAGCCCGCTGAAACCGCTAGTACCTCCTCCCTCTCAATACTAATTTGTTCAAGTAAATCACAATCCCCCTGCCTGATTTCTATGTCTACATCGTCCTTCTCCATAGTGAACACAGATGCAAAATATTCATTTAAAATCTCACCTACATCTTCCGGCTCTACACACAGATTGCCACTTTGGTCCCTAATGGGGCCTACTCTATCCTTGGTTATCCTCTTGCCCTTAATATACTTATAAAACACCTTGGGATTTTCCTTTATTTTGTCTGCCAGTGTTTTTTCATGCCCCCTCTTCGATCTCCTAATTTCTTTTTTAAGTACCCCCCTGCACTTTATATACTCCTCTAGGGCTTCCTCTGTTTTTAGTCATTTGTATCTGCCAAAAGCCTCCCTTTTTTCCCCTAATCCATTCTTGTATATCCCTTGACATCCAGGGTTCCCTGGGCTTGTTGGTCCCACCCTTGACCTTTACGGGAACATGTTGGCGTTGTACTCTCTCTATTTCCTTTCTGAAAGACTCCCACTGCTCTGATGTGGATTTTCCTACAATTAGCTGATCCCAGTCCACTTTTGCCAGATCCTGCCTTATCATATTAAAATCGGCCTTCCCCCAATTTAGAACCTTTATTTCCAGTCCAGCTTTGTCCTTTTCCATGACTACCTTAAATCTCACCGAATTATGGTCACTGTCACCAAAATGCTCTCCTACTGACACTTCTACCACTTGCCCGGCTACATTCCCTAGAATTAGGTCCAGTACCGCCCCCTCTCTTGTAGGACTTTCTACATGCTGGCTCAAAAAGCTCTCCTGGATGCACTTTAAGAATTCCACACCCTCTAAGCCTTTCACACTCTGACTATCCCAATTAATATTGGGGAAGTTGAAATCCCCTACTGTTATTATCCTATTATTTCTACACTTTTCTGAGATTTGCCTACATATCTGTTCCTCTATCTCCCCCTGACTGTTTGGGGGCCTATAGTACACTCCCAGCAAAGTGCTTGCCCCCTTTTTGTTTTTAAGTTCTACCCATATGGCCTCATTAGAGGAACCTGCTAAGATATCATCTCTCCTTACTGCAGTAATTGACTCCTTGATTAATATTACACCCCCCTCCGTCTCGTCTGAAGATTCTATACCCCAGAATATTGAGCTGCCAGTCCTGTCCCTCCCTCAACCATGTCTCTGTGATAGCAACAATATCAGACTCCCATGTGTTCATCAACACCTTCAATTCATCTGCCTTACTCCTTGCATTAAAATAAATGCCATCCAGCCTTGCCATACTCCCTTGTGCCATTACATATTTGCTCTGCCTTCCAGGCTGACTTGTTCTTTCCTCTATATTTGGCTGTGCATCACCCCCTACTGTAGCTCCACTCCGTATCCCATCCCCCTGCCAAGTTAGTTTAAACCCCCCCCCGCAACAGTACTAGCAAACCTCCCCGCAAGGATGTCTCAAATTATTTTCTAAAATAAATCTATCCAATTTCCATTTGAATGAATGAATAATCACGGCTTCCACCATCTCCCTAGGGACCCTGTTCCACAGATTGACCACTCACACTAAAATAATGTTTCTGCAGATTAGTTTTAGGAACACAGGAGCATAGGAACAGGAGGAGGCCATTCAGCCCCTTGAGCCTGTTCCGCCATTCAATGAGATCATGGCTGATCTGCGACCTAACTCCATATACCCGCCTTTGGCCCATATCCCTTAATACCTTTGGTTAACAAAAAGCTATCAATTACAGATTTAAAATGACCAATTGATCTCGCATCAATTGCCATTTGCAGAGGAGAGTTCCAAATGTCTACCACCCTTTGTGTGTACCCAATTGTGTGCGCCCACCACAGACCCAATTCACGTGCGAACCGGGGTCAAGCAAGGCTGTGTCATCGCACCAATGCTCTTCTCGATCTTCCTTGCTGCAATGCTCCATCTCACCCTCAGTAAGCTCCCCACTGGATTGGAGCTAATTTACAGAACAAATGGGAAACTGTTCAACCTCCGTCGCCTCCAGTCCAGATCCAAGGTCGTCCCATCCTCTGTCGTCGAATTACAGTGTGCAGACAACGCTTGCGTCTGGGCTCACTCGGAGGTCCAATTCCAAACCATCGTCAACACCTTCACTGAAGCATACAAGAGCATGGGCCTTACACTAAACATCCGTAAGACAAAGGTCCTCTACCATTCTGCCCCCGCCTCACAGTACTGCCCACCGATTATCAAAATCCACAACAAGGCCTTGGACAACATGGACCACTTTCCATACCTCGGGAGCCTACTGTCAACAAGGGTAGACGTCGATGACGAAGTCCAACACTGCCTTCAGTGTGCCAGTGTAACCTGAGGAAGAGAATGTTTGAAGACCAGGACCTCAAACCCGGCACTAAGCTCATGGTCTACAGAGCAGCAGTGATACCCGCCCTGCTGTATGCCTCAGAGACATGGACCATGTACAGCAGGCACCTCAAAGCACTGGAGAGGTACCACCAACGCTGCCTCCGCAAGATCCTACAAATCCACTGGCAGGATAGGCGCACCAACGTCAGTGTTCTCGCTCAGGCCAACATCCCCAGCATCGAAGCTTAGACCACGCTCGATCAGCTCCGATGGACGGATCACATTGTCCGCATGCCCGATACGAGACTCCCGAAACAAGCGCTCTACTCGGAGCTCCGGCACGGCAAGAGAGCCCCAGGTGGGCAGAGGAAACGCTTCAAGGACACCCTCAAAGCCTCCTTGAAAAAGTGTAACATCCCCACCGACACCTGGGAATCCCTGGCCCAAAACTGCGCAAAGTGGAGGAGAAGCATCCGGGAAGGTGCCGAACACCTCGAGTCTCTTCGCCGGGAGCCAGCGGAAGCCAAGCGCAGGCAGCGCAAGGAGCGCACATCAACCCAAGCACCCCACCCACCCGCCCCTTCAACTACCGCATGCCCCACCTGTGACAGAGACGGTAGGTCCCGCATCAGTCACCTGCGAACTCATTTTTAATGTGGAAGCAAGTCATCCTCGGTTCCGAGGGACTGCCTAAAAAGAAGAAGTAGAAGTGCTTCCTAATTTCACTCCTGAAAGGTCTGGCTCTAATTTTTAGACTATGCCCCCTAGTCCTAGAATCCCCAACCAGCGGAAATAGTTTCTCTCTATCTACCCTATCTGTTCCCCTTAATATCTTGAAAACTTCGATCAAATCACCCCTTAACCTTCTAAATTCAAGGGAATATAACCCTAATTTGTGTAATCTCTCCTCGTAACTTAACCCTTGAAGTCCGGGTATCATTCTGGTAAACCTACGCTGCACTCCCTCCAAGGCCAATATATCCTTCCTAAGGTGTGGTGCCCAGAACTGCTCACCGTGCTCCAGGTGTGGTCTAACCAGGGTTTTGTACAGCTGCAGCATAACTTCTACCCCTTGTATTCTAGTCCTCTCGATATAAAGGCCAGCATTCCATTAGCCTTTTTGATTATTTTCTGTAACTGTCCATGACATTTTAATGATCTATGTACCTGGACAACCCAAGTCTCTTTGGACCTCCACTGTTTTTAGCCTTTCACCATTTAGAAAGTACCCTGTTCTATCCTTTTTAGGTCCAAAGTGGATGACCTCACATTTGCTTGCATTGAAATCCATTTGCCTCAGTTTTGCCCATTCACTTAATCTGTCAATATTCCCGTGTAATTTTAGGCTTCCATCTACACTGCCGACAATTCCACCTACCTTTGTGCCATCGGCAAATTTGGATATATGACTTTCTATGCCGTTAATAAATACAATGAATAGTTGAGGCCCCAACACAGATCCCTGCTTTGAATTCAGCCCACTTCAAGCGCAGGCTGTGACCTCCGGTTCTACTGTCCTGGACATGGAGAAAAAGCTTGTCATGGTCGACGTCATCTCGGCCCTTTAGGAATCCTGACAACAGCAATCAGATCACCTCTCAACCTTCTCTGTTCCAGGGAGAACATGCCCAGTTCAAACAAGCGCTCCTCACAATCCAATGCCCCCCATTCCCTCAATCTTGCTCTTTTCTGTATCTTTCCAATCGCGGCAGTATCCTTTCTGTGCTGTTGCGATCAGGACAATATTCCAAGTGCGGTCACACCAATGCTTTAGAAAGTGGCGGGACTACCTCACTATTCCAGCTCAAAATTGACCTTTAAAAACATCCCCACATTTGATTTTCTTTACCCTCTGCTGCTGAGCACTGCATCTGTCATTGTAACTGTTCCCAAAGCAACCCAATGTTCTTTTGATAGTGTACTAATAATCATTTTAAAGGCCTGTTTATTTTCAATGTTAATATTGTTGCGAGGAGTTAATCATAATTTAAAGAAAAATGACAATCGTACAAATGGTAGACGACATTCGACCTGGGCACTGTAGTGTAGCGGTTCTGTTACTGGACGAGCAAGCCAGAAGCATGGACTAAAAATCCAGTGGAACATGAATTCAAAAATCACTGTGAATTTGAATTCAGTTTTTAAAAATCTGGACTTACAAAGCTGGCCTCAGTAAAAGCTGTCGGATTGTCGTAAAAATCCAACTGGATTCACTAATGTCCCTTTAGGGAAGGAAGCCTGCCGTCCTGACCCGGTCTGGGGCCTATAGGTGACTCCAGTCCCCACACCAATGTCGCTGATTCTTAACTGCCCTCTGAAGTGACCGAGCGAGCCTCTCTGTTGTTGCAAACCGTGACAAAGAGTGCAAGGATTTAAGAAGAAGGTCCAACATCCATCCTTCTCCGGACAACGAGGGATGGGCAATAATTGCCGGCCTTGCCAGCATCACCCTCGTCCCGAGAATGAATTTTTAAAAACCAGTACGCTGGACTAACTGTGGTGGGCCCTTGCATTTGGGCCCCTCCTCAGTTAAAGCCCTGAAAGGATGTGGTCACAGCTTTAAGGAAGTGGAGACCTGGTGTCAAAAGTCTTCGCCCTTTTGCTCCTCTGCTTTGCTCCAGGGAAATAAGCAGAGAAAATTTAGCCTTAAAAAACTTCCATACCCCCCGTCCTCCCTGTGGTGTATGTAACCGTTCCACCTTTAAGAGAACTATTTTAAGAGATGCACTACTTTATCTTGGCTGCTGTATACTGTAATACCGGTGGTGACCACACCGGTATATAAGTGCTGTGTAATGATTTATTGGGCAGTTCAGCCCTGACCTTCGACTAGTAAAGACCTGTTAAAGTTATTCTTGTGGTCTGTGTGCAGTGATTCATATTAACCATAACTGGAACACACAGACTTAACACTCCCGAGTATGAGATAACAATTCATAAGAGACCATTCAGACACATCTCGTTTTTTTTTTCCATTTACAGGCGAGTTCTAAATGTTAAGAACTGATGCAAATCACGCCAGCTCATTTGTATAATTATTCACAGGTCCAAGTGTACACTTGGTTGAGTCTGAGGCGCATGTTGTCGATGGGAGTGGAAGATAGAATGCCAGTGAAATTTCAAGGAATGGGGCCAATTAAAGGGGCGTATCAGAATAGGGGAGCAATAATTCTGAAAGCCTTTGAAGAGCCTGAACCGTTAGCTAAGGTATGAAGGGGTTGAATAATTGGCAGACGAATATGAAGGGTGAGGGTTAGCTAGTTGTGGGCTTGAGCCCACGTGCAAGTGAACGAGGAGCCCAGCACCCGACCCCTAGTGATGGCTGCTGAAGTGGAGGGGGTCGCAAGGAGGGTTGCCCTCTGTGCAACTCCATGTCAGCATGCCCATAAGGCCAGCATCTCTGCATGCCCCTTACCGTCACTGGCTGTGCCAGCCCTATGCTGTGTGGTAGCTTTAGGTGCCCCTTGCAGTAGGTGGCACGGCTCTGCCTCAGTTGACCTACATCCTGAGAAGGCAGTTCCCCCTAATGTCACTGCCAGCTAGTTGTTCCAGCTCCTGCCCAAAAGGATTGGTGCCAACCGGGCATCTTCAGCCAATCAAGAGACACCATTGTCTCTTGCTCACCCTGACATGCCTTCTTTCATGCAATACCGTTGAAAGCAAGACATACAGTGGTTGGAGTGCTTCCAACGGAGCATCTAAACTGATGGTTAGTTGGCCATTCACATGTCTTACTGATGCCATGGGTGGTCTGTTGTTTCCAGGGGGGTGAAGCGGAGTTGGGGGCATTAGGACCATACAACCCGTCCAATTGCATTGGGCCCCAAGCCACTCAGGGGCCTTGAGTGGATCCAACAACAGCAACATATAGTGCCTTTAACATAGAAAAACGTCCCAAGGCATTTCACAGAGTGTTATAAGACAAAAAAATTAACACCGAGCCACATAAGAAATTAGGGCAGATGACCAAATGCTTGGTCAAAGAGGTAGGTTTTAAGGAGCATCTTAAAGAAGGAAGGAGAGGGAGAGAGACTGAGAGGTTGAGGGAAGGAGTTCCAGAGCTTAGGGCCCAGGTAGCTGAAGGCACGGCCACCAATGGTTGAGCGATTATAATCAGGGATGCTCAAGAGGCCAGAATTAGAGGAGCGCAGATATCTCGGGGGGTTGTGGGGCTGGAGGAGATTACAGAGATAGGGAGGGGCGAGGCCATGGAGGGATTTGAAAACAAGGATGAGACTTTTGAAATCGGGGCGTTGCTTAACCGGGAGCCAATGTAGGTCAGCGAGCACAGGGGTGATGGGTGAACGGGACTTGGTGTGAGTTAGGACACGGGCAGCTGAGTTTTGGATGATCTCAAGTTTACGTAGGGTGGAATATGGGAGGCCAGCCAGGAGTGCGTTGGAATAGTCAAGTCTAGTGTTAACAAAGGCATGGGTGAGGGTTTCAGCAGTGGATGAGCTGAGGCAGGGGCGGAGATGGGTGATGCCACGGGGGTGGAAATAAGCCGTCTTAGTTATGCCACGGATATGTGGTCAGAAGCTCATTTCAGGGTCAAATATGACACCAAGGTTGTGAACCATGTGATACAGCCTGAGACAGATGTTAGGGAGAGGGATGGAGTCGGTGGCTAGGGAACGGAGTTCGTGGCAGGGCCTGAAGACAATGGCTTTGGTCTTCCCAATATTTAATTGGAGAAAATTTCTGCTCATCCAGAACTGGATGTCGGACAAGCAAGGCTGGATTTTTCCAACCTCAGTGGGTCCAGGGCGGGCGATGTCATGGCGTGTGGGGACCTCGCATCTGTCTCGATCCCGGCCTCTAGCAAGATTTTCCATTATGGGGCTTGTTTAGCCCGCCCTGCGAAGTTCCCGGCCAATTAATAAGAAGCGGGTTTGATGCCGTCATTTGGTGACGCGTCATCAGCTGGTTTCCTTAAAGGGACCATGTCCACAATCAATTTGACATTTGTGCTGTCAGTGTTCTGCAGCATTGAGGTGCTGCAAACACTGACAAGCACTGCACAGAGGTGCATGGCTGCACCCAGGCTCTCCCATGACTCCCTCCATATGCTTATGGGGGGAGTCACAGCACGCAGGGAGGTTCTCTTCCCTTCCAATGGGCAGAAGAGACCTCCCCAGGACACCAACGCAGCCTGGTTGAACATTGCACAGGAGGACACAAGCAGGGATGTCGTCAGGAGGACCAGGCTGCAGTGGCGCAAACCTTTCAATGATCTCAGTAGATCACGAAACATTACTGCAAAGCCACACTCAAACTCATCCTGCTGTGCCTCTCATCACATCCCCATCACTCTGCCTTCCCTACCCTACTCCTGCACATCCTTACTCACACCAACGTACCTTGAACCTCCACCCATCCCTCTGTCTCTATCTACATTATCACTTCCCCATCTCACTAGCCACCCCTCAAACTCACCCTCATCCTAGTCCAATCATACCAATTAACAACACACAAGGGTAGGCACTTGGATGTTTTAGCCAATGTTCCTGTAAACTTCCTGTTAATTTGTTGTCGAGCATTGAAATCCTTATTGTCACCACTTTGCCTTTTTGGACAGATTTGTGTGCACTCTTGAAAGTGTGTTAGTGAGTTCCAGTGAATGGTGAGACATAACGCCGCCCCCCCTATCCCATCCCCAATAGTGATGAGTGAGAAAGGAATACCTTGGACATTGTAGGGATGCTTTATGATGCTGGCGTGGGGGTGGTGCCAACCTGGTGCATCATGTGGCAGCCAGGGTGTACAGCGTCAAGTGAAGTAAATCTGGACATGGTGAGGCCATCCCTGGCCTCCCGGACAGCAATGTGGTCGGGTGCTGATGCCCTGTATCCTGTGCAACATCAGGTGATTGCGGAGAAGGTTGGTGTGGATGTTGGTGCTGCTGGTGTGCCTGGTGCTGCTGGTGTTGGGGCTGATCGTGGTGGGATTCTGAGGACCAAGGTGAGATTTTTTCAAGGGCACCGTGCTGATGGAACAGATGGCAGGTGAGGTTGAGATGACAGAAGCGATCTGTCAGTGTTGAGATAGGTTGTTCCAAGGAGGTGACAGTGGATAGAGTATGACGTAAGAAAACTCACTGAGCAGTTGGTTTGAGTATAAAGCAAGGCTTTAATCAACTGTTTCACAACCATGAGTTCTAGTTACATCACTAGTTCCTGGTTACCAAAACGTCCTGGGCAAGCTGGGCCCACGCCCGAGTATTTATACTTCTTGGATGGCGCCACCAGCTGGCCGCCCAGCGTTACTTCATGAGTCATTTCTTCATGAATGATAAGATTCATGACAGAGAGATTACTCCAAACACTTCAAAAGTGCATAAAGCTCAAAAGTGGGTTCCAAATCATTAATGCTCCAGCTTCTAAGATTTGGAAGTGAACAGCTGTGAAATGGTAGGTTTTAGACCACTTTTGCAGCTTTCACCTATTCACAGCAACCCACAGTCATTGAGAACCCGACATAATTACCTGACGTGATAGCAGCTCTCTGGGAACCTCGTTGAAAACCTGGTAAAATGTTAAGTACATGGGAAAAGGGTTCTTAACTACCTTTGAATAAGCTTTTAAGTATCTAAATTGGCTGACCTGCCGCTTGGTGTCGGGTCTGTTCAGGGATGTGATCGACCTGACACTTGGGAAACTGACAAGGAGGCGGGTTTACAGCGGGATACCGACCCGTTGTCAATCTTTGTGATTTTGACCGCGGACCCGCCTCCGAACCCGCATTCTGAGCGCCGGCAAAATTCAGCCCGCCGTGTGTCAATTTAGAGACCGTGGAGGGGTCCAGAGAAGTGGTGCTGAGGTATAGCTGGGTGTCATCAGCGTACATGTGGAAACTGATGGCGTGTTTTCGGATGATGTCGCCAAGGGGCAGCATATAGATGAGAAATAGGAGGGGGCCAAGGATAGATCCTTTGGGGGACCCCAAAGGTAATGATGTAGGAGTGGGAAGAGAAGTCACGGCAGGTGATTCTCTGGCTACAATTAGATAGATAAGAATGGAACCAGGCGAGTGCAGTCCCACCCAGCTGGACGACAGTGGAGAGGCATTGGAGGAGGATGGAGTGGTCAACCATGTCAAAGGCTGCGGACAAGTCAAGAAGGACAAGGAGGGATAGCTTACCTTTGTCACAGTCACAAAGGATGTCATTTGTGTCTTTGATGAGATCCGTTTCGGTGCTGTGGCAAGGGATCGCAAAATTCTACAGATTACCCCAAACCAAGAAGAGAAGAGATTTTTGGACTGTTTAAAAGAATATTGGGCCAAAAGGGGCTTAAAGTTAAAACCCCAGGATTTTGGCTATTTTAAAAAAGGACATGTCCAGGCCTGTGGAAGGCTGCGACAAAGGAGTTGGGATGGGCCCCTGTAAAACAAACAGTTTGAGTATTGGCATAGGCCAGATTGTCTGGGAATGTTCTGGGCCGTCTCAGTCATTCATACATAATGACAATAGGCCTATGGAAGGACAGTTCCCGCCAAAGTTACAGAGCCATCAAGAATATGAATAATACAGTACATGCCACTGATCAACAAAAGA
This sequence comes from Somniosus microcephalus, assembly GCF_052327205.1. NCBI lineage: Eukaryota > Metazoa > Chordata > Chondrichthyes > Squaliformes > Somniosidae > Somniosus > Somniosus microcephalus. The sequence continues at coordinate 371,982,782 of NC_140988.1, read as the reverse complement.
GACCCTGACCCCAGCAGGAAAAGACAGAACTCACGAATCGAACAGCCATTAAAAGCCCATTTAGGTTTCAACGAACCATCCCGAAACTAGTTTACACCAACTTAAGTCAAGTAAAAGTAGATGGGACCAGCCCGGAACTAGTTAAAGAATTTCAAAACTATTAAAGTCAACGAGCCCGCCAAAATTAACAACGGGCCAGAGAAGATTTGGCGGGCAGATAAGCCAAGCCTCAAATGGTATAATTGAGGCCTGCTTTTACACAGAAACAGCCAGTCATACAGACAGTCAGTGAAGGTTATTCGGACGGTGTGTGAACTTGAAGGTACAGTTCATACAGACAGAGGCACAGCTCATTCGAAACACATCAGCCTCGGGGCAATCAATCGACGAAAGGACAACAGGAGGAGAACGGAAAGGAATCGCGGCAACCAAGGGCCCCAAGAAACAAACAACCAACAATATTACCAACAACTAGGTAATACTGGGCCACCTCGGGCCAATATCAGGCCAACAAGAAACCATCTCGGAAGAAACTGAAGATCTGCAAGTTTTTCCCACTCTACAAACTATTCCTGCGTTTGGTGAGCATTTCCCTGGTCCTCTGGAATCCAACCTAGTTCGTGCAGTGGGATTGAGAGGGGTGAAGTATTTTATCTATTGTCATTCTCCCTCGTATATTCCGAAGTGTTCCCCCTTTTAGAGTGATAAGATTATTGTGTTGTGTATATTTTCTTGTCTCAAATAAAATCAAAGTTCTTGTATCAAATTCAGTTGTTTGTTGCAATTTCATTACAAACCCCCAAATAAGTCCAGGTCTAGAACCAAGGGAGTGGGAGCGATTCGAACCGCTCAGGAGTCAGAGGCAAAGCTGACCATACACACCGCCCCTTACAGCGGAAACCGGATTGGACGGATTCAAACATGGAGTTCCGGGAAAGATGGACACGGATTTGGGAGGTGACAACTCATTGAAGGACTTTGAAGAGGAAAGGGAGGTTGGAGATGGGGCGGTAGTTAGCAAGGATGGAGGGGTCAATGGTTGTTTTTTTGAGGGGGAGTTGATGACAACAGATTTGAGGGAGAGGGGTTTAGTACCTGAGGAGAGAGATCCGTTAACAATGTCAGCTAACATGGGAGCCAGGAAGGGAAGTTGGATGGTCAGTAGTTTAGTGGGAATAGGGTTGAGGGAGCAGGAAGTGGATCTCATGGACAGGATGAGCGTGGAAAGGTCAAGAGGGGAGATCGGAGAGAATCTGGAAAAAGATGTGAGTTCAGGGCTAAGGCAGGGGTGAACCTTAGAGGAAGTTTGGCCCGGTGGGCTAGGGGAAGGAAGGGAAGTGGCAGAGGCAGCTGATCGGATGGTCTCAATCTTAGAGACAAAGAAGTCCATGAGCTCCTCGCACTTGTTGTTGGAGGTGAGCGTGGAGGAGACAGGGGAGAGGGGTTTAAGAAGACGGTTAGCAGTAGAAAACAGTAGCCGGGGGTTATCTTTGCATTCCAGAATGATCCTGGAATAGTGAGCAGTTTTGGCAGACAAGGTTAGGGCCTGATAATGCTTTATGTGGTCCAGCCAGATCCAGTGATAAGTTCTGGTTCAAAATCTCTCTTAAAGTTAATGTCACAGTACAGTCAGCATGAGCAAGACACATCATTCTGTGTGGCAAGCAAAATTGATCAGATCATGGTAACTAAGAGGGAACACATTGTGGTAAACCACTTTTATCGTTCACTATCGTTACACTATAGTTATCACTGTTATATCGTTACTCTATGGTTATCACTGTTCACACTGTTGTATCACTATACGAGGTCGCCTCTTGTCACGCTGCTATACCTGGGCTGACCACTGCTGACTCCGCCCATGACTCCACCTACCTGCCCAGGTATAAAGGTAGTCGACTGGCTGGCATTCCTCCTTGTTGTATCCGATCACCCACGAGGGTGGGCTCTGTTATTTAGCCAATAAAAACCTATAGTTACTTTCTTAACTCGTCGCTTTTCATTGGATGAATTGATAGGTATATCAATTTTATTGGCTAAATTTTAAAATGTCGACACTTGAGCAGTCAAACGACCAGCCAAACGACCAGCCAAGCGACCAGCCAGACGCCCAGCTACAACAGCCACAGCAGCCGGCCTGGCTGCGAGCCCTCAGACCACCGTACCTGGACCTAAACCCACAGGCAGCAAACTCAGCCCTCGACTTCGAACACTGGCTGAGCTGCTTCGAAGCCTACCTGGGAGAATCCGGCATGCCTCAGAAATCCATGCTAAGAGTTCTGAACGCCCAAGTGAGCCCTAAAGTATTCGCACTCATCCGGGACCTTAAAACATATGAGGACGCCATCAACCGGCTGAAAAGACAGTACCAAACCCCGGTAAATTCCATGTATGCCAGACACCTCCTAAGATCCCGCCCGCAACAGCCAGGAGAGCCCGTGGAGGAGTTTTTACGGGTGTTACAAGCACTCGGCAGAGACTGTAACTTTAAAGCGGTAACGGCGGCAGAAAATACTGAAGACAATGTCCGTGATGCCTTCGTGAAAGGCCTGCGGTCCGACTACTCACGGCAAAGACTACTGGAAGCAAGGGACCTCGACCTGGACAAAGCTGCAGCCCTCGCTCTCTCTCTAGAGGTGGCCCATCGGGACCTCGAGGCATACTCAAGGTACTGTAACTCGCGACCCTGGGACTTGGGACCGACCCCGACCGCGATACCCCCCGCAGCAACCCCCCTGGGACCTACCTCAGCGTCGGCGTCCCGGACCCGATCGAGACCGCCACCCCCGGTACCGGCTCCGACATCGGACCCCCGCGATCGGGCCGCCGGCTGCTTCTTCTGTGGCCAGGCGAAACACCCGAGGTCGCGCTGCCCAGCCAGGAACTCTACCTGCTCAAACTGCATGAAGAAAGGCCACTTCGCTAAGGCCTGCAGAGGTGGATCATCAGAGGCCAGCAGTGCCTCATGCGAGCTGTGGGGGCGGCCATCTTCCTTCAAGGCAACAGAGGCCAGCATCCCCACATGTGAGTCATGGGGCGGCCATCTTTGATACAGGCAACCGACACCAGCAGTGCCTCATGTGAGTTATGGGGGCAGCCATCTTCTCCGCCATTTTGTCCAACCTCGTGGGAGACGCCATTTTACCCACCACGCCCGACCGCCACCGTGCCTCTAGACCCGACTACCGCCTCAACCGCAGACTACAACAACTCGCTCAGCTATACACTAGCCTCCGTCACACTGGACCAGGCCCGCCCACATCACCTGTCCAAGTCGATGATGGACATCAAAGTAAACGGCCACGCCGCGACCTGCCTGTTCGACAGCGGAAGCACGGAGAGCTTCATCCACCCAGACACGGTGAGCCACTACTCCCTCCCTGTCCTGCCAACGCGCAACCGGATCTCGATGGCATCGAGGTCACACGCCACAGACATCAGCGGCTACTGTGTTGTGACCCTGTCGGTTAAGGGTACGGAGTATAAAAATTTTAAACTCCTCGTCCTGCCCCAGCTATGCGCTGCCGTCCTACTAGGCCTAGACTTCCAATCCCACCTCCAAAGCGTCACGCTAGCATACGGCGGACCCCTCCCCCCACTCACAGTCGACAACCAGCAGATTTTAAACTGCCCACTGCGTAACACCTGCGGCCTATCCACCCTCAAGGTCCCGCCACCTTCCCTGTTCGCTAACCTCACCCCCGACTGCAAACCCGTCGCTACCAAGAGCAGGCGGTACAGCGCCGGGGACAGAGCTTTCATTAGCTCTGAGGTGCAGCGTCTCCTGAAGGAGGGCATCATCGAGGGGAGCACCAGCCCCTGGCGTGCCCAGGTCGTGGTCGTTAAGACCGGCAATAAAAACCGCCTGGTCATCGACTACAGCCAGACCATAAACAGGTACACCCAGCTGGACGCATACCCCCTTCCCCGCATATCTGATATGGTCAATCAGATTGCGCAGTACCGGGTATTCTCCACCATCGACCTTAAGTCGGCCTATCACCAACTCCCTATCCGCCCTGAGGACCGCCAGTATACAGCCTTCGAGGCGAACGGCCGCCTCTACCACTTCCTTAGGGTTCCCTTCGGCGTCACCAACGGGGTTTCGGTCTTCCAAAGGGAGATGGACCGGATGGTTGACCAGAACGGGCTGCACGCCACGTTCCCCTATCTAGATAACGTCACCATCTGCGGCCGCGACCGGCAGGACCACGATGTTAATCTGGAGAGATTCCTCCGTACGGCCCAACGGCTGAACCTCACCTACAATAAGGATAAATGTGTGTTTAACACCTCGCGCCTTGCCATCCTTGGCTGTGTAGTAGAGAACGGAGTCATCGGCCCCGACCCCGAAAGAATGCGCCCCCTCATGGAGCTACCCCTCCCCCACTGTCCAAAGGCACTGAAGAGAACCCTGGGGCTCTTCGCCTACTATGCCCAATGGGTGCCCAATTATGCGGACAAAGCCAGACCCCTCATGAAGTCCACATCCTTCCCCCTTACGGAGGAAGCGTGCGCAGCCTTCTCCCTCATTAAGGGAGACATTGCCAAGGCCACAATGCACGCAGTGGATGAGTCCATCCCCTTCCAAGTCGAGAGCGATGCATCCGACTTCGCCCTAGCCGCCACCCTTAACCAGGAGGGGAGACCGGTGGCCTTCTTCTCAAGGACCCTACAGGGCCCTGAGATCCGACACTCGTCGGTCGAGAAGGAGGCCCAGGCGATTGTGGAGGCGGTACGACGCTGGAGGCACTACCTGGCAGGCAAACGATTTACCCTCCTTACCGACCAACGTTCGGTCGCTTTTATGTTTAATAACAAGCTGAGGGGCAAAATCAAGAATGACAAGATCTTGAGGTGGAGAATCGAGCTCTCCACCTATGATTATGATATCTTGTACCGGCCAGGTAAGCTGAACGAACCCCCCGATGCTCTGTCATGAATTACATGCGCCAGCGCGCAAAGTGATAGACTTCAGACCCTCCACAACGACCTCTGCCACCCCGGGGTCACCAGACTTTACCACTTCATTAAGGCCCGCAACCTGCCCTACTCCATCGAGGAGGTCAGGACCATGACCAGGAACTGCCAGACCTGTGCCGAGTGCAAACCGCACTTCTTTAGGCCGGACAGAGTAAGCCTGATCAAGGCCACCCGCCCCTTCGAGCGCCTGAGCATCGACTTTAAGGGGCCCCTCCCGTCCTCTGACCGTAATGTCTACTTCCTCAACATTGTTGATGAGTACTCCCGTTTCCCCTTTGCCTTCCCCTGCCCAGACATGACCAGTACCACGGTCATTAAGTGCCTGAATGACCTCTTCGCCTTGTTCGGGTTCCCAAACTATATACATAGTGACCGGGGCTCCTCCTTCATGAGCGAGGAACTCCGTCAGTTCCTACTAGCGAGAGGTATTGCTGCAAGCAGGACCACCAGCTACAACCCCCGAGGGAACGGCCAGGTGGAAAGAGAAAACGCGACGGTATGGAAGGCCGTCCTCTTAGCCTTAAAGTCTAAGGGCCTCCCAACCTCCCGCTGGCAGGAAGTCCTCCCGGCAGCGCTGCATTCCACCCGGTCACTACTTTGCACTGCCATCAACGCCACCCCCCATGAACGAATGTTTGCTTTCCCCAGGAAGTCGACTACGGGAACCACGCTACCAACCTGGCTGACCTCTCCGGGGCCCGTCTTGCTGCGAAAGCACGTGAGGGCCCATAAAACGGACCCCCTGGTCGAGAGGGTGGACCTCCTGCACGCCAACCCCCAGTACGCCTATGTGGCATACCCAGACGGGCGGGAGGACACAGTCTCCTTACGAGACCTCGCACCCTCGGGCACTCCGGAGACACCACCTTCACCCCCCCCCACCACCCCCTCAATTCCAGCCCAGGTAGACGGCATGCCGGAACCCCATGAGCCTTCGCCGACCACGCAGACACCAGCATTAACACCGGATAATGCAACACCGCCGCTGCGACGATCAGAAAGGCTTACGAGGCCTCCGGACAGACTGACATACCAGAACTGGTAGTACACTTCACCCCGCCGGACTCAAATCTAAACAAGGGGTGAATGTGGTAAACCACTTTTATCGTTCACTATCGTTACACTATAGTTATCACTGTTATATCGTTACTCTATGGTTATCACTGTTCACACTGTTGTATCACTATACGAGGTCGCCTCTTGTCACGCTGCTATACCTGGGCTGACCACTGCTGACTCCGCCCATGGCTCCACCTACCTGCCCAGGTATAAAGGTAGTCGACTGGCTGGCATTCCTCCTTGTTGTATCCGATCACCCACGAGGGTGGGCTCTGTTATTTAGCCAATAAAAACCTATAGTTACTTTCTTAACTCGTCGCTTTTCATTGGATGAATTGATAGGTATATCACACATTTAAGCAGAGCTTCTTTCATTCACACAAGACTGAGCATGTACATATAGATTTGTTTTATTTCATCTAAATCCTATATTCAGTTGGATGAGTGCAGCTCCAACAACACTCAAGAAGCTCAACACCATCCAGGACAAAGCAGCCCACTTGATTGGCACCCCATCCACCACCTTAAACATTCACTCCCTCCACCACCGGCGCACCGTGGCTGCAGTGTGTACCATCTGCAAGATGCATTGCAGCAAATCGCCAAGGCTTCTTCGGCAGCACCTCCCAAACCTGCAACCTCTTCCACCTAGAACAAGGACAGCAGACGCATGGGAACACCACCATCTCCAAGTTACACACCATCCTGACTTGGAAATATATTGCTGTTCCTTCATCGTCGCTGGGTCAAAATCCTGGAACTCCCTCCCTAACAGCACTGTGGGAGTACCTTCACCACATGAACTGCAGCGGTTCAAGAAGGCGGCTCACCACCACCTTCTCAAGGGCAATTAGGGATGGGCAATAAATGTCGGCCTTGCCGGCGATGCCCCCATCCCCCATGAATAAATAAAAGAAAAGTTCCAGAATCCCTCTTCTATTGAACTATAGTACGTGTTGTTAGAGGAATCGAGTTGAACTTGTCAGTTATCAATAACTTTAGTTAATAAACTATTTTTTTAACGTAGCATGCTCTTTTCCCACTGGGCTAATGAGATCATACTAACTCCCTTGCTTTGCTATCTTATCCATTGTTTCGCTCATGCTACATACAATTGGCATTCTACCAAGTGAAATCTCTCATTATAAGCCTGTCTATGGTTGGGTTTCACTCGGTACTATAGAAACTCCTAATTAAAAAGGATGATGTATGTCAAGGTGTTTCCTTTCTGCAGCGCTAGCTGTTTTCCCGGAAATTTACCAACAATGATTATAGAATCTTGAAGCTTGCGAACACAGTATGCAATGGCGTGTCTTTAACTAAGCTTTCTGAAGCGATTAAACTGACGTGATTAAGCTTTTTGGTTCTACAGTTCAGTGCCCACTGCTGTAAAATGTGACTTATACTTCCTTACCTCACAAGCAAAGACCAAAGGTTAATATTACCACAGCATAAAGAGAAATCAGCATTAGTGACATCAGAAAACTACTAGGCACTTGGTCAGAGTATTAAACAAGGCTTTAATCGACTGTTTCACAACATGGAAGTCTAGTTATCCTTCACTAGTTCCTGTTTACAAAATGTCCCTGAGCAAGCTGGGCCTGTGCCCGAGTATTTATACTCTCCCTGGACAGCGCCACCAGCAGGCCACCCATATTATTTCATAAGTCCTTTCTATATGAATGGCACGATTTATGTCAATTAGTATAATATTCGGAGACTAACTGGACAGTCTGATTAACCCTTTCCTTACAGTGCCAATTTCATATAATAAGCATGCGTGTCAGTTTCATATATTACACATAGAATCGTAGAATAGTACCGCACAGAAGGAGGCTATTCGGCCCATCGAGTCTGCGCCAGCTCTTTCGAAGAGCAATCCAGTTAGTCCCACTCCCCCGCTCTTTCCCCATATCCCTGCAATTTTTTCGCCTTCAAGCATTTATCCAATTCCCTTTTGAAGGCTGCTATTGAATCTGTATCCACCACCCTATCAGGCAGCGCATTCCAAATCCTAACCACTCGCTGCATAAAAAAGTTTTTCCTCATGTCGCCTCTGGTTCTTTTGCCAATCACCTTAAACCTGTGCCCTCTGGTTCTCGACCCTTCAGCCACTGGAAACAGTTTCTCTTTATTTACTCTATCTAAACCCTTCATGGTTTTAAACACCTCTATCAAATCGACTCCTCAGCCTTCTCTGCTCCAAGGAAAACAACCCCGGCTTCTCTAGATTAAACAATCATACTTTTATAAGTGGGGCTGTCACAGTACAGCAATCAAAGCTTATCCTTTTAATGTTATTGGTGGGTGACTTAGGAAAATGTAGGGGCCTTAAAGCGAATCTTTGGACGGGGCCCTCCTATAAGGCTAACGCCTCCCTTGGGTGTTACAGCTTCTTCTGGGAAAAGGAGGTTTCAGCAGCTCACTGGATCCCACTGAGAGAAAGACTTGCATTTCTATCGCGCTTTCACAACATCCCAAAGTGTTTTACTGCCAATTAAGTACTTTTTACTGTTGTAATGTAGGAAACTTAGCAGCCAATTTGCGCACAGCTAGATCTCACAACCAGCAATGTAATTTAAGGGCCAGAAATTCGGGTCTCCACGGGTGAGTACGCGCTGGGTACTCACACGTAGGCCCAATGGAAGTGCCGGTTTCGTGCATGCACTGCGCATGTGCGGGAAACCGGAACTTCCATTCCCTTAAAGGAAGGGGTTCACAGGTGGAACGCGTGCGCCGGAGAGGCAGCGCGTACGCTGTAACTTCCATTTTTTCTACAGGTTTCTCCGGGAGGGTAAGTCTCCAGGAGCTACGCTTTTAAAAAGCAGTCGCAAGGCCTGCTTTTAACAAGGTAAGTGGTGAATTAAGTAAAATTAAAACATTTTTCCACAGGTTTATTATTTTTAAATACTTTAAAGAAAGGTAAGTTTATTTTTAGCCCCGTTAGAAACTGTAATTAATTTTTTCAAAAATTTAAATTATTGTTTAAAATAGTTATTTTATGTAATTTATAGTTATTTTAAAAAGGTGATTAAAAAAAATTATTTGAAGTTTTAGTGATGTTTTGGGGCTGAATTGTATTCATAGATTTGACAGCTCTTCCTGTCAAATCTATGAATACAGATTCCCTGCTACCATTGGCTCTCCATGGCCCACGTGATCCCAGGGGACGCTTCAAGCTAACTGCGCCCCCTGGGATACGCAAGCACTGCGCACCAGCAGTTGGAGCAGGCCCAGGATCGGAATCCCACGCAGGCCCACAGCTCAACGGCCGGCGCGCTAGGTAAGTGCAGGTCCGAGGCTTGCACCCGCGGGAAGCCTCTGACCCGAATTTCTGGGCCAATAACCAGATAATCTGTTGTTTAGTGATGTTGGTTCAGCTGATTAATGTTGGCCAGGACACCCCCTGTTCCCAGGGGAGAACTCCCCTTGCTCTTCTTTGAATAATGCCATGGGATCTTTTACATCCACCCAAGAGGGCAGAATGTTTAACGTCTCAATACCACACTGGGAGCATCAGCCTAAATTATGTGGTCAAGTCGCTGGAGTGGGACTTGAACACACAATCATCTGACTCAAAGCAGAGAGTGCTACCCACAGGAGTACACAGGCCTTATCAGACCTCAGGTATCTCACCCAAGTGGCCATTCATCATGTGCATCCCGGCCAGCAGGGAATATATTGGACTTTGAAGATCCAATCTTCTCCTTACCCAAAGTTCATGCGTGTGTAGTGTCCACTGGGAAGTCCCTGGATAATGATCAGCAGCTCTGATCCTAGCTGAGGCACTGCATCAAATGTTGTCTTTTCCCTTTTGGTCCCATGGGGTTTCAGCACTACAAATTGAAACTGCAGGCAGCAATCAAGGACAGCACCGCACACTGTGCAGACAGGAGATGTGATCGGAGAGCAAATGGCTCCATATAGCTCTACAGTGCTTTGCAAACAATGTACCGGGCTTAGAATCACGCTCTCAAGAAGCAAACGCTCTGACAGTACCGGAAATCTGAAACAAAGCTAAAAGGCAAACAAGCATGAGAAAAGCTGTAAACAAAAACAGGTTGGTCAGCATCTGAAAGAGGATGAGTGCAGCTCCAACAACACTCAAGAAGCTCGACACCATCCAGGACAAAGCAGCCCGCTTTATTTGCACCCCATCCACCACCTTAAACATTCACTCCCTCCACTACCGGCGCACCGTGGCTGCAGTGTATACCATCTACAAGATGCACTGCAGCAACTCGCCAAGGCTTCTTTGGCAGCATCTCCCCAAACCGCGATTTCTACCACCTAGAAGGACAAGGGCAGCAGGCGCATGGGAACACCACCACCTCTAAGTTCACCTCCAAATCCCACACCATCCTGACTTAGAAGTATATCGGCCGTTCCTTCATCGTCGTTGGGTCAAAATCCTGGAACTCCCTCCCTAACAGCACTGTGGGAGTACCTTCACCACACGGACTGCAGCGGTTCAAGAAGGCAGCTCACCACCATCTTCTCAAGGGCAATTAGGGATGGGCAATAAATGCCGGCCTTGCCAGCGATGCCCACATCCTATAAAAACAAATTTAAAAAAAAGAAAAAGAAAGCACTTGCATCGACACAGCACTTTTCACCACCTCAGGACATCCCAAAGCACTTTACAGCCAATGAAGTATTGTTTGAAGTGTAGTCGCTGTGGTAATGTAGGAAAAGCAGCAGCCAATTTATGCACAGCAAGCTCCCACAAAAAGCAATGAGATAGATGACCTGTTATTTTTGGTGGTGTTTGAGGAATAAATATTGGCCAGGACTCTGGAAGAACTCCCCTGCTCTTCTTCCAATAGTACTGTGGGATCTTATACGCCCACCTGAGAAGGCAGACGGGGCCTCGGTTTAATGTCTCATCCGAAAGACAGGTTTTAGGAGGAGAGCCATTGTCAGAACTGGCACAGTCAGACTGGAGAACCGGGCAGTATGATATGAGTAACATATTTTCTTGCTCCTTTCCTTTGTCTGCCACAAGAGGTGTGAAGAATTACATAAAGGTGTGCTAACATGTTTGTCATTAACATCACACAGCGAAATGTCAACCTTAAAGAGGGACACGTGAGAACAACAGGTGTAAACTAGCAGAAGAAGAGAGAACCTGAATTTATGTAGTGCCCCTCGATGTCCCAAAGCCCTGTACAGACAATGAAGTACTTTTTTGAAATGCAGTCACTGTTGTCGTGAACGGTAAAACAAGTCAGAGGAGGTCATGATCAAAGTGCACAGGGCTCTGGTCAGACCGCACCTTGAGCAATGTGTCCCGCTCTGGCCACTGAGGAACGAGGGAGACATTCAAAACACTGCAGGCAGTGCAGAGAAGAGCCATGCGGGTGATCCCAGGTATCATGGTTCTGAGGAAAGCGGCCTTAGGGCGGATAACTCTTTTGTCGGCCATCACGGAAAAGATGGGCCGAATGGCCTCCTTCTGTGCTGTAACTTTCTATAATTCTATGACTCTATGAAAGGTGAGAGAGACTTGGGGCTGTATCTTACATAGAATCACTTAGAAGTTACAGCACAGAAACAGGCCATTCGGTCCTACTGATCTATGCTGGTATTTGTGCTCCACACGAGCCTCCTCCCACCCTACTCCATCTAACTCTATCAGCATATCCTTGTATTCCTTTCTCCCTCATGTACTTATCTAGCCTCTCCCTGTTGCTGTTGATTCATTAACCTGTAATCCCGAACTATTTTCCTGGGCCATTATATAAGCAGGGCAAACTCCTGGCAGGACCCCAGACACCAAGATGGAGCTTACTGCTGGAAGGGTTACAGTTCTTTTTATTCATTCAGGGGATGTGGGTGTCGCTGGCAAGGCCAGCATTTATTGCCCATCTCTAATTGCCCTCGAGAAGGTGGTGGTGAGCCGCCTTCTTGAACCGCCGCAGTCCGTGTGGTGAAGGTGCTCCCACAGTGCTGTTAGGGAGGGAGTTCCAGGATTTTGACCCAGCGACGATGAAGGAACGGCCGATATATTTCCAAGTCAGGATGGTGTGTGACTTGGAGGGGAACTTGGAGGTGGTGGTGTTCCCATGCGCCTGCTGCTCTTGTCCTTCTAGGTGTTAGAGGTCGTGGGTTAGAGGTCGCTGGGTTTGGAAGGTGCTGTCGAAGAAGCCTTGGCGAGTTGCTGCAGTGCATCTCAGTGCAGTTGGAAAACCTGGGCCAAAGTCCTTCAAAGACTGCAATACAGATGTGAATGGGAAAGGCCCCTCAATGCAATCTGGCTTAACCCACCCAGTAGGGGCATATTGCCCTCAACACAGCAACCAACTGTTCCTTAAAGTTTTGCCTCCACTCCCATATTTGGATGTCAATGCCAAACGTTGAATACTCTTTGAAGTAAATGTTTGTCTTCACCACCTGGGATGTAATCTGGTGGAGCAGATTGCTCACCCTTCATACAACATACCCAATTTTCATCCCATTGAAATTAGCAGAAGGAAAATGGAGGTTCTTTAAAGCGTGGGCAATCCCACCTGTCAGATTACCAGGCTGTGAAGATGAAAATCTACATCTTTATGTGAAGGAGAACTTCCTGATGTCAGTCCTCTTTCACCTTTCACCTTTAGCCTTTGTGCTACTGTCACGGTTCAACTTGAATTAGAGAGCAGAAAAAAAAGACATGTCTACAATATGTTAAAAGTTTTGCATTATCTGCATGTGTAATGGTATTTCCATCTCACTCCCGTGCAGTACTGAGAGAGTGCTGTGCTGTCGGAGGTGCCGGAGTATGTCCTCCGAATCCTAAGTCCATTATGACCGTTGTCCTTTATTGCCGCTGTCACCCTGTTCTCCCCACCACTGCCCACTCCTTTTCGCGCCCCCCAACCATCACCACTCAATTCTCTCACCCTGTTCCTTCCATGATCCTATATGATGTCAGGGGTGATGTCAGGAAGCACTTATTCACACAAAGGGTAGTGCAAACATCTGGAACTCTCTCCCCAAAAAGTTGCTGAGGCTGGGGGTCAATTGAAAATTTGAAAACTGTGATTGATATATTTTATTAGGCAAAGATATTAAGGGTTATAGAACCAAGGTGGGTAGATGGAGTTGAGGTATAGATCAGCCATGATCTCATTGAATCGAGGGGCTGAATGGTCTACTCCTGTTCTTATGTTCCTATGATCTAATTGAATGGCGGAGCAGGCTCGAGGGGCTGAATGGCCTACTCCTCTTCCTGTGTTCCTATGTTCTCTCATATCCGGCGCCACCGCTGCTTACTTCCTTCATTGCCGCTGCCCTCACCTCCCACTCGTGGCCCCCACCACCTCCTCTGGACCATCCAGCGCCATTACTGCCACTGCCCCCTAATCTGAGACCTTGTGCCTTCAACCACTCCTGTCTTGCCTCCTTCCCAAAAACCATTAAAAAAACCCACTGGCCTTTTGGATTACTTTTTGTACCCACGCATCAGCTTTTAGTGATTTGGAATATAAGCCAAGTTTATGCAAACTGACAGCAACACACTGGCCTAGAAATTCAGCTGTTTGCGCCAGACGTTAGCGCCAGATTTCCGGCGCTATCCACTTAGCGCCCGGGCACCGCCGGATCTGCGCCTACGCCGAAATTCAGCTGGGCTTTAGCGCTGGCGCAAAGTGTTAGCGCCCGCTCAGCTGCGCGCGCATCTTATGACGTCATTCCGTCGTGCAACGCCGTTTGTGCGCCCCAAACCGGAAATTCAGTGGCGCCCGGCCGATGTTGGCGTGGCGCTACTAAGAACTGTGAAATGGAACTCAACAGAGGCCCTGTGGGATTCGGGGAGCGCTAATTAAAGGGCACATCCACTCACCCATAAAAGCTAGCCATTTCGCTGCAATGACTTGACTGGTTTGGATTTCTGCACAGAGAGCAAGGCACAGAGATTACTGATTTCGGACACCATAGGAGAGGTCTTTTTGGCTTCTAGCCAGTGCTTTGACATTTGCATCCTTGTGATTTTGCTGGTTGGAACTTTGTAATGGGGGCTGCATGGGGGGCCAACCCTCAGTTGCGACATTTTGTGCGAAGGGCTGGCATACGCTTTGAGACAGGCCCAGGCATGGCTAGACGCAGAGGGGCCATTAGGCGTCGCCAACGTAGGCCTTACCCAGTCAGGCAATACCGGGAGCAGGTCTCATATCTCACCATGACTGCGGCGCATTGTGTTAAGAGGCTGCGCTTCAGAAGGGAGGTGGTTGAAGAGATCTGCCAGCGGCTTCATGCAGATTTGCAGCCACAGCTCATGTCCAGGGCGTCTCTCTCGGTGGAAGTGAAGGTCACGGTGGCTCTCAGCTTTTATGCAAGCGGCTCCTTCCAAGCCGCTGCTGGGGACATCGCGACCATCTCCCAGTTCGCCGCGCATCGCTGCATCCGACAGGTCACCGAAGCACTTTTCGCGAGGAGCCACCAATTCATCTCCTTCCCCATGACCCAACACAAGCAGGAGCAGCGTGCATTCGGATTTGCCAGAATCGCGGCCTTCCCCATGGTGCAGGGCGCCATTGACTGCACGCATGTGGCTATGCGGCCACCTATCCGCAATGCCGAGCAAGACCGCAACCGGAAGGGCTACCATTCCCTAAATGTGCAGCTGGTGTGTGACCACAGGCAGCGCATCCTAGCTGTCAATGCCCGCTTCCCAGGAAGCATCCACAATGCCTTTATCCTGCGACAGACTACTGTGGCTGACATGTTCCAGGCACAGCCTCAACCAAGGGGATGGCTTCTCGGGGACAAGGGCACCCTTTGTGCACATGGCTCATGACCCCGCTCCGCGCGCCCAGGACCCCAGCGGAGCTGGCATACAACGAAAGCCATCAAGCCACAAGGAACCTAATAGAGCAAACGATAGGCGTCCTCAAGCAACGGTTCCGTTGCCTGGATCGTTCGGGCGGGTCTCTTCAGTATTCGCCGGATAGAGTCTCCCAGTTCGTCGTGGTCTGCTGCATGCTCCACAACCTGGCTATCCGCAGGACTCAGGCACTGCCACCTGACATTGGGCCACCACCTCAGGAGGACGAGCAGGAGGACCCTGAGGAGGAGCAGCACCAGGCCAGGAGGGAGCGACAAGGTCCAAGGGCCGTCCGCCGGGGGCTTATTGCTCGACACTTCTAGGCCCCCTGTCAGGGAATGGCCTGGCCCACTGAACGCAGCCGCTTCGCAAGCCCTCAGCCGGTTAACCCAACAACCACTTGAAACATGACACCTGCACATGGTGAATAAATAAACATCTTTATTTGAAAACCTCAGGGCCCTTCCCACATGGAAGAGCAAAACAGAGAAGACCCCCAAAAAACAGTAACAAACTTCTGTCACTCCCAAAACCTGGGGAGGACTAACATAACATCAGCATCCAAATGGCCTCGTCACTGGCCTAACAAAAACAAGCCCCCACAACAACACAAAGACCCCCATAAAACAAAAACACATAATGCCCCCCAGAACAGAAGCCCCCGCATCACCCAAACCCTCGCTCACCACACTCTATTCGGTGTGGCGAGAGGGCGAGTCCGTCGACAGCCGTCTTTTGCCCCGGCCCGTCCTGCTGCTGCGCCTCAAGCTGGGCCGTGAGGCTGTGCCGAGGCTGGGGGAAGGATCCTCAGGGCGACAAGGCGTCTCGCCAGATGCCCTTGGGGGTCGGCCTACACGAGGGCGGGCCCGGGAGGGGCCGGCTGGTGGCTGCTGCAGCTGTGGGTGGCCCTCTTCAGTGGCTGCAGGAGCTCCTTGCACCGTGGCTGGGGGAGTGGCAGGCTCGCCTGCACCAATGGGTACAAGGTGGGTGATGCCAGGCGCGCGCTGCTCGCCAGACACACGTGCACTCGGGCGGCCTGGCCGGGGAGCAAGCGCGCCAAACTGTGGGTGGCCAGACCGGTGTGCGGCAGCAGGGCGGCGCCTGGCCTGGCGACGCCTCCCCGTCAGTGCGAGGGTCGCAGAAGTCAGTGCCCCAACTGCGCCGGCATGTCCCCGCATCTGCAGTCCCATTGTCTGGACAGCACCTCTCAGCTGGCGACTGGCGTGCTGCGCTGCCTCGAGTTGCTCGACCCCCCTCTCATGCACTGCCACAAGGAGCTCCACCCCCCTGGCTGCAGCGAAAACCTTGAGGCCCCTGGCCTGGGCTTGGCCGAAAGCCACCACACTTTGAGAGAGGCTTTCGATGGCCTGAGGCATCTGTGCCAGCACCTCCATGATTTCCACGTGGCGGCGCTCCGACGCCGCCGACATCTCGTCCAGGAGGCGCACCTCCTGGGCGACGTCCGAGTCCGGACTGGAGGGCGCCTCCACCCTCTGGCCAGAAGGCTGGCGTGCCGCCGGAGCGCTGCCGCGTGTGGCCACGCCACTGACACCAGGTTCTGCCCTCCCCTCCACCGCCTCCCCCCTCTGGGCAGAAGGGTCGCGTGCCGCCGGAGCCTTGCCGCGGGCGTCCATGCCACTGGGACCAGGTTCGGGGCTCCCCTCCCCCGCCTCCCCCTGGCTCTCCGGCACGCCAGACGTATCCCCTTCATTGGCATGTCCTGGAGCGGAGGAGGGTTCCCCCGAGGTGGCGCCTTCCTGCTGCTCCTCCACGTCCTCCTCCCCCGAGGGCCTGGCTGTGTGGCCTTCAGGGAGCACCTCCTCCTCACCAGCTGAAAGCAGGAAGGCACAAGTGTAGCTTTAGAGTGAGGACAGGCCGACAGCGAGGGAGGCCGCACTGGTGCATTATGCGCATTTATCGGCCACTGGGGAAGGATGTAGATCTGATGCGCGAGGGCAAGGATAGAGGTGCAGCCGGTCCTGTCCTTACCAGTGGGCTCCAGTATAGGGTCAGCGTCGCCGATCGCCACAGGCCCAATCACCGGGTGCCGCAGCAGTCGGGCCACCCTCTCTTCCAGAGGCGTCAGCTCCTGGAACTCGCGAGGGCCTCCACCAGTGACACGGAGGCTCCTGGCGTTCCTCACCAGCTTGGCCTGCAAGAGAAAGGAGGGCGTCTAAGTACAGTGTGGTGCCCTGTAGCTCTGTGTGAGGCCTCCCATGGTGGAATAGCTTGCACAGTGTGGTGCCCTGTAGCTCTGTGTGAGGCCTCCCATGGTGGAATAGCTTGCACAGTGTGGTAAGTGCAGAAAGAGCTCTTGATTAACATGCAAGTGCCATTGCAGCGGCAGCAGGGCTGGCCATTAGACCTTGGATGTCCCTTTGGCCCTAATGGGAGGTGCACATGCAAGGATGAGGGGGACATTGGAAAGGGTACTCACCTTGACCAGCCGACATAGGTCGTTGTATTTCTTGCGGCACTGGTCCGCACTCCTGGGAACATCTGAGCTGGAGGAGACCCTCCGGGCAATTTTGGTCCAGGCCTCCCTGAACTGGCTCCTGGGAGCCTTCCTGCCACTAGCCGGGCAAACGACCCGCCTTCTTTTGCGCACCCCATGAAGGAGCACACCCAGCGCATGCTCAGAGAAGCGTTCGGCTCTTTCACGGGCCCTCTCCATGTCCTCCAGGCGTTGATATGCCACACAACCACTCCTGAGGCCTAGTTGCAGGGCTACAGCATGCAGGGCGTGGCTGCAGTCAAAGTTGACCCTTCCCCCTTCAAGAGCTGGCCGGCGTCAGGGTGTCTGCTGACACTCACCACATGATCGCACCTGCGCTGCGCCCGGAATCGGCGTTATTAGGCTGCATCGCCGGATTAGCGCCTGAACACAGGGTTCCAACGCCTTGTGCAGCGCTCGGCCAAAAAGTTGGCCAAATCTACTGAATTTCGGCGAGCTCGCCTGCACTTTCCGGCGGGCGCTAAATTTGACGAGCGCCCGATTTTAGCGCCGCAATAGCGTCAGAACTGAATTTCTAGGCCAGTGTTAAGTGGCACAAAACCCTATTCTTATGAAACATCATGCTCCTGGACTCTTCATGAGGATTGTCACAGGAGGTTCACTAGTATGAATAAGGTTTCTACCTTATTTGATTAATCTGAAGGCGGCAGGGCATATTGAGAAAGTGGTTAACCAAGCATATGGGATCTTGGGCTTCATAAATAGAGGTACTGAGTACACAAGCAGAGAAGTTATGCTGAACCTTTATAAAGCGCTAGTTAGGCCACAACTGGAGTATTGGGTCCAGTTCTGGTCACCACACTTTAGCAAGGATGTGAAGGCCCTTGAGAGGGTGCAGAGGAGATTTACCAGAATGTTTCCAGGGATGGGGGATCTTAGCTACAAGGACAGGTTGGAGAAGCTGGATTTGTTTTCATTCGAGCAAAGGAGGTTGAGGGGTGATTTGATAGAGGTGTACAAGATTATGACGGGTTTGGACAGGCTAGACGGGGAAAGGCTGTTCCCACTAGTTGATGGTACAAGGACTAGGGGACACAGATTTAAGGTATTGGGCAAGAGATACAGGGGGGATGTGAGGAAAAACATTTTTATGCAGCGAGTGGTGAGGACCTGGAATTCGCTGCCGATGGAAGTGGTGGAAGCGGAGACACTCAATGTTTTCAAGGGGAGACTGGATAGGCACTTGAGGGAAATAAACTTGCAGGGCTACGGGGATAGATGAGGGACTCCCGAGACCTGAAGGAAGGAAGGCTCTAAAGGTGAGTAAAACTTATTTAAACACTTTACACACACCAAACACACTTACCTCTGCACTCATGCACCCATCACTCACCTGAACACCGGACATCTCGAACCCTCCAAGCCCTTCAGCCCGACGGCCCGCCTCGCTAACTTGGCATGGTTTGGAGCCATCGGGAATCCCACACTTCAAGAATGAAAATAGGGATTAGGCTAAAAACTGCCTGTTAACTACCTGTTAACAGGCAGTTAATTGGCACTAATCCCCTTCCCGCCTCGGGGAGGCGGGTCCCAGTGCGGGTCGGGTACCCGCCTCCTTTGAAACTGGCATGGAGGCGGGTTGGGGGCGGGATGGGTTCGTGCCCCACGATTTCGGGATTTTAATCCCCCACACGCCTCCAATCCCGCCTCCACGGCCCAATGAAAATCCTGCCCTATGACTCTATGACCTCTCAGAAACGCTGACTTACCAAGAATTCTGAGTGACATGTCAGTGAGAATTCTATGTTTTACAATTTGTGACATACATTAATTGTAATGGAAGGTTTTCTAGGGCATAATTGCTCTGTATTGTTATTATTGCCAGCTTTACCGTGTTCATTTGGTCTGACATGCATGGAAGCCCATTACCGAGTTTAAGTGTCTCCAAACTAAGCTACTGTACTTGTAAAGTGTTTGTTTACATGATATGGGGGTAGTTCTTGACTCTGTGCAATAATGCAACATGGGTGATCGTGAATCGGCAGCCTGTTTTACAATTCTCCTGTTTTTTGTTGGAAGTGATATGTAAAATGGGCTGCTGACTCGCTATCACCCATGTCACACTATTGCATAAATCATACAGCACAGGAGGAGGCCATTTGGCCCGTTGTGCCTGTGCCGGCTCTTTGGTAGAGCTCTCCAATTAATCCTGCACCCCCCCCCCGCTCTTTCCCCAGAGCTCTGCAAAATTTTCCCCTTCAAGTATTTATCCAAATCCCTTTTGACAGTTTCTATTGAATCTGCTTCCACCGCCCTTTCAGGCAATGCTTTCTGTCATGATCGACCCCATGGAGTATATGCTCTTTTCCCAGAGGAACACACCCAGGCCTAGAAATTCGGTATCGCCGCGCCAGGTCTTTAGTGCCCGAAATTTTGCGCTCGCCCGGATTCCCGTAGCGCCCGCCTGAAATTCAGTTGCGCCGCCCCAAGACGGAGGCGGGCGCTATTGCAGGGTTTGGCTGCCTCGTTTGGGGCGAAGAATGTCAGTTTCAGGCGTCCAGCTGCCGCTGCGGCACCCGATGCGGTGCGGCAGGCTGGGGTACTGCAGGCCTCCTCCTTCTCTTAAGGAGGAGCTGCCTGCAGCCGTGAGATCGCCGCTGGATTCCCCCGGCAAATGAGCCCGGCACCACGGAGAAGTGCCGGGCTCGCGGGAGTCACACACCAATGCCGCGGGGGGGTGGTGCAGGAGTCCGGGGAGGGAGGTGCGGCCAGGCGGCCGGCGGGAAAGCGTCCGGCCGCCCCTCCACCTTTATGCGCCGGCCTCTCCGAGCTGTAAGGCACCGTTTTGCAAACGCTGTTTGCGGCCGCGACGGGCGAGGCGGCCGCAACTGAATTTGTCCATCGGGACGGATTACCATTGGAACCGGGGCGCTGCGCACACTGATGACGTCATCGGTGCCGGCGCAGCACTACCGGCTAACGCCGATGTTAGGGACCAACTGAATTTCGGGCGCTAAAAAACTTCCGGCGCAAACCACTTTATAGCCAATAAGTGGGCGCAAACGCGACTGAATTTCTAGGCCCCTCTTCGTTAAATCCAAAGGAGATGTGTTTTAATAGAGTGCAGACGAGTATATGCAGAGGTACCGCTAGAGTTTACTAGCTGAAGCCACACATGTTACTAACATAGCCCAGGCCACCCTATCCCTTGAGGCACTGGCTTGCCGGACTATCTGGCGCAGAGTGGGAAGAATTCCAAGCACCAGCGACAGGTCTCCTCCTCCTCCAGGTTGCATTCATGAGATGGATTGGCAGGTCAGTCTGCAACACAGCACGGGATTATTGCAGACCCATCTGGTTCAGGCATCAGATCGCCAGGGCTTTCACAGAGGGTTAACTTGGTTTCCAACTTCCATTGCCAGGCATGGCACCCTGGAGCCATTCGCAATCTCAGAGACCCAATGAGGAGAATCACTGAATGATTTGTCAAAGAAGTCATGCACTTGCCTTCATGAAGAAAAAGACGTTTTGGGTAAGGAGATGAGCAATGCATCACACGCACGTGATCTGATAATCCCTCTGCATGCATCATTTATTTGTAAATACAAGACGTTTGTCTTTTCAGCATGAAGATGTCACCACTTTCATTTTTAGAGGGCAGCTGTAAAATTTCTCTTTAAAACAAAAAGCAGTAGATGCTTTGAAACTTGAAATCGAAAGCAAAAATGCTGGAAACCCTCAGCAGATCAGGCAGCATCTGTGAAAGGTCATCGACCTGAAACATTAACGGTATCTTCCTGTCTCCGCAGATGCTGTCTGACTTTGTTGATTGTTTGCAACATTTTCTATTTTAATGTAAAAATCCATTTCATTTTCCCACCAGGAAAAAAAAAATGATTTCTATTTGAACACCTGTAATTCATTCAATAGGTTTCTGTAATTCCTCTTGACACTAGCAAGATTAGAAATTCAATGAGTTTTGTTTTTGACCTGCTTGTTATCCTCTTCGATTTTACACATAAGCATGTTTTTTTTAAATAAACTAGACAGGACTTCCAGCATTCAGAAGCTTTACAAATCTATTTTGTTACAGGCATTTTTCATAGATGTTGTTACAAAATTAGACGGTGGCTGGCGAAATGGACTAAACTTTAACTTAGAATTAGTGATTTAATTCAAAGTAACTTTTTCCATTCAAGTCACCCACCCCTCAGTGGGCAACACTCTCGCCTCCGAGTCGGAAAGTCATGGGTTCAGATCCCACACTGGAGTACCAAATCTAGGCTGACACTCCCGGTGCTGTACTGAGGGAGTGCTGCACTGCCGGAGGTGCCGTCTTTCAGATGAGACGTTAAACCGAGGCCCTCTCAGGTGGACGTAAAAGATCCTGTGGCACGAGCTTGAAGAAGAGCAGGGGGAGTTTCTCCCCGCTGTCCTGGGCCAACATTTATCACTGAACTGATAAGAAACAGTTGCAGGGCTCTGGGGAAAGAGGAGGAGTGGGACTAATAGGATCGCTCTTTTAAAGAGCTGGCACAGGCACGATGGGCCGAGTGGCCTCCATCTTTGCTGTATGATTCTAAAATTCTATGAAAATGACTTCCTGTGGGAAAGAAGAAAGATAAAACTTGCATTTATATAGCACCTTTCACAACCTCAGGACGTCCCAAAGCACTTTACAGCCAATGAAGTACTTTTAGAGTGTAGTCACTGTTGTAAGGTGGGAAACACGGCAAACAATTTATGCACAGCAAGCTCCCACAAACATCAATGTGATAATGACCAGATAATCTGTTTTAGTGATGCTGATTGAGGGATAAATATTGGCCCCAGGACACGAGGGAGAACGTCCCTTGCTCTTACATAGAAACATAGAAGATAGGAGCAGGAGTAGGCCATTCTGCCCCTCGAGCCTGCTCCGCCATTCAATGAGATCATGGCTGATCATCCAAATCCAGTACCCTGTCCCTGCTTTCTCCCCATACTCCTTGATCCCTTTAGCCTTAAGAAATATATCCAACTCCTTCTTGAATATATTTAATGAATTGGCCTCCACTGCCTTGTGTGGTAGAGAATTCCACAGGTTCACCACTCTCTGGGTGAAGAAATTCCTCCTCATCTCAGTCCTAAATGGCTTACCCCTTATCCTTAGACTGTGACCCCTGGTTCTGGACTCCCCGACCATCAGGAACATCTTCGAAATAGTGGCCGTGGGATCTTTTACGTCCACCTGAGAGAGCAGACGGGGCCTTGATTTAACGTCTCGTCTGAAAGACGGCACCTCCGACAGTGCAGCACTCCCTCAGCACTGCACTGGGAATGTCAGCCTGGCTTATGTGTTCAAGTCCCGTATCTAGTCAAGTATTTATCCAATTGCCTTTTGAAAGTTATGATTGAATCTGCTTCCACTGCCCTTTCAGGCAGCGTGTTCCAGATCACAGCAACTCGCTGTGTAAAAAAAACTCCTCAATATCTCCCCCCCTTCTTTTGCCAATTATCTTAGATGTGTTACACATCAATCAACATTTATAAGTAGCTATTAATTATAAATAGGATTGCCTGAAAATGTAAGTTCGGATATCTTAGTGTGAGCAACGCCTGTGAGAGAAGCCTGTGTGTGTGTGTGCCTTAGTTTGATCTAAACTCTAACTTGCGTCCTTTGAAGCTCTGGTGCGGAATGGGTTAAAATCCTCCAAGGATTAAGAGCGTCAGGGTCTGAGGGTGGGATGTGGAGAGTGGAATTAGTTGGAAACCGTTCTTCCAGGGCACCAGACAGAAAGCTTTTTTTTTGGATGACGTGTTTGTCTGGACAATTATTTATAAAAAGCATCTCTAGTCCTTTCTTCTGACCCACTGCTCCCTCCTCCCTCCCTCCCTCCCCCGCTTTCCAACTCCCTCCCTCCCCCTCTGCTCGAAGCGCTGTCTTCACGGTTTCAGCAGCGCCAGCGCCGCCCAGTCGCTGCTGGGTTTCAGCACCATGAACAGCTCCGCCGACCTGTTGGAGTATGCCGGGGGATTCCTGGTGCTGAGGGGAGAGGACCTGAAGGTCGCCCTGCCCATCGTCCTGGGCGTCATCTGCCTGGTGGGCTTGGCGGGGAACACGATGGTGCTGGCGGTCCTGCTCTACGACTTCAGGCAAGGCAAGAGCTCGGTGGCCAACGGCTTGCTCCTGGTCCTGAGCGCCACCGATCTGCTGGTGCTGCTCTGCTGCGTCCCTCTCCGCGCCGTCACCTACTCCAAGCCCAGCTGGTCCTTCGGCTGGCTGCTCTGCAAGTCCTCCGATTACTTTCTGCAGGCGTGTTTGACGGCCAAGAGCTTCACCCTGGCGGCGGTCGGGCATGCCCGTTACAAGCATGTGGGCAACCCCAAGAAGTACATCCACTTCAAGTGCCAGCGGGTGATGGCATTGACCTGCTCCATCTGGTCGGTGGCCCTTCTCCTGCCCATCCCTCACTGGCTCTTCTCCACCACCAAGCCCAGTGGGTTGGCAACCTTCTGCGTCCTGGAGATACCCCCTCACGCCTGGAATTTCATGAAAGCCTTCGGCATTGCTTACCCGCTGGCCGCCTATGGGGTACCCATGGCCTTTGCCACAACCTGTTACATCAAAGCCCTCCTGAGGAACAAGCCCAGGAGGAACAGGACGCCGAACCGGAGGTACAAAGTTAGGAGGGTCACCATCATGTTGTGGGGTCTGACTGTGGCGTTTGCGGCCATGAGGCTCCCGGACTGGGTGGCCTGGATCTGGGCCAGGCACAGAGAGGTGGGCAGACCCATGCCCCCCATCGCTCTGCTGGTTCTGGCGCAAGCGGTCGTGTTCGCCAACTGCGCCCTCAACCCTTTGGTGCTCTTGTCGGTGTCCGAAGACTTCAAGGAGGGCCTGAGGAAGGTCTGGGCGCTGGCCACCTGCACAAAGGCGAGGAGGAGGAGGAGGAGTGCGGATGGGCAGCCGGGAGCCACCACCTCTGGCCAGAAGGGCACCGCGGCCATGGTCCAGGGCGCCGCGCCATCTCTCCGCGGTCTGCCCACCATCTCAGCCCGCGAGGACCTGGCCATTTTCCGGGACGCGGGCCACAACATCCCCCCTGATATCCAACACTTCTGGCAGGATAGGAAGCACGTAATGCCGGCAGAAAACAACGACCCAATCCCATGGGAGCGCCAAGAAAACTCTTAAAGGAAAAAAAACACTAAAGAAATGGGAATTCTGCAACGGGATGGACTGCAAACGTGGCTGTTTTTTTAAAATAATTTTCCCCTTCTCAAAGTAATGCATTCCAACCTTTTGGAAGAGTTGCCAAGCTCCAGAAAGTTATTTCTTTCATTTAACCATCCTGTACTAAGTACGGCCAAGCATCTACCAGCGTTCCGACAATTGTCTGTTGTAACTCTGATCGCTCGCAGCTACTGCAGTCTCCAGATGTACA
The DNA here is from genome assembly GCF_052327205.1 of Somniosus microcephalus. Taxonomy (NCBI): domain Eukaryota; kingdom Metazoa; phylum Chordata; class Chondrichthyes; order Squaliformes; family Somniosidae; genus Somniosus; species Somniosus microcephalus. The sequence goes on along the minus strand of NC_140988.1, from coordinate 371,958,052 downwards.
CGAATTGGACCGTGGACAGCAGCCCCTGCCTTCTGTAAGGGTGACTGGAAACCCGGGCCTCACACCTCTTCAGAACTTCAGACACCCCCTCCTCATCACAGCATCTCGATACAACCCCAGGTTTTGTTTTCACGAACGATCTTCCACAAGCGACGCTGACTGTTTTGAGAAGTAGTCCTGTGTTATAGAGGGTCAAGTTTGCACCATGGACTCAGAGGAATCACTGCCCACTTGGCCCTGTAGCCGTCTGCACCACCAGCGTTCAAAGCAACGGACCCCAAGGGGGTTGGGGAATCAGGCGAAGCTTGCAGGAACCGGCGGTAACATGTGCGAAAACGTGAATCTGTAGTGCGAATTTAGCGCGTTGTGAAACGAGTGGGTTTGTGTCTTCTGTGTCTCAACACCAGCCAAGTCCCGCCCACACTTAATCCTAACTCCATCTCTGATCCCAAAGGATCAGTTCCAATGTCCTCACATCTTGGCGATTGTACTGAGTACTGAATAATTCCTTTCATCCTCCCACACGCAGCACACGAATAAACCCATAGTTATAGTTCTTTTGTGAATTGAAGTCAGGGATATCAAGACTGAGAAAGAGAATCGTAGAATTTTGCCGTGCAGAACGAGGCCACTCGGCCCGTCGCCTTTCTCGCCGACCGATGCAAATAGCTTTCCTCATTTAAAATCCTTTATACATTTGAACACCTCTATCAGATTTTTTCTTGGTGTTCTAACAAAAAGAGCCCACCCTTTTTCACTTTAAAGCTACATAGGGAATGGATTCCTTTGGTTGCAATGTGTAATCTGTTCTAACTGCATTAAAAAAAACACCCGATATGTTTATCATGTTTAAAATCATGAAGGGTTTAGATAGAGTAAATAAAAAGAAACTGTTTCCAATGGCTGAAGGGTCGATAACCAGAGGACACAGATTTAAGGTGATTGGCAAAAGAACCAGAAGCGACATGAGGAAAAACTTTTTTATGCAGCGAGTGGTCAGGATTTGGAATGCGCTGCCTGATAGGGCGGTGGATACAAAGTCAATAGTAGCCTTCAAAAGGGAATTGGATAGATACGTGGAGAAAAAATTGCAGGGATATGGGAAAAGAGTGGGGGAGTGGGACTAACTGGATTGCGCTTCGAAAGAGCCGGCGCAGACTCGATGGGCCGAATGGCCTCCTTCTGTGCTGTACTATTCTATGATTCTATGTTGCTACATATGGCAATCAGTTAAATTCTTTGCTGCATTTTCAATATTCAAAGCTTCCAGTCAGGTCCATCTGGGGGTTAAAGCTCCTCCTGCTCTGACATGGCAATGCCCTTAACCCCAAATCAAGAAGAAGCGGGGCTCAAGGGGCCTCCTCCTGTTCCTATGTCAGCCTAACAATTTGTTGTTCACTACTGTTGGATAGTAGCACTCTCATTTTGTGGGTTTTCACCTATCAGAAACTAGAATAAAGCTGATTAAAATATATTTCCGTCTCAATATTTACAACCAAGGGAGACAGAGAGAGGAGACAATCATCTCATAATTCTGGATTGGGTTTGAACCCCCATCTCAGAAGTGAGAGGCCGATGATCTAATCCACTATGTCACACAGTTCTCACGAACTCACGGTTTAAAGAAAGAAAGACTTGCATTTATATAGCACCTTTCACGACCTCAGGATATCTCAAAGTTCTATACAGCCAATGACGTGCACTTGAAGTGTAATCATCGTGGTATGTAGTTAACACCTTTTGAGTAATGAATCTTTCTTGGTAACTTCCAAAGCATTTTGAGGCTTTAAAACGGGAAGACAAGACTTAGGAACTCAAAACGTTGTGTTGCAAGACTCCCAACTTAATGAGAAGACTTGCGCTCCAATATCGCTCGCTCTCATGTTGGTGGTGCCATTTGTTGGAGTGCAATATATCGTGCTACAAAGCGCTGAGGAACAGGCTTGAGCTTTCACTCCAGTTTTGAATTTCAGAGGGAAAATACAAGTCAATGATCAGACGATTCCCTACATAAAGGAATGGAAAATAAAGGAGGGGATCATCACTGAATTCTTGATGAGCTCAACAGCCTGTTGTCATTTTAAAATTCTCATCCTTGTTTTCAAATCCCTCCGTGGCCTCGCCCCTCCCTACCTCTGTAACCTCCTCCAGCCCCACAACTCTCCAAGATCTCTGCACTCCTCCAATTCTGGCCTCTTGCGCATCCCCCGATTTTAATTGTTCCGCCATTGGCGGCCGTGCCTTCAGCTGCCTGGGCCCTAAGCTCAGGAATTCCCTCCCGAAACCTCTCCGTCTCTCTGTCTCCCTCTCCTCCTTTAAGACGCTCCTTAAAACATACCTCTTTGACCAAGCTTTTGATCATCTGTCCTAATATCTCCTTATGTGGCTCGGTGTCAAATTTTGTTTGATAATCGCTCCTGTGAAGTGCACTTCGGGATGTTTTACTATGTTAAAGAGACTATATGAGTACAAGTTGTTGTCATTGCCAAATGAATTGCATTGCCTAGAGAAAAGAAAGAGGAGAAAAACTGATTTAAAATAGACAACGTACCCTCAAGGCGTGGTGGAGGATTCAAACAGGTTGAGTTGTCCAACCTCTTAGTTAGGAATTGAGTGTGGTGTGAAGAGAGTCAGATAAAGAGAAGACATTGCAAACTGGAGTTACTCATGAACTGGTGAGCCACTTTAAGCATTTCGATCATCAAATTGATCCAACTCAGTCACTGGTGAGTATGAGCCCACAGCTCAAACCTCCTGCTACTCAAAATGGAAATGTTAAACTGATGCAGTCACTTTCACTTTTGTAAGAAAAATTGTTGGGGTACTGTAGAGATAGGGGTGGGCTGGCCATATGGTAAATCGGGAGTGTTCCCAAGTGCCCATATGAAAGGTTCCATAGCGCTGTATTATCAGAGCCCCCTTTAGCTGTGAGATTCCCTCATCCTTTCTGAGGAGCCAACCTCAGAAAGTGATTACCATCACTGAATCCCCCACCATCAACATCCTGGGGGTCACTCTTGACCAGAAACTTAACTGGACCTGCCACATAAATACTCTGGCTACAACAGCAAGTCAGAGTCTGTTTATTCTGCGACGAGTGAGTCACCTCCTGACTCCCCAAAGCCTTTCCACCATCTACAAGGCACAAGTCAGGAGTGTGATGGAATACTCTCCAATTGCCTGGATGAGTGCAGCTCCAACAACACTCAAGAAGCTCGACACCATCCAGGACAAAGCAGCCCACATGATTGACACCCCATCCACCACCTTAAACAGTCACTCCCTCCACCACTGGCGTACCGTGGCTGCAGTGTGTACCATCTACAAGATGCACTGCAGCAACTCGCCAAGGCTTCTTCAACAGCACCTCCCAAACCTGCGACCTCTTCCGCCTAGAAGGACAAGGGCAGCAGGCACATGGGAACACCACCACCTCCAAGTTCCACTCCAAGTCACACACACCATCCTGACTTGGAAATATATTGCCGATCCTTCATCGTCGCTGGGTCAAAATCCTGGAACTCCCTCCCTAACAGCACTGTTGGGAGTACCTTCACCACACGAACTGCAGCAGTTCAAGAAGGCAGCTCACCACCACCTTCTCAAGGGGCAACTAGGGTTGGGCAATAAATGCTGGCCTTGCCAGAGACGCCCACATCCCATGAATGAATAAAAATTAAAAAAGCACACCCTTAGAGGGAGCTTTACTCTACAGCTAACCTGTTTGTTATTGGGAAGTCCAAGGTGGAACTTCAATCTGTATCTAACCCATTCTGTACCTTATCTCGGAGTTCTTGGGAGAATGTAGAGCGAGCCTTACTTTGTGTCTAATCTGTGATGTACCAGACCTGTGAGTGTATGATATTTAAAGTCAGTGATAAAATATTTCATTCTCCAGCATTGAGATCCCACACCTTGAGAAACGAAAAAAAAATTCACCCATAAATAAATTGTTTGGCTTCTTTTAATTCTACGTTATGTATAAGTTATGACTATTGTGATCTCCAGAAGGGTGACATGAGATTTATCTGACAGTTCTAAAGTAAAGTGTTGTAGAAATTTAAAAAAAAACGAATATAGATATTCTATAATATTTCATTTCAGTAGTTGGGTCACAGAGGGCAGGTTGACTCTGTCGGTGTATGTGATGTACGTGCTAAAATGATTTTGTACACTTTACACGTCTGCGGCATTTTCACAGTCTTGTTCTGGTTGATTAATTCCATCGAACAGTGGTGTGATTATTTGTAACTGCAAAATTTCATGTCTGAAGTTTAATAAATAGTTCATAAATGTTCACGCATCTTCTCAAGTCTCCTTGTTGCAGAGTGAACTGAGGACAGCAAATCCTAGAGTTCCCGAGGTGGAGGCAGCTCACCTTCGACCGTCAGAAACGGGTTCTGCACTGACGTGAATGGAAGGGCGATATTTGTACTCCATTTTCCAAGCTCAGCTCGTCATCCCAATTATGCAGAGGCCCAGGTTCAGATTTGGATGTATGTAGGGAGCACATAAGAACATAAGAACATAAGAAATAGGAGCAGGAGTAGGCCAATCGGCCCCTCGAGCCTGCTCCACCATTCAATAAGATCATGGCTGATCTGATCCTAACCTCAAATCTTCTATCACTGTGCATCCACCCGAACCCATGTGATCTCCCGGGAGAGGCGAAAAACCAGATAAAGACCCAATGGCCAATTTGGGAGAAAAAAATCTGGGAAATTCCTCTCCGACCCATCTAGGCGATCGAAATTCTTCCAGGAGATCACTCTGTCCCTATATTTTCTACAGTACTTACCTTCTGTGAAGGCGATCTCCACCCCAGCCAGGAACAGGAATAAAACCATCTCCTGAAATCTAACACAGAATTAGAGCACAGTAGGAGCAGAACCAGGCTCCATTAGTGATGGAAGCAGAAATGAGGTGGGGAACATTTAAAGGGGGGGGGGGCTGATAGCGCTGGGGTGAAACAATTCTGAAAGTCTTCCGAAAGGCATCACAGCCCATTAGCGGCTGTTGCCAAGGGTGACAGAGGAAGGAGGCTAAGGAAAAATAATGGGGAAGGAAGCCTAAGGTCAAGGCATGAGTCTGCCTTGTTTTCAAATCCCTTCATGGCCTCTCCCCCTCTCTATCTCTGTAACCTCCTCCAGCCCTACAACCCTCCGAGATCTCTGCACTCCTCCAATTCTGGCCTCTTGCACATCCCCGATTTTAATTACTCTACCTTCAGCTAACTAGGCCCTAAGCTCTGGAATTTCCTCCCTAAACCTCTCCGCCTCTCTACCTCGCTCTCCTCCTTTAAGACGCTCCTTAAAACCTACCTCTTTGACCATGCTTTTGGCCATCTGTTGTCGGGAAATTTGCTCGAGTCTATAATTAAGGATAGGCTGACTGAACACCTCGAAAATTTTCAGTTGATCAGAGAGAGCCAGCATGGATTTGTGAAAGGTAGGTCATGCCTGACAAACCTGATTGAATTTTTTGAGGAGATGACTAAAGTAATGGACAGGGGAATGTTTATGGATATTATTTATATGGACTTCCAGAAGGCATTTTATAAAGTCCCACGTAAGAGATTGCTAACTAAGGTAGAAGCCCACAGAATTGAGGGCAAATTATTGACCTGGTTTGGAAATTGGCTGAGCGACAGGAGACAGAGAGTAGGGATAATGGGTAGGTACTCTAATTGGCAGGAGGTGACTAGTGGTGTCCTGCAGGGATCTGTGTTGGGGCCTCAACTATTCACAGTATTTATCAACAACTTAGCTGATGGCATAGAAAGTCATATACCCAAATTTGCAGATGACACAAAGATAGGCAGCATTGTAGGCAGTGTAGATGAAAGCATAAAATTACACAAAGGGATATTGACAGATTAAGTGAATGGGCAAAACTGTGGCAAATGGATTTCTATGTAAGCAAATGTGAAGTCATCCACTTTGGACCTAAAAAGGATAGAACCTGAAAAGCTAATAACAGTGGATGTCCAAAGAGACTTGGGGGTCGAGGTACATAGATCATTAAACTGTCATGAACAGATACAGAAAATAATTAAAAAGGCTAATGGAATGCTGGCCTTTATATCGAGAGGATGAGAATACAAGGGGGTAGAAGTTATGCTGCAGCTGTACAAAACCCTGGTTAGACCACACCTGGAGCACTGGGAGCAGTTCTGGGCACCACACCTTAGGAAGGATATATTGGTCTTGGAGGGAGTGCAGCGTAGGTTTACCAGAATGATACCCGGACTTCAAGGATTAAGTTGCAAGGAAAGATTACACAAATTAGGGTTGTATTCCCTAAAATTTGGAAGGTTAAGGGGTGAAAAGATCAAAGTTTTCAAGATATTAAGGGGAACAGATAGGGTAGATAGAGAGAAACTATTTCCGCTGGTTGGGGAGTCCAGGACTAGGGGGCAGAGTCTAAAAATTAGAGCCAGACCTTTCAGGAGTGAGATTAGGAAACACTTCTACACACAAAGGGTGGTAGAAGTTTGGAACTCTCTTCCGCAAATGGTAATTGATGCTGGGTCAATTGTTAATTTTAAATCGGAGATTGATAGCTTTTTGTTAACTAAAGATATTAAAGGATATGTGCTAAAGGCAGGTATATGGAGTTAGGTCACAGATCAGGCTCGAGGGGCCGATTGGCCTACTCCTGCTCCTATTTCTTATGATCTCATTGAATGGCGGAGCAGACTCGAGGGGCTGAATGGCCTCCTCCTGTTCCTATGTTCTTATGTTCCTATCTGCCTTAATATCTCCTTATGTGACTCAGTGTCAAATTTTGCTTGCTAATGCTCCTGGGAAGCGCCTTGGGACATTTTACTACGTTAAAGGCGCTATTTAAATGCAAGTTGTTGTTGTTGCATGCGAGTGGCAAGGCAGCAGAGTTCACAATCTCCCGTCTGATGACAGGTTTGTGAGGAGGGTAGCCCTCCGAGCCACTACACTGCACTAGCCCCATTGGTCAGCTTTGCTGCAAGGGGGTGGAGCCAGATTTAGATGAGGAAAGACGGGAGGAGGCTCGAGTGGAGCATAAACGTTGGCATGGACTGATTGGGCCGAATGGCCTGTTTCTGTGCCGTATATCTCATGTAATCCTATGTAATATTCATGTCGTTCTTGACTAAACACATGGAAAGAGAAGAAAATGACCAATTGGTCCATCAAACCTGCCCCGTATAGATATGGTGCGGACACATATGCCAATGATCTCTCCCACCCCAGCTCATGCAATCTCTGACCTCCTAAAGGAACCAAACAAGCATAACACTTCGCTTGTTCACGTTGAAGGACATCAGTCAGACATGTGCCCATTTCCCCAGTGGATCTGAATTGAGCTGTAACTTGCTTATTTGATCTAAATTCCCAACTCCCATCAATATTCTTGTGTCATCTGCAAATTGATGAATGATTCCATCAATGCCCTCATCCAAATCATTAATGAATAGATGAAAAGCAATGGTCCCAGCTTGTGCCACTGAATGTGCCGGTCCTAGGCTGCATGGTGACTGAGTGTGGTTTCAACAGAGTGCTACGAGTTGGGTGAGTCACTTGGGTGAGTCAGAGAGGCTTAACTGTTTGCTAAAATCAAACTTTTGTTTGTTTCACATTTACTGTTACCGTTTACTGTTTAAAATCTAAATTTCCCAGCTTTAAGCAGGGTTATAAAGGGATATACAAGGCCTACAATTCAGTTAATTAGGGAAACTAGATTAAGCTGGTCTTCCTGTAGCTGGGCTCAGCAAGTCTCCTTTGTTTCAGGGCCTATGAAACAGGCCTTGAAGTGCAATTTTGCACTGAGTGCTACGAGTTGGGTGAGTCACTTGGGTGAGTCAGAGTTAGGTGAGGAGTGGGAGGAGGAGATCCCTTGCTTCGCCTTTGTTTTCCCTAACTTTTCACCCTGTAGGAAGAGGCCGGTGTCAGGAGCAGCAGGAGAGTAGCGAGTATTTAAACTCACTTTCGCAGGCTTTTTCTCAAAGGCCGGTCAATCTCGCAGACCGGCGGCGGCATTCCAGAGCCACGCCATGACTCAAAAAGTGACGTGGGCAAGAGGAAGCAGCTGATTGGGTGAGTATGGCCAGGTGGGTATTTATACTACTCTATAGTTTGACAGTTAAGGTTAATAGTTTATAAAGTTTAGAAGGTCTTAATTTTTGGGGTTATACTCTCTAAGGTCTCTGTTGTGTTTCAGGGAGTGCTAGTAACCAAGGGCCCTTGAGTATATCATTTAATTGTAGTGTAATTAGTGGTATTGATTTGATTTAATTTAATTTAAATTAATTAAAAGGTAATTCATGGCAGGACAGCTCGGCCCCGTGACATGCTCCTCCTGTGCCATGTGGGAAATCAGGGACACTTCCTGTGTCCCTGACGACCATGTGTGCGGGAAGTGTATCCAGCTGCAGCTACTTACAGACCTTACAGCATTGCGACGTTGGAGCTGTGAATGGATACATACTGGAGCATTCGCGATGTTGAGGACATCGTGGATAGCACATTTAGGGAGTTGGTCACACTGCAGGTAAAGGCTGCACAGGCAGGAAGGGAATGGGTGACCACCAGGCAGAGTAGTAGGCATAGGTAGGTAGTGCAGCAGTCCCCTGTGGCCACCCCCCTCTCAAACAGGTATACCAATTTGGATATTGTTGAGGGAGATGGCTTATCAGAGGAAGGCAGCAGCAGCCAACATCCTGGCATGGGTGGTTCTGCTGCACAAGACGGGAGGTAAAAGAGTGGGAGAGCTATAGTGATAGGTGATTCTATTGTAAGGGGAATAGATAGGCATTTCTGCGGCCGCAAACGAGACTCCAGGATGGTATGTTGCCCCACTGGTGCAAGGGTCAAGGATGTCACGGAGCGGTTGCAGGGCATTCTGGAGGGGGAGGGTGAACAGCCAGTTGTCGTGGTGCATATAGGTACCAACAATATAGGTAAAAAATGGGACGAGGTCCTAAAAGCTGAATATAGGGAGTTAGGAGGTAAATTAAAAAATAGGACCTCAAAGGTAGTAATCTCAGGATTGCTACCAGTGCCATGTGCTAGTCTGAGTAGAAATAGAAGGATATTTCAGACGAATACGTGGCTAGAGGAATGGTGCAAGGGGGAGGGATTCAAATTCATGGGACATTGGAACCGGTTCTGGGGGAGGTGGGACTAGTACAAAATGGACAGTTTGCACCTGGGCAGGACTGGGACCGATGTCCTAGGGGAGTGTTTGCTAGTGCTGTTGGGGAGGGTTTAAACTAAAATAGCAGAGGGTTGGGAACCTGTGCAGGGAGACAGAGGAAAGGGAAGCAAGGATAGAAGCAAAAGACAGGAGGGAGAAAAGCAAAAGTGGCAGTCAGAGAAATCAAGGGTTTAAATCAAACATGGCCACAGTAAATAATAATTCTAAAAGGTGGGAATTCAACATCCAGGGGTATTCAATATTCAGGAAAGACAGGCAAAAAGGAAAAGGAGATGGGGTAGCATTGCTGGTTAAAGAGGAGATTAACACAATAGTAAGGAAGGATATTAGCTCTGATGATGTGGAATCTGTATGGGTAGAACTGTGCAATACCAAGGGGCAGAAAATGTTAGTGGGAGTTGTATACAGACCCCCAAACAGTAATGCTGAGGTTGGGGATGGCATTAAACAGGAAATTAGAGTTGCGTGCAATAAGGGCACAGCAGTTATCATGGGTGACTTTAATCTACATATAGATTGGGCTAACCAAATTAGTAACAATACTGTGGAGGAGGAATTCCTGCAGTGTATACGGGATGGTTTCCTGGACCAATATGTCAAGAAAACAACTAGAGATCGGGCCATCTTAGACTGGGTATTATATAATGAGAAAGGATTAATTAGCAATCGTGTTGTGCGAGGCCCCTTGGGGTGGAGTGATCATAATATGATAGAATTCTTCATTAAGATGGAGAGTAAAGTAGCTGACTCAGAGACTAGGGTCCTGAATTTAAATAAATGAAACTATGATGGTATGAGGCGCGAGTTGGTTAGGATGGATTGAGGAATGTTACTTAAAGGGTTGACAGTGGATAGGCAATGGCAAACATTTAAAGAACACATGGATGAACTACAGAATTTGTTCATCCCTGTTTGGCATAAAAATAAAACAAAAAGGGTGACTCAACCGTGGCTAACAAGGGAAATTAGGGATAGCATAAGATCCAAGGAGAGGACATATAAATTGGCCAGAAAAAGCAGCAAACCTGAGGATTGGGAGCAGTTTAGGATTCAGCAAAGGAGGACAAAGGGATTAATTAAGAGGGGGAAAATTGAGTATGAGAGTAAGCTTTCAGGGAACATAAAAACTGATTGTAAAAGCTTCTATAGATATGTGAAGAGAAAAAGATTGGTGAAGTCAAGCGTATGTCCCTTGCAGTCAGAATCAGGGGAATTTATAATGGGGAACAAAGAAATGGCTGACCAATTAAATACATACTTTGGTTCTGTCTTCACAAAGGAGGACACAAATAACCTTCCAGAGATGTCAGGGAACATAGGTTCTAAGGAGAGGGAGGAACTGAATGAAATCAGTATTTGTAGGGAAATGCTGTTAGGGAAATTGACGGGATTGAAGGACGATAAATCCCCAGGGCCTGATAATCTACATCCTAGGGTACTTAAGGAAGTGGCCCTAGAAATAGTAGATTCATTGCTGGTCATCTTCCAAAATTCTGTAGACTCTGGAACAGTTCCCATGGATTGGAGGGTAGCTAATGTAACCCCACTATTCAAAAAAGGTGGTAGGAGAAAATTGGGAATTATAGACTGGTAAGCCTGACATCGGTAGTGGGGAAAATGCTAGAGTCCATTATAAAAGATGTAATAGCAGAGCACTTGGAAAACAGTGACAGGATCAGACAAAGTCAACATGGATTTACAAAAGGTAAATCATGCTTGACTAATCTACTGGAATTTTTTGAGGATGTAACTGGTAGAATAGATAAGGGAGAACCAGTGGATGTGGTGTATTTGGACTTTCAGAAGGCTTTCGATAAGGTCCCGCATAAGAGATTAGCGTGTAAAGTTAAAGCACATGGGATTGGGGGTAAGGTACTGACTTGGATAGAGAACTGGTTGGCAGACAGGAAGCAAAGAGTTGGAATAAACGGGTCTTTTTCCGAGTGGCAGGCAGTGACTAGTGGGGTAACGCAGGAATCGGTGCTAGGACCCCAGCTATTCACAACATATGTATTAATGATCTAGATGAGAGAACTAGATGTAATATCTCCAAGTTTGCAGATGACACAAAGCTGGGTGGGCGTGTGTGCTGCGAGGAGGATGCCGAGAAACTCCAGTATGATTTGGACAGGTTGGGTGATTGGGCAGATGCACGGCAGATGCGGTATAATGTGGATAAATGCGAGGTTATCCACTTTGGTGGCAAAAACAGGAAGGCAGCTTATTATCTGAACAGCAATAGATTGGGAGAAGGGGAAGTGCAACAAGACCTGGGTGTCCTTGTGCACCAGTCGCTGAAGGTAAGCACGCAGGTGCAGCAGGTGGTTAAGAAGGCAAATGGTTTGTTGGCCTTCATAGCGAGAGGATTTGAGTACAGGAGCAAGGATGTCTTGCTGCAGTTGTACAGGGCCTTGGTGAGACCACACCTTGAGTATTGTGTGCAGTTTTGGTCACCTTATCTGAGGAAGGATGTTCTTGCCATGGAGGGAGTGCAGCGAAGATTCGCCAGACTGATACCTGAGATGGCAGGAATTACGTATGAGGAGAGATTGGGTTGATTGGGCTTATATTCGCTGGAGTTTAGAAGAATGAGAGGGGATCTCATTGAAACTTATAAAATTCTAACAGGACTAGACAGACTAGATGCAGGAAGGATGTTCCCAATGACAGGGGAGTCCAGAACCAGGGGTCACAGTCTAAAGATAAGGGGTAAGCCATTTAGGACTGAGATGAGGAGGAATTTCTTCACCCAGAGAGTGGTGAACCTGTGGAATTCTCTACCACAAAAGACAGTTGAGGCCAGTTCATTAAATATAGTCAAGAAGGAGTTAGATATATTTCTTAAAGCTAAAGGGATCAAGGGATATGGGGAGAAAGCAGGGACAAGGTACTGAATTTGGATGATCAGCCATGATCTCATTAAATGGCGGAGCAGGCTCGAGGGGCCGAATTGCCTACTCCTGCTCCTATCTCCTATGTTTCTATGTTTCTATGATCCTGGTCCTATGTTACCAATTATCACAGAAGCGGCAGATATAATTGATGTCATTTTAGTATAGGTGGGCAATTATCTTTCACTGGGGCCTAATAAATCCAATAGGGAATTCAGGAGAAACTTCTTTACTCAGAGAGTGGTGAGACTGTGGAGCTCACTACCACAGGGAGCGGTTGAGGCGAATAGTTTAGATGCATTTAAGGAGAAGCTGGATAAGCACATGAGGGATATGTTGATGGGGGTTAGATGAAGAAGGGTGGGAGGAGGCTCGTGTGGAGCACAAACACTGGCATGGAGCAGTCAGGCCGAAAGGCCTGTTTCTGTGCTGTAAAACTCTTTGGATTTAGTATAACATGGGCTGTTGTAGTTTCAAAAGTTACGCTAAATTAAGGCCAAATGCTGTTGCAATCTTTCAAAAAAATATATCTCAGGGGTGTCAGTGCCAACTGGGCACAGAGAAAGATCCCTCTGCTGGGACGGGTAGGCCCGAGGCACATTCGATATTGGGCCTTGTGTTTCATTTACATGAGTGACTAACTTATATTCATGGTCCCTAGTTCTGGTCTCCCCCACAAGTGGAAGCACCCTCTCCATGCCTACCTAATCAAACCTTTTCATAATCTTAAAGACTTCTATCAGGTCACCCCTCAGTCTTCTCTTTTCTAGAGAAAAGAGCCCCAGCCTGTTCAATCTTTCCTGATGGTTATAACCTCTCACTTCTGGTATTAGTCTAGTAAATCTTTTTTGCACCCTCTCTAGTGCCTCTATATCCTTTTTATAATATGGAGACCAGATTGTTCAAAGTGCTCCAAGTGTGGTCTAACCAAGATTCTATGCAAGTTTAACATGACTTCTCTGCTTTTCAATTCTATCCCTGTAGAAATAAGCCCTGGTGCTTTGTTTGTTTTTTACAGGTCTTATTAACCTACTTTTAGTGATTTGTGTATCTATATCCCCAGGTCCCTCTGCTCCTCTACATGCCCATTCTGCAAACTTATTAATGTCTCTATTAAAATTTTTATAATATGGAGATTAAAGCTGCTGACTTCTGCAGGGGCAGGGGTGGCGGGGTGTGTTGGGGGGGGGGGGCGGGGGGGACGAACGGTGTGGGGAGATGATCTCCTGCTCCTCTTAGACACACCAAAAAACATTGAAAGTGTCCTTGCCCATTTACAGGCCCGTTGGAAATTTGCATCGGATGGTCAATGGGGCGGCCGAGTGTCCTGGGGCCAATATTTATCCCTCAACCAACATTCAATAAAACAGATGATCTGGTCATTATCACATTGCTGTTTGTGGGAGCTTGCTGTGCACCAATTGGCTGCTGTGTTTCCTACATTCCAACAGTGACTACGCTTCAAAAAGTACTTCATTGGCTGTAAAGTGATTTGGGACCTTCTGCGGTCATGGAGGCACTATATAAATGCAAGTCTTTCTTTTCTTATGTGGCTTTGTGTCAATTTTGTCTGATAACACTCCTGTGAAGCACCTTGGGGATGTTTTACCGAGGATGTTGTTGTCTGTCTATCCATTTCTCTATCTATCATATCCTATCTGTCAAGCAATATATCTAAATATCTACTGTATCTCTCGTTATCTATCTCGGTTAGTCTCTGTCTGTATGTCTGTCCAACTATTTGCATCTACATCTCTGTCTAGCTCTCGCTACATTTGTCTATCTTTCTGTCTGCCGCTATTTATCTGCCAATTTAGGTATAGATTCATCACTCTATTGACCCATCCATCTGACTACCGTACGCATGCAACCTATCTCTTCCCCGGCCCCCTGACTGCTTTGCTTTCCTCTCGCAATGACGCTCTGATTTTCATTGCTGCGGTACGTGACACCTCAGTCGAGTGGGAGTGGGAGGAACGCAGATAAAAAGAAACATGAAAGGAATCGGTGCCTTGCTTTGCGGAGTCTGACAGAGACCCGTGGAAATAGGAAGAGAAACGATTAGAAGACACGGTGGATGTGAGGTCTTTTATCAGCAGCCCTTGGCGGTACCCATGGCAACCACGAGCCACAGTTTAGAGAGTCACATCTTGGATGAACACTGGCTGAAATGCATTTCAATTTATTGTGATTGAAATTAGAGCCAGAGCCCAGAGAAACAGCCTTCCCATTTAACATTTAACAATAGCTCCCAGCACGTGTATTAGGAGCGGCAGAGCAAACATATAATTACATATCTGCCATTATATATTCAAAACATATAATTATGATGTTATAATATGTCATTGTACAGAGGATTAGATAATATATAATTTTGTTTGTCAATGAAGCATTCCTTTTTCTGTTATTACAAAGTATTTACAGCACAGAAACAGGCCATTCGGTCCAACTGGTCCGTGCTGGCATTTGTAATCCACACCAGCCTCCTCCCACTCTATTTGATGTCTTGCTACAGTTGTACAGGGCCTTGGTGAGACCACACCTTGAGTATTGTGTGCAGTTTTGGTCGCCTTACCTGAGGAAGGATGTTCTTGCCATGGAGGGAGTGCAGCGAAGATTCACCAGACTGATACCTGGGATGGCAGGAATGACGTATGAGGAGAGATTGGGTCGATTGGGCTTATACTCGCTGGAGTTTAGAAGAATGAGAGGGGATCTCATTGAAACTTATAAAAATTCTAACAGGACTAGACAGACTAGATGCAGGAAGGATGTTCCCGATGGCGGGGGAGTCCAGAACCAGTGGTCACAGTCTAAGAATAAGGGGTAAGCCTTATAATAAGGACTAAGATAAGGAGGAATTTCTTCACCCAGAGAGTGGTGAACCTGTGGAATTCTCTACCACAGAAGACAGTTGAGGCCAGTTCATTAAATATAGTCAAGAAGGAGTTAGATATATTTCTTAAGGCTAAAGGGGTCAAGGGATATGGGGAGAAAGCAGGGACAGGGTACTGAATTTGGATGATCAGCCATGATTACATTGAATGGCGGAGCAGGCTCGAGGGGCCGAATAGCCTACTCCTGCTCCTATCTTCTATGTTTCTATGTTTCTATTTACTTCATCTCACCCTACTAAGTATGTTCCCTCTAATTTGTTTTTCCTTGCGCGGAATATTTGTCTTTCAGCTACAACGGCTTGTGAGTGGCCTGCGCGGGACCTCCAGATTGATGCGCGGCCACGCAACTTAGGGGGAACGTTGCCTGCCAACATATCCTTCGACTCCTCTCTCCTTCATGTGCTTATCTAGCTTCCCTGTTATAATCAGGTCAATTCTGGTGCGGGATTTCGCTCCTTTGGGGATTGCACGCAGTTCCAGGTGAGGTTCGGCACCACCTTTATCAAACACTGGTTAGGCCTCAGCTGGAGTATTGCATCCAATTCTGGGCACCACACTTTAGGAAGGATGTCAAAGTCTTAGAGAGGGTGCGGAGGAGATTTACTAGCCTGGTACCTGGGATGAGGGACTTCAGTTATGTGGCGAGACTGGAGAAACTGTTGTTCTCCTTAGAGAAGAGAAGGTTAAGAGGAGATTTGATGGGTGTGTTAAAAATCATGAACGGTTTTGATAGCATAACTAAGAAGAAACATTGAAGCATACAAAATTATTACAGGGCTTGATAGGGTGGATGCTTGGAGAATGTTTCCCTTGGCTGGGGAGTCTAGAACCAGGGGCCACAGCCTCAGGATAAAGGGTAGGCCATTCAGGACTGAGATGAGGAGAAATTTCTTCACACAGAGGGTGGTAAATCTTTGGAATTCTCTACCCCAGAGGGCTGTGCAGGCTCAGTCATTGGGTATATTCAAAACAGAAGTCGATAGATTTCTGACGAGTAATGGCATCAAGGGATATGGCGATAGGGCCGGTGAATGGAGTTGAGGCAGAAGATCAGCCATGACCTCATTGAATGACGGAGCAGGCTCGAAGGGCCGAATGGCCTACTCCTGCTCCTATTTCTTATGTTCTTATGTTCTAAGAAACAGTGGCAGAAGGGTCGGTAACCAGAGGACACAGATTTAAGGTGATTGGGAAAAGAACCAAAAGCGGCATGAGAACATTTATTTTACGCAGCGAGTTGTTGTGATCTGGAATGCGCTGCCTGAAAGGGCGGGGGAAGCAGATTCAATAGTAACTTTCAAAAGGGAATTGGATAAATACCTGAAGGGAAAAGATTTGCAGGGCTATAGAGAAAGAGCAGGGGAGTGGGACTATTTGGATAGCTCTACCAAAGGCGTAACATAGAAACATAGAAGATAGGAGCAGGAGTAGGCCATTCGGCCCCTCGAGCCTGCTCCGCCATTCAATGCGATCATGGCTGATCATCCAAATTCAGTACCCGGTCCCTGTTTTCTCCCCATACCCCTTGATCCCTTTAGCCTTGAGAAATATATCCAACTCCTTCTTGAATATATTTAATGAATTGGCCTCTACTGCCTTCTGTGGTAGAGAATTCCACAGGTTCACCACTCTCTGGGTGAAGAAATTCCTCCTCATTTCTGTCCTAAATGGCTTACCCCTTATCCTTAGAATAGAAACATAGTGTAATGGGCTGAATGGCTTCCTTCTGCAGTGTATCATTCGATGATTCTATGATTCTAACAGCCTTGTGCGAGCACCTTCACCACACGGACTGCAGTGGTTCAAGAAGAAGGCCCACCACCACCTTCTCAAGGGCAACTAGGGATGGTCATAACGCCCACATCACGAGAATGAATTAAAAAAAAATAAAGCCTTATCAGAAACACATCAAAGTGCTTTGCGTACAATGACTGACGTACAGCGACTGATGTTGTTTAGGGGAAACGCGGCAGCCAATTTGCACACGGCAAGAACCCAGAAAAAGCCATGAGGTGACCGACCAGTTAACAGGTTGTAAATGATGCCGGCTGGGGGAGGAATGCTGGCCAGGAATTCACCGGGAACTTGGAATTTTTGTGTAAAGCTAAATTCCATGAAATGTTTCATGACCACAGAATCTCAGGATCCCATAGACCTTGCACTCTGGCTCATGTTGAAGGTAAACCTGCCTCTGTATTACGCTGAACATAGCCTAGAACAAGACTTTGGACGGTTCCACGAGTACATGTAGTAGTAACATCTAATACAAAAAGAAAATACTGCAGATGCTGGAAATCTGAAATAAAAACAGAAAATGCTGGAGCAACTCAGCAGGTCTTTCAGCATCTGTGAAGAGAGAAACAGAGTTAACGTTTCAGGTCGATGACCTTTCGTCAGAACGAATGGTCATCGACCTGAAACGTTAACTCTGTTTCTCTCTTCACAGATGCTGCCTGACCTGCTGAGCTTCTCCAGCATTTTCTGTTTTTATAGTAGTAACATCTTACTGGTAGAGGGAGCTTTAAGGAACATTCCTCTACTGCTAGGTACACGCGGGTGTGACCTGTGGGGAGCAGTCAGCCATGGTTTAACTAAGCAAAGCCCAAACACTCAAGGTTGACCTGGACAGGTCACACAAGTAACCAGGCCAATCACTGACATGTGCAATCATGTCAAAAACCAGAAAGGACGGGCAGGAGATGAGGAAACACCTGGACAGGTTGACGTAAGAAAATGACTAGGCACTTGGTCTAAGCGTTAAACAAAGCTTTAATCAACTGTTTTACAACATGGAGGTCTAGTTGTGTCCTTCACTAGTTCCTGTTAAGAATGTCCTGCGCAAGCTGGGCCCGTGCCCGAGTATTTATACTCTGCCTGGACAGCGCCACCCGCAGGCTGCTCAGTATTATTTCATAAGTCTTTCTTTCATGAATGACTGATTCATGTCACAGGTCACACACTCGGATGAGTAAACCCACCTTGGCTGTCAGCTGGTGACAACCTCGGCGTTGCATTTGACTCTGATTCGAGCTGAGCCGTGAAACCCCACACTCCGTCCATCGTCAAAAGCCGTCTCTTTCTACCTCTGCGGCATTGCCAACCTTTGCCCCTTCCTCGCCACTGTCAAAGCTCAGCCATGCCACTCCCCAAAGCTCTCCCCACTAGTCGAATCTCTGCCCTCTTCATCCGGACCCCACAGCAAGTCTCACTCACCTATCACTCCGTCTTCGAGGGGTCACAGTCTCAGGATACGGGGTAGGACATTTAGGACTGAGATGAGGAGAAATTTCTTCACTCAGAGGGTGGTGAACCTGTGGAATTCTCTACCACAGAAGGCTGTGGAGGCCAAAATACTGAATATATTTAAGAAGGAGATAGATAGATTTCTAGACACAAAAGGCATTAAGGGGTATGGGGAGAGAGCGGGAATATGGTACAGGTTGGACCCCGGTAATCCGGCACCCTTGGGACCAGGCCGGTGCCGGACCATTGAAAATTCCGAACCACTGAAGGTGGTCCAAAACTCCGAAAATTCCGAACCATTGGAGGCGATGAAACACTCGCTCCCTTTGCACATACTGAGATGTTGGCAAACGTGTCCCAGAAGCTGTAGAACTGCGGGATGCATTTCTCACAGATCCGCGCTGGCTGCGTGTTCCTCGCCACGCAGTTCACCAGAGCGGCGCTGCTCCCGCCAAACTCACCACAAACACCGCCACCACCTGCTCCTCCTCTTCCTGCTGCTGCCCTCCCTGTGCTGCCGCGGACCCCGCCGCCCACGCGCTGCTCGGGCTCGGGCTCCATCACTCCGCCGAGCCGTCGGTGATGCTGCGCGGTCCAGGCGCTGATCCTGACCTGGCGGCGGTCCCGGGACCCGAGCCGGAAGGGAATGTGACAGCAGGACCTTCCTTGTGCCGAACCACTGAAGGTGCCGAACCATCGGGTTCTGGATTACCGGTGCTCAACCTGTATTGAGATAGAGGATCAGCCATGATCATATTGAACAGGCTCAAAGGGCTGAATGGCCGACTCCTGCTCCTATTTTTCTATGTTTCTATGTTTCACCGAACCCGACTGACTCCACATCATTGGCCTTTGTAAAATTCACTCTCGGGATGTGGGCGTCACTGGCGAGGCCTGGCATTTATTACCTATCCCTGGTTGCCCTAAGAAGGTGGTGGTGGTGGTGGGCCTTCTTCCTTGAACCACTGGGTGGTAAGCTGATATAATTGAGCGGTTTTCTGGGCCACTTCAGAGGGCAGTTAAGGGTCAACCACGCCGGTGTGGGTATTGGAGTCACATGTAGGCCGAGATTGGGTAAGGTCCGGCAGGTTTCCTTCCCTAAAGGACATCAGTGAATCAGTTGGGTTTCTATGACAATCCGACAGCTTTTATCGAGACCCAACATTTTAATTCCAGATTTTTTGTGATAAGCTGAATTCAAATTTCCAAATGCCATGGCGGGATTTGAACTCGCAGTCTCTGGATTACTAGTCCAGTAATAGAACCACCACACGACAGTATCCTGTCTTGAGAATACTATTTAGCCGGGAACATTCTGCTGTTGAAGTGAACAGCTGGCCGGGTTTTGTCCTGGCAAGCTATCAATAGATCTACCATTGTACAAAATGCCAAGAGGGAGTCTGGAGCCTGTAACACAATCTCACAGTCAGATGATGTTTATAAACTGCAGGAGTTTCCTTTATAGTTTCTGATCCCATTTCAGGGTCCTTTGCCGATGCACAGTGCTGTCTGCACAGGGGTGTGCCGTCTCCCCTGTGTAACCTGCACTGAAACACAATGGCCCAGAAATTCAAGTCGGGGGCTTCCTGCGGGTGCAAGCCTCCGACCTGCACTTACCTAGTGCGCCGGCCGTTGAGCTGTGGGCCCGCGTGGGATTCCGATCCTGGGCCTCCTCCAGCTGCCAGCACGCAGTGCTTGCGTATCCCAGGGGCGCAGTTAGTTCGATGCGTCCCCTGGGATCACGTGGGCCATGGGGAGCCAATCAGAGCAGGGAATGCTCCATTCATAAGATTGATAGGAAGAACTGTCAAAAGTTATAAATACTACGGCCCCAAAACAGCACTAAATCTTCAAATAATTTTTTTTTTAAAAATCACATTTTTTAAATAAATATAAATTACATGAAATAACTATTTTAAACAATAATTAAAATTTTTGAAAAAAATAATTTTATTTTCTAACGGGGCTAAAAATAAACTTACCTTGCTTTAAAGTATTTAAAAATAATAAACCTGTGAAAAAATGTTTTAATTTTAATTTATTCACCACTTACCTTGTAAAAAGCAGGCCTTACGCCTGCGTTTTACATTTCTAACTTCTGGAGACTTACCCTCCCGGGAAAACCTGAAAAAAAAAACAAAGTTCGATGCGCACGCGCAGCCTCTCCTGCGCATGTGTTCCACCTCTGAACCTCTTAGTTCAGGGGAACGGAAGTGCCGGTTTCCCGCGCATGCGCAGTGCATGCAGGAAACCGGCACTTCCATTGGGCCTACCCGTGGAGACCCGAATTTCTGGGCCTATGTTGCTGCCGTTCAAATCACAGAGAGGCATTGAGGAGCAGGAAAAGGCCGCTCGGCCCAACAGGCCTGGGGCTCTCCTCACAGGACAACCCCCACGCCCTGCCTCCTTTGACAGGATAGACGCTGAGAGGTTGTTTCCCCTGGCTGGAGAGCCGAGAGCTGGGGGAGCATAGTCTCAGGATAAGGGGTTGGCCATTTAAGACTGAGATGAGGAGGAATTTCCTTTATAGAGTCCATAGAGTCATAACAGCCCATTGAGTCCGTGCCGGTTCTCTGTAGAGCAATCCAGTCAGTCCCATTCCCCCGCTCTATTCCCGTAGCCCTGCAAGTTTATTTCCCTCCAGTGCCTATCCAGTCTCCCCTTGAAAATATTGAGTGTCTCCGCTTCCACCACTTCCGTCGGCAGCGAGTTCCAGGTCCTCACTACTCACTGTGTAAAAATGTTTTTCCTCACATCCCCCCTGTATCTCTTGCCCAAAACCTTAAATCTGTGTCCCCTAGTCCTTGTACCATCAACTAGTGGGAACAGCCTTTCCCCCTCTAGCCTATTAAACCCGTTATAATCTTGTACACCTCTATCAAATCACCCCTCAATCTCCTTTGCTCTAATGAAAACAAATCCAGCTTCTCCAACCTGCCCTTCACTCAGAGGGTTGTGAATCTTTGGAATTTCCTGCCCCAGAGGGCTGTGGATGCTCAGTCGTTGAGTATATCCATGGCTGTGATTGATAGATTTTTGGACTCTAGGGGAATCAAGGGATATGGGGATCGGGCGGGAAAGTGGAGTTGAGGTCGAAGATCAGCCATGATCTTATTTTTTAATTTTTAATAATTCATTCATGGGATGTGGGCGTCGCTGGTGGTGAGCCGCCTTATACAACTAAGTGGCTTGCTAGGCCATTTCAGAGGGCAGTTAAAAGTCAACCACATTGCTGTGGGTCTGGAGTCACATATAGGCCAGACCGGGTAAGGGCGGCAGATTTCCTTTCCTGAAGGACATTAGTGAACAAGATGGGTTTTTACGACAATCCGGTAGTTTCATGGTCACCATTACTGATACTAGCTTTTTATTCCAGATTTATTTAATTAATTTAATTTAAACTCCTCAGCTGCCAAATGGCGCAGCAGGCTCAAGGGGCTGTATGGCCTACTCCCTGCTCCTAATTCCTATGTCCTTATGTCTTTGATCCCTCAATCCCTCCTCTTTCTGTCAGTATATCCAGTTATCTCCATCTTAAACCCATTTGAACCCACTTTAATGTCCTCTGGTAACTTAGAGTCATATAGTGCAGATGGAGGCCACTTGGCCCATCGTGCCTGTGCCGGCTCTTTGAAAGAGCTCTCCAATTAGTCCCACTCCCCCCTGCTCTTTCCCCAGAGCCCTGCAATTTTTTTCCTTTTCAAGTATTTATCCAATTCCCTTTTGAAAGTTATTAATGAATCTGCTTCCACCGCCCTTTCAGGCAGCGCGTTCCAGATCACAACAACTCGCTGCGTAAAAAAAATGTTCTCATGCCGCTTCTGGTTCTTTTCCCAATCACCTTAAATCTGTGCCCTCTGGTTACCGACCCTTCTGCCACTGGAAACAGTGTCTTCTTATTTAATCTATCAAAATCGTTCATGATTTTTAACACACCTATCAAATCTCCTCTTAACCTAACTGCTTTTTTCTGACGAAGGGTCATCGACCTGGAACGTTGACTCTGTTTCTCTCTCCACAGATGCTGCCTGACCTGCTGAGTATTTCCAGCATCTTCTGCTTTTTTAAAGTCAGGTTTGAACTTTAACTGGTTGCACACGCACCTCGGGAACCTCGCCTGTGAAGGGGAGGCGGAAGTTCAGTGGCCATTGTGTGAGTTCATTAAGTGGCAGCTGGAAAAAAGCCCATAGAAACATAGAAACATAGAAGCTAGGAGCAGGAGTAGGCCATTCGGCCCCTCGAGCCTGCTCCGCCATTCAATGCGATCATGGCTGATCATCCAAATTCAGTACCCTGTCCCTGCCTTCTCCCCATATCCCTTGATCCCTTTAGCCTTAAGAAATATATCCAACTCCTTCTTGAATATATTTAATGAATTGGCCTCTACTGCCTTTTGTGGTAAAGAATTCCACAGGTTCACCACTCTCTGGGTGAAGAAATTCCTCCTCATCTCTGTCCTAAATGGCATACCCCTTATCCTTAGACTGTGACCCCTGGTTCTGGACTCCCCGACCATCGGGAACATCCTGCATCTAGTCTGTCCAGTCCTGTCAGAATTTTATAAGTTTCAATGAGATCCCCTCTCATTCTTCTAAACTCCAGCGAGTACAAGCCCAATCGACCCAATCTCTCCTCATACGTCATTCCTGCCATCCCAAGTATCAGCCTGGTGAATCTTCGCTGCACTCCTTCCATGGCAAGAACATCCTTCCTCAGATAACTGCACACAATACTCAAGATGTGGTCTCACCAAGGCCCTGTACAACTGCAGCAAGACATCCTTGTTCCTGTACTCGAATCCTCTCGCTATGAAGGCCAACATACCATTTGCCTTCTTAACCGCCTGCTGCACCTGCATGCTTTCCTTACCTTCAGCGACTGGTGCACAAGGACGCCCAGGTCTCGTTGCACTTCCCCTTCTCCCAATCTATTGCCATTCAGATAATAATCTGCCTTCTTGTTTTTGACACCAAAGTGGATAACCTCGCATTTATCCATGTTATATTGCATCTGCCATGCTTCTGCCCAATCACCCAACCTGTCCAAATCATACTGGAGTTTCTCAGCATCCTCCTCACAGCACACACGCCCACCCAGCTTTGTGTCATCTGCAAACTTCGAGATATTACATCTAGTTCCCTCGTCTAGATCATTAATATATATTGTGAATAGCTGGGGTCCAAGGACCGATCCCTGCGGTACCCCACTAGTCACTGCCTGCCACATAAATATTCACACCTTACACCAGCTTCCTTGCCTAAGGGAAAGGCTCTTGCTGAAATCATTTTGTGCAGAGATTTAGCTTTCAGGAGTTTGCAGGCGATTTCTGTAACCTCGGAAGCCCTGCTCGCCACATTGCTGGTCACTGTCAGTACATTGGGGGATTGTGCCTCTGATCTCCACTTTACCTGCCATCTATTAGATCAGCATGGGTGCCACTTATGCCGTCTCACCTTGGACCTCAGAATCGGACCAAGATGAGCCCAACCACCAACAACACCAGCCACAACACCAGCAGCAGCAGCAGCCACAACACCAGCAGCCTTCTCCCCACCGACCTGATACTCCACAGCAGAGAGGGGGGTCAACACAGGGCTGCAACGCGCCAACACAGGGTAAACAGGCAGAGGATGAGCTTCCTCAACATGACAGAGCAGCAGTGCTTCAGGAGGCTCGGGCTATCGCGCCAGGTCGTGGTAGACATCTTGCTGCTTGCTGGAACAAGACCTGCTGCCCGGAGGATCTGGTGGACACTCCTTACCAGTGGCTGTCAAAGTCACCACCACCCTCAACCCCTTCACCTCAGGCTCCTTCCAGGGATCTGCAGCAGACATTTGCGGCATCTCACAGTCGGCTGTCCACAGATGCATCACCCAGGTCACCGATGCCATGTTTCACAAGTCAGCCAATTATATCCACTTTGCCACTGATGAAGCCAGTGTAACTGAGCCGGCGCTTGGCTTTGCGGCTCTGGCTGGCTTCCCACAGGGGCAGTGCATCACCGACTGTGCATATGTGACCATGAAGTCACCCCATCATCACCCAGGAGTTTTTGTGAACTGCAAAGGCTTGCGCTCCCTCAATGTGTAGCTCACCTGCAACCATAAAAAGATCATCATGCATGTGTGCGCCAGATTCCCAGGAGCTGTCATGACTCTTTCCTGCTGCGTCAGTCCACCCTCTCTCAGCTCTTACCGGCTGGCTGCTTGGAGACAAGCGCTGTCCACTGAAGATGTGGTTGATGACACTGTTGAGGAGGCCAAGTAATGAGGCCGAGGAGTGCTATAACGAAAGCCACATGTCCACCTAATGTGCCATAGAGCAAGCAAGTGGCATGCTGAAGATGCGCTTCAGTTGCCTTGACAGATCTGTAGGAGCCATTCAGTACGCAACAGCCAGGGTCTTCAGAATCATCGTCATATGCTGCGTGCTGTACAACATAGCGCAGCAGCAAGGATTGGAGCTGCAGGAGGAGCAAGGCGGAGAGAGCACAGCCTCTTCGGAGGAAGAGGAACAAATGGAACACGAGGTGGAGAAGGAGGAGGAGGAACCTAAGGTGGAGATGGCACCAGCAGCGGCGCACATTGCTACCTGGGAGGCCCGGGATGGCCTCATAATGACCCAATTTACTTAACTTGCACCAGTGCAACAATATGGCTCCCAGATGCTGTACCACCTCCGCCCCCAGCCACTGCCACCAAAACCACAAAGCAGTCCTAGAATCATAGAATGACCACGCCATCCCTGTCACCCAAACCCCCATTGCTCAATATTTCTTGCAATTTGTAGGGGGTGGCGGGTGGCGCGTGTGCCCAGTCAGTTACGCCCCTGACTGTTGGTGAGCGGTTCGAATCGCTCCCACGCCCCTGGGTTCTAGACACCGGACTTAGGTACAGGCGGCGATACAGAAAGACTCGAGTAGACAGGTGGTTTGGTGAAAGAAAACCAAGATTTTATTAAAACAGAAACGAAAACGCAGTCTTATGAGAAAAATTACTGGTAGAGAACACAATTACAGGCATGTAACACTATAACTATACTTATACAGGGAATGGGGAACACACGGCACATCGAGGGAAAAACAATTACTTTAACAATCCCCTTATCCTTATCCCACCCCTATACCTAACTAGATTAAGCTATGAGGGGCCAGGAATTCATGCTCACCAATCCAAAGTAAAACCTGTTGTTTTAGCAATCACGATTTTTAGGTCTGGGCTGCTGTCCTTTGGGGTACGCCGTCGCCACGTGGTCTCGGGGCGCGATGCTGGAGCTGCTGCTGCGACACACCTTTCTTCTCTTCAGTTGCCATAGTCGTCTCGTCACGATGGGTTCTCTTCTTCTTCTCCCTCGGGCGGTCGTCGGCGATAACGTTGCATCAATGAGACGATTAACAGTCTTCACTGTTTAGATTTTACTACCCAAGCGTCAAACGCCAGTATATTCGTTGTGGCGTGGACACCTGCGTTACAGTGTTCAACAAGGGCTTGCTAGCTTAATTGCGGGGTTCGCCCAACCAACTTAGTCTCACTGTCCTCAGATACTTTCTTCCCCGAGCGTCAGCTTATAACTCGGCACTCGGGTTTTTTAAATTAATACATCTTCTGCTGCCCTTCTCTGCTCTTGTTGGGTCTACCTTACTCTTCGTCTCGGTTTGTCTCACCTCGTTTCCTCTGCCCTCTCTCGTGGCCTGGGTGTCCTGGGTGACTTTGGACTCGGGTCTCGTTCCCCTCCCCTGCTATTGGTATGGATGTCCTTGGTTGCAACTTAATGCGGGGAGCGAGAAGAGAACCCGCCACGAGGCCGGGGATCGAGTGCGAGCGGCGGTAGCCCAAGGCCCGACGAGAGTCGAGAGACAAGACACAAGAGTCAAAAAGGGACGATTGGTACTAAGGGCCTACAGTTATACTCTTTTCGATGGCCCCTTATCTGTGCGCCAAATCAGGTTAGTCCATTGTTTCAATTTTGGCGGGCTGTTTTAAATGATTGTACCAATCTAAAATAACTGGTTTTAGATGGCCGTTTATCACACCTAATGGCCTGATGTCCGGCCTGTATTGTCATTAATGCAATTTAATCGGCCTGTCCAGCCTTGGTGGCTCCCTTAAGTTGTTTCCGATTATTTATGCGGACAAACTAATGGCCTCCTGTTTAGGCCTAACTGGGTTGATCTGTTCCAATTTGACGAAAATGCATATTCAATTGTTTGCTTAGCTGTCTGGCCCTCCAAACACAAAAGTCCTTTTCACAGAAATGCATTTTAAGTTTCGATTTCCCAAAGCTGCTTGTTCTGAGCTGCAGAGTTCAGGCTTTTAAAATCGTACAGGCTTTTGGTCACGAGGTGCGGACGCCATCGTTTGGGTACCCTTTTTAAATGGTCCATAGGGTCCCTTTTATTAATAACCTTGGGGAAATGTGGAATTTTGCGAATCCTACAAATTTAATATACTGTATTCGCTGCTCACGATGCGATCTCCTCTACATTGGGGAGACCAAACGCAGATTGGGCGACCGCTTTGCGGAACACCTCCGTTCAGTCCGCAAGGGTGACCCTGAGCTTCCGGTCGCCTGTCACTTTAATTCACCGCTTCACTCCCGCTCTGATCTCTCTGTCCTCGGCCTATTACATTGTTCCAATGAAGCTCGAGGAACAGCACCTCATCTTTCGATTAGGCACTTTACAGCCTGCCGGACTCAACATTGAGTTCAACAATTTCAGATAATTATCCCTGCCCCCATTTTTCATGCAGTATGATTTTTGCCATTCCCATTTGCAACATTTTATCTTTCCTGCCTCTTACAAAAGTACAGGATGTTCTTTCAATTCCTTCCTCCCCTCTTAACCCCCCCCTTGTCTCTGCACCTGCTTAATGTCTGTTACATCTCCAGCTTTTTCCAGTTCTGATGAAGGGTCCCAGACCTGGGCCTAGAAATTCAGTGCCCTTAGCGCCGATTTTGCGGCGCTAGAGGGCCTAGCGCTGCAATTGGCGCCGGCGCCGAAATTGCCTGGGGCCCTTCCGCCGCGGTAGACCGGTAGCGCTGCGCCGGCACCGATGACGTCATCGGTGTGCGCAGCGTCCCGGTTGCCATGCCGACGGGCCCCAGCGCCGAAATTCAGTTGCGGCCGCCTCGCCCGTGGCAGCCGCAACTAAGACTCTGGCAACAGAGTCTTACATGACTTTGCGCCGGCGCATTAAAGGCCCCGCGGCGGCCGGCCGCTTTCCCGCCGGCCGCCTGGCCGCAGCTCCCTCCCCGGACTTCCCCCCCCCCCCCCCCGGAACAGAAGCAAGCCCGGCACTTGTCCGAGGTGCCGGGCTCATTTTTAAAAAGATTTTCGCGGGCCGCGGCCGGGTGCAGGCAGCTCCTCCTTAAGGGAAGGAGGAGGCCTGCACTTCCCGAACCTGCCGCACCGCAGCGGGCGCCGCAGTGCCGGAATAGCGCCGATATTCAGCGCGTAGCGCCAGTTTTCAGGCGCAAACAGCTCTCAGCAGCGCCGGCAGCCGTTTGGGCGCAGAACTATTGAATTTTTGGCCCGCCCAGCGCGACTTAGCTCCGGCACTAACTTCCGGCGCTAAAGCCGTCGCTGCGCCAAAACCCAATTTCTAGGCCCTGAAACGTTAACTCGGTTTCTGTCTCCATGGATGCTGCCTGGCCTGCTGAGTATTTCCAGCATTTTCTGTTGTTATTCCCCATTGCTCAAGGTTAAGTAATGTCTCACCATTCACTCCAAGTGACAAAGCCACTTGCCAGGTAGCAGGCAAAAATGGACAAAACGGGAAAGTTGTGCAAAGAAATAAATTTATGTGCTTCATAAATAGAACTGAAACTTAACACCAACGTTTTGTCATACACACATGTGCATACCCTTGTGCATCTATTTTTGTGTCTTCTTTTCCGAGTGCTTCTACGAGGTTCGTCCCCCGTGGCTTCAGCAGAGGTAGTTGCAGGCTGCTCATTTCCCTGCTGCGACTGCTTTGACACTTTTGTCGGATGCCCTCTGGGTTTTAGGGCCCTACCAAAGACTGCTCCTCCTGCAACTGTGCAGGGGCAGACTCGGCCATCGGGATCTGAGGTAGCATGTGGGGCTCTGGCTGAGGGGGAGGCAACAGGGGAGAAGTGGGAGCGCTTTGAACAGAGCCCCCACTTCCATGTCCCCTCTCACCATCATCCCTCTCATGGGCCACCTGCACTTCCCGGCTAGCAAGGAGCTGGAGAGCACCTTGCTGAACATCAGTGGGGCGATGAATGCACAAGTCTATGTTGGTATCTCTCCTCGAGATGAGGTCAATGAGAGTCTTGTAGCTTCCAAAAGCTCTTATAATAATGTGTCCGTGACTACACAAACCACTCTGGGTCCAGGTATATTGTGTATCAGTAAAACAGGTTTATTGAGCATTAAACATCCAGTATAAAGAAGTAACACTTAACAAGAAGATAGTCGCAGTCTGTTCATTTGAGCCTCGGCGTTCCTTCCGAGCGACTGTGGCGCAGTCTCTTTATTCTCTTGCTGTGTTCTGTTGACTGAAGCTCACTTCTCTGGGTTCTTGCTGTGTTCTGTTGACTGAAGCTCCTTCAACTCTGATTACTTGGTGCACGCTGCCTTCAGTGTTCAATATCTGTATCTTTATAAACTTTCAGTTCCTTTGCCTACATGACAGTAATCAGCTATCTGACACCTGGTACATGTTTTATGACCTTGTTGATCCTACTAGGTCTCGCTTTGTGCATATCAAAGTGCCCTTTATCTTTAGATGTTCTCTTTTCAAAGACCGTTTCCCAAGATGTTGTCTAAACAATCTGTCCATTTTATAGTAGTATCTCTAACTCTTATCTCTTTTCCATCACATTACTGAACACCACGTCCCTGACAGTCTCCATAAACTTAGCACTACATTCCATTACTTCAGTAATTGAAAACAGAGCGAGTTTCAGTCAGGTTGGAATAGTTTCCCATCCTGCTTTTCTCTCAGCCACTTGCCATTTTATACAGGCTTTTAGGCTTTTAACATACAATTTCCCATACTATAGTTATACAAAAATGTTTACTAAATCATACAGATACACCCTATCCTACAGTCTCCAATCTGTTGTTCACAGCAAGCATGTTCTCATTCGACTGGCACATTTGCTGCTCTGTGCAGGCGGCCATCCTTTCCATGGAACAGCACATCATCGCCATCACCTGTGAGATGGTGGTGCTCATGTTGGAGATGGACTCCACCATTCTCTGCACAGCCGCACACTTCACAGCTGCAAAAGTTGCCAGAGCCTCGCGCATTTGTTGCTGCTCCTCCAAGATCGCCCTCTTTCTCAACGCCTCCCAAGGCTCAGCGTCTGCATGCAGCTAAGCAGAGCTGGGAGTGTCCTGCACCCTCTGGCGAGGAGTCTTCACTGCTGTCCCTGTCTCCACCATCTGCTCTTGCTCACTTGTGATCTGTGAGACACTAGGTGACAACACTACTCTATGTCTCGCTGGGCCCACTGAGGTGCATGTATCTGTGCTGGGGCTGGGTGTGCATGGGTCTGGTGACAGTGCGCCCTCAGAGAGTGACTGTTGTATGCCATGTGGCTGTATGATATTTAATTCCGTCACCAGGTTGCTGGGAGGTCCCCCTCTCTCCATCTCCCACTGGCAGCAGCTCTGCAACTCCAGTGATTTGCAGTGCCTCCTCTCTGGAGTCAGGTTGGTGTAAATGGGAGGGCCACCTCCTGTCCGTTGTCTCTCCCTGTTGTTCTGGGCACTCGTCTCCTGAAAGGAGGGATAGACGAGAACTTTGAGTGAGAGTGATAGAATGAGTGTAAGGAATGGATGGGCTACATCTGTAGAGGGTGACTATGAGGGAGTGGCGTAACATTGCCAAATGACCTCCTTCTGTGGTGTTACTTCCTATGAATGTAGTAGGATGAGGGTGAGTGTCAGGGGTGATTAGTCAGATGGGGATGTGAGTAGGTGCATAGCGAGGGATGGGTGCACCTTGCAAGGTAGGTTGGTGTGAGGATAGACGTGCAGGAGTAGGCTTGGGAAGGCAGAGTGATGGGTTTGGGGTGCCACACTCAGGATGTAGTTGAATGTGGCATTGCACTCGCCTTTCCTGACCTTGTGAGATCATTAAATCTTTTGCGGCACTGGATCCAGGAGCACCTGGCTATATCCCTGCTGCTGACCTCCTCCGCGATCTCCAGCTGTGCCCTCTTGGTCTCACTGGACGGTCTCTGGTGCCCATCCGCAGGGAACAGGATGTCCCTGGCTTTTGATGTGTGGAAGGCCCCTTTAAATATCTGAGCTCAAGGCGAGTCATCGAGACCTGCTCCGTTTAATTGGCCGGGAAACCCGCAGGCCTAACTCAATTGATCCAATTCAGTTAAAGGCAAGGTGGACAGTGAGCTGCCGAGTGCTGTGTGAGGCCGGCCCGCTACGCAGCCACCCTCCCGCTCCTCCCGCACCCGACTCACCACACAGGTGAAAAAATCCAGCCAAGGTATGGATAGAGAGAAACAGGCTTGAGGGGCTGAATGGCCTACTCTTGTTCCTAGGTGTTCCTGAAAAGGTTGTATTAAAGACTCCATTTTATGTTCAGGGATTCATTTTGTCATTAAAGATGGAAATTTGCTGAAACATTCCCCCACTGAGAGACTAACAAGAGAGGAACTGACAGCGACAAACAGACAGAGACAGAGAGAGAGAGAAGCAGGCAGACATATCAAGAGACAGCGAGACTGATTGAGAAAAGACAGAGTACAAGAGATACAGACAAGCATAGGCAGAGGTAGAGAGAGTGAGAGGCAGACAGGGAGTCTGAGGAAAACAACCAGTGAGCAATGTCATGTATTGTCACATGGTTTGTCACATGGTTTAGTATGAGCATGCTCAGTATGCAGGTGCAGCAAGTGATTAAGAAGGCCAATGGAATGTTGGCTTTCATTGCTAGGGGGATAGAATATAAAAATAGGGAGGTATTGCTTCAGTTGTACAAGGTATTGGTGAGACCGCACCTGGAATACTGCGTACAGTTTTGGTGTCCATACTTAAGAAAGGACATACTTGCTCTCGAGTCAGTACAAAGAAGGTTCACTCGGTTAATCCCGGGGACGAGGGGATGGACATATGAGGAGAGGTTGAGTAGATTGGGACTCTACTCATTGGAGTTCAGAAGAATGAGAGGCGATCTTATTGAAACATATAAGATTGTGAAGGGGTCGGATCGGGTGGATGCGGTGAGGATGTTCCCGATGATGGGTGAAACTAGAACTAGGGGGCATAGTCTTAGAATAAGGGGCTGCTCTTTCAAAACTGAGATGAGGAGGAACTACTTCACTCAGAGGGTGGTAGGTCCATGGAATATGCTGCCCCAAAAAACTGTAGAAGCTACATCATTACATAAATTTAAAACAGAAATAGACAGTTTCCTAGAAGTAAAGGGAATTAAGGGTTACGGGGAGCGGGCAGGAATTTGGACATGAGTCTAGGTTCGGATCGGTCATGGCCCTGTGGTTAGCAGAGTGGGCCCAGGGGCCGTGTAGCCTGATCCTGCTCCTATTTCGTGTGTCTAATTCTGTTAGATGCAGGAGATGGTTCTGTGATAGTAGATTGGCGGTTAGGATCAGATCAGCCATGATCTAATTGAATGGCGGAGCAGGCTCGAGGGGCCGATTGGCCTACTCCTGCTCCTATTTCTTATGTTCTTATGTTAACTCATCGTGTCTCCAGCCTTCATTTGTTCTATCCACATATATTACATTTTTGGCGATCCCAAAGCCATTTTTAGGGATCCTGGAAGGACAGTGTTGAACCTTCGAGTGGACAAGTTTAAAGTGAATTTGTGACACCTAAACAGAATTTTTGCAGAATTGTCTGTGCTTCACCTGCACGTGTATCTGTACACAGCAACAGTGGCATTGATTCTCACAGGTACACGGGTAGTGTGCTGAGTCACTGTTCGACAAGATCGGGACAATCATGGCCGCGCCTACAGGAAGCCTCGGCCTGTACAACCGAGCTCATAAGAACATGAGAACATAAGAGGTAGGAGCAGGAGTAGGCCATACGGCCCCTCGGGCCTGCTCCGCCATTCAATAGGATCATGGCTAATCCGAATCTAGACTCACGACCACTTCCCTGCCCTCTCCCCGTAACCCCTAATTCCCTTATCTGCTAGGAAACTGTCTATCTCCATTTTAAATTTATTTAATGTTGCAGCTTCCACAGCTCTCTGGGGTCGCAAATTCCATAGATTTACTACCCTCTGAGTGAAGAAGTTTCTCCTCATCTCAGTTTTGAAAGCGCAGCCCCTTATTCTTAGATTATGCCCCCTAGTTCTAGTCTCACCCATCAGTGGAAACATCCTCACCGCATCCACCCGATCAAGCCCCCTCACAATCTTATATGTTTCGATAAGATCGCCTCTCATTCTTCTAAACTCCAATGAGTAGAGTCCCAACCTACTCAACCTTTCCTCATACGTCAATCCCCTCATCTCCGGAATCAACCGAGTGAACCTTCTCTGAACCGCCTCGAGAGCAAGTATATCTTTTCTTAAATGTGGAAATCAAAACTGCACGCAGTATTCCAGGTGTGGCCTCAGCAATACCCTGTATAACTGAAGCAAGACTTCCCTGTTTTTATACTCCATCCCCCTTGCAATAAAAGCCAAGATTCCATTGGCCTTCCTGATCACCTGCTGCACCTGCATACTAACTTTTTGTGTTTCATGCACCAGGACCCCCAGATCCCTTTGTACTGTAGCACTTTGCAGTTTCTCTCCATTTAGATAATAACTTGCACTTTGATTTTTTCTGCCAAAGTGCATAACCTCACACTTTCCAACATTATATTGCATCTGCCAAATCTCTGCCCACTCACTTAGCCTGTCTATGTCCTTTTGCAGGTTTTTTATGTCCTCCTCACTCACTGCTTTCCCTCCCATTTTTGTATCGTCGGCAAACTTGGATATGTTGCACTCGGTCCCTTCCTCCAAATCGTTAATATAGATTGTAAAGAGTTGGGCTCCCAGCACTGACCCCTGCGGAACACCACTAGTTACTGATTGCCAGCCCAAGAACGAACCATTTATCCCAACTCTTTGTTTTCTGTTAGATAGCCAATCTTCCACCCATGCCAGTATATTACCCCCAATCCCGTGATTTTTTATCTTGATCAATAATCTTTTGTGTGGAACCTTGTCAAATGCCTTTTGGAAGTCCAAATACACTACATCCACTGGTTCCCCTTTATCCACCCTGTATGTTACATCCTCAAAGAATTCGAGCAAATTTGTCAAACATGACTTCCCCTTCGTAAAACCATGCTGACTCTGTCCTATTAAATTATGTTTATCCAAATGCTCTGTTACTGTTTCCTTAATAATGGACTCCAACATTTTGCCAACCACAGATGTTAGGCTAACTGGTCTATAGTTTCCAGCTTTTTGTCTACTTCCCTTCTTAAATAAGGGTGTTACATTAGCAGTTTTCCAATCTGCCAGGACCTTTCCTGAGTCCAGGGAGTTCTGGAAAATGATCACCAATGCATCCACAATCCCTACCGCCACTTCTCTCAAGACCCTAGGATGTAGGCCATCAGGTCCGGGGATTTATCCGCCTTAAGTCCCATTATTTTACTGAGTACCATCTCCTTAGTGATTTTAATTGTGTTTAGCTCCTCCCCCCCATTGCCCCCTGTTTGTCCAGTGTTGGGATATTTTTAGTGTCCTCCACTGTTAAAGACTGATACAAAATATTTGTTCAGCGTCTTTGCCATCTCCATGTTCCCCACCACTAGTTTCCCAGTCCCACCCTCTAAGGGACCAACATTCACTTTAGCCACCCTTTTTCTTTTTATATAGCTGTAGAAACTCTTGCTATCTGTTTTTATATTTTTTGCTCACGAACCATTCAGTTCTTACATTGAGCAGATGGAGATGTTTTTAGGACCAATAACATTATTGAGACAGAAGGTGCAGATGAGAATGTTCAATAAATGAATTAACTAAAGAAGTTAAGGATAGCATTAGATTGAAAGAAGAAGCTTATAATGTTGCAAAGAATAATAGTAAGCCTGAGGATTGGGAGAGTTTCAGAAACCAGCAAAGGTTGACCAAAAAATTGATAAAAATGGAAAAAATAGAATGAGAGAAAACTAGCAAGAAATATAAAAGCAGATTGTAAGCGTTTCTACAAGTTTGTAAAAAGGAAAAGAGTAGCAAAAGTAAATGTTGGTCCCTTAGAGGCTGAGACAGGAGAAATTATTATGGGGAATAAGGAAATGGCAAAAATGTTAAATAAATACTTTGTATCTGTCTAAACAGTAAAGCATATCAAAAATCTTGGAGAACCAAGGGTCTAATGAGGGTGAGGAACTTAATGTAATTAATATAAGTAGAGAAAAAGTACTAGAGAAACTAATGGGACTAAAAGCCGACAAATCCCCTGGACCTGACGGCCTACATCCTAGGGTTCTAAAAGAGGTGGCTGAAGAGATAGTGGATGCATTGATTTTGATCTTTCAAAATTCCCTAGATTCTGGAATGGTCCCACTGGATTGGAAGGTCGCAAATGTAACCCCGCTATTCAAGAAAGGAGGGAGAGAAAAAACAGGGAACTACTGGCCAGTTAGCCTGACATCAGTTGTCGGGAAAATGCTGGAATCCATTGTTAAGGAAGTGGTAACAGGGCACTTAGAAAATCATAACATGATTAGGCAGAGTCAACATGGCTTTATGAAAGGGAAATCGTGTTTGACAAATTTATTAGAGTTTTTTGAGGATGTAACTAGCAGGGTAGATAAAGGGGAACCAGTGGATGTAGTATATTTAGATTTCCAAAAGGCATTCGATAAGGTGCCACATAAAAGGTTATTACACAAGATTAGGGCTCATGGGGTTGGGGGCAATATAATGGCATTGATAGAGGATTGATTAACGGACAGAAAACAGAGAGTAGGGATAAATGGATCCTTTTCAGGCTGGCAGGCTGTAGCTAATGGGGTGCCGCAAGGATCAGTGTTGGGGCCTCAGCTATTTACAATCTATATTAATGACCTAGATGAAGGGACTGAGTGTAATGTATCCAAGTTTGCTGATGATACAAAGCTAGGTGGGACAGTAAGCTGTGAGGAGAACATAAGTCTGCAAAGGGATATAGATAGACTAAGTGAGTGGGCCGTAAGGTGGCAGATGGAGTATAATGTAGGGAAATGTGACAAACCTACTCGTGCCAGGGAAAGTGAAGGATGTGTCGTTTGAAGACATTGTCGAGAAACCCGAGGACCATTTCCACCGAAAGCCGTTAGAAATACAGGAAACTTTGGTTTATCCGGAGGTTGTATGGCCGGAAACCTCGCTCTAACGGCAGAAATCAGCAGCCGTTTTGGTTAGGTTTTTTTTCTTCTCCTAGCATTCTTTTAACAGGCAGGCTCTGGAAAGTGTCTTTGTAGCTTAGCAACAGCTTCAGAGACGCTTCCAAGGTATGGGCCGAGTGTTTACAAGCTGTTGCTGAGCAACAGTGTTTGTTGTCAAATACGGAGATTTTCATCTCCGTATGCTTCAACGTTAACTTTGCATTTCCGGCAGTTTTGATATATCGGCAACACGCCGGTCCCGTCGGTGCCGGATATCAGAACTTTTCCTGTAGCAGACAGCTGTAAGTTTCATACCAGAAACCAAAGACAAAGTGAAACCATCAGTTGTAGCTCTTAAAAACCTGTCTTTGTATAGTAACTTCAGCACATTGTTGGATCGTGCGTTGCGAGATAAGTTTGTGTGTGGACTGGTGGATGAGCACACACAGTCCAAGTTACTGAACACTCCGAACCTAACGTTTGACATGGCATGCAAAACCACCCTATCTATGGAGATGGCGTCTAAGAATGCGAGGGAGCTCCGTCCAACTCAAGTGACCAGTGCAGCTGAGGTCTACAGTCACAAAGCCACCGCCAAACCTAAAGCTGTGAGAGCGAGTCAAAAGCATGTCGGTGAGAGCAGTTCAGTGAATTGTTATCGCTGCAATGGAAATCACTCACCACAGTCCTGCCAATACAGAAATGTGAAGTGTTTTCACCGCCAGAAGCAAGGCCATATTTCCACAGCTTGCAGAGCTAGATCTAAAGCAGGAAGTAAGAACCATTCTAGTGGCAGTGCAAAGCAGCGACAACAAAAGGGAGGCGTTCACAATATTGACGTGAACATATCTGATGCTTAAGAACTGGGCATCTACAGTATCTCTGCCGCAACGCAAATAGTCATGAGAAAGATTTCCGTATAAAAGTTTTGATCAATGTGTGATATATTGA
This sequence comes from Somniosus microcephalus, assembly GCF_052327205.1. Lineage (NCBI taxonomy): Eukaryota > Metazoa > Chordata > Chondrichthyes > Squaliformes > Somniosidae > Somniosus > Somniosus microcephalus. The sequence goes on along the minus strand of NC_140988.1, from coordinate 371,921,543 downwards.
TATGTGTATCGACACGGCGGCAGACTGCTCTAACATGAGTAAGGACACATATGAGAGTAAGTTTAATCAAATAACACTTACAAAGAGTACCGTAGAGTTAAAAACCTACTCCGGAGAAATCCTAGAGACATGAGGACAAATGAAATGTACAGTTCAGCACAATGGCCAGTCAGTAAAGCTGCCTATTATTGTAGCGAGCTACAACAGGCCGACTCTCATGGGCAAAGACTGGTTGAGAAATTTAAAACTAGACTGGAAAAACATCTTCAGTGTAGATGCTTCAAAGAAGCGACTCGACACAATGCTGAACAAGTTTAAAAGCACGTTCACAGACAGTTATGAGGGCATCACTGGGTATGATGCGCATACCTGCATCAAGTCCAACACGAAACCTGTCTATTGTAAGGCAAGGCCAGTCCCCTATGCATTGAAAAGTCAGGTGGAGGAAGAGCTAGAGAAACTAAGAGAGAACGGATGCTAGTAAAAACCGGCAAAAGTGAATGGGCTACCCCGATTGTGATAGTGCCCAAAGCAGACAAAACTGTACGCTTGTGCGGTGACTACAAAGTTAACATCAACCAAACAGTTGACGATGAGCAGTGCCCATTACCTACATCACAAGATTTGTATGCAGCACTGGGTCAAAGGTTTTCTCTAAGCTTGACCTGTCGCACGCTTACGCTCAGCTGAATGTTGACAGAGAGTCAACAGTATCTCACTATCAACACACACAAGGGACTGTGCTCATACACCGAGCTGCCGTATGGTGTAAAGTCCTCCCCCAAAACCCTCCAGGCTATGATGGATAAGATTTTGCAAGGAATTCCAAATTGCTTATGCAATCAAGACAATGTGCTGATCACAACAAGCAGCGAGGAAGAAAATCTAAAAGTGTTAGATTTAGTGCTTCAAAGGTTGAATGCCCACAATGTCAAATTGAAAAGGAGCAAATCTGCTTTTGTGCAGCCCGAGGTTGTGTACCTTGGACTGAAAGTTGATGCAAATGGCTTGCAACCAGTTAAGGAAAAGGTGATGCTGTCATCAATGCTCCATAGAAACATAGAAGATAGGAGCAGGAGTCGGCCATTCAGCCCCTCGAGCCTGCTCCGCCATTCAATGAGATCATGGCTGATCATCCAAATTCAGTACCCTGTTCCTGCCTTCTCTCCGAACGTGTCTGAGTTAAGATCTTTCCTTGGAATGGTCCAATACTACGCACATTCCTTACCTGAGTTAGTGACCATGTTAGCTCCATTGCATGAGCTCCTCAAGAAGGATGTCCAGTGGAAGTGGACAAAAGCATAACAGGAAGCTTCCGACACTTGTAAATCACAGAAATCACAGAAACCCCACAGTGCAGATAGAGGCCATTTTGGCCCATCGAGCCTGCACCGACACATATCCCACCCGATCCCCGTAACCCCTACACCAACACATATCCCACCCTATCCCTGTAACCCCACGTATTTAATCCCCCTAACACTAAGGGTCAATTTATCATAGCCAATCAACCTAACCCGCACATCTTTGGACTGTGGGAGGAAACCGGAGCACCCGGAGAAAACCCACGCAAACACGGGGAGAATGTGCAAACTCCACACAGACAGTCACCCGAGGCCGGATTCGAACCCGGGTCCCTGGCGCTGTGAGGCAACAGTGCTAACCACTATGCCACCGTGCTCCACTTGTGCACTACAGCACAGAGCATGAGCTTAAGTTAGTGTGTGATGCTTCCAGCTACGGTGTGGAAGCTGTCATATGCCACGTAATGGATAACGGCCAAGAGAAACTAATCATGTTTGCTTCGCGAACCCTCACAAAGAGCGAATGAAACTACACGCAAATTGAAAAGGAAGCACTCGCCATAGTGTTTGGAATCAAGAATTCCAACAGTTCCTGAGTGGCAGAAAGTTTACCCTGATAACCAATCATAAACCGCTCCTAGCAATATTGGGGCCCAAATCTCCCATCCCTGCAATGGCCGCAACAAGAATACAACGTTGGGCAGTGTTGTTGTCACTAAACGATTGAATATCGCACTTCAAAGCAAAACGCAATCGCAGATGCCTTGTCCAGGTTGCCACATGAGGACTTGTGTATTGGGAGTGAAGGTGAGATTTTCACGCTAGGAGCAGTTGACAAAGACTTTCCCGTGAATGCAACTGAGATTGCAGATGGGACTCAAAAGGACTCAGTACTGAAAAGAGTGTATGAAAGCACCTTGAATCAGTGGACTGATCAGTGTCTGGACACAGAGTTGGAACCATTCCATAACCGTCGTACTGAATTGTCTTGTGAGCAAGGTCGTATCAAGTGGGGAAACACAGTGGTGGTACCTACTTCTTTGAGAGATAGAATTCTGGCCGAACTTCACACTGAACATCCAGGGATCGTCAGTATGAAATCAATTGCAAGAAGCTTTGCTTACTGGCCTGGATTGGATAGTGATCTTGAATCACTTGTCAGCAAATGCAGCGTTTGCCAAAATTGCAGAAACAAACCACCCAAAACTCCACTACAACTCTGGTCATGGCCAAGTAGACCTTCTCAGAGAGTGCATGTAGACTTTTGTGAGAAAGGAAATGATTATTTTCTGGTACTTTGTAGATGGTAAGGAGACCTACATCAGAATGCTGTTCATAGACTACAGCTCAGCATTCAACACTGTCGTCCCCAACAAGCTGGCCGCCAAACTCCAAACTCTTGGCCTGAACACTTCCCTCTGCAACTGGACCCTGGACTTCCTAACAAACAGACCCCAGTCTGTCAAATTAGGTAACCACACCTCCCCCCCCCTGACCCTGAACACGGGGGCCCCACAAGGATGTGTGCTGAGCCCCCTCCTCTACTCCCTCTTCACCCACGACTGTGTGGCTGTTCATGGTTCCAACACCATCATCAAGTTTGTGGATGATACCACGGTAGTAGGCCAGATCACCAACAACGATGAGTCAGCCTACAGGGAGGAGGTCCAGCATCTCGTGAAGTGGTGCGCCGATAACAACCTGGCCCTTAACATCAAGAAAACCAAAGAAATCATTGTGGACTTCAGGAAGTCTAATAGCGGAAGTCACACCCCCATCCACATCAATGGGGCTGTGGTGGAAAGGGTGGACAGCTTTAAGTTCCTCGGAGTCCACATCACGGAAGACCTCTCCTGGTCCCTCAATACCTCCTCTCTGGTGAAGAAGGCCCAGCAGCGCCTATATTTCCTAAGGAGGCTGAAGGGATGTAACCTGTCACCCCTGATCCTCTCTAACTTTTACCGCTGCACAATAGAGAGCATCCTGACAAACTGTATCACAGTTCTTGTACACCAGTCACTGAAGGCGAGCATGCAGGTGCAACAGGCGGTCAAGAAGGCAAACGGTATGCTGGCCTTCATAGCAAAAGGGTTAGAATACAGGAACAGGGATACCTTGCTGCAGCTGTACAGGGCACTGGTGAGACCACACCTCGAGTACTGTGTACAGTTTTGGTCGCCTCATCTGAGGAAGGATGTTCTTGCCATGGAGGGGGTACAGCGGCGATTCACCAGGCTGATACCAGGAATGGCGGGAATGACCTATGAGGAGAGACTATGTAGTTTAGGGATGTACACACTGGAGTTTAGAAGATTGAGAGGGGACCTCATAGAAGTGTATAAAATTCTGACAGGTCTAGACAGACTGGATGCAGAAGGAATGTTTCCCTTGGCGGGTGAGAACAGAACTAGAGGACATAATTTAAGGATAAGGGCTAAACCATTTAGGACAGAGATGAGGGGGAATTTCTTCACTCAGAGAGTGGTGAACCTGTGGAACTCATTGCCACAGAGGGCAGTGTACGCCAGCTCATTAAATATATTTAAGAGGGAATTAGATATATTTCTACGGGCAAAAGGGGTTAAGGGTTACGGAGAGAAGGCGGGGACGGGATACTGAATTAAAGGATCAGCCATGATCTCATCGAATGGCGGAGCAGGCACGAAGGGCCGAATGGCCTACTCCTGCTCCTATCTTCTATGTATCTATGTATCTATGTAGTATGGTATGGCAGCTGTAGCTACTATGACCGGAAAGCCCTGCAGCGGGTAGTCAAAACTGCCCAACGCATTACCGGCACCCGGCTACCGACCATAGAGCACATATACCAGAAACGCTGTTTACGGAGGTCACGGTCCATCATCAAAGACCCTACCCACCCCAGCCACAGTCTGTTCGCCCTCCTGCCATCTGGGAGACGCTACAGATGCATTCGCACCCGTACGACCAGATTTAGGAACAGCTTCTTTCCCAGGGCTGTCATCCTACTGAACTCCACAAATAAACTCTAAAGCCTGCACATCTGCCAATGCACTTTATTATGGTTATGTTTATGTTAATGTATTACAAGCCAAATGTATGTTGAATGTTTAAATGTCTTAATCTAAATGTACACTCTCGGGAGCCGCAAGCCTACATTTCGTTGTACTGCACTTGTGCACTAACAATGACAATATAAATTGATTTGATTTGATTTGATTTGATAGTCACTCAAAGTGGATTGAAGTGAAACACATGGGTTCAAATACTACAACTGAATGTACCATAGATAAGTTGAGGTCTATCTTTGCATGTCATGGCTTACCTGAACAGCTTGTTTATGACAATGGCCCTCAGTTCTGTTCTATTCCAAGAGTTCATGAAATGGAACGGTATCAAACACACATTCCATATCATCCAGCTTCAAACGGAGCAGCTGAAAGATCAGTTGGAATAGTAAAAGAAGCTTTCAAAAAGCAAGTGTTGCCGGGTTGTTCGGGACTCAGCATGAAGCAACGTTTGGCAAATTTCTTGCTGAAGTACAGAACTACTCCGCATGCTATAACTGGATATACCCCAGCAGAACTCTTGATGAAGAGGAGATTGAGACGATTGAGTCTTGTTCAACCAAATTTGGCCTCAAGAGTTGAACAGAAACGTTATTGTGACAGCAATCAGAAAGAACGCAGTTTCAGACAAAATGAGTGTGTTCATGTTCTCAGACCCCCCGGCAAGTCGAGTTCACACAAGTGGGATGTCGGAACCATAGTAGAGGTTGGTGGAACCAAGAGATATTGGGTGGAAATTGGTGACAACATCTGAAGTGCTTATGTAGATCAAATGATCACTGCTAGAGATGAACCAAGATGTGATCTTGAACCATTTGATCATGAACACATACATGAGTTTGACTCCATTCAGCCTTCAGAAACTGAAGTACCAGGTTCAATCAAGTCTGATGATCATCTTTGAGTTCGGAACCAGAACAAAACAGCCCGGAAATTGGTTCAACACCAAAACCTTCTGTAAGGAGATCAGGAAGGCTCCGCAAACCTGTTATTAAACTGGATTTGTAGTTCATTTAAAAGAAAAAAGCCGGGAGTTTTTGTTATGTGGTACATGTAATGCAGGGAAAGGTGGGACCACAGTCTTGCTGTATTTGAGAGGGGAATTTGAAAGAGTTCAGAAGAATGAGAGGCGATCTTATTGAAACATATAAGATTGTGAAGGGCTTGGATCGGGTGGATGCGGGGAGGATGTTCCCGATGATGGGTGAAACTAGAACTAGGGGGCATAGTCTTAGAATAAGGGGCTGCTCTTTCAAAACTGAGATGAGGAGGAACTACTTCACTCAGAGGGTGGTAGGTCCATGGAATATGCTGCCCCAAAAAGCTGTAGAAGCTACATCATTACATAAATTTAAAACAGAAATAGACAGTTTCCTAGAAGTAAAGGGAATTAAGGGTTACGGGGAGCGGGCAGGAATTTGGACATGAGTCTAGGTTCGGATCGGTCATGGCCCTGTGGGTAGCAGAGCGGGCCCAGGGGCCGTGTAGCCTGATCCTGCTCCTATTTCGTGTGTCTAATTCTGTTAGATTCAGGAGATGGTTCTGTGATAGTGGATTGGCGGTTAGGATCAGATCAGCCATGATCTTATTGAATGGCGGAGCAGGCTCGAGGGGCCGATTGGCCTACTCCTGCTCCTATTTCTTATGTTCTTATGTTCTTATAATATGTACATTTTTTAAGGGGAAACGCAGTGTAATGGATTATCACAGGGTTTGTCACATGGCTTAGTATGAGCATGCTCAGTTTGCTCTGGCCTAGTAAACAAGCACCTTGACGAGCAACTCATTGTGTCTCTGGCCTTCATTTATTCTACCCACATATATTATAAGCGACATGTAGACAGAGATAGTGAAAGAGAGGGACAAAAAAAAATGGACATGGAGAGATGTAGAAAGATGGAGATAGATGTTACATTGGGATAACACTCATATTGGTGTGGTAATAACCAACTGCTTTTATTTCGAGACCCACTAGAACATTAAGTCGAAGAATAACAAAGTAATACAAGCTAGGAACTAGCGGTTTTAGCGGGCTTAAAAGTGGATAAATCCCCAGGCCCAGACGAGATGTATCCCAGGCTGCTGTGTGAGGCAAGGGAGGAGATTGCAGGGGCTCTGACACAAATTTTCAGAACCTCTCTGGCCACAGGGGAGGTGCCAGAGGACTGGAGAACAGCTAACATAGTACCATTATTCAAGAAGGGTAGTAGGGATAAACCAGGGAATTACAGGCCAGTGAGCCTGTAATTATTGGAAAAAATTCTGAAGGAAATAATTAGTCTCCACTTGGAGAGGCAAGGATTCATCAAGGATAGTCAGCATGGCTTTGTCAGGGGGAGATCATGTCGGACCAATTTGATTGAATTTTTCGAGGGGGTGACTAGGTGTGTGGATGAGGGTAGTGCTGTTGATGTGGTCTACATGGACTGCAGTAAGGCTTTTGACAAAGTCCCGCATGGGAGACTGGTCAAGAAGGTAAGAGCCCATGGGATCCAGGGCAACTTGGCACATTGGATCCAAAATTGGCTTAGTGGCAGGAGGCAGAGGGTAATGGTCGAAGGTTGTTTTTGTGACTGGAAGCCTGTGTTCAGTGGTGTACTGCAGAGATCGGTGCTGGGTCCTTTGCTGTTTGTAGTTTACATTAATGATTTAGATATGAATGTAGGAGGTATGATCAGTAAGTTCGCAGATGACATGAAAATTGGTGGAGTGGTAAATAGCGAGGAGGGAAGCCTCAGGCTACAGGATGATATAGATGGGTTGGTCAGATGGGCAGAACAGTGGCAAATGGAATTTAACCCTGAAAAGTGTGAGGTGATGCATTTTGGGAGAACTAACAAGGCAAGGGAATACACAATGAATGGTAGGACCCTAGGAAAGACAGAGGATCAGAGGGACCTTGGTGTGCATGTACATAGATCCCTGAAGGCAGCAGGACAGGTAGATAAGGTGGTTAAAAAGGCATATGGGATACTTGCCTTCATTAGCCGAGGCATAGAATATAAGAGCAGGGAGGTTATGATGGAGCTGTACAAAACGCTAGTTAGGCCACAGCTGGAATACTGTGTGCAGTTCTGGTCGCCACACTATAGGATGTGATTGCATTGGAGAGGGTGCAGAGGAGATTCACCAGGATGTTACCTGGGCTGCAGTGCTTCAGCTATGATGAGAGACTGGACAGGCTGGGGTTGTTTTCTTTAGAGCAGAGAAGGCTGAGGGGAACCTCATTTCGTTGTACAAAATTATGAGGGGCATAGATAGGGTAGACAGAAAGGAACTTTTCCCCTTGGTAGAGGGGTCAATAACCAGGGGGCATAGTTTCAAGGTAAGGGGCAGGAGAGTTAGAGGGGATTTGAGGAAAAACCTTTTCACCCAGAGGGCGGTTGGAATCCTGAACTCACTGCCTGAAAGGGTGGTAGAGGCAGGAACCCTCACATCATTCAAGAAGCATTTCGATGAGCACTTGAAACGCCATAGCATACAAGGCTACGGACCAAGTGCTGGAAAATGGGATTAGAATAGACAGGGCTTGATGGCCGGCGCAGACACGATGGGCCGAAGGGCCTCTTTCTGTGCGGTATAACTCTATGACTCTATGACTAGGTGTAATTGCTACAATGTGCTTACTCCCATCAGGGAGACATCTGGTACGATAGCAAAATACTGCAGATGTTGGAAATCCAAAATAACAACAGAAAATGCTGGAAAAACTCAGCAGGTCAGGCAACATCCGTGGAGAGAAATTTGAGTTGACGTTTCGGGTCGAACCCTTCTTCAAAACTGGAAAGAAAAGAAAATAGATCGAAGGCAGGGCTGCGATCGGCCGAAAGAAGTAAAAGAAACAAAAGCATTAAAAGAGACAATAAAAGGTATACGAAGCTAGACGAGATGGTAATAGGCTGAGATTAGGTGTGAAGTGTATTGGCAGGGCAAGAGATAGCTGCCAGGTGTGAGAGAGAAACAAAAGGAAAGGGGGGGGGGGGGAAAAGGAGTGGAAAAATTACAAGTGAAAATGTAATAGGGGCCGAGGTTATGATCTGAAATTGTTGAACTCGATATTGAGTCTGGAAGGCTGCAGAGTGCCGAATCGGAAGATGAGGTGCTGTTCCTCGAGTTTACGTTGAGCTTCCGTGGAACAATACAAGAGGCCAAGGACGGTGAGGTCCGAGTGGGAATGGAGCGGTGAATTAAAATGACAGGCGACCGGAAGCTCGGGGTCACCCTTACGGACTGAATGGAGGTGTTCCGCAAAGTGGTCACCCAATCTGCGTTTGGTCTCCCCAATGTGGAGGAGACCACATCGTGAGCAGCGAATACAGTATACTAGATTGCGAGAAGTACAAGTAAATCGCTGTTTCACCTGGAAGGGGTGTTTGGGGCCCTGGACAGTGGGAAGGGGGGAGGTATAGGGGCAGGTGTAACATCTCTGCTTGCACGGGAAGGTGCCAGGTGAAGGGGAAGGGCTGTTTGGGGTGATAGAGGAGTGGACTAGGGTGTCTCGGAGGGAGCGGTCCCTACAGAATGCTGAAAGGGGAGGGGAGGGGAGGGGAGGGGAAGATACGTTTGGTGGTGGGATCACTTTGGAGGTTTAGTTAAACAATATCCAAGCATCATAAACATCAATAGAGAGACATGGAAATAGAGAAAAATATAGAGATGGAGAAAGAGAGAGAGGCAAAATAGAGATATGGAGACAGAAAAGCAAAGATGCTGATTTGAGACAAGCTGATTGGCTGAATGGTGGATCTTTAAACTTGAGTAGAGCTGGAGAGAGAGAAGGAGTCACAAAGCTAGAGACAGAGAGTTGAAAACTGGGAAGGAAGAGAGAGGGAGACACAGGAGAGAGTGCGAGAGAGACAGAGACAGAGATTGAAACAGAGTACCAGAGAGAGAGAGACGGGGAATTTGGCAGAGAAGGTTAGAGAGAGAGATGTTGAATTGAGGAGACACTGGACAGACAGCTGAATTAGTGAAGGGGACCTTTCAACGCGAGTGAAAGCAGTCAGGCTCAGTGAGAGAATGTCTCAAGAGATGCTGTCGCGTCCGACAGTGTATCAACCACTCCCCCCTGTTCAGCACTTCATACCTCAATGAAAAGACCACTGCTACTGCAGGATCATTGGGAGCAGCTGTTCCTGAAAGTAGCAAAGAATCAGCGAAAGTACCCAGGAGCTCAGGGGGAAACGGACACAGTGACTGAATGTTGACTATACTTCCAGGCGGTACAATGGTCTCTCTCTAACCTTCTCCCAAATTCCCTATCTCTCTCTCTCTGGCACTCTGTTTCAATCTCTGCCTCTGTCTCTTTTGCACGGTCTCCTCTGTCCCCATCTCTCTAACTCTGTCTCCTTCCCTGTTTTCAACTCTCTGTCTCTAGCTTTGTGTCTCCACCTCTCTTTCATAGAAACATAGAAACATAGAAACATAGAAGATAGGAGCAGGAACAGGCCATTCAGCCCCTCGAGCCTGCTCCGCCATTCAACGAGATCATGGCTGGCCATCCAAATTCAGTACCCTGTCCCTGCCTTCTCCCCATATCCCTTGATCCCTTTAGCCTTAAGAAATATATCCAACTCCTTCTTGAATATATTTAATGAATTGGCCTCCACTGCCTTCTGTGGTAGAGAATTCCACAGGTTCACCACTCTCTGGGTGAAGAAATTCCTCCTCATTTCTGTCCTAAATGGCTTACCCCTTATCCTTAGACTGTGACCCCTGCTTCTGGACTCCCCCGCCATCGGGAACATCCTTCCGGCATCTAGTCTGTCTAGTCCTGTTAGAATTTTATAAGTTTCAATAAGATCCCCTCTCATTCTTCTAAACTCCAGCGAGTACAAGCCCAATCGACCCAATCTCTCCTCATACGTCATTCCTGCCATCCCAAGTATCAGTCTGGTGAATCTTCGCTGCACTCCCTCCATGGCAAGAACAGCCTTCCTCAGATAATCTTTCTCTCTCTCTCTCTCTCTCTCCATTGCTCTATCTCCATCTCTCTCTCCACCTGTACTCAAGTTTAAAGGATAGGGTGAAACATCACTTGGCCTCGGTGCCCTGCACTGGGGATCGCGATCCAGTAACTCCCGCTGGAAAGTGCGCGCTGGCAGGTGTTGGGCGAGGACCGCGTTAGGCTCGGCTGTGATGCCCTCCATGGTAAATTGCCTGCCACCGCACACCATGTAGGCCCGTGTGCTGTGGCTCAGTGGGTAGCATGCTTGACTCTGAGTCAGGAGGCTGTGGGTTCACAATCCCCACTCCAAGAGGCCTGAGCACAATAAATCCAGGCTGACACTCCCAATGCGAGTATTGAAGGAGGTGCCGTCTTTCAGATAAGATGTTAAAACCGAGGCCCAGTCTACCCTCTTAGGTGGATGTAAAAGATCCCACAGCACTGTTTCAAAGAAGAGTTCTCCCCTGTGTCCTGGCCAATACTTATCCCTCAATCGACATCACTGACGTAAGAAAACTACTAGGCACTTGGTCTGACTATTAAACAAGGCTTTAATCAACTGTTTTTCAACATGGAGATCTGATTGTGTCCTTCACTAGTTCCTGTTAAAGAATGTCCTGAGCAAGCTGGGCCCATGCCCGAGTATTTATACTCTCCCTAGACAGCGCCACCAGCAGGGCACCCAGTATCATTTCATAAGTCATTTCCACATGAATGACAAGATTCATGTCAATCCCTAAAACAAATTATCTGGTCATTATCACATTGCTGTTTGCGGGAGCTTGCTGTGCGCAGATTGGCTGCCATGTTTCCTACATTACAACAGTGACTACACTCCAAAAGTATTTCATTGGCTGTAAAGCATTCTGGGACATCCTGAGGTCGTGACAGGTGCTATATAAATTCACGATGAACACATGTTTTAGGTGAAGTTCTAGAGGGGAGCTGATACCCGTAGCCCAACCTGAGGGAGAAGATGGAGGGAAGCAAACTGCTAAACAGCCAGTGGAAGTATTCGTTCTGTTGTCTGGCGCATTCTGCTTCCCTGATCTTACCAAATACAATACAACACATCATCACCGCATCTTAATTATTCCTTTGGTACTGCTTTGTGGCTTATTGCAGATTAAATATTGATTGCAGTGAAAATGGATCTAAATCAACGGTTTTGTTATTACACACTGGGTTTGTACAGTCTGAAATCTGCACTAAATAGCGCTGTGAATGTGCAATTTTCCCCACAACTCAAAACACCAATCATCTGGGAGTCTGAAGACAGGAATATCTTCGCTTTTCCAAGAAAATTGTTGCTTTTTTCTTCATATAAGTAGAGGGTTTCACCTCAGTGTTGAGGGAATGGCAAAATTGGGTGGGGGGGGGCGGCGGGGGTTGTGGGTGGCAGGATCATCCAAGCTAACATTTCAGGGGGTGGTCCATGCTAAGTTTGGTGACAGGATCCCACGTCCCCGCCGTCTCCGAATTTGAATACGCCGCTGGCCGGTGAAATCACTGCGGAGGAGGAAAGATCCACCGGCAACACCACCTAATTATTCTAATTTTTTTTGCAACATTATTGGGCTGCTAGAGTTTTTCTGTTAATGGATTTTAGCCTTCTCATAGTAACATAAGAGCAGGAGTAGGCCATTCGGCCCTGCTCCGCCATTCAACAAGATCATGGCTGACCATCCAAACCCTAGCACCCGGTCCCTACACCGACAGCCATCCCACCCAAGCCCTATCCCAGTAACCCCGTAACCCCCACATATTTAATCCCCCCTAACACTAAGGGCCAATTTTTTTTATCATGGCCAATCAACCTAACCCGCACATCTTTGGACTGTGGGAGGAAACCGGAGCACCCGGGAGGAAACCCACGCAAACACGGGGAGAATGTGCAAACTCCACACAGACAGTCACCCGAGGCCGGATTTGAACCCGGGTCCCTGGCGCTGTGAGGCAACAGTGCTAACCACTATGCCACCGTACTTATGATTATACAATTCTACTTTTTAAGAAAGCTGCATCAGGGCTCAGTAGATTCTCTGTGCACCCATTTTAATTAGCGTCTGGAGAGCGTAAAGTTGGACAGATCAGCAGCTCTTAAAGGGACGCTGCTCAGCGCTAAAGGGGAGGTTGTGGCGAAAAATGAAAAGTGGGCTGCTAGTTCACGAAATCACAGGGGAAAAACAGGTAGGTAATGTTGCCTTTAAGGTGTCAAGCTTCGCTCAGTTAATAGCACTCTTGCCTCTGAGTGAGAAAGGCATGGGTTCAAGTCCCACTCCATAGAATCATAGAGTGATACAGCACTGAAGGAGGCCATTCGGCCCATCATGCCTCTGCTGGCTCCTTGAAAGAGCTATTCAAATTAGTCCCACTCCCCCCTGCTCTTTCCCCACAGCCCTGCACATTTCTCCTTTTCAAGTATTTATACAATTCCCTTTTGAAAGTTACTATTGAATCTGCTTCCACCGCCCTTTCAGGCAGCGCGTTCCAGATCGCAACAACTCGCTGCGTCAATTTTTTCCCCTCATGTTGCTTTTGTAAACTTGTGTCCTTTGTTTACCAACCCTCGTACCTCTCTCTCTCTCCTTATTTACTCTCTCAGTTGGCAGTGGTCTGAGTCAGTTCAGCCCGAGCAAGCGGCCAGGTGAAAAAAAAAACTTTGCATTTATATCGTGCCGTTGAACAACTCCGGACGACCCAAAACACCTTAAAGCCAATTAAGTACTTTTTGAAACTGTTATAACGCAGCGGCCAATTTACGCACAGCAAGCTCCCACAAACAGCAAGGAGATAAATGATCAGATAATCTGTTTTTTAGTTGTTGATTGAGGGATAAATATTGGCCCAGGACACTGGGGAGAACTCCCCTGCTCTTCTTCGAAAGAGTGCTGCTGGAAGCCTGCCCATTCACGGCGTTCGTGGACCACAAGCCATTGACCTTCGCCATGGCCAAAGTTTCTGAGCCGTGGTCGGCCCGTCAGCAGCGCCAGCTTTCCTTCGTCTCCGAGTTCACGACGGACATCCAGCATGTGGCTGGGAAAAACAACCCTGTCGCCGACTGTCTCTCCCGGGCCGTCGCCAGCGCCGTACACCTCGCCATCGACTACACCCGCATGGCGGCTGACCAGGCCTCCGACCCGGACGTCCAGGCCTACATGACGGCTGCCACGGGCCTTCAGTTGGCGGACGTCGCGTTTGACGATGCCGGCACCATGCTCCTGTGCGACGTCTCGGCTGGGCAGCCACGCCCCGTCGTGCCCGACGGGTGGAGACGGCAGGTTTTCGACGCCGTCCATAGCCTTTCCCACCCGGGCAGGAAGCCGTCACAGAAGCTGGTGGAGGCTAAGTTCATCTGGCACGGGCTCAAGAAGGACGTTCGCGACTGGGCCAATACCTGCGTGGTATGCCAACGCTTGAAAGTGCATCACCATACTAAGGCCCCGTTGGCACCTTTCGCCGTGCCCGAGAGGCGGTTCAACCATGTTAACGTGGACCTGGTGGGGCCCCTGCCGCGGGTTCACCCACCTCCTCACGATGGTCGACAGAACCACCCGATGGCTGGAAGCCGTCCTGCTGTCGTCAACAACGTCCGCCGATGTGGCTCGGGCGTTCATCAACACTTGGGTCGCCCGGTTCGGCGCCCCATCTGACGTCTCCTCCGACCGGGGGCCCCAGTTCACGTCGGAGCTCTGGAACGCTGTCGCCCAAGGCCTCGGGTTGAGACTCCAGCGCACCACCGCATACCACCCTCAGGCTAACGGGCTGTGCGAATGGGTTCATCACTCCATGAAGGCCACGCTCCGGGCCAGCCTCTGGGACGACAGTTGGATCGACAGACTCCCATGGGTCATGCTGGGACTCAGGACCGCCCCCAAGGAGGACCTCCAGTCCTCGTCCGCCGAGGTCGTCTACGAGCAGCCGCTGCGGGTTCCCGGGGATTTCGTCCACAATGCCACGGACCCTTGGTCCGCAGCCCGTCAGCGGTCCGCCCTCCTGGACAACGCCAAGGTTTTCGCGCCGGTGCCCACGTCGCAGCACGGTCTCCCTCAGTCCCACGTTCCGCCCGACCTTCGTGCGGCGGAGTACGTTATCGTCCGCCACGACGCCCACCGGGGACCTCTTCACCCACCCTACGACGGACCATTCCGCGTCCTGGAAACCGGGGACAAGGCCTTCGTGGTGGGTGTCGGCGGTAAGCCGGACTACATTTCCGTGGACCGTCTTAAGCCGGCCCACCTGGATCTGGACCGACCCGTTGGGTTGGCTCAGCCCCCGCGGCGGGGCCAAACTCTGGCTTCTGCACCTTCAGTCCACCACCGAGCGCCCAGGGACCCTCCTGCGACCCCCCCCGGTCCCTGCCCCGGACTTAAGGAGCCGTTTCGGCCGTGTGATCTGGGCCCCTCAACGACTGACATTGCCAGTTCTAGTGAATTCTGGGGGGACGTATGTGGCGGAGACCACATAGGGACAGTAACACAATTCACTATGTATAGCCAATGTTGTTATCACTCCACGTTATGTACGGAACTTGGTTGGCTTATCGGGGCAGGCTCCCTTTAAGAGTCGTCGATTGTGTGATGACGTCATAGCCCTGCGACGAGGCCGAGTCCCTGAGTCCATGCGGGGAGTTAATAAAGCTAACACGCGTTTTTCTTTGCTGTTATGAAAGTCTCGCAGTCTGTTTATTTCCAGCAACTCCTACAAAGGAACTTTTCCCCTTAGTAGAGGGGTCAATAACCAGGGGGCATAGTTTCAACGTAAGGGGCAGGAGGCTTAGAGGGGATTTGAGGAAAAACTTTTTCACCCAGAGGGTGGTTGGAATCTGGAACTCACTGCCCGAAAGGGTGGTAGAGGCAGGGACCCTCACAACATTCAAGAAGCATTTAGATGAGCACTTGAAACGCCATAGTATACAAGGCTACGGACCAAGTGCTGGAAAATGGGATTAGAATAGACAGGGCTTGATGGCCGGTGCGGACACGATGGGCCGAAGGGCCTCTTTCGGTGCTGTATAACTCTATGACTCTTTGGTCTCATAGAAACATAGAAGATAGGAGCAGGAGTCGGCCATTCGGCCCCTCGAGCCTGCTCCGCCATTCAATGAGATCATGGCCGATCATCCAAATTCAGTACCATGTCCCTGCCTTCTCTCCATATTCCTTGATCCCTTTAGCATTAAGAAATATATCCAACTCCTTCTTGAATATATTTAATGAATTGGCCTCTACTGCCTTCTGTGGTAGAGAATTCCACAGGTTCACCACTCTCTGGGTGAAGAAATTCCTCCTCATCTCTGTCCTAAATGGCTTACCCCTTATCCTTAGACTGTGACCCCTGGTTCTGGACTCCCCAGCCATCGGGAACATCCTTCCTGCATCTAGTCTGTCTAGTCCTGTTAGAATTTTCTAAGTTTCAATGAGACCCCCTCTCATCCTTCTAAACTCCAGCGAGTATAAGCCCAATCGACCCAATCTCTCCTCATACGTCATTCCTGCCATCCCAGGTATCAGCCTGGTGAATCTTCGCTGCACTCCCTCCATGGCAAGACCATCCTTCCTCAGATAAGATGACCAAAACTGCACACAATACTCAAGATGTGGTCTCACCAAGGCCCTGTACAACTGCAACAAGACATCCTTGTTCCTGTACTCAAACCCTCTCGCTACGAAGGCCAACATACCATTTGCCTTCTTAACCGCCTGCTGCACCTGCATGCTTACCTTCAGCGACTGGTGCACAAGGACACCCAGGTCTCATTGCACTTCCCCTTCTCCCAATCTATTGCCATTCAGATAATAATCTGCCTTCATGTTTTTGACACCAAAGTGGATAACCTCGCATTTATCCACATTATATTGCATCTGCCATGCTTCTGCCCAATCACCCAACCTGTCCAAATCATACTGGAGTTTCTCGGCATCCTCCTCACAGCACACACGCCCACCCAGCTTTGTTTCATCTGCAAACTTGGAGATATTACATCTAGTTCCCTCGTCTAGATCATTAATATTTATATTGTGAATAGTTCGATTTTCATTGGGCTATTGAGGCGGGATTGGAGGCGTATGGGGGGTTAAAATTGCGGGCGCGCCCAACCCCGCCTCCATCCCGCCTCCAAGCAATTTTCATTAATTCGTGTCTAATGGTCCCGTCTCCGTCCCGCCTCCAAGAGGCGGGATAGGCCGTTAGGGCCCTTAACAAGCACTAAATTGCCTCTATAATGCCATTTTGAAAAGCCTTTGCCACATGAAGCATGCCTGTTCTGAAACACGATGGTGAAACCTGGCGGTAGCACAATTGGATTGCTGACTTTTAGCTGCAGCTCCACCCTTAAAGAGGAGATTTGATCAGCCATCATTTGCAGGTGGCAGGACTTTGTTGTCTCAGGCCTGGGGGAACTTTTAGAAGGCATAACCACAGCTGTGGAAGTTTGGAGCCTGACACCCATCTCCAGTGTGACCTCCTGGGAAACCCCTCTCGCCACCTTGACTGAGCGCTTCCTCAACTGAGGCATCTACCAGAAGCATGGGAGCCATTTATTTCCTTCCCTTCTGGACACTGGACATCAAATGAGGACGAAGACCAGCCGCGGAACCAGCAGAACCATGAACAACAGCAGCACCAACATCAGCAGCAACAACAGGAGCGCCAAGCTGCTGCTCACCCAGCTGAAGCTGCACAGGCCAGAAGGCGCCAACGCGCGACCACATTGCTGCCCAGGATGCAAGGAATGCACTCACCTTGGCCAGATTTGCTTAGCCTAGCCAATCAAGCACTTTTGCCTCACAGCTTCTTATCTGAGCATCGACAACGGCCAAGAACCAGTGGATTCCTAGCAATTTGACCACCATACTGACAATTGCAAGTAATCCTAAGCCCTCAATGTGGAAGTCCCATTCGCGAAATGACACACACCACAACTACAGCAGTAGCCATCAGATTTTTTATTTACAGGAATCATCTGATGGCTTTTTAACATAAAACATCACATTTCACCCAAGTGACTACCCTTGTGACTATTTGTGCAGTATCTTTCTCTTACGCGTGCTCCTACGTGGTGCTTCCCCTGTGGCTTCAGCAGATGTGGAGGCCCCTTGCTCACTTTCTTGCTGCTCCTGTCTCGGCACCTTTGGCAGACGTCCTCTGGGGTTGCGAGCCTGTGAGGGCTCGTCAACAGTCTGCTGCTCCTGCGGCTGTGCAGGTGTTGAGACGCCGATCTCAGTTGGGTGAGGACTCTGGTGGGGCTCTGACCGAGGGCTCTGCAGTGGCATGGAAGTGTGAGCGCTTGGAGAGGAGCCCCCACTTCCTTGATGTCTGCCACCAACTTCCCTCTCATGGGTCAGGTCCCCCTCAGCGCTTGCAAGTGGCTTGAGAGCATCTTGCTGCACATCAGGGGTGCCATGGGGACCCGTTTCTGCACTGGCAGCCCTACTCAGAAGGACTTCCATGAAGGTCTGGTTTCTCTGTTCAATAGATGACAATCGCTCCTCCAGAGATGTCATTCTATTCAGAACACTCACCATGTTTTCTGCACTCTGGCGACTTACCACCTCCATGGAGGTTGCGATCCTTTCCATGGTGGTGCGTTCATGCGCCAATGACTCCACAAAGGCTCTGCTCATGTTCACAATGGACTCCTCCATTCGCTCCACACTCACATCGACCCTGGAGACAAAACCTGCCAGAGACTCCTGAGCTGTGCCTGGAGTTCCAGCCCCGCTGATCTTGTGGATGGACCCAGAGGCAGAGGGTCGACATGCAGCTGTGCCGAACTGAGAGAGTCCTGCGCCCTCTGACTAGGACTCTCCACTGCTGTCCCTGTCTCCACCATCTGCTGATGCTCACTTGTGAGCTGTGATACACCAGGTGACACCAGGTGTCCCGAAGGTCCCACTGAGGTGTGAGTGTCTGCGCTGGTGCAGGGTGCGCTGAATTCTGCTGACGCTGCGCCCTCAGAGGTTGCAGCTTCCTCTGAGGAGTCTTGAGGCTCATGCTCTTCCTCCTGGCTAGTGGGGATGGGTGCTTGCGATAGTCCTGTGGGGGAGTAAAGGAAAGAGTCAGAGATGTGATGCCAAGGTTACATGCTCATTGCATATTGCAGATGGTCATAAGTCCATCTGTTAGAGCTTCAGAATCATTATCAGCGACTCATGCAATGTCAATGAGAGAGATGGAAAACTATTCTGTCACCAGCTTGCTGTGATGCACCCATCTGTCCGTCCCCCACTTGCGCATCGTCCTCCACTCCCACGATCTCCAGGACCGTCTCCTCCAGGGGGTGAGGTGGGCTACTGAGGGTGGCCCTCCTTCTGTCCTCGCTGTTTCCCTTTTATTGTGAGCTCTCTTTCCCTGCAATGAGGGAGACAAGTGGAGGTTGAGTGAGAATGAAGGAGTGAGTGTAGAGAATCCATAGCATAGATGCTTAGAAGGAGACAAAGATGGAGTGAGGTGGCAAGACCAAGGGCCCTCCCTGTGTGTTGTCAGTTGTTTTCCTAGCATCACAGTGATAGGGAGTGTGAGGGCTGCATAGTTAGGTGAATGTGACCATAGAGAGGGAATGGGTAAGGGTGCATGGATGTCAGTGTTAAGTGGGATGTGGAGGAAGAGATTGCTAAAGCTGAGTGCTGGTGAGGAGAGGCAATGGGGATCTGATTGAGGGTGATGGGAAATGCATTGGGACGGACTTCACTTGGCCAGTGCTGAGACTAGAATCCTGGCGAATCGAATAACTAGGGCTGTAGTGAGGACTTTAAACTAATTAGTGGGGGGGAGGTTTCAAGAGAGCGAAAAATAAAAATGACAGCGGAGAAGGCAATAGAGCAAGGTAGCAGTGGTGGAATTAAAAACCAGAGCATGTCAGGAAGGGACAGAATGTATAATGATAAAGGTAAAGTTGTAAAAGGGGTAAAAGCAGGAATAAATTGTCAGAAAACATATTTGAAAGTTCTTTATCTGAATGCACGCAGCATTCGTAACAAAATTGACGAGTTGACGGTGCAAATAACTACACATGGGTATGATCTGGTGGCCATTACGGAAACATGGCTGCAAGATAATCATGACTGGGAACTAAACATACAAGGGTATTTGACAATTAGGAAGGACAGACAGGAAGGAAAGGGAGGTGGGGTTGCTATGTTAATCAAGGATGGAATCACTGCAATAGTCAGAAATGATATTGGGTCAAAGGATCAGGATAGTGAAGCAGTTTGGGTGGAGATAAGGAATAATAAGGGGAAAAAGTCACTAGTGGGCGTAGTCTATAGGCCTCCTAACAGTTGCAACTCTGTTGGTCGGAGTATAAATCAGGAAATAGTTGGGGCTTGTAATAAGGGAACAGCTATAATCATGGGGGATTTTAACTTTCACATTGACTGGACTAATCAAATTGGGCATGGCAGCATTGAGGAAGAGTTCATAGAGTGTATTAGGGATGGGTTCCTTGAGCAGTATGTAACTGAACCAACCAGGGGGCAGGCAATCTTAGATCTGGTCCTGTGTAATGAGACAGGATTAATAAAAAATGTCCTAGTAAAGGATCCCCTTGGAATGAGTGACCATAATATGGTTGAATTCCAAATTCAGTTTGAGGGTGAGAGAGTTGGATCTCAAACCAGCGTACTAAGCTTAAATAAAGGAGACTATAAAGGTATGAGAGTAGAATTGACTAAAGTGGACTGGGAAAACAGATTAAAGTGTAAGACAGTACAAGAGCAGTGGTCTACATTCAAGGAGATATTTCACATCTTTCAGGATAAATTTATTTCACTGAGGAAAAAGGGGAGTAAAAGAAAAGACAGCCATCCGTGGCTTAGTAAAGTAATAAAGGATAGTATCCGACTGAAAACAAGGGCATATAAAGTAGTCAAATGTAGTGGGAGGATAGAAGATTGGGAAGCATTTAAAAGCCAGCAAACAATAACTAAAAGATTAATTAAGAAAGGGAAGATAGATTATGAAAGTAAACTGGCAAAAAATATAAAAACAGATAGCAAGAGTTTCTACAGCTATATAAAAAGAAAAAGGGTGGCTAAAGTGAACGTTGGTCCCAAAGAGGATGGGACCGGGAAACTAGTGGTGGGGAACATGGAGATGGCAAAGACGCTGAACAAATATTTTGTATCAGTCTTTACAGTAGAGGACACTAAAAATATCCCAACACTGGACAAACAGGGGGCAATGGGGGGGGGAGGAGCTAAACACAATTAAAATCACTAAGGAGATGGTACTCAGTAAAATAATGGGACTTAAGGCGGATAAATGCCCCGGACCTGATGGCCTACATCCTAGGGTCTTGAGAAAAGTGGCGGTAGGGATTGTGGATGCATTGGTGATCATTTTCCAGAACTCCCTGGACTCAGGAAAGGTCCCGGCAGATTGGAAAACTGCTAATGTAACACCCTTATTTAAGAAGGGAAGTAGACAAAAAGCTGGAAACTATAGACCAGTTAGCCTAACATCTGTGGTTGGCAAAATGTTGGAGTCCATTATTAAGGAAACAGTAACAGAGCATTTGGATAAACATAATTTAATAGGACAGAGTCAGCATGGTTTTACGAAGGGGAAGTCATGTTTGACAAATTTGCTCGAATTCTTTGAGGATGTAACATACAGGGTGGATAAAGGGGAACCAGTTGATGTAGTGTATTTGGACTTCCAAAAGGCATTTGACAAGGTTCCACACAAAAGATTACTGATCAAGCTAAAAAAAATCACGGGATTGGGGGTAATATACTGGCATAGGTGGAAGATTGGCTATCTAACAGAAAACAAAGAGTTGGGATAAATGGTTCGTTCTCGGGCTGGCAATCAGTAACTAGTTGTGTTCCGCAGGGGTCAGTGCTGGGACCCCAACTCTTTACAATCTATATTAACGATTTGGAGGAAGGGACCGAGTGCAACATATCCAAGTTTGCCGACGATACAAAGATGGGAGGGAAAGCAGTGAGTGAGGAGGACATAAAAAACCTGCAAAAGGACATAGACAGACTAAGTGAGTGGGCAGAGATTTGGCAGATGCAATATAATGTTGGAAAGTGTGAGGTTATGCACTTTGGCAGAAAAAATCAAAGTGCAAGTTATTATCTAAATGGAGAGAAACTGCAAAGTGCTACAGTACAAAGGGATCTGGGGGTCCTGGTGCATGAAACACAAAAAGTTAGTATGCAGGTGCAGCAGGTGATCAGGAAGGCCAATGGAATCTTGGCTTTTATTGCAAGGGGGATGGAGTATAAAAACAGGGAAGTCTTGCTGCAGTTATACAGGGTATTGGTGAGGCCACACCTGGAATACTGCGTGCAGTTTTGATTTCCATATTTAAGAAAAGATATACTTGCTCTCGAGGCAGTTCAGAGAAGGTTCACTCGGTTGATTCCAGAGATGAGGGGGTTGACGTATGAGGAAAGGTTGAGTAGGTTGGGACTCTACTCATTGGAGTTCAGAAGAATGAGAGGCGATCTTATCGAAACATATAAGATTGTGAGGGGGCTTGATCGGGTGGATGCGGGGAGGATGTTTCCATTGATGGGTGAGACTAGAACTAGGGGGCATAATCTTAGAATAAGGGGCTGCCCTTTCAAAACTGAGATGAGGAGAAACTTCTTCACTCAGAGGGTAGTAAATCTATGGAATTTGCGACCCCAGAGAGCTGTGGAAGCTGCAACATTAAATAAATTTAAAATGGAGATAGACATTTTCCGAGCAGATAAGGGAATTAGGGGTTACGGGGAGAGGGCAGGGAAGTGGACATGAGTCTAGATTCAGATCAGCCATGATCCTATTGAATGGCGGAGCAGGCCCGAGGGGCCATATGGCCTACTCCTGCTTCTATTTCTTATGTTCTTATGTTCTTATACTCACTTTTCCAGTCCGCAGAAGTTCATGAAATCTCTTCCTGCACTGAAGCCAGGTTGTGCAGGTTGCTGACAAGGAGTTGACCTCCTGGGCCACCTGGATCCACACAGCCTTGGTCTGCTGGGAAGGCTTCTTCCTCCCTGAAGAAGGGAAGAGCACCTCTTTATGAGCTCTTGCTCCCTCAACTAAAGCCTGCAGGGCAACGTCATCAAAGCGGGGTGCGGACCTAGGTCTCTGGCTGGCCATTCTTCCTGCAGGTGCCTTTCACCGCAAAGTCCAAAAGGTTGGCAGCCTGCAGAAGAAGCAAGGCTTGTTGCAGACCTTAAATGCAGCAGCAATGATGACATCATCAGAGGCAACTTTCAGACTGGAAAAACTCATTGGCCATGGGTTCCCACACGTTGGAACTCAATTGCCCACTTAAGTTAAAATCGCATCATTTTCCCACATCGATTTATAATCGGGTGGATAACACGAAATGCGGATTACAGGACCCCAGCCCGTCCCAGTATCAAAATCCAGCCCTATGACTCCATGAAATAGACTGTAGACCTCCTGGTGCGAATAGACTATCCAGCCGTGTCTTTTTAAAATTTCATTCTTGGGATGTGGGCATCACCGCCAAGGCCGCCATTTATTGCCCATCCCTAATTGCCCTCGAGAAGGTGATGGTCAGCCGCCTTCTTGAACTGCTGCAGTCCGTGTGGTGAAGGTGCTCCCACAGCGCTGTTAGGGAGGGAGTTCCAGGATTTTGATCCAGAGACGATGAAGGAACGGCCGATATATTTCCAAGTCAGGATGGTGTGTGAATTAGAGGGGAACTTGGAGGTGGCGGTGTTCCCATGCGTCTGCTGCCCTTGTCCTTCTAGCTGGTGGCTGTCACGGGTTCAGGAGGAGCTGTCAAAGAAGCCTTGGCGAGTTGCTGCAGTGCATCTTGTAGATGGTACACACTGCAGCCACGGTGCGCTGGTGGTGGAGGGAGTGAATGTTTAAGGTGTTTAAACAGAGTATTTAATTCTGCTGCACGCCCTCACTTTCCAAAAAAAAAATAAAGATTCTGTGAAGGATTGAAACAAGACCAAGAGCGACAAAGAAGCTTTGGGATGAGATACGAGCCCATTCCTTCTTTGGGAAGCTTGTGCTTGTGTTTGCGAGACTATTATTAGCTTGGTGAACCATTAGGGACAGACTGAGCTAAATGACTGCTGGAGGCAAAGGTCTTAACTGTTGATGTGGTAGTTCTATAACCGTTCATTGAGGTACTGGTGCTGTGTGACAGTCTGTCATGTAGCAGTGTGAGAAGCCAGCAGGAAAGCAGGCACCCCATTGTATTTCTGTCCTTGAATCCTAGACGTTTTTTTCACCCCCCCTTTATTGTTGAAGTTTCGAACAACTCAGGTCTCCTCCTCCCCCCACAGCAGCAGCAGGAGAAAAAATAAATCATAGGCTGTGCTGGCAGATTAGTTTCCAAATTCATTCTCGGGAAGTGGCCGTTGCTGGCAAGGCTGGCGTTTATTGCCCATTCATCGTTGCCTGGAGAAGGCGTCGATGCAAGTGAAAG
Organism: Somniosus microcephalus; assembly: GCF_052327205.1. NCBI lineage: Eukaryota > Metazoa > Chordata > Chondrichthyes > Squaliformes > Somniosidae > Somniosus > Somniosus microcephalus. The sequence goes on along the minus strand of NC_140988.1, from coordinate 371,897,828 downwards.
GCTTGGTCAGTCACGCCAGAGGACAGCGCAGTGTTGACCAGACCGGGTAAGGACGGCGGGTTTCTTTCCCTAGGTGTCAGCTGTGGCTCAGTGGGTAGCACACTCGCCTCTGAGCCAGAAGGTTGTGGGTTTGTAGATCCACTCCAGAGACTTGGCCACAAAAATCTAGGTTGACAGTCCAGTGCAGTGCTAAGAAAAGCACCTTTCACGACAACCAGACGTCCCAAAGCACTTTACACTTTACAGCCAATGAAGTACTTTTTTTTTGAAGTGTAGTCACTGTTGGAAAGTAGGAAATGCGGAAGCCAATTTGCGCACAGCAAGCTCCCCGCAAACAGCAATGTGATAATGACCAGATCATCTGTTTCAGTGATGTTGATTGAGGGATATATATTGGCGAGGACACCGGGGAGAACTCCGCTGCCCTTCTTCGAAATAGTGCCACGGGATCTTTTACATCCACCTGAGGGAGTAGACGGGGCCTCAGGTTAATGTCTCATCCGAAAGACGGCACCTCCGACAGTGCAGCACTCCCTCAGCACTGCACTGGAGCGTCAGCCTAGATTTTTGTGCTCAAGTCCTTGGTTTGGGATTATGAACCCATGACCTTCTGACTCAGAGGCGAGGGTGCTACCCACTGAGCCACAGCTGGCACTGAGGGAGTGCTGCACTGTCGGAGGTGCCGTCTTTTGGATGAGACGTTAAACCGAGGCCCCGTCTGCCCTCTCAGGCCCCTCAGCCTTTCTAAAAATGTAAACCTGGCGCCAGAATTCTGATTTTCAAAAGTAGGCTCCAATTTTACACACTTTTTATGTTATTAAGATTTTTAGGAACTTTCATCAGCAACAAGACTAAAACCATAAATCCACCCCTAGTGCAATATTGGATTTAGTAAAAAGTAGCAAATAAAAGTAAGTTAAACTTGTGTCACCCACTCTTCCTCCCTCTGCTAAAATGCTTCCTTGCCTCACCTAATAATTGAGAGCCTGAAGTTACAAACCCATCTGCAGTGGGATCATTGGGGGGAAAACTCAGTATCGCCCCGTTTGGGGTGCCGTTATCGGCCGTGCGCAAAGTTTAGCGCCTGGCGCTAATTATCGCCTCCGACGGCAAACTTGGCTTTTATCGCCCCTGGAGGTGATTGGAGCGCTAAATCAGGCGCTTCACACCTGTCTTAAGGCGCAAAGGCCGAGGAGCGAGGCGCTACCTCAGAGCGCTGGCGAAGCAAGGAAGGGTAAATCAAAATGAACCTGCAAAGTGCTGCTCAGTACCCAAAACTCCTTCACACAGCGTTGAATCTCTCCAGAAGTCTCTCTCTCTCTCTCTCAGAATGCGTGGTGCAAAAATGTCACCAACAAAAAAAGGCAGGAAGCGGTCGCCTTTAAATAGCGCTCCCCTAGTCCCTTTCTGACAGCATAACGCTCCCCTCAACCTGTCGTTGCTAGCGGCAGGCGGAAAGGCAGGGGGCGCCACTCAATATCCAGTCCGGGGCGCTACCGGGGCGTTGCGCACTCGACTGACGTCACGATCTGCCGGCGCAGGAGATCGTGGCAGTAGTGTTTAGCGCCGCCGCAAAATGTCTAGTTAATTTCGTGAGCGGCGCAAACATCGCCACGCCCGGGCGCTAGTTGCTTTGCACCCCATTAGCGCCCTCTTAAGGCGCTAACAGGAGGCGCAAACAACTGAATTTTTCCCCATTTTATTTTATAAAGCGGATTGACGCACTGCTCAAAATTCGCACACACTCGTTTCTTCTCCTGAAACATGTCACTGCCATCTGACAGCAGCAAAGTCCCCTTTTTTACCCACCTGTTGTGGGTAAAACTCGGCGACCCACTCACCTGTAACAGGTGTAATAAGAAGATGAGGTACACTTGGTATCTACCGATCGCTCCCACCGATTTGAAAGCTTCGTCCAGCCCCCATAGTGGTGAGCGGCAGCACTGATCTGGCCAGCTCTGATTAGCCCCGTGGTGACGGTGGAGTCTCTGTGACGCAGCCCTCGGAACCGTGGCCCCGAAGGAGAAGGGGTGGAGGGGGGTGGACACACTGCCCTCATCACCATGGGAACCGGCTGATTTATTTTTCTGTGTGGTTTAGGCATAAACTTTGCTTCAGTTTTCAAAATAATTATTGAACCCTTACCAAACCCATAACTGAATTTTTTTTTATTTGTTCCTGGGATGTGGGTGTCGCTGGCAAGGCCAGCATTTATTGCCCATCCCTAATTGCCCTCGAGAAGGTGGTGGTGAGCCGCCGCCTTGAACCGCTGCAGTCCGTGTGGTGAAGGTGCTCCCGCAGTGCTGTTAGGGAGCGAGCTCCAGGATTTTGACCCAGCGACGATGAAGGAGCAGCGATATATTTCCAAGTCAGGACGGTGTGTGACTTGGAGGGGAACTTGGAGGTGGTGCCTGCTGCCCTTGTCCTTCTAGGTGGTAGAGGTCGCGGGTTTGGGAGGTGCTGCCGAAGAAGATCTGCTAACTTAGCATAGCACCCCAGATCTGCATGGCTCAGCTACTTGACTGTCATTGGTAGAAGGTGGCTTGTATACCAATTCATGAATCTATCTGTATTTATTTAATTTTATCGAGGTTTTCATCGGCAGTAGGACGGCCTGGATGTTGGGCAGGACCCCGCCCTGGGCTATGTTGACCGCTCCCAGCAACTTGTTCAGCTCTTCGTCATTGCGGATGATGAGCTGCAGATGGCGGGGGATGATCCTGGTCTTCTTGTTGTCCACGGCCGCGTTGGTACTCGATAACACAGGACTATATACATGCTAGGCAGCGGAAACAGCATGCTATAGACAGAGCAAAGCAATCCCACAACTAACAGATCAGATCAAAGCTCTACAGTCCTGCCACATCCAGTCGTGACTAATGGTGGACAATTAAACAACTAACGGGAGGAGGAGGCTCCATGAATATCATCATCCTCAATGATGGTGGAGCCCAAAACGTGAGCGCAAAAGACAAGGCTGAAGCGTTTGCAACCATCTTCAGCCAGAAGTGCTGAGTGGATGATCCATATCGGCCTCCTCCCGAGGTCCTCACCATCACAGAAGCCAGTCTTCAGCCAATTTGATTCACTCCACATGATATCAAGAAACGGCTGTGTGCACTGGATACAGCAAAGGCTATGGGCCCCGACAACATCCAGGCTGTCGTGCTGAAGACTTGTCCTCCAGAACTAGCCATGCCTCTAGCCAAGCTGTTCCAGTGCAGCTACAACACTGGCATCTATCCGACAATATGGAAAACTGCCCAGTTATATCCTGTCCACAAAAAGCAGGACAATCGGTAGTGGGGAAAATGCTAGAGTCCATTAAAAAGGATGTAATAGCAGAGCACTTGGAAAAAGTGACCGGATCGGACAAAGTCAACATGGATTTACAAAAGGTAAATCGTGCTTGACTAATCTACTGGGATTTTTTGAGGATGTAACTGGTAAAATAGATAAGGGAGAACCAGTGGATGTGGTGTATTTGGATTTTCAAAAGGCTTTCAATAAGGTCCCGCATAAGAGATTAGCGTGTAAAATTAAGGCACATGGGATTGGGGGCAAGGTATTGACTTGGATAGAGAACTGGTTGGCAGACAGAAAGCAAAGAGTTGGAATAAACAGCTCTTTTTCCGAGTGGCAGGCAGTGACTAGTGGGGTACCACAGGGATCGGTCCTTGGACCCCAACTATTTACAATATATATTAATGATCTGGACGAGGGAACTAGATGTAATATCTCCAAGTTTGCAGACGACACAAAGCTGGGTGGGCATGTGTGCTGTGAGGAGGATGCCGAGAAACCCCAGTATGATTTGGACAGGTTGGGTGATTGGGCAGAAGCATGGCAGATGCAATATAACGTGGATAAATTCGAGGTTATCCACTTTGGTGGCAAAAACAGGAAGGCAGATTATTATCTGAATGGCAATAGATTGGGAGAAGGGGAAGTGCAACGAGACCTGGGCGTCCTTGTGCACCAGTCGCTGAAAGTAAGCATGCAGGTGCAGCAGGCGGTTAAGAAGGCAAATGGTATGTTGGCCTTCGTAGCGAGAGGGTTCGAGTACAGGAACAAGGATGTCTTGCTGCAGTTGTACAGGGCCTTGGTGAGACGACATCTTGAGTATTGTGTGCAGTTGTGGTCGCCTTATCTGAGGAAGGATGTTCTTGCCATGGGAGGAGTTCAGCGAAGATTCACCAGGCTGATACCTGGGATGGCAGGAATGACGTATGAGGAGAGATTGGGTCGATTGGGCTTGTACTCGCTGGGGTTTAGAAGAATGAGAGGGGATCTCATCGAAACTTATAAAATTCTAACAGGACTAGACAGACTAGATGCAGGAAGGATGTTCCCGATGGTCGGGGAGTCCAGAACCAGGGGTCACAGTCTAAGGATAAGTGGTAAGCCATTTAGGACAGAGATGAGGAGGAATTTCTTCACCCAGAGAGTGGTGAACCTGTGGAATTCTCTACCACAGAAGGCAGTTGATGCCAATTCATTAAATATATTCAAGAAGGAGTTCGATATATTTCTTAAGGCTAAAGGGATCAAGGGATATGGGGAGAAGGCAGGGACAGGGTACTGAATTTGGATGATCAGCCATGATCTCATTGAATGACGGAGCAGGCTCGAGGGGCTGAATGGCCTACTCCTGCTCCTATCTTCTATGTTTTTATGTTTCTATGTAAATCCAATCCAGCCAATTACCACCCCATCAGTTTACTCTAAAACATCAGCAACGTGATGGAAGGTGTCATCAACAGTGCTATCAAGCAGCACTTACTCACCAATAACTTGCTCACTGATGCTCAGTTTGGATTCCGCCAGGTCCACTTAGCACCTGACCTCATTACAGCTTTGGTCCAAACATGGAATAAAGAGTTGAATTCCAGAGGTGAGGTGAGAGTGACTGCCCTTGACATCAAGGCAGCATTTGACTGAGTGTGGCATCAAGGAGCCCTAGTAAAACTGAAGTCAATGGGAATCGGGAGGAAACGCTCCACTGGCTGGAGTCATACCTAGCACAAAGGAAGATGGTTGTGGTGGTTGGAGGTCAATCATCACAGCCCCAGGACATCGCTACACAAGTTCCTCAGGGCAGTGTCCTAGGCCCAACCATCTTCAGTTGGTTCATCAATGACCTTCCCTCCATCATAGGTTCAGAAGTGGGGATGTTCGCTGATGATTGCACACTGTTCAGTTCCATTCGCAACTCCTCAGATAATGAAGCAGTCCATGCCCACATGCAGCAAGACCTGGACAACATTCAGACTTGGGCTGATAAGTGGCAAGTAACACTTGCGCCACACAAGTGCCGGGCAATGATCATCTCCAACAAGAGATAGTCCAACCACCTCCCCTTGACATTCAATAGCATTGCCATCACCGAATCCCCCACTATCAACATCCTGGGGGTCACCATCAACCAGAAGCTTAACTGGACCAGCCACATAAATACTGTGGCTACAAGAGCAGGTCAGAGGCTGGGTATTCTGCAGCGAGTGTCTCGGGTCCTGACTCCTCAAAACCCTTTCTACCATCTGCAAGGCACAGGTCCGGAGTGTGATGGAATATTCTCCACTTGTCTAGATGAGTGCAGCTCCAACAACACTCAAGAAGCTTGACACCATGGTACCAGGGATGAAAGACCTCGGTTACGTGGAGAGACTGCAGAAACTAGGGTTGTTCTCCTTTGAGCAGAGAAGGTTAAGAGATGATTTGACAGAGTTGTTCTAAATCTTATGATGGAGGGAAAATTAAACTTGGCATCATCCAACCACTGCTTTGGATTTTGCCTCCCGATCTCTTGTACTCTTTTCGACCTTGTGGTTGTTCAAGGCCTCTCAGTTGGTAACCTTCTCACTTCTGGGGCAGATGGTCTGGATTTACTGGAACGATGCCAGGGATGAAAGACTTCAGTTACGTGGAGAAACCAGAGAAACTGGGGTTGCTCTCCTTAGAGCAGAGAAGATTAAGAGGAGATCTGATAGGGGTGTTCAAAATCATGAGAAGGATCAGGAAGTAGAGGGACACAGATTTAAGATGATTAGTAAAAGAACCAGAGGCAACATGAGGAAACGTTCTTTTTACGCAGCGAGTTGTTATGATCATCTGCTCATCAGTGTTCCCTCTAATTGTTGTCTCCGTGTGCGGTGCCTTTAAATTTGCCGCGCGTCCGTGCACACGCGGTATCTTTTCCCAGCGGCAACAGCTGGTGAGCGGCCTGTGCGGGACCTCCCGATCTATGCCCGGTCACACGCCCGCGCACCTTAGGGGGGAGACGCTGCTTCCCATTCCGCGGAATGCTTCACCCAAATGTCGGCAGCTCCGGCAATCCGGCACTTCGTTGATTCCGCACCGGAGTAGATTAGGTGGGGCTCGAGCCCCAACGTTCTGACCCAGTGGCGAGAGTGATTAGATTAGATTAGGTGGGGCTCGGACCCCCTCATTCTGACCCAGTGGCGAGAGTGATTAGATTAGATTAGGAGGGGCTCGGACCCCCTCATTCTCACCCAGTGGCGAGAGTGATTAGATTAGATTAGGTGGGGCTCGGACCCCCTCATTCTGACCCAGCGGTGAGAGTGATTAGATTAGATTAGGTGGGGCTCGGACCCCCTCATTCTCACCCAATGGTGAGAGTGATTAGATTAGATTAGGTGGGGCTCGGACCCCCTCATTCTGACCCAATGGCGAGAGTGATTAGATTAGATTAGGTGGGGCTCAGACCCCCTCATTCTGACCCAGTGGCGAGAGTGATTAGATTAGATTAGGTGGGGCTCGGACCCCCTCATTCTCACCCAGTGGCGAGAGTGATTAGATTAGATTAGGAGGGGCTCGGACGCCCTCATTCTGACCCAGTGATGAGAGTGATTAGATTAGATTAGGAGGGGCTCGGACCCCCTTATTCTGACCCAGTGGCGAGAGTGATTAGATTAGATTAGGTGGGGCTCGGACCCCCTCATTCTCACCCAGTGGCGAGAGTGATTAGATTAGATTAGGAGGGGCTCAGGCCCCCTTATTCTGACCCAGTGGCGAGAGTGATTAGATTAGATTAGGTGGGGCTCGGACCCCCTCATTCTCACCCAGTGGGGACAGTGATTAGATTAGATTAGGAGGGGCTCGGACCCCCTCATTCTCACCCAGTGGCGAGAGTGATTAGATTAGATTAGGAGGGGCTCGGACCCCCTTATTCTGACCCAGTGGCGAGAGTGATTAGATTAGATTAGGTGGGGCTCGGACCCCCTCATTTTGACCCAGTGGCGAGAGTGATTAGATTAGATTAGGAGGGGCTCGGACCCCCTCATTCTGACCCAGTGGCGAGAGTGATTAGATTAGATTAGGAGGGGCTGTCGAATTTCGAGCAAGACTCAGACACACAGTAACTGGCAAACCATACTTTTTACTTGTCACAAGGGAAGAGCAGTACAATCAAAGGTCGATACTACAACTTCAACGAACGCTTACAAGAGGCTCATATTTATACATTGGAGTAAACAAGTTCCAGATAATATGTGGATATTACATCATTGGTTTAGCAACACTAATTTCTCAAAAAACAACTTACATTAAACAAAGCCTATTCTTTCAATTCCGCTTCTTATCTCTACCAGTCGGACCATCTGAATCACAAGTTCCTGTCTTGTCTTACTGCAGCGTATGCCTTTCTGAGGTGCCGAATCGTGATTGGATGCTGTACAATAGCTAGTTAACCATATCCTGCAATGATTCAATCTTCTATCTAGCAGTCAAGCCCTCGTGGCCTTTATTGTTCTTCAATACTAAACCACAGGTCAAAGAGCAGGTGTCCCTCTTCCTTCTTATTGAGTTTGCAAAACTGCCAATTCTGCTATGCTTGCATTTTGCGAAGCTGAAGTTCCTCTTTGCTCCCTTTCCAAAATGCAATTCATCCCTTATGCGAAGCCATTTTGTTAGCCAGTTCGTTGGCCATTTTATTTAAACTTCCACATTCCCCCCTTTTGTCCTTCTCAAGGACAATCTTTAAATTTAAACCTCAATTTTGTTCAATCGTTCTATCTCCTCCTCTTCTGGACTTTTGATTTCCATCTGGACCATCAGCTTCGCAGGCCCTAGCTTGGTTAACATTTGACCCATGTTATTACAACAGCATTTAAGCACAGCCAGAATTAGGAAGATACTAATTATTATTACCACTAGCCAAATTAGTCCATTGACTAGCCAATCCCACCGACTCCCCATGGCCCAATTGCCAAAATAGTCTCCCCATCCCTGATTCTCACGTGCTCTCTTTCCACTTTCTCTTATCTTGTCTACAAGACTGTATATCTCTTCTGAGTTATCGGGGATATAAGTGCAACATGTAGGTCCTATTATAGCGCATGTCCCTCCTTGTCCTGCTAGTAAGTAGTCAAGTGCCATTCTGTTCTGCAAGGCAACCGTCCTAATGGCCACCATTTCGTCGGTTAGCAACTGGTTGGCTCTAGCAGTATCATTGGCTACCTTCTCTAGTAGTTGGTTCATTACCTCAGTTTCCTTTATTGTTCGGTGTATTCCATATTGGGGCACAAAGAGGCTCAATACCTTGTCCCATATGGGTATTTCCCGTTTTACTCTTTGCCTGACTTTCCTTCTTGCCTCGTCTAGATTTCTGACATGGAACATGCTTGGTTGAACATATCCCAAGAAACACGTGCTATCCCATTCCTGTGGCAGCCAAGGATAAGCCCGGTTACCACATATGAAATACGTGCCGTTGTATGCTCCCCGTGTTGGGTTTTGGGATCTATCTGCACTTGCGCAGATGGTAACCCGTGATTTGACTCCACCCCGCCAAACCCGTGATTTTACTCGGCAAACTTCAAACCCTCTGGTGTATACAGTGATATTTACAGATCCTTCAGACCCGTTTTTCAGTGGAACATTTAGGTTGTTGGCTTGGGGGTTGTTCCATATGTGGGGGTTGTTCCATATGTGAATAGTAAGGTTACAACCCCTAGTTTTATTGATGGTTGTGATTTTCCCTAAGGCGAAGTCTAGGCACACCTTCCCAGTTACAATTTTATCAATTACAAGTGCTGGAGGGTTGTGTGTTCGATCATAACTGGGGACATACCATCCTCTAAACTTATTTAAGTTATACCCCATTTCTTCCCATTGGCATCGAGTTGTAATTACTGGGTCACCTGATTCGGGGGAGTTGCTACAATAGCTTTTGACACTTGTTTTATTTAACGAGAAGAGCCATGAAATGGTTTCTTCCAGTGAAAATGGGATCACATTCAAAGGAAGTCCCTCTTCGGCATTTGCCGGTCCTTGTGAACATATCCAGCAACTCGAGAGATCCAACTGGCTTGCATACTTCCATGACATATACAAGTAACTATTCCCTGATACTCTTTTCCTTGTTACTTCTGTTGCTGTATGTAAACCGGTTATCAGGACAACACATGTGACCAATATCTGATACATTGTTTTAACAATCTTTTAGGGCTTTCTCTTTTTTTTCTTTTTTCTCGTTATTTCCTCCCGGGTTCTTCGTCTGGAGTCGGAGCCTTCTTACAGTGTGACGCGTGTATCCATGTAGGCCTTTCTTTCACCTTTACGGCTGTGTTGGTGGTAAGGAGGATTTGGAACGGTCCTTCGAAGCGAGGTTCCAGGCCGTTCTTTCTTTTGAAGATCTTTACATAGACGTTGTCTCCTGGCTCGAGGTTGTGGCAACGTCCATCTGCAGGTTCAACCTGGGCCTCCTTCACCTGTTGGTGGAAACTAGAAATACATTTTGTTAGTGCAATGCAGTAGTTCAACATATTTTCTTCCATCTTGTGAATGTCCATTTGCTTGGCCGTGAAGGGTGCTGAGAAAGGTAGTCTCTGTGGCCTTCCCATGACGATTTCGTGTGGTGACAGTCCTGTAGTCCTGTTAGTTGCGGATCACATCGCCATTAATGCTAAAGGTAGTAGTTCAACCCATTTAAGCCCTGTTTCTTCACTGAGTTTTGCGAGTTTGTTTTTCAGCACTCCATTATATCTTTCCACCAATCCTGCTGATTGGGGGTGGTAACTGCAATGGAAGTGCTGGTTAATCTGTAGAGCTTTACATAGTTCCTTGATTTAAATTCCTGTAAAATGGGATCCGTTGTCGCTTGACAATTTAACCGGTATCCCGAAGCGAGGTACAATATCCTTCAACAAGTATTTAGCTACAGTAACAGCATCATCCTTTTTACACGGAAAAGCTTCAATCCATCTTGAAAACATATCTACAATGACTAATACATATTTAAATCCCATACATGCTGGTAGTTCTATAAAATCCATCTGTAAATGCATGAAAGGACCCATGGGGTTTGGATGGGAGGCAGACTGTACTTTCTCTGTCTTACCCGGATTCATAGTCTGACAGGTAACACAATTTTCGCAAATACTTTTTGCAACGGCCGAAATACCTGGGGCGTACCAGGATTTTAAAATATAATCTGCCATCCCCCCTTTGCCCGCATGGGTGAAAGAATGAACACATCAGGCAATCCAAGGCAATAGGGCTCTTGGTGCCACTACTCTACCATCCTGATGAACCCACAATCCATCCGGGTTCTGGAAACAATTTTTGGACACCCATTCTTTTGTCTCATCGGCAGTGGCCTGAGACTGAGAGGCCACCACGTCATCTAGAGTGGGGTTTAATTCCTTCTGTGGAGGAGCTGGTTTTAAAGGTAACATCGATACCTGAGGACCAGTGAGGGACAAAGCAGCTCTTTTTGCTGCATGATCTGCCTTTTCATTTCCAAGTGACAGCTCATCCTGACCTCCCGTATGAGCTTGACATTTAATAATCGCCAATTGTTTAGGTCTCTGAATTGCTTTTAAGAGGTTTTCTACTTCTACATGGTTTTTGATAGCTGAACCAGAGGATGTAAGGTATCCACGTAGTTTCCAAATCTGTCCATAATCGTGGGCCACTCCAAAGGCATAACGCGAATCAGTATAAATGTTAGCCACTTTTCCTTCGGCTAAAATACAGGTACGGGTAAGCGCAAACAGTTCGGCTTGTTGAGCTGAGAATCCATCTGGTAGGGACGCAGCTTCAATGGTACCATGTGGGGAAACGACTGTGTAGGCAGCTCGTGGCTGTCCTTGTTCGTTGCGGAGGGCTGAGCCATCCACAAAATAAATGTGGTCTGGGTTAACTTTAGGGACATCTGTGAGGTCTATTCTTGGTTTAGTGACCAATCGGGTAACTTCCTCACAGGAATGTTGTTCCCCGTCTTCTTCCGTGGGTAATAGGGTCGCAGGATTAAGAATAGTGCAGCGCCGTATGGTCAAGTTTGGGTTTGATAGTAGCCCAACCTCATACTTAGTGGACCTTGCAGAGGTAAGGTGTTGGGTAGCACATTTGGTAAGTAAGATATCAATCGAGTGTGGTACGTGGCGGATGGTATGGTGGCTCAGAGTTACAGTCTGACTTTGTTGGGTTGCATAATATGCGGCAGCCAGAGCTGGAAGGCAGCCTGGCAGTCCTCTAGCCACCGGGTCAAGTAGCACACTGAAATATGCGACCGGTCTATGTCGATTTCCGTGCAATGGGGTAAGGACGGATTGAGCAAAACCTGATTTATGGTGGACGAAGAGGTGAAAAGTCTTTTGATAGCCGGGCAACCCAAGTGCTGGTGCTGACACCAATGCCTGTTTTAGTTGTTGGAAGGATGCCAGTGACTTATCTGTCCATTCTAATGGGTCAGGGGCTGTGGGTGAGCTTATGTCTAACAGTGGCCTGGTGATTTCGGAAAGGTTAAGGATCCACTGTCTACAGTACCCCGACATTCCAAGGAAATGCTTCATTTCTCTTTTTAGTTACAGGTTTCGGTGCGTCGCAGATGGCTTGTACACGGTCAGGCGCCAATTGTTTAGTATCCTTGCACAGCTCGTGCCCTAGATACCTCACCCTTGGTGAAACCAACTGCAACTTTGCTTTCGAAACCTTGTGGCCTTTTTGTGCTAAGGCTCTGAGGAGCACAAGGGAATCTTGCTCACATGCTTGCTTTGAGGGAGACGCTATCAGTAGGTCATCCACATATTGAATAAGTGTGGAACCTGCGGGGAGGACAAGATCCTCCAAGTCCTTCTTGAGGCACTGGGAAAATATAGTCGGGCTTTCGGTAAAACCTTGCGGCAGTCTTGTCCAGGTGTACTGGCGTCCCTTGTACGTAAAGGCAAACAGAAATTGGGATTCCGGGTGTATTGGAATGGAGAAAAAGGCTGAGCACAGATCTACAACTGTATAATAGGTTGTGCCTGGCAGAATACTTGTTAGGATGGTGGCAGGGTTTGGCACTACCGGGTAAGTTGGAAAAACAGATTCGTTGACAGCCCTTAAATCCTGTACTAGTCGCCATTTGTTAGTCGCAGCCTTCTCGACTGGCAGTATAGGAGTGTTGCAGCTACTGGTGGTTGGTACTAGTACCCCTTGTGAAAGGAGGGACGTAATTACAGGTTCTATACCCTCCTCTGCCTTCCTTGAAAGGGGATACTGGGCTTTTCGTGGTAGAGGCGCATCTGGGTTCAAGGTGACCTTATAAGGTTATGCTGTTAACATTTTTCCTACCTCATTTGGATGTTGCGCCCATAGCGTCTCGGGTACCTGCTGTAAGAGATCAGTCTGTTCAGTGCATGGCCAAATTCCCGCCGGTGATCGCTGCGTCCTTGTCATTTCCCCGTTGAGATCGAGCGGTTGGTTTAGTTGAATTGAGAATCCTCCGTTCTTGAATTTAATCAAAGTGGCCCCTGATCTTTCCCATGTATGCTGGACCTTCATCCATGGCTTCACTCGCTTCACCATTGGACCTAAATCTTTAGAATGGAATCCTTGGGCGACTGCAAGGGTACAATGTGGATAAGCATGCTCAACTTTATAAAGAAGTTTAGTCACGGAGGATAGTTCAATAGCAGCGGCAATACCTTCTGGCCCAATGAAGATTTGTTTAATAATCAATCGATACTTTAGTCCTATAAAGGGTTGATAAAACTGTTCCATTTCTATGTCTTTTCCAGTTTCATCATTGTATGCCGTACAATGTAGACCAGGGTGCCAAACATCCATATTCAAATCCTTTAAGTACTGTGATACCAAGCTGGTAACGAAACCCCATGCTCCCACCAATGTAGCTAGTTCTGTGCTGACCGTAGGGTCTGATATCATCCATGCGTAGAGAACAGGGTCCTCAAGCTCTCTTAGTGGGAAGCATGTTAATGGACTAGCGAAACATTTATCCTCTGGTATCTCTATTTCAACTCCCCTTGGAGAACACAAAATTTTAGGATGGTGGCAGGGTTTGTACGGTAGGTCTCGCCCTAATAAGTTCCATTGTGTATCATTGGATAGGAGAAATGCATGAGTTTTGGTCATTCCATCAGCTTTTACATCCAAGGGTTCAGACAGCGATAAACGAGAGGGCACTCCTCCTAGCCCAATAATTGATATAGATTTTTGTAACATTGGTTTTCCTTCCGAGTACTCTAATCCCAACATTGACCAGGTAGCTTCTGTATCTTAAGTTTCATGATTGGCTAATTTTTAGGATTTACTGACAGAACGGGCATCAGAGCATTTGGGTCACTTGGAAATGATTTTGGTGGTCAATATTGGCTACCGTTTCCTTGATAGGGCCCACTTGCCGGATCGTTGACAGTGAAATGAGTCTGGGGTCGGTTGTGACCGTGGACTGGGGGTGGCCTTTGGTTGTAATTATTGGGATTACCTCCCTGTTGTTGGGGTGGTTGGCGGCAATCTTTCCGCCAGTGTCCTGTCATGCCACAATTCCAACATGTACCGGGTGTGTTCCAACCTCCCCCTTGATTTGCTCTTTGGCCTCTCCCTCGCCCCCCAAATCCCCTTCCTCTTCCTCTTTGCTGTTGGGGGTAATAGGGGTCTGCGTACATCATTGCAGAGGGAGCCTCATGCTCCACTTCCTTTTCCGGCATGAGGACGGCGGCTTTCCCTTTTTAGTTCTCTGATTCTCTACTTCTCTCTTGCAGACCCTTAAGGATCGCAACTAGTTCTGGGAGGGGTTTTTGTCTCCATTCTAAACAAATTAATTTTAGTGGGTCTCCTTGGTCTCTTCTTTTGATCTCTTTTTCTGGTTCCCTCTTTCACTAGCCTCAGTACTTCACTGTTTTCTCCTTTCGGCTTCCCTTTCCCAATCGCCGAATGCTGACCAATTAACTTTCTTCTTTCCCCTTCTACCTGGATCTCGATCAAGAAGACACTCTTCAAGACAAGTAATCCTATCTAAATTAAAGGATCCGTCTGGCGGAAAGGGTCTTATTTTATTTTTAGTCCAATTAGTCCAATTTGCCATATGGTCGATGGAAGACTGACCACAATTTTTCAACATAAAACAGGCTGGAGTGCCTTTTTCTGGCGTCTTACTTGATTGACTACCCATTTCCCTCTACGTAACTGTTAACAGGGGTACTTTCTCAGGGTCTGTTGTCTTTCTTACTTTCTTAACAATTAATACTTTGATTCCGTAGCATAAAATTATACACCACAATATGAGGATTATAATTAACAATCCGAACAGTTGTCGCAACACTTCATCAATATTATGAGAATTGACAAAATTAGACATAACAATGAACAAACACTATGAGACAATCCTAGTGGTCTTTATCAATATCGAACCAGTGTCACAGAATCTCCAACCTTTGCCGCTCAGAGTGTCTCAGGGTCTTGGCGCCTACTTCGTGGTCCTAGCCTTCACGTGGGGCATTTGCCCTCTTAATAACCGGCCTGAGGCTAGGCGTTAGAGATTTAACACTCTCCTTGTCCGATCGGACTCAGTTGACTGACCGCGACAAGGTTCGAAACCGAGAGACCACCACGAACAATAAACACAAATTTAAGTACTTATAGTAGCAATTTATTACACCGCGCGGACCTTAACCTATTCTTCCTACCGGGACTCTAACCCGTCACACATTCCCTTCTTCTATTTGGGATTCCAACCCGCCGGTTTTCCCACTATCGGGACTTCAACCCGTTACACATCCACTTTTAGGGATTTTAACCCACCAACCAGTTTAAGAGTCCAACCCGCCGGTTTTCCTACAACTATGCTACTCCTTCTTTGGTAGTAGTCTTAACCTTCTGCTGTCCGGACAGTCTTAACCCTTAAAACTTACCGGTATCTCTTACTCTCTACGTGCCAGTATTTTCAGGGTCCGACTTTCCGAGAACCGATCCTCTCTTTACTGTAGTTGATAAAAGAGAAAATGATTACTTAAAGGCAACCGATCCCTGAACTGAGTCTACTCACAGGTCGCAGTACACTTGCCGACGAGCGGGACTCAATTGTACCTGTTACCGGGGAAGGCTTCCTGGTTTTGAGTGTTCAAGAGACACTCCCTGGCCAGTCAGGGACCATTCCCCGGAACGTCACAATCTTGGCGTCCGCTCCCCGTCAAGTAGTAAGCAATCTCGGCGGGACCTCCAAGAAATACTGTCGAAGTTCGAGCAAGACTCAGACACACAGTAACTGGCAAACCATACTTTTTACTTGTCACAAGGGAAGAGCAGTACAATCAAAGGTCGATACTACAACTTCAACGAACGCTTACAAGAGGCTCATATTTATACATTGGAGTAAACAAGTTCCAGATAATATGTGGATATTACATCATTGGTTTAGCAACACTAATTTCTCAAAAAACAACTTACATTAAACAAAGCCTATTCTTTCAATTCCGCTTCTTATCTCTACCAGTCGGACCATCTGAATCACAAGTTCCTGTCTTGTCTTACTGCAGCGTATGCCTTTCTGAGGTGCCGAATCGCGATTGGATGCCGTACAATAGCTAGTTAACCATATCCTGCAATGATTCAATCTTCTATCTAGCAGTCAAGCCCTCGTGACCTTTATTGTTCTTCAATACTAAACCACAGGTCAAAGAGCAGGTGTCCCTCTTCCTTCTTATTGAGTTTGCAAAACTGCCAATTCTGCTATGCTTGCATTTTGCGAAGCTGAAGTTCCTCTTTGCTCCCTTTCCGAAATGCAATTCATTCCTTATGCGAAGCCATTTTGTTAGCCAGTTCGTTGGCCATTTTATTTACAATTTCACAGGGCTCGGACCCCCTTATTCTGACCCAGTGGTGAGAGTGATTAGATTAGATTAGGTGGGGCTCGGACCCCCTTATTCTGACCCAATGGTGAGAGTGATTAGATTAGATTAGGTGGGGCTCGGACCCCCTTATTCTGACCCAATGGTGAGAGTGATTAGATTAGATTAGGAGGGGCTCGGACCCCCTTATTCCGACCCAGTGGCGAGAGTGATTGTAATGTTATCTTACATCTTAGTATTAAGAGGCTTACGAGTAGATATTGTTGAGTACTCTTTATTAGGTCTTGAGTCAGTGCCAGCTCGTGTAGTACTGCCGCATGGCCAAGATGGCTTCCTATTTATCCGACTGCCGTCAAGCAGCTGTCTTTACTACAGCTACAGTTATCTGTACATCTTTCCCCCTCAACGATGACATAAACAGTAAACACCATAACATAACATAACACATAGAACACATATTAACAACATATAAAAACAGTCAGTGTAACTACTATTAATTACTATTAACAACATGTAAAAACTGTCAGTGTAACTATACCTTGCAATAACTGCCGGTACATATAAACACTACCCACACCCAGAAGTCCATTAGCTGTTTACAGTCTTTCCCTTGTCTACAGGTTGAGTCTAATGACAGGCTTTCTGGTGGGCTGTGACCTGCGTAGCTGAGTGGGTATTTGCTGGGCCAACCCAGTTGTGTCCATTAAGTTCATGTCTGTACCACACGGATCATTGTCACCCCTGTGCACTTCATCACTTTGTGGCATTGCCCTCGTCTCCTCGTCACTCTGTCGGATTTCCATCATCAGCTCATCCTCTATGTGCTCCTGCGGCTGATATGTCTCAGTGGTTTTCAGTAGGTGCCTCCTGTTTCTGCGATACACATTGCCATTTTCTGTCATGACACTGTATGACCTGGGGGCGACCTGTTGTAGAACGGTGGCTCTTTGATTTCATGACCCAGGCCCTTCAATGCGAACTATATCCTTCTGTAGAGGCACTAGTGCAGTGGCTGTGCATTTTTTGTTTCCGCTGAAGTTTCCGGACCTTGTCTGCCTCATCTCTGTGATCAGGTGTGACATGCCTGGGAAGTCGAGTACGGATTTTGCGACCCAGTAAGAGCTAAGCTGGAGACTTGCCACTTTCCAGCGGGGCCGCCCTGTACGACATCATGGCCAGATATGGGTCAGTGTTGCTGTGTGCTGCTTTCTTTAATAGTCTTTTCACAATCTGTACCCCCTTCTCCGCTTTTCCATTGGCTTGAGGGTAGAGCGGGCTGGAGGTTACATGCTTAAACTCATACTCTGTAGCAAACGACTGAAACTCATGACTGGCATAGGGAGAGCCATTATCAGAGACCAGAGTTCGAGGGATGCCTAGCCTGGAAAAGATTGACTTCAGGTGAGTTATCACAGCTCTTGACGTGGTGCTGGGTAGGAGAGCAATCTCAGGATAATTAGAGTAATAATCAATAACTAACAAATAGTCTTTTCCTTCGCAGTGAAAAATATCAGTTCCTACCTTTTCCCAAGGTTGTGATGGGAACTCTGTGGTAATGAGGGGCTCTTTTGTTTGCTTGTAGTGATACTCCTGACATAGAGATAGGAACAGGAGTAGGCCATTCGGCCCTTCGAGCCTGCTCCGCCATTCAATGAGATCATGGCTGATCTTCATCTGAGATCATAGCTGATCTTACCAGTTCAGTACCCCGTCCCCGCCTTTTCTCCGTAACCCTTAATCCCCTTAGCCTTCAGAAATATATCCAATTCTCTCTTGAAAATATTTATTGAATTAGCCTTCACAGCCCTCTGTGGCAGGGAATTCCACAGGCTCACCACTCTTTGAGTGAAGAAATTCTTCCTCATCTCTGTTTTAAATGATTTGCCCGCTATTTTTAGACTGTGGCCCCTGGTTCTGTGCTCCCCTGCCATTGGAAACATTCTCTCTGAATTCAGCCTGTCCAGGCCTGCCATAATTTTATATGTTTCGATGAGATCCCCTCTCAATCTTCTAAACTCCAGTGAGTACAAGCCCAAACTATTTAATCTCTCTTCGTAGGTCATTCCCGCCATTCCAGGTATCAGCCTGGTGAATCGCCGTTGCACTCTTTCCATGGCAAGAACATCCTTCCGCAGATGGGGCGACCAAAACTGTACACAATACTCCAGATGCGGTCTCACCAGCACCTTGTACAGCTGTAGTAAGGTATCCCTATTCCTATACTCGAACCCCCTTGATATGAAGGCCAACATACCATTTGCCTTCTTAATCGCCTGTTGCACCTGCATGCTCTCCTTCAGTGACTGGTGCACAAGAACACCCAGGTCCCTCTGCACTTCCCCATCTCCCAATCTATTGCCATTTAGATAATAATCTACCCTCCTGTTTTTACCCCCAAAGTGGATAACCTCGCATTTATCCACATTATAGTGCATCTGCCACGTATCCGCCCATTCCCCCAACCTGTCCAAATCGCACTGTAGCCTCCTGACATCCTCATCAGAGCCCACCCCTCCTCCTAGTTTAGTGTCGTCAGCGAATTTGGAAATATTGCATCCAATTCCCTGATCCAGATCATTTATATATATTGTGAACAGCTGGGGTCCCAGGACAGATCCTTGCGGCACCCCGCTGGTCACTGCCTGCCACTCCGAAAACGAGCCGTTTATTCCAACTCTCTGTTTTCTATCCGCCAGCCAGTTCTCTATCCACGTTAATACTTTGCCCCCAATCCCCTGAGCCTTAATTTTGCATGATAATCTTTTGTGTGGAACCTTATCGAAGGCTTTCTGGAAGTCAAGGTACACCACATCCACTGGCTCTCCCCCATCTATTTTACCAGTTACTTCCTCAAAAAATTCCAGCAGATTAGTCAAACACGATTTACCCTTTGTAAATCCATGTTGACTCTGTCCGATCCTTTCCCCATTTGTCAAGTGCTCCGCTATTTTATCCTTAATAATGGACTCTAGCATTTTGCCCACAACCGATGTAAGGCTTACTGGTCTATAATTCCCTGCTTTCTCTCTACCCCCCTTTTTAAATATTGGGGTAACATTAGCTACCCTCCAATCCACGGGTACTGTTCCCGAGTCAATGGAGTTCCGGAAGATGATCCTTAGAGCATCTGCTATCTCCAGGGCCACCTCCTTAAGTACCCTAGGATGTAGTTTATCAGGCCCCGGGGATTTGTCGGCCTTCAGTCCCCTCAACTTACCCAACACCATATCCCTAGAGATACTAATTTCTGTCAGCTCCTCCCTCTCATTAGTCCCTATGTTTGCCGATATTCCTGGGAGGTTATTTGTGTCCTCCTTTGTGAATACAGAACCAAAGTATGAGTTTAATTGGTCTGCCATTTCCTTATTCTCCATTATATATTCTCCCGAATCGGACTGCAAGGGACCGACTTGGGATTTTACCAGTCTTTTCCTCCTGATATACCGATAAAAGCTTTTGCAGTCTGTCTTTATGTTTGCTGCAAGTTTACTTTCGTATTCTATTTTCCCCTTCCTGATTAATCCCTTTGTCCTCTTTTGCTGTATCCTGTACTGCCCCCAATCTTCCGGTCTGGTGCTTTTTTTTGCCAGTTGATATGCCCTTTTTTTTGATTTTATGCTGTCCCTAATTTCCCTCGTTATCCACGGTTGAGTCACCTTTTTAGGTTTATTTTTATGCCAAACCGGTATAAACATGTTCTGGAATTCTTCCATTCTATCTTTGAATGCTTGCCATTGTCTATCCACTGTCAATCCCCCCAGAAACACCACCCAATCAATCTTACCCAATTCCCGTCTCATACCCTCGTAATTCCCTTTATTTAAGTTCTGGACCTTAGTCTCTGATTCAATTTCCTCACTCTCCATCTCGACTGAGAGCTCGATCATATTATGATCGCTCTGACCCAAGGGGCCTCGTACAAGAAGATTGCTGATAAGTCCCTTCTCATTGCACAATACCCAGTCTAAAATGGCCTGATCTCGAGTCGGCTCCTCGACATATTGGTCCAGATAACCGTCCCGAAAACATTCCAGGAATTCCTCCTCCTCAGAATTTTTACTAATTTGGGTAGTCCAATCAATATGTAAATTAAAGTCACCCATGATGACAGCTGTGCTCTTATCGCACGCTTCTCTAATTTCCCTTTTTATGCCTTCCCTCACCTCCATATTACTATTTGGAGGCCTATATATCACACCCACTAACGTTTTCCTCCCCTTGCTATTTCTCATTTCTACCCATACAGATTCCGTTTCATCCGAGTTAATATCCTTCCTTTCCATTGCATTAATCCCCTCCTTTACCAGCAATGCTACCCCACCTCCCCTACCTTTTTGCCGATCCTTCCTAAATATTGTATATCCCTGGATGTTAAGTTCCCAGCCTTGCCCACCCTGCAGCCACGTTTCTGTAATCCCAATCAAATCATACTTGTTTACCTCTATTTCCACAACTAATTCATCCACCTTGTTCCTAATGCTTCTAGCATTAAGATACAAAGCCTTCAGGCTTGCTTTTTTCACACTCTCATTATGAATTAGTTTGGCCCTTTGTGTTTCTCTCCTTTGCTTATTGCTTCTCACCTTTCTACCATCTATTTCTGACTTCATATGACTTCCCTCTTTTCCACTACCTAGGTTCCCATCCCCCTGCCAAATTAGTTTAAATCCTCCCGAACCGCCCTAGAAAATATTACCCCGAGGACATCGGCTCCCTCACAGTTCAGGTGTAGACCGTCCCCTTGGTACAGGTCACTCCTCCCCAAGAACTGGTTCCAATGCCTCAAGAATTTAAATCCCTCTCCCTTGCACCACTGCTCAAGCCACGTATTTAGCTTATCTATCTTACTCTCTCTAAACTTATTAGCTCGTGGCACTGGTAGCAATCCAGAGATTGCTACCTTTGAGGTCCTACTTTTCAATTTAGCTCCTAACTCCCTAAATTCAGCTTGTAGGACCTCCTCCCTCTTTTTACCTACATCGTTGGTACCTACATGTACCACGACAACTGGCTGATCCCCCTCCCCCTTCAGAATGCTCTGCACCCGCTCCGAGACATCCTTGACCCTTGCACCAGGGAGGCAACATACCATCTTGGAGTCTCGGTCTCGGCCACAGAAACTCCTATCTATCCCCCTTACAATTGAATCCCCTATCACTATAGCCCTATCCCTCTTTTTCCCGCCCTTCTGTGCAGCAGAGCCAGTCATGGTGCCCTGAACCTGGCTGCTGGTGCCTTCCCCTGATAAGTCATCTCCCCCAACAGTACCCAAAACGGTAAACCTGTTTTGGAGGGAGATGACCGCAGGTGACTCCTGCACTACCTTCCTGCCTTTACCCTGCCTTTTGGTCACCCATTTACTGTCTGAGCTAGCCTTTACCTGCGGTGTGACCAACTCACTGAATGTGCTATCCACAACATCCTCAGCATCGCGTATGCTCCAGAGTGAGTCCATTCGCAGCTCCAGCGCCGCCATGCGGTCCGCTAGGAGCTGCAGCTGGACACACTTCCTGCACACATAGTTGTCAGGGACAGTGTCCCTGATTTCCCACATGGCACAGGAGGAGCATGACACGGGTCCGAGCTGCTCTTCCATGACTTAACCCTTACAATACCCTTTTATTTACTACGATTTAGCTTAATTATTGAATTCTACTTAGAATAAGTTTGTGAAAGTACTCACCAACCAGTCACCTACCTGTTTTCTGGTGTTGTATTTTCACTGCCGCCTCCTGTCCTGTAGCACACTCACTGATCATCTGGTCAATATCAGAGTTCATGTTTGGCCAGTAGAGTGCCTCACGTGCTCTCCTTTTTGACTTTTCCACACCCAGGTGCCCTTCATGTATCCTGTTAAGCATTTCTCGTCGCATAGTGATGGGCACTACGATCCTGTCACACTTAAGCAGTAGTCCATTGACCACAGAAAGCTCAGGCTGAATATGATGATATTGTTTACATGACCCTTTCTTCCAACCCTCTTGAAGATTTCTCATCACTTTCCTCAGAACAGGGTCCTTTGATGTCTCTGCGGCTATCTTTGATAGTTGTTCCTGTGAGGCGGGCAATGCTACATAGAACATATCCACATGAAGGGCCACATCCTCTTCTGTTTCACTGTTTTGTGTGGCACGAGGCGCAGCCCTGGATAGTGTATCTGCAATGAACATTTGTGTCCCTGGCACATATGTAAGCTCAAAATCATAACATTGTAGTCTTTTCATTAGGCGCTGTATCCATGATGACATGTCACACAGATTCTTTTTTGCGATCCCTAGCAGTGGCTTATGGTCCGTTTCTAGGATAACCTTGGGAAGTCCATAGATGTAGGTATGAAATTTTTCACACCCAAATGCCAAGCCCAGGCACTCCTCTATTTGCGCATACCGGCATTCTGTAGCCATCATGGAGCGTGACGCATATGCCACTGGTCGCCATTCTCCTTCATCTTCCTGTAGAAGGACAGCCCCTAATCCACCCTTAGAGGCATCTGTGGACACTTTTGTCCTCTTTTCAGGGCAGAAGAACTTCAGTAGGGGTTCACTTGCTAGAATGTGTAGCAGCCCCTTCCATTCATTCTCATGTTCATGTCCCCATTGGAACTCTCTCTTGGTGCAGCAGTTTTCTCAAGTGAGCGGTTTTCACTGCCAGATTTGGAATGAATTTCCCTAGGTAATTAACCATGCCAAGGGCCCGCTGAACCCCTTTCTTGTCCTTTGGTTTTTCCATGTCATGTATGGCCTTTACCTTTGACCTATCTGGCTGAATCCCTTCTGCAGAAATCTTGTCCCCGAGGAATGTGATTTCATTGATGCTGAACTGACATTTGTCTTTATTTAGTTTGAGTCCATACTGCCGTATCCTCTGAAGTGTTTTTTCCAGTCTGGTGTCGTGCTCTCCCTGAGTGGAGCCCCATACTACCAGATCATCCATGTACACCCGCACACCATCCAGGCCCTCGATGATTTGCTCCATTGCTCTGTGGAAGATATCTGGGGCGGAGCTAATGCCGAAGGGCAGGCGCTGGTAAGAGTATCGACCAAATGGGGTGTTAAAGGTGCACAGCTTAGTACTCTCTTCATCAAGTTTCAGCTGCCAGAATCCATGCGAGGCGTCCATCTTGGAGAAGAATTTTGCTCCTGTCATTTCGCTGACTATTTCCTCTCTCTTTGGGATTTGATAGTGCTCTCTTTTTATATTAGCGTTAAGGTCCTTGGGATCCATGCAGACACGCAATTTATCAGTCTTTTTGAATTGACGCAAACCATGGAATTTACCCAGTCAGTCGGTTCCTCCGTCTTCTTTATGACACCTAGGCCTAGAAATTCGGTTGGTAGCGCCAGCGATTAGCGCCTAAAGAGCCCGAGAATTGGGGCGTTACCTAATTTTCGGGCGGGCGCAGTGAATATAGCGCCACCTCCCATATTGAGTATCCTTTTAGCGCCAGCGCTAACTCTTTTCGCTCGCCCGCGGGCGCAGGCAGATCATGACGTCATTTCAGTGTGCAACGCCTTTTTGGCACCCCGGACCGGATATTCGGTGGCGCCCGCAACCTTTTCGCCTGGCGCTATTAGTGACAGTTGGATGGAGCGTTCCCAGGTCCTTCTCGGACTCGGGGGGCGCTATTTAAAAGGGACAGCACTAGTATAAAAGCTGCAGCCATTTGGGCTGGCCATTCTGATCGTTGCTGGAGAGAGTTGCTGACCTTCTGTTGGACAGTAATTTTCTCATTGAGCCTTCGGAGGCACTGGCACTGGCAGCTTGAGGGCCCGGCTCCCGAGCTGGTGATGCAACATCTGAAAGCAGGGAGGTGGAAGAGTGGCTTTAGCAAAAGGACAGCTTGGCAGCAAGGGATGCCAGATTGCGGCAAGGCTATGACATGGGTCCACAGTGAGAAAGCATGCTGGCGGGGGGAACAAGTGGAAGGAGACAGTTGTAAAAGGTGAGAACCTTACCATCGCTGTCGACAATGGGCTCGGCAGCTGCAGTAGTTACAGGACCACTCACACGTCCTCCAAGAATCTGGTGGACTCTCTCCTTGAGATCCGTGAGAGTGACCACTTGTGGAGGTCCTCCACTGGTGCGAAGCTGGTCTTTGCCAATCCTCGCCAGCTTGGACTGCAGGGGAAAGGAGGGGAAGTTATGTTACATGATGCCCTGAGTGATCATCTCATGCCCCCCATGGTGGAAGAGCCCTTACATGATGCCCTGAGTGATCATCTCATGCCCCCCATGGTGCAAGAGCCCTTACATGACGCCTTGAGTCAAATGTGCATGTGTGTGCCCAGAAAGGGCCATGGGTGCTTGCTGGCAGATGGCCAATGGGGCACAGCCCACCCTGTAGCCATAAAGTCAGGTGCAAATGAAGGGATGCAGAAGTTTGCAGAAACAACATTCACCCTCACGACCCGAGTGAGGTCGTTGAATCTCTTTCTGCATTGAACAGGGCTCCTGGTCACCATGCTGCTGGAGTTGGCCCTCTGGCATACATCCCTCCAAGCTCGTCGGTAATCCTTATGATTCGGCCTCGTGACATTGTCTGGGTAGAGAACATCTCGCCGGCACTCCACTGCGGCCACCAATTGCTCCAGAGCTTCATTGGTGAAGCGCTCTGCTCTCTGTCTCACCTTCTCCATCTGGTCCAAGTTTTTAGCGCCAGAGAAGGGCCTGCGCCGATTCTGAGGCCTGCAAGGCGCAGAGTGTGGATGCTGAAGCTGACTGACCCACCCCTTTAAGAGCTGGCCGGCACCTGGACGTCTCGTGGTCATCAGTAATAGAGAGCACCTGCGCTGTGCCCGTCCGCTCCGATATTGGGTTGCGCCGGAAGATTAGTGCCTTAGGAGTCCCGTGTGACACCTGAATTCGCGCCTCAATCCCCTTTAGGGGCGATGCAACCCAATATCGCGCCAGGCGGCGATAAGTTTTGTCTGGCTATAAACTTTGCGCAGCGCCAGTTCTAACGCCCAATTTCTAGGCCCTAGTCCCTCCTTGCGGTCTAGCTCTTTCCGCAGTTTCTCACGGAGGGCCACCGGAACTCTCCTGGGTGCGTGAATCACAGGCTGTGCGTCATCTCTCAGTTTGATGGAGTATGTAAAGGGCAGTGCTCCGAAACCCGGAAATACATCTGCGTACTTGTGTGTTATAGCATCATGCTTTATATTTGTACTGTCTTGGGGGGCACTCTGCACACAGTTCAGTTCATTAATAGTATAGACTCGTTTTACCAAGCCCAAACCTACACATGCCTTATCCCCCAACAGTGACTCATGTCCTTCAGGCACTATAACAAACGTCAATGGGTGAATGCGATTTTTTACCTTAACATTCAGCCTACACGTTCCTTTTGTTTCAATACTTTGTCCATTGTACGCCTTCAAAGCCACTGTCTTGTTCAGTATTTTTGGTCTCACTTTGAGATTCCGTGCATCACTCCAGCTTATGAGGTTTGCCTTAGCACCTGTATCTAGCTTCAAGGGAACAATGGTGCCATTTACCAGCAAGGGGGCTATCCAAACTTCAGTCTTTAGTCCTACGGATTAGATTAGGTGGGGCTTGAACCACCTCATTCTGACCCAGTGGTGAGAGTGATTAGATTAGATTAGGTGGGGCTCAGACCCCCTTATTCTGACACAGTGATGAGAGTGATTAGATTAGATTAGGAGGGGCTCGGACCCCCTCATTCTGACCCAGTGGCGAGAGTGATTAGATTAGATTAGGTGGGGCTCGGACCCCCTCATTCTGACCCAGTGGTGAGAGTGATTAGATTAGATTAGGTGGGGCTTCGACCCCCTCATTCTGACCCACTGGCGAGAGTGATTAGATTAGATTAGGAGGGGCTCGGACCCCCTCATTCTGACCCAGTGGTGAGAGTGATCAGATTAGATGAGAGGGAGGAACTGAAAGAAATCAGTATTTGTAGGGAAATGGTGTTAGGGAAATTGATGGGATTGAAGGCCGCAAAATCCCCAGGGCCTGATAATCTACATCCTAGGGTACTTAAAGAAGTGGCCCTAGAAATAGTAGATGCATTGCTGATCATCTTCCAAAATTCGCTGGAATTTGGAACTGTACCCATGGATTGGAGGGTAGCTAATGTTACCCCACTATTCAAAAAGGGTGGTAGAGAGAAAGTGGGGAATTACAGACCGGTAAGCCTGACATCGGTAGTGGGGAAAATGCTAGAGTCCATTATAAAGGATGTAATAGCTGAGCACTTGGAAAACAGTGACAGGATCGGACAAAGTCAACATGGATTTACAAAAGGTAAATCGTGCTTGACTAATCTACTGGAATTTTTTGAGGATGTAACTGGGAAAATAGATAAGGGAGAACCAGTAGATGTGATGTATTTGGACTTTCAAAAGGCTTTCGATAAGGTCCAGCATAAGAGATTGGCATGTAAAGTTAAGGCACATGGGATTGGGGGCAAGGTATTGACTTGGATAGAGAACTGGTTGGCGGACAGAAAGCAGAGAGTAGGAATTAACGGGTCTTTTTCCGAGTGGCAGGCAGTGACTAGTGGGGTACCGCAGGGATCGGTCCTTGGACCCCAGCTATTCACAATATACATTAATGATCTAGATAAGGGAACTAGATGTAATATCTCCAAGTTTGCAGACAACACAAAGCTGGGTGGGCGTGTGTGCTGCGAGGAGGATACCGAGAAACTCCAGGATGATTTGGACAGGTTGGGTGATTGGGCAGAAGCGTGGCAGATGCAATATAATGTGGATAAATGCAAGGTTATCCACTTTGGTGTCAAAAACAGAAAGGCAGACTATTATCTGAATGGCAGTAGATTGGGAGAAGGGGAAGTGCAACGAGACCTGGGTGTCCTTGTGCACCAGTCGCTGAAGGTAAGCATGCAGGTGCAGCAGGCGATGAAGAAGGCAAATGGTATGTTAGCCTTCATAGCAAAAGGGTTTGAGTACAGGACCAAGGATGTCCTGCTGCAGTTGTACAGGGCCTTGGTGAGACCATACCTTGAGTACTGTGTGCAGTTTTGGTCACCTTATCTGAGGAAGGATGTTCTTGCCATGGAAGGAGTTCAGCGAAGATTCACCAGACTGATACCTGGGATGGCAGGAATGACGTATGAGGAGAGATTGGGTCGATTGGGCTTGTACTCGCTGGAGTTTAGAAGAATGAGAGGGGATCTCATCGAAACTTATAAAATTCTGACAGGTCTGGACAAACTAGATGCAGGTAGAATGTTCCCGATGGTCGGAGAGTCCAGAACCAGGGGTCATAGTCTAAGGATAAGGGGTAAGCCATGTAGGACAGAGATTAGGAAGAATTTCTTCACCCAGAGAGTGGTGAACCTGTGGAATTCTCTACCACAGAAGGCAGTTGAGGCCAAGTCTCTAAATATATTCAAGAAGGAGTTAGATATATTTCTTAGAGCTGAAGGTATCAAGGGATATGGGGAGAAGGCAGGTTTGGGGTACTGAGTTTGGATGATCAGCCATGATCTCATCGAATGGCGGAGCAGGCTCGAGGGGCCGAATGGCCTACTCCTGCTCCTATCTTCTATGTTTCTATGTTTCTATTAGGTGGGGCTCAAACCCTCTTATTCTGACCCAGTGGTGAGAGCGATTAGATTAGATTAGGAGGGGCTCGGGCCCCAACATCCTGACCCACTGGTGAGAGCACTACAAACTTTGAGAAGGAGATTTAATCGAGGGGTCCAAAATTACGAAGGGGTTTTTTGACAGAGTAAATAAGGAGAAACTGTTTCCACTGCCAGGAAGGTCGGTAACCAGAAGGACACGAATTTAAAATAATTGGCAGAAGAACCAGCGGGGAGCTGAGGAGAATTTTTATTTTACGCAGCGAGTTGTTGTGATCTGGAACGCGCTGCCTGAAAGGGCGGAGGAAGCAGATTCAATAGGAACTTTCAAAAGGGGATTGGATAAATACTTGAAAAGAAAAAAATTGCAGGGCTCTGGGGAAAGAGCGGGGGAGTGGGACTAATTGGATCGCTCTTTCAAAGAGCCGGCAGAGGCACGATGGGCTGAAATGCCTCCTTCTGTGCTGTCAGATTCTATGATTCTATGAACTAGAGCTAACCCCTAGGCAAAGAGTTGGATTAGATGAAATGAAGTGTTACTTTTTGCAGAGGGCATTCGCCCTCTGGTACATGACTATTCAAGCATGTGGTAGATGCAGGCTCGCTGCTTATCAATAAATACTAGTTGGCCGTTATGAAGCTTGGGTTTTTAAGCCTGTTCATTGCAGGAAGAGGAGAAGATTGCGGGAGGTAAGAGTTTTGAAGTCCTTTTATTTTAATGAATTCATTCATGAGATGTGGGCGTTGCTGGCAAGGCCAGCATTTATCCTGAGGAGGGAATAAGCTGGAGTCGGTGTTGGTGAAATGCGTTTTGATTTGAGCAAAGTTAGAGATGGAAGCGGGAGGAAGCTCTCCTCAAAGCCTACCTCTTTGACTAAGCTTTTGGTCACCTGTCCCAATGCCTCCTTCTTTGGCTTGGTGTCAATATTTTTGCCCGGTTTCGATCCTGAGACGTTTTACTACGAGAAAGGCGCTGTATAAATGCAGGTTGTGGTGTATTTGGAACTAACTGGGAACAAGAAAGTCCGGCGGACGCACTGACTGGAGTGTTTATTAAGACGGCGACAGGCTAGAAAGATGGCGGCCGGGCTGAGAGGTTGGAGGCCAGGGGTGAAAGGTCGCCTATTGGGCCACACGCCTTTTTCTTGTTTGCTGTGAAGTATTAATAGAAATGACCTTACTCTCCGTGGCGGCCGCTTGACACCAAGTTAATCATTTCATTTTGGCTTGTATTAATTGCATTTCTTCACTCGCCAGTTAATTGTCTCGCCAAGGAAAGCTCCGTGACATTTGCAAGACACAAAACACCCTCCGTGAGTAAAATCCGTGCTCTGCCATGAAACCAACATAATTACTGAAAATCCGAGGAAAGCGGCAAAGGCGGATAATTAATGTGGGGCTGTCACACGGAGATCTGCTCTGCAGTGAATATATTAAAGCTGGAGTGAAAACATAAATAGCCCCACAACATCGCCTCCCTGGTCACATGTCAAGATGTTTCTATACACTAAACAGCCATCTGCATCAAGAAAACGATAAGAATATTTTGGGAAAACGAATAAAACAAAGCTACTTGGCCCAAAAGAAATTTGCGCCACTTAAAGAAATATTTTCTTATTTGCGAGGGGCTGGCAGCTGTGCACAGTAAAGGGATGTAGGTGTTCGTACACACAAATAACTACAAGCTAGTGTACAGGTAACAAAAAGCAATCAGAAAGGCTAATGGAGTGTTGGCCTTTATCTCAAGGAGATTGCAATTCAGAAGTGATGCTCCAGTTTACACAGAGCCTTGGCCAGACTCCATCTGGAGCACTGTGTTCAGCTTTGGACACCGAGGAAAGATATATTGGCCTTGGAGGGAGCCAAGTTTATGCAACCTGTCCTCATAACCTTAAGCCGGGGCTTAAGGTTATGAGGACAGGTTGCATAAACTTGGCTCGTAGCCCCTGGAATTTAGCAGGTTGAGGGGGTGATCTGATCAAAGTCTTTAAAATGATGAAGTGATTCGCTAGGGTAGATCTATCTTCCTCAATATAATCATCATGTTGATAATAATGGTGCGGGATTTCAGTCCTTTAAGAACATAAGAAATAGGAGCAGGAGTAGGCCATTCGGCCCTTCGAGCCTGCTCCCCCAGTCAATGAGATCATGGCTGATCTTCTGCCTCAACTCCATTCACCGGCCCTATCGCCACATCCCTTGACGTCCTTACTAGTCAGAAATCTATTGACTTCTGTTTTGAATATACCCAATGACTGAGCCTCCACAGCCCTCTGGGGTAGAGAATTCCAAAGATTCACCACCGTCTGTGTGAAGAAATTTCTCCTCATCTCAGTCCTGAATGGCCTACCCTTTATCCTGAGGCTGTGGCCCCTGGTTCTAGACTCCCTAGCCAAGGGAAACATTCTCCCAGCATCCACCCTATTAAGCCCTGTAATAATTTTGTATGCTTCAATGAGATCCCCTCTCATTCTTCTGAATTCAAGAGAACACAGGCCTAGTTTACTCAATCTCTTCTCATACGACAGTCCCGCCATCCCAGGAATCAATCTCGTGAATCTTCGTTGCACTCCCTCTATGGCAAGTATATCCTTCCTTAGGTAAGGAGACCTAAATTGTACACAGTACTCCAGGTGTGGTCTCAACAAGGCCCTATATAATTGGAGTAGGACTTCTTTACTCCTGTACTCAAATCCTCTTGTAATGAAGGCCAGCATACCATTTGCCTTCCTAATGGCTCATTCACTTTCAGTGACTCATGTACAAGGACACCCAGGTCCCTTTAAGCACCTGCATTCCCCAATCTTTCACCATTTAGGAAATACTCTGCCTTTCTGTTTTTTCTACCAAAGTGGATAACTTCACATTTATCCACATTATAATCCATCTGCCATGTTCTTGCCCACTCACTGAGCCTGTCGAGATCCCCTTGAAGCCTCTTTGGATATTGTACATTTACAGTGCCAAGCAGTTCCAGGTGAGGTACAGCAAGACAAGCCCATTGGGGACTCAGTAAGGGCAATAGAGACTGGTGGTTGGCGGGGAGGGGGCAAGTGAGAAGTTTAGAAGTTACAGCAAGATAAAGATAACATCAACCTTTTGACCTATCCCTTTATCTATCGTACGCATTTAACCTATCTCTTCCTCTGCCCCCTGACCCCCCAGTGTGCAGTTCCATTTGTAACTCCTCAGATAATGAAGCAGTCCATGCCCGTATGCAGCAAGACCTGGTCAATATCCAGGCTTGGGCTGATAAGTGGCAGGTAACATTCGCACCACACAAGTGCCAGGCGATGACCATCTCCAACAAGAGAGAGCCTAACCACCTCCCTTTGACATTCAACAGCATTACCATCACTGAATCCCCCACCATCAACATCCTGGGATTACCATCAACCAGAAACTTAACTGGACCAGCCACATAAATACTGTGGCTACAAGAGCAGGTCAGAGGCTGGCTATTCTGCGGCATGTGTCTCACCTCCTGACTCCCCAAATCCTTTCCACCATCTACAAGGCACAAGTCAGGAGTGTGATGGAATACGCTCCACTTGCCTGGATGAGTGCAGCTCCAACAACACTCAAGAAGCTCGACACCATCCAGCACAAAGCAGCCCACTTGATTGGCACCCCATCCACCACTTTAAACATTCACTCCCTCCACCACCGGCGTACCATGGCTGCAGTGTGTACCACCTAAAAGATGCACTGCAGCAACTCGCCAAGGCTTCTTCGACAGCACCTCCCAAACCCATGGCCTCTACCACCTAGAAGGACAAAGGCAGCGGGCGCATGGGAACACCACCACCTCCAAGATCCCCTCCAAGTCACACACCATCCTGACTTGGACATATATTGCCAATCCTTCATCGTCGCTGGGTGAAAATCCTGGAACTCCCTGCCTAACAGCACTGTGGGAGTACCTTCACCACACGGACTGCAGCGGCTCAAGAAGGCAGCTCACCCACCACCTTCTCAAGGGCAACGAGAGATGGGCAATAAATGCTGGCCTTGCCAGCGACGCCCACATCCCAGGAAAGAATGAAACAAAGTACATTGAGGCTATAATTACAAGAGTTTCTCTCTCTCCACTTTGTTGGTGGTGACATGCTTGTGGTGCAGCAGGTGTTTTGTCTGTTCCATTACAAACCTTTGCAAAGGTTTTATTAAAGGAAAACATTCTCTTAATGAAAACTGAAGTAAGGCTCTGTGTTGGGAGATTATCTCTGTGAGCTCTGGGTAAAGCATAAACCTGTTTCTTATGAACAATATCAAGAAAGAAAGGTAGATAGAAAGATAGAAAGAAAGGGGGAGTGTGGGAAGGTGAGGGGCAATGTTCCCGTTGAGCTGCCCGGCTGCGCAGCGGTCTGGAGGTCCGGCGCAGGCAGCTTGCCGGCTTTACAATGGAAAAACCGCACGTGCGCGGGAATTTGGACGGGGCCGCGCGGCTCGTTAAAGGGACCGTGCACCAAAAAAAAGAATTCGAGGGAACATTGGTGAGGGGGGTGATAGAAGAAGGTGAGGGAAGAGTGGAGGCCGATGAATCATAGAATCATAGAAAGTTACAGCACGGAAGGAGGCCATTTCGGCCCATCGTGTCCGCGCCGGCCAACAAAGAGCTATCCAGCCTAATCCCACTTCCCAGCTCTTGGTCCGTAGCCCTGCAGGTTAGAGCATCCCAAGTGCACATCCAAGTACTTTTTAAATGTGGTTAGGGTCCCTGCCTCTACCACCCTTTCAGGCAGTGAGTTCCAGACCCCCACAACCCTCCGGGTGAAGAAATTTCCCCTCAAATCCCCTCTGAACCTTCCCCCAATTACTTTAAATCTGTGCCCCCTGGTTTTTCACCCCTCTGCTGAGGGAAATAGGTCCTTTCTATCCACTTTATCTAGGCCCCTCATAATATTATACACCTCAATAAGGTCTCCCCATCAGCCTCCTCTGTTCCAAGGAAAACAGACCCAGCCTATCCAGTCTGAGAGGGAAGTGGGGGATGGTGAGGGAGAGAGGGGGATGGTGTAGGGGAGTGGAAGGCGGGAAAGGGGCAGGAGATGAGAGAACAAAGAAAAAAAGAAGGAAACACAAAATTAGGTCAAACAAAATGACGATTTGAATGGGTCACAGAGCTAATATTTCCTGCCCATCATGCATTGAACCCGACAGATCAAGATCTGAGATCCTGCAGTGTTGGGTTGGCAGATCCCAGCTGA
Source organism: Somniosus microcephalus (assembly GCF_052327205.1). Lineage (NCBI taxonomy): Eukaryota > Metazoa > Chordata > Chondrichthyes > Squaliformes > Somniosidae > Somniosus > Somniosus microcephalus. Next base: position 371,864,955 of record NC_140988.1, on the reverse strand, counting down.
GGTGGAAGTGCTACAGTTGGCCTCACTTAAAGACAAGTAAACTTGAGGGAGGCCATTCACCCCGTCCACCTCCTCTTTCCATAGAAACCTATGGCCCTCCCATCGTAGCATCCAACAACCACTGAGCAGGGGCGAAGGGGTGTAAGGTTGGAGGCGACTGAAGGGACAAGTCAATGAGGGTTCCGAGGAAAGGTAGAGAAATGGCGGGTTAGAGAGAGAGTGTCGCAAAGGGCGAAGACACAGTGACAATGGTAGGACAGAGAAAAAGAAAGACTTGCATCTATATAGCGACTTTCACGACCTCAGGACGTCCCAAAGTGCTTTACAGCCAATGAAGTATGTAAAGTCCGTGCCTCAATAATACACGGACTTCGGGAGAACAGTTTAACAGGTACTTTACTGAACAGGAGGGCAACGTCAGACTGAAATAGAGAAGCCTGCTAGGGCCTTTTATACAGGGGTGGTCACTGCCGGTACTGCAGTCTAAAACCAGTTCTTCCCTTAAAGGTACATACACAACAATTCCTCCCCTTTTAGATAAACAGTGCATAACATTCATTCAACAACTAAATAATAACTAATTACAACTTTCTGGATATTATATACATCAACTGAAATAATCATTTATAAGTTCAGTCTTTGAGGAGGCTTCCTGATCCTGACTGGATAGCGCCTTTCTCGAGTACCCTGTTCTTGCGGAGAAGCTGATTCTGGTTCATGGTCACTGGTTGGTTCGTCAGCTTCCAATACCACTGCTTCTGAGGTAGACGCAATCTGTACTTCAGGTTGATTACCAGGTGCACCTTCTCGTGGCACGGGTTTGGCTTGTTCCTGTGACTCTAGAATCTGGTCAGCATGGCGTCTCACGATGCTCTCTCCAACGTCCACTGTGTACATTAGTGGTCCCTGCTGTGTGCATATCGTTCCTGGCTGCCATTTTTCTGTTCGGTAGTCGCAGGCCAAGACTGGTTGCCCTACCTTGAAGCTCCGGGTTGGCTTCTCATTTATGTGCTGGAATTGCTTATCCTCAACATCTCGTCTTATGTTTGGTTTGAGCAAATCCAGGCGACATCTTAGCCTTCGGTTGAAGAACAGTACAGCTGGAGCTTGGTTGGTTACTGCATGTGTCGCATTCCGGTAAGCAAACAAGAAACTATCCACCTTGTGTTGTAGTGGTATGTCGTCATTATACATTGCCTTTATGGCCTTTTTAAAGGTCTGAACAAACCTCTCAGCCAATCCATTTGTGGCTGGATGATATGGGGCAGATGTGTAATGTTTCACCCCATTATTCTTCAGGAACCTCCGGAAATCCTCAGACACAAACTGTGGCCGATTGTCGGAGCAAATCTGTTCTGGCAACCCATTCCTGGCGAAGATGGTCCTTAGGACTGCAATAGTTTTCTCCGTGGTGGTGGAGGACATTTTAATGACCTCTGGCCATTTTGAACGGGCGTCCACGGCGATTAGAAACATTGGCCTAGAAATTCAGTATAGCCACGTTTGGGGCGGTAAAGTCGGGCGGGCGCTAAAGTTTGCGCCCGCCGGAAAGTGGAGGCCACTTCGCCGATATTCAGTAGCTTTGGCCAAGGAGTTTGGGCGAGCGCTAAAACTGGCGTTGCACCCCTATCTTTAGGCGCTAAGCCGGCGGTGCAGACTCATACCGCCGAGGCCGGGCGCAGCGCAGGTGCGGTCATGTTTTGATTGACAGCAGACACCCTGACGCCGGCCAGCTCTTAAAGGGGGAAGGGTCGACTTGGTCTGCTGCCACGCCCTGGATACTGCAGCCCTCCAGCTAGGCCTAAACACTGCTGCTGGAGAGAAATAGCGCCAGCAACGATGCAGAGGGCCCGTGAGCGAGCGCAGCGCTTCTCTGCCCATGCTTTGAGGGTGCTGCTTAGGGGTTTGGAGAAGAACAGAGATATCTTGTGCCCGGACAGTGGCAAGAAGGCTCCCAAGAGGCTGTACAGGAGAGCCTGGAGGGAAATCGCCCAGAGGGTCACAGCCAACAGCGATGTCCCCAGGACTGGTGACCAATGCCGCAAGAAGTTTAACGACCTCACTCGGATGGTCAGGGTGAGTACCCTTTCCAGTGTCCTCCTCATCCTTGCATGTGCACCTCACATTATGGGCAAAGGGACCTCAAAGGCCTAATGGCCAGCCCTCCTCCAGCAGCTGTGGCACTGGCATGATCATCAATAGCACTTTCTGCACTTGACACACTGGCCAAGCTATTCGACCATGGGAGGCAGTGCACACAACAACAGGGCACCACACTGGCCAAGCTATTCGACCATGGGAGGCAGTGCACACAACAGGGCACCACACTGTACTTAGAGGCTGTCCTTTCTCTTGCAGGCCAAGCTGGCGCAGAATCTGAAGAGCCGGACTGTCACCGGGGGAGGCCGTGTCCAGTTCCAGGAGCTCAGTGAGCTGGAGGAGCGCGTGGCTCGACTCATGCGTGCCCGGGTGATTGGCCCCGTTGCTATTGGAGATGCCGACCCTGTGCTGGGCCCCAATGGTAAGGACATGACCGTTTGGACTTCTCTCGTTCCCCTTGCGCTTCAGATCTACATCCTTTGCCACTGTCCCACCAATGCGCATAATGCCACCACTCATGCCTCCCTCGCTGACGCCCTGTCCTCACTCTAAAGCTACTCTTGTGCCTTCCTGCTTTCAGCTGGTGAGGAGGAGGTCCCTGAAGCTGCGAGTGTCAGTCCCTCGGAAGAGGAGGACGACGAGGACCAAGAGGAAGGCGGCACATCGGGGGAACCCTCATCCGCGCCAGGGGATGGCAATGGAGGGGACACGTCTTGCCTGGAAGAGAGCCAGGGGGATGTGTTGCAGGGGGGTGTAGCTCCTGTGCCCAGTGGCGTCCAGCCACGCGGGAAGGGTCGGGCAGCACGGCTGCCTTCTCCCCAGAGGGGGCAAGTGTTGCAGGGGGGTGTAGCTCCTGGGCCCAGTGGCGTCCAGCCACGCGGGAAGGGTCGGGCAGCACGGCTGCCTTCTCCCCAGAGGGGGGAAGTGTTGCAGGGGAGGGCAGTTGCTGGGCCCAGTGGCGTCCAGCCACGCGGGAAGGGTCGGCCAGCTCGGCGGCCTTCTCCCCAGAGGGAGAGTCCAGCCTCCAGTCCGGAGACGGTCCTCGCCCAGGAGGTGCGCCTCCTTGATCAAATGTCCGCGGACTCGGAGCGGCGCCACACCGAGTTCATGGGGGTTGTGGGACAGTTGCCTCAGGCCATTGAGTCCCTGGCTCATAGTGTGGCCGATTTCGGGGACTCACAGGCCAGGGGTGTCGAACAACTCGCGGCAGCACAGGACGCGAGTCGAGAGTTCATGAGTGGTGCCGTGCAGACACTGGCTGGTCTGATGCGGGCACAGACCAGGGCAGTACGGGCACTCACTTCTGCCACACTCGCTGTGTCACGGACGCATCGCCAGGGCACCCGCCGCGCTGCTGCAGCACAGCGGTCTGGCCTTCACCAGATTGCTGCGCTTGCTGCAGTGCCAGCCCGGCCGAGTGCCAGTGTCTCTGGCGACCAGCGAGCGCCTGGCATCAGCCAGCTTGCCCCCATTGCTGCAGTCGCCACTGCCACTCCCCCAGCAAAGCTGCGACGAGCTGCTGGAGAGACTGATGCTGCCCAGCCACAGCTGCAGCAGTCAGCAGCCGGCCCCTCCAGGGCCGGACCTCGTCTAGGCCGACCCCCAAGGGCATCTTCCGTCACGCATTGTGCCCCTCAGGAGCCTTCCCCCAGCCTTGCAACACACACAGGGCCCAGGTTGAGGCGGAGCAGCAGGTCGGGCAGGGGCCGGAGAAGCCTGCACAAGGACTCGCCCTCTCGGCACACCAAGTAGAGTGTGTTGCCAGATGTTTTTTTATATGGGGGTGTTTGTGTTCTGTATGGGGGGGGCTTATTTTGGTAAGGCCGAAGATGAAGGCAAATGTTTTTTTAGATGGGGGTGTTTGTGTTCTGTATGGGGAGGTTTGTCTTGGTAAGGCCGAGGATGAAGGCCAATTGGATGGACAAGTTTTGTTATTCCTCCGCAGGTTGTGGGAGTGAGATATGTTTTTGACTGTTTTTTGGGGGTCTTGTCTGTTTTTGTGTTTCATGTGGGAAGGGCCCTGAGTTTGTTAAATAAAGCTTTTTATTTATTCAGCTTGTCCATGTGTCATGTTTCAAGTGGTTGTTGCGTTAACCGGCTGAGGGCTTGCGGAGCGGCTGCATTCAGGTGCGTTCATTGCCACAAGCCATTCCCTGAGAGGGGGCCTAGAAGTGTCGTTCAATAAGCCGCCGGCGGACGGCCCTTGGACCTTGTGGCTCCCTCCTGGGCTGGTACTCCTCCTCCTCCTCCTCCTCATGGTCCTCCTGCTCGTCCTCCTGAGGTGGTGGTCCAACGTGAGGTGGCAGTGCCTGAGTCCTGCGGATAGCCAGGTTGTGCAGCATGCAGCAAACGACGACGAACTGGGAGACTCTATCCGGCGAATACTGTAGAGATCCGCCGGAACGATCCAGGCAGCGGAACCGTTGCTTGAGGACGCCAATCGTTTGCTCTATGATGTTCCTTGTGGCTTGATGGCTTTCATTGTATGCCTCCTCAGCAGGGGTCCTGGGCGCGCGGAGCGGGGTCATGAGCCATGTACACAAAGGGTAGCCCTTGTCCCCGATAAGCCATCCCCTTGGGGGAGGCTGTGCCTGGAACATGTCAGCCACAGTAGTCTGGCGCAGGATAAATGCATCGTGGCTGCTTCCTGGAAAGCGGGCATTGACAGCTAGGATGCGCTGCCTGTGGTCACACACCAGCTGTACATTGAGGGAATGGTAGCCCTTCCGGTTGCGGTAATCCTCGGCATTGTCGATAGGTGCCCGCATAGCCACATGTGTGCAGTCAATGGCGCCCTGCACCATGGGGAAGTCGGCGATCCTGGCAAATCCGACTGCACGCTGCTCCTGCCTCTCTAGGGTCATGGGGAAGGAGATGCATTGGTGTCTCCTTGCGAAAAGGGCATCGGTGACCTGCCGGATGCAGCGATGCACGGCGAACTGGGAGATGTTCGCTATGTCCCCAGCAGCGGCTTGGAAGGGGCCGCTTGCATAAAAGTTCAGAGCCACCGTGACCTTCACTTCCACCGACAGAGACGTCCTGCACATCAGCTATGGACGCAGATCTCTGTGAAGCAGCTGGCAGATCTCTGCAACCACCTCCCTTCTGAAACGCAGCCTCTTAACACAATGCACGGCAGTCATGGTGAGATAGGACACCTGCTGCCGGTATTCCCTGAGTGGGTAAGGCCTACGTTGCCGACGCCTGATGGCCCCTCTGCGTCTAGGCATGGCTGCCCCTCTCACACAGCGTCTGCGAGCCCTTCGCACATAATGCTGGAACTGAGGGTTGGAACCCCATGCAGCCCCCATAATATACTTGCAAACAGTGAAATCACAATGAGTCAAATTTCCAAGCTCTGGCCAGAAGCCAAAAATACCTCTCCTATGTTGTCCCAAATCAGTAAGGTCTGTTCCTTGGTCTCTGTCCAGAAATCCAAAGCACTAAAGTCATTGCAGCAAAATGGCTGGCCTTTATAGTCCAGTCTGAGTGCCCTTTAATTAGCGCTCCCCGAGGCCCGCAGGGCCTCTGCTGCGTTCCACTTCACAGTTCTTAACAGCGCCACGCCCACATTGGGCGGGCGCCACTGAAGTTCCGGTTTGGGGTGCACAAACAGCGTTGCACGACGAAATGACGTCATAAGCTGCGCGCGCAGCTGAGCGGGCGCAAACACTTTGCGCCGGCGCTAAATGTCAACTGAAGTTGGGCGTAGGCGCAGATCGGCCTGCGCCCGGGCGCTAAGTGCCTAGCGCTCGAAATCTACCCCTCTTATGGCGCTAACGGCTGGCGAACGCAACTGAATTTCTAGGCCACTGAGTCCATAAATGGACCAGCAAAATCAATGTGTACTCATTGCCATGGAGATGAGGGCCACTCCCATGGGTGTAGCAGGGCCTGTGGTGGAGCGTTTTGGACCTTCTGGCATCCTGTGCATCTCTTGGTCATATCCTCAATTTCTTTATCGATTCCCGGCCACCACACAAACGCCCTGGCTAGGCTTTTCATTTTTACCCCTCCCAGATGACCCTCATGAAGCTCATTGAGCACTCTATCTCTCAACATGGGTGGAATTACCACTCAGGATCCACACATCAAGGTTCCCCGGCACACTGACAGCTGTTCTCTCCTTGGCGAGAATGCTGGCAACAGTGAGCCGCCATATGCTGGCCATCCCTTCACCGTCAAATCGTAGACCCGAGAGAGTGTCGGGTCATTTCGGGTTTCCTTCTCTATACTCGAGTTTGTAACAGGCAAACATTCGACTATGGTCAATGGAATATCTCAACAGGGTCCACTGCCGGTGTTTCTTCTACCGTAGGCAACGGTTGGCGCGACAGCCCATCAGCGTGTCCATGCTGTTTCGTACCCTTGTACTCTATGTCGTACTGATGTGCCCCGAGAAAAAGTGACCATCTTTGCAGCCGTTGCGCCGTCATCACCGGAACGCCCTTCTTTGGGTTAAAAATGGAGACCAGAGGCTGATGATCAGTCAGTAGGGTGAATTTCTGCCCGTGCAGATACTGATTGAACTTCTTCACCCCCCACACAAGGCTGAGGGCCTCCCTGTCAATCTGGGCGTAGTTACGCTTGGCTGAGGTTAGCGAGCACGACGCAAAGGCTATTGGCCTCTCTGAACCGTCATGGAATTTGTGTGACAGTACCGCTCCAATGCCGTAGGGTGATGCATCACATCCCAACCGAATCGGTAGTGTTGGGTTGTAGTGGGCCAATACTTCTTTTGAAGTGATTAGGCATTTACATTCCTGAAAGGCACGCTTACACTCATCACTCCATTTCCATGTCACTCCAGCTTGCAGCAGGGCGTTCAGTGGGTGCAGAATTGTAGATAATGTGAAACTAGAACTAGGGGGCATAGTCTTAGAATAAGGGGCTGCTCTTTCAAAACTGAGATGAGGAGGAACTACTTCACTCAGAGGGTGGTAGGTCCATGGAATATGCTGCCCCAAAAAGCTGTAGAAGCTACATCATTACATAAATTTAAAACAGAAATAGACAGTTTCCTAGAAGTAAAGGGAATAAAGGGTTACGGGGAGCGGGCAGGAATTTGGACACGAGTCTAGGTTCGGATCGGTCATGGCCCTGTGGGTAGCGGAGCGGGCCCAGGGGCCGTGTAGCCTGATCCTGCTCCTATTTCGTGTGTCTAATTCTGTTAGATTCAGGAGCTGGTTCTGTGATAGTAGATTGGCGGTTAGGATCAGATTAGCCATGATCTTATTGAATGGCGGAGCAGGCTCGAGGGGCCGATTGGCCTACTCCTGCTCCTATTTCTTATGTTCTTATGTTCTTATGTTCTTATAAATTCGGCAAGAACTTAGGGTAGTAGTTCACCAACCCGACGAACGACCTCAGTTGTGACACATTTTCCGGTGCTGGAGCTTTGACTACAGCCTCAATCTTGTCCGGCGACTTATGCAACCCTTCCTCATCAATCATGTGGTCACAATACGAGATTTGTCTCCTGAAGAACTCGCATTTGGGGCGGTTGGCTCGTAGCCCATATTCCTGTAATCTCGTGAGCATCTGCTCCAGGCTGGCAAGGTGTTCATTGTCATTTTCGCCTGTAACCAGGATGTCGTCCAAATAACACTGGGTCCCCGGGATCCCTTGCAGGACTTGTTCCATTGCCCTCTGCCAAATAGCCAGGGCCGATGCTACCTCGAATACCAGTCGATTGTACTGGTAAAGGCCTTTGTGAGTGTTTATCATGAGGTATTTTCTAGATGCTTCTTCCACCTCCATTTGTAGATACGCTTGGGCCAGATCAATCTTTGTAAAATGTTTCCCTCCAGATAGTGAGGCGAAAATATCTTCTATCCGCGGAAGTGGATACTGTACTGTGTGCAGGACTGGGTTCACAGTCACCTTGAAGTCCCCACATATGCGAATCTTCTTTGGCTCCCCAGGCATGCTGCTCAATGCTTTCTTCATTACAGGAACGATGGGTGTGGCCCACTCGCTCCAGTCCACCTTGGACAGCACACCCGAACGCTCCAGACTCTCCAGTTCAGCTTCAACGGCTGGGCGGATCACGTATGGCCTTGAAAAAATTTGGGTTTGCATTATCCTCAATCTTTATGGTTTCCTTTACTCCTTTTAGAGTCCCAAGTCCTTGTTGGAACACCTCTTCCGCGTCAGATAGAATTTGTGACAGACGTCCAGGTGCGACGTCATCATCCTTTTTGTCAGTCACAGTTAGCGCCAGAATGGAATGCCAATCCAATTGTATTTTTCGGATCCATTCACGTCCCAATAATGGTGGTCCTCCATCTCGTAGTATATACATATATAGTTTCTGTGTTTCCTTGCCGTTATATTTCACTGGCACCCTTATTTTTCCTCTGGGGTAGACCTTTTGCCCCATGTATGTCTTCAATACATTGGACGTGTCCTTTAAGGGTATGTGTGAGAATAGCCGCTCATAGTCTCGTCGATTCATGACAGTTAGGGCTGATCCTGTGTCCAATTCCATCTTTACTGGGGACCCTGCTATCATGAGGGTGACCCAAATGGTTCGGTGATCTTCCTTTGCGATCACGTTGTGTAACTTTAGACAACTTAGTCTCCTGCTCCCGGAGTCCTTATCACTCTCCTGATCTTCCGAACTACTGTCTGTCAGTTTCTTTACTTTCCTGTACAGTTCCTTAGTTGTTCTTGTCATGTTGGTTCTCTTTCCCGACCTGCAGACTCTTGCTATATGTCCCATTTTTCCACATTGCCTGCATGCTTTGTCCTTAAACCAGCAGTCCTTCTGCTCATGGGTTGTTCTGCCGCAGCGATAGCACTTTTCTGCTCCATACGCCATTTCGTTAGCGCTGTATTCTTGTGGTTTCTGTTGTATTTCCGCAGCTCCCCGTGCTGCTGCTTCATAGGATACTGCCACGCTGAAAGCCTGTTCTAGCGTCAGGTCCTTTTTTGAAAGTAGTCGTTTCTGGGTTCCTTCACTCTGGAGCCCGCAGACAAACTTATCCCGTAAGGTGTCTGCCAGTCCTGCTCCGAACTGGCAGTGCTTCGATAACTTGCGTAGTTCCGTAAGATAGTCAGCATTGCTCTCATCTTTGTGCTGGTTTCTTTTATGGAACTTGAATCTTTCTGCTATCAGCAGCGGTGTAGGGTTTAGGTGTTCCTGTAAGGTATTAACAATCTCCTCAAAACTTTTCTCCATTGGTTTAGCTGGGGTAATTAAATTCCGCAATAGGCCGTACAGACTCGCGCTCATCAAATTCAATAATACCGACGCCCTCTTTTCATCGGCCACCTCATTTGCCTTGCAGTACACTTCAATTCTTTCCACATACGTGGTCCAGTCTTCTACCTCGTTGTCGAAAGCAGTGATACTGCCACTTTTCGGCATCTTGGGTGATTTAAAATGGCGCCTCCCGCGCTTTTTCTTCTTCCCCAATGGAATAAAATGGTGCCTCCCGCGCTTTTCCTTCTTCCCCAACGGGATAAAATGGTGCCTCCCGCGCTTTTCCTTCTTCCCCTTGCTGCCGCGCTGCTCCTAGCGTTCTACGGGGTAATGGCGGCGACCCGCGGCTTCGGCGCGTCTCGCTTTCCTTCTCCCCCGTTTATTTTCTTTCCGCTGCCCGGTTCTTGAGCACCGACTGCGCCCTGTGCGCTCCACCCTCTCTCTCTTTTGTTTTCTTTTCCCGGCGACACTGTGTGGCCCGTTTTGTAGAGCCGCTCGATCGAGCTTGAGCCCGTCGCAGTCCGGAAGGGTCAGTGCACTACCTGCTACCAGCACGATTTGCTGGAACACCTTAACTGGGGAGCCAAGCACAGCTCTCCACAGTCTCTCCCGCAATTCTCCGAACACCGATCAATTCTTTGGGCGGTTGCCCGCGGTCGACGCCCGTTGCTCAGACTACGACCTCCAAGAAACCTCCTCTCAGGGCGAGATCTCCGTGAGATGATGCCACACTGCAGGTGAGTTCGAACTTACTCGTCGCCACTGTAAAGTCCGCGCCTCAATAATACATGGACTTCAGGAGAACAGTTTAACAGGTACTTTACTGAACAGGAGGGCAACGTCAGACTGAAATAGAGAAGCCTGCTCGGGCCTTTTATACAGGGGTGGTCACTGCCAGTACTGCAGTCTAAAACCAGTTCTTCCCTTAAAGGTACATACACAACAAAGTACTTTTGAGGTGCAGTCACTGTTGTAATGCAGCTATTTGCGCACAGCAAGCTCCCACAAACAGCAATGTAAAAATGACCAGATAATCTGTTTTACTGAGGTTGGTTGAGGGATAAATATTGGCCTGGACACCGGGGGTTAACTCCCCTTCTCTTCTTCGAAATACTGCCAATGGGTCTTTTACGTCCACCTGAGAGGGCAGACGGGGCCTCATTTAACATCTCATCCGAAAGACGGCACCTCTGACAGTGCAGCACTCCCTCAGCCCTGCATTGGAGCCTAGATTTTTGTGCTCAAGTTGCTGGAGTGGGACTCGAACCCACAACTTTTTGACTCAGAGGCGAGAGGGCTGCTAACTGAACCACGGCTGACAGGGGACTGGGGGGAGCAATCAGGAAGCCTGAGTCAGGGGAGCAGAGGTCTTGGTGTCAGTCGGACTGTCCGACAGAGAAAGAGAGATAACAGTTGGAAGACGAGAAACAAGTACATTTGTATCATTTTCCCGCTAATTGGAAGCTTGTAGCCACACTTGACTGATCTTCTCATTCATCTCAGTTAGGGAAAAGCAAACTCACCTAATGTGAAAGAAAAATAAATAAAATGGTAAAGCAATTCTGAACTGAAGAGCGTGATCCTTCGGAGAGGATCCAACACGGTCCTGTGATAATACTCTGCCATCTAGTGGTGGCTGTAAGAACAAACCAATATACATAGATACATAGAGATAGGAACAGGAGTAGGCCATTCGGCCCTTCGAGCCTGCTCCGCCATTCAATGAGATCATGGCTGATCTTCGTCTGAGATCATAGCTGATCTTACCAGTTCAGTACCCCGTCCCCGCCTTTTCTCCGTAACCCTTAATCCCCTTAGCCTTCAGAAATATATCCAATTCTCTCTTGAAAATATTTATTGAATTAGCCTTCACAGCCCTCTGTGGCAGGGAATTCCACAGGCTCACCACTCTTTGAGTGAAGAAATTCTTCCTCATCTCTGTTTTAAATGATTTGCCCGCTATTTTTAGACTGTGGCCCCTGGTTCTGTGCTCCACGGCCATTGGAAACATTCTCTCTGAATTCAGCCTGTCCAGGCCTGCCATAATTTTATATGTTTCGATGAGATCCCCTCTCAATCTTCTAAACTCCAGTGAGTACAAGCCCAAACTATTTAATCTCTCTTCGTAGGTCATTCCCGCCATTCCAGGTATCAGCCTGGTGAATCGCCGTTGCACTCTTTCCATGGCAAGAACATCCTTCCGCAGATGGGGCGACCAAAACTGTACACAATACTCCAGATGCGGTCTCACCAGCACCTTGTACAGCTGTAGTAAGGTATCCCTATTCCTATACTCGAACCCCCTTGATATGAAGGCCAACATACCATTTGCCTTCTTAATCGCCTGTTGCACCTGCATGCTCTCCTTCAGTGACTGGTGCACAAGAACACCCAGGTCCCTCTGCACTTCCCCATCTCCCAATCTATTGCCATTTAGATAATAATCTACCCTCCTGTTTTTACCCCCAAAGTGGATAACCTCGCATTTATCCACATTATAGTGCATCTGCCACGTATCCGCCCATTCCCCCAACCTGTCCAAATCGCACTGTAGCCTCCTGACATCCTCATCAGAGCCCACCCCTCCTCCTAGTTTAGTGTCGTCAGCGAATTTGGAAATATTGCATCCAATTCCCTGATCCAGATCATTTATATATATTGTGAACAGCTGGGGTCCCAGGACAGATCCTTGCGGCACCCCGCTGGTCACTGCCTGCCACTCCGAAAACGAGCCGTTTATTCCAACTCTCTGTTTTCTATCCGCCAGCCAGTTCTCTATCCACGTTAATACTTTGCCCCCAATCCCATGAGCCTTAATATAAAGGGCTAGAAATTCATTATAGCCCAGGAACGGGCGTAATCTTTAGAAAAGTTTAAGAATTAGTGCCAGGCGCTAATGCTTTAGACTGCACGCAAAATTCATTGGCCCAGAAATTTGGGTCGGGGGCTTCCCGCGGGTGCAAGCCCCCGACCTGCACTTACCTAGCGCGTCGGCCGTTGTGCTGTGGGCCCGCGTGGGATTCCGATCCTGGGCCTGCTCCAACTGCCGGCGCGCAATGCTTGCATATCCCAGGGGCGCAGTTAGTTCGAAGCGTCCCCTAGGATCACGTGGGCCATGGAGAGCCAATGGTAGCAGGGAATCTCTATTCATAGATATGACAGGAAGACCTGTCAAATCTATGAATACAATTCAGCCCCAAAACATCACTAAAACTTCAAATAATTTTTTTTTTTAAATCACATTTAATTCGTTTCTAACGGGGCTAAAAATAAACTTACATTTAAAAATAATAAACCTGTGGAAAAAATGTTTTAATTTTACTTAATTCACCACTTACCTTGTTAAAAGCAGGCCTTGCCACTGCTTTTTACAAGCGTACCTCCTGGAGACTTACCCTCCCGGAAAAACCTGGAAAAAAAACGGAGGTTCCAGGCGTACGCGCTGCCTCTCCGGCGCACGCGTTCAACCTGTGAACCCCTTCCTTTAAGGGAACAGAAGTTCCGGTTTCCCACGCATGCGCAGTGCATGCACGAAACCGGCACTTTCGTTGGGCCTACGCGTGAGTACCCAGTGCGTATTCACCCGTGGAGACCCGAATTTCTGGCCCATTATTCTCACTGCTCAAAGAAATGATTGGAGTGCTAAATCAAGTCTTAAAGGCCTAGCTCAGGGGCGTTATACTCAAAGGGTGGACCAATATCGGGTGCAGTCTAATCTCAACTCATCATTGCCACCGGCTTTACCCAGTACTTAAAGGGGAGGTTCATTGATGCTGCAGCACCTCATTCTCAGCATGGCTGGCTGTGCAGCTCCCTCAGCAAGGAGAAGCACAACAAGGAGAAGGAGCCGGAGGACTAAAGCAGGTGTGCTCACGGCAGATCCATCTCAGTCGGGTAGTCCGGGTGATTGAATGCTTCACCAAATGCTACTGACCACCATCTGTACCACAAGCTTCACACACTGCCCAAAGCACCAGACCCCCAGCACTCACCCACCAACAATCTCTACCGGCCAACACCCACACTCACACCCACATCTCACACCTTGTACACGATGACAGCTATTCAACTATGGCAGGCACAAGGGTCATTAGTTATTAGAATGAATGTGCTATGTGTGATATGTTTATGCATAAATTTATTCATGGAGTTTGCAGTATTTTGTAGTCGCTGTCATTTCACCGTTGTGCCCAGGAGGACGCTGTGATATGGCATGACACGGGGATGGTATGATGGGCATGAGGTGATCAAAAGGGATCTGGGGTTTAAGTCATCCTGGTGAGAGCCCTGATGGCCCTCCTCATCCCTCTGCGCACATGTTCCCGTATTTTCTGGCTGCCTACGCTCCCTCCCCAGTAGATCCTGGAGGGCGAGGTGGTGCCAGTACAGCCTCCATTAATTTTGCCAAGTGTAGCCGTTTGAATCTTTGAACAATAAATGTAGGCACTTTGCACTTGCCAGACGACTGCTGATAAAAAAGAAGCTTGAAATTACTCCTACAAACTGTTGCACTGGCTGAAACTGACAAGAAGCCACTGAACCTAACCTGCCCTGACAGCTGCGACTGACTAATGCTGCTGCCTTTAAGTAACGTTCCTGGAGCCGGCTTCCGTCAGCTGTGCGCCTGCTCTCCCTGTCGCTGTCTGGTCGAGGCGCAAAGGTAAGTGTCCATAATGAATTTGGCAGATCGGGCACCCAGTGAGCATTGCACACTCACTGACGTCACGATCTGCCTGGCGTTGAAGTCCCCGGCAATACCTCATACCGGCAGCGCAACGGGGGGTGGGTCCAGATTTGCCATGCGGCGCTGGATTCGCCTCGACCCAGCGCTATTGCATCAGCGCCCCGTTAGTGCCCTCTGCAGGTGCTAACGGGAAGCGCTAGCCAACTGAATTTCCCCCCAAAATGTCTGAAATAAAAATAGAAAATGCTGTAAATACTCAGCAGGTCAGGCAGCATCTGTGGAGAGAGGAACAGAGTGAACAGGGGCAATTTTCCCAGCCTGGGGAGGCGGGTATGGAGGCGGGACTGCCGGGAAAATGGCAGAATCCGGGAGCGGATACCCATCCCGCCCCCAACCCACCTCTGTGCCACCTTCCCGGGAGGTGGGTACCCGACCAACACCGGGTCCCGTCTCCTCAAGGCGGGAAGGGGATTAGTGCCAATTAGCTGCCTGTTAACAGATAGTTAACAGGCAGTTTTTTTTGCTTATCCCTATTTTGAGCCCTGAAGTGTGGGCTTCCCGACAGCTCCGAACCTCACCAGGGTCAGCGAGGCAGGCCGTGGGTCTGCGGGGGTCGGAGGGGTCGAACTATCCGGTGTGCAGGTGAGTGATGAGTGCAAGTGTGGAGAGGTAAGTGTGTGAGGTGAGTCTAAAGTGTTTTAATAAGATTATTTACCTTTGCTTCTTGCTCCAGGCGTCATCCCTTTAGGCTACGGAGCTGCCTCATCTCGCCAGCAGTGAAAGCGGAATGGCCGCTGCATTCTTAAATGCAGCAGCCCTCTGCTTTCTGCTCAGGAAAGCTTTCTAAGTGAGTCTTGAGTACAAGGACTCACCAAAGAACAGAGACTGTCAGTGTTAGACAGCTTCTCAAAGCTGTCAAACGTTGACAATTCATCTGTCAAAAATTTTTGACAGATGAAACATCATACACTGACGTTCTCTGTTACCGGCTTTCCCTTAATTGGCCGGCTAAGCCCGCTGGGCGGGGCTTAACAAGGTCAATCAAGGGAAAATAGCGTGGGTTGGCCGGACGTCGATGGAGGCGGGACTAAAACCCGACAAGCAGCTTTCCCACCTCCATCACGTCCCCATTGATAAAATCACCCCCAACGTTTCAGGTCGGTGGCCTTTCATCAGAACTGGAAAAAGTTAGAGATGCAACGGGTTTTAAGCAAATACAGAGGCAGGGAAAGGGGGGAGGAGGAAAGAACAAAAGGGAAGGTCTGTGATCGGGTGGAAGGCAGGTGAGATTAAATGACAAAAGGGATGATGGTGCGAGGCAAAAGGAGATAGTAATGGGACAGGTAAAGGAACAAAAGATGGGTCTAGAGGAGGTGTAAACGGGAATAACAGAATCAGAACCTGCTGTCTGAAAAAATGGGGGCAGAGGCTGTGATCTGAAATTGTTGAACTCGATGTTGAGTCCAGAAGGCTGTAAAATGCCTAATCGAAAGATGAGGTGCTGTTCCTCGAGCTTACGTTGAGCTTCATTGGAACAGTGTAAGAGGCCGAGGGCAGAGAGATCAGAGTGGGAGTGGAGCGGAGTATTAAAGTGACCGGAAGCTCGGGGTCACGCTTATGGACTGAACGGAGGTGTTCCGCAAAGTGGTCGCCCAATCTGCGTTTGGTCTCCCCAATGTAGAGGAGACCGCATCGTGAGCAGTGAATACAGTATATTAAATTGCAAGAAGTACAAGTAAATCGCTGTTTCACCTGGAAGGAGTGTTTGGGGCCCTGGACGGCGGGAAGAGAGGAGGAAAAGTGTCTAATGTTGTTTACAATGAGTCCTTTTTGGGTCTAAGCTGTAGACTTCTGGCACATCCCGGGAAATGACCATCTCCCCAGGCCAGACTGCGTTTGCACGTTTTTAGTTCGAGCATGGTGACGCTGAAATAAACACAAAGTTCAACAACGATGCTTGTGAGGTTCCACAAGGAAGAAAAATGGGCATCAGAAGAGCAGGATGGGAATGGAGAGACAGCAGGGTGGGAACAGGGCAGGATGGGAATGGAGAGACAGCAGGGTGGGAACAGGGCAGGATGGGAATGGAGAGACAGCAGGATGGGAACAGGGCAGGATGGGGTCAGTGTAGAATGCGGATGGGGCAGGAAGGGGATGGGGCAAGAAGAGGATGGGGCAGGAAGAGGATGGGACAGGAAGGGGACAGGGATGGGGCAGGAAGGGGATGGGACAGGATGGGGTAATCCTTCCCTTATCCCTCTATTCTCTTTTCCCTCCTGTCCCACCAGCTCAAGTAGCCATAATGCATTACACAGCATTTGGTGTCTCTCTCTATCCTTACTTTGTGTCTTTAGAAACCTACAGCAGACTCTATTGTTGTTTGTAGGGCTATTTTGTGATTAGTAAAGACTCATTTCCTTGTTGGAACTCAACGTGCGAGTAAAGGGTGATGGTAGGAGTGGGAAAAGGCTTCAGTGTTCTGCCCATTCAGGATGTTTACTGGTAAAGGGTCAATCAGAAGGAAATATGTTAAAATTGAAGAAACTAGGAGCACAAAAGAAAGCCAAGCAGAACCTAATGTATTACCCAAAGTGAAGGAGAATGTCTTTTTTATTCATTCTCAGGATCTGGGAGTCGAAGGCAAGGCTGGCATTTATTGCCCAAAAGTTACCAGAGAAGGAAATTGAAGTGGGTTCAACTGGATCGCAATTTCAAAGAGCCGGCACAGGCACGATGGGCTGAGTGGCCTCTTCCTGTGCTGTATGATTCTAAGTTGCCAGAAAAGGAAATTAAAGTGGGTTCCAACGGGATTAAATGGAGATAACTGGATATACATGTGGAAAGAGGAGGGAATTGAGGGATTTGGGAGGAGGCAGGGCATGGGGGTTGTCCTGTGAGGAGAGCCCCAGGCCTGTCGGGCCGAGCGGCCTTTCCCTGCTCCTTAATGTCTCTCTGTGATTTGAACGACAGCAACATTGTGTTTCAGTGCAGGTTACACAGGGGAGACGGGACACCCCTGTGCAGACAACACTGTGCATCGGCAAAGGGGCCTGAAATGGGATCAGAAACCATAAAGGAAACTCCTGCAGTTTATAACACCTGGGCGTGCTTGTGCACCAGTCGCTGAAGGTAAGCATGCAGGTGCAGCAGGCGGTTAAGAAGGCAAATGGTATGTTGGCCTTCGTAGCGAGAGTGTTTGAGCACAGGAACAAGGATGTCTTGCTGCAGTTGTACAGGGCCTTGGTGAGACCACACCTTGAGTATTGTGTGCAGTTTTGGTCACCTTATCTGAGGAAGGATGTTCTTGCCATGGAAGGAGTTCAGCGAAGATTCACCAGGCTGATACCTGGGATGGCAGGAATGACGTATGAGGAGAGATTGGGTCGATTGGGCTTGTACTCGCTGGAGTTTAGAAGAATGAGAGGGGATCTCATAGAAACTTATAAAATTCTAACAGGACTAGACAGACTAAATGCTGGAAGGATGTTCCCGATGGTCGGGGAGTCCAGAACCAGGGGTCACAGTCTAAGGATAAGGGGTAAGCCATTTAGGACAGAGATGAGGAAGAACTTCTTCACCCAGAGAGTGGTGAACCTGTGGAATTCTCTGCCAAAGAAGGCAGTTGAGGCCAATTCATTAAATATATTCAAGAAGGTGTTGGATATATTTCTTAAGGCTAAAGGGATCAAGGGATATGGAGAGAAAGCAGGTACCAGGTACTGAATTTGGATGATCAGCCATGATCGCATTGAATGGCGGAGCAGGCTTGAGGGGCCGAATGGCCTACTCCTGCTCCTATCTTCTATGTTTCTATGCTTCTATAAACATCATCTGACTGTCAGATTGAGTTACAGGCGCCCTCTTGGGCATTTTGTATAATGGTGGACGTTCCAGGGTTGATTTATTAATAGCTTGCCAGGGCAAAACCAGCCAGCTGTTCACTTCAGCCGCAGAATGTTCCGGGGCTAAAGAGTATTTTTCTTTTATACTATTATTTTAGTCATTCCGGGATCTGGGCATCGCTGGCAAGGCCGGCATTATTGCCCATCCCTAATTGCCCTTGAGAAGGTGGTGGTGAGCCACCTTCTCGAACCGCTGCAGTCCGTGTGGTGAAGGTGCTCCCACACAGTGCTTCTTCTTATCGTGTCCACGGACAGTCTATACATAGCCCAGCCAGAACTGCACACATTTTTGCGCCTTGTTGTTGAATTCGGCAAGATCTGCAACAGTGCAGGGTTCCTCTAACGATGGGCATTGCAGGAGATGTTGCATAGTCTGTGCCTCAGTTCCACATTCACAAGTTGTCGGGCTGGTTGAATATCCCCATTTGCTTAGTGACACCTTTGAGCAACCTACACCGGTCCTAAGTCTGTTAAGGCACTTCCAGGTTGCCCAGTTGCAATTAGCTCCTGGGGGAAGGCTTTCCTCAAGTAAAATTTCCATCGCTGGGGGTTGTTCAAGACTGTGCTGTTAGGGAGGGAGTTCCAGGATTTTGACCCAGCGACGAAGAAGGAACGACCGATATATTTCCAAGTCAGGATAGTGTGTGTGACTTGCAGGGGAACTTGCAGGCGTTGTGGTGTTCCCATTGCGCCTGCTGCCCTTGTCCTTCTAGGTAGTAGAGGGGCGCGGGTTTTGGAAAGTGCTGCCAAAATCCTACATGGGCCAGTGCAAGGGAATGGTGTGTACTCACGCTCACATCTGCCTTTTAGTGTAGGGTCGGTAGAAGGAACGATGAGCCAGTAATTCGAGACTAGGGAGTGCAGAATGAGCCAGCTAGCCCACTTGTGCCCCATGTCGATGTCGGGTGAGGGCAAGATCAGGCTTGGCCCTGATGTTCTCCTTCATTTACTTTGCTGCCAGGGTTTGAATCATAGAAGCATACAGCACAGAAAGAGGCTATTCTGCCCATTGTGCCTGTGCCGGCTCTTCGGTAGAGGAAGAGAGTGTTTGAAGACCAGGACCTCAATCCCGGCACTAAGCTCATGGTTTACAGAGCAGCAGTGATACTCGCCTCAGGCGACCGAAGGCTGCACTGGTACACTGAAGACGGTGTTGGACTTCGTCGTCGACGTCTGCCCTTGTTGACAGTAGGCTCCCGAGGTATGGAAAGTGGTTCATGTTGTTCAAGGCCTTGTCATGGATCTTGATAATCGGGGGGCAGTACTGTGAGGCGGGGGCAGGTTGGTAGAGGACCTTTGTCTTACGGATGTTTAGTGTAAGGCCCATGCTCTTGTATGCTTCGGTGAAGGTGTTGACGATGGTTTGGAGTTCGATCTCTGAGGGAGAGTGTTTGAAGACCAGGACCTCAAACCCGGCACTAAGCTCATGGTCTACAGAGCAGCAGTGATACCCGCCCTGCTGTATGCCTCAGAGGCATGGACCATGTACAGCAGGCACCTCAAAGCACTGGAGAGGTACCACCGACGCTGCCTCCGTAAGATCCTGCAAATCCATCGGCAGGATAGGCGCACCAACATCGGTGTTCTTGCTCAGGCCAACATCCCCAGCATCGAAGCTTTGAGCACGCTCGATCAGCTCCGATGGACGGGTCACATTGTCCGCATGCCCCGATACGAGACTCCCAAAACAAGCGCTCTACTCGGAGCTCCGGCATGGCAAGAGAGCCCCAGGTGGGCAGAGGAAACGCTTCAAGGACACCTCAAAGCCTCCTTGAAAAAGTGTAACATCCCCACTGACACCTGGGAATCCCTGGCCCAAGACCGCACAACGTGGAGGAGAAGCATCCAGGAGGGCGCCGAACACCTCGAGTCTCTTCGCCGGGGGCAAGCGGAAGCCAAGCGCAGGCAGCGCAAGGAGCACATGTCAACCCAAGCACCCCACCCACCCGCCCCTTCAACCACCGTCTGCCCCACCTGTGACAGAGACTGTAGGTCCCGCATTGGACTCATCAGTCACCTGAGAACTCATTTTTAGTGTGGAAGCAAGTCATCCTCGGTTCCGAGGGACTGCCTAAGAAGAAGAGAGCGATCCAAATAGTGCCACTCCCCCTGCTCTTTCCCCATAGCCTTGCAAATTTTTCGCCTTCAATTATTTATCCAATTGCCTTTTGAAAGTTACTATTGAATCTGCTTCCTCCACCCTTTCAGGCAGCGCATTCCAGATCACAACAACTCGCTGTGTGAAAAATGTTTTCCTCCTGTTGCCTCTGGTTCTAGTGCCAATTACCTTAAATGGTTCTGACAATTCTGCCACTGGAAATAGTTTCTTACTTATCTACTCTATCAAAATCCTTCATAATTTTGAACACCTCCATCAAATCTCCTCTTAACCTTCTCTGTCCTAAGGAGAAACAATCCCAGATTCTCCAGTCTCTCCAGTTAACTGAAGTCTTTCACCCCTGGTACCATTCTAATACATCTAGACCTTCTGCTCCAGAAGTGAGAAGGTTACCAACTGAGAGACCTTGGACAGCCACAAGGTCGAAAAGAGTATGAGAGATTGGGAGGCAAAATCCAAAGTGTTGATTGGATGATGCCAAGGTTAAACTTTTGTTTGAGGCAGTTGTTGTCGAGAGATGGCAATACTGAAGGAGGCAGGGGATTCCACCGCATTGACACCTAGGGACGTCTGTATCGATCAGGTGATCTAGTACAACAGGGAGTCAAGGGAACTTTCAAGGTTTTCTGTCGGAAGGACAATCCAGGAATTGTGCAAGTGCCACCCACAAGACATGACATTTTTGTAGCCATTGTGCTTCTGGCAATAATGGCCCAAAAATTCGGGTCACCACGTGTGAGTACGTGCTGGGTACTCACGCGTAGGCCCAACGAAAGTGCCGGTTTCGTGCATGCACTGCGCATGTGCGGGAATCCGGAACTTCCGTTCCCTTGAAAGAAGTGGAACGCGTGCACCGGAGAGGCAGCACGTATGCCTGGAACTTACGTTTTTTTTCCATTTTTCTCCGGGAGGGTAAGTCTCCAGGAGTTACACATGTAAAAAGCAGGCACAAGGCCGGCTTTTAACAAGGTAAGTGGTGAATTAATTAAAATTAAAACATTTTTTCCACAGGTTTATTATTTTTAAATACTTTAAAAGAAAGGTAAGTTTATTTTTAGCCCCGTTAGAAAATGTAATTCATTTTTTCAAAAATGTAAATTACTGTTTAAAATAGTTATTTTATATAATTTATAGTTATTTTAAAAATGTGATGTTTTAAAAAATTTATTTGAAGTTTTAGTGATGTTTTGGGGCTTATAGTATTTATGGTTTTGACAGCTCTTCCTGTCAAATTTATGAATGGGCATTCCCTGCTACCATTGGCTCTCCATGGCCCACATGATCCCAGGGGACGCATCGAACTAACTGCGCCCCTGGGATACGCAAGCACTGTGCGCCGGCAGTTGGAGGAGGCCCAGGAACGGAATCCCACGCGGGCCCACAGCTCAACGGCCGGCGCACCAGGTAAGTGCAGGTCAGGGGCTTGCACCTGCGGGAAGCCCCCGACCCGAATTTCTGGGCCAATATCTTTATTTTTGTAGCGGGATAGGATCCCCAAGGGAAAGAGTTTCACCATCAGGAAGCCTTTGGAATTCAGCTGCAAAGAATTGTGAAGTTTGACATTGCTTTGTTTGTCTTTTGCTGTCTATATCGGAGGCATGTTTAGAAAAGAAAGATTTGCAATTATGTAGCGTCTTTCACGAACTCATGACGTCCCAAAGCGCTTTACAGCCAATGAAGTACAATTGCGCACAGCAAGCTCCCACAAACAGCAATGTGCTAAGGACCAGATAATCTGTTTTGTGATGTCGACTGAGGGAAAAATATTGGCCAGGACACCGGGGAGAACACCCCTGCTCTTCTTTGACAGTAGTGCCATGGGATTTGTTTTTATGTCCACTTTAGAGAGCAGACGGGTCCTCGGTTTAACTTCTCATCCGAAACACAGCAGTCCCTCAGCACCGCACTGAAGTGTCAGCCTGGATTTTTGTGCTCAAGTCTCTGGAGTGGGACTTGAACCCACAACCTTCTGACGCAGTAGGTGAGAGCACTTACCAACTGAGCCCCGGCTGAAAACTTTAAAGAGGCTTGGCTATCGTGGTTTAGGATTATGTTGTAGTTCCAGTCCTGGACTTGCAATCTTGAGCTTAATAATCCCAGTTTAGTAAATCTAATAATCTGTGAACCGGCAACAGGGGAAATAAATGACCATGAGGGACTTGAGTTACGTGGAGAGATTAGAGAAGCTGAGGTTTTTCTCCTCAGAGCAGCGAAGGTTAAGGGGAGATTTAATAGAGATGTTCAAAATGATGAGGGGGATTGAATGAGTAAATAAGGAGAAACTGGTTCCACTGGTAGAAGGGTTGGTAACCAGAAGACACAGATTTAAGATAATTGGCAAAAGAACCAGTGGGGAGAATTTATTTTCACACAGCGAGTTGTTGTGATCTGGAATGCACTGCCTGAAAGGGTGGAGGACGCAGATTCAGTAGTAACTTTCAAAAGGGAATTCGATAAAAACTTGAACGGATACAAATTTGCAGGGCTATGGGGAAAGATCAGGGTAGTGGGACTAATTGGATAGCTCTTTAAAGAGCTGGCACAGGCTAGATGGGCCGAATAGCCCCCTTACATGCTGTATGATTCTATAGCAATGAACATGATGACATAGGGGGTGATTTTCACTCGGAAGTCGGGAAGGAGGCGGGACTACAACTTTCGGGGTTGTAGTCCCGCCTCCATCGAGATGCGGCCAATCCACGCGATTTTAACTTGATTGACCTTGTTGAGCCCACTCAGCAGGCCAATTAAGGGCCACCCGGCAACAGGTGACATCACAGCTGTTTACTTACTTCTAACCTGAGTCCTACACAGACTCAGATAGAAATCTCACCGGCACAGAAAGCTGCAGACTGTCACTTTTGACAGTTCTCAGCTGTTCTGCTTTCTGTGCCGGTTAGATGATGGACTCCCGAAACCTAGAGGAAGGAAGGCTGAAAAGGTAAGTACAGGTAATTTAAACTTCTTTACACACTTTAGACACACCAAACACACTTACCTTTGCACTCATGCACACATCACTCACCTGAACACCGACATCTCGACCCCTCCAAGTCCTTCAACCCGACGGCCCGACTCCTCTAACTTGGCCTGGTTTGGAGCCATCGGGAAGCCCACACTTCAAGCTTTAAAATAGGGATTAGGCTAAAAACTGCCTGTTAACTGCCTGTTAACAGGCAGTTAATTGTCACTAATCCCTTCCCACCTCGGGTAGGTGGGTCCCAGTGCGGGGCGGGTACCCGCCTCCTTTGAAACTGGCATGGAGGTGGGTTGGGGCGGGATGGTGTCGGGACCCCCGAATTCGGGACTTTAACCCCCCGCACGCCCCCAATACCGATTCCACGGGTCAGTTAAAATCGAGGCCATAATGTTTCATGCCAGGTCCCCTCACTTGAAAAAGCAAATTACATTTTGGAAAAAGCTTGCTTAAAAAACAAATGTAGAGGGTGCCTCTTTAAATGGGACTTGTGGGAGGGTGGGATTTACAGTGGAGAGGGTTCTGAGCTCGATACCTCGAGGGACGCGAATTAACAACCATTTAGATGCTTCAGTGATCTAACCCTTTCAACTGTGTAATGTTAATTCAGATTTATGGTGTTATTAGACCTTGCAACATCTCCAAAACAGGTCCCCCAATGATGTGCCCCATCTACAAGATGCACTGCAGCAACTCGCCAAGGCTTCTTTGAAAGCACCTCCTAAACCCGCGACATCTACCTCCTAGAAGGACAAGGGCAGCAGGCGCATGGGAACACCACCACCTCCAAGTTCCCTTCCAAATCGCACCCCACCCTGACTTGGAAATATATCAGCCGTCTCTTCATCGTCGCTGGGTCAAAATCCTGGAACTCCCTCCCTAACAGCACTGTGGGAGCACCTTCACCACACGGGACTGCAGCGGTTCAAGAAGACGGCTCACCACCACCTTCTCAAGGGCAGCTAGGGATGGGCAAGAAATGCCGGCCTTGCCAGTGACGCCCACATCCCGTGAATGAATATTTAAAAAATCGTCATATTTATGCTAAAAATGTTCACAAATCATTATTTTCTCTTTTAATTTGTATTTTCTCTTTCCACTATCCTCTCTTTCACCTCTGTGGGCATCAAATCCTCATCTTTGTTTGCGAGCCACTCCATGGCCTCGTCCCATCCTGCCTCTGCCCTAACTCCGCAAGGCAGCCCTGCAACTTGGCCCATATCCCTTGGTCTTTGGACTGGAGCCAACTGATCGTCATAAGGGTACGGCAGTGTAGTGTGTAGCACAGGGTGTATTTGTATGATTTAGTAAAACATTTTTGTATAACTATAATATGTGAAATTGTATGTTAAAAGCCTAAAAGCCTGTATAAAATGGCGATTTGACTGAGAGAAAAGCAGGATGGGAAAATATGCCAACCTGACTGAAACTCGCTCTGTTTTCAATTCCTGAAGTAATGGAATGTAATGCTAAGTTTGCATGCCAACAGGCATGCCAACGCCTGTTCTTCCTCAGGAGACTGAAGAAATTTGGAATGGCCCCCCAGATTCTCACCAACTTCTACCGGTGCACCATTGAGAGTATCCTGTCCAGCTGCATCACTACCTGGTATGGCAACTGCACCGCCACAGACCACAAGGCTCTACAGATGGTAGTGAAAGCTGCACAACACACTATTGGAATTAAACTACCTGCTGTGCAGGATATCTACCCCGAGAGGTGCCAGGGGAAGGCCCTGAGAATCATTAAAGACGCGAGTCACCCCAGCCACAACCTCTTCGCCCTGCTCCCGTCCGGTAAGAGATACCGAAGCATACGGTCTCGTACCAACAGGTTTCGAAACAGCTTCTACCCCCAGGCCATAAGACTCATGAACGATTCATTTATTATTATTTATTACTGTTGTTTTATTTATTATTACTGTCTTTCTATTAGTATTTCTATTAGTATTTTTATCATTGTTATGCCATATTTATTCCAATGTTGGGAGGACTCATAAAAATCAGCATTTCATTGTGCAGTACACACGTCTGCTGCATATATGACAAATAAAATTGAATTGAGTTGAATTGAGTTTATGGGGACTATCAGGTGAAGGGATAATTACAAGTCCTAGCCCTTTTTGGGCTACCCCAGATCAGGCGTATTCCCCAGACGTTCACCTTCAACTAAAGTTAGAGATAGCCGAATTCTATAAGATGCTTAAATGGGTCTAAACGTTCAGGCTATCTCTCCCTAAAGGAAAGGAATGACTGAAGATGTTACCGTCCTCCGGATTGCACTTTTAATAAGTTTAATTAGACTGTAACCTTCTGATTATTATGAGGGTCCAGAATACCCCCCAGAATTCTGCAACTCCTTACAAAAGAGTGTACAGAATTTGGGTTTGCGAGATTGATACAGAAATACTCCGTGAGACAATTCTAAAAATATATAGTTTTATTTAAGAGCTGACATTCAGTTAACAGCTGTTGAGTCAGTCGCAACATTAACAATTCAAAATACAAATAGCTTACATTTCTTATCAGAGATCCTTATTCTCAAATCTTAACTTAGTTACATTTCCACACTTCTACTTATTCTTAATCCAGAATATCCACCAAAATCAAATACCTTGATTACCCGAGACTCAGAGTTGTAGACTTACAGCGTGGTTCTGAAGCCAATAATCGCTTGCCCGTCTCCAGTGACTTCTGACTTTCTGTTTGAAAAGCTCTTATTTTTATACCTTTTTCTGAATGGTATATTCTTTGAAGTTTTCTGCTGATGTAAACTAATTATCTTTAAGTCATTCTTTCTGTTGATTTCTTTCTATTCTTACTGTCAATTTAGCTGCTGCATGCATAATTATGTCTCTACCTTTAGGTGTTCCAAAAACTTATCATAAAACACTATGACAGTAGTCTTTATTTGATGCCATTCTTATCGAAGATCTTTCATTCAATTTTTAATATTGGCTTAACTGGTTTTAGCAGACGTTGTGACTCCATGGTGTTCCAAGTTCAATAGAAAAACCATGTGATTGCTTGGTGCATCTACTGAAGTCATATCTTCAAAGTGTTCTGTAGGTAACATATTTACAATATGTAAATTAAGACCACTTTAACCAGGGTGTTTACTTGTTTTCTAGCTATCTTAGTTGGTTATATTACCAGACTTCGGGACTCCATATTTCAAGCTTAACATAAAAACTATTTGACCAGCAGGTGTTTCTTTTACTTGATGTCATCTTTTCAAAGGCATATGCCTCTTTTAATACTCTGTTTCTGTTTCCCTGAGTGTTAGCTTATAACATTTTACTTGGGTCATTCCATTGTGTTTCTCCCAAACTCCAGACCTTTTGGAAGCGCCAAACTGCTATTTCAATAGGGCCTTTCTATTAGCATTAACAATCAATTCCCATTTCAAAGCTTGTTGTGTTTACAACTTGTGTTATCAAACCATCCCATCTCAGAAGCCTGTTTTCTGTTTGCAGCCCGTGTCTCCGAGGCTTTAGATTTTTAAACCCAGTATATCATGAATTAATAAATATCAGAATTCTGTTCATATTATGGTGTATGTCTTGAAATATGGCTTATTCCATCACATCAGGAACGTGGAATTCAGTAATGAGATAGAAAAAAGATAAGAGTTGGAGAAGAGAGAGAGATAAGAGAAGCACCCCTCAGTGATACCACTATAAAATGGACAGATTGTTTAGACAACATCTTGGGAAACGATCTTTGGAAAGAGAATATCTAAAGATAAAAGGGCCCTTTGATATGCACAAAGCGAGATCTAGTGGGACCAACAAGATCATAAAACATGCACTAGGTGTTGGATAGCTGTTTGCAGTCACATAGGCAAAGGAGGGGACAGTGTACAAAGATACGGATATTGAACACTGAAGGCAGCGCGAACCCAGAATCAGAGTTGAAGGAACTTCAGTCAAGAGAAAACAGCAAGAGGATACAGAGACCGCGCCACAGTCGCTCGGAAGGAACGCCGAGGCTCAAACGAACAAGACTGCGACTATCGCCTTGTTAAGTGTTACTTCTTTGTACTGGAAGTTTAATGCTCAATAAACCTGTTTTACTGATACACTATATACCTGGACCCAGAGTGGTTTGTGTAGTCACGGACTGTTTTACTGATACACAATATACCTGGACCCAGATTGGTTTGTGTAGTCACGGACTGTTTTACTGATACACAATATACCTGTACCCAGAGTGGTTTGTGTAGTCACGGACTGTTTTACTGATACACAATATACCTGGCCCCAGAGTGGTTTGTGTAGTCACGGACTGTTTTACTGATACACAATATACCTGGACCCAGAGTGGTTTGTGTAGTCACGGACTGTTTTACTGATACACAATATACCTGGACCCAGAATGGTTTGTGTAGTCACGAACTGTTTTACTGATACACAATATACCTGTACCCAGAGTGGTTTGTGTAGTCATGGACTGTTTCACTGATATACAATATACCTGGACCCAGAGTGGTTTGTGTAGGCACGGACTGTTTTACTGATACACAATATACCTGGACCCAGAGTGGTTTGTGTAGTCACGGACTGTTTCACTGATACACAATATACCTGGACCCAGAGTGGTTTGTGTAGTCACGGACTGTTTTACTGATACACAATATACCTGTACCCAGAGTGGTTTGTGTAGTCACGGACAGTTTTACTGATACACAATATACCTGGACCCAGAGTGGTTTGTGTAGTCACGGACTGTTTTACTGATACACAATATACCTGGACCCAGAGCGGTTTGTGTAGTCACGGACTGGTTTACTGATACACAATATACCTGGACCCAGAGTGGTTTGTGTAGTCACAGACTGGTTTACTGATACACAATATACCTGGCCCCAAAGTGGTTTGTGTAGTCACGGACTGTTTTACTGATACACAATATACCTGGACCCAGAGTGGTTTGTGTAGTCACGGACTGTTTTACTGATACACAATATACCTGGACCCAGAGTGGTTTGTGTAGTCACGGACTGTTTTACTGATATACAATATCCCTGGACCCAGAATGGTTTGTGTAGTCACGGACTGTTTTACTGATACACAATATACCTGTACCCAGAGTGGTTTGTGTAGTCACGGACAGTTTCAGTGATACACAATATACCTGGACCCAGAGTGGTTTGTGTAGTCACGGACTGGTTTACTGATACACAATATACCTGGACCCAGAATGGTTTGTGTAGTCACGGACTGGTTTACTGATACACAATATACCTGGGCCCAGAGTGGTTTGTGTAGTCACGGACTGTTTTACTGATACACAATATACCTGGACCCAGAGTGGTTTGTGTAGTCACGGACAGTTTCAGTGATACACAATATACCTGGACCCAGAATGGTTTGTGTAGTCACGGACTGTTTTACTGATACACAATATACCTGTACCCAGAGTGGTTTGTGTAGTCACGGACAGTTTCAGTGATACACAATATACCTGGACCCAGAGTGGTTTGTGTAGGCACGGACTGTTTTACTGATATACAATATCCCTGGACCCAGAGCGGTTTGTGTAGGCACGGACTGTTTTACTGATACACAATATACCTGTACCCAGAGTGGTTTGTGTAGTCACGGACTGGTTTACTGATACACAATATACCTGGACCCAGAATGGTTTGTGTAGTCACGGACTGTTTTACTGATACACAATATACCTGGACCCAGAGTGGTTTGTGTAGTCACGGACTGGTTTACTGATACACAATATACCTGGACCCAGAGTGGTTTGTGTAGTCACGGACTGGTTTACTGATACACAATATACCTGGACCCAGAGTGGTTTGTGTAGTCACGGACTGTTTTACTGATACACAATATACCTGGACCCAGAGTGGTTTGTGTAGGCACGGACTGTTTCACTGATACACAATATACCTGGACCCAGAGTGGTTTGTGTAGTCACGGACTGTTTCACTGATACACAATATACCTGGACCCAGAGTGGTTTGTGTAGTCACGGACTGTTTCACTGATACACAATATACCTGGACCCAGAGTGGTTTGTGTAGTCACGGACTGTTTTACTGATACACAATATACCTGGACCCAGAGTGGTTTGTGTAGTCACGGACTGTTTTACTGATACACAATATACCTGGACCCAGAGTGGTTTGTGTAGTCACGGACTGTTTTACTGATACACAATATACCTGGACCCAGAGTGGTTTGTGTAGTCACGGACTGTTTTACTGATACACAATATACTTGTACCCAGAGTGGTTTGTGTAGTCACGGACTGTTTTACTGATACACAATATACCTGGACCCAGTGTGGTTTGTGTAGTCACGGACAAATTATTGTAAGAGCTTTTGGAAGCTACAATTTGGCGCCCAACGTGGGGCTGTGACTATTAACTGAAACCAGGTCTTGATGTGCCATCAATAACTCAAAGACAAGAAGTTAAAGGATTAAACTGAAGGCTTTTAATCGCTAAGAACATTGCACGCCATTCCACATCGGATTCGTCTGGCAGAATGACTCATACAGCTCTTGAGACCTTTATATGACAAAAGACAGGGGCGGAGCCAATACACACAATAGGGGAAAAGGGGGCGGTACATACAATACAATGCAGGTAAAACACAGGGGCTGATGAAGACATATATTTCATCACATTCACCCCTTCTACAGATTTAGTCTGTCCGGGGGTGTGATAGTCCTTCCTGAACGTCGCAACAGTACCTCGGGTTCCGACCGGGAGTCCGTGGTGCCCTCCTGGGCATACCCATGTGCTGGGGGTGTTGCAGGTACTTCTGGGGGTGGTGAGGATACCTCTGGGAATGGTGGAGGTTCTTCTGGGGGTGGTGAGGATGGGTTGTCGTCGCTTCCTGCCGAGGCGAGGTCCTTTATGGACACGGTGTTCTCACACCCGTCGGCGTGCTTGACGTACGCGTACTGTGGGTTTGCGTGGAGTAGGTGTACTGCCTCCACGAGGGGATCCGTTTTGTGGCCCCTCACATGCTTCCGTAATAGGACTGTCCCTGGGGTGGAGAGCCACGAAGGTAGGGACACTCCCGAGGTTGATTTGCGGGGGAAAACATCTTCTCGTGAGGAGTGGCGTTAGTAGCAGTACACAGTAGCGACCTTATCAAGTGGAGTACGTCTGGGAGGACCTCTTGCCAGCGGGAGGTAGGGAGGCTTTTAGACCTTAGTGCTAAGGTGACCGCCTTCCACACCGTCGCGTTCTCCCTCTCCACTTGCCCATTACCCCGGGGGGTATAACTAGTGGTCCGACTCGTGGCTATCCCCTTCGACAGCAGGTATTGGCGCAGTTCGTCGCTCATGAACGACGCCCCCCTGTCAGTGTGGATGTAGTTCGGCATGCCGAACGTGCAAAACAGGCTGCCGAGGTACTTGATGACCGTGGCACTGGTCATGTCTGGGCAGGGGTAGGTGAATGGGAAGCGGGAGTACTCGTCCACAATGTTGAGAAAGTACACATTGCGGTCGGTGGAGGGGAGTGGTCCCTTGAAATCTAAGCTCAGGCGCTCGAATGGCCGTGTAGCTTTGATCAAGTGGGCTCGGTCGGGCCTGTAAAAACGGGGCTTGCATTCCGCACAGGTGCGGCAGTCCCTGGTCATAGACCGGACCTCCTCGATGGAATAGGGCAGGTTACGGGATTTTATAAAGTGAAATAGCCGGGTGACCCCCGGCTGGCAGAGGCCATTGTGGAGGCCCTGTTGCCTGTCCCCCTGGATGCTGGCACACATCCCTCGTGATAGGGCGTCAGGGGATTCATTGAGGGTCCCCGGCCTATATATTATGTCGTACTCAAACGTGGAGAGTTCGATCCGCCACCTGAGAATTTTGTCGTTCTTGATCTTCCCCCTCTGTTTGTTGTTAAACATGAAGGCTACCGACCGCTGGTCGGTAAGCAGGGTGAAGCGTTTGCCGGCTAGGTAGTGCCTCCAGTGCCGCACTGCCTCCACTATGGCCTGGGCCTCCTTCTCTACTGAGGAGTGCCTGATCTCGGGCCCTTGGAGGGTTCTTGAGAAAAAGGCTACGGGCCGCCCATCCTGGTTGAGGGTGGCTGCTAAAGCGAAGTCGGACGCATCGCTTTCGACCTGGAAAGGAATGTTTTCGTCCACTGCCCGCAGCACGGCCTTCTCAATGTCGTGTTTAATGCTGTTGAAGGCGGCGTGGGCCTCGGCCGTGAGCGGGAAGGACGTTGATTTCAGGAGGGGACGGGCCTTGTCGGAATAATTGGGGACCCATTGGGCGTAATAGGAGAAAAACCCCAGGCACCTTTTCAGGGCCTTGGGAGTGTTTGGTAGGGGTAGCTCCCGTAGGGGGCGCAATCGGTCGGGGTCCGGACCGATTTCCCCGTTTTCCACCATGCAGCCCAGGATACAGAGGCGCGTGGTGCTAAAGACACACTTATCCTCGTTGTAGGTGAGATTGAGTCTGAGGGCGGTTTTCAGAAATTTCGCGAGGTTCGAGTCGTGGTCTTGCTAGTCGTGGCCGCAGATGGTGACGTTGTCTAGGTATGGATAGGTGGCTGTTAACTGGTTCTCATCGACCATGCGGTCCATCTCCCGCTGGAAGACCGAGACCCCATTCGTTACCCCAAAGGGGACACTGAGAAAGGGGTAGAGGCGTCCGTTCGCCTCGAAGGCGGTGTATGGGCGGTCCTCCAGCCTAATGGGGAGCTGGTGGTATGCCGATTTTAGGTCGATGGTGGAAAACACCCGGTATTGCGCAATTTGGTTAACCATATCCGCTATGCGGGGCAGAGGGTAGGCGTCTAGCTGAGTGTATAGATTAACCGTCTGGCTATAATCTATCACCATCCACTTCTTTCCGCTACCCTTAACCACTACTACCTGGGCGCGCCACGGGCTGGTACTGCATTCGATGATACCCTCCCGCTTGAGTCTTTCTACTTCAGACGCAATGAACCGTCTGTCCTCCCAGCTGTACCGCCTACTCTTGGTCGCTATGGGTCGACAGTTGGGTGCGAGGTTGGCGGACAGAGAGGGTGGCTTGACCTTCAGGGTAGCCAGACCGCACACTGTGAGGGGCGGCTGGGACCCACCGTAGGTAAGCGTGATACTTTGGTGGTGGCACTGGAAGTCCAGACCCAAGATCACGCTCACACAGAGATCTGGCATTATCAACAGTTTAAAATCTCTGTAATCAGTGCCTTTTACCGACAATATAACCGCGCAGAAACCTGTAATTTTTGAGGTATGAGTCTTATCAGCCATGGCGATTTTGCCCTGTGTAGGGACTATTGTTAGTGAAAGTCGTTTTACCAGGCTAGGATGGATAAAGCTTTCGCTGCTCCCGCAGTCAATCAAGCACTTAACCTTGTTCCTGTTTACCTCTATGTCCATCATCGATCTAGACAACGGAAGCGGCCTGGATTGATCCACTGTGATTGAGGCCACCAGTGGGTCCTGGGGGTCCGTGTAGTCGGGACAAGATGGTGGACTCCATGAGGGTGGACAAGATGGCATCCAAGATGGCCGCCCCCATGGCGCGCACGCGGCGCTGGCGGAGTTGGAGGCGGGGTTCCCTCTGCAGACTTTACTGAAATGTCCTTTCTTCCCGCATTTAAAACAGGTGGTGCCCTTCGCTGGGCACAGATGCCTGGAGTGTTTGTACTGGCCGCAGAAGTAGCTTTTCGGGCCCCGATGCATCGCGGCAGTAGTGGGGCTCCTGGGTGGAGGCTGGGGCTCCGACGGTGCTGGGCTGGCCTGAGACCTGGGAGGTGAAGATGGCTTCCAAGATGGCGGCCCCCACGGCGCGCACGAGGCGGAGTGGGCCGCGTGGCCTGAGGAACAGGATTCAGAGTTCCTCTGGGCCATATCCAGCGATCGCGCTATGCCCATAGCCTGTTTTAAGTCCAGTCCCTCCTTTTCAAACAGTTTCTGCCGAATGTAATTTGAACTGAGGCCCGCAATAAAGGAGTCTCGGATCAGCTCCTCCGTGTACACGGTGGCAGGCACGGCCTTACAGTTACAGTCTCTGCCCAGTACTTTTAGGCTTAGCATGAAGTCCTCTAGTGACTCACCATGCCGCTGCGTGCGAGTAGTCAGAAGATGCCTGGCGTACACCTCGTTTATTGGCCGCACGTAGTGGGCCTTCAGAATGGTGCAGGCATCCTCGTAGCTGGTGGCATCTCGGATGAGAGGGGAGACCCGATGACTCACCCGGTTTCGCAGGATTCCCAGTTTCACGTCTCCGGTGGCGGTCGCGGCTGCTATGGCGGTGGCTGAGGTTTCGATGAAAAATTTGAAGCATTGGAACCAGTGTCCGAACTGTGTGGCTGCGTCTGTGGCATGGGGGTCCAGATCCAAGCGCTCTGGTTTCAGGAGTCGATCCATCTTGGTGTTTTAGCGATTAAAATTGATGTGCCATCAATAACTCAAAGACAAGAAGTTAAAGGATTCAACTGAAGGCTTTTAATCGCTAAGAACATTGCACGCCATTCCACATCGGATTCGTCTGGCAGAATGACTCATACAGCTCTTGAGACCTTTATATGACAAAAGACAGGGGCGGAGCCAATACACACAATAGGGGAAAAGGGGGCGGTACACACACAATACAATGCAGGTAAAACACAGGGGCTGATGAAGACATATATTTCATCACAGGTCTATTGTGCATAAAGCAGGCGTTTGGATTTTCGCTGGGATTTTCGTCCGATCAACGAGGATCCTCGTGGAAAGTGAGGTTTTCTAACAGATAGTGGCCTAGAAATTCACTTTGGGGCAGCCAGCTCGCTCGCGCCCAAAAGTTAGCGCTGGGCGGGGAGCCATTAGCGATCGTCAGATATTCAGTGTTTGCGCCCCAATTCGGAACCGGGCGCTATACCAGGGTGTGCCCGCCTCCGCTTGGGGCGCTGACACTGAATTTCAGCGCTCTTGGCGCCGCTGCGCCAGCCGCTGCGGAGCGGCAGGCTGCAGGGCTGCAGGCCTCCTCCTTCTCTTAAGGGGGAGCTGCCTGCAACGGGGAGATCGCCGCTGGAGAGTGCCAGCAAATGAGCCCGGCACCACGGAGAAGTGCCGGGTTCGCGGAAAGCAGCCGGCAATGCCGCGGGGGGGGGGGTGGTGGAGGAGGCCGGGGAAGGAGGTGCGGGCAGGCGGCCGCCGAAAAAGCGGCCGGCCGCACCTTCCCCTTTAAAGCGCCCCACTAAGGCTACAGCACGGCCCCGTTTTCTGGTCGCTGTTTGCGGCCGCTTCGGAGGAGGTGGCCGCTACTAAATATGGGGATCGGGCCGGTTTCGGGGCGGGACCGGGGCACTGCGCACACCGATGACATCATCGGTGCCGGCGCAGCGCTAACGGCTACCGCCGCCAATACCGCTGTGCTGAATATCAGCGCAAACTCATTTTTGGCGCAGAAGCTCTCTTTAGGCGGTAACTAGCCGCAAAGCTGGCAGCGCCTTAATGAATTTCTAGGCCAGTGTCTCTTTAACGTACAAAAGAATGTCGAGTGAGAATTTTCCTGTAGATTATAAAGCGAAGTTAATGAAGAAGTGCGATGAGGCACAGTTACAGATGTTAGCAGAATGTCTAACAAAGGATGCGAAGGTACTTTTCGAGGAAATTATGGCGTTAATTGAAAGACAAGTTAAGGAAAAGAAATGGAAGCCGGATAGGGCAGCGCAGCTAATGGCCTATGCCGCAGTGTATTGTGTAGAACAAGATAAAGCAACCTTCCTAGCGATGGACGATGAACAGAATAAATTAGAAAAAGACAAACTACAACTTATAGAAGAGAATCTAACGTTACAGGGTGAAAAGTCAAAATTAGAACGGCTTATAGGAGAGAATCTAACATTACAGGGTGAGAAATTAAAATGGGAAAAAGAAGCTGTAGAATTAAACAATATAAACAAGAAGTCCTTCAAGGACAAATCAGTGCTGCAACAGCAATACTGTAATACAACAGCAAAGTATTAATGCAGTTAATGCCAGCGCTGCATTACAGAATCTTGAGCAGGCTAAAAGCCAAGTAGCCTGCTTAACAAAAGATAATGACTGTCTGATCAGCCAATTAAATGATTCACGAGCAACCCTGAGAGAGGCTCTTCAGCGGCCCACAGGGAGTTAGACCACAAGCAATGTCAGAATACTATACAAGTTAGAAAATCAGTTGGGTAAACAACGGGCTGTAATAGCGGCAGTCACGGGAGTAGACATCCCCACGAGTTATGATAAACAATGCGAGGGGTTAAGCGGGGAGCTATATTCTCCCTTGATATTTCCTTCCCGTGAGGTCCCCGTCTCATATGCCACCATCGACCTGGCTGAAAGACCACCAGCCGATGCTAATAAAAATATAATCGAAACCTCCGCGGACCAACTCGCGCCCGATAGAGCCCCGGTTAATGTCCTGACTCGTACCGAAGTGATTCCTAACGCACCACCAGCACAAGCAGCTGACGGTGATCAGGGACAAGCAGCACAACCAGTGGCACCTCCAGGGATACTGTGGGCAGGTACTTATGAAAGGTCCCAGCCCCTAAACTATGCAGAACTACAGGCATGTGTCCAACAATTCGGACCATTTAACTCACAAACATGCCCTATAGAGCTAAGGCAATGCATAGCGGCATTCCGGAATTACCATCCTAATTTTGAGGACAATGACATGAAGAATGTTGTACTGTCTGCTCTGACTCTGGATATACGGACTAGTCTCCCCTTTTTGGCCTTTAATGTGGGGAACACCCTGAATGTCTTAATCTTCTTCTTCTTCTTAAGCAGTCCCTCGGAACCGAGGATGACTTGCTTCCACACGAAAAATGAGTTCTCAGGTGACTGATGAGTCTCTGTCACAGGTGGGGCAGACGGTGGTTGAAGGGGCGGGTGGGTGGGGTGCTTGGGTTGACGTGTGCTCCTTACGCTGTTTGCGCTTGGCTTCCGCTTGCTCCCGGCGAAGAGACTCGAGGTATTCGGCGCCTTCCCGGATGCTTCTCCTCCACTTTGTACAGTCTTGGGCCAGGGATTCCCAGGTGTCGATGGGGATGTTACACTTTTTCAAGGAGGCCTTGAGGGTGTCCTTGAAGCATTTCTAATGCCCACCTGGGGCTCTCTTGCCGTGCCGGAGCTCCGAGTAGAGCGCTTGTTTTGGGAGTCTCGTATCGGGCATGCGGACGATGTGACCCGTCCATTGGAGCTGATCGAGCGTGGTCAAAGCTTCGATACTGGGGATGTTGGCCTGAGCGAGAATACTGACGTTGGTGCGCCTATCCTGCCAATGGATTTGCAGGATCTTGCGGAGGCAGCGTTGGTGGTACCTCTCCAGTGCTTTGAGGTGCCTGCTGTACATGGTCCATGTCTCTGAGGCATACAGCAGGGCGGGTATCACTGCTGCTCTGTAGACCATATCACATATATACAAACAGATTTAGGCTTGGATACTATTGATTTGGTCCAGTAAATTAAACCAAACCCAACAGGGCCTCATGAGACCCCTGCTGCTTTCGGAGATCGGTTGTACACTATTTATGAAATGACGCAAGCACGCCCCAATGCTGATGCATTGAACGGGAAGGATGAAGCGGCATTTAAGAAAATATATTTACAGAATATTCAGACCTCACTGTGAGCAGCTTTCGGGCACACAGTCAGCCACAACTTGCAATGGACAGCCCTTTTAAGAGACGCTACTTCTGCATGGGCCTATGCTAAAATTCAGGTCCAGGCATCAACAACAGAAACGCCAGTAAGTGTAGTTGAGGGACCCCAGGCTTCTCCAGTATCAAACCCCCGTGTAGACAATTGTTCATATGTTACAACTGCGGCAAGATGGGACACTTTGCGAAAGATCGCCGAAGTCCTAGACAAACAGGCTCGGGAGGTGGGAGGAATAACAAAAATTGTCCGCGATATGGTCCGTCCCGTTCACCTCATCCAGTGGATAGTAGGCTGGATGCCATGGACTCACGTACTGAAAGAATGTCATATATGATGCAGACACTTACAGGAACCCAGATGTCGGGGCGTCCTGTGGCCCCAACTATGAGTTCAAATCCGACTCCCCCTATGAGCTCATTATTCCCGCCCCCACCACGGCAACAACCCAATGGCCCACAATGACGGGATCCGGCCCCATTGGCCTGGTCGGCCATGGTCGACCAATTGTCTTAGCTTTGCTGCCTGGGGGCCGACAGCAGACTATGCTAATAGACACTGGGTCATCTGTTACAATCCTGCATTCCCCAGACCCCGGAACGCCAACTGGATATAGGCAAAAGTAGCTTGGTCATAACGGGAGTCACCGGGGCACAAGCACCCATATATCCAAGGGAGGAACTTAATGGCCCAGAAATTCGGGTCAGAGGCTTCCTGCGGGTGCAAGCCCCCGACCTGCACTTACCTAGCGTTGAGCCGTGGGCCCGCGTGGGATTCCGATCCTGGGCCTCCTCCAACTGCTGGCGCGCAGTGCTTGCGTATCCCAGGGGCGCAGTTAGTTCGAAGCGTCCCCTGGGATCACGTGGGCCATGGAGAGCCAATGGTAGCAGGGAGTGCTTCATTCATAAATTTGACAGGAAGAGCTGTCAAACCTATAACTACTATAAGCCCCAAAACATAAAACTTCAAATACATTTTTTTTTAAATCACATTTTTAAAATAACTATAAATTACATAAAATAACTATTTTAAACAATAATTTACATTTTTGAAAACATTAATTACATTTTCTAACGGGGCTAAAAATAAACTTACCTTTCTTTAAAGTATTAAAAAATAATAAACCTGTGGAAAAAATGTTTTAATTTTAATTAATTCACCACTTACCTTGTTAAAAGCAGGCCTTGCGCCTGCTTTTTAAAAGTGTGACTGCTGGAGACTTACCCTCCCGGAGAAACCTGGAAAAAAACGTAAGTTCCAGGCGCACGTGCTGCCTCTCCGGCGCACGCGTTCGACCTGTGAACCCCTTCTTTCAAGGGAACGGAAGTTCCGGTTTCCCGCGCATGCGCAGTGCATGCACGAAACCGGCATTTCCGTTGGGCCTATGGGTGAGTACCCCGTGCGTACTCACCCGTGGGGACCCGAATTTCTGGGCAATATTTCCCTCGAGGAAATCACCGTAAAAATTACTGATCCATTGTACATGTGTATGACAAACAGAATGGGGATACTCGGGAATGATACCCTAAGGGGAATGACAGCCATTATAGATTACAATCAGAATTGTTTATGGGTTGAGTCTAAACCGGGAGATGTAGTTCAAATCTCAGACGCTCACTTGGTGTTTGCTATAAAGAAGCCTGAGCAGATAGCACTGCCGACACATCCTCTGCCTGCTGTTAACTCCTTAGTGACTAAACATGCAGCAGCCTTTGCTAAATCTAAACACGACTGCGGGAGGATGGAAAGGGAGACGCCAATTAATGGGCCACCCCATCGCGCATGTAAACAATATCCGATTCCCCTAGAAAGTACTCCGTATTTGCGAACAGTCATTGCCTCATTGGAAGAACAGGGAGTACTGCGCAAGGGTTCTTTTACTACCAATTCCCCTGCATGGCCAGTTAGGAAGCCGGATGAATCTTGGAGGCTTACTATTGATTACCGTGCCTTAAATAAACTTCCCCACGTCAAAGCCCGACTGTTAGTCAAGCCCCTTCGCTACTGACATCCATACCCCCCAAGGCCACTGTCTTCTCCACCTTAGATATAGCGAATGGTTTCTGGAGTATTCCAGTTGCTCAGGAGGACCAGTACAAATTTGTTTTCACGTTTGAAGGGCAGGGCTACACATTTACGTGTTTACCGCAAGGGTTTCATAACTCGCCATCAATCTTTCATCAGTATATGGCACGAGCAGTTAAAGACTTTTCTAAACCTTCAGCCCTTCTACAATATGTTGATGATCTACTTTTGGCTACTGAAACAATGGAAGAACACCTGGAACTCCTAGATGAGCTGATAGGACTAGTACAAAAGGCACGGCTGGAAATAAATCCAAAAAAGGTTCAGCTGGCAAAAGATAAGGTTACCTTTCTGGGAGTAAAAATTTCAGCGACTGGCCTTAGCCCAGACCACAAGAAGATGGAGACTATTGAGCGACTCCCATTACCAGTTTCAAAGACTGCGATCCTTTGGTCGGATACCAGCGAAATTTTATTCCGAACTTTGCAGACTTGGCTAAACCTTTGCATGATCTTTTAAAGGGAGATACGGAAGAGTTACAACCCGTATGGGGAGATCACCATACAGCTGCGGTTAGTGCTTTGAAACAAGCCACGATACAGGCAACTGCTCTCATCTCCCCGGATCACGGTCAGCCCTTTCACCTTGAAGTAGGCTCCACCCCTACCAGCCTAACTGCTGTTTTGAGTCAGAAACAGGCAATCAGCGAGACACTGCGCCCTATCGCGTATGCCTCACGTATACTACGAGGGGTGGAAAGTACATTCTCAGCGTGTGAACGTCATCTGTTGGCCACATTTTGGGCAGTCAATCAATTCACCTACATTACCAGACTGCAGAAGGTCATTTTGCATTCACCACACATGCCCCTTAATCTGCTGTTAAAACCAAGTGAGACCAAGGTATCCTCTCAGCAAATAAGTAAATGTACACTCGAATTGTTACAGCGTGACCTGGACATTACGCCTAAACGAACCACGCTGTTACCCCTTATGCTCGCCTATGAGGGAAGCCCACACCAGTGTCCATTAACAGTGCTAGATATGGAACCAAATCCAGTAAAGGCTAACGCCATACCCGGAGCTCGAAATGTGTACGTTGACAGGTCATCATACTATGTAGACGGCCATCCTAGAACTGGATGTGCCCTTATTGATATCGACGCTCACCATTGGTCAGAGGGATTTCAAGTTCCCGTCCACTCCTCACAACAGGCAGAACTGATTGCTGTAATTCTAGCTGTACATTACACGACTATGGATGAAACAAATATCTGGTCCGACACAGTTATGGCTCTTCCCCTCTATAATACAAATGAGCTTTGCTCATCAGATGGTAAATCTTTATTACATTCTGGTCTACTCCGTAAGCTATGGAAAGTGCTCCAGGAATGAGTTGCCCCTTGTCACGTGGCTAAGGTAGCAGCCCATCAGAAAGATTCATCCCCCCATTCCCGAGGTAACCAAATGGCCGATCGCTTTGCTAAGGAGGCAGCCGAGAACGGAAAGTTACTACCTTGGTGGGTGATGAATGATACTCAGACACCCGTAGTGGGGACGGTGACTAAGACTAAAACCATTGATCTTTTAGCCCTACAGGATTCATATGCTCCGTATGCACAGATAAGAGCCTGGCATCAACAGGGATGCCCGCTACCAGCACCCGCCCTATGGGCAGACTTCACTGTAATGCAACAAGGTGTAGATAAAAACCCTCCCCTACTAATGATCAGGAGTTCTCCTGAGTGAGGTGTTCTGTAGGTGGGGATTGCCATTACAAGTGGATAGCGATCAGGGTTCACACTTTACGGGGGCAGTTTTCACAACTCTGCAAGAAATGTTACAGATAAAACATAAAATGCACATTGCACACCATCCGCAATCATCAGGGATTGTGGAGAGGGGAAATCGAACTTTAAACACAACGGCCCAGAAATTCGGGTCGGGGGCTTCCCGCGGGTGCAAGCCCCCGACCTGCACTTACCTAGCGCGCCGGCCGTTGAGCTGTGGGCCCGCATGGGATTCCGATCCTGGGCCTCCTCCAACTGCCGGCACGCAGTGCTTGCGTATCCCAGGGGCGCAGTTAGTTCGATGCGTCCCCTGGGATCACGTGGGCCATGGAGAGCCAATGGTAGCAGGGAATGCTTCATTCATAAGTTTGACAGGAAGAGCTGTCAAACCTGTAAATACTATAAGCCCCAAAACATCACTAAAACCTCAAATAATTTTTTTTTTAAATCACATTTGTAAAATAACTATAAATTACATGAAATAACTATTTTAAACAATAATTTAAATTTTTGAAAAAATTAATTACATTTTCTAATGGGGCTAAAAATAAACTTACCTTTCTTTAAAGTATTTAAAAATAATAAACCTGTGGAAAAAATGTTTCAATTTTAATTAATTCACCACTTACCTTGTTAAAAGCAGGCCTTGTGCCTGCTTTTTACATGTGTAACTCCTGGAGACTTACTCTCCCGGAGAAACCTGCAAAAAAATGGTAAGTTCGATGCGCACGCGCTGCCTCTCCGGCGCACGCGTTCGACTTCTGAACCTCTTCTTTCAGGGGAACGGAAGTGCCGGTTTCCCGCGCATGCGCAGTGCATGCACGAAACCGGCACTTTCGTTGGGCCTACGCATGAGTACCCCGTGCGTACTCACGCGTTGGGACCTGAATTTCTGGGTGAGTGTTGCAGAAGTTGTGGACAGAATACCCCACTCAGTGGACTGACATGCTGGCCTAGAAATTCAGCTGTTTGCGCCAGCCGTTAGCGCCAGATTTCCAGTGCTAGCCACTTAGCGCCCGGGCACCGCCGGATCTGCGCCTACGCCGAAATTCAGGTGGGATTTAGCGCCGGCGCAAAGTGTTAGCGCCCGCTCAGCTGCACGCGCATCTTATGACGTCATTTCGTCGTGCAACGCCGTTTGTGCGCCCCAAACCGGAAATTCAGTGGCGCCCGGCCGATGTGGGCGTGGCGCTGCTAAGAACTGTGAAATGGAACTCAACAGAGGCCCTGTGGGATTCGGGGAGCGCTAATTAAAGGGCACATCCACTCACCCATAAAAGCCAGCCATTTCGCTGCAATGACTTTACTGCTTTGGATTTCTGCACAGAGAGCAAGGCACAGAGATTACTGATTTCGGACACCATAGGAGAGGTATTTTTGGCTTCTAGCCAGTGCTTTGACATTTGCATCCTTGTGATTTTGCTGTTTGGAACTTTGTAATGGGGGCTGCATGGGGGGCCAACCCTCAGTTGCTACATTTTGTGCGAAGGGCTCGCAGACGCTTTGAGAGAGGGCCAGGCATGCCTAGACGCAGAGGGGCCATTAGGTGTCGCCAACGTAGGCCTTACCCAGTCAGGCAATACCGGGAGCAGGTCTCATATCTCACCATGACTGCGGCGCATTGTGTTAAGAGGCTGCGCTTCAGAAGGGAGGTGGTTGGAGAGATCTGCCAGCTGCTTCACGCAGATTTGCAGCCACAGCTCATGTCCAGGACGTCTCTCTCGGTGGAAGTGAAGGTCACGGTGGCTCTCAGCGTTTATGCAAGCGGCTCCTTCCAAGCCGCTGCTGGGGACATTGCGAACATCTCCCAGTTCGCCGCGCATCGCTGCATCCGACAGGTCACCGAAGCACTTTTCGCGAGGAGGCACCAATTCATCTCCTTCCCCATGACCCAACACAAGCAGGAGCAGCGTGCAGTCGGATTTGCCAGGATCGCGGCCTTCCCCATGGTGCAGGGCGCCATTGACTGCACGCATGTGGCTATGCGGGCACCTATCCACAATGCCGAGCAATACCGCAACCGGAAGGGCTACCATTCCCTAAATGTGCAGCTGGTGTGTGACCACAGGCAGCGCATCCTAGCTGTCAATGCCCGCTTCCCAGGAAGCAGCCACGATGCCTTTATCCTGCGCCAGACTACTGTGGCTGACATGTTCCAGGCACAGCCTCCACCAAGGGGATGGCTTATCGGGGACAAGGGCTACCCTTTGTGCACATGGCTCATGACCCCGCTCCGCGCGCCCAGGACCCCAGCGGAGCTGGCATACAACGAAAGCCATCAAGCCACAAGGAACCTAATAGAGCAAACGATAGGCGTCCTCAAGCAACGGTTCCGTTGCCTGGATCGTTCGGGCGGGTCTCTTCAGTATTCGCCGGATAGAGTCTCCCAGTTCGTCGTGGTGTGCTGCATGCTCCACAACCTGGCTATCCGCAGGACTCAGGCACTGCCACCTGACATTGCCCCACCACCTCAGGAGGACGAGCAGGAGGACCCTGAGGAGGAGGAGCACCAGGCCAGGAGGGAGCGACAAGGTCCAAGGGCCGTCCGCCGGGGGCTTATTGCTCGACACTTCTAGGCCCCCTGTCAGGGAATGGCCTGGGCCACTGAACGCAGCTGAAGGCAGCCGCTCCGCAAGCCCTCAGCCGGTTAACCCAACAACCACTTGAAACATGACACCTGCACATGGTGAATAAATAAACATCTTTATTTCAAAAACTCAGGGCCCTTCCCACATGGAAGAGCAAAACAGAGAAGACCCCCAAAAAACAGTCACAAACTTCTGTCACTCCCAAAACCTGGGGAGGACTAACAAAACATCAACATCCAAATGGCCTTCCTCACTGGCCTAACAAAAACAAGCCCCCCCCACAACACAAACACCCCCATAAAACCAAACAACATAATGCCCCCCAGAACAGAAGCCCCCGCATCACCCAAACCCTCGCTCACCACACTCTATTCGGTGTGGCGAGAGGGCGAGTCCGTCGACAGCCGTCTTTTGCCCCGGCCCGTCCTGCTGCTGCGCCTCAAGCTGGGCCGTGAGGCTGTGGCGAGGCTGGGGGAAGGATCTTCAGGGCGACAAGGCGTCTCGCCAGATGCCCTTGGGGGTCGGCCTACACGAGGGCGGGCCCGGGAGGGGCCGGCTGGTGGCTGCTGCAGCTGTGGGTGGCCCTCTTCACTGCCTGCAGCAGCTCCTTGCACCCTGGCTGGGGGAGTGGCAGGCTCGCCTGCACCAATGGGGACAAGGTGGGTGATGCCAGGCGCGCGCTGCTCGCCAGACACACGTGCACTCGGGCGGCCTGGCCGGGGAGCAAGCGCGCCAAACTGTTGGTCGCCAGACCGGTGTGCGGCAGCAGGGCGGCGGCTGGCCTGGCGACGCCTCCGCGCCAGTGCGAGGGTGGCAGAAGTCAGTGCCCCAACTGCGCCGGCATGTGCCCGCATCTGCAGTGCCATTGTCTGCCCAGCACCTCTCAGCTGGCGACTGGCGTGCTGCGCTGCCTCGAGTTGTTGCACCCCCCTCTCATGCGCTGCCACAAGGAGGTCCACCCCCCTGGCGTGCGCTGCTGCGATTTG
The DNA here is from genome assembly GCF_052327205.1 of Somniosus microcephalus. NCBI lineage: Eukaryota > Metazoa > Chordata > Chondrichthyes > Squaliformes > Somniosidae > Somniosus > Somniosus microcephalus. The sequence goes on along the minus strand of NC_140988.1, from coordinate 371,820,957 downwards.
CTCCAGCCCCCTGGCCTGGGATTGGCCGAAAGCCACCACACTTTGTGCGAGGCTTTCGATGGCGTGAGGCATCTGTGCCACCACCTCCATGAATTCGACGTGCTGCCGCTCCGACGCCGCCGACATCTCGTCCAGGAGGCGCACCTCCTGGGCGACGTCCGAGTCCGGACTGGAGGGCGCCGCCCCCGTCTGGGCAGAAGGCTGGCGTGCCGCCGGAGCCTTGCCGCGTGCGGCCACGCCACTGGGAGCAGGTTCTGCCCTCCCCTCCACCGCCTCCCCCCTCTGGGCAGAAGGCTGGCGTGCCGCCGGAGCCTTGCCGCGTACGTCCATGCCACTGGGACCAGGTTCGGGGCTCCCCTCCCCCGCCTCCCCCTGGCTCTCCGGCACGCCAGACGTCTCCCCTTCATTGCCATCTCCTGGAGCGGAGGAGGGTTCCCCCGAGGTGGCGCCTTCCTGCTGCTCCTCGACGTCCTCCTCCTCCGAGGGCCTGGCTGTGTGGGCTTCAGGGAGCACCTCCTCCTCACCAGCTGAAAGCAGGAAGGCACAAGTGTAGCTGTAGAGTGAGGACAGGCCGACAGCGAGGGAGGCCGCACTGGTGCATCCGAGCCAAGCGCCCGACTTTAGCGCCGCAAGAGCGTCCGAACTGAATTTCTAGGCCATAGCCTCTTCTGGACTTACCCTTGTAGTCCCGTGTGGGGTAGAGCGTATTGCCATTAGACATAAAGACAGCGGCCTAGAAATTCAGTTCGGACGCTCTTGCGGCGCTAAAGTCGGGCGCTCGGCAAATTTAGCGGCCGCCGGAAAGTGCAGGCGACCTCGCCGAAATTCAGTAGATTTGGCCAACTTTTTGGCCGAGCGCTGCAATAGGAGTTGGAACCCTGTGTTCAGGCGCTAATCCGGCGATGCGGCCTGATAACGCCGATTCCGGGCGCAGCGCAGGTGCGATCATGTGCTGAGTGTCAGCAGACACCCTGACGCCGGCCAGCTCTTAAAGGGGGAAGGGTCAACTTTGACTGCAGCCACGCCCTGCATGCTGTAGCCCTGCAACTAGGCCTCAGCACTGGTTGTGTCCCAAATCAACGCCTGGAGGTAATGGAGAGGGCCCGTGAAAGAGCCCAGTGGTTCTCTGACCATGCGCTGGGTGTGCTCCTTCATGGGGTACGCAAGAAAAGACGGGTCGTGTGCCCGGCTAGTGGCAGGAAGGCTCCCAGGAGCAAGTTCAGGGAGGCCTGGACCAAAATTGCCCGGAGGGTCTCCTCCAACTCCGATGTTCCCAGGAGTGCGGACCAGTGCCGCAAGAAATACAATGACCTATGTCGGCTGGTCAAGGTGAGTACCCTTTCCAGTGTCCCCCTCATCCTTGCATGTGCACCTCCCATTAGGGCCAAAGGGACATCAAAGGTCTAATGCCCAGCCCTCCTCCCGCTGCAATGGCACTTGCATGTTAATCAATAGCTCTTTCTGCACTTATCACACTGTCCAAGCTATTCCACCATGGGAGGCCTCACACACAGCAACAGGGCACCACACTGTCCAAGCTATTCCACCATGGGAGGCCTCACACACAGCAACAGGGCACCACACTGTCCAAGCTATTCCACCATGGGAGGCCTCACACACAGCAACAGGGCACCACACTGTCCAAGCTATTCCACCATGGGAGGCCTCACACACAGCAACAGGGCACCACACTGTCCAAGCTATTCCACCATGGGAGGCCTCACACACAGCAACAGGGCACCACACTGTCCAAGCTATTCCACCATGGGAGGCCTCACACACAGCAACAGGGCACCACACTGTCCAAGCTATTCCACCATGGGAGGACTCACACACACCAACGGGGCACCACACTGTACTTAGACGCCCTCCTTTCTCTTGCAGGCCAAGCTGGCGAGGAACGCCAGGAGCCTGCGTGTCACTGGTGGAGGCCCTCGCGATTACCAGGGGCTAACGGTTCTGGAAGAGAGGGTGGCCCGACTCCTGCGTCACCCGGTGACTGGGCCAGTGGCGCTCGGCGACGCAGACCCTATACTGGAACCCACTGGTAAGGACAGGACCGGGTGCACCTCTCTCCTTGCCCTCGCGCATCAGATCTACATCCTTCCCCACTGGCCGAAAAATGCGCATAATGCACCAGTGCGGCCTCCCTCGCTGTCGGCCTGTCCTCACTCTAAAGCTACACTTGTGCCTTCCTGCTTTCAGCTGGTGAGGAGGAGGTGCTCCCTGAAGCCCACACAGCCAGGCCCTCGGAGGAGGAGGACGTCGAGGAGCAGCAGGAAGGCGCCACCTCGGGGGAACCCTCCTCCGCTCCAGGAGATGGCAATGAAGGGGAGACGTCTGGCGTGCCGGAGAGCCAGGGGGAGGTGGGGGAGGGGAGCCCCGAACCTGGTCCCAGTGGCATGGACGCACGCGGCAAGGCTCCGGCGGCACGCCAGCCTTCTGCCCAGAGGGGGGAGGCGGTGGAGGGGAGGGCAGAACCTGCTCCCAGTGGCGTGGCCGCACGCGGCAAGGCTCCGGCGGCACGCCAGCCTTCTGCCCAGACGGGGGCGGCGCCCTCCAGTCCGGACTCGGACGTCGCCCAGGAGGTGCGCCTCCTGGACGAGATGTCGGCGGCGTCGGAGCGGCGGCACGTCGAATTCATGGAGGTGGTGGCACAGATGCCTCACGCCATCGAAAGCCTCGCACAAAGTGTGGTGGCTTTCGGCCAATCCCAGGCCAGGGGGCTGGAGCAAATCGCAGCAGCGCACGCCAGGGGGGTGGACCTCCTTGTGGCAGTGCATGAGAGGGGGGTGCAACAACTCGAGGCAGCGCAGCACGCCAGTCGCCAGCTGAGAGGTGCTGGGCAGACAATGGCACTGCAGATGCGGGCACATGCCGGCGCAGTTGGGGCACTGACTTCTGCCACCCTCGCACTGGCGCGGAGGCGTCGCCAGGCCAGCCGCCGCCCTGCTGCCGCACACCGGTCTGGCGACCAACAGTTTGGCGCGCTTGCTCCCCGGCCAGGCCGCCCGAGTGCACGTGTGTCTGGCGAGCAGCGCGCGCCTGGCATCACCCACCTTGTCCCCATTGGTGCAGGCGAGCCTGCCACTCCCCCAGCCAGGGTGCAAGGAGCTGCTGCAGGCAGTGAAGAGGGCCACCCACAGCTGCAGCAGCCACCAGCCGGCCCCTCCCGGGCCCGCCCTCGTGTAGGCCGACCCCCAAGGGCATCTGGCGAGATGCCTTGTCGCCCTGAAGATCCTTCCCCCAGCCTCGCCACAGCCTCACGGCCCAGCTTGAGGCGCAGCAGCAGGACGGGCCGGGGCAAAAGGCGGCTGTCGACGGACTCGCCCTCTCGCCACACCGAATAGAGTGTGGTGAGCGAGGGTTTGGGTGATGCGGGGGCTTCTGTTCTGGGGGGCATTATGTTGTTTGGTTTTATGGGGGTGTTTGTGTTGTGGGGGGGGCTTGTTTTTGTTAGGCCAGTGAGGAAGGCCATTTGGATGTTGATGTTTTGTAAGTCCTCCCCAGGTTTTGGGAGTGACAGAAGTTTGTGACTGTTTTTTGGGGGTCTTCTCTGTTTTGCTCTTCCATGTGGGAAGGGCCCTGAGTTTTTGAAATAAAGATGTTTATTTATTCACCATGTGCAGGTGTCATGTTTCAAGTGGTTGTTGGGTTAACCGGCTGAGGGCTTGCGGAGCGGCTGCCTTCAGCTGCGTTCAGTGGCCCAGGCCATTCCCTGACAGGGGGCCTAGAAGTGTCGAGCAATAAGCCCCCGGCGGACGGCCCTTGGACCTTGTCGCTCCCTCCTGGCCTGGTGCTCCTCCTCCTCAGGGTCCTCCTGCTCGTCCTCCTGAGGTGGTGGGGCAATGTCAGGTGGCAGTGCCTGAGTCCTGTGGATAGCCAGGTTGTGGAGCATGCAGCACACCACGACGAACTGGGAGACTCTATCCGGCGAATACTGAAGAGACCCGCCCGAACGATCCAGGCAACGGAACCGTTGCTTGAGGACGCCTATCGTTTGCTCTATTAGGTTCCTTGTGGCTTGATGGCTTTCGTTGTATGCCAGCTCCGCTGGGGTCCTGGGCGCGCGGAGCGGGGTCATGAGCCATGTGCACAAAGGGTAGCCCTTGTCCCCGATAAGCCTTCCCCTTGGTGGAGGCTGTGCCTGGAACATGTCAGCCACAGTAGTCTGGCGCAGGATAAAGGCATCGTGGCTGCTTCCTGGGAAGCGGGCATTGACAGCTAGGATGCGCTGCCTGTGGTCACACACCAGCTGCACATTTAGGGAATGGTAGCCCTTCCGGTTGCGGTATTGCTCGGCATTGTGGATAGGTGCCCGCATAGCCACATGCGTGCAGTCAATGGCGCCCTGCACCATGGGGAACGCCGCGATCCTGGCAAATCCGACTGCACGCTGCTCCTGCTTGTGTTGGGTCATGGGGAAGGAGATGAATTGGTGCCTCCTCGCGAAAAGTGCTTCGGTGACCTGTCGGATGCAGCGATGCGCGGCGAACTGGGAGATGTTCGCAATGTCCCCAGCAGCGGCTTGGAAGGAGCCGCTTGCATAAACGCTGAGAGCCACCGTGACCTTCACTTCCACCGAGAGAGACGTCCTGGACATGAGCTGTGGCTGCAAATCTGCGTGAAGCAGCTGGCAGATCTCTCCAACCACCTCCCTTCTGAAGCGCAGCCTCTTAACACAATGCGCCGCAGTCATGGTGAGATATGAGACCTGCTCCCGGTATTGTCTGACTGGGTAAGGCCTACGTCGGCGACGCCTAATGGCCCCTCTGCGTCTAGGCATGCCTGGCCCTCTCCCAAAGCGTCTGCGAGCCCTTCGCACAAAATGTAGCAACTGAGGGTTGGCCCCCCATGCAGCCCCCATTACAAAGTTCCAAACAGCAAAATCACAAGGATGCAAATGTCAAAGCACTGGCTAGAAGCCAAAAATACCTCTCCTATGGTGTCCGAAATCAGTAATCTCTGTGCCTTGCTCTCTGTGCAGAAATCCAAAGCAGTAAAGTCATTGCAGCGAAATGGCTGGCTTTTATGGGTGAGTGGATGTGCCCTTTAATTAGCGCTCCCCGAATCCCACAGGGCCTCTGTTGAGTTCCATTTCACAGTTCTTAGCAGCGCCACGCCCACATCGGCCGGGCGCCACTGAATTTCCGGTTTGGGGCGCACAAACGGCGTTGCACGACGAAATGACGTCATAAGATGCGCGCGCAGCTGAGCGGGCGCTAACACTTTGCGCCGGCGCTAAATCCCACCTGAATTTCGGCGTAGGCGCAGATCCGGCGGTGCCCGGGCGCTAAGTGGCTAGCGCCGGAGATCTGGCGCTAACGGCTGGCGCAAACAGCTGAATTTCTAGGCCTATCACTGGGAGACAAATGCGGATACCAGGACATGTAACATTGGGAAATAACACATCATTAAAACTACAACCATGTAGCCAAAAATGGTTACAAACCCTAATAGATCATATGGACAAGGTGAACAAGCTGGTGACCATTAACATAGGCAAGTCGCGTGAACAAATCAAGCGATATTATGATGAGGGTAAAACCATTTGAGTATGATGTTGGAGACCGAGTAATGTTACAACATTTCTCTCCAAAAAAAACACTCATTCGAGATAAAATGGACAGGCCCTCATACCATAGTAGATACATTAAATCCAGCTGTGTATCTACTGGGCAGAGATTTGGCAGATGGAATACAATACTGGAAAGTGTGAGGTTATGCACTTTGGCAGGAAAAATCGTAGAGCAAGTTATTATCTTAATGGCAAGAAACTGGAAAGTACTGAAGTACAAAGGGATCTGGGGGTCCTGGTGCACGAAACTCAAAAGGTTAGTATGCAGGTGCAGCAAGTGATTAAGAAGGCCAATGGAATGTTGGCTTTCATTGCTAGGGGGATAGAATATAAAAATAGGGAGGTATTGCTTCAGTTGTACAAGGTATTGGTGAGACCGCACCTGGAATACTGCGTACAGTTTTGGTGTCCATACTTAAGAAAGGACATACTTGCTCTCGAGTCAGTACAAAGAAGGTTCACTTGGTTAATCCCAGGGATGAGGGGATGGACATATGAGGAGAGGTTGAGTAGATTGGGACTCTACTCATTGGAGTTCAGAAGAATGAAAGGCGATCTTATTGAAACATATAAGATTGTGAAGGGGTTGGATCGGGTGGATGCGGGGAGGATGTTCCCGATGATGGGTGAAACTAGAACTAGGGGACATAGTCTTAGAATAAGGGGCTGCTCTTTCAAAACTGAGATGAGGAGGAACTACTTCACTCAGAGGGTGGTAGGTCCATGGAATATGCTGCCCCAAAAAGCTGTAGAAGCTACATCATTACATAAATTTAAAACAGAAATAGACAGTTTCCTAGAAGTAAAGGGAATTAAGGGTTACGGGGAGCGGGCAGGAATTTGGACATGAGTCTAGGTTCGGATCGGTCATGGCCCTGTGGGTAGCGGAGCGGGCCCAGGGGCCGTGTAGCCTGATCCTGCTCCTATTTCGTGTGTCTAATTCTGTTAGATTCAGGAGATGGTTCTGTGATAGTAGATTGGCGGTTAGGATCAGATCAGCCATGATCTTATTGAATGGCGGAGCAGGCTCGAGGGGCCGATTGGCCTACTCCTGCTCCTATTTCTTATGTTCTTATGAATGTCCCATATGGTCCGAAGGGAGAACCTAAACTGAAATGGTTCCATATCAATCAGATGAAAACTGTTAAGAATTAAGATGTTACATTTTGGTCTGTATGCTGATACTGATAATTGGATGTGCAGTGAGGTCTCCGGAGGTAACAAAAACTTTTGACATTACCATTAACAGCTGCACACTGGACGAAGGAGGCGAATGCTGGGGTGCCAGTTCTGACGAAAGGTCATCGAACTGAAACGTTAACTCTGTTTCTCTCTTCACAGATGCTGCCTGACCTGCTGCTGAGTTTCTCCAGCATTTTCTGTTTTTATTTCAAATTCCACCTCGGCAGTTTCAGAATCTGAACTTAGTTCATGAAAATCTAGAAATAAAAAGCAGGTAGAAGTGACCACGAAGCTTATGGTTTGTCGTTAAAACAAAAAACCCCGACACGGACTGCAACAGTTGAAGAAGAATGAGCAACTCCAGCTTTTCGAGGCAAACAGGGATGGGCCTTGCCAGTGACGCCCATATCAATGACTTACATGAAGGAATAGAGAGCCGTATTTCCAAGTTTGCTGACGACATTAGGTTAGGTGGCACAGCAAGTCGTGTAGACGGGAGCAGAAAGTTGCAAAGGGACATGGATCGATTCAGCGAGTGGTCAAAACTGTGGCAGATGGTGTTCAATGTGGGGAAGTGTGAGGTCATCCACTTTGCACCCAAGAAAGATAGAGAACTGCGGAAGAGCCGAGTGATTTAGGGGACCGTGTACAAAAGATAATTAAAAAGGCTAATGGAATGTTAAGGTGGGGGGGCTGGAATACAAAGGGGGGGATGCTATGTTACAGTTGTATAAAGCTCTGGTTCTTCTTCTTAGACAGTCCCTCGGAGCTGAGGATGACTTGCTTCCACATTAAAAATGAGTTCTCAGGTGACTGATTAGTCCAATGCGGGACCTACAGTCTCTGTCACAGGTGGGGCAGACGGTGGTTGAAGGGGCGGGTGGGTGCTTGGGTTGACGTGCGCTCCTTGCACTGCCTGCGCTTGGCTTCCGCTTGCTCCTGGTGAAGAGACTCAAGGGCCTAGAAATTCAGTATAGCCACATTTGGGGCGCTACAGCATGGCGTTCGCTAACTTTTGCGCCCGGCGCAACTTAGCGCCACCTTCGCCGATATTCAGTTGCATCGCCCCAAGAGGTTGCTGCTGCGCTAAAGCAGGCGATGCACGACTATCATTAGGCGCTAAGCCGGCGATCCGGGGCGCAAACACCGAAGGCGGGCGCAGCGCAGGTGCGGCGAGTTGCTCATTGAGGGCAGACAGTCAGGCGCCGGTCAGCACTTAAAGGGGGAGGGTGGAATTGCTTGGCTGCCACGCCCTGCACACTGCAGCCCTAAGGCAAGGCCTGAACACTGCTTCTGGAACAGCTCCACGCCCAGGAGAATGGAGAAGGCCAGGGAGAGAGCGCAGTGCTTCAGCAAGGGTGACCTGAGGCTGCTGGTTGGCGCAGTGGACCGCAGGCACCATATCCTCTTCCCTGAGGGTGGCAGGAGGCCGCTGACCGCCGAATATCGGAAAGCATGGAGGGATGTGGCAAACAGGGTCACGGCCAACAGTGTGGTTGGCAGGACACCAACCCAGTGCCGGAAAAAATTCAACGACCTCACTCGGGTTGTCAGGGTGAGTACCCTTTCCAGTATCCTCCTCATCCCTGCATGTGCACCTCACTTTATGGCCAAACAGGTCTGAAAGCCCTAATGGCCAGCCCTCATCCAGCAGCTATGGGACTGTCATGAAAAGCACTTGCGCAATCAGGACTTTAGACACTGTCAGGGCTATTCGACCATGGGAGGCAGTGCGGGCAAGATCAGGGCTTGACACTGTCAGGGCTAATCGAACATGGGAGGCAGTGCGGGCAAGATCAAGGCTTGACACTGTACTTAGAGGCGGTCCTTTCTCTTGCAGGCCAAGCTGGCGCATAACAGAAGACAGCAGCGACAGACCGGGGGAGGCCGTCCTGACCTGAAACAGCTGAGCGACCTCAAGCAGCGAGTGGAGCGGATCATGGCAGGCCGGCTGAGTGGCCCCGTCGCCACTGGAGATGCTGACCCTGTTCTGGGCACCAATGGTAAGGTCATCACCTTTTTGACCTCTCCCTTTCCACTTGCGCCTCACACCAGCATCCTTTGCCACTATCGAACCAATGCAGTGCACAGCAGCACTCATGCCTCCCTCGCTGCCGCCCTGTCCTCACTCTAAAGCAACTCTTGTGCCTCCCTGCTTTCAGATGGTGACTCGCCAGGTGAGGAGGCGGCCCTCAAGCTGGCACTGTGTCCGAGTCAGACATAGAGGAGGAGGAAGGGGAAGCCAGCCCATCAGGGACACCCTCAGCCGAGGCAGCCCATGGCCATGATGGTGACACGTCTTCCCTGGAGGGGAGCAGGGGCGAAGGGTCGGAGGATAGTGAAGCTCCGGGGACCAGCGGGCTGCAGCAACGCGGGAGGGGTGGGGAAGCTCGGCGGCCTTCTCCCCGGAGGGTGAGTGCGGCCTCCAGTCCTGCTACGGTGAGCGCAGAGGAGGTGCGGCTCCTAGCAGAAATGGGCGCCCAGGCTGAGCGCAGGCACACTGAGCTCATGGCTGCAGTGGCAAGGATGCCTGACTCCATAGAGTCAATTCAATTCAATTCAATTCAATTCAAATCGCTTTATTGGCATGATAAGGTACATCTTATGTTGCCAAAGCATCGAAAAACATTTATGGTTGAACACATAAATGCAGATCTATTCATACAGTGTATAAACAGATATATCCCTGAGTGTATAAATATACATTCGTATAATTTGTATATACTCTTTTCTTAGGTTTACTGGTTGTCCCTCTGTTTATGGCAAGCTGTAACATAGTGTGCCGCTAAGGTTACACAGTTTCTCTGTTCCCCTAGTAGGTATGGGAGTTTTTGGTCGTCATTCAAATTTCTGAATTCAGGGCATATTTGTGAGAATTTTTGGTAGAGTCACTGGCAAGGAGTGTGCAGGAATTCAGGGCAGCACAGGCCAGGAGTCTGCAGGATGTCGCGGCAGCACAGGCCAGGAGTCTGCAACAATTCAGTGCAGCACAGGCCAGGAGTCTGCAGGACATCGCGGCAGCACAGGCCAGGAGTCTGCAGGACATCGCGGCAGCACAGGCTAGGAGTCAGCAGGACTTCGCTGCTTCACAGGCGGCTTCTAGCCAAGTGCTCAGTCATGCCGTGCATTCACTGGCTGCTGTCATGCAGACACAGACCAGGGCCACATGGGCACTAACTGCTGCCACACTCGCTGGATCGGCCAGGCATCACCGGGGCACTCGCTGTGCCGCAGCAGCCCAGCAGTCTGTGCCTCAGCAGATTGCTGCGCATGCTGCAGTGCTGGCCCGTGCGCGTGCCAATGTATCAGCCGACCAGGGAGTGCCTGTGATCTGTCAGGTTGGCAGCATTCCTGCAGCCAACACTGTCACTCCTCCATTGCAGCTGCCACCAGCTGTTGGACAGACTGCTGCCGCCCAAGCAGAGTTGGAGCAGTCAGCAGCTGGCCCCTCCAGTCCCAGAGCTGGTCCAGGCCGACCCCCAAGGGCATCTGCCGTCTCACCATCTGACCCTCAGCAGCCTTCCCCCAGCCTTGCTGCAGCCACTGGGGTCCCATTGAGGAGGAGCTGCAGGGCGGGTAGGGGCCAGTCACGGAAGCGAAACGGATCACCCTCGCAGGGGAAAAAGTAGAAGGTGTGGCCAAATGTTTTGTTTTACTTATAAAAGCCGAGACTGCTGTATTTGTTTCATATTTAAAGGCCGAGACTGGTCTATTTGTTTTACTTGTAAAGGCCGAGACTGGTGTATTTGTGTTTTTGGGGGGGTTTCTCTCCATTAGTTTGTCATGTGGGAAGGGCACAGAGGTATCACAGTAAAAAAATTTCTTAAATCGCACTGTCCATGCTTTCTTTTGGAAGTCCTGGTTGCCCTGCTCGGCTGAGGGCTTGTGGAGCGGCTACATTCATCTTCTGCCATTGGCACAAGCCATTCCCTGAGAGGGGGCCTAGAACCGACTTGCAATAAGCCGCCGACGGGCGGCCCTTGCACTTTCTGCCTCCCTCCTGTGCTGGTCCTCCTCCTCCTCCTCCTCCTCTTCTGGTGGTCCTCCAATGTCTGGTGGCAGTGGCTGAGTCCTGCGGATAGCCAGGTTGTGCAGCATGCAGCACACGACAACGAAATGGGAGATTCGCTCAGGCGAGTACTGTAGGGCTCCCCCGGAACGATCCAGACAGCGGAACCGTTGCTTCAGCACGCCGATTGTTTGCTCAATGATGTTCCTGGTTGCTTGATGGCTGTCATTGTATCCCTCTTTAGCAGGGGTGCTGGGCGCACGGAGCGGGGTCATCAGCCAGGTGCACAAAGGATAGCCTTTGTCCCCGAGAAGCCATCCTCGTGGGTGAGGCTGGGCCTCAAACATGTCTGCCACAGAAGTCTGGCGCAGGATGAAGGCATCGTGGCTGCTGCCTGGAAAGCGGGCATTGACAGCTAGGATGAGCTGCCTGTGGTCACACACCAACTGCACGTTGAGCGAATGGTAGCCCTTCCGGTTGTGGTAATCCTCGGCATTCTCTAGAGGTGCCCGCAAAGCCACATGCATGCAGTCAATGGCGCCCTGCACCATGGGGAAGCCCGCTAATGCTGCAAAGCCCATTGCACGCTCTTGCTGCTTGTCAACGGTCATGGGGAAGGAGATGAACTGACGTCTCCTTCTGAAAAGGGCATTGGTCATCTGGCGGATGCAGCAATGTACCGCAAACTGGGAGATGTTGGAAATGTCCCCAGTAGCGGATTGGAAGGAGCCGGTGGCATAGAAGTTGAGAGCCACCATCACCTTCACTGCCACCGACAGAGACGTCCTGCTCCTCAGCTGTGGCTGCAGATCTCCGCGAAGCAGGTGGCAGATCTGTGACCACCGCCCTTCTGAATCGCAGCCTCCGAACACACTGCTCCTCAGACATGTTCAGATATGAGAACTGCTGGCGGTATACCCTGGGTGGGTAAGGCCTCCTTTGCCGACGCCTGTTGCCCCTTCTCCGTCTGGTCATGACTGGCACTCTCTCACGGCGTCTCTGAGCCCTTTGAATGCAATGGAGAAGCCCAACGTTTCCACCCATTGCAGCCCCCATTATATGTTTCCAATCAATGCTATGACACTGAAGTTAAAGACAAGTGCAAAGCTGTGGCCTGAAGCCACAAGTACCTGTGCGAGTGTTGAGCCAAACCAGAAAGCTCTCTACCTTTGTCTCTCTCCAAAGATCCGTCTCTCACAAAGAAGGAGTGGTGCAAAATGGCTGCCATTTATACTGCAGGAGGAGTCCCCTTTAATTAGCGCCCCCCCGCACCCCGCAGCGACTGGGAACCGTTCCCCTCTACCAGTCGCTAGGGGCGCCAGGTGCACAATAGGCCGGCGCCACTGAATTTCCGGTTCGGGGCGCACAAAGGGCGTTGCACCATGAAATGACGTCAGGATCTGCGTGCGCAGCTGAGCGCGCGCAAAGGTTTTGCGCCACCGCTAAATCTTAACTGAAGTTCACGAGAGGCGCAGATCGCGCTGCGCCCGGGCGCTAGCCGCTTAGCACCCCACTTCTCCTCCTCCTAAGGCGCTAGCGGCTGGCGCAAACAACTGAATTTCTAGGCCCAAGGTGTTTGGCGCCTTCTCAGATGCTTCTCCTCCACTTTGTGCGGTCTTGGGCCAGGGATTCCCAGGTGTCGGTGGGGATGTTACACTTTTTCAAGGAGGCTTTGAGGGTGTCCTTGAAACGTTTCCTCTGCCCACCTGGGGCTCTCTTGCCGTGCCGGAGCTCCGAGTAGAGCGCTTGTTTTGGGAGTCTCGTATTGGGCATGCGGACAATGTGACCCGTCCATCGGAGCTGATTGAGCATGGTCAAAGCTTCGATGCTGGGGATGTTGTCCTGAGTGAGAACACTGACGTTGGTGCGCCTATCCTGCCAATGGATTTGCAGGATCTTGCGGAGGCAGCGTTGGTGGTACGTCTCCAGTGCTTTGAGGTGCCTGCTGTACATGGTCCATGTCTCTGAGGCATACAGCAGGGCGGGTTAGACCGCTTCTGGAGCACTGCGTTCAGTTCTGGGCACCGCACCTCAGGAAGGATACATCGGCCTTGGAGGGGATGCAGTGCAGATTCACCAGGATGATACCGGGGCTAAAAGAGTTAAATCATGAGGACAGGTTGCATAGACTAGCCTTGTATACCCTCGCGTATAGAAGATTAAGGGGTGATCTAATTGAGGTGTTTAAGATGATTAAAGGATTCGATGGGGTAGATAGAGACAAACTATTTCCTCTGGTGGGGGGAGTCCAGAACAAGGGGGCATAACCGTAAAATTAGAGCCAGGCCGTTCAGGGGTGTTGTCAGGAAGCACTTCTTCACAGAGGGTAATGGAATTCTGTAACTCCCCCCCTCACAAGGCTGTTGAGGCTGGGGGGGGGTGGTGGGGTCAATAGAAAATTTCCAAACTGAGATAGATTTTTGTTAGGTAAGGGTATTAAGGGATATGGAGCAAAGGCGAATAAGTGGAGTTGATCAGCCATGATCTAATTGAATGGAGGAACAGGTTTGAGGGGCTGAATGACCCACTCCTCTTCCTATACATCCCAAGATTGAATAAATTTATAAAAGATTCTGGGTTGGCTCAGTGGTAACACCCTCACCTTTGGGTCAAAAAGATGTGGGTTCATGTCCCACTCTTCCTCAGACTGTTCTGTTTCCCCTCAGTATCTCTCTCCCCCCAATCTCTATCCATATTAGTCACTCTCTTTACTCAGTCTTGGTCCTTGAGTCTGTCTCCCTCTCTCTTTCTCTGTTCCTCAACATTTCTCTCCCTCAGTATCTATCTACCCTCAGTATATCTTTTCCCCTCAGTATCTATCTACCCTCAGTATATCTTTTCCCCTCAGTCTCTCCCTCAGTTTTTTGCCACAGTATCTCTCCCCATCAGTATGTCTTCAACCTTTAGTTTCTGCCCCTCAGCATCTCTCACCCTCCGTATCTCTCTCTCTCACAATCACTGCCCGGCAGTAGCTTCACTTCCTCAGTGTTGTCCCCTCAGTATCTCCTCCCCTCAGGTTTTGCCCCTCAGAATCTTTTCCCCTCAATTTTTGCCCCTCAATATCTCCCCCCCCCTCAGTTTTTGCCCCTCAATATCTCCCCTCAATTTTTGCCCCTCAATATCTCCCCCCCTCAGTTTTTGCCCCTCAATATCTCCCCTCAATTTTTGCCCCTCAATATCTCGCCCCCTCAGTTTTTGCCCCTCAATATCTCCCCTCAATTTTTGCCCCTCAATATCTCCCCCCCCTCAGTTTTTGCCCCTCAATATCTCCCCTCAATTTTTGCCCCTCAATATCTCCCCCCCTCAGTTTTTGCCCCTCAATATCTCCCCTCAATTTTTGCCCCTCAATATCTCCCCCCCCCTCAGTTTTTGCCCCTCAATATCTCCCCTCAGTTTTTGCCCCTCAATACCTTCTTCCCTCATACAAAAGCAAAACACTGCGGATGCTGGAAATCTCAATTAAAAACAGAAAATGCTGGAACTACTCAGCAGGTCAGGCAGCATCTGTGGAGAGAGAAACAGAGTCAACCTTTCAGGTTGATGACCTTTCGTCAGAACTGGAGAAAGCTGGAGATGGAACAGGTTTGTAAGCAAGTGCAGGGGCAGGGAAAGGGGGGAGGGGAGGCTGTGAAAGCGAGTTTTGGTAGATACCTGATCAAACACGAGAAGGGAGACAGAAAGCAATGAAGATGAACAAGGTAAAAGAGACAAACGGAAATCCCGTCGGAGAGAAGAGCAGAACTTCTTCAAGGTGGGCATTCCTGGAAGAGAGGTGGCCATGAATTAAACACTAATACAAAAGCAAAATACTGCAGATGCTTGAAGGAGTTCTGCTCTTCTCTCCAATGGGATTTCCGTTTGTTGAACACCACTTGGAAGAAGCACTGAGGGTAGCAAGGGCACCGAATGTACTCTGGGTGGGGGACTTCAATGTCCATCACCAAGAGTGGCTCGGTAGCGCCACTACTGACCGAGCTGGCCGAGTCCTGAAGGACAGAACTGCCAGTCTGGGCCTGCGACAAGTGGTGAGAGAACCAACAGGAGGGAAAAACCTACTTGACATCGTCCTCACCTATCTACCTGTCGCAGATGCATCTGTCCATGAAGGTATTGGTAGCAGTGACCACCGCACAGTCATTGTGGAGACAAAGTCCCACCTTCACACTGAGGACACTCTCCATCGTGTTGTGTGGCACTACCGCCGTGCTAAATGTGACAGATTCAGAACAGATCTAGCAGCTCAAAACTGGGCATCCATGAGGCGCTGTGGGCCATCAGCAGCAGCAGAATTGTATTCCACCACAATCTATAACCTCATGGCCCGGCATATCCCTCACTTTACCATTACCATCAAGCCAGGGGACCAACCCTGGTTTAATAAAGAGTGTAGAAGAGCATGTCAGAAGCAGCACCAGGCATACCTGAAAATGAGGTGCCAACCTGGGGAAGCTGCAACACAGGACTACATGCATGCTAAACAGCGGAAGCAGCATGTTATAGAGAGGGCTAAGCGATCCCACAATCAATGGATCAAATCAAAGCTCTGCAGTCCTGCCACATCCGGTCGTGAATGGTGGTGGACCATTAAACAACTAACGGGAGGAGGAGGCTCCTTGAATATCCCCATTCCCAATGATGGTGGAGCCCAGCACGTGAGTGCAAAAGACAAGGCTGAAGCGCTTGCAACCATCTTCAGCCAGAAGTGCCGAGTGGATGATCCATATCGGCCTCCTGAGGTCCCCACCATCACAGAAGCCAGTCTTCAGTCAATTCGATTCACTCCACGTGATATCAAGAAACGGCTGAGCGCACTGGATACAGCAAAGGCCCTGACAACATTCCGGCTATCGTGCTGAAGAGTTGTGCTCCAGAACTAGCCGCGCCTCTAGCCAAGCTGTTCCAGTACAGCTACAACACTGGCATCTATCCGACAATGTGGAAAACTGCCCAGGTATGTCCTGTCCACAAAAAGCAGGACAAATCCAACCCGGCCAATTACCGCCCCATCGGTCTACTCTCAATCATCAGCAAAGCGATGGAAGGTGTCATCGACAATGCTATCAAGCAGCACTTACTCACCAATAGCCTGCTCACTGATGCCCAGTTTGGGTTCCATCAAGACCTCTTGGCTCCCGACCTCACTACAGCCTTGGTCCAAACATGGACAATGGAGCTGAATTACAGAGGTGAGGTGAGAGTAACTGTCCTTGACATCAAGGCAGCATTTGACCGAGTGTGGCATCAAGGAGCCCTAGTAAAACTGAAGTCAATGGGAATCAGGCGGAACACTCTCCACTGGCTGGAGTCATACCTAGCACAAAGGAAGATGGTTGTGGTGGTTGATGGTCAATCATCACAGCCCCAGAACATCGCTGCAGGAGTTCTTCAGGCCAGTGTCCTAGGCCCAACCATCTTCAGCTGCTTCATCAATGACCTTTCCTCCAACATAAGGTCAGAAATGGGGATGTTCGCTGATGACTGCACAGTGTTCAGTGACATTCACAACTCCTCAGATAATGAAGCAGTCCATGCCCGCATGCAACAAGACCTGGACGACATTCAGGCTTTGGCTGATAAGTGGCAGGTAACATTCGCGCCACACAAGTGCCAGGCATTGACTAACAAGCGAGAGTCTAAACACCACCCCTTGACATTCAACGACATTACCATTGCCGAATCCCCCACCATCAACATTCTGGGGGTCACCATTGACCAGGAACTTAACTGGACCAGCCACATAAATACTGTGTCAACAAGAGCAGGTCAGAGGCTAGGTATTCTGCGGCGAGTGTCTCACCTCCTGACTCCCCAAAGCCTTTCTACCGTCTACAAGGCACAAGTCAGGAGTGTGATGGAATACTCTCCACTTGCCTGGATGAGTGCAGCTCCAACAACACTCAAGAAGCTCGACACCATCCAGGACAAAGCAGCACCCTCTCTAGCATCTTAAACATTCACTCCCTCCACCACCGGCGCACCGTGGCTGCAGTGTGTACCATCTTCAAGATGCACTGCAGCAACTCGCCAAGGCTTTTTCGGCAGCACTTCCCAAACCCGCGACCTGTTCCACCTAGAAGGACAAGGGCAGCAGGTGCATGGGAACACCACCACCTCCAAGATCCCCTCCAAGTCACACACCATCCTTACTTAGAAGTATATCGGCCGTTCCTTCATCGTCGCTGGGTCAAAATCCTGGAACTCCCTCCCTAACAGCACCGTGGGAGCACCTTCACCACACGGACTGCAGCGGTTCAAGAAGGTGGCTCACCACCACCTTCTCAAGGGCAACTAGGGATGGGCAATAAATGCTGGCCTTGCCAGCGACGCCCATTTCCATAAAAACGAATTAAAAAAAAAATCTTCCCTGAGTTTTTGCCCCTCAGTATCTTATCCACTCAGTTTTTGCCTCTCATTATCTTCTCCCCTCAGTTTTTGCCCCTCATTATCTTCTCCCCTCAGTTTTTGCCCCTCTGTATCTTCACACCTCAGTCTTTGCCCCTCAGTATCTCCTCCCCTCAGTTTTTGCCCCTCATTATCTTCTCCCCTCAGTTTTTGCCCCTCACTATCTCCTCCCATCAGTGTTTTCCCTCAGTATCTTTTCTCCTCAGTTTTTGCCCCTCAGTAGCTTCTCTCCTCAGTTTTTGCCCCTCAGGATCTTCTCCCCTCAGTTTTGCCCCTCAGTATCTTCTCCACTCAGTGTTTTCCCCTCACTATCTTCTCTCCTCAGTGTTTTCCCCTCAGGATCTTCTCCCCTCAGTTTTTGCCCCTCGTTATCTTCTCTCCTCAGTTTTTGCCCGTTCCCTCAGTATCTCCTCCCCTCAGTTTTTGTCCCTCAGTATCTTCTCTCCTCAGTGTTTTCCCCTCAGTATCTTCTCCCCTCAGTTTTTGCCCCTCAGTATCTTCTCCCCTCAGTTTTTGTCCCTCAGTATCTTCTCTCCTCAGTGTTTTCCCCTCAGGATCTTCTCCCTCAGTTTTTGTCCCTCAGGATCTTCTCCCCTCAGTTTTTGCCCCTCAGGATCTTCTCCACTCAGTTTTTGCCCCTCATTATCTTCTCCCCTCAGTTTTTGTCCCTCAGTATCTTCTCTCCTCAGTGTTTTCCGCTCAGTATCTTCTCCTCTCAGTTTTGCCCCTCACTATCTTCTCCCCTCAGTGTTTTCCCCTCACTATCTCCTCCCCTCAGTTTTTGCCCCTCACGATCTTCTCCCCTCAGTTTTTGCCCCTCACTATCTTCCCCCCTCAGTTTTTGCCCCTCACTATCTTCTCCCCTCAGTTTTTGCCCCTCAGTATCTTCTCCCCTCAGTTTTTGCCCCTCAGGATCTTCTCCCCTCAGTTTTTGTCCCTCAGGATCTTCTCCCCTCAGTTTTTGCCCCTCACTATCTTCTCCCTGTTTTTGCCCCTCACTATCTTCTCCCCTGTTTTTGCCCCTCACTATCTTCTCTCCTCAGTTTTTGCCCCTCAGGATCTTCTCCACTCAGTTTTTGTCCCTCAGGATCTTCTCCCCTCAGTTTTTGCCCTCACTATCTTCTCCCCTGATTTTTGCCCCTCACTATCTTCTCCCCTGTTTTTGCCCCTCACTATCTTCTCCCCTGTTTTTGCCCCTCACTATCTTCTCCCCTGTTTTTGCCCCTCACCATCTTCTCCCCTCAGTTTTTGCCCCTCACTATCTTCTACCCTCAGTTTTTGCCCCTCAGCATCTTCTACCCTCAGTTTTTGCCCCTCAGGATCTTCTACCCTCAGTTTTTGCCCCTCAGGATCTTCTCCCCTCAGTTTTTGCCCCTCAGGATCTTCTCCCTCAGTTTTTTGTCCCTCAATGTTGTTTCCCTCAGCTCCGGCCCCGCCCCTCTCCCAGGCCCCGCCCCCTCTCCCGGGCCCCGCCCCTTGCAATAGCCCCGCCCCCCGCTGTCACTCACGCTGACTGATACTCGGTGAATGTTGAGACAGCCCCGAGGCTGGAGCGGCCAATCGGCGCGGCCCGGGGGCGGGGCCTGCTGCGTTTCCTGGAAGAGGGTAAAAGTTCAGTGAAGGTGGAGGAAGTGGCAGGATCTGGAGAGTGAGAGAGGTAGGGAATAGAGAGAGGAGTGTGGAGAGAGAAAAAGAAGGAAGGAAGGAAGGAAGGAGGGAGGAAGGAGAGTGGGTAGAGAGAGGAAGGGAATAGAGAGAGAGAGAGAGAGAGAGAGAGAGTGGATAGAGAGAGAGAAAAGGAATAGAGAGAGGAGTGTGGAGAGAGAGAGAGGGGGGAGAGGAGAGTGGGTAGAGAGAGAAAGAGAATAGAGAGAGAGAGGGGGAGAGAGAGAGGAAGGGAATAGAGAGAGAGAGGAGTGGAGAGAGAGGAAGTGGGGAGAGAGAGAGAGAGAGAGAGAGGAGTGGAGAGAGAGAGAGAGAGAGAGAGAGAGGAGTGGAGAGAGAGAGAGAGAGAGAGGAGTGGAGAGAGAGAGAGAGAGAGAGGAGTGGAGAGAGAGAGAGAGAGAGGAGTGGAGAGAGAGAGAGAGAGAGAGAGAGGAGTGGAGAGAGAGAGAGAGAGAGAGAGAGAGGAGTGGAGAGAGAGAGAGAGAGAGAGAGAGAGAGAGAGAGGAGTGGAGAGAGAGAGAGAGAGAGAGAGAGGAGTGGAGAGAGAGAGAGAGAGAGAGAGAGAGAGGAGTGGAGAGAGAGAGAGAGAGAGAGAGAGGAGTGGAGAGAGAGAGAGAGAGAGAGAGAGAGAGGAAGGAGTGGAGAGAGAGAGAGAGAGAGAGGAGTGGAGAGAGAGAGAGAGAGAGAGAGAGAGGAGTGGAGAGAGAGAGAGAGAGAGAGAGAGAGAGGAGTGGAGAGGAGAGAGAGGAGTGGAGAGGAGAGAGAGGAGTGGAGAGAGAGAGAGAGAGAGAGAAGTGTGGATAGAGAGAGAGAGAGGAGTGTGGATAGAGAGAGAGGGGAATAGAGAGAGTGAGAGGAGTGTGGAGAGGAGAGTGGAGAGAGAGAGAGAGAGAGGAGAGTGGAGAGAGAGAGAGAGAGAGGAAGGGAATAGAGAGAGGGAGAGAGGAGTGTGGAGAGAGAGGGGAAGAGAAAGAAAGAGGGAGAGAGAAAGAGAGGGTAAGAGCGGGAGAGGAGAGTCATTGTAGGAAGAAAGAGAGAGTGAAGGAGAGAGGGTACTGACTAGGGAGAGCGAGAGAAAAGGGGCACTGACTAGTGAGGAGGGGTACAGTGCAGGGGCTGTGGGTATACAGGGAAAGGGCACTGTGCAGGGTGTATAAGTAGAGAGATCTGAGTGCAGAGTCTGGTGGTATAGAGTGCAGGGGTTGTGGGTATATACAGGGCAGGACGGAGCAGAGAGTGTGGGGTATAGACAAGGCAGGATGCGGCAGTGAGTGTGGGGTAGAGACAGCAGGACGGGGCAGAGAGTGTGGAGTATATACAGAGCAGGACGGGGCAGAGAGTGTGGGGTATATACAGAGCAGGACGGGGCAGAGAGTGTGGGGTATATACAGGACAGGGCAGAGAGTGTGGGGTATATACAGGACAGGGCAGAGAGTGTGGGGTATATACAGGACAGGGCAGAGAGTGTGGGGTATATACAGGACAGGGCAGAGAGTGTGGGGTATATACAGGACAGGGCAGAGAGTGTGGGGTGTATACAGGGCAGGACGGGGCAGAGAGTGGGGTATAGACAGGACAGGGCAGTGAGTGTGGGGTATAGACGGGGCAGTGAGTGTGGGGTATAGACGGGGCAGTGAGTGTGGGGTATAGACGGGGCAGTGAGTGTGATGTAGAGACAGAGCAGGACGGGGCAGTGACTGGGGTATAGACAGGGCAGGACGGGGCAGTGAGTGTGGGGTATAGACAGGGCAGGACGGGGCAGTGAGTGTGGGGTATAGACAGGGCAGGACGGGGCAGTGAGTGTGGGGTATAGACAGGGCAGGACGGGGCAGTGAGTGTGGGGTATAGACAGGGCAGGACGGGGCAGTGAGTGTGGGGTATAGACAGGGCAGGACGGGGCAGTGAGTGTGGGGTATAGACAGGGCAGGACGGGGCAGTGAGTGTGGGGTATAGACAGTGCAGGGGTGGGCACTGATTTTGGGGTATATACAGGGCAGCGCTGGGCACTGAGTGCATGTTACCTGCTGGTATACATAGCACTGGGGATCGCAGGCTGCTTGCTGCCTGCTCAGTGCACCCAGGGCTGCCCAGCCCGACGGCCACCGATGTCGCTGCAGTGATAAAGTAGCAGGTTGTGACAAATCGGCGAGGATGCCTATCGCGGAAGCAGTGGCCAATGTGGCTTTACGGGTTCCCAGCGTTATGGTGCTGGACCTACTGTACAAGTCGGACGCCAGTCTCTTTGCTGAACAGATGCGAGCCAGGAACGAGGAAATGTTCATCAAATATAAGTATGTCTTGTGGAACGCGTACTATCTAGGTAAGGATCGCCTGTCTTGTAAAGGTTATAATTCTCAGTTGATGGGGCTGTGGGGGGAGGGGGGCAATCATCACCGTCATGGGTGTCACTGGCAAGGCCGGCATTTATTGCCCATCCCTAGGTGCCCCTTGAGAAGGTGGTGGACCGCCGCCTTGAACCGCTGCAGTAATACAAATGAGTATCTAGCTAGGCCACTTCAGAGAAAGAAAGACTTGCATTTCTGTAGCACCTTTCACCACCACCGGATGCCCCAAAGCGATTTACAACCAATGAAGTACTTTTTTGAAGTGTAGGAAACGTGGCAGCCAATTTGCGCACAGCATGCTCCCACAAACAGCAATGTGATAAATGACCAGATCATCTGTTTTAGTGATGTTGATTGAGGGATAAATGTTGACCAGGACACCGGGGATAACTCGCCTGCTCTTCTTCGAAATAGTGGCCGCGGGGATCTTTTACTTCCACCCGAGAGAGCAGACGGGGCCCTCGGTTAAACGCCTCACCCGAAAGACGGCACCTCCGACAGTGCAGCACTCCCTCAGCACTGCGCTGGGAGTGGGACTTGAACCCACAGTGGGGCGGTTTAAGAGTCAACCACAGTAGTGTGGGACTGGAGTCACACATAGGTCGCAGCCCGGGTAAGGACGGCAGGTTTCTAAAGGGACGTCAGTGAGCCAGTCGGGTTTTTACGACAATCCGACAGCCTCATGGTCACTTTTACTGAGGCCAGCTTTTTATTTCCAGATTTGTTAAACAGAATTCAAATTCTCATAAACTGCCGCAGTGGGATTTGAACTTGCACTCTCTGGATTATTCGTGCAGGCCCCTGGATTACTGGTCCAGTAACATAACCAGTGTCCATTTTCCTTGGATGTCACAGCTTTCCAAAGCACTGTGGGAGGTTTATCTAAATTAATATTACTACATAAACACAAGTTGTTGTTTTTGCTCTGTACTTTGTGAGAAATCAAAATAAGAATCACCACGGAAGCACTTCTCCCAATCTCACCCCCTGCCGTGTTTTCACTATCCCCTCTGACCTTCCCCTTTCTGACCCTGAACGATCAGTCCTTAGCAAAGGCCTGAGCTTCATCCCCTTGTGTCCCCATCTCAATGAATTTTGAGCTCGGCGTGATGTGAGGACGATGCCGAGAAACTCCAGGATGATTTGGACAGGTTGGGTGATTGGGCAGAAGCATGGCAGATGCAGTATAATGTGGATAAATGCGAGGTTATCCACTTTGGTGACAAAAGCAGGAAGGCAGATTATTATCTGAACGGTAATAAATTGGGAGAAGGGGAAGTGCAACGAGACCTGGGTGTCCTTGTGCACCAGTCGCTGAAGGTAAGCATGCAGGTGCAGCAGGCGGTTAAGAAGGCAAATGGTATGTTGGCCTTTGTAGCGAGAGGGTTCGAGTACAGGAACAAGGATGTCTTGCTGCAGTTGTACAGGGCCTTGGTGAGACCACACCTTGAGTATTGTGTGCAGTTTTGGTCACCTTATCTGAGGAAGGACGTTCTTGCCATGGAGGGAGTGCAGCGAAGATTTACCAGACTGATACCTGGGATGGCAGGAATGACGTATAAGGAGAGATTGGGTCGATTGGGCTTGTACTCACTGGAGTTTAGAAGAATGAGAGGGGATCTCATTGAAACTTATAAAATTCTAACAGGACTAGACAGACTAGAGGCAGGAAGGATGTTCCCGATTGTCGTGGATCCCAGAACCAGGGGTCACAGTCTAAAGATAAGGGGTAAGCCATTTAGGACAGAGATGAGGAGGAATTTCTTCACCCAGAGAGTGGTGAACCTGTGGAATTCTCTACCACAGAAGGCAGTTGAGGCCAATTCATTAAATATATTCAAGAAGGAGTTAGATATATTTCTTAAGGCTAAAGGGATCAAGGGATATGGGGAGAAGGCAGGGACAGGGTACTGAGTTTGGATGATCAGCCATGATCTCATTGAATGGCGGAGCAGGCTTGAGGGGCCGAATGGCCTACTCCTGCTCCTACTATGTTTCTATGTTTCTGAGCTCTTTTTCTGCCACCTTCGCCTCCGTGCCCACATTTTTGGCCAGGAGCCTTCCCCCCCACCCCCCCCCCCCCCGCACAGTGGACCCTTTCTCCAGTTTTCAGAATTCTCGTTCTACCTGGACCTCTCCCTCTGGCCTCTTAACCTCTCTAGATCTTTTCATTGCAAACTGCCGGCGTGACTTCAATCTCTCTGCTCCCCTCACTCACTCCAACCTACCTCCCTCTGAACTTGCAGCACTCCGTTCTCTCAGATCCGACCCCAATATTGTCATTAAATCTGCTGACAAGGGTGGTGCTGTTGTTGTTTGGCGAACCGACCTCTACCTAGCAGAGACTGAACACCAACTCTCTGACACCTCCTCCTACCTCCGCCTGGATCATGACCCCACTACCGAATATCAAGCCACCGTTTCCAAGACCGTCACTGACCTCAGCTCCTCTGGAGATCTTCCCTCCACGGCCGCCAACCTCATAGTTCCCCAACCCCGCACAGCCCGTTTCTACCTCCTTCCCAAGATCCACAAACAGGACTGCCCTGGTAGACCCATCGTTTCAGCCTGTTCTTGCCCCACAGAACTTATCTCTTCCTATCTCGACTCTATTTTTTCTCCCCTTGTTCAGTCTCTTCCCACCTACATTCGCGACTCTTCCGACGCCCTCCGTCACTTTAACAGTTTCCAGTTTCCTGGCCCCAACTGTCTCCTTTTCACTATGGACGTCCAATCCCTCTACACCTCCATCCCCCACCAGGATGGCCTGAGGGTGCTCCGCTTCTTCCTTGAACAGAGGCCCAACCAGTCCCCATCCACCACCACCCTCCTCCGCCTGGCTGAACTTGTTCTCACATTGAACAACTTCTCCTTTGACTCCACTCACTTCCTCCAAATCAAAGGTGTTGCTATGGGAACCCGCATGGGCCCGAGCTATGCCTGCCTTTTCGTGGGATATGTGGAACATTCTTTGTTTCAGTCCTACTCGGGTCCCCTCCCTCACCTCTCACATTGATGACTGTATTGGTGCCGTTTCCTGCTCTCACCCTGAACTAGAAAATTTCATTCACTTTGCTTCCAATTTCCACCCTTCCCTCACCTTCACATGGTCCATCTCTTCCCTTCCTCGACTTCTCTGTCTCCATCTCTGGGAATAGGCTCTTGACAAACATTCACCACAATCCCACTGACTCCCACAGCTACCTGGACTACACTTCCTCCCACCCTGTTTCCTGTAAGGACTCCATTCAATTCTCCCAGTTTCTCTGTCTCCGCCGCATCTGCTCTGACGATGCCACCTTCCATACCAGTGCTTCCGACATGTTTTCCTTTTTCCTCAACCGAGGAGTCCCTTCTACTGTGGTTGACACGGCCCTTGACCGTGTCCGTTCCAATTCCCGCACTTCTGCTCTCACCCCTTCCCCTCCCTCCCGGAACCACGATAGGGTTCCCCTTGTCCTCACCTTTCACCCCACCAGCCTCCACATTTAACCGATCATCCTCCGCCATTTCCACCACCTCCAACATGGTCCCACCACCAAACACATCTTCCCCTCGCCTTCCCTTTCAGCATTCTGAAGGGACTGCTCCCTCCGCGACACCCTGGTCCACTCCTCTACCACCCCCAGCACCCCTTCCCCTTCGCCCAGCACCTTCCCGTGCAAGCGCAGGAGATGCAACACCTGCCCTTTTACCTCCACCATTCCCACTGTTCAGGGCCCCAAACACCCCTTCCAGGTGAAACAGCAATTTACTTGTACTTCTTGCAATTTAATATACTGTATTCGCTGCTCACAATGCGGTCTCCTCTACATTGGGGAGACCAAATGCAGATTGGGTGACCGCTTTGCGGAACACCTCCGTTCAATCCTTAAGGGTGACCCCGAGCTCCCGGTGGCCTGTCACTTTAATTCTCCGCTCCACTCCCACTCAGACCTCACCGTCCTCGGTCTCTTGCATTGTTCCACGGAAGCTCAGCGTAAGCTCGCGGAACAGCACCTCATCTTTCGATTAGGCACTTTACAGCCTTCCGGACTCAACATCGAGTTCAACAATTTCAGACCATAACCTCGGCCCCTATTTTTTTTTTTCCATTTATTTTATTTATTATTTATTTTTATTTTTTTACATTTCATCTAGAGCCATCTTTTGTTTCTAAACTTGTCCCATTCCCATCTCCTTTTGCCTTGCACCATCTCTTAATGTCTCTTAATCTCTCCCGCCTTCCATCCTATCACAGACCTTCCCTTTTGTTCTTTCCTCCCCTCCCCCCTTTCCCTGCCCCCACACTTGCTTAAAAACCTGTTCTATCTCCAACTTTTTCCAGTTCTGACGAAGGGTCATCGACCTGAAACGTTAACTCTAACTCTGTTTCTCTCTCCACAGATGCTGCCAGACCTGCTGAGTGTGTCCAGCATTTTCTGGTTTTATTTCAGATTTCCAGCATCCGCAGTATTTTGCTTTTGTATTAGCACTTAAATTTGGTTGCACATTGATTCCAGCGAAATCGTGAGTTGATCGAAAAGGCCTCAGGATGTCCCAAAGCGCTTCACAGCCAATGAATTACTTTCTTGAAGTGTAGTCACTGCTGTAATGTAGGAAACGTGGCAGCCAATTTGCACACAGCAAGCTCCCACAAACAGCAGTATGATAATGACCAGATAATCTGTTTTTTAGTGATGTTGGTTGAGGGATAAATATTGGCCCAGGGCACCGAGGAGAGCTGCCCTGCTCTTCTTTGAAATAGTGGCCGTGGGATCTTTTACGTCCACTTGCGAGAGCAGACGGGGCTTGGGTTTAACGTCTCATCCGAAAGATGGCACCTCTGACAATGCAGCACTCCCTCAGCACTGCACTGGGAGAGTCATTAGAAGATAGGAGCAGGAGTAGGCCATTCGGCCCCTCGAGCCTGCTCCGCCATTCAATGAGATCATGGCTGATCATCCAAATTCAGTACCCTGTCCCTGCCTTCTCCCCATATCCCTTGATCCCTTTAGCCTTAAGAAATATATCCAACTCCTTCTTGAATATATTTAAGGAATTGGCCTCAACTGCCTTCTGTGGTAGAGAATTCCACAGGTTCACCACTCTCTGGGCGAAGAAATTCCTCCTCATCTCAGTCCTAAATGGTTTACCCCTTATCCTTAGACTGTGACCCCTGGTTCTGGACTCCCCGACCATCGGGAACATCCTTCCTGCACCTAGTCTGTCCAGGCCTGTTAGAATTTTATAAGTTTCAATGAGATCCCCCCTCATTCTTCTAAACTCTAGCGAATATAAGCCTAATCGACCCAATCTCTCCTCATACGTCATTCCTGCCATCCCAGGTATCAGTCTGGTGAATTCTCTAACAGCCTAGCAAAGAGACAATGGCATAGACACAATGGGCCGAATGGCCGCCTCCTTGTGCTGAAATTTCTGATAACATAGAATCGGAGAATAGTACAGCACAGAAGGCGGCCATTCGGCCCATCGAGTCTGCGCCGGCTCTTTTGAAGAGCAATCCAGTTAGTCCCACTCTTCCCCCAATTTTTTCTCCTTCAAGTATTTATCCAATTCCCTTTTGAGGGCTCCTATTGAATCTGTGTCCACCACCCTATCAGGCAGTGAATTCCAAATCCTAACCACTCGTTATGTAAAAACGTTTTCCCTCATGTCGCCTCTGGTTCATTTGCCAATCACCTTAAATCCGTGCCCTCTGGTTACCAACCCTTCAGCCGTTGGAAACTGGGTAAATAAAGAGCAACTGTTTCAACCGGTTCTTAACTGTGTGCCTCAGTACCAGACTGAGCAGTGTGGCGGAGCCACCAAGAGACACTGAACAATCTATAATCATTCCTTTAACCACTCTGTAGTGCAGTTGTGGACTGCACCTTTAAGCTGTGTGTAGGTTCTTGTATTTCCACGTGATGACGTCATGACGCCGATCACGTGACCCCCAGTTGGCGCGGAAAACGTGATGACGTCATGACGTCGGTTTCCAGTATTTAAGGGCAGTCTGAGAAAGGCTGGGGACCTGGACAGACCTGCTGACCTCTGCTCTTGTAGTTATCAGTTAAAGTATTTTGTTTATTAAAGTTTAATTATTTTGTTTCACTGCGTTGGACTTCGTTATTCGGATAGGAACTTCCGTTCCTACAGCAGTAACTTTACCCACTGAGCCACCTGCTGAGATTTTTACACCCTGATATTTTATTTTACAAGGCATTCCTTCCCCTTTCTGTGCTGAGCTTTGTTCTGCTTCTGGTTTGCAGGTCACCTGTTCAGCGTGTTGGTTCTTGTGTTGCCCCTCCAGTACTTGGTGAAGCTCTACCTGTACTTGCTGACTGCCACGCTGCTCTACGTCGGACACCAGACCTGCAGGTGAGTGTCGGGGAATTTTGGTGGAAGCCAACCCAAATGGACCTGGGTCTTTTATCGTCCAGCAAGTCCTACGGTCCTGTGCTGACGAACTCGGTGTTCCTTAAAAGCAGGATCCCAACAGGTTGATGTCACCAAGACCGCCTACATCTACCTGCGTAACATCGCCCGACTCCGACCCTGCTTCGGCTCATCTGCTGCTGAAGCCCCTCATTCGTGCCTTCGTTACCTCTAGACTTGTCTATTCCAAAGTGCTCCTGGCCGGCCTCCCGTCTTCCATCCTCCGTAAACTTGAGCTGATCCAAAACTCGTATCTTAACTCGCACCAAGTCCCGTTCACCCATCACCCCCTGTGCTTGCTGACCTACATTGTCTCCCGGTCCGACAACACCTCAGTTTTAAAATCCTCATCCTTGTTTTCAAATCCCTTTATGGCCCAGTCATCCCTCCCCCCCCACCCCTATCTCTGTAGCTCCCTCCAGCCCTACAAGCCTTCAAGATCTCTGCACTCCTCCAATTCTGGCCTCTTGAGCATCCCCGATTTTAATCGCTCCACCATTGGTGCTTTCAGCTGGCTAGGCCCTTAGCCCTGGAATTCCCCCCCTAAACCTCTCCGCCTCACTCTCCTCCTTTTAAGTCGCTCCTTAAAACCTACCTCTTTGACCAAGCTTTTGGCCATCTGTCCTGATATCTCCATCTGTGTCTCGATGTCAACATTTTTGTTGGTATCGCTTCTGTGAAGCGCCTTGGGACGTTTTGCTATGTTCAGGGCGTTCTATAAATAAATGCAAGTTGTTGTTTGGGGGTGTTGGGGTGTGTGGGATGGGGGGGCGGGGGTTTAAGGATAGAATGACCATACATTGACTCGAGCCCTTGTGTGACTTACTCCCTCGAGCCCTTGGAGTCGGCACCATGTTGCAATACCTATACCAGCTGTTTGGCCCCAGTTAGAGGTGGACTGCGAGGTTTGATGGAGTAGATTCAGTTCTCTTGAAATGGGGAAAAGAGAGCTTGCAATTAATGTAGCGCCTGCTGACATCAAAGTTGCATCATAATACAGCTCAGAAACAGGCCATTCGGCCTAACTGGTCCATGCTGGCATTGGTGCTCCACACGAGCCCCCTCCCACCCCTCCTCATCTCGCCCCCTCATTTTATGCAGTAAGTTAGAATGTGGAACTCACTACCACAGGGGGGAGGCTGAGGTGAATAGCTTAGCTGTATTTAAGGGTAAGCTAGACAAGCACATGAGGGGAGAAAGGGATAGAAGGTTGTGCTGATAGGGAGGAGGCTCGTGTGGAGCATAAAACACCGGCATAGATCAGTCGGGCCGAACGACCTATTTCTGTGCTGTAAATTCGATGTAATAAATCACTTGTGCACTTAGCAACTTTAATAATTTATGGATTCCCGGTGGGCTAATCTTCTTCCGTTTTAATTCTCTTCAAAGGAACTATGTTCTCCGCGAGCTTGAAGCCGGGTATGACGGGGCTGTGTACCTGGACCTCTCGGCACTCCAGCGCTTTGTCAGTACGCTAACAGGTAGGGAAACCTTCACCCCACCCCCATCGCCATATGGAGGGGGGGGGGGGGGCCGTGTCTTCTTTGGCAAATCGGAATGGGTGTTCGTGGTTATCCAAAGGTCGAGTGGATCGTAGAAACATACAGCACAGAAGGAGGCCATTCGGCCTATCGTGCTTGTGCCGGCTCTTTGAAAGAGCTCGCCAATTAGTCCCACACCCCCACCCCTCACCTTGCTCTTCTGATGCCGTAGGCCGTGACTGCTTTCCTCGCGTTGCCGGGTGACCAGGCTGACCTCTGACCGGCCATGATTGTCAGAAGGGGCATTGGTCTGGTTTTTGGAGAAAAATAAAAGTGACCTGTTTTGATGTTTGTCACACTTTTTTTGTGAATCCCGGGGGAACAGAGCCTGGCCCTACGACCCTCCGACCTCTGCGTTCCTCCGACTCTGGCCCCTTGTGCGCCTTCCACTCGTTTTGCCCCACCATTGGCGGCCGTGCCTTCAGCTGTTTAGGCCCCCTAAGCTCTGGAATTCCTTCCCTAAAGCTCTCTACCGCTCTCTCCTCCTTTAAGGATTGTAGAAATTTACGGCACAGAAGGAGGCCATTCGGCCCATCGTGTCCGTGCCAGCCTAAAAAGAGCGATCCAGCCTAATCCCACTTTCCAGCTCTTGGTCCGTAGCCCTGTAGGTTACGGCACTTCAAGTGCATATCCAAGTACTTTTTAAAATACGATGAGGGTTTCTGCCTCTACCACCCTTTCAATAGAATCATAGAAATTTAAGACGCCCCTTAAAGTCTACCTCTTTGACCAAGCCTGTCCTAATATCTCCTTATTTGGCTTGGTGTCGGATGCCACTCCTGTGAAGCGGCTTGGGACGTTTTACTATGTTGAAGGGGCTGTATAAATACAAACTGTTGTTCGAGAACCCTTTCCAAATGTCGGCTTCAAGCTCGCCCAGAGCAGGCACAGCTCGGGGGGTAGATGTTTTGACACAGCGGGGAGCTTCAGATACCTTTTTCTTGTCCATAACACACGTCAGTTTCCCGAGGCTCCCCGTGAACTGAAACGAGAGCTCGCGCGCAAGGTATTGTGGGATAGCAGACCCCGGGATGAACAACGGACCGTTTTGCCGATAAAGTGTGCTCTTGAAATAATAACCTCACAAGCTCCTCATCTCTCCGCCTGACGGACAATTATTGCTCTGACAGCTTACGGGGGAATGATTGGTTTGCTTTGCAAGTCCCGTTAGCCCCCCCACCCCCCCTCCCGGGGGCGCTATCGGGGCGCGGCGCCGCTGACGCCTCCCGCGAAATTCAGCGGGAGGTTAGCGGCGGCAGTAGCCGGCAGCGGGGCGCTGCGCCTCCGCCGATGACATCATCGACGTGCGCAGCGCCTCGCTCGCGCATCCGAATCCGCAAACATCGACACGTCCGACAGGGTCAGGGGTGGTGTTCGTGCGGCCGCGGCGGCGGTATTTAAAGGGGCGGGTGTCGGGCGGCCATTTTGTTTCCCTGGCTGCCTTGCCAGCACCTGCCCCCACCCCCCCCTTCTGCTTCTTTATGCAGGGTGCCGGCCGAGATCGCTCAGCCCGGCACTCCTGTCGAGTGCCGGGCTGTTTTTTCACGGCTCCCCAGTGATCCAGTGTGGCCCCGGTGCGCGCAGTGCTAGGCCCCTGCCCTTTAATCATGGGCGGGAGGCCTGCAATACAGCGGCGCTGTTGCACGTAGCGCCGCGATATTCAGTGGTCGTGCCCCAGGAAAGGGGGGGCCGCTTCCACTGAATTTACAGTGCAGGGGCACTAACTTTTTCGTTAAAAGTAGCGACCCGGCGAAGTTAGCGCCCCAACGGGGGCCCAGCTGAACTTTTCCCCCCCAAATGTCTTGTGCTGCAAACTATGAGCCGGATTGATTAAAAAGCGCGATTGCACCTAAGCAAAAGTCAGTGTAGCAGATTTCACTGGATTACAGAACTTGACTTGACTCGGCGGGGTTCAGTTTGGCTCCGGGCGATGAACCAGGCGATGTCGATTCAGCCGCCCGTCAAACACCTCTCCCGTTGTCATCGGCATTGATTTCACCCACAGTCAAAATTCCCCCCCCAAGTCAGCGTTCCCTATAAGCCGTGGGGCCGCGCAGTTCTCGGCTTTTTCAACGTTAAGTTTCGCGAGTGCTTGATGCTGTGAATGGGCTGCGCAACCCCTTAAAGGTGCCGCGCACCCAAGAAAAAAGAAGAGGGTACCTTGCTTCCAGTGTCCCCGTTTTTAAAATAATAACATTCCTGGCCACAGTGTTCCCCTCGGCGTCATTGAAGATACCGGGATACAGGGCCACAGTTCTAACCCCTCTTTGGTTTGAAGTTGGAATTGAGTCTTTATGAAGGAACACCCTGTGTAAATGGAATTGAGACACGGGAAGATCTAAACCACATCAGCTTGCATTTATAAAGCGCCTTCAACGTCTCGAGGCTCTTCACAGGTGCATAGTTGGCCAAAAGTTGACACCGAGCCAAAGAAGGAGAAGGAGATACTGTACTAGGGGTGACTAGAAGTTTGGTCAAAGAGGTAGATTTTAAGGAGCGTCTTAAACAAGGAGAGAGAGGCGGAGGGGTTTGGGGAGGGAATTCCCGAGATAAGTCACTTCTCTCGACCCCTCCATGGTCTCTAAATTGACACACTGCTTGTCCGACATCCAGTTCTGGATGAGCAGAAATTTTCTCCAATTAAATATTGGGAAGACGGAAGCCATTGTTTTCGGTCCCCACCACACACTCTGTTCCCTAGCCACTGACTCCATCCCTCTCCCTAACTGAGGCTGAACCACACTGTTCACAACCTTGGTGTCATATTTGACTCTGAAATGAGCTTCTGACCACCCATCCGCAGCATAACAAAGAATGCCTATTTCCACCCCCGTAACATCGCCCGTCTCCGCTCTTGCCTCAGCTCATCCGCTGCTGAAACCCTCATCCATGGCTTTGTTACCTCTAGACTTGACTATTCCAATGCACTCCTGGCTGGCCTCCAACATTCCACCCTATGTAAACTTGATGTGATCCAAAGCTCGGCTGCCCGTGTCCTAACTTGCACCGAGTCCCATTCACCCATCACCCCCTGTGCTCACTGACCTACATTGGCTCCCGGTTAAGCAACGCCTTGATTTCAAAATTCTCATCCTTGTTTTCAAATCCCTCCATAGCCTCGCCCCTCCCTATCTCTGTAATCTCCTCCAGCCCCACAACCCCCCCGAGATATCTGCGCTCCTCCAATTCTGGCCTCTTTAGCATCCCCGATTATAATCGCTCAACCATTGGTGGCCGTGCCTTCTGTTGCCGAGGTCCTAAGCTCTGAAATTCCCTGCCTAAACCTGCCCGCCTTGCGACTTCTCTTTCCTCCTTTTAAGACGCTCCTTACAACCTACCTCTTTGGCCAAGCTTTTGATCACCTGCCCTAATTTATTATGTGTCTCGGTGTCAATTTTTGTTTGATATCACTCCTGTGAAGCGCCTTTGGGACGTTTTACGACGTTAAAGGCGCTATATAAATACAAGTTGTTGTTGTACGGCTGACGACACGGCTGCCAGTGGGGGAGCGAAGGGAGTGGGGGATGCGCGCGAGGCCAGAGTTGGAGGGGCGCAGATACCTCGTAGTCGGTTGTGGGGCTGGAGGAGGTTACAGAGATAGGGAGGGGCGCGAGGGCCATGGAGAGATTTGAAAACAAGGATGAGAATTTTAAAATTGATGTGTTGCCGGACTGGGAGCCAGTGCATGGTCAGCGAGCACGGCGGGTGATGGGTGAAGGTAGTAAACCGCCCCAAGGTGCTTCACAGGAGGGTATTCAGACAAAAATGGATATATTAGGACAAGCTTTGTCAAAGAGGTAGTTTTAAGGAGCGTCTTGAAGGGGGAATAGAGAGACAGTGTAAGACGCTCTGATTGTCTGACAGTTTATAGAGTTCAGACCCGTGGAACAGACAACACAAAACCCAATGAATCTGTTAAACTTCTTTTAATTTAAAATCAACAAGAGGTTACAAGTAATTCCCAGAATACAAACTGTACTCAATTCATATACTGATCACAAGTAAGCATCTAAAGTCATTCACTTTAAGCTCGGGTGATTATAAGCAAAACCCCACACGTTACTATTCACCAGGTGAGAGGTCAATTCAATGATGAACTAGACGTGTGACTAACTTTAACCGGCAACTGACCAGGTCATTGACTACAGCCCCGACTGCAGCCCCCAATGTTTTGAAACAGAACCTTTTTATAACCCAAAATTTGGCACCTCTCCCACTGCGTACACATCCCTAACTATACGGGACAATGGTCGGCAGTTGTTTCCCAGACCCTCTTATCACTAGTCCATTAGGCAACTGTGGGCCTTCAAGGCGCAGCACATTCCATCGTCTGAAGATGTTTCTGTTGTTGCGCTGATTTCACAGTCAATAGTCTGTTCCTATAGAACTTCAATGAGCTTGTTTTTCATACCCACTCAGAGCAGACCACTGGCAACTTTGACAGCTGACAAGTCAAACAGTTTGTTTTGCAAAGTTCTTACAGTCTTTGCCCTCGTGAAGCATGATGGTAAAAAAAAAAGCTGGTCAACTTTTACAGCAAATAGTGTGTTAAGCAATAGAGGTAAGTTTAGGGAGGGAATTCCAGTCCTTGGGGCTGAGGCGGCTGAAGGCGCGGCCGCCACTGGTGGGTCGAAGAAAATCGGGGATCCACAAGAGGCCAGAATTGGGAGGAGGGCAGAGTTCTCGGAGGGTTGGAGGGCTGGGAGGAGGTTACAGAGTTAGGGAGGGGGGCGAGGCCATGGAGGGATTTGAATGCCAGGATGGTTTGAACAGTAGCTCTGGGTTGGGGTGCATTGCGAGGAGAGCAGTGAGTGCATAATAAATAGGAGTAGGCCATGCGGGAGAATCTAGAACTAGGGGGGTCACTGTTTAAAAATAAGGGGTCGCCCATTTAAGACAGAGATGAGGAGAAATTGTTTCCTCACAGAGGGGCGTGAGTCTTTTGAACTCTCTTCCTCAGAGGGCGGTGGAAGCAGAGTCTTTGAATATTTTTAAGGCAGAGGTAGATAGATTCTTGG
Organism: Somniosus microcephalus; assembly: GCF_052327205.1. Taxonomy (NCBI): domain Eukaryota; kingdom Metazoa; phylum Chordata; class Chondrichthyes; order Squaliformes; family Somniosidae; genus Somniosus; species Somniosus microcephalus. The sequence goes on along the minus strand of NC_140988.1, from coordinate 371,786,797 downwards.
TAAGGAAGGGGGTGAACGGTTATAGAAACATAGAAACAGAAGATCGGAGCAGGAGTAGGCCATTCGGCCCCTTGAGCCTCTTCCGCCATTTAATGAGATCATGGCTGATCATCCAAACTCTGTCCCTGCTTTCTCCCCATATCCCTTGATCCCTTTAGCCTTAAGAAATATATCTAACTCCTTCTTGAATATATTTAATGAATTGGCCTCAACTCCCCTGTGTGGTAGAGAATTCCACAGGTTCACCACTCTCTGGGTGAAGAAATTCCTCCTCATCTCAGTCCTAAATGGCTTGCCCCTTATCCTTAGACTGTGACCCCTGGTTCTGGACTCCCCGACCATCGGGAACATCCTTCCTGCATCTAGTCTGTCCAGTCCTGTTACAATTTTATAAGTTTCAATGAGATCCCCTCTCATTCTTCTAAACTCCAGCGAATACAAGCCCAATCGACCCAATCTCTCTTCATACGTCATTCCTGCCATCCCAGGTATCAGTCTGGTGAATCTTCGCTGCACTCTCTCCATGGCAAGAACATCCTTCCTCAGATAAGGCGACCAAAACTGCACACAATACCCAAGGTGTGGTCTCACTAAGGCCCTGTACAACTGCAGCAAGACATCCTTGTTCTTGTACTCGAATCCTCTCGCTATGAAGGCCAACATACCATTTGCCTTCTTAACCGCCTGCTGCACCTGCATGCTTACCTTCAGCGACTGGTGCACAGGGACACCCAGGTCTCGTTGCACTTCCCCTTCTCCCAATCTATTGCCGTTCAGATAATCTGCCTTCCTGTTTTTGCCACCAAAGTGGATAACCTCGCATTTATCCACATTATACTGCATCTGCCATGCATCTGCCCAATCACCCAACCTGTCCAAATCATCCTGGAGTTTCTCGGCATCCTCCTCACAGCACACACGCCCACCCAACTTTGTGTCGTCTGCAAACCTGGAGATATTACATCTAGTTCCCTCGTCTAGATCATTAATATATATTGTGATATATAAGCAGGGTCTTTGAATATTTTTAAGGCGGAGGTAGATAGATTCTTGGTAAACAAGGGGGGTGAAAGGTTATCGGGGGGTTAGGCGGGAATGTGGAGTAATCGGATCAGCCATGATCTTATTGAATGGCGGAGCAGGCTCGGAGGGGCCGAGTGGCCGACTCCTGCTCCTAATTCGTATGTTCGTACGCCGTGATTGGATTACTAGTAAGGGTCGGAGGTGCTGGGTGCGAGACGCCCCCTTGCAATAAGCCTCGAATGTTTGTGTGTCCATAGGTCAGCTTCTGGTCTCCTCCCTCTGCTCTTACTTCATGAAGACGAAGCCCTTCTGGCTGTTCGCGGCTCACCTGATTCCCTTGCTGGCCAGGCTCTGCATGGTGCCCCTCCCCGTGCTTCTGGTCCTCAACAAGTTCGCCATCGCCTTCACCAGCCTCGAGGTGCTCTACTTCCTGCTCTGCAACATGCTTGTGCCGTACCACCTGGCCAAATCTGCCTACCGCGAGATTGTGCAGGTAGGACCACTCCGAACCATAGGCCGTTTAAGAGGATTGAAGGATTTGCTTGGGTAGATCGAGAGAGACTATTTCCTGTGGTGGGGGGAGTCCAGAACAAGGGGGCATGACCTTAAAATGAGAGCCAGGCCGTTCAGAGGTAATGTCAGGAAGCACTTCTTCACACAAAGGGTAGTGGAAATCAGGAACTCTATCACCAACAACTTGTATTTATATAGCGCCTTTAACATAGTAAAATGTCCCAAATGTTCACGGGAACGATTATCAGACAAAAATTAAGGCGAGTTGACCAAAAGCTTGGTCAAAAAGGTAGGCTTCAAGGAGCGTCTTAAAGGAAAAGAGAGAGGCGGAGAGGTTTAGGGAAGGAATTCCAGAGCTTAGGGCCTAGCCAACTGAAGGCGCGGCCACCAATGGGGGAGCGATTAAAACCAGGGATGCTCAAGAGGCCAGAATTGAAGGAGCACTGAGATCTCGGAGGGTTGTAGGGCTGGAGGAGGTTACAGAGATAGGGAGGGGCGAGGCCATGGAGGGTTTTGAAAACAAGGATGAGAATTTTAAAATCGAGGCGTTGCTTAACTGGGAGCCAATGTAGGTCAGCGAGCACAGGGGCGATGGGTGAACAGGACTTGGTGCGAGTTAGGACACGGGCAGCCGAGTTTTGGATGACCTCAAGTTTACGGAGGGTAGAATGTGGGAGGCTGACCAGGAGAGCGTTGAAATAGTCAAGTCTAGAGGCAGCAAAGGCATGGATGAGGGTTTCAGCAGCGGATGAGCTGAGGCAGGGTAGAGTCGGGCGATGTTATGGAGATGGAAGTGGGCAATCTTGGTGATGGGGAGGATATGTGGTCGGAAGCTCATCTCGGGGTCAAATATGACACCAAGGTTGCGAACAGTCTGGTTCAGCCTCAGACAGATATTGGGGAGAGGGATGGAGTCGGTGGGCAGGGAACGGAGTTTGTGGCGAGGACCGAAGACAACGGCTTCAATCTTCCCAACATTTAGTTGGAGGAAACTTCTGCTCATCCAGAACTGGATGTCGGACAAGCAGTCTGACAATTCAGAGACCGTGGAGGGGTCGAGAGAGGTGGCGGTGAGGTCGAGCTTGGTAACGTGGCAGCAAGCTCCCACAAACAGCAACGTGCTGATGACCAGATCATCTGTTCTTAGCGGTTGGTTGAGCAGTAAATATTAGCCTGGACAACAGGGAGAAACTCCCCTGCTCCTCTTCGAAATATAGTGCCAGGAGATCGCTTGCGTCCGCCTGAGAGGGCAGACGGGGGCTTCGGTTTGACGTCTGGTCTGCAACATGGCACCTCCGACAGTGCAGCACTCCCTCAGTACGGCCCTGAAGTGTCGGCGTGAATGATGTGCTGAAGTCTCTGGAGTGGGGCTTGACCCCACGACCTACTGACCCAAGGCCGATGCCCAAGAGTGAGGTAGGCTTCCCAAAAGGAAGATGGGGGGGGAGGGGCGAGGGGAAGCTAAGACGTTGGCCTTAAAAGAGACGACTTGGCCTGGCCATCTCTGTAGGGCACTTACACTTGCTCCGGGGCACACCGGGATTGCGCCAGTCCAGTTATGCTCGCCTTTGCTTTGTCCATGGGCAGTGATAGGAGATGGGGGATGAACCTGAGCTTCAGCGACGGGCAGGATGTGAGTTGGGGGAAGGGGGAAAGGGGAGGTGTGTTTTCCAGCGGGGCGCATGGCCAAGGACTAGAAATGAAGTGTGGGTGGGGTGCCAGTGGGTCTCACGGGGACCGTTGTTGTGAAGCGGCGATGGTGGGCGTCGACTCCTCACGGTTGGGCCTGTTTTTTGTGTGTGCGCAGGAGAGCGAGTTGTACGGAGTCCTGGGCCTGGGGATCATGCTGTGGAACCAGTTTGCCGTGCCGGCACTCTTCACGGCGTTCTGGCTGGTGCTGTTTGTCACCGAGATCTACTTCTACCTCAGCTCTCGCGGCCAGCCGGCATCTTCCCATGAGGGCCTGATCTTCGCCTTCCTCACCAGGTACTGTTGGGCCAGCGCGTCTTCACTTGAAGAAGACCCCTGAACTCTTGAAATAAAAACTCTTGTTTATCGGTTACAATATTGGGTTTGCCGATTCTCTCCTTTACTGCTCCTGGTAAAATAAAGACTTGCATTTATATAGCACCTTTCACAACCTCCGCACGTATCAAAGTGCTTTACAGCCAATGAAGTACTTTTTGAAGTGTAGTCACTGTTGTAATGTAGGGAAACGCGGCAGCCAATTTGCGCACAGCAAAATCCCACAAACAGCAATGTGATAATGACCAGATAATCTGTTTTTAGTGATGTTGGTTGAGGGATAAATATTGGCCAGGACACCGGGGAGAACTCCCCTGCTCTTCTTCGAAATAGTAGCACGGTGGCATAGTGATTAGCACTGTTGCCTCACAGCGCCAGGGACCCGGGTTCGAATCCGGCCTCGGGTGACTGTCTGTGTGGAGTTTGCACATTCTCCCCGTGTTTGCGTGGGTTTTCTCCGGGTGCTCCGGTTTCCTCCCACAGTCCAAAGATGTGTGGGTTAGGTTGATTGGCTATGATAAATTGACCCTTAGTGTTAGGGGGACTAAATACGTGGGGTTATGGAGATAGGGTGGGATGTGTGTCGGTGCAGGCTTGATGGGCCGAAATGGCCTCTATCTGCACTGTGGGGTGTCTGTGATAGTGCCATGGGATCTTTTTCGCCCACCTGAGAGGTTTAACGTCTCATCTGAAGGACGGCACCTCCGACAATGCAGCGCTCCCTCAGCACTGCACCGGAGTGTCGGCCTCGATTTTCGTGCTCAAGTCCCTGGTGTGGGACTTGAACCCGCAACCTTCTGACTCCGAGGCGAGGGTAAGCTACTGAGCCACGGCTGACTCCTCACTGTGAGTGTGCAGGGGTCCAGCTGGGGTACGGGTGCAGGCCGTGTTGTGGTACCTGGTCCACGTGACCATTCGCCACATGTTGATCTCTCTTGAGTCTCGACTGATCTGATCGAACGCGGGAGGCAGCACAGGGAAGCCTGATCCTGCATTCGCTGGATGTTCACACAACCAGTGAGCTTCTAGTGAGCTAATTAAAAGCAACGCAATCTTTGTAACCTTCGAAAGGGAATTGGATATATACTTGAAAAGGAAAGAATTGCAGGGCTACAGGGCAGGGGGTAGTGGGATTAATTGGACAGCCTGCATAAGCACGATGGGCCGAATGGCCTCCATCTCGCCTTATCTGAGGAAGGATGTTCTTGCCATGGAGAGAGTGCAGCGAAGATTCACCAGACTGATACCTGGGATGGCAGGAATGACGTATGAGGAGAGATTGGGTCGATTGGGCTTGTATTTGCTGGAGTTTAGAAGAATGAGAGGGGATCTCATTGAAACTTATAAAATTCTAACAGGACTAGACAGACTAGATGCAGGAAGGATGTTCCCGATGGCCGGATAGTCCAGAACCAGGGGTCACAGTCTAAGGATAAGGGGTAAGCCATTTAGGACAGAGATGAGGAGGAATTTCTTCACCCAGAGAGTGGTGAACCTGTGGAATTCTCTACCACAGAAGGCAGTGGAGGCCAATTCGTTAAATATATTCAAGAAGGAGTTGGATATATTTCTAAAGGCTAAAGGGATATGGGGAGAAGGCAGGGACAGGGTACTGAATTTGGATGATTAGCCATGATCTCATTGAATGGCGGAGCAGGCTCGAGGGGCCGAATGGCCTACTCCTGCTCCTATCTGTAAGATTCTATCATTCTATCCTGCCCCCTGCCCCCCTGTTCCTGCTTTAAGATATCTGACGCTCAAGTAGAGTTGCAGGGACCTTGTTGGATGTTTGATGCCTCTTTGACCTCCTCCCTTTGACCTCTTGCAGTGTGGCGGGGTGCTGCCTTACTCCGTACTCCCTGGTCGGCCTGACGTTCACGGTCTCCCGCCTGTCACTGGGCCTGCTCACCCTGTGCAAGTTTTACCTACAGGGATATTCGGCCTTTATAAATGGCAACCTCATGCACAGGTAAGGGAACTTTTGGTTTTTATTCGTTCTTGGGACGTGTGACCCATCCCGAATTGCCCTCGAGAAGGTGGTGGCGGTGGTGAGGCCATTTCAGAGGGGCAGTTGAGAGTCAACCACATTGCTGTGGGTCTGGAGTCACATATAGGCCAGACCGGGTAAGGGCGGCAGATTTCCTTCCCTAAAGGACATTGGTGAACCAGATGGGTTTTTATGATAATCCGATAGTTTCATGGTCACCATTAATGACACTAGATTTTTAATCCTGATTTATTTAATTAACTGAATTTAAATTCCCCAGCTGCCGTGGTGGGATTTGAACTCGTGTCTCCAGATCATTAGTCCAGGCCTCTGGATTACTGGCCCAGTGACATTACCACTATGCTACCGTACCCCTAAAGGAGTAAGTGGGGCCCTGAGAACTTGCATGTCTATAGCGACTTTGACAACCTCAGGACGTCCCAAAGCACTTTACAGCCACGCTGTTGTAATGTAGGGAAACGCGGCAGCCAATTTGTGCACAGCAAGATCCCACAAACAGTCAATGTGACAGTGACCAGATTTTCTTCTATGAAAGAAGCGGCGCAGTCTCGATGGGCCGAATGGCCTCCTCCTGCGCTGTACTATTTTATGATTCTATGATCTGTTTTTTTTTAAGTGATGTTGGCTGAGGGATAAATATTGACTCCCGCTTGAAATAGTGGCCACGGGATCCTTTACATCCCACCCGAGAGGTGCAGACCAACGTTCCCGCTAAGCCACGCAGTGGTCTGGAGGCCCCGCGCAGGCCGGTCACCAGCTTTTAAAAGGAAGAAAACAGGCACGCACGAAAATTTGAATGGGATGCGCAGCCAGTTAAAGGGCCCGCGCACCAAAAAAAAAATGTGTGGGAACGTTGGTGACGATGGGGCCTCGGTTTAGTGTCTCATCCGAAAGACGGCACCTCCGACAGTGCAGCACTCCCTCAGCACTGCTCTGGGAGTGTCAGCCTAGATTTTTGTGCTCAAGTGTCTGGAGTGGGATTTGAACCCACGACCTTCTGACTCTGAGGTGATGTTGGTTGACGGATAAATATTGGTCAACAAAGCATGCCGTGCATTGACTGCTGTGACATAGAATTGGACACCGTGAACTGCAGGGGTGTGGGGTACTATTGGCTTGAGTCCAATTAGAAGCTGCACAAATATACGGATGGCATTGGAGGTTGTAAGGAGACATGGAGATGATCAAATACTCCCTGAAACAGAGTGATCGCTGCGCTGTGTGCACTCAGCAGATGGAAGTGTCTGATGGAGGATAGCAGGCCAGGGTTAGGCGGTGGAGATAGGAGGAAACATCTGTAGCCTGGAGTTTTCTCTGGAACTTTGCCCTCGGCAGATTAAACGAGAAGGGTCGAGTCCTTGATAGGGTCGAGCGCAAACGGCCTGTGGAAGAAGTGGGCTTGATGCGTGAAATGGCCCTTTTATTGAGCCCTCCTTTCCAGTGCTGACGTGAGTTTAGTCCGAGGGATTGGGCGTCGGTCCAGCAGAAAGGGGATTTGAAGGCAAGGGACAATTGAAAGGGATTGGTTGATTTGTCGGCGGGACTGTGCGATGGAATCTTCTATTCGGCGTGTGTACCATCTCCAAGATGCACTGCAGCAACTCGCCAAGGCTTCTTCGGCAGCACCTCCCAAACCCGCGACCTCTTCCACCTAGAAGGACGAGGGCAGCAGGTGCATGGGAACACCACCACCTCCATGTTCCCCTCCAAGTCACACACCATCCTGACTTGGAAGTATATCGCCGATCCTTCATCGTCGCTGGGTCAAAATCCTGGAACTCCCTCCCTAACAGCACTGTGGGAGTACCTTCACCACACGGACTGCAGCGGTTCAAGAAGGCGGCTCACCACCACCTTCTCGAGGGCAACTAGGGATGGGCAATAAATGCTGGCCTTGCCAGCAACGCCCACATCCCAGGAACGAATTTTCAAACAAATTTGGGGACTTTGCTAATATAAAAGGGAATCCAAACGTCTTCTATAGGCATATAAATAATAAACGGGTAGTAAGAGAAGGGGTGGGGCCGATTAGGGACCAAAAAGGAGACCTATGCATGGAGACAGAGGGTATGGCTGAGGTACTAAACGAGTACTTTGCATCTGTCTTCACCAAGGAAGAGGATGCTGCCATAGACATAGTAAAGGAGGAGGTGGTGGAGATACTGGATGGGATAAAAATTGATAGAGGAGGTACTGGGAAGGCTGGCTGTACTTAAAGTTGATAAGTCACCAGGAGCGGATGGGATGCTGAGGGAAGTGAAGGAAGAAATCACGGAGGTACTGGCTATAATCTTCCAATGCTCCTTCCAAAGGAGGATGGTGCCAGAGGACTGGGGAATTGCAAATGTTACACCCTTGTTCAAAAAAGGGTGTAAAGATAAACCCAGCAACTACAGGCCAGTCAGTTTAACCTCGGTAATGGGGAAGCTTTTGGAAACGATAATCAGGGACAAAGTTAACAGTCACTTGGACAAGTGTGGATTAATTAAGGAAAGCCAGCACGGATTTGTTAAAGTCAAATTGTGTTTAACTAACTTGATCGAGTTTTTTGATGAGGTAACAGAGAGGGTTGGTGAGGGCAATGCGGTTGATGTGGTGTACATGGATTTCCAAAAGGCGTTTGACAAAGTGCCACATAATAGGCTTGCCAGCAAAGTTCAAGCCCATTCAATAAAAGGGACAGTGGCAGCATGGATACGAAATTGGCTAAGTCGTCGTCGTACGTGTCTTCAGACTGTTCCCTTTGGGGAACTGTATGAAGTGGTGGAAGGATTTCTGGCCGCGATTAACGCTCCTTCCGTGACTGTAACCATCTACATACCAGCCATTAGGGTGGTTAGTCCTATGGCGGGAGGGTTTTACGGGCTCCCACAACCCATACGAGGGGGGGGGCCACCCACACCCACGGACGCAAGTATCCCGCTGGATGTCAACCCAGAATTTAGAGCCGGAGCTCCGACTCCACTTGCCGGGACTGTCTGGAGCGGGGTTCGAAACCCTACGCCTTCTGGCCCAGCGGCGGGGATGCTACCGCTACGCCAAAGGCCCACTCCATTGGCTAAGTGACAGGAAACAGAGAGTGGTGGTGAACGGTTGTTTTTCGGACTGGAGGAAGGTATACAGTGGTGTTCTCCAGATGTCGGTTCTAGGACCACTGCTTTTCTTGATATATATTAATGACTTGGGGGTACAGGGCACAATTTCAAAATTTGCAAATGACACAAAACTTGGAAGTATAGTGAACAGTGAGGAGGATAGTGACAGACTTCAAGAGGACAGACAGGCTGGTGGAATGGGTGGACACGTGGCAGATGAAATTTAATGCAGAAAAGTGTGAAGTGATACATTTTGGTAGGAAGAACGAGGAGTGGCAATATAAATTAAAGAGTACAATCCTAAAGGGGGTGCATGAACAGAGAGACCTGGGGGTGTATGTGCGTAAATCGTTGAAGGTGGCAGGGCAGGTTGAGAAAGTGGTTAATAAAAGCTTATGGGATCCTGGGCTTCATAAATAGAGGCATAGAGCACAAAAGCAAGGAAGTTAAGACGAACCTTTATAAATCACTGGTTCGGCCTCAACTGGAGTATTGTGTCCAATTCTGGGCACCGCACTTTAGGAAGGATGTGAAGGCCTTGGAGATTTACAAGAATGGTTCCAGGGATGAGGGACTTCAGTTACGTGGATAGACTGGAGAAACTGGGGTTGTCCTCCTTGGAGCAGCGAAGGTTGAGAGGAGATTTGATGGAGGTGTTCAAAATCATGAGGTGTCTAGACAGAGTAGATAGAGAGAAACTGTTCCCATTGGCAGAAGGGTTGAGAACCAGAGGACACAGATTTAAAGTGATTGGCAAAAGAACCAAAGGCGACATGAGAAAAAACTTTTTTACGCAGCGAGTGGTTGTGATCTGGAATGCACTGCCTGAAAGGGTGGTGGAGGCAGACTCAATCACGGCTTTCAAAAGGGAATTGGATAAGTACCTGAAGGAAAAAGGTTCACTAGATTGATCCCTGGGATGAGACGATCGTCCTATGAGGAGAGATTGAGTAGAATGGGCCGACACGCTCTGGAGTTTAGGAGAATGAGAGGTGATCTCATTGAAATGTGAAAAATTCTTACAGGGCTTGACGGGGTAGATGCAGGGAGGATGTTACCCTGGCTGGGGAGTCCAGAACCAGGGGTCACATTCTCAGAATAAGGGGTCGGCCATTTAGGACTGATGTGAGGAGCAATTTCTTCACTCAGAGGATTGTGAATCTTTGGAATTCTCTACCCCAGAGGGCTGTGGATCTTGAATCGTTGACTATATTCAAGACTGAGATCGATAGATTTTTGGACTCTAGGGGAATCAAGGGATTTGGGGATCGGGCGGGAAAGTGGAGTTGAGGTCAAAGATCAGCCATGATCTTATTGAATGGCGGAGCAGGCTCGAGGGGCCGAATGGCCTACTCCTGCTCCTATTTCTTATGTTATGTCCTTTGCATTGACCACCCTGCACCCTCTTTCAGCAAAACAAGTTACATCGGAGAAAATCCGAGAAGCGTTTAGTTTCAGCATTTGCTGTTTGACATGAATCTTGTCATTCATGTGGAAATTACTTATGAAGTAATACTGGGCGGCCTGCGGGTGGCACTGTCCAGGGAGAGTATAAATACTTGGGCATGGGCCCAGCTTGCTCAGGACATTCTTTAACAGGAACTAGTGAAGGACACAACTAGATCTCCATGTTGAACACCAGTTGATTAAAACTTTGTTTAATACTCACACCAAGTGCCCAGTAGTTTTCTTACATCACTGTTAATTTCCCATCTTGTAAAAAAACTTTCCGCACAGCGGCGTAACGTTACTTTCTACCTTGTAGTAATTTTTGTTTTCACACAGAGGCGTGACAGAAGGCGTGACGTTTCTGCTGCTGGCCCTGCAGACGGACCTGATTAACCTGCACGTTCTACAGCGCATCTTCCTCCTCAGCATTATCCTCTTCATCATAGTGGCCTCCATCCTGCAATCGATGCTGGAAATCACTGACCCGATCATCCTTGCACTGGGGGCTTCCCGAAACAGGTCAGTGGCAGGTGGAGAGCAAGCTCTCTGCAAGGTTACTCTGGAGTCGGGACTTGCCAACGTTCTCTTGCCGACCTTCTCCCCACCTGCTGCCCCCTGAAGGCGTCGTCTCCTTGGTGCGGTACGGATCCCAATGACCTTCCAGTACCTCGTCCCAAGCGGCCATTATTCTTGCCTGAACTGCGAGCTGTTCGGCAACCAGGGCATCACAGCCGTGCGCACTTTGGGGAGCTGCTGGGCAGCAATCAGGAGCTTGGGCTGTTCCCCACCACCCCTCCTCCGGTCCTTGACCTTGGGGACTGAGGCTAGTTGTAGGCTTGGCTGAGCTGATGAAACTCGGCAGAGGGATCAGGGATTGAATCTCAGACTTTTCCCGAGAATAGATCATGTGATTTTACTACAGCGTGACTGTCCAATGGCTTCAGGTACGGCCATTTACCCCCAACCCATCACCTGACTTATAAAGAATGTCCACAGATCCGTAGAAGTTTCTAGCACAGAAGGGGGCCGCTTGGCCCCTCGTGTCTATGTTGGCTTATGCTCTGCAGCAGAACAGAACTAATCCAACAACCCTGATCTCTCTCCGAAGCCCGGTATCTTCCTCTGTTTCAACTATTTATCCATCTTTCCCTTAAAAGATGCAATTATCTCTATCTCGACCCCCTGTGGTAAAATATTTCACGATCTCCGGTCTCCCTCAGGAACCGGTTCACGGTCTCCGGTCTCCTCAGGAACCGGTTCACGGTCTCCGGTCTCCCTCAGGAACCGGTTCACGGTCTCCGGTCTCCTCAGGAACCGGTTCACGGTCTCTGGTCTCCCTCAGGAACCGGTTCACGGTCTCCGGTCTCCTCAGGAACCGGTTCACGGTCTCTGGTCTCCCTCAGGAACCGGTTCACGGTCTCCGGTCTCCTCAGGAACCGGTTCACGGTCTCCGGTCTCCCTCAGGAACCGGTTCACGGTCTCCGGTCTCCCTCAGGAACCGGTTCACGGTCTCCGGTCTCCTCAGGAACCGGTTCACGGTCTCCGGTCTCCTCAGGAACCGGTTCACGGTCTCCGGTCTCCTCAGGAACCGGTTCACGGTCTCCGGTCTCCTCAGGAACCGGTTCACGGCCTCCGGTCTCCTCAGGAACCGGTTCACGGTCTCCGGTCTCCCTCAGGAACCGGTTCACGGTCTCCGGTCTCCCTCAGGAACCGGTTCACGGTCTGCGGTCTCCTCAGGAACCGGTTCACGGTCTCCGGTCTCCTCAGGAACCGGTTCACGGTCTCCGGTCTCCCTCAGGAACCGGTTCACGGTCTCCGGTCTCCTCAGGAACCGGTTCACGGTCTCCGGTCTCCCTCAGGAACCGGTTCACGGTCTCCGGTCTCCCTCGGGAACCGGTTCACGGTCTCCGGTCTCCCTCGGGAACCGGTTCACGGTCTCCGGTCTCCCTCGGGAACCGGTTCACGGTCTCCGGTCTCCTCAGGAACCGGTTAACATAGAAACATAGAAGATAGGAGCAGGAGTAGGCCATTCGGCCCCTCGAGCCTGCTCCGCCATTCAATGAGATCATGGCTGATCATCCAAATTCAGTACCCGGTCCCTGCCTTCTCCCCATATCCCTTGAACCCTTTAGCCTTAAGAAATATATCCAACTCCTTCTTGAATATATTTAATGAATTGGCCTCCACTGCCTTCTGTGGTAGAGAATTCCACAGGTTCACCACTCTCTGGGTGAAGAAATTCCTCCTCATTTCTGTCCTAAATGGCCTACCCCTTATCCTTAGACTGTGACCCCTGGTTCTGGACTCCCCGACCATCGGGAACATCCTTCCTGCATCTAGTCTGTCCAGTCCTGTCAGAATTTTATTAGTTTCAATGAAGAACAGAGCATGCCTCTTGTGGTTGCCTGGTATCCAAAAGGGCCGGAGGCTTCTGAGCAGCGACCTTTATACCCAGCCATGAGGGTGGAGCCAGGGGCGGAGTCAGCTGAGGCATGCACAGACAAGTACAACAATATGCAAGAGTGAACAACAGTACTAACAGTGAACAACAGTACTAACAACAGTGGTGAACAACAATACTAACAACAGTGGCTTACCACAATCCCCTCTCATTCTTCTAAACTCCAGCGAGTACAAGCCAATCGACCCAATCTCTCCTCATACGTCATTCCTGCCATCCCAGTTATCAGCCTGGTGAATCTTCGCTGAACTCCTTCCATGACAAGAACATCCTTCCTCAGATAAGGCAACCAAAACTGCACACAATACTCAAGATGTGGTCTCACCAAGGCCCTGTATAACTGCAGCAAGACATCCTTGTTCCTGTACTCAAACCCTCTCGCTACGAAGGCCAACATGCCATTTGCCTTCTTAACCGCCTGCTGCACCTGCATGCTTACCTTCAGCGACTGGTGCACAAGGACACCCAGGTCTCGTTGCACTTCCCCTTCTCCCAATCTATTGCCATTCAGATAATAATCTGCCTTCCTGTTTTTGCCACCAAAGTGGATAACCTCACATTTATCCACGTTATATTGCATCTGCCATGCTTTTGCCCAATCACCCAACCTGTCCAAATCATCCTGGTGTTTCTCGGCATCCTCCTCACAGCACACACGCCCACCCAGCTTTGTGTCGTCTGCAAATTTGGAGATATTACATCTAGTTCCCTTGTCTAGATCATTAATATATATTGTGAATAGCTGGGGTCCAAGGACCGATCCCTGCGGTACCCCACTAGTCACTGCCTGCCACTCGGAAAAAGACCCGTTTATTCCAACTCTTTGCTTTCTGTCTGCCAACCAGTTTTCTATCCAAGTCAATACCTTGCCCCCAATCCCATGTGCCTTAACTTTACACGCTAATCTCCTATGCGGGACCTTATCGAAAGCCTTCTGAAAGTCCAAATACACCACATCCACTGGTTCTCCCTTATCTATTTTACCAGTTACATCCTCAAAAAATTCCAATTACCTTTTGTAAATCCATGTTGACTTTGTCCGATCCTGTCACTGTTTTCCAAGTGCTCTGCTATTACATCTTTTATAATGGACTCTAGCATTTGCCCCACTACCGATGTCCGGCTTACTGGTCTGTAATTCCCCGTTTTCTCTCTACCACCCTTTTTGAATAGTGGGGTAACATTAGCTACCCGCCAATCCATGGGTACTGTTCCAGAGTCTATCGAGTTCTGGAAGATGATCAGCAATGCATCTACTATTTCCAGGGCCACTTCCTTAAGTACCCTGGGATGTAGATTATCAGGCCCTGGGGATTTATCGGCCTTCAATCCCGTCAATTTCCCAACACCATTTCCCTATAAATACTGATTTCATTCAGTTCCTCCCTCTCATTAGACCCTATGTTCCCCGACATCTCTGGGAGGTTATTTGTGTCCTCCTTTGTGAATACAGAACCAAAATATGTATTTAATTGGTCTGCCATTTCTTTGTTCCCCTCGGGAACCGGTTCACGGTCTCCGGTCTCCCTCAGGAACCGGTTCACGGTCTCCGGTCTCCCTCAGGAACCGGTTCACGGTCTCCGGTCTCCTCAGGAACCGGTTCACGGTCTCCGGTCTCCCTCAGGAGCCGGTTCACGGTCTCCGGTCTCCTCAGGAGCCGGTTCACGGTCTCGTGTCCCCCTCAGGAACCGGTTCACGGTCTCGTGTCCCCCTCAGGAACCGGTTCACGATCTCGTGTCCCCCTCAGGAACCGGTTCACGATCTCGTGTCCCCCTCAGGAACCGGTTCACGATCTCGTGTCCCCCTCAGGAACCGGTTCACGATCTCGTGTCTCCCTCAGGAACCGGTTCACGATCTCGTGTCTTCCCTCGGGAACCGGTTCACGATCTCCTCGGGAGTTGGTTCACGTTTCCCTGGTTATGCCGTGTAATATGAATTGAGTTTGATGGGACTGATCCTCTATTTCCGACTTGACTCTTTATTTGTGTGATTTTTTTCCCCCCTCCCCCCCAGGAGTTTATGGAAGCATTTCCGTGCGGTCACCATGTGCCTTTACCTGTTGATATTTCCCAGTTTCATGGCCTACAGGATCGCCCAGTTCTTCGAGATGGATTTCTGGCTGCTGATCATCGTCTCCAGCAGTGCACTGACTTCGCTGCAGGTGGGTGGGTTAAAGGGCAATTGGGGGGCGGTGGGGGGGGGTGGGGGCGTGTTTCAAGGGATCACGAGGTCAACCCTCACGACAACGCAGATCAGTGTGCTTCAAGGAAACGCGGGGCGAGTATTCACATCGCTCTGGCGCTCAGCATTGGGGTATGGGTTAGGTTGGGTTCTGGCTCTGGATTGGCTGGTGGGTTTCAAGAGAATGCAGATCAAGTCGTCGTCTTCTTCTTAGGCAATCCCTCGGAACCGAGGATGACTTGCTTCCACATTAAAAATGAGTTCGCAGGTGACTACGCTCCTCCACTAGACTAGTGAGCTGGTGACTAGTGGATCGCGAGTGGAGCTCGGGACCAGGGATCGCGAGAATATCAGTGCTAATTTGATCCTGTGAGAGACAACATCATTCATGTCCGAGGCCGGGACCCAGGAGCGAGGTCAAGGCCCAGGAGTGGCGCGTCGGGGTCGGGGCCCAGGGAAGGTGCGGCACGGGCCAACAGCGAGGTCGGGAGGACCACAGCGCATCCTACGAAACCCAGGGGAGGGGGGGGGGAGGACCACAGCGCATCCTACGAAACCCGGGGGGGGGGGGGGGTGGTGGTGTGTGTGTGTCTGTCTGTCTGTCTGTCTATCTGTCTGTCTGTGTCTGTGTGGTCGCCAATCGTCTTGGATCCCCTTGCCATTGGACCAAGACCTTGCTCTGTCAAGCTCGTGTGGTAGCTGGTGTGCAACAGCCACCCCACGTTAAAAGAATTCACGCACAGACATCTTCCACCCTTACATCAAGTACTTGCAGCATGAATGGGAAAAAAAATCTATTACAGTCCCCACCACTTAAAGCGGGCCAATCACTTATATCTGACAAAAATATATTAATACATTATTATTTGATATATTTTAATGACCTGGACTTGGGTCACACGGCATAATTTTCAAAGTTTGCAGATGACATGAAACTCAGGAATATAATTAACAGTGCGAAGGATAATAAACCGCGAGGAGGATAATAACAGACTTCAGGAGGACAGCGACAGACTGGTGAAATGGGCAGATACACGGCAGATGAAATTTAAGGCAGAGAAGTGTGAAGTAATTCACTTTGATAGGAAGAATGAGGAGAACATAAGAACAGGAGTCGACCATTCGGCCCCTCGAGCCTGCTCCGCCATTCAATAAGATCATGGCTGATCATCGACCTCGGCTCCACTTTCCCGCCCGATCCCCATATCCCTTCATTCCCCTAGAGTCCAAAAATCTGTCGATCTCCACCTTGAATATACTCAACGACTGAGCCTCCACAATCCTTTAGGGTAGAGAATTCCAAAGATTCACAACCCTCTGATGAAGGAATTTCTCCTCATCTCGGTCCTAAATGGCTAACCCCTTATTCTGAGACTGTGACCCCATTGGTTCCAGACTCTCCAGCCAGGGGGAAACAACCTCTCAGCATCTCCCCTGTCAAGCTCGCTAAGAATCTTATATGTTTCAATGAGATCACCCCTCATTCTTCTAAATTCCAGAGACTTTAGGCCCAGGGAGACGTGAACAACGTTATAAAAGATACAGTGCACCGCAGCCCCTTGGGGACTTCGACCTAGTCTTACTCAGACTAGCAGAAGCAGCCCAGACGACATGCTTACGACACCCGTTGAGTCTGTGGCATGTGAGCAATTCTCGGTACCAAACTCATGGGCACTGCATCAAACGGGTTGTAGCAATGTTTTGAACAATAAAAGATATTGGCCCGTATTTTCCGATGTCTATGGGCTGTGTACACGCCCGTAGGGACATCGGACATGCCGGTTTCAGGCATGCACAACGCATGCGCTTAAAAACCGGCATTTCCAATCTGTGAAGAATCCTCTTGACAGATCGGCCGCCTGCCCTGGAGAAGGGCCTCTGCGGGCGGAGAGTTCTGCTTCCTGCAGAACCTCCGCCCGCTGAAATCACTTAAAAATCTTACGCCTGGTAAAAGTTTAAAAAAAAAAAAAAAATTCTCTCATTTATAATTTAAAAATACTTTTAAAAAGGTAAGTTTATTTTTAGCCCCATAAAAAAACTTCAATTATTTTTTTTGAAAAATTACATTTTTGTTTAAAATATTAAATTTAATGTAATTTTAACTCGGTTTAAAAATGTGATGATTATTTTTAAAATGTATTTAATGTTTTAGTGAGTTTTTTCATTGATCTCCATTCATATATTTGACAGGTCTAAGCTGTCAAAAGTATGAATGAGATTCCCTTCTCCTATTGGCTCCCCATGGCTCACGTGATCCCAGGGACACTTGTGAACTGCCTGCGCCTCTGGGATACGTGGGCCCTGCGCATTTCGACTGTGGAGAGGCCCAGGAGTCGAAGTGTCCGGACCTCGGGAGCTCTCGGGTAAGTGCGTAGATTTTTTTCCAATAGGAGGTATCCACACGCAGGAAGCCTCCGATCGGAAATTAGGGGCCAATTAATCTGTATTTCCTGCACCTCGAACTTGTCTTAAGGGCGAGCTTAAATCCTATAAACCCAACGCTAATTTTTTTTTAAAACATTCATTCCTGGGATGTGGGCGTCGCTGGCAAGGCTGGCATTTATTGCCCATCCCTAATTGCCCTTGAGAAGGTGGTGGTGAGCCGCCTTCTTGAACTGCTGCAGTCCGTGTGGTGAAGGTGCTCCCACAGTGCTGTTAGGGAGGGAGTTCCAGGATTTTGACCCAGCGACGATAAAGGAACGGCCCGATATATTTCCAAGTCAGGATGGTGTGCGACTTGGAGGTGGTGGTGTTCCCATGCGTCTGTTGCCCTTGTCCTTCTAGGTGGAAGAGGTCGCGGGTTTGGGAGGTGCTGCCGAAGAAGCCTTGGCGAGTTGCTGCAGTGCATCTTGTAGATGGTACACACTGCAGCCACGGTGCGCCGGTGGTGGAGGGAGTGAATGTTTAAGGTGGTGGATGGGGTGCCAATCAAGCAGACTGCTTTGTCCTGGATGGTGTCGAGCTTTTTGATTGTTGGAGCTGCACTCATCCAGGCAAGTGGAGAGTATTCCATCACACTCCTGACTTGTGTCTTGTAGATGGTGGAAAGGCTTTGGGGAGTCAGGAGGTGAGACACTCGCCACAGAATTCCCAGCCTCTGGCCTGCTCTTGTAGCTGATGAGTGCTAAATAGTCACCCTGCTCCAATATCGTGCTTAAACTCCTCTCTTCCAGGTGACTGGGACTCTCTTCATCTACGGGCTTTTTGTGACTGAGGATCTGCGGAGGGAGCCCATCGAAAACCTGGACGACATCATCTACTATGTGAACAGCGCGTGCCGGGCCCTGGAGTTCCTGGTGGCCGTGTGCGTGGTGGCCTACGGGGCGCTGGAGTCGGTCTTCGGCGAGTGGAGCTGGATGGGCGCCTCGGTCATCATCGTCCACTCCTACTTCAACGTCTGGCTGCGGGCACGCGCCGGCTGGAAGAGCTTCCTCCTCCGCCAGGAGGCAGCCCGGAAGATCAGCTCGCTGCCGCGCGCCACCCAGCAACAGCTCCAGGAATACAGCGACGTCTGTGCCATCTGTTACCAGGTAGGATCTCGCTCTTCCCTGGGGATGTGGTGGGCGGGGCCCCCCTTGGAAAGGGAGGCTGAGAAAACCAATGCATAGAAAGAAAGAAATAACAACAGAAAATGCTGGAAAAGCTCAGCAGGCCAGGCAACATCCGTGGAGAGAGAAACAGAGTTAACGTTTCAGATCGAAACCCTTCGTCAGGACTGAGAAAAAAGCAGGGAATGAAACTGATTAAAAGGCCAGTTTGGGGGCTGGGAAATGGGGATTAAAGAACAAAAGAGAAGTGAAGAGACATTAAGAGGTATTCAAAACCAGACGAGATGGTGATAGGACTAGTGGAGAGACAAAAGACAGCTCTAGATTAGGTGTGAACTGCGCTGGCAGAATGAGAGACAGCTGCCATGTGGGAGAGAGAAAAAGGGGGAAGGGCCAAAACAAAGGTGTGGATAAAAAATATATAAAAATGTAATAGGGGCCCGAGGTTAGGATCTGAAATTGTTGAACTCGATGTTGAGTCCGGAAGGCTGTAAAGTGCCTAATCGGAAGATGAGGTGCTGTTCCACGAGCTTACGCTGGGTTTCCGTGGAAAAGAAAGACTTGTATTTAGACAGCACCTGCGCACGACCTCATAAGAACATAAGAAATATGAGCAGGAGTCGGCCATACGGCCCCTCGAGCCTGCTCCGCCATTCAATAAGATCATGGCTGATCATCGACCTCAACTCCACTTTCCCGCCCGATCCCCGTATCCCTTGATTCCCCAGAGTCCAAAACTCTATCGATTTCAGCCTTGAATATACTCAACAACTGAGCATCCACAGCCCTCTGGGGCAGAGAATTCCAAAGATTCACCACCCTCTGAGTGAAGAAATTCCTCCTCATCTCTGTCCTAAATGGCCGACCCCTTATCCTGAGATTATGCCCCTAGTTCTAGACTCTCCAGCCAGGGGAAACAACCTCTCAGCATCTACCCTGTCAATCCCCTTCAGAATCTTATATGTTTCAATGAGATCACCTCTCATTCTTCTAAACTCCAGAGAGTATCGGCCCATTCTACACAATCTCTCATCATAGGACAGCCCTCTCATCCCAGGAATCAATCTAGTGAACCTTCGTTGCACCGCCTCCAAGGCAAGTATATCCTTCCTTAGATAAGGAGACCAGAACTGTGCACAGTACTCCAGGTGTGGTCTCACCAAGGCCATGACCTCAGGACGTCCCAAAGTGCTTCACAGGTCAATGAAGTACTTTTTTTTTTAAAGTGTAGCCGCTGCTGTAATGTAAAGAAATGCGGCTGCCAATTTGCGCACAGCAGGATCCCACAAATAGCGATGTGTTAATGACCCAGTTAATCTGTTTTTAGTGATTGCCCAGGACACCGAGGATAATTGCTCCCCTGCTCTTCTTCGAAATAGTGCCGTGGGAATGTTTCGCAGCCACCTGAGGGGGCAGACAGGGCCTCGTTTTAACGTCTCATCTGAAAGACGGCATCACTGACAGTGCAGCACTCCCTCAGCACTGCGCTGAAGTGTCGGCCTAGATTTTGTGTTCAAGTCCCTGGAGTGGGGGGGCTTGAACCCACCATCTGCTGACTCGGAGGCGAGAGTGCTACCCACTGAGCCAAGGCTGACCCCTATAGGGTAGGATCTTGACAAAGGTTGGCGCAGTGGGTTGGATACCGACCTTTCACCTCTAAGGGGCTGGAGTTCAACTCCACCCAGGGTGACGGGACTAAAAAGCCTCCTTTGGCTGTGAAGGTCCTTCGTGAGATGAATTAGGGCCACCTCGATCCTCTCTCTGGTGGGCACGGGCCTACATTATGAAGCTGAACCAGTCCCACGCCTTAACTCCCTTCTGAAATGGCCTAGCGAGCCACTCGGTTGTATCAAGCAGGGCAACGAGGGATGGGCAATAAATGGCGGCCTTGCCACATCCCGAGAATGAATAAAGCAAAAGATTTTTAGTTAGGGGCTAGTCAGGAATGTAGACGTGGGAGGCAAGGTCATCTCCTACCCTTCCCCCCCACAACGTACTTAAGCTCCAAATATGCTGTTCTTTATGTTCTTCCTCCTCAATCCTCTCCTCCGGCATCAACCCTCCCTTCCCTTCCTCCTGCAGACTACAGACTTTTGAAACCCGAGATTGGCATCATTTTTTTAAATTATTCATTCTTGTGATGTGGGCATCGCTGGCCAGGCCAGCACTGTGGGAGCACCTTCACCTCACGGACTGCAGCGGTTCAAGGCGGCGGCTCACCGCCATCTTCTCCAGGGCAATTAGGAATGGGCAATAAATGCCGGCCTTGCCAGCGACGCCCACATCCCATAAATAAATAAATACGTAGGATTCCATAGGATATACGGCACAGAAACTGGCCCTTCGGCCCAACCAGTCCATGCCGGCGTTAATGCTCCACTCGAGCCTCCTCCCGTCTTTCCTCATCTAAATCTATCAGCGTAACCCTCTATTCCCTTCTCCCTCATATGCTTGTCCAGCCTCCCCTTAAATGCATCGATACTATTCGCTTCAACCACTCCCTGTGGTAGCGAGTTCCACATTCTCACCGCTCTCTGGGTAAAGAAGTTTCTTCTGAATTCCCGACTGGATTTCTTGGTGACTATCTTATATTGATGGCCTCTAGTTTTGCTCTTCCCCACAAGTGGAAACATTCTCTCTCTATCCACTCGATCAAAACCTTTCATAATTTTAATGATTAGGTCACCTCACAGCTTTCTCTTTTCAAGAGAAAAGAGACCCAGCCTGTTCATCCTTTCCTGATATGTATACCCTCGCATTTCTGGTATCATCCTTGTAAATCTTCTCTGCACCCTCTCCAGTGCCTCTATATCCTTTTTATAATATGGAGACCAGAACTGTACGCAGTACTCCAAGTGTGGTCTAAACAAGGTTCGATACGGGTTTAGCATAACTTCCCTACTTTTCAATTCTATCCCTCTAGAAATAAACCTTAGTGCTTGGGTTGCTTTTTTTATGGCCTTGCTAACCTGTGTCGCAACTTTTAGTGATTTGTGTATTTGTACTCCGAGATCCCTTTGTTCCTCTACCCCACCTAGACTCACACCCTCCAAGTGATAAGTGACCTCCCTATTCTTCCTACCAAAATGTAATACCACACATTTATCTGTGTTGAACATCATTTGCCAATTATATGCCCATTCTGCAAGTTTATTAATGTCCTCCTGTAATTTGTTGCAGTCCTCCTCACTATTGTCTATCCTCCCCCCCCCCCCCCACCAATAATTTTGAAAAATTTATTAGCTATCCCAGTTTGCCCAGAGAATGTGGTGGTGGGCCTTCTTTTGAACTTCTGCAGGATCTTCTTTCCCCCCCCTTCTCTCTCTGCCAGTTCAGAGGGCGGTTAATAGTTAACCACATTGCTGTGTGATTGGAGTCACACATAGGCCCCAGACCAGGTAAGGACGGCAGGTTCCCTTCCCTAAAGGACGTCCGTGAACCAGTTGGATTTTTACGACAATCCGACGCCTTTTACTGATTTTAAAAAACTGTTTTTTTATTTCCAGGTTTTAATGGATTTTTAATTCTCAAACGTGGTTGGTTGGATTTGAACTTACGTTCTCTGCATTATTCGTCCAGGGCCTTTTAATTACCAGCCCAGTAATATAACCACTACACTACCGTCCCTACAACAAGCTCTGTCTTTCTGAAATGACAAGTTGTTTAGAAATGTGGCTGGTTTGTCCCTTTTTCAGCTGAATTTGTTTTTTTTAAAAATTCATGCTGGGTGTCGCTGGCAAGGCCACCATTTACAGGAAACTCTTTTTTATCCAGCACCAATGGTGCCGGTTTATCAAAAAGTCCGGATTACAGAGAGGTATAGTAAAAGGTACGAGAGCCCCGTACACAGCAACAAATCCAGGCTTCCTTGTTGCTTAGCAACAGGTGCAGGAACTCCGGCCACAAGATCCAAGCGTCCCTGTTGCTTAGCAACAGGTGCAGGAACCAGGCCACAAGATCTAAGCGTCCCTGTTGCTTAGCAACAGGTGCAGGAACCAGGCCACAAGATCCCAGCGTCCCTGTTGCTTAGCAACAGGTGCAGGATCCGGCCACAAGATCCAGGAATGGCCACTAATATGAATTAAAACTTACCTACTCCTGAATTTTGCCGGTTAACAGAGATTTCCGGTTATTTAGGTGCCGGTAAATCGAGAGTTTCCTGTATTGCCCATCCCTAGTTGCCCCTTGAGAAGGTGGTGGTGGTGGTAGGTCGCCTTCTTGAACCAATGTTGTTAGGGAGGGAGTTCCAGGATTTTGACCCAGTGACGATGAAGGAACGGCCGATATATTTCCAAGTCAGGACGGTGTGTGACTTGGAGGGGAACTTGGAGGTGGTGGTGTTCCCATGCGCCTGCTGCACTTGTCCTTCTAGGTGGAAGAGGTCGCGGGTTTGGGAGGTGCTGCCGAAGAAGCCTTGGCGAGTTGCTGTGGTGCATCTTGTAGATGGTGCACACTGCAGCCACGGTACGCCGGTGGTGGTACACACTGCAGCCACGGTACGCCGGTGGTGGAGGGAGCGAATGTTTTGAGCATTTGCGTCTGTTGTTGGTTTAATAGTGTTTCCCTCGTGCTTTCTTTTTCTTTCTCATAGGTAATGAGAACAGCTATCGTAACCGTTTGTGGACATTATTACCACTCTTCCTGCCTGCGGCGGTGGCTGTACGTGCAGAAAACGTGCCCCATGTGCCACCAACCCATAAAGCCATCCCCTCCTCCGCCGGAGCCTCCCCAGCAGGCCCGGGAAGAGGAGCAGGCTCGCGAGCCGCAACAGGCCCTTCCTGGAGACGGGGAAGCAGCCGGCACGGCCGCACCTTCGGACGATTGCGAGGAACTAACCGGGGCCGCAGACGTCGGGCCTCGTTCTAACGGAGACTGCGAACTGCAGCTCGGCCGTCGGGAGAGCGCCGCCAGTCAACCTGAAAACCGAGACCCTCCAGAGAGTGCAGAATCCGGGGAAGATCAAACTCCTGAGAGAGACGAGGCTGTCGGGATGACCGTTTCGGAAGAATATCAGTCCGCGGAAGAAAGGGACCCGGTAGAAAATGCGACGGGAAAAGAGACCCCCGACAGCGGAAAGGCACCTCCCGAGGAGTTAGGCCTCCGGCCTAGCCCAAACAGAGAGGACGAAATGGACACTGCACGCAGTGAGTCACCGAGTGCCGATCAGGACTTAAATCCACTTCCGGACATAGCGGAAACGCCGGCGGAAAGAAGGGAATCTTTACAGTTTTCCGAAAGGAGCGATTCCTCAGGAATAGAACTAAGTTTACAGGCTGAAAAGAGTTGATTGTGCTGGGACTTGGAATAATCGGGGTGGAGGGGGGAGAGAAAAAAGAAATCTGAACTGTTTTACTGTAAAAACACAATTGCCTTATGTTGACCATTCAGATCGCAAGGCCTATATATATAAAAAAAAAGTGGTTGAACTCTGACCTTCATTTTAGCTTGACCTTCATTGAGTGGCGGCCATTTTGGAACCCACTGGCTTCCAGAGAAAACGGGAAAGTAAAGGAAAGGGGTAAGCGTGAGCTAACCTATCCACGGCCTCACTCGAGTGAAACATGTTGATTCCCGTGCAGTGCTCACATTTCACCCAGATTGCTGTGGAGTCGAGCTTACTGGTGACATGGTATCAGAGGCCTGAGCTACCCAGGAATGGTCAAGTGTAAATCGCCGTCTCCCTGCCACCCCCCACCCCCACTGGTTTCTCTTTATTTTTATTTATTCATTCACAGGATGCGGGTGTCGCTGGCAAGGCCAGCATTTATACCTGTCCCTAATCGTTCTTGAGAAGGCGGTGGTGAGCCGCCTTCTTGAACCGCTGCAGTCCATGCGCTGAAGGTACTCCCACAGTGCTGTTAGGGAGGGAGTTCCAGGTTTTTGACCCAGTGACGATGAAGGATCGGCCGATATATTTCCAAGTCAGGATGGTGTGTGACTTGGAGGGGAACTTGGAGGCGGTGGTGTTCCCATGCGCCTGCTGCCCTTGTCCTTCTAGGTGGTAGAGGTCGCGGGTTTGGGAGGTGCTGCCGAAGAAGCCTTGGCGAGTTGCTGCAGTGCATCTTGTAGATGGTACACACCCCCTCTTGCCTGCCTTTGTTCCAGCGCCCCTCGCCCATTGACGCACGGTTCCCCTCTTATTGACGTACCTCAGGACAGCCAGACTTCTCTCTGCAAAAGCAAAATACTGCGGAGGCTGGAAATCTTAAATTGAAACAGAAAATACTGGAAATACTCAGCAGGCCAGGGCAGCATCTGTGGAGCGAGGAAACAAGAGTTAACGTTTCGGGTTGATGACCTTTCGTCAGAACTGGAAAAGGTTTAAGCAAGTACGGAGGCAAGGAAAGGGGGGAGGGGAGGAAAGAACAGCAGGCAGGGTCTGTGATGGGATGGTAGGTAGGAGAGATTATGTGACAAAGGCGATGATGGTGCGAGGCAAAGAGGGGGCAGTAATGGGACAAGTAAAGGAAGAAAAGGTGGGCCTAGCGGAGCTGTAAATGGGAATGGCAGAATCATTACCAGCACCTGCTGTCTGGAGAAATAATGGGAGCCGAGGTTATGATCTGAAATTGTTGAACTCTATGTTGAGTCCGGAAGGCTGTAAAGTGCCTAATCGAAAGATGAGGTGCTGTTCCGCGAGCTTATGTTGAGCTTCATTGGAGCAGTGTTGGAGATGTGGGTGGGGAGTGGGGCAGCGAGGAAACGAGACCCATTTTTTTCCCCCTCTGGCTCTTTCAACTTTACGCCCTCTCCCCGCCCCCCCCCCCCCCCCCTTCCCCAGTAAGGTTACCAACTCTCTAAGGATAGGAACAGGAGGAGGCCATTCAGCCCCTCGAGCCTGTTCCGCCATTCAATGAGATCGCGGCTGATCTGCGACCTAACTCCATATACCCGCCGTTGCCCCATATCCCCTAATACCTTTGGTTAACAAAAGTCTATCAAGCTCTGATTTAAAATTAACAATTGATCTCACATCAATTGCCATTTGCGGAAGAAAGTTCCAAACTTCGACCACCCTTTGTGTGTAGAAGTGTTTCCTAATTTCACTCCTGAAAGGTCTGGCTCTAATTTTTAGACTCTGCCCCCTAGTCCTGGACTCCCCAACCAGCGGAAATAGTTTCTCTCTATCTACCCTATCTGTTCCCCTTAATATCCAGAAAACGTCGATCAGATCACCCCTTAACCTTCTCAATTCCGTGGAATACAACCCTATTTTATACCCTTGCCTAACAAAAATCTATCAGTCTCAATTTTGACATTTTTAGTTGACCCCCCGTCCTCTACAGGTTTTTGGGGGAGTACGTTCCAGAAGATTGCCCTGGAGTCTCCAGGAATGAAAGATTAATCCCCAGGACACTGTTGTGAGCAACTCTGCAAGAAAACTCATAGAAGTGTTTTTTTTTTTAAATGTCGTGTTTTAATTCATTTTCTTTGAGCGAGTTTTGTTTGTTAGTTATTGGAGATGGGGAAAGAGGCGGTTTGGACTGACAGTCGAGAATCGTCCAATCGGGTAACGATGATGCTAGTCTCTTTCCAATTGGTGTGGGAAGGCGTGGATGGAGGTGTTGGGCGGCCAATGGCGGGAGCGTGGGGGGCGGGGGGTGGTTGGAGGTGTCAAGCGGCCAATGGCGGGAGCGGGGGAGGTGGGAGCGTGGATGGAGGTGTCAGGCGGCCAGTGGGGGGCGGGAGCGTAAGGGAGGTGGGACGCCCTATGATGAAACCTTCAGTGTTACATCCAACCATAGTTGGCAAAAAAAAAACCTCCCCTGAGTTAAAACTATTTGATTCATCGGCAGGTGGGTTCAAAGGAAGAAGGTGGGGTGGGTGGGGGGGGCGGGGGGTGGAGGTGGAGGAAGTGACGCTGTCCTTTGCCTCTGCTCTAGGCCCCAATCGTCGTTCTCCCGCACCAGCCTCCGAGCGGCCGAGAGGAGAACGGAGGCACTGGCCGATGAAAGCGCGGGGGGTGGGGGGGCTCGGCAGGTTGGAATCCCAGTCCCAGATTCGACACCGGGAAGGTCAAACGCTGGTTTGTTATAATCGATTTTGAGATGCAATAGTTGAGCCATTATTTACTGAAGGACACCAGTTTTGTGCCTTTTTGTTATTGTTCTCCTCTCAGCAACACGTCTTGTATTCAGTATTTTTTGAATGTATTACATGAACATTTTGATCGATGCATGTCTTAGGGGAGTCGAATTGAACTGACTATTTGTTTTCCCCTCCCTCTCGAGTTCTGGCTGTGCTTTATTCCTCCTCTTCCTACACTTGCATTACAGCAGAGACTACACTTCAGAAATGTACTGGATTGGATGTGAAGCGCTTTGGAATGTCCTGAGGTTGTCAAAGGGTTAAATTATCAGGACAGGCTGCATAACCGTGACTTGTGCTCCCTCGAGTATAGGAGGTTGAGGGGTGGTCCCAACGAGGTGTTTAAAATGGTAAAAGGATTCGATGGGGCAGATAGAAACTATTTCCTCTGGTGGGGGGAGTCCAGAACAAGGGGGCACTGTCGTAAAATTAGAGCCAGGCCGTTCAGGGGATGATGTCAGGAAGCACTTCTTCACACAAAGGGTAGTGGAAAATTGCCCAAAAAGCTTGGTGTCCTGGGCCAATATTTATCCCTCAACCAACATCACTAAAAACATTGTCCGTGCTGTAACCATTCTATTATTCATTACCTGGTCATTATCACACTGCTGTTTGTGGGAGCTTGCTGTGCGCAAATTGGCTGCCGCGTTTCCTACATTACAACAGTGACTACACTTCAAGAGTACTTCATTTTTGGTCGAGGGAGGAATGTTGGCCGGGATCGCTGTCTGCTCGTGTCAGCCGTGGCTCAGTGGGTAGCACCCTCGCCTCAGAGTCAGAAGGTTGTGGGTTCAAGTCCCACTCCAGGGACATGAGCACATAAAGCTAGGCTGGCACTCCCAGTGCAGTGCTGAGGGAGCGCTGCACTGTCGGAGATGCCGTCTTTTGGATGAGACGTTAAACCGAGGCCCCGTCTGCTCTCTCAGGTGGACGTAAAAGATCCCACGGCACTATTTTGAAGAAGAGCAGGGGGAGTTCTCCCCGGTGTCCTGGGCCAATATTTATCCCACAATCAACATAACAAAACAAAAAACAGATTATCCGATCATTATCACGTTGCTGTTTGTGGGAGCTTGCTATGCGTAAATTGGCTGCCGCGTTTCCTACATTACAACAGTGACTACACTTCAAAAGTACTTCACTGGCTGTGAAGCACATTGAGATGTCTGGTGGTCGTGAAAGGCACTATAGAAATGCACGTCTTTCTTTTTCTTCCTCCATGGGACTTCCAACAGCCACCTGAACACACAGACCGAGTCTTGTTTTAAGGTCGTGCAGCACTCGTTCAGTATTGTACTGGAGTGTTAGCTTACAACAGCAACTTGTATTTATATAGCGCCTATAACGTAGTAAAACGTCCCAAGGCGCTTCACAGCAGTGTCATCAAACAAAATTTAACACCGAGACACACAAGGTGACATTAGGACAGGTGGAGGTAGGTTTTAAGGAGTGTCTTAAAGGAGGAGAGAGAGGCGGAGAGGTTTAGGGAGGGAATTCCAGAGCTTAGGGCCCAGGCAGCTGAAGGCGTGGCCACCGATCGTGAGGCGATTGAAATATGTGCAAGAGGCCAGAATTGGAGGAGCGCAGAGTTCTCGGAGGGTTGTGGGGGTGGAGGAGAGTTTTGGGTGAGCTGATGTTTACGGAGGGCGGTAGATGGGAGGCCGGCCAGGAGTGCGTTGGAATAATCGAGTCGAGGTAACAAAGGCCTGGGTGAGGGTTTCCGCAGCGGATGAGCTGAGGCAGGGTTGGAGACGGGCGATGGTACGGAGGTGGGAGTGAGCAGTCTTGGTGATGGAGAATATACGGAGTCGGACGCTCAGCTCTGGGTCAGATAGGGCGGAGGTTACAAGCGGCCTGAGACAGCGGCTGGGGAGGGGGGGCGATGGAATCTTAAGGCTGTCCCGGAGCAGGGCTTGAACCCACAGACTTGAAACTGGTACCAACTGAGCCAAGCTGACACTGAGGAGGCTAGTGAGTGGTGGGGGGTGGGAGGCGAGGCAGAGGGTAAATCAGTGGAAGTTCCCACTGTATATCACAATCCACTAAAGGTCTGGTTAACAGGCGTTGGGTACGATCCATTTACCACCCAGCGAAGAGGACTTGGAGCTGTGAAGCAGAGGGGTGGGCAATTTCTACCCTCTCCACTAGATGGTGCAGTTTAACCAGGATCAGGAGACCCTGATACGATAGCAAAATACTGCGGATGCTGGAAATCCGAAATAACAACAGAAAACGCTGGAAAAACTCAGCAGGCCAGGCAACATCCGTGGAGAGAGAAATAGAGTCAATGTTTCAGGTCGAAACCCTTCGTCGGGACTGAGAAAAAACACAGGAAATGAAACTGATTAAAAGGCCAGTTTGGGGGCTGGGAAATGGGGGAGGGGATGAAAGAAGAGACATTAAGAGGTATTCAAAACCAGACGAGATGGTGGTGGGACTAGTGGAGACATAAGACGGCTCTAGATTAGGTGTGAAATGCGCTGGCAGAATGAGAGACAGCTGCCATGTGGGAGAGAAAAAGGGGGAAGGGCCAAAACAAAAGTGTGGATAAAAAATATATAAAAATATAATGTGGGCCGAGGTTATGATCTGAAATTGTTGAACTCGATATTGAGTCCGGAAGGCTGTAAAGTGCCTAATCGGAAGATGCGAGTTGCTCTCTTTGCAAAGTCGTGCCTAACTCAGAGGGTGGTAGGTTTGTGGAATTTGCTGCCCCAGAAAGCTGTGGAAGCTACATCATTAAATAAATTTAAAACAGAAATAGATAGTTTCCTAGAAGTAAAGGGAATTAAGGGTTACGGGGAGCGGGCAGGAAATTGGACATGAGTCTAGGTTCGGAATGGTCATGGCCCTGTGGGTAGTGGAGTGGGCCCAGGAGCCGTGTAGCCTGGTTCTGCTCCTACTGTGTTCTAATTCTGTGTTAGATTTCAGGAGATGGTTTTATTCCTGTTCCTGGCTGGGGTGGAGATCACCTTTACAGAAGGTAAGTACTGCAGAAAATATAGGGACAGAGTGATCTCCTGGACGAGTTTCGATCGCCTAGATGGGTTGGAGAGGAATTTCCCAGATTTTTTCTCCCAAATTGGCCATTGGGCTTTTTATCTGGTTTTTCGCTTCTCCCGGGAGATCACATGGGTTCGGGTGGGATGGAGAGTGATAGAAGATTTGAGGTTAGGATCAGATCAGCCATGATCTTATTGAATGGCGGAGCAGGCTCGAGGGGCCGATTGGCCTACTCCTGCTCCTATTTCTTATGTTTAACGCAAGCATCCATTGAACTGACCCTTCAGCGCAAAAGCTCTCCGCACCACTGTATCTAAAGTTATAAACACAAGTTACGGTTTAAGGGAACTCGGGATGTTACAATAAAACATGTTCGCCCCTTCTAAGAAGCCGCCTTTCGGGTGAGCGTAACAGATCCCACGGCACTATTTTGAAGAAGCGCAGGGGGAGTTCTCCCCGGTGTCCCGGGGCCAATATTTATCCTTCGATCAACATCACCTAATGACCAGATAATCTGTTTTTTTTTATCACATTGCTTGTGGGAGCTTGCTGTGCGCAAGTTTCCTGCCGCGTTTCCTACATGACAACAGTGACTGCACTTCAAACGGGCTTGCTATTTTACCGTGTTACCAAATCCAGAACGCAGTCGCTACGCCATGCTTCCGTCTTTCTCCGAAGGTTATTGTTACCCCCCCCCCCCCACAATCCAATCTATATTTTGTTTCTTTTTCGCCCCTTTTTCTGCTCCCCTCTGCTCTCTCATTCCCCGTGACCGAATCAAGTCAACAATGCCTCCTTCCAGGGGCTGCTCTTCATGTGCACTGCGTGGACATTTGGGCCTGGGCCGAGAGGGAAGAACTTGCATTTATATAGCGCCTTTCACGCCCTCAGGATATCCCAAAGTGCTTTACAGCCAATGAAGTACTTTTGAAGTGTAGTCAATTTGAGCATAGCAAGGTCCCACAAATAATGTAAGAATGACCCTCTCAGGTGGGCGTAAAAGATCCCACGGCACCATTCATAGAAGAGCAGGGGAGTTCTCCCCGGTGTCCTGGGCCAATATTTATCCCTCAACCTGCATCGCTAAAACAGATTATCCGGTTATTATCACATTGATGTTTGTGGGAGCTTGCTGTGCGCAAATTGGCTGCCGCGTTTCCTACATTACAACAGTGACTCCGCTTCAAAACGTACTTCATTGGCTGTAAAGTGCTTTGGGACGTCCTGAGGTTGTGATAGGTGCTATATAAATGCAAGTTCTTTTTTTTTTACATGGGGCCGTGTAATCCATGAATCCATCGAGCTGATTCTGTCGAATGAACGTTCCTAATTCATCCCGATCTCTCGCCAGCTCTCCTGAGGATCTTGGCCAAATTGGTGCTGAATTAAGGAGCAGTTTTGTCAAACTGGAGTTTGAAACTAGTCAAACTCATTTATTTAGCATGACAGAAAGAATAGAATTCTCCCTCAAACAACATCACTGAAACAGATTATCTGGTCATTATCACATTGCTGTTTGTGGGAGCTTGCTGTGCGCAAACTGGCTGCCGCGATTCCCACAGTGATTACACTTCAAAAAGTACTTCATTGGCTGGAAAGTGCTTTGGGAGAGAAGGGGTTAAAGGTCGTTACTCAGACTGAGAAAAGGTGGGAAGTGGTGTTCCACAGGGATCAGTGCTGGGACCGCTGCTGTTCACCATTGACAAACGATTTGGACTCGGGAACCGGAAGCACAATCTCAAAAACACGCAGATGACACCAAATTAGGGGGTATAGTTAATAGTGGGGAAGACTGTGACAAAATACAAGATGACATTAATAAACTTGCAGAAAGGGTGTGCAATTGGCAAATGTATTTCAATGCAGGTAAGTGTGAGCTGGTGAATATTGGTAGGAGAAATGAGGTCACCTACTCCTTCGAAAAAAAAAGTCTAAATGGGATCGAGGAACAAAGGGATCAGGGTGCACAGATACACAAATCAGTAAAAGTAGCGACGCAGGTTAATAAGGCCAGTTTAAAAAAAGCAAACAAAGCACAGGGGTTCAATTCTAGGGGAATAGAATTAAAAAACAAAAGTTTTGTCGAACTTGTATAGAACCTTTGCTAGACCACGCTTGGAACACGGCGAGCAGCTCTGGTCTCCATATAAAATGGAGATAGAGGCACTGGAGAAGGTGCAAAAAAGATTTACCAGGATGATACCAGAACTGAGAGTTTATACCGATCGGGAAAGATTGTACAGGCTGGGGCTCTTTTCTCTAGAAAAGAGAAAGCTGAGGGGTGACCTGATAGAACTCTTCAAAATTATGAAGGGCTTGGAGAGGGTAGACGGGGAGCAGATGTTTCCGTTTGTAGGGGAGTCCAAAATGGGGGGCCTAAGATAAGTCACTAATAAATCCAACAGGGAATTCAGGAGAAACTTCAGAGAGTGGTGAGAATGTGGAACTCGCTACCACAGAAACATAGAAGATAGGAGCAGGAGTAGGCCATTCGGCCCCTCGAGCCTGTTCTGCCATTCAATGAGCTGATCATCCAAATTCAGCACCCTGTCCCTGCTTTCTCCCCATATCCCTTGATCCCTTTAGCCTTAAGAAATATATCCAACTCCTTCTTGAATATATTTAATGAATTGGCCTCAACTGCCTGCTGTGGAAATAGACAGTTTCCTAGAAGTAAAGGGAATTAAGGGTTACGGGGAGCGGGCAGGAATTTGGACATGAGTCTAGGTTCGGATCGGTCATGGCCCTGTGGGTAGCGGAGCGGGCCCAGGGGCCGTGTAGCCTGATCCTGCTCCTATTTCGTGTGTCTAATTCTGTTAGATTCAGGAGATGGTTCTGTGATAGAGATTGGCAGTTAGGATCAGATCAGCCATGATCTTATTGAATGGCGGAGCAGGCTCGAGGGGCCGATTGGCCTACTCCTGCTCCTATTTCTTATGTTCACCACTCTCTGGGTGAAGAAATTCCTCCTCATCTCAGTCCTAAATGGCTTACCCCTTATCCTTAGACTGTGACCCCTGGTTCTGGACTCCCCGGCCATCGGGAACATCCTCCCTGCATCTAGTCTGTCTAGTCCTGTTAGAATTTTAGGGATTGGTTGAGGCGAATGGTACAGATGCATTTAAGGGCAAGCTAGATAAGCACGAGGGAGAAAGGAATAGAAGGATATGTTGACGGGGTGAGATGAGGAGGCTGGTGTGGGGCATAAACACCGACACGGACCAGTTGGGCCGAATGGTCTGTTAAGTTTATGTAATTCCTACATAATGTCCTGAGGTGAAAGGCGTCAAATAAATGCAAATAATTTCCTGCTCATTTCTGACCAGTAGCAGCGGATCGTGCAAATAAGTGCTCACTTTCCTGGCAGCTGCCATGGAGACCTCATTATAAGGCATTCCATTGAAAGGAAGGAAGAACTGGCATTTATATAGTGTCTTACCCAACCTCTGGACGTGAGGTAGAGGGGAGTGTTCAGGGTGACAGTGAGGTGGAGGGGCGTGTTCAGAGTGACACAGTGAGGTGGAGGGGAGTGTTCAGGATGACAGTGAGGTAGAGGGGAGTGTTCAGAGTGACAGTGAGGTAGAGGGGAGTGTTCAGAGTGACAGTGAGGTAGAGGGGAGTGTTCAGGGTGACAGTGAGGTGGAGGGGAGTGTTCAGAGTGACACAGTGAGGTAGAGGGGCGTGTTCAGGGTGACACAGTGAGGTAGAGGGGAGTGTTCAGGGTGACACAGTGAGGTAGAGGGGAGTGTTCAGAGTGACAGTGAGGTAGAGGGGAGTGTTCAGAGTGACTGAGGTGGAGGGGAGTGTTCAGGGTGACCGTGAGGTGGAGGGGAGTGTTCAGGGTGACAGTGAGGTAGAGGGGAGTGTTCAGGGTGACACAGTGAGGTAGAGGGGAGTGTTCAGGGTGACACAGTGAGGTGGAGGGGAGTGTTCAGAGTGACAGTGAGGTGGAGGGGAGTGTTCAGAGTGACAGTGAGGTGGAGGGGAGTGTTCAGGGTGACAGTGAGGTGGAGGGGAGTGTTCAGGGTGACAGTGAGGTGGAGGGGAGTGTTCAGGGTGACAGTGAGGTAGAGGGGAGTGTTCAGGGTGACACAGTGAGGTGGAGGGGAGTGTTCAGGGTGACAGTGAGGTGGAGGGGAGTGTTCAGGGTGACAGTGAGGTAGAGGGGAGTGTTCAGGGTGACACAGTGAGGTGGAGGGGAGTGTTCAGGGTGACAGTGAGGTGGAGGGGAGTGTTCAGGGTGACAGTGAGGTAGAGGGGAGTGTTCAGAGTGACAGTGAGGTGGAGGGGAGTGTTCAGAGTGACAGTGAGGTAGAGGGGAGTGTTCAGAGTGACAGTGAGGTAGAGGGGAGTGTTCAGGGTGACACTGAGGTAGAGGGGAGTGACTAACAGTGAGGTAGATCCCTGGTGATCCCTGAACTCTGCGTTCCTCCTACTCTGGGCACTTGTGAATTTCCCCATTCGCTCCACCTTTGACGACCGTGCCTTCAAATGTTTAGGCCTTAAGCTCTGGAATTCCCTCCCTAAACATCTCCGTCTCTCTCTCTCTCCTTTAAGGATGCTCTTTAAAACCTGCCTCTTTGACCAAGCTTTTGCTCAACACTCCTCATGTCTCCTTCTTTGGCCTGCGGTCCATTTTTTGCCTGACTGAAGCACCTCGACGTTAAGGACACTCTGTAAGTGCAAGATGTTGTTCTTGCTGGAATATTGGGTGAGGACAGGCCCAGGGTCGAATGTAATTGCTTCCCTCACGGTAAATATCCCGCAGTCCAGATTTGTTGCTCGGAGGAGCTACAGGTGGAATCGGTCAATGTTTACACCCAAAGAGGAAAGGGGACTTTCAGGAGAAGGAATTGTCTGGTTTCCTGCAGCCGCTGTACATGGAGTGGCCACGGGGTGTCGCCATTGAGCTGCAAATTACCTTGTTTCCCACTTGCAAAGTCCAAGCCCAAGGGAAGCTCTGGACAGATGGGATTATAGAGGGTAGCCTCATCAGTCAAGGCAAAGGACGTCAAATATTAACAAAAAAGTGCATGTTATTTATTAATCTCTTTCTCTCAGTCTTTGGATACGTGAAGGGGCGCATTAAAAATAAGAACTCGTTTTAAGCTGTCTTTTCAATTTTTTTTATTCAATACATTGTTAGCAGTGTAGGGAGCCACATCTTGTCAGCTTCAGTGACTGCCTCCCGGGTGTCAGCCATGCGAGTGACTACAATAAAATCAGTGTTTCATTCCTTGGATATTTAAACAGAAAATGCTGGAAACGCTCAGCGGGTCAGGCAGCACCTGTGGAGAGAGAAACCAGAGTTAATGTTTCAGGCTGATGACCTTTCGTCAGGACTGGGAAAGGTCGGAGGTGTAACCGGTTTTAAGCAAGTGCAGGGGCGGGGAGCAGGGGAGGAAGGAACAAAAGGGAAGGTCAGTGATTAGGTGGAAGGTAGTTCAGTAAATCTCGCCTGACTTCCACCCTATCACAGACCTTCACAGCCAATTGAAGTACTTTTTGAAATAACAACAGAAAATGCTGGAAACGCTCAGCAGGTCAGGCAGCATCTGTGGAGAGAGAAACAGAGTTAACGTTTCAGGTCTGGGACCCTTCATCAGAACTGGAACATATTAAGCAGGGCAGAGACGGTGGGGGGGGGGAAGGAATTGAAAGAAAATCCTGTACTTTTGTAAGAGGCAGGAAAGATAAAATGTTGCAAATGGGAATGGCAAAAATCATACAGCATGAAAAATGGGGGCAGAGGTTATAGTTTGAAATTGTTGAAACGTTAACTCTGTTTCTCTCTCCACGGATGCTGCCTGGCCTGCTGAGTATTTCCAGCATTTTCTGTTGTTATTTCAGATTTTCAGCGTCCGCAGTATTTTGCTGAAGTACTTTTTGAAGTGTAGTCACTGTTGTAATGTAGGAAACGCGGCAGTCAATTTGCGCACAGCAAGCTCCCACAAACAGCAATGTGATAATGACCAGATAATCTGTTTTTAGTGATGTTGGTTGAGGGATAAATATTGGCCTGGGACACCGGGGAGAACTCCCCCCCGCTCTTCTTGATAATAGTTCCACGGGATCTTTTACGTCCACCTGAGAGAGCAGACGGGGGCTCAGTGTTAACGTCTCATCTCAAAGCCGGTACCTCCGGCAGTGATTATCTGCTCAGTATCACTTTGCTGTTGGTGTGATCTTGCTGTGTGCAAATTGGCTGCCGTGCTTCCTACATTACAACAGTGACTGCACTTCAAAAATATTTTGTTGGCTGTAAAGCGCTTTGTGATGTCCTGAGTTGGTGAAAGGCGCTGTAGAAATGCGAGTCATAATGGCCACAGAAGGAGGCCATTCGGCCCATCGAGTCTGTGCCGGCTCTCTGTAGAGCAATCCAGTCAGTCCCATTCCCCCGCTCTATCCCCGTAGCCCTGCAAGTTTATTTCCCTCAAGTGCCTATCCAGTCTCCCCTTGAAAACATTGAGTGTCTCCGCTTCCGTCGGCAGCGAGTTCCAGGTCCTCACCACTCGCTGCATAGAAAGGTTTTTCCTCACATCCCCCCTGTATCTCTTGCCCAAAACCTTAAATCTGTGTCCCCTAGTCCTTGTACCATCAACTAGTGGGAACAGCCTTTCCCTCTCCAGCCTGTCCAAACCTGTCATAATCTTGTACATCTCTATCAAATCACCCCTCAACCTCCTTTGCTCTAATGAAAACAAATCCAGCTTCTCCAACCTGTCCTTGTAGCTAAGATCCCCCATCTCCGGAACCATTCTGGTAAATCTCCTCTGCACCCTCTCAAGGGCCTTCACATCCTTCCTAAAGTGTGGTGACCAGAACTGGACGCAATACTCCAGTTGTGGCCTTTCTTTTTTATTAAGTCTTTTTTTTTTAAATTAAGACTTTGTGGAGAGTTAGTTCACTTGAATACCCGCAACAGTGGACTGACTCAAAATAACAACAGAAAATGCTGGAAAAGCTCAGCAGGCCAGGCAAGATCCGTGGAGAGAGAAATAGAGTCAACGTTTCGGGTCGAAACCCTTCGTCAGGACTGAGAGAAAAGGCAGGAAATGAAACAAAAGGCAGTTTGGGGGCTGGGAAATGGGGGAGGGGATGAAAGAAGAGACATTAAGAGATATTCAAGGTGAGACGAGATGGTAATAGGACAGGTAAAGAAACAGACAATGGCTCTAGATGAAGTGTGAAATGCGCTGGCAGAGTGAGAGACAGCTGCCGTGTGGGAGAGAGGGAAAAGGAAAAGGCACAAACCAAAAGTGTGGATAAAAAATATAAAAATATAACGGGCCGAGGTTATGATCTGAAGTTGTTGAACTCAATATTGAGTCCGGAAGGCTGTAAAGTGCCTAATTGGAAGATGAGGTGCTGTTCCTCGAGCTTACGCTGGGTTTCCGTGGAACAATGCAAGAGGCCGCGGACGGTGAGGTCCGAGTGGGAATGGGGCGGTGAATTTAAGTGACAGGTGACCGGAAGCTCGGGGTCACCCTTACGGACTGAACAGAGGTGTTCCGCAAAGTGGACTGACTCAGTTTGAGGATAACTGTCTGACACTTTGCCCCTGATGCTTCCATGTGTAAAAACGAAGATCCCTCCTTCTATTTATACACCTAATTATAACCGCTCAATTCCACTCTCACTGGGCCTCTCTATTTCCTTTTTTTTAATATATAATCCTGACCACCTCAGCTGCATGCAGTGCTGTCTCTGGTCATCGAGCACCGTCTGCAACTTTAATCTTTTTTGCTTGCGAGCCCCTTTTTTTTTTGCAAGTCATTAGCAAAGGTACTTGATGACAAAGGGCTCGTCCCCTGGCTCCCTGAGGAACCTTCCCCTTGCCGTTGCATCCCAAACACGGACCAGCTCCATTTATCACTCCGCTCCGCTTCCTTCTACCCGTCCAATTACCTTTCCAATTAGTCGTTTTTTGCATTGCTCTTCCGTAGGCCCTTACCTTTGCTAAAAGTTGCCTTTGTGTCTCACCTTTGTTGAAAGTCTTAACTTTATGGAAGCGTACAACACGGAAAGAGGCTACCCGGTCCATCGTGGTCTGTCTTTTAAAAAAAATTCAGTCACAGGTTGCGGGCGTCGCTGGCGAGGCCGACATTTATTGTCCATCCCCAGTTACCCTTGAGAAGGTGGTGGTGAGCTGCCTTCTTGAACCGCTGCAGTCCGTGTGGTGAAGGTGCTCCCGCAGAGCTATGCCGGGTCTTTGGTAGCGCTATCCAATTAATCCTACTCCTCCCCCTGCTCTTTCCCCATACCCTATACATTTTTTCCCCTCAAGTATTTATCCAATTCTCTTTTGAAAGTTACTATTGAATCTGCCTCATCCACCCTTTCAGGCAGCGCATTCCAGATCACAACAACTCGTTGAGTAAAAAAAAATGCGAATCACCTTAAATCTGCAGTTACCGGCCCTCTTGCCAGTGGAAACAGTTTCTCCTTATTTACTCTTATCAAACCCCATAATAATTTTGAACACCTCTATTAAATTAAAAACAACATTGCAAAAACAGATGATCTGGTCATTATCACATTGCTGTGTGTGGGAGCTTGCTGTGCACAATTTGGCTGCCGCGTTTCCCACGTTACAACAGTGACTCCACTTCAAAAAGTACTTAATTGGCTGTAACGCGCTTTGAGACGTCTGGTAGTCGTGAGAGGCGCTATATAAATGCAAGTCTGTTATGGGATCTAAGGGAAAATGGCAAATTGGATCCAAAATTGGCTCAGTGACAGGAAGCAGAGGGTAATGGTTGATGGGTGCTTTTGTGACTGGAAGGCTGTTTCCAGTGGGGTTCCGCAAGGCTCAGTACTGGGTCCCTTGCTTTTTGTGGTATATATCAATGATTTGGACTTCAATGTAGGGGCCATGATTAAGAAGTTAGCAGGTGATACAAAAATTGGTTGTGTGGTTGATAGTGAGGAAGAAAGCTGTAGACTGCAGGAAGATATCAATGGTCAGGTGGGCAGAACAGTGGCAAATGGCATTCAATCCAGAGAAGTGTGAGGTAATGCATGTGGGGAGGGCTCACATGACTAGGAAGGGAACAGTAGTGGTAATGTCACTGGACTAGTAATCCCGAGGCCTGGACTAATGATCCAGAGATGTGCGTTCAAATCCCACCATGGCAGCTGGGGAATTTAAATAAAATCTGGAATAAAAAGCTAGTATCAGTAATGGTAACCATGAAACTATTGGATTGTTGTAAAAACCCATCTGGTTCACTAATGTCCTTTAGGGAAGCAAATCTGCCATCCTTACCCGGTCTAGCCTATATGTGACTTCATAGAATCATAGAAAGTTACAGCACGGAAGGAGGCCATTTTGGCCCATCGTGTCCGCGCCGGCCAACAAAGAGCTATCCAGCCTAATCCCACTTCCCAGCTCTTGGTCCGTAGCCCAGCAGGTCAGAGCATCCCAAGTGCACATCCAAGTACTTTTTAAATATGGTTAGGGTTCCTGCCTCTACCACCCTTTCAGGCAGTGAGTTCCAGACACCCACAACCCTCTGGGTGAAGACATTTCCCCTCAAATCCCCTCTAAACCTTCCCCCAATTACTTTAAATCTGTGCCTCTTGGTTTTTGACCCCTCTGCTAAGGGAAATAGGTCCTTTCTATCCACTTTATCTAGGCCCCTCATAATTTTATACACCTCAATAAGGTCTGCCCTCAGCCTCCTCTGTTCCAAGGAAAACAGACCCAGCCTATCCAGTCTTTCCTCATAGCTAAGATTCTCTACTCCCAGCAACGTCCTTGTAAATCTCCTCTGTACCCTCTCTAGTGCAATCACATCTTTCCTGTAATGTGGTGACCAGAACTGCACGCAGTACTCTAGCTGAGGCCTAACTAGTGTTTTATACAGTTGAAGCATAACCCCCCCTGCTCTTGTATTCTATGCCACTGTTAATAAAGGCAAGTGTAGTAACCTGGGAGGTTATGAGTAACCTGATCCACCAGATGGTGCTGTGGCAATTGGTCTCCTGAGTTAAGTCTGGTCTGTACTGGTTGTACTCTTTGTTTTTGCTGCCTCATGGCAGAAGCTTTTATGTGCAAGTGTTGATTAAACCATGTTACGGAGTTAACCTGTGTCCGTCTCGATCTATGGCCACCTCAAGATACCACATATGGCGACGAGAATAAAGGACGGAAAAGTTTTGGTGGATCAGTCATAGTTATGGAGTATTCGGAAGAGGTGCTCGGGTTGGTTAGCAAACTAGTCAGAAAAGCACGAGGCTAGGCCGCGGGAGTCAAAACGGAGTTTGATTTTTTTGGCTGAAGTGACCGGATACCAAGGATGGCAGGAACGCTAGGCTCCGTGGCACCTTTTGACAGCAAGTCGCAGTCTTGGGAGGAGTATTGTGAAATACTGAGCCATTTCTTTATGGCAAACGAGGTGGACAGTGCTGAAAAGAAAAGGGCCATTTTACTGAGTTGTGTGGGAGCGCAAACCTATACACGGATGAAGAATCTGTTGAGCCTGGAGCGGCCAGGAGAAAAATCTTTTGACGAGTTGGTGAGTCTACTAAAGAATCATTTCAATCCGAAACCTAGTGAAATAGTACAGAGATGGAAATTCAATTCGAGGATTAGGAGGCCGGAAGAAAGCGTTACTGAGTATGTGGAGGAGCTTCGGAAACTCGCACAGGACTGTAATTTTGGAAATACGCTCACAGTCATGTTAAGGGACAGACTAGTATGCGGAGTTAACGACGACAGTATACAGCAAAGGTTGCTGTCAGAAGAAGGATTAACGTTTGAGACGGCACTTAAAAAAGCACAAGCCATGGAGACGGCTAACAAGGACATTAAGGACTTAAACAGTATGAGCAAGGAGAAATGGAGTAAACCAGTGGGAGGAGCTGTTTTCAAGATGGAAGCTGGCGCGAAAAGTCCACCAGTCGGGGTTGGGGATTGCTACCGATGTGGCGGGACGAGCCATTATGCAAAGGACTGCAGGTTTGCAAAGGCAAAGTGCCACAATTGTGGAAAAATAGGGCACTTAAAGAAAGTCTGTAAAAGGGCAGTGAGTGAGAGAAGCAGTGCTAAAGGGGCAAAGCATGCTAAAGGGGGGAGGGAGAAGTACACAAAGCGGGCTAATTACATACAAGAGGAGGAAGAGTCTAGTGAGTCTAGTGAGGAGGTTTTCACTATATACAGTATAGACACTTCAAGGCCCAACGTACCCCCTCTCACTCAGTATTTGATAGTGAACGGAGGTCAAGTAAAGTTTGAGATTGACACCGGATGTAGTGTAACCATAATGTCGCAGACTGAGTACGCCAAGCTATGGGGGGAAGCAAAAGTACCAGAGCTAGGTACATGCCCCATTAGTCTCAAAACCTACACAGGACAGAAGGTGGACATTTTGGGGGCGGCCGAAGTACAAGTGGAACACAAAGGAGTCACCAAAGAGCTTACGGTGGTAGTGGTAGCAGGGTCAGGGCCAAACCTGTTAGGGCGAGGGTGGATCAGTGAGTTGAGTGTGGACTGGCAGGCAATGAATAAAATGGAAGACAGTACAGAGGCACTGCAAGAAGTGCTGATGAAGCATGAGTTACTGTTCAAGGACGAACTGGGCACCTTAAGGGGAGCCACAGCCAAGATTCATGTAGCCAGTGATGCCACGCCTCGTTTCTTTAAACCAAGGTCGGTACCTTTTGCAATGAAAACCAAGGTTGAGGCAGAACTAGATCGCCTGCTAAAGGACAAAGTAATAGAACCAGTGAAATTTTCAGACTGGGCGGCACCAATAGTCCCGGTATTGAAGCCCGATGGTAACGTAAAGGTGTGTGGTGACTATAAGTTAACAGTGAACAGAGTATCATCACTGGAACAGTACCCCATTCCGAGAATGGAGGACATGTTAACATTGCTCGCTGGGGGAGAAAGATTCAGCAAACTGGACATGAGTCATGCGTATCAGCAGATATTGCTAGATGAAGAATCAAAAAAGTTTGTCACGGTGAACACGCACAAGGGGCTGTTCATGTATGCCAGGTTACCATTTGGTGTCAGTTCTAGCCCAGCAATATTCCAACGGACTATGGAGGGCATTCTGCAGGGCATTCCAAAGGTGGCTGTGTACTTAGATGATATTCTGCTAACAGGAAGTGACGATCAGGATCACGTAAAAACACTGGACAAAGTGCTACAGCGGCTGGAAGAGGCGGGGCTATGCCTGAAACGAAGTAAGTGTAGTTTCATGGAGAAGGAAGTTACATTCCTGGGACATCGGGTGGATGCCACAGGCCTCCATCCATTACCAGGGAAAGTGCAGGCAATGCAGGATGCACCTGCACCCACCTCAGTGACTGAACTGAAAGCCTATCTAGGGCTCCTGAATTATTATAACCGGTTTCTTCCAAACTTATCGATGCTGCTGGCACCCCTGCACAAACTGCTGAGAAAGGAGGAGCCATGGCGTTGGGGGCCAGAGCAAGCAAAAGCGTTTCAACAGTCAAAGGAGCTACTTCAGTCGAGCAGGGTGTTAGTGCATTACGACGAGAAGAAGGAGCTGATAATGTCCTGTGACGCATCACACTATGGAGTGGGGGCAGTGTTGGCCCACCGCATGCCAGATGGAGCGGAAAGGCCCATCGGGTTTGTTTCACGCACGCTCACAGCTGCGGAAAATAACTATTCACAGCTTGATAAAGAGGGGTTAGCCATTATATTTGGAGTAAAGAAATTCCATAAGTACATATATGGGAGGAAGTTTGTAATCAGTACTGACCACAAGCCTCTTATTAGCTTACTGAATGAGATGAAAGCGGTGCCTCAAATGGCATCACAGAGAATAATGAGATAGGCAGTAATACTAAGAGCCTATGAATATGTGATCACGTACAGAGCCGGCAAGGAAAACGAGAACGCTGATGCTCTCAGCTGCCTGCCCCTCTCAAAATCTCCTCGCAGTACTTCCCCTGAGGAGCACATCCTGATGCTGGATCAGGAGATCAGTCCCCTGATGATTTCAGCACAAATCCAGGGCTGGACAGCCAAGGACCCCGTTCTGTCAAGGGTCCGTGAGTATGTGTTGAAAGGCTGGCCAGATCACCGTGAGGGACCGGAGTTCGCGCCGTACAGACAGAGACAGCACGAGCTCAGTGTCCAAGATGGATGTGTGCTATGGGGAGCACGCATCATAGTCCCAGAGCGGGGACGCTCTACTTTGATGGAACAGTTGCATCAATCGCACCCAGGAATGACTAGAATGAAAGGGCTGGCTAGGAGCTACCTGTGGTGGCCTAACTTGGATGCTGAAATTGAGTCAAAGGTAAAGTCATGCACTATATGTAAGGAACAGAGGAAAGCACCTGCCGTGGCACCACTCCATCCCTGGGAGTGGCCCAGCAAACCCTGGAGGAGAATTCACATAGACTATGCGGAACCTTTTATGGGCAAAATGTTTTTGGTGCTGGTAGACGCTCACTCAAAGTGGATCGACGTTTATCCAGTGAGATCTGCAACGACTGATGCCACACTGGGTTGTCTCAGGAACAGCTTCGGCACGCATGGTATTCCAGAAATGATTGTATCCGACAATGCACAGTGTTTTGTTAGTGAAGGGAGCAAAGAATTCATGGTAAGGAATGGAATCACACATGTCACCTCGGCTCCATATCAACCAGCCTCAAATGGGTTAGCCGAGCGAGCCGTGCAGATACAGTTGTACAAGGTATTGGTGAGACCGCACCTGGAATACTGCATACAGTTTTGGTGTCCATACTTAAGAAAAGACATACTTGCTCTCGAGTCAGTACAAAGAAGGTTCACTCGGTTAATCCCAGGGATGAGGGGATGGACATATGAGGAGAGGTTGAGTAGATTGGGACTCTACTCATTGGAGTTCAGAAGAATGAGAGGCGATCTTATTGAAACATATAAGATTGTGAAGGGGTTGGATCGGGTGGATGCGGGGAGGATGTTCCCGATGATGGGTGAAACTAGAACTAGGGGGCATAGTCTTAGAATAAGGCGCTGCTCTTTCAAAACTGAGATGAGGAGGAACTACTTCACTCAGAGGGTGGTGGGTCCATGGAATATGCTGCCCCAAAAAGCTGTAGAAGCTACATCATTACATAAATTTAAAACAGAAATAGACAGTTTCCTAGAAGTAAAGGGAATTAAGGGTTACGGGGAGCGGGCAGGAATTTGGACATGAGTCTAGGTTCGGATCGGTCATGGCCCTGTGGGTAGCGGAGCGGGCCCAGGGGCCGTGTAGCCTGATCCTGCTCCTATTTCGTGTGTCTAATTCTGTTAGATTCAAGAGATGGTTCTGTGATAGTAGATTGGCGGTTAGGATCAGATCAGCCATAATCTTATTGAATGGCGGAGCAGGCTCGAGGGGCCGATTGGCCTACTCCTGCTCCTATTTCTTATGTTGTTATGTTCTTAAGGAGCTCATGAGGAAGAGCTCAGGTGACACCCTGGAGACCGAGCTCAATAGAGCCTTGTTTAGTTATCGTATAACACCCCAAGCTACCATGGGGCTTTCTCCGGCTGAGTTGATGATGGGGAGAAAGTTGCGGTGCACGTTAGACCTGATACACCCAGATCTCAAAAGCAAGGTTGAGACAAAACAAACAA
The DNA here is from genome assembly GCF_052327205.1 of Somniosus microcephalus. Taxonomy (NCBI): domain Eukaryota; kingdom Metazoa; phylum Chordata; class Chondrichthyes; order Squaliformes; family Somniosidae; genus Somniosus; species Somniosus microcephalus. The sequence continues at coordinate 371,742,807 of NC_140988.1, read as the reverse complement.
ACCAAAAAGCGTACCATGACAAACATACTAAAGCTCGCCATTTCACCATAGGGGACTCTGTGTACACCCGGAACTTCGGCTATGGACCTAAATGGATACCAGGACTAATCCAGGATATTACAGGACCTGTGTTGTACTCCGTGTTACTAGGGGATGGTCGAGGGGTTTGTCGGCATGTGGATCAGCTCTTCAGCCGGCAGCAGGGGGAACTGCCTCAGATGGAACAAAGGGCAGTAGAGGAGGCTGTTCCAGGACCCAGCACGGCTTATAAGGTGCCAGTGGACACTGGTACTGCCAGGCCACAGCGGGACAGAGTAAAACCAACATCAGAGACTACTCCAATCTCCAGTGTGAGTGAATCTGAGAATCCACCACAAGTGGAATTAAGACGTTCACAAAGGATTCGCAAGTAACCAGAAAGACTTATACAAACCTGTTAAATTAGTCAGGGGTTAACCATGGTTAGAGCATACTGGTTAATTAAAACGTAGTACCTAGTAAGGGTTATTGTTTAAGAATTGCATACGGCAATCTTAAGGGGGGAGGAGTGTAGTAACCTGGGAGGTTATGAGTAACCTGATCCACCAGGTGGTGCTGTGGCAATTGGTCTCCTGAGTTAAGTCTGGTCTGTACTGTTGTACTCTTTGTTTTTGCTGCCTCATGGCAGAAGCTTTTATGTGCAAGTGTTGATTAAACCATGTTACGGAGTTAACCTGTGTCCGTCTCGATCTATGGCCACCTCAAGATACCACAGCAAGCATTACGTATGCCGCCTTAACCACCTTATCTACTTGGCCTGCTACCTTCAGGGATCTGTGGACCTGCACTCCAATATCCCTTTGTTCCTCTACACTACTCAGTGTCCTATCATTTAATGTGTATTCCCTTTCCTTGTTAGCCCTCCCCAAATGCATTACCTCACACTTCTCCGGATTGAATTCCATTTGCCACTGTTCTGCCCACCTGACCAATTTATTGATATCTTCCTGCAGTCTACAGCTTCCTTCTTCAGTATCAACCACACAGCCGATTTTAGTATCATCTGCAAACTTCTTAATCATACACCCTATATTCAAGTCAAGATCATTGATATATACCACAAAAAGCAAGGGACCTAGTACTGAGCCCTGCGGAACCCCACTGGAAACAGCCTTCCAGTCACAAAAACACCCATCAATCATTACCCTCTGCTTCCTGTCTCTGAGCCAGTTTTGAATCCAACTTGACACTTTGCCCTGGATCCCATGGGCTTTTAACTTCGTGACCAGTCTGCCATGTGGAACCTTATCAAAAGCCTTGCTAAAGTCCATATACACTACATCAAACACATTACCCTCATCTACCCTCCTTGTTACCTCCTCAAAAAATTCAATCAAGTTTGTCAGACAGGACCTTCCCTTAACAAATCTGTGCTGACTACCCTTGATTAATCCGTGTCTTTCTAAATGAAGATTTATCCTGTCCTTCAGAATTCTTTCCAATAATTTTCCCACCACCGAGTTTAGGCTGACTGGGCTGTAATTACTCGGTCTATCCTTTTCTCCCTTTTTAAACAAGGGTACCACATTAGCAGTCCTCCAGTCCTCCGGCACCACACCTGAAGCCAGAGAGGATTGAAAAATGATGGTCAGGGCCTCTGCTATTTCCTCTTTTGCTTCGCTTAACAACCTGGGATACATTTCATCCGGGCCTGGGGATTTATCCACTTTTAAAGCTGCTAAACCCCTTATTACTTCCTCTCTCACTATGTTTATTTCATCTAATATTTCACACTCCTCCTCCCTGATAGCAATGTCTGCTTTGCCCCTCTCCTTTGTGAAAACAGACACAAAGTATTCATTAAGAACCCTACCGACGTCTCCTGCCTCCACACACAGATTACCCCCATGATCTCTAATAGGCTCTACCCTTTCTTTAGTTATCCTCTTACTCTTAATATATTTATCATCTTTGGGTTTTCCTTGATTTTACTTGCCAAGAATTTTTCATGCTCTCTCTTTGCTTTCCTAATATCCTTTTTAATTGCACCCCTGCACTTTCTGTACTCCTCTAAAGATTCTGGAGTATTTAGCCCTCGGTATCCGTCATGCACCTCACTTTTTTCTTTATCCTACCCTGTATGTCTCTAGACATCCAGGGGGCTTTAGATTTCTTAGTCCCACCTTTTTTCTTTAAGGGCACATATTTGGTCTGAACCCTCCGGATCTCCTCCTTGAATGCCTCCCACTGCTCTGACACTGATTTACCTTCAGGTAGCTGTTTCCAGTCCACTATGGCTAAATCCCCTCTGAGCTTAGCAAAATTTGCTTTTCCCCAATTTAGAATTTTTATTCCTGGTCTATCCTTGTCCTTTTCCATAACTACCTTAAATCTAACTGAATTATGGTTACTAGCACCAAAATGCTCTCCCACTGATACGCCTTCTACCTGCCCAGCTTCATTCCCTAAAACTAAGTCCAGAACCGCCCCCTCCCTTGTTGGGCTTGCTACATACTGGCTAAAAAGGTTCTCCTGGATGCATTTTAGGAATTCCGTACCCTCTATACCCTTCACACTAATTTTATCCCAGATAATATTGGGGTAGTTGAAATCCCCTACTATTACTGCCCTATCGTTTCTTCACTTCTCAGAAATTTGTCTACATATTTGTTCTTCTATCTCCCTCTCACTGTTTGGGGGTCTGTAGTACACTCCCAGCAGTGTGATCGCCCCTTTTTTTGTTTTTCAATTCGACCCATATGGCCTCGTTTGATGATCCCTCCAACATATCATCCCTCCTCACAGCTGTAATGGTTTCTTTAATCAATACCGCGACCCCCCCTCCCTTTTTACCTCCCTCTCTATCCCATCTGAAAATCCTGCAACCAGGCCCACAGCAATGTGGTTGACTCTTAACTGCCCTCTGAAATGGCCTAGCAAGTCACTCAGTTGTAACTAACTGCTACAAAACACAATAATAAGAATGAAACCGGATGGGCCACCCGGCATTGACCTCGGCACCGGCTATAGACACAGCAATGGCACACCCAGCCCAGTCAACCCTGCAAAGTCCTCCTCACCAACATCTGGGGACTTGTGTCAAAATTGGGAGAGCTGTCCCACAGACTAATCAAGCAACAGCCTGACATAGTCATACTCACAGAATCATACCTTTCAGCCAATGTCCCAAACTCCTCCATCACTGGGTGTGTCCTGTCCCACCGGCAGGACAGACCCACCAGGGGTGGCGGCACAGTGGTATACAGTCGGGAAGGAGTGGCCCTGGGCGTCCTCAACATTGACTCCGGACCCCATGAAGTCTCATGGCTTCAGGTCAAGCATGGGCAAGCAAACCTCCTGCTGATTTCCACCTACCGCCCTCCCTCAGCTGTTGAATCAATACTCCTCCATGTTCAACACCACTTGGAAGAAGCACTGAGAGTAGCAGGGCACAGAATGTACTCTTGGTGGGGGACTTCAATGTCCATCACCAAGAGTGGCTCGGTAGCACCACTACTGACAGAGCTGGCCAAGTCCTGAAGGACATATTCCTGTTTTATTCCTGTTCCTGGCTGGGGTGGAGATCGCCTTTACAGAAGGTAAATACCGTAGAAAATATAGGGACAGAGTGATCTCCTGGAAGAATTTCGATCGCCTAGATGGGTCGGAGAGGAATTTCCCAGATTTTTTTCTCCCAAATTGGCCATTGGGTCTTTATCTGGTTTTTCGCCTCTCCCGGGAGATCACATGGGTTCGGGTGGATGCAGAGTGATAGAAGATTTGAGGTTAGGATCAGATCAGCCATGATCTTATTGAATGGTGGAGCAGGCTCGAGGGGCCGATTGGCCTACTCCTGCTCCTATTTCTTATGTTCTTATAACTGCCAGTCTGAGCCTGCGACAGGTGGTGAGAGAACCAACACGAGGGAAAAACCTACTTGACCTCGTCCTCACGAATCTACCTGTTGCAGATGCATCTGTCCGTGACAGCATTGGTAGCAGTGACCACCGCACAGTCATTATGCAGATAAAGTCCCGTCTTCACACTGAGGACACCCTCCGTCATGTTGTGTGGCACTACCACTGTGCTAAATAGGATAGATTCAGAACAGATCTGGCAGCTCAAAACTAGGTATCCATGAGGCACTGTGGGCTATCAGCAGCAGCAGAATTGTATTCCACCACAATCTGTAACCTCATGGCCCGGTATATCCCTCACTCTACCATTACCATTAAGCCAGGGGATCAACCCTGGTTCAATAAGGAGTGTAGAAGAGCATGCCAGGAGCAGCACCAGGCGTATCAAAAATGAGGTGCCAACCTGGGGAAGCTGCAACACAGGACTACAGGCATGCTAAAAATCGGAAACAGCATGCTATAGACAGGGCTAAGCAATCCCGCAATCAACGGATCAAATCAAAGCTCTGCAGTCCTGCCACATCCAGTCGTGAATGGTGGTGGACCATTAAACAACTAACTGGAGGAGGAGGCTCCATGAATATCCCCATCCTCAATGATGGTGGAGCCCAGCACGTGAGTGCAAAAGACAAGGCTGAAACGTTTGCAACCATCTTCAGCCAGACGTGCCAAGTGGATGATCCATATTGGCCTCCTCCTGAGGTCCCCACCATCTCAGAAGCCAGTCTTCAGCCAATTCGATTCACTCCACGTTATATCAAGAAATGGCTGAGCGCACTGGATACAGCAAAGACTATGGGCCCCGACAACATCCCGGCTATTGTGCTGAAGACTTGTGCTCCAGAACTAGCCGCACCTCTAGCCAAGCTGTTCCAGTACAGCTACAACACTGGCATCTATCCGACAATGTGGAAAACTGCCCAGGTATGTCCTGTCCACAAAAAGCAGACAAATCTATTATGTCCGTGTATAATTGAGACACGGACTGCAGGAGTTGATTATAACAAGTCTTTACTGAATGGAGACAACCTGGAAACTGAAACTACAGAAGCCTGCTAGGGCCTTTTATACAGGGGTTGTTGTGTATGTAACCGTTTACCTTTAAGGGAACTATAGAATGTAACCGTTCGCCTTTAAGAGCACTACTTTAGGGTGGCACTATCTATTGGCTCATGTATACTGTAATACCGATAGTGACCACACCAGTATATAAGGGTTGTGATACGTTAACTAGGGCAGAATCGCCCGAGCCTCTGAATAGTAAAGACGTGTTTTATTTTGTTAACAGTGGAGTCTGTGATTATTTATAATACAACCCACAGACTTAACATTGGCGACGAGTCAGGATTCGAACCCTGCGGCAGTTGTTCCACGGCGGCTTCGTCCGAAGACAGGACGTTGAAGAGAGGTTTCAATCCTCACCAGTCTGGAACCGACAGGCTGGAAGCGACAGGCATTAGGACCCTGAAGCCTCCATAACCTCGTGGGTAAGCCGCAGCGTTGGCTGCAAAGACAGGGCGATCGCAATCCCTGATAAGAGCCGCGGTGAAACGCGCGAGTGGGTAAGCCAGAGCCCGGGAGGGAGCGAGCAAGAGCCGCGCGAGTGGGTGAGCCAGAGGCCGGGGGCCGCTTTCAAGTGCGAGGCGCAGCCGGGCCATCGATCGCATCCGCTGATAAGGCCCGCACTCAGCCTGAAAGTCAGCGTCGGGGAACGGGTGATAACCGCCATTGAAGTGGGCGGAGAGCGCCGAGAAGCGCGGGAAAACCGCCATCGAAGTGGGCGGGGAGAGCGAGAAGCGCGGGAAAGCCGCCATTTTTCGCGGGGAAACCGCTGAAGAAGAAGGAAGAAGCGGGAAACCGCCATCTTGGAAATTATTAAGAATTTCAGGAAAGTAATAAGATTTTTCAGAAAGGCTGGTGTGTTCTCAAGAAGAGAGGGAAAATAAGTATAAGTACAGCAATACTTGTGGTGTTCTCAAGAAGAGAGAAGAAAATTAATTAGAATTTTCAGAAACAAGAAATAAGTAAAGCAATACTTGTGGTGTTCTCAAGAAGAGAGAAGAAAATTAATTAGAATTTTCAGAAACAAGAAATAAGTAAAGCAATACTTGTGGTGTTCTCAAGAAGAGAAGAAAATTAATAATAAGTAAAGAAATACTTGTGCTGTTCTCGGAAAGAGAAGAAGATGCCTAAGCGAGGAAATATTAATGATTTTAATGCTGAAATAGAAGACAGGGCCACGTATGGGGAACGCATAGGAATATATTGCGTAGCCATATACGCCAAGGCAATAGCTTTGTTAAATTCGATGGGAGCAAAAACATACGGGCTCTTGAAACATCTAATAGCACCAGTTAAACCAGTGGACCAGACCTTCGAAGAGATCGTAGCAGTGCTGAAGGATCAAATTACTGCAAGCATTTCCAAATGCTACCGTTGTGGAAAGACAACGCACGACCAGAATCAGTGCTGGTTTAAGAATCAAGAGTGCAGGAAATGTGGCAAACTGGGTCACATCGCGAAGGTATGCAGGTCCAGAAAGAAGACCAACAAACAAAGGAAGCCACCACCACAAGAAAAGTACAACAAGGTGCATCAGGTGGCTGAAAAGAGTTCAGACGAACAAAATTCAGACTCAGACCCAAACAGCCAGGAGTTGGATAGTCTGAGAATCCACAATGTGGGTAAAGTAACTGATCTACAGACGATCTGGGTCACACTAAAAATAGCTGGAGTCCAAGTACGAATGGAGCTGGACACGGGATCAGCTGTATCAGTCATCAACCAAAAGGACTACCACCGACTATTCTCTCACATACCCTTAAGAAATACCAAGTTCGTATTACAGACATACACGGGGCATCGCGTATACCCCATGGGGAAAATAAGAGTCAAGGTGAGAGATAGGGGTAAAGTACACCCAAGAATGAATTTGTACGTACTACCTGAGGGAGGACCACCACTTCTAGGACGGGAGTGGATCAAGAAAATAGACATGGAATGGCACTACCGACAAGCAATGACGAGTGAGGACTCGGTGCAGACAAGCAGCTCAGACTCTGAGCCGGAAGACGATAAGTCCAGCTTATGTATGAAAAACAAGGTTAACATTAACTCACGGACTAAGGTTGGAAAATCGATGGCGTGCATAAAGACAGAGAATTCTGAGTCTGTTCAAGCTACAGACATATGCATTACGGAGGAACACCGGGCTCGAACTCAACGCTATTTCAAAGTACAACAACAATTAGAACAATTAAGTTACCGCCTCGTACAAGAGATGAAAACAATGAAAAAGTTCTATGACACCGAATGGGAGAGTCTGGAAAGACAACAGAACCTACTGGCTCAAGCAGAGAGCGACCATAGAGCCATCGTGACCAATTACCGATCACATCTCCCTGATGATGTTCAGGGGTTAGAATATTTGCATGATCTAGAGATACAGCAGAAGGGCAAATCACGCCGCACTGAGGATTTTGTTCTGCAATTAGAGACGGAGCTAGTGCAGGCAAAGTTAAGAGAAGTTGAATCACAGGGTGCTCTTAAGGAGATGCAGAAACAAATCTTGGACATGGAAAAGAGAAACGCTTCTTTACCTGATGAGAATAATGTGGCCATGTTGCAAGAGGAGCTTATAGGGGCGAAACTGAAAGAAGCTAAGCAAAGGATGTTGGAACTTGAAACGCAGAACCAAATCAGCGGTAATCAGCTATGTCAAGCAGAGAAGGAGTGCAAGGGTCTACATGAGAAGGTGCAATATCTCTCAGCCCAAAATAAGGGACTACTCACTCAGTTAAATGAAAGTAAACGGGAAATGGCTGAGATGGACTGCAAGAATAAAGAAGAGTTGATGGCAGTGAGACTTCGAGAGGCAGATAGCATAGCAGCCTTGGCTGAACTCCAACAGGAAATTGCGAAAGAAACAAATGAAGAGGAATCTTCAGGAAGCCAGGATTTTATTCCAGTTCTTCTCTACGACTCCTTACAAGCAGAGTGCGAGAAGTTGAAAAAACAGTATGAACAGGCCCAGACTACAATTCTGGAGGGGGTTAACTCAGCAACCTCCGAAAAGCTAGTTTCGTTGGAAGTATATGAGCAACTAAAGGTTGAACATGAGCAAGAAGTCCAAAGGCTGCAGGAAATTCTTGAGGAGCTCAGGGCCAAGACAGACTCATCGGTAGAAGTTCCATACATAGATGAGGATGTAGAGGTGAAAGACATGGCAGAACTCATAAAAATATGGAAGGAAGCCCAAGACAAATATGAGGCGGCAATTACCGAGGTTGACCGACTTGAAGAACAGTTTCAACTGGGAATGGGCCCTGAACATGAGCTAGAGAGCATCGAGGCGCAACTTCTCCAAGCACTGGAAGCCAAAGTACAAGAGGAAGAGAAGATGAAAGCATTGGAGAAAATGATGGATGAAATGGAGGAGTACGCTGAATTACGTCCAGGGGAACAGGAGAATGGGGAAACAGCTACTTCAGTAGAAGGATTAAATAGCCTGATAACGAAATCCCTGAAGGAAGGGAAAGGATTGAACGCACAAATGAGGCCAGGAGGGAAGGAAGGGCAGACATCCGAGGAAGAGCAGGATGAATATGATTGCTTGAAGAAGGGTTTTGACCTGTTGAGTGACACCGAATGTTATGAGGATGTGGTCTGCCCAAATTGTGATGGGAACTCCCAAAGTGCTGAAATCCTGAGGAAGCACTTAAGGTCTAAGGAACATAGAGAGTTGGTGGCGCTACAGATGGCAGCCGGGAAAAGAGCTCGGAGAGTTTCAAAAAGGCAGAAAAGAAAAAGAAGAAGCAGAAAATAATAACTGTTTAAAATATTATTACTTCTACTACCTCAGTCCGAACACTACGAAAGGTGCTAAATTTGTAAAAAAAATCCAGGGACATTATCAAGACAGCCAGTGGGTTGTATAAGTCCGCACTGCTGGTTCAACAGGACGAAAGTACAAGCTGTTAAAAAAAAAAAAAGGCTATGGAGGATGCTGTCTGGAACGAATTAATACCAGAGACTGAATTTATGAACCGTTCCCACAGAGACTGAACCTGTAAACTGATTCCACTGAGAGTATGTTTGTAAACTGTTATATGACGTTGACTCCATTGAGAGTATATCTGTAAATTGTTATATGACGTTGACTCCATCGAGAGTATATCTGCAAACTGTTTATATAAAGTTGAAGATTGTATGTTTAACGGGATTCTGTAAGTAATAAGCTAGGAAGGGAGGAGTGTTGTGTATGTAACCGTTTACCTTTAAGGGAACTATAGAATGTAACCGTTCACCTTTAAGAGCACTACTTTAGGGTGGCACTATCTATTGGCTCATGTATACTGTAATACCGATAGTGACCACACCAGTATATAAGGGTTGTGATACGTTAACTAGGGCAGAATCGCCCGAGCCTCTGAATAGTAAAGACGTGTTTTATTTTGTTAACAGTGGAGTCTGTGATTATTTATAATACAACCCACAGACTTAACAGGGGTGGTCACTGCCGGTACTGCAGTCTGAGACCAGTCATTCCCTTAAAGGTACATACACAACAATTCCTCCCCTTTTAGATAAACAGTATATAACATTCATTTAACAACTAAATAATAACTAATTACAATTACGGTTGCTAGATACATTGGTTGAAGTTAAGCAATTATAAGTTCAGTCTTTGAGGAGGCTTCCTGATTCTGCCTGGATAACGCCTCTTTGGGGCATCAGTTTCTTCTGGCAAGGTTGAGTCGGGATCAATGTCGTTGTTTGGTTCGTCTGCTTCCAATATCACCGATTCTGCGGGAGATGCCATTGGTACTTCGGTTTCATCGCCAGGCATATCAGATCGTGGTGTGGAGTTGATGTTTTCCAGTGACTCTAGAATCTGGTCAGCATGGCGTCTTACAATGCTCTCTCCAACGTCCACGGTATACATTAGAGGTCCTTGCCGTGTACAGATCGTTCCTGGCTGCCATTTCTGTGTGCGGTAGTCCCAGGCCAAAACTGGTTGACCTATCTTAAAACTCCTGGTCGGCCTTTCATTCATATTCTGAAACTGCCTGTTCTCCACATCTCTTCTGACGTTTGGCTTAACCAAATTCAAGCGGCATCGTAGTCTTCGATTGAAGAACATCATGGCTGGAGTTTGGTTGGTAACCGCATGTGTCGCATTCCGGTAGGCAAACAAGAAGTTATCCACGTTGTGTTGTAGGGGTATATCTTCATTACACATTGCCTTGATAGCCTTCTTGAATGTTTGAACAAACCTCTCGGCCAATCCATTAGTGGCTGGATGATATGGGGCGGATGGGTAATGCTTAACACCATTGTTCTTTAAGAACCTCCGGAACTCTTCAGACACAAACTGTGGTCCATTGTCAGAGCAAATCTGTTCAGGCAGCCCATTCCTGGCGAATATGGTTCGTAAGACTGTGATCGTTTTTTCTGTGGTGGTTGAGGACATTTTTATTACCTCTGGCCACTTTGAATGTGCATCCACCGCAATTAAAAACATCGAGTCCATAAAGGGACCAGCAAAATCAATGTGCACCCTTTGCCATGGAGATGAGGGCCACTCCCATGGATGTAGAGGGGTTCTGGTGGGGCGTTTTGGACCTTCTGGCATCCTGTACAGCTCTTGGTCATCTCTTCGATTTCTCTATCGATTCCCGGCCACCACACAAACGCTCTGGCTAAGCTCTTCATTTTTACCCCTCCCAGATGACCTTCATGAAGCTCATTGAGCACTCTATCCTTCAATTTGGGTGGAATTACTACTCTGGATCCACACATCAAGGTTCCTCTGCACACTGACAGCTGTTCTCTTCTCGGCGAGAATGCTGGCAGCAGTGGTTCGCCATGTGCTGGCCATCCCTTCACCGTTAAATCATAGACCCAGGAGAGTGTCGGGTCATTTCGTGTTTCCTTTTCTATGTTTGCATTCGACACCGGGAGACATTCGACTATAGTCAAGTGGAATAACTCCACTGGATCCACTGCCAGTTCTTCTTCCACCGTCGGCAACGGTAGGCGCGACAATCCATCCGCAATCCCATGCTGTTTAGTTCCTTTGTACGCGATGTCATATTGGTGTGCCCCTAGGAAAAGGGGCCACCTCTGTAGCCGTTGTGCCGTCATTATCGGTACGCCCTTCTGAGGGTTGAAAATGGAGATGAGAGGTTGATGATCAGTTAGTAGAGTAAATTTCTGACCGTGCAGGTAGTGATTGAACTTCTTCACCCCCCACACCAGGCTGAGGGCCTCTCTGTCAATCTGGGCGTAGTTACGCTCGGCAGAAGTTAACGAGCGTGACGCAAAAGCTATCGGCCTCTCTGAACCATCAAGGAATTTATGTGACAGTACCGCCCCAATGCCGTAGGGAGACGCATCACACGCCAGTCTTATCGGTAGTGATGGGTTGTAGTGAGCCAATACTTCTCTTGAAGTGATTAGGTCCTTACTCTTCTGAAAGGCCCGCTTACATTCATCGCTCCATTTCCATGCTACTCCCATTCGTAGTAGGGCGTTCAGTGGGTGCAGAATTGTGGACAAATTCGGCAAAAACTTATGGTAGTAATTCACCAACCCGAGGAATGACCTCAGTTGCGACACATTTTCAGGCGCTGGGGCCTTAACAACCGCTTCAATTTTGTCAGGGGACTTATGTAACCCCTCTTCATCAATCACGTGGCCACAATACGATATCTGTTTCTTAAAAAACTCGCACTTGGGGCGATTGGCTCGCAGCCCATGTTCACGTAGTCTAGTGAGCACCTGCTCTAGGTTGGCAAGGTGTTCACTGTCATCTTCACCTGTCACTAGGATGTCGTCCAAGTAACACTGAGTCCCCGGAATCCCTTGCAGGACTTGTTCCATCGCTCTTTGCCATATAGCCGGAGCTGATGCTACTCCGAATACCAATCGATGATACTGGTAAAGACCTTTGTGAGTGTTTATCGTGAGATACTTCCTAGAGGATTCTTCAACCTCCATCTGCAAATATGCTTGTGCTAGGTCAATTTTTGTAAAACGCTTCCCTCCAGATAGTGAGGCGAAATTATCTTCTATCCTCGGGAGAGGATACTGTACTGTGTGAAGGACTGGGTTCACCGTCACCTTGAAGTCCCCACAGATGCGAACCTTCCTTGGCTCCTCAGACTTATTGTTTAACGTTTTTTTCAAGACAGGAACAATGAGTGTCACCCACTCGCTCCAGTCTACCTTAGATAACACGCCTGCATTCTCCAGATTCTCCAGCTCTGCCTCGACGGCTGGGCGAATTGCATATGGTACCGGTCTTGCTTTGAAAAACTTGGGAATTGCATTCTCCTCTATTTTTATTGAGGCGGTTACGCCTTTAAGAGTACCCAGTTCTTGTTGAAATACCTCTTTGGCGTCAGCTAAGATTGTTGACAATCGTCCAGGAGTGACGTCGTCATCCTTTTTACCAGCCACCGTCAGTGCCTGAATGGAGTGCCAGTCTAAACTTATCTTTCTGATCCATTCACATCCCAATAATGGTGGTCCACCATCTTGCAGAATGTAGAGATACAATTTCTGTATTTTCTTGCCGTTGTATTCGACAGGCACCCTTATTTTTCCTCTGGGGTATACTTTTTGCCCCGTATACGTCCTCAAGACAATGGATGTCTCTCTCAAGGGTATGTGTGAGAATAGCCGCTCGTAGTCTCGTCGATTCATGACGGTTAGAGCTGATCCTGTATCCAATTTCATTTTGACTTGGGACCCTGCTATCGTGAGGGTGACCCAAATGGTTCGGTGATCCTCTTTTGCGATTACGTTGTGAAGTTTGAGACAGCTTAGTCTCTTGTTCCCGGACTCACTATCGCTCATCTGGTCTTCGGAACTACTGTCCGTCATCTTTTGTACTTTCCTGTACGGTTCCTTAGTAGCCTTTTTGTTGTCGTTGGTCTTCTTCCCAGACCTGCAAACTCGTGCAATGTGTCCCATCTTTCCGCATTGCCTGCATATTTTGTCCTTGGACCAGAAGTCCTTCTGGTCATGGTTTGTCCTGCCGCAGCAATAACATTTTGCAAATCCCCGTGTCATTTCGTGGGTGCCGTATTCCTGTGGCTTTTGTTGTATTTCCGCAGCTCCCCTTGCTGCTGCTTCGTACGATACTGCCACGCTGAAAGCCTTATCTAGCGTCAGCTCTTTCTCTGAGAGTAACCTCTTCTGGGTTCCTTCACTCAGGAGTCCACAGACAAATTTGTCCCGTAAGGTATCTGCCAGTCCTGCTCCGAACTGGCAGTGCTTTGATAGCTTGCGTAGTTCCGTAAGGTAATCAGCATTGCTCTCATTTTTATGCTGATTTCTCCTGTGGAATTTAAATCTTTCTGCTATCAGCAGCGGTGTAAGATTTAGGTGTTCCTGTAGGATAGCAACAATTTCGTTAAAACTCTTCGCCTTCGGTTTGGCTGGAGTAATCAGGTCCCGCAATAGGCCGTACGTTCTTGTGCCCATTAAATTTAGCAATAACGATGCCTTTTTCTCATCGGCTATTTCGTTTGCCTCGCAATATACCTCGACTCTTTCCACATACGTGGTCCAGTCTTCTATTGTATTATCGAAGGCAGTGATATCGCCAGTCTTTGGCATCTTGAAAATCTAAGCTGGCACCTCCCGCGCTTTGCCTTCTTCCCCGATTTAACAAAATGGCGCCTCCCGCGCTTTTGTCTTCTCCGCTGTTGCTAGCGCTGTTTGTAAAGTCTGTGAGTTGTTTAGTTAATTAATACACAGACTACCAGAGTAACTTAAAACAGGACTTTACTATTCGAAGGTCAGGGCGAATCTGCCAAATAAATCCTGACACAGCACTTATATACCGGTGTGGTCACCGTCGGTATTACAGTATACAGAAGCCAACAAAGTAGTGCCACACTTAAAATAGTTCTCTTAAAGGTGAACGGTTACATACAATGGTTTTCTTAAAGGTAGACGGATACATACACTACAATCCTCCCTTTTTAGCTTACAACATACTTAGTCCCCCATTAAACATAACATATATTCAACTTCATGTAAAACAATTCACAGGTATAATCTATGCGGGAAACAGTTTACAGATTCAGTCTCTGCGGGAACAGTTCACAGATTCAGTCTCTGGTCTTGACTCGGTCCGAACAACATCTCTGTGGTGTAGCCGGTTCACATTGCTAGCGTGACTAATCCAAAAGTCTTTCCCTTGACTTAACAGCTTGAACTTCCGTCCTGCTGAACCAGCAGTGCTGACTTTTACAAACAGCTGGACTGCCTTGGTAATTTTTCCTACTTGCCAACTGATTTGGCTCCCTTCGTAGGGCCCACGTACATGATCTGGTAGAAGTGATAATGATTTAGATGGTTATCACCTTCTGCTTCGTCTTTTTCTTTTCTGCTTCTTGGAGACTCTCGGGGCTCCCTTATCAGCTGCCAGCTGTAGCGCCACCATCTCCCTATGTTCCTTAGACTTTAAGTGCTTCCTCCTGATTTCTGCACTTTGGGAGTTTTCATCACAAGCTGGGCAGACCAAGTCCTCGTAATATTCCGTGTCACTCAACAGGTCATGGTAATATTCGGTGTCGTCCTGAACTAGTCTAGCGAGAGGGCCTGCTACTTCTTCCTTACCCAACTGGACGTTAGCCGACTGTTGTCCCCTCCCTAGACATCTTTCCTGAAGAGACTTCTTCATGCGTTCATATTCATCCCGCTCTTCCTGGGTTTCCTGCAAATCCTTCACTAATGACCTCATTTGTGATTTCAATACTTCCCCTTCCATCGGGGATTGATTGATCGGGCTATTCAATCCTTCTACTGGAGCAGCTGTTTCAACATTCTGTTGTTCACATAGACGTGATTCAGCGTACTTTTGGCATCCCAGTAAAATCTGTGTTGCAACCTCAGCTATTTCCATAACTTTTGAGAGCTCCGAACTCCTTCCCTTTGAAGATTGAAGCTCGTGTTCAGATTGTTCCCATTGCAGAGTCTTGTCCCTCAGCATATGAAGGAGTTGGCTGACCGTTAACTCTTCCACGGGAACACTGTGGATCAGAGTCTTCTCCATTTCATCCACCTTTTCCTCCAATGCTTTCACCTTCTTATCCTCTTCTACTTTGGCTTTCAGCGCTCGGAGAAGTTGCGCCTTGATGCTCTCTAGCTCATGTTCAGGGGCCATTCTTACAGCCTCTGTGTTTCTTACAGTTTCCTTTTCTTCCATTGAAAGGATTCCCAGTTGAATCTGTTCTTCAAGTTGTTGAACCTCGGTCATTGCCGCCTCATATTTGTCTTGGGTTTCCTTCAATATTTTTATGAGTTCTTGGACATCTTGGCCTAGAAATTCACTAGCCTTAGCGCCGCTTTTGAGGCGCTAGAGGGACTAGCGCCAGAGTTATGGCCAGTTGAAAAATTCCCTGGGGCCCTAAAGCGGCGTTGCACCGGTAGCGCTGCGCCGGCACCGATGACGTCATCGGTGTGCGCAGCGTCCCGGTTGCCATGCCGACGGGCCCCAGCGCCGAAATTCAGTTGCGGCCTCCTCGCCCGTGGCAGCCGCAACTAAGACTCTGGCAACAGAGTCCAACATGTGTTTGCGCTGGCGCATTAAAGGCCCCGCGGCGGCCGGCCGCTTTCCCGCCGGCCGCCTGCCCGCAGCTCCCTCCCCGGACTTCTCCCCCCCCCCCCCACGGAACAGATGCAAGCCCGGCACTTGTCCGAGGTGCCGGGCTAATTTTTAAACAGATTTGCGCGGGCCGCGGCCGGGTGCAGGCAGCTCCTCCTTAACGGAAGGAGGAGGCCTGCACTTCCCCAGCCTGCCGCACCGCATCGGGTGCCGCAGCGCCGGAATTGCGCGCTAAACGGCAGTTAGCGCCCTTTTCCAGGCGCTAAGGCCCTTCAGTAGCGCCGGCAGCCGTTTGGGCGCGGCGCTACTGAATTTTTGCCGCGCGCAGGGGGACTTAGCGCCGGCACTAACTTCCGGCACTAAAGCCCTGACTAAGCCAAAACCCAATTTCTAGGCCCTTGTCTTTCATGTTCTGCCATGTCTTTCACCTCTAATTTCTCATCTATGGATGGAACTTCTACCGATGAGTCTGTCTTGGCCTTGAGCTCATCAAGAATTCCCTGCAGCTTTTGGACTTCTTGCTCATGTTCAACCTTTAGTTGTTCATATGCTTCTACTGAAACTAGCTTTTCGGAGGTTGCCGAGTTAATCCCCTCCAGGATTGTAGCCTGGGCCTGTTCATACTGTTCTTTCAACTTCTCACACTCTGCTTGTAAGGAGTCGTAGAGAAGAACTGGAATAAAATCCTGGCTCCCTGAAGATTCCTCTTCATTTGCTCCTTCCTGCAAATATTCTAACTCCTGAACAGCATAAGGGAGATGTGATCGGTAATTGGTCACAATGGCTCTATGGTCGCTCTCTGCTTGAGCTAGCTGCTTCTGTTGTCTTTCCAGATTCTCCCATTCGGTGTCATAGAACTTTTTCATTGTTTTCATCTCTTGTTCGAGACGGTAACTCACTTGTTCTACTTGCTGTCGTAATTTGAAATAAAGTTGAGTCCGAGCTCGGTGTTCGTCAGTCATGGATATGTCCGTAAACTGAACAGACTCAGAATTCTCTGTCAAACTATGTTGTCGTTGTTCGGTGGAGTTCTGCTCTGAAACTTTGTTCTTCTCTGGAGCATAAGCCTTTATGCATGCCTTCGTTCTTCCAACCTTAGTCGGCAAGTCCATTTTAGCTTTGTCTTTCATATTTGGGTTGGTCTTATCGTCATCCGTTTCAGAATCTGAGCTGATTGTCTGCACCGAGTCCTCACTCGTTATGGCTTTTAGATAGTGCCATTCCATGTCTATTTTCTTGATCCACTCCCATCCCAGAAGTGGTGGTCCTCCCTCAGGTAGTACGTATAAGTTCATTCTTGGGTGTTCTTTACCCCCATCTCTCACCTTGACTCTTATCTTCCCCATGGGGTATACTTTATGCCCCGTGTATGTCTGCAATACGAACTTGGTATCTCTTAAGGGTATATGTGAGAATAGCCGGTGGTAATCCCTTCGATTTATGACTGATAGAGCTGATCCAGTGTCCAACTCCATTTTCACTTGGACTCCAGCTATTTTTAGCATGACCCAGATAGTTTGTAGGTCAGCTTCCTTACTCACATTGTGAATTCTCAGACTGCCCAGCTCCTGGCCGTTTGGGTCTGAGTCCGAATTCTGTTCGTCTGAACTCTTCTCAGCCACCTTGTGTACCTTGTTGTACTTTTCCTGTGATGGCTTCCTTTGGTTGTTGGTCTTCTTCCCTGACCGGCATACCTTAGCTATGTGACCCAGTTTGCCACATTTCCTACATTCCTGGTTCTTAAACCAGCATTGGTTCTGGTCGTGTGTTGTCTTCCCACAACGATAGCATTTTGTTGTACTCAAGGTAATTTGATCCACACTGAGTGCCGTTGCCTTTAGCTGCATTTCCGCAGTTCCCTTCGCTGCGGCTTCGTGCGATGCTGCAATAAGGACAGCCCTGTCAAGTGTAAGGTCGTTCTCTTCGAGTAGTCGCTTTTGCGTTCCTTCCTTTGACAACCCGCACACGAACTTGTCTCGCAATGCCTCTGTCAGATTCCCTCCAAACTGGCAGTGTTTCGCTAGTCTACGCAGTTCGACCAAGTATTCTGCGTTGCTTTCGTCTTTCCTTTGCGTTCTCGCATAGAATTTGAATCGTTCCGCCAACATCAACGGTGTGGGGTTCAAGTGATCCTTCAGAACAGTCACAATATCATCGAAAGTCTGATCCGCCGGTTTAGCTGGTGCTAGTAGATGCTTCAAGAGCCCGTATGTCTTCGCGCCCATCGAGTTTAGCAAGGTTATAGCTTTGTCATCATCTTCTATTTTATTGGCCTCACAATAGATCTCAATGCGTTCCACATACGTGGCCCAGTCTTCTACCTCGGAATTAAAATCGTTGATGTTACCACGCTTAGGCATCTTCCTCTCTTCCTGATAACACCACGAATTATTTCTTTAAATTTTCTTTTCTTTTTTTTTTCCAAGATGGCGGTTCCCGCGAAAATGGCGGTTTCCCGCGCTTATCTTCTCTCCCCGCCCACTTCAATGGCGGTTTCCCGCTTCTGTCTTCTTCCCCGCCTAATGGCGGCTTCCCGCGTTTCTTCCCTAGCGGGAGGGGTACACTTTCCCCACGGGCGACGGCCGCTGGCTTTCAGGTTCACAGCCTGCGTGTCGGCTTCAGGGCTTTCCCTTTTCTCGGCAGGGCAACCGGCGCTGGGTACACCCCGTTGACGGCGAACAGTTTCAGCCGCTGGGCTGGCTCTCGCTCGGTTCCCCTTGCTCGGGCTCTGTCTCTCTCCCGCTCGCTCGGCTCTACTGGCGCTGGGTACACCCCGTTGACGGAGAACAGTTTCAGCCGCTGGACTGGCTCTCGCTCAGTTCCCACTTGGTCGGCTCTGCCTCTCCCGCTCACTCGGCTCCCAATCGCGCCTCCCAACCCTCTCGCAGTCCGGTGCTTCCCTCCCCGGCTGCGGCTGAGTTTATCTCTTACTGCGCCTACGCTCCCGGTCGCAGCGCTTCGTGGCTTCGGTCGCTGCCCGGCCTTTTTCGCCGGTCGCGGTCTAGCTGTCTCACGACGCCGTTGCGTCCCCCAGCCTGTCTGTACCGCGGCTTCCTTGCTCCACGCTGCCCCAGTCTCAGCGCCTCTGGACCCGACTTCTGTCCGGCTCCTTTCCCCCTCGACCGTGGTCGAGTGCACCGCCCTTATCCTCCGGTTATTCTTTTTACTTTCCCTTACTCACAGTCACCGTGGCCGCCTTGCTTCTCGTGCTGATCGGCTCACTCCTCACCGTGGCAGAATGGACGTCAGTGCCTGTTGCTGATGGAAGTCTTTGTCTCTAACTTCTTCTTCCTTTCTAGTTCTGCAGCCTCGAGTTTTCTCCCAGCAGAACGACGAGGGCGGTTGCCTCTTCTCGACGCTCGTTAACTGCTTCGGAAGTATTGTTGCCGCAGGGTACGATCGGACTCGTCGCCACTGTAAAGTCTGTGAGTTGTTTAGTTAATTAATACACAGACTACCAGAGTAACTTAAAACAGGACTTTACTATTCGAAGGTCAGGGCGAATCTGCCAAATAAATCCTGACACAGCACTTATATACCGGTGTGGTCACCGTCGGTATTACAGTATACAGAAGCCAACAAAGTAGTGCCACACCTAAAATAGTTCTCTTAAAGGTGAACGGTTACATACAATGGTTTTCTTAAAGGTAGACGGATACATACACTACAGTGTTGCTGGTGTTTTATGCCTTGATGGCGATGCCTATGGTCTTCGCGCACTTCCCCCCCGCGCTGCTGCTAATGCCGCTCTCCGCGGTTTCCGTGGCAAACTGCAGCTCCTCGCGGCTTTTTGCGCGTTTAATTTTAATTTTTTTTATTTCCCCGTCGTCGGAACAACCCTGCGGGACTCTTGCCTCCCTCTTCTCGGGTCTGTACGCTGCCCGGCTTCGTAGCACCGGCCGCGCCCAGTGTGCTCCACCCTCTCTCTCTCTCCTCTTCCCGACAACGCTGCTCAGCCCCGTTGCAAGCCAGCTGCTCGAACTCTAGACCGCCGCAGCCCAGGAAGGATCAGTGTACTACCTGCCACCAGCCCGATGAGCTGAAGCACCATCGACAGGATAACCAAGCCCCGCTCTCGACAGCCTCTCCTGCAAATCTTCAACTCCGCTGACTCAGAGGCGGATGCCCACGGTCGACGCCCGTTTCTACTGTTTCTTTCTTCCTTCTGGCCTCGACCTCTGATAACTTCACTTCAGGGATGGATCCCCATGAGGTGGTGCAGATTGTAGGTAAGTTCGTATCTGCTCGTCGCCAGTATTATGTCCGTGTATAATTGAGACACGGACTGCAGGAGTTGATTATAACAAGTCTTTACTGAATGGAGACAACCTGGAAACTGAAACTACAGAAGCCTGCTAGGGCCTTTTATACAGGGGTGGTCACTGCCGGTACTGCAGTGTGAGACCAGTCATTCCCTTAAAGGTACATGCACAACAAAATCCAACCCAGCCAATTACTGATGCCCATTTTGGGTTCTGCCAAGACCACTCGGCTTCCGACCTCATTACAGACTTGGTCCAAACATGGACAAAGGAGCTGAATTCCAGAGGTGAGGTGAGAGTGACTGCCCTTAATATCAAGGCAGCATTTGACCGAGTGTGGCATCAAGGAGCCCTAGCAAAACTGAAGTCAATGGAAATCGGGGGAAAACGCTCCACTGGCTGGAGTCACACCTAGCACAAAGGAAGATGGTTGTGGTGATTGAAGGTCAATCATCTCAGCCCCAGGACATCACTGCAGGAGTTCCTCAGGGCAGTGTCCTAGGCCCAACCATCATCAGCTGCTTCATCAATGACCTTCTCTCCAACATAAGGTCAGAAATGTGGATGTTCGCTGATGACTGCACCGTGTTCATCACCATTCACAGCTCCTCAGTTAATGAAGCAGTCTGTGCCCACATGCAACAAGACCTGGACGACATTCAGACTTGTGCTGATAAGTGGCAGGTATCATTCGCGTCACACCAGTGCCAGGCAATGACTATCTCCAACAAGCGAGAGTCTAACCACCGACCCTTGACATTCAACGGCATTACCATCGTCAAATCCCCCACCATCAACATCCTGGGGGGGTCACCATTGACCAGAAACCTAACTGGACCAACCACATACTGTAAATACTGTGGTTACAAGAGCAGGTCAGAGGCTGGGTATTCTGCGGCAAGTGTCTCAGCTCCTGACTCCCCAAAGCCTTTCCACCATCTACAAGGCACAAGTAAGGAGTGTGATGGAATACTCTCCACTTGCCTGGATGAGTGCAGCTCCAACAACACTCAAGAAGCTCAACACCATCCAAGACAAAGCAGCCCGTTTGATTGGCACCCCATCCACCACCTTAAACATTTACTCCCTCCACCACCGGCGTACCGTGTCTGCAGTGTGTACCATCTACAAGATGCACTGCAGCAGCTCGCCAAGGCTTCTTCGGCAGCACCTCCCAAACCCACGACCTCTTCCACCTAGAAGGACAAGGGTAGCAGGCGCATGGGAACACCACCACCTCCAAGTTCCCCTACAAGTCACACACCATCCTGACTTAGAAGTATATCGCCGATCCTTCATCGTAGCTGGGTCAAAATCCTGGATCTCACTACCTAACAGCACTGTGGGCGTACCTTCACCACACGGACTGCAGCGGTTCAAGAGGGCAGCTCACCACCACCTTCTCAAGGGCAACTAGGGATGGGCAATAAATGCTGGCCTTACCAGCGACACCCAGATCCCATAAGCGAATAAAAATAAAGGGAATACACAATAAATGGCAGGATACTGAGAAGTGCAGAGGAACAGAGGGACCTTGGATTGCATGTCCACAGATCCCTGAAGGTAGCAGGACAAGTAGATAAGGTGGTTAAGAAGGCATACAGGATACTTGCCTTTATTAGCTGAGGCATAGAATATAAGAGCAGGGAAGTTATGCTAGAACTGTATAAAACACTAGTTAGGCCACAGCTAGAGTACTGCGTGCAGTTCTGGTCACCACATTACAAAAAGGATGTGATTGCACTAGAGGGGGTGCAGAGGAGACTTTTATCCCTCAACCAATGTGGTGCATGGGAGCGTAATAGTCCGCTGATCATATTACTAGACCAGTAATGCTGAGGCCTGCAATAACCATCCAGAGAACTGGAGTACAACTTGAGAATTTGAATCCAGTTTAAAAAATGATTTGGAAATAAAAAATCTGGCTTCCCTAAAAGTGACCATGAAGCTGTCGGAAAAAACCCAGCTGGTTCACTGATGTCCTGAAGGTTTTTTCCGACAGCTTCATGGTCACTTTTAGGGAAGGAAACCCGCCGTCGTTACCTGGTCGGCGGCCTATATGTGACTCCAGTCCCAGACCAACGTGGTTGTCTCTTAACTGCCCTCTGAAATGGCCCAGCCAGCCACTCTGTTGTATCCAACTTCCTCACGGCAACTAGAGACGGGCAATAAATAAATAGAGAATTCAAAAAGAAAGCCTAAAACGGATTATCCGGTCATTTATCTCATTGCTGCTTTATGGGATCTTGCTGCGTGCAAATTTGGCTGCCGCATTTTTTCTTTATTCATTCATGGGATGTGGGCGTCGTTGGAAATGCCAGCATTTATTGCTCATCCCTGATTGCCCTCGAGAAGGTGGTGGTGAGCCTCTTCATACAACTGAATGGCTCGCTCGGCCATTTCATAGGACATAGAACATAGAAAAATAGGAGCAGGAGTCGGCCATTCGGCCCTTCGAGCCTGTTCAATATGATCATGGCTGATCCTCTATCTCAATACCATATTCCCGCTCTCTCCCCATACCCCTTGATGCCTTTTGTGTCTAGAAATCGATCTATCTCCTTCTTAAATATATTCAGTGACTTGGCCTCCACAGCCTTATATGGTAGAGAATTCCACAGGTTCACCGCCCTCTGAGTGAAGAAATTTCTCCTCATCTCAGTCCTAAATGTCCTACCCCGTATCCTGAGACTGTGACCCCTTGTTCTAGACCCCCCAGCCAGGGGAGACATCCTCCCTGCATCCAGTCTGTCTAGCCCTGTCAGAATTTTACACGTTTCAGAGCGGCAGTTAAGAGTCAACCATGTAGCTGTGGGCCTGGAGTCACATGTAGGCCCAGATAAGGATAAGGACGGCAAATTTCCTTCCCTAAAGGACATTAGTGAACCAGATTTTTTTTAAATAACAATCCAGTAGTTTCATGGTCACCATTACTGATAATGGCCTTTTATTCCAGATTTATTTAATTAACTGAATTTAAATCTCCCAGATGTCTTCAGGCCTCTGGTTCACTAGCCCAGTGACATAACCACTGTGCTACCCCACACTTCAAACATTACAACAGTGACTACACTTCAAAAAAGTACTTCATTGGCCGCGATGCACTTTTAGCCGTCTTGAGGTCATAAAAGGCACTATATAAATGCAAATTATTTCTTTCTTTGTGAAAAGTCTTGAATTCACTTCAGGGGAAAGGGTAGTGGCGAGATTTCCTTTGTCACTGTTTCTAGCGAAACCGTCATTCAGCAACAAAAACAACAACCACTCGCATTTACATTCACAGGAGCGATTATCAGACAAAGTTTGACAGCGGGCCACATAAGGAGACATTAGGACACCAGTCGCTGAAGGTAAGCATGCAGGTGCAGCAGACAGTTATGAAGGCAAATGGTATGTTGGCCTTCATAGCGAGAGGGTTTGAATACAGGAGCAAGGATGTCTTGCTGCAGTTGTACAGGGCCTTGGTGAGACCACACCTTGAGTATTGTGTGCAGTTTTGGTCGCCTTATGTGAGGAAGGATGTTCTTGCCATGGAGGGAGTGCAGCAAAGATTCACCAGACTGATACCTGGGATGGCAGGAATGACGTATGAGGAGAGATTAGGTCGATTGAGCTTATATTCGCTGGAGTTTAGAAGAATGAGAGGGGATCTCATTGAAACTTATAAAATTCTAACAGGACTAGACAGACTAGATGCAGGAAGGATGTTCCCGATGGCGGGGGAGTCCAGAACCAGGGGTCACAGTCTAAGGATAAGGGGTAAGCCATTCAGGACAGAGATGAGGAGGGATTTCTTCACCCAGAGAGTGGTGAACCTGTGGAATTCTCTACCACAGAAGGCAGTTGAGGCCAATTCATTAAATATATTCAAGAAGGAGTTAGATATATTTCTTAAGGCTAAAGGGATCAAGGGATATGGGGAGAAAGCAGGGACAGGGTACTGAATTTGGATGATCAGCCAGGATCTCATTAAATGGCGGAGCAGGCTCGAGGGGCTGAATGGCCTACTCCTGCTCCTATCTTCTATGTTACTCTGTTTCTATGACAGGTGACCAAACGCTTGGTCAAAGAGGTAAGTTTTAAGGAGCGTCTTAAAGGAGAAGAGAGAGGCGGGGAGATTTTAGGGAGGGAATTCCAGGGCTTAGGGCCCGGGCAGCTGAAGGCACGGCCACCAATGGTGGAGCCATTAAAATCGGGGATGCGGAGGAAGCCTGAATTCGAGGAGTGCCGAGATCTCCGGGGGTTGTAGGGCTGGAGGAGGTTACAGAGATAGGGAGGGGCGAGGCCCTGGAGGGATTTGAACACAAGGATGAGAACTTTAATAGAAATATCCCTCTGTGGAAATCATCTCTCTGTGTTTATAAAGTGGCTAACACATAGCAACCAGATGAAACCTTGAACCCCTCCAACTCCTGGGAGAAGCTTCAAGCTGAACACAAAATCAGAAATAATCAGACCCAGAAATGATCATTTAAAACGAACAATCACATTTGACTTTTATCTTGGTCCCATTGCACCTCCCTTTAAGAAAAATAGTTTGCCGCAATTGAACTGTTGCCACGTAGACTGTGTTTGATCGGATGTGGACCTACATTGACCCACACCAGAGACCAACACATCCAGCGTGTCCACAGCATTGCCGTGGGTGTGTTGCCTTGACAGTCACCAGGAACCATTGCTTTGTTTGGTTTCCACATGACTGATCTCTGAGGTGGTCCGGTGACTCAGGCCAGCGTTTTAAGTTGCTGCGCCCATCCTGGAGGTGGTCTAAGACCTGATGAATCCAATCCATCTGCTATCGCTGCTGGTGGCCTCCAATGTGGCCAACACATTCATTGTTCCTGGCGGGCGAGGGGAATATTTGTCCAACCCGTCCAACCTTCGTGGTGATCCTCTGGGGAAACGTCCATTCCTAGCAGCCACGTGGCCTCCTCCTCCAACCAAAATATCTGTCTTTAAGTAAGATTCTTTTGCGTGCTTCTTTCTTTTAGAAAAATCGCAGCTTCGGTGGTCAAAACACATCTGAGCACGGCACCTATCGCAGGGTGACCTTACGACCTTTAGGTGTTGGCTTTGGCTCAGTGGGTAGCCATAGAAACATAGAAGATAGGAGCATTAGTAGGCCATTCGGCCCCTCGAGCCTACTCCGCCATTCAACGCGATCATGGCTGATCATCCAAATTCAGTACCCGGTCCCTGCTTTCTCCCCATACCCCTTGATCCCTTTAGCCTTAAGAAATATATCCAACTCCTTCTTGAATATATTTAATGAATTGGCCTCTACTGCTTTCTGTGGTAGAGAATTCCACAGGTTCACCACTCTCTGGGTGAAGAAATTCCTCCTCATTTCTGTTCTAAATGGCCTACCCCTTATCCTTAGATTGTGACCCCTGGTTCTGAACTCCCCGACCATCGGGAACATCCTTCCTGCATCTAGTCTGTCCAGTCCTGTCAGAATTTTATAAGTTTCAATGAGATCCCCTCTCATTCTTCTAAACTCCAGCGAGTACAAGCCCAATCGTCCCAATCTCTCCTCATACGACATTCCTGCCAACCCAGGTGTCAGCCTGGTGAATCTTCGCTGCACTCCATCCATGGCAAGAACATCCTTCTTCAGATAAGGCGACCAAAACTGCACACAATACTCAAGGTGCGGTCTCACCAAGCCCTCTCGCCTCTGAGGTCAGAAGGTTGTGGGTCGAGTCCCACTCCAGAGACTTGAGCTCGTCATTCAGCCTGACACTCCAGCGCAGTACTGATGGTGCCATCTTTCAGCTGTGATGTTAAACCCGAGGCTCCGTCTGATCTCTCAGGTGGATGTGAAAGATCCCACGGGCACTATATCGAAGAAGAGCACAGGATTTCTCCCCGGTGTCCTGGGCCAATATTTATCCCTCAATCAACATCACTAAAACAGATTATCTGGTCATTAATCACATTGCTGTTTCTGGGAGCTTGCTGTGCACAAATTGGCTGCTGTGTTTCTTACAGTACAACAGTGACTACACTTCAAAAGTATGTCATTGGCTGTAAAGCGCTTTGGGACATCCTGAGGTTGTGAAAGGTGCTCTAGAAATGCAAGTTATTTTATTGCATTAGTAACCCAAATACCATTGGGGTAATTTTAACTTGAAGTCAATGGAATGGAAAATTGAACAAGGTACAAATTGTGCGACCAATTCGATATTGTCCATTTTACACCATTGCCAAAACTAAATTTATGAGTTCAAAATCCCACCATAGCAAAATCTGAAACTGACTTCAGTGAACCCAAAGGTCCATCTAGTTCGCCTTCTGTCAACCTGGTAGTCACACGATACAACAATAATGGAGTTGTTGACTAACCATAGCAATCAATCTCTAATCAATGGTCCGTATTTTCCGATCGCAGACCTCCCGCGGGTGGAGGGCTGTGATCTGGGAAAATCTGCGCCCTTACCCGAGGGCTCCTGGGACGCGCAGAGTTCCGCTACTGGGCCTCTCCAAACTTGAAGTGTGCAGGGCCCACGTATCCCAGAGACGCAGGTAGTTCGCAGTGCCCCTGGGATCACATGGGCCATGGGGAGCCAATCACAGAAGGGAATCTCCCTTCGTACACTTTGACAGGAAGACCTGTCAAACATATTAAAGGAGATCACCCCCAAAACATAGTAAAACTTTAAATACATTTTTAAAAAGTCACATTTTTAAAAATAACTTGAAATTACAATAAATTAATTATTTTAAAACAAAAATATTATTTTTTGAAAAAAATAATTAAAGTTTTTTACGGGACTAAAAATAAACTTATCTTTTTTAAAGTAGTTTTAAATGATAAATCAGTGACTTTTTAAAACAACTTTTCGCAACTCTTATCCTGGTATAAGCAGGCATTACGTCTGCTTTTACCAGGCGTAAGATTTCTAAGGGTTTTCTGCGGGCGGAGGGTCTCCGAAAAGCGGAACTCTCCGCCCGCAGAGGCCCTTCTCCAGGGCAGCCGGAGGATCTGTCAAGACCATTCTTGACAGATCGGAAATGCCAGTTTTCAGCACATGCACTGTGCATGCCTGAAACCGGCATCTCCGATGTCCCTACGGGTGAGTACACAGCGCATGCCCACCCGTAGGGGTTGGAATATCCGGGCCAATAAGTCTACAACAGACCCAGACATGAGGTGAGGAAAACCCCCAGTGGTGGAGAGCTTTAGGAACCATAGGTCCAAAATCACCTGTTCCTCCCAAGCTCACTACCCTCACCGTCCTGTCTCAAATGACTCAGGTCCCCACTATTTGCACTCCACTATGTCTCTTCATCAACTCACTGATGATCTTTTATATCATCTATTGAGCAGTTGGCAGCTCACTCAACACCTTTACTCTCTGTAATTGGTGTGTACCTGTTGATGTTCTCCCTCTCTACTCTCTACTTTTCCAACCTAACTAAAATGTCTGTTTATCTCCCAGTCTTCAGTTTTAATGAAGGGCATACACCTGAAATGTCTTTTCTATTTACAGTTACTCACTGACCTTTTTTATATTATTCATTCACAGAATGTGGGCGTCGCTGGCAAGGCCAGCATTTTATTGCCCATCCCTAATTGCCCTTTGCGAAGGTGGTGGGTGAGCCGCCTTCTTGAACCACTGTTCCTGTTTCTGTGCTGTACATTCTATATAATTCTATGTAATATGAGCTGCCAGGGAGGGTGACTGTGAGCAGGAAACTGGGCCTATTGAAGCAAGAAGCTGTAACGAGAAGACATAAGATTGTGAGGGTAGGACAAGGGGACGACAGGGGGCAACCAGTGAATGTCAGCCACAGTGCTGTTGGGGAGGGAGTTCCAGGATTTTGACTCAGCGGCGCTGAAGGAACGGCCGATATATTTCCAAGTCAGGATGGTGTGTGACTTGGAGGGGAGCTTGGAGGTGGTGGTGTTCCCGTGCGCCTGCTGCCCTTGTCCTTCTGGGTGGTGGAGGTTGCGAGTTTGTGAGGTGCTGTCGAAATTACGGATGAGGGAGGCCATTCAGCCCATCTAGTTCCTCCATTCAGAATAACCCTAAGCCTTTTCGCAGCGTCCAATTGTTTCTTCATTTGTTCCAGGGTAATCGCCTCACCTACTCTATCTGGGCATCCACTTCATGTGTTGTTCACTCTTTGCGTGAAGAAGAACGTCGTGGTATCAGCCCTAAATTTATCTTTTGCTATAAAGAGAAGAGTTTGAATTTCTGTAGCCCCTTTTCACAACCTCAAGACGTCCCAAAGCGTTTCACAGCCAATGAAGCACTTTTTGAAGTGCAGTCACTGTGGTAACGTGGGAAACACGGCCGCTGGTTTGAACACAGAGCGTGCCCACGAACAGCAAAGAGATGATGACCAAATCATCTGTCGCTTTTTTTGGTCGTGTTGCTCAGGGTATAAATGTTGACCAGGACACCGGGAGAACTCCCGTACTCTTTTTTGAATAATGCTGTGAGATCTTTCACGCCAACCTGAGAGGGCAGACGGGTCCTCGGTTTAATGTCTCATCCAGAAGTCAGCACTCCACTTGAGTGGCAAAAACAGGAAGGCAGATTATTATCTGAAGGGCAATAGATTGGGCGAAGGGGAAGGGCAACGAGACCTGGGTGTCCTTGTGCACCAGTCGCTGAAGGTAAGCATGCAGGTACAGCAGGCGGTTAAGAAGGCAAAAGGTATGTTGGCCTTTGTAGCGAGAGGGTTTGAGTACAGGAACAAGGGTGTCTTGCTGCAGTTGTATAGGGCCTTGGTGAGACCACATCTTGAGTATTGTGTGCAGTTTTGGTCGCCTTATCTGAGGAAGGATGTTCTTGCCATGGAAGGAGTTCAGCGAAGATTCACCAGACTGATACCTGGGATGGCAGGAATGATGTATGAGGAGAGATTGGGTCGATTGGGCTTATACTCGCTGGAGTTTAGAAGAATGAGAGGGGATCTCATTGAAACTTATAAAATTCTAACAGGACTAGACAGACTAGGTGCAGGAAGGATGTTCCCAATGGCGGGGGAGTCCAGAACCAGGGGTCACAGTCTAAAGATAAGGGGTAAGCCATTTAGGACAGAGATGAGGAGGAATTTCTTCACCAGAGAGTGGTGAACCTGTGGAATTCTCTACCACACAAGGCAGTTGAGGCCAATTCATTAAATATATTCAAGACGGAGTTGGATATATTTCTTAAGGCTAAAGGGATCAAGGGATATGGGGAGAAAGCAGGGACAGGGTACTGAATTTGGATGATCAGCCATGATCGCATTAAATGGCGGGGCAGGCTCGAGGGGCCGAATGGCCTACTCCTGCTCCTATCTTCTATGTTTCATTCGGCCCAACTGGTCTATGCTGGCGTTTATGCTCCACGGGCCACCTCCCACCTCCCTTCATCTAACCCTATCCGTATATCCTTCTATTTATTGCTCCCTCAAGTACTTATCTAACTTCCCCCTAAATGTATCTATGCTATTGGTCTCCCTCACATGTGAAAACATCTTCTCTACGTCTACCCTATCAAACCCTTTCATCAGCCTAAAGACCTCTATCAGGACACCCCTCAGACTTCTCGTTTGTAGAGAATAGATCCACACCCTGATATCTTTCCTGATAGGTATAAAATCTCTGTTCTGGTGCCACCCTTGTAAATCCCTTTCTGCACCTTCTCCAGTGTCTCTATATCCTGTTTATTATAATATGGAGACCAGAACTGTGCACAGTACTCCATGTGGTAACCAATATTTGTCTGGTTAGATCGCAGCTGGTGTATTGTTTCCAATTCTGGACACCACACCTTAGAAAGGATGTCGAGGCCTTGGAGAGGGAGCAGGGGAGATTTACTAGAATGGTAGTGGGGATGAAGGACTTCAGTTATTGTGGAGAGACTGGAGAAGCTGGGGTTGTTCTTGTCATGTATGTACCTTTAAGGGGAAGAACTACTTTTTACAGCTCCTGTATCCTGTAGTACCGGCAGTGACCACACCTGTATATAAACCCTGAGTAGTGCTCTGTACAGCCAGTTGCAGTTTGAACCCTCATTCAGTAAACACCTATTGATCGTTCCCTGCAGTCTTTGTCTGATTATTGAAGGACACCACATTAAGATACCCGGATCTAACATTGGCGACGAGAAAGATTCGAACCTACCTGCAACTCTGCATCACCTCCCAGGGATTCGCTCCTGGAGAACAGTGGAAGGAGGTCGAGTCCAGAGCCACAGGGCGTCGCCATTTGCCAGGAGGACCGCCGAGAGCGGCGTTGGCAGCAGCGCGGGAGACGCCATTTTAAGCCGCTGCGGGGAAGAAAGGAAAGAGCGGGAGACGCCATCTTAAGCCGCAGCGGGGAAGAAAGGAAAGCGCGGGAGACGCCATTTTAAGCCAGTCTAACCACACCAAAAAAAAAAAATGCCGAAGAGTGGCAGTATCACAGCGTTCGACAATGAAGTCGAAGATTAGGTTGATTGGCTATGATAAATTGACCCTTAGTGTTAGGGGGGATTAAAATGTGTGGGGTTACGGAGATAGGGTGGGATATGTGTTGGTGTAGGGGTTACGGGGATCGGGTGGGATATGTGTCGGTGCACGCTCGATGGGCCGAAATGGCCTCTATCTGCACTGTGGGGTTTCTGTGATTCTGTGATTTTTCTGTGATTGGACGACATATGTCGAACGCATAGAAGTATACTGCAAGGCGAATGAAGTGCCAGATGACAAGAAAGCGCTGGTATTGTTGAATTCAATCGGTGCAAAAACGTATGGCTTACTACGAAACCTAGTAACCCCAGAGAAGCCAGTAGAAAAGCATTTTGAAAACATAGTGTCAATCCTACAGGACCACTTAAACCCCACACCGCTGCTGATAGCAGAAAGATTTAAGTTTCACAAAAGGAATCAGCATAAAGATGAAAGTAATGCTGAGTATTTAACGGAACTGCGCAAGCTATCGAAACACTGCCAGTTTGGAATGGGACTAGCAGATATTTTAAGGGGCAAGTTTGTGTGTGGGCTTCAAAGTGAAGGAACCCAGAAATGGCTTCTATCAGAAAAGGATCTTACGCTGGACAAGGCTTTCAGCATTGCAGTATCACACGAAGCAGCCGCATGGGGCGCTGCAGCGATACAACGGAGACCGCAAGAATATGGCACAAATGAAATGTCATACGGAACAGTGAAGTACTATCGCTGCGGCAGAACAACACACGACCATAATGATTGCTGGTTCAAGGACAAAGTGTGCAGACAGTGTGGAAAAGTAGGACACATAGCAAGAGTCTGCAGGTCAGGAAAGAAAACCAGCAGCAAGAAATCTCCACAGGAGAAGTACAAGAAGGTACACAAGGTGACGGAGAGTAGTTCAGACGAACAGAAGAGTGATACAGACTCCGGAAGCAAGGAGCTGGGTTGTCTGAAACTACATAATGTGATCAAAACGGAGGATCACCAAACTATCTGGGTCACGCTCAAGATAGCAGGAGTCCAAGTGAAAATGGAATTGGACACAGGATCAGCCCTAACAGTCATAAACCGAAGGGACTACAAGCGGCTATTCTCACATATACCCTTGAGAGATACAAAGATTGTCTTGAAGACATACACGGGGCAAAAAGTCTACCCCAAAGGAAAAATAAGGGTGAACGTTATATATAACGGCAAGGAAACACCAAAAATGGACCTATATGTATTGCCAGATGGAGGACCACCACTACTAGGGCGTGAATGGATCCGGAAGATACAGCTAGATTGGCATTCCATACAAGCACTGACTATAGATGCCAAAAAGGATGACGACGTCACACGTGGACGACTGTCAAAAATGCTAACTGACGCACAAGAAGTGTTCCAGCAGGGACTTGGAACACTAAAAGGCATAACAGCGATGATCAAAATAGAGGAAAATGCAAGCCCAAAGTTTTTTAAGGCGATCCGCCCAGCCGTCGAAGCAGAGCTGGAAGGTTTGGAATGTTCAGGAGTACTGTCCAAAGTGGACTGGAGTGAGTGGGCTACACCCATCGTTCCTGTAATGAAGAGGTCATTGAGTAATACGCCTGGGGAACCAAAGAAGGTTCGCATCTGTGGGGACTTTAAGGTGACAGTGAACCCAGTCCTTCACACTGTACAATATCCGCTTCCGCAGATTGAAGATATTTTCGCCTCGCTATCTGGAGGGAAACGCTTCACTAAGATTGATCTGGCCCAGGCATCTGCAAATGGAGGTAGAAGAAGCCTCGAAACAGTCCCTCACGATCAACACTCATAAAGGTCTCTACCAATACAACCGGCTGGTGTTCGGGGTAGCATCAGCTCCAGCTATTTGGCAAAGGGCAATGGATCAAGTCCTGCAAGGGATTCCAGGGACCCAGTGTTATTTGGATGACATCCTGGTCACGGACGAAAATGACAGTGATCACCTCGCCAACCTGGAGCAGGTGCTCACTAGATTGAAGGAATATGGGCTCCGAGCTAATCGCCACAAATGCGATTTTTTCCAGGAGCAGATCTCGTATTGTGGCCACGTTATTGATAAAGAGGGGTTACATAAGTCCCCTGAAAAGATTGAGGCAGTAGTCAAGGCTCCAGCACCAGAAAATGTGTCACAACTGAGGTCGTTCCTCGGGCTGGTGAACTACTACCATAAGTTCTTGCCGAATTTGTCTACCGTACTACACCCACTGAACACCCTACTGTAAACGGGGGTACCATGGAAGTGGAGTGACGAATGTAAACGAGCTTTCCAGAAGAGCAAAGCATTGATCACATCAAAAGAGGTGTTGGCTCATTTCAACCCAGCACTACCAATTCGGCTGGCGTGTGATGCATCACCCTATGGCATTGGAGCGGTGCTGTCGCACAAATTCCCGGACGGCTCGGAGAGGCCAGTAGCCTTTGCGTCTCGGTCACTAACCTCAGCCGAGCGTAACTACACCCAGATTGACAGGGAGGCCCTCAGCCTAGTGTGGGGAGTGAAAAAGTTCAATCACTATCTGCACGGGCAGAAGTTCACCTTGCTGACTGACCACCAACCACTTGTCTCCATCTTTAATCCAAAGAAGGGTGTTCCGGTGATGACTGCGCAACGGCTACAAAGATGGTCCCTTTTTCTAGGGGCGCACCAATGTGATATCGAGTATAAGGGCACGAAACAGCATGGAAACGCTGATGAGCTATCACGCCTGCCACTGCCTTCTGCGGAAGAAGCACCAGCAGTGGATCCTGTCGAAATATTTCATTCGACTATAATTGAATGCTTGCCAGTAACTAACGCTGGTATAGAGAAGGAGACCCGAAATGACCCGACACTGCCTCGGGTATATGATTTGACGGTGAAGGGATGGCCAGCACATGGCGACTCACTGTTGCCAGCATTCTCATCCAGAGAACAGCTGTCAGTATGCAAGGGGACCTTGATGTGTGGATCCCGAGTGGTAATTCCACCCAAGTTAAGGGAGAGAGTGCTCAATGAGCTTCACGAAGGTCATCTGGGAGGGGTGAAAAGGAAAAGCCTTGCTAGGGCTTATGTGTGGTGGCCGGGGATCGATCAGCAAATCGAGGACCTGACAAAGAGCTGCTCAGGATGCCAGAAGGTCCAAAATGCACCACCACATGCCCCTCCACACCCATGGGAGTGGCCCTCATCTCCATGGCAACGGGTGCACATTGATTTTGCTGGTCCATTCATGGACTCAATGTTTTTAATAGCCGTGGATGTGCACTCGAAATGGCCTGAGGTGATCAAAATGTCCTCCACCACCACGGAGAAAACTATTGCAGTCCTACGGACCACTTTTGCCAGGAACGGCTTGCCAGAGCAGATTTGCTCTGATAACGGACCACAGTTTGTGTCCGAAGAGTTTCGAAGATTTATGAAAAGGAATGGGGTAAGGCATTACACATCCGCCCCGTATCATCCAGCCACAAATGGATTGGCTGAGAGGTTCGTACAAACCTTTAAAAAAGCAGTAAAGGCCATGTGCGATGACGACATTCCACTGCAGCATAAGGTGGACAATTTCCTGTTAGCCTACAGAAATGCGACACATGCAGTCGCCAACCAGGCCCCGGCCATGATGTTCTTTAACCGAAGGTTGAGATCTCGTCTGGATTTGCTCAGACCAAATGTACGAAGAGATGTTGAGAATAAGCAATTCCAGCACATCAATGAGAAGCCAACAAGGAGCTTCAATGTAGGGCAACCAGTCTTGGCCCGCGACTACCAAACAGAGAAATGGCAACCAGGAACGATATGCACACAGCAGGTGCCACTAATGTACACAGTGGATGTTGGGGAGAACATTGTGAGACGCCATGCTGACCAGATCCTAGAGTCACAGGAACGAGTCAACCCCATGTCTCGGCCATACGTACCTGGTGAGGAACCCGACGTACAGGTCGCATCTACCTCAGAAACAATAGCATTGGAAGCTGATGAATCAACTGACGACAGGGTGTTAGAATCGCCTCCGCACCAAGAGCGAGACACTCGGGAAAGGCGTTATCCAGAAAGAATCAGGAAGCCTCCCCAAAGACTGAATTTATAAATAGACTCTTTCCAGTTAATGTTGCATGTTAAAAGTGTTAATTGTAATTAGTTTGATATTTAATTGTTAAATGAGTGTTATGCTACTGTTGATCTAAAAGGGGAGGAATTGTAATGTATGTACCTTTAAGGGGGAGAACTACTTTTTACAGCTCCTGTATCCTGTAGTACTGGCAGTGACCAGATCTGTATATAAACCCTGAGTAGTGATCTGTACAGTCAGTTGCAGTTTGAACCCTCATTCAGTAAACACCTGTTGATCGTTCCCTGCAGTCTTTGTCTGATTATTGAAGGACACCACATTAAGATACCCAGATCTAACATTTCTCCTTAAGCCCTGAAATTCCACATGTGTCCCACTGGAACTCCAGTGGGAAACCAGTAATAATTGTGGAGATACGGCTGAAAACTGACCATTTTTCTCAGGGGTGCAGCTGGAGTTATGGTAGGAGACCAGGAGAACCTCTCAAGGAATTTCAGGGGCCCATGAGCGCAGAATTATTAATTGCAATCTGATTTTTCCGTATGTTTTTAGCCCTGTTGACCGCTGGTAACCTCCTTGCCAAAATCAAAACATTCAGCGTTGTCAAGGAGTTTGTAGGTAGGCTCATTCCTTCCATCTGGTTTTAACATAATTTTCACGCACCAACATCATGTATATCAATAGTCGCTGGGGGGCTTCCAGAGAGCATCAGTCAGACTGGGGGACCACAATATAACAATTGTCTGCTTTTCAACACAGTCCTTGCAACGAGGAGTATTATTGATGAGTGAGCGGAGGAAGTTGGATGTTGACATAAACTGGCAAACGGTAGTTTTTTCCAGATGTCTTTAGGATAAAGCCACACTTAAACCAGCAGGACGGAGAGAGCTTTGTTTGTTTATTTTGTAATGAAGTGTTTTAAACTCTCCATCAAAGTTCTTCCGAGAGAGTGAGAAAGAAGAAAGGAAGACTTGCATTTATATAGCACTTTCCACGACCACCAATCATTCCAAAGCGCTTTACAGCCAATGAAGTACTTTTTTGATGTGTAGTCACTATTGTAATGTAGGAAACGCGGCAGCCAATTAGCACACAGCAAGTTCCCAGAACCAGCAAGGTGATAATGACCAGATAATCTGTTTAATGATGTTGATTGAGGGATAAATATTGGCCAGGACACCGGGGATAACTCCCCTGCTCTTCTTTAAAATAGTGCCGTGGGATCTGTTATGTCCACCTTAGAGAGCAGACAAGGCCTCGGCTTAACGTCTCATCCGAAAGATGGCACCCCCGACTGTGCAGCACTCGTTCAGTGCTGCACTGAAGTGTCAGCCTAGATTTTTGTGCTGAAGTCTCTGGAGTGGGACTTGAACCCACGACCTTCTCTTGGGGGGCGAGAGTGTTACCATGGCAGCCACAAAGAGAGAAAGAAGAAGAAAGTGAAGTCTCAAGGATGGCAATTTGGCCAAAGAATGTGGCAGTGCCTAACGTAACAAAGGTGATGATGTAGATCAAATCGTTGATTAAAAAAAGAGAGTAATGAGAATACAGGGCCTTGGTGAGACCGCACCTTGAGTATTGTGTGCAGTTTTGGTCGCCTTATCTGAGGAAGGATGTTCTTGCCATGGAAGGAGTTCGGCGAAGATTCACCAGACTGATACCTGGGATGGCAGGAATGACGTATGAGGAGAGATTGGGCCGATTGGGCTTATATTCGCTGGAGTTTAGAAGAATGAGAGGGGATCTCATTGAAACTTATAAAATTCTAACAGGACTGGACAGACTAGATGCAGGAAGGATGTTCCCGATGGCGGGGGAGTCCAGAACCAGGGGTCACAGTCTAAGGATAAGGGGTAAGTCATTTAGGACAGAGATGCGGAGGAATTTCTTCACCCAGAGAGTGGTGAACCTGTGGAATTCTCTACCACAGAAGGCAGTAGAGGCCAATTCATTAAATATATTCAAGAAGGAGTTACATATATTTCTTAAGGCTAAAGGGATCAAGGAATATGGAGAGAAGGCAGGGACATGGTACTGAATTGGGATGATCAGCCATGGTCGCTTTGAATGGCGGAGCAGGCTCGAGGGGCCGAATGGCCTACTCCTGCTCCTATCTTCTATGTTTCTAGGTGTGCCATCGCTGATGGAACGCAAGGACCCTACAAGGGCTGGGAAAGGAGGAAATCCTGATGTAGAAACATAAAAACATAGAAGATAGGAGCAGGAGTAGGCCATTCGGCCCCTCGAGCCTCCTCATCTCTGTCCTAAATGGCTTACCACTTATCCTTAGACTGTGACCCCTGGTTCTGGACTCCCCGACCATCGGGAACATCCTTCCTGCATCTAGTCTGTCTAGTCCTGTTAGAATTTTATAAGTTTCAATGAGATCCCCTCTCATTCTTCTAAACTCCAGTGAGTATAAGCCCAATCGACCCAATCTCTCCTCATACGTCATTCCTGCCATCCCAGGTATCAGCCTGGTGAATCTTCGCTGCACTCCCTCCATGGCAAGAACATCCTTCCTCAGATAAGGCGACCAAAACTGCACACAATACTCAAGATGTGGTCTCACCAAGGCCCTGTACAACTGGAGCAAGACATCCTTGTTCCTGTACTCAAACCCTCTCGCTACGAAGGCCAACATACCATTTGCCTTCTTAACCGCCTGCTGCACCTGCATGCTTACCTTCAGCGACTGGTGCACAAGGACACCCAGGTCTCATTGCACTTTCCCTTCTCCCAATCTATTGCCATTCAGATAATAATCTGCCTTCCTGTTTTTGACACCAAAGTGGATAACCTCGCATTTATCCACGTTATATTGCATCTGCCATGCTTCTGCCCAATCACCCAACCTGTCCAAGTCATCCTGGAGTTTCACGACATCCTCCTTACAGCATACACGCCCACCTAGCTTTGTGTCGTCTGCAAACTTGGAGATATTACATCTAGTTCCCTCGTCTAGATCATTAATATATATTGTGAATAGCTGGGGTCCTAGGACCGATCCCTGCGGTACCCCACTAGACACTGCCTGCCACTCGGAAAAAGACCCATTTATTCCAACTCCTTGCTTTCTGTCTGCCAACCAGTTCTCTATCCAAGTCAATACCTTGCCCCCAATCCCATGTGCCTTAATTTTACACGCTAATCTCTTATGCGGGACGTTATCGAAAGCCTTCTGAAAGTCCAAATACACCATATCCACTGGTTCTCCCTTATCTATTTTACCAGTTACATCCTCAAAAAATTCCAGTAGATTAGCCAAGCATGATTTACCTTTTGTAAATCCATGTTGACTTTCTCCGATCCTGTCTCTGTTTTCCAAGTGCTCTGCTATTACATCTTTTATAATGGACTCTAGCATTTTCCCCACTACCGATGTCAGGCTTACTGGTCTATAATTCCCCGTGTTCTCTTTACCACTTTTTTTGAATAGTGGGGTAACATTAGCTACCCTCCAATCCATGGGTACTGTTCCAGAGTCTATCGAATTTTGGAAGATGACCAGCCTTAAGTACCCTAGGATGTAGATTATCAGGCCCTGGGGATTTATCGGCCTTCAATCCCGTCAATTTCCCTAACACTATTTCCCTACAAATACTGATTTCTTTCAGTTCCTCCTTCTCATTAGACCCTATGTTCCCCGACATCTCTGGGAGGTTATTTGTGTCCTCCTTTGTGAAGACAGAACCAAAGTATGTATTTAATTAGCCTGCCATTTCTTTGTTCCCCATTATAAATTCCCCTGATTCTGACTGCAAGGGACCTACGCTTGACTTCACCAATCTTTTTCTCTTTACATATCTATAAAAGCTCTTACAGTCAGTTTTTATGTTCCCTGAAAGCTTACTCTCATACTCTATTTTCCCCCTCTTAATTAATCCCTTTGTCCTCCTTTGCTGAATCCTAAACTGCTCCCAATCCTCAGGTTTACTGCTTTTTCTGGCCAATTTATATGTCCTCTCCTTGGATCTTATGCTATCCCTAATTTCCCTTGTTAGCCAGGTTTGGTCACCTTTTTTGTTTTATTTTTATGCCAAAGTGGGATGAACAAATTCTGTAGTTCATCCATGCGATCACGTACTGAGAAAGAGCGTATACCTTGACCTCGAAAAACGCAGAAGTGGGCACTACTTGGTGTTCCAGGCCAGAGCTGTGGGCGTTCAGGCCCATCTTCCAATGGCAGGAGATGGGGGTGGGGCGGTTGGAGGTGGGACGTCCTGTGATGGAATGTCCGGGAGTAGCTCCAACCGGAATAGGGAACTCAATCTACCAGTGACACCCTGAATGCAACTGTTAGAACTCTCTCCCAAACAGTTCGGGACCAGCCAGGCCTTTCTTTGAGTGGGCCTTCTGGAAGTTTCTCAAATGTAAACCATGCACCAGAAATGTGATTAATAAATTAAAACTTCATGGCCTAGAAATTGGGTTTGGGCGCCAAAGTGGCGCAAAAGTCGCCTGAGCGCAGGATTTAGTGCAGCGTTCGAGGCTTTAGCGATCGTCAGATATTCAGTTCCATTGCCCCTAGAGGGAGACGGGGCGAGGCTCGAGGCGCTCCGCGTCCCTCTTAGGGCGCTGAAACTGAATATCGCAGCGCAACGTGTCGCAGCGCCACACGCTGCGGCACGGCACGTTGCAGTACTGCAGGCCTTCCTCCCATTGTTAAGGGGGAGGGGCCTGCAACAGCGCGATCCCCACTCGCGAGTGCCGGCAAACGAGCCCGGCACCGAGGAGAAGTGCTGGGCTCTCGGGAAACAGCCGGCAATGCCGCGAGTGGGGGGGGGTCAGGAGGCCGGGGACGGAGGTGCTGGCAGGCGGCCACCGAAAAAGGCGGCCGCCCCGCACCTCCACCTTAACTTGCGCCGCTGCCGGCACAGTAAGGCCCCGTGAACCGGGCGCGGGTAGCGAACGGCGCAACCGCTACCAAATATCGTGAACGGGGCGAGAATGGGGCGCTACACACACCGATGACGTCATCGGTGGCGGCGCAGCGCAAATGGCTAACGCCACCATTAGCGCCCCTGCTGAATATCGCGGGAGGCGCAGCCAGTGGCGCTACAGCCACTGACTGCCTCTTTAGGCGCTAACAGGTGGCGCAACTCACCCAATTTTTGCCCCCATATTTTTTCCATTTACTTCTGTATCCAATCAATAAATTATGACAGTCTAGAAAAGAAGCATCAAGTCATATTCCTCCCGTCTTTATCCTTCCTTTGGAATTGGTATAAGGAGACAATCCTGTGGTCGTTTTTTGCCCACCCCTAATTGCCCTTACACAGGATTATATAGGATATCCAGCACAGCAAAAGGCAATTCGGCCCAACCAGTCCATGCCGGCGTTTATGCTCCACACGAGCCTCCTCCCGTCTTTCCTCATCTAACTCTGTCAGCATAACCCTCTATTCCCTTCTCCCTCATATGCTTGTCCAGCCTCCCCTTAAATGCATCGATACTATTCGCTTCAACCACTCCCTGTGGTAGCGAGTTCCACATTCTCACCACTCTCTGGGTAAAGAAGTTTCTTCTGAATTCCCTATTGGATTTCTTGGTGACTATCTTATATTGATGGCCTCTAGTTATGCTCTTCCCCACAAGTGGAAACACTCTCTCTGTATCCATTCTATCAAAACCTTTCATAATTTTAAAGACCTCTACTAGGTCACCCCTCAGCCTTCTTTTTTCAAGAGAAAAGAGACCCAGCCAGTTCATCCTTTCCTGATAGGTATACCCTCGCATTTCTGGTATCATCCTTGTAAATCTTCTCTGCTCCCTCTCCAGTGCCTCTATATCCTTTTTATAATATGGTGACCAGAACTGTACGCAGTACTCCAAGTGTGGTCTAAACAAGGATCGATACAGGTTTAGCATAACTTCCCTACTTTTCAATTCTATCCCTCAGTGGAAACATCCTCCCCGCATCCACCCGATCAAGCCCCCTCACAATCTTATATGTTTCGATAAGATCGCCTCTCATTCTTCTGAACTCCAATGAGTAGAGTCCCAACCTACTCAACCTTTCCTCATACGTCAACCCCCTCATCTCCGGAATCAACCGAGTGAACCTTCTCTGAACCGCCTCGAGAGCAAGTATATCTTTTCTTAAATATGGAAACCAAAACTGCACGCAGTATTCCAGGTGTGGCCTCACCAATACCCTGTATAACTGCAGCAAGACTTCCCTGTTTTCATACTCCATCCCCCTTGCAATAAAAGCCAAGATTCCATTGGCCTTCCTGATCACCTGCTGCACCTGCATACTAACTTTTTGTGTTTCATGCACCAGGACCCCCAGATCCCTTTGTACTGTAGCACTTTGCAGTTTCTCTCCATTTAGATAATAACTTGCTCTTTGATTTTTTCTGCCAAAGTGCATAACCTCACACTTTCCAACATTATATTGCATCTGCCAAATCTCTGCCCACTCACTTAGCCTGTCTATGTCCATTTGCAGGTTTTTTATGTCATCCTCACTCATTGCGCTCCCTCCCATCTTTGTATCATCGGCAAACTTGGATATGTTGCACTCGGTCCCTTCCTCCAAATCGTTAATACAGATTGTAAGCCAGCTCGCTATCCATTCTGCTACTTGTCCCCAGACTCCGCATGCTCTGACCTTGTTCATCAGCCTTATCGAAGGCCTTTTGAAAATCTGGATAAATCTAGAAAATCTTGAGAAGGTGGTGGTGAGTTGCCTTCTTGAACCGCTGCAGTCCGTGTGGTGAAGGTACTCCCACAGTGCTGTTAGGGAGGGAGTTCCAGGATTTTGACCCAGTGACGATGAAGGAGCGGCGATATATTTCCAAGTCAGGATGGTGTGTGACTTGGAGGGGAACTTGGAGGTGGTGGTGTTCCCATGCGCCTGCTGCCCTTGTCCTTCTAGGTGGTGGAGGTCACGGGTTTCGGTATTAGAAGATAAATAAGAGAGGACAATTTGACCCATCCTCTGTCACCATCTAATTTTCCGTTCCTCCCTGTACTTGCTTTAGTATTCTTTATAATCCAAGGTTGTGTGAGAAAAGGATAACTTTATCAAGATTTAAAACAACACCAATCAACATTCCGCCTCTCTTAGCAAACTCCACCTTCAGGCTAGGCAGACTGTTGCAAACCAGTTACCCAAGAAAGAAAAAAATAACTTGCATTTATATACAAAAAGAAAATACTGCAGATGCTGGAAATCTGAAATAAAAACAGAAAATGCTGGAGAAACTCAGCAGGTCAGGCAGCATCTGTGGAGAGAGAAACAGAGTTAAC
Source organism: Somniosus microcephalus (assembly GCF_052327205.1). NCBI lineage: Eukaryota > Metazoa > Chordata > Chondrichthyes > Squaliformes > Somniosidae > Somniosus > Somniosus microcephalus. The sequence goes on along the minus strand of NC_140988.1, from coordinate 371,701,277 downwards.
GTTTCAGGTCGGTGACCCTTTCGTTAGAACTGGAAAAAAGCAGGAAATGGAACAGATTTTTAAGCAAGTGCAGGGGCTGGGAAATGGGGGAGGGGATGAAAGAACATAAGGGAAGGTCTGTGATAGGATAGAAGGCAGGAGAGGTTAAGAGATATTAAGAGATATTCAAGGCAAGAGGAGATGGTAATGGGACAGGTTAAGAAACAAAAGATGGCTCTAGATGAAGTGTAAATTGTACTGGCAGAACGAAAGACAGCTGCCATGTGGGAGAGAGAAAAAAAGCACAAACAATAAAAAAGGGTGGAAAATAAATATATATGATAGGGGCCGAGGTTATGATCTGAAATTGTTGAACTCTATGTTGAGTCCAGAAGGCTGTAAAGTGCCTAATCGAAAATCAAAAAGATGAGGTGCTGTTCCTCGAGCTTACGCTGAGCTTCAGTGGAACAATGCAAGAGGCCGAGGACGGTGAGGTCCGAGTGGGAGTGGAGCGGAGAATTAAAGTGACAGGCGGCCGGAAGCTCGGGGTCACCCTTTACGGGCTGAAGGTGCATTTATATAGCACCTTTAACTTAGTTAAGCATCTCCAAGGTGCTTCACAGGAGCGTTAAATAAAGAAAGACTTGCATTTCTATAGCGCCTTTCACAACCTCGGGATGCCCCAAGGCGCTTTACAGCCAATGAAGTTCTTTTGATGTGTAGTTACTGTAGCAATGTAGGAAACGGGGCAGCCAATTTGCGCGCAGCACGGTCCCGATGGATGCTGATCCAAAGAAGGAGATGTTAGTTGTGGGTGACTGATTGGTTGGTCAAGGCCACGGTTTTTAAGGAAGGTCTTTGAGAAGGAGAAGGAGGTGGCGATGCGGTGGGCTTTTGGGACCTTGTGACTTACAGCTTAGAGTGCTACCGCTGAGCCAAGCTGATGCTTGCTGCCGGCTTGGATTGTTCCCTTATAAGGCAGCTGTCAGCTATTCCGTTTCCCTCCACATAGTATCTACAAAGTGGTGATCTCTCCTTTAATTCACTGTGAAATATAATGTGGTAGCAGCACATATGTCACAACTTCACCATATCTTCAGGTGTTACATGATAAGATCGGAGCTTCTGTTGATGTGCATCACCTGACAGAGTGAAACAGCAATTAATGTTCAGCATAATGGTGAAGAAAGAGGCTGGGTAAACCCGCCCCTTATAGTGGGTCAGAGCCGTGGAGAACGGGGATTGTCCCAAGTTCAATTCCTGGTCTGTGTTGAGTTCGCTGGTCTCCGGCAGATTGTAATATCACAAGAAAGATTCAGATGAAGGAAGCCTTTGGAAGAATTAAAGAAAGAATTTTGCATTTCTATAGCGCCTTTCACGACCTCAGGACGTCCCAAAGCGCTTTACGGCCAATTAAATGCTTTTCAAGTGTAGTCACTTGTAATGTAGGAAACGCGGCAGCCAATTTGCGATCAGCAAGGTCGCACAAACCGACCAGGTTGTCTGTTTTAATGATATTGGTTGAGGGATGAAAATTAGCCAGGATCCCACCGGGGAGAACTCCACCAGCTTGTCTTCGTAATCGTGCCATGGGATCTTTTACGTCCACCCGAGAGGGCTCTCTTTAACGTCTCAGCCGAAAGACGGCACCTCCGACATTGCAGCACTCCTTCAGCACTGCACTGAAGTGCCGGCCTAGATTATGTGCCTAACTCCCTGGAGTGGGGCGTGAACCCACGACCTTCTGATTCAGAGGTGCAGAGTGCTCACAGCTCACACTTTACTCATCTTATTCTGACATGCTAACAACCCTACTTTCTTCCCATTACAGCATCGAGCTCGTTTCTAAAAAAGAGCGCAGTGTCCTGGCCTCAACCCTGGACTATGATCCCCTTTTCATCTAATTCCGAGGCACCATAATGGTCCTGAGTTAGAAAGGGAGAAAGAAAAATATCAGCCAGGTTCCCGCTATTTGATCACTATTTTCCTGGGCCAAAAGCTATCCTTCAACCAACATCTAAAAACAGATTATCTGGTCATTATCACATTGCTGCTTGTGGGAGCTTGCTGTGCGCAAATTGGCGCCTGTACTTCAAAAGTGGCCGTAAAGCGCTTTGGGACGTCACAAAGTCGTAAAAGCCGTCATTGAATGTGAGTCCTTTCATCTTTCTATCCAGTGACGCCTGCCGGAATGTGGGCACGTGTGGGCAGGATATAGAAACATAGAAACATAGAAGATAGGAGCAGGAGTAGGCCATTCGGCCCCTCGAGCCCGCTCCGCCATTCAATGAGATCATGGCTGATCATCCAAATTCGGTACCCTTTCTCCCCATATCCCTTGATCCCTTTAGCCTTAAGAAATATATCTAACTCCTTCTTGAATATATTTAATGAATTGGCCTCAACTGCCTTGTGTGGCAGAGAATTCCACAGGTTCACCACTCTCTGGGTGAAGAAATTCCTCCTCATCTCAGTCCTAAATGGCTTACCCCTTATCCTTAGACTGTGACCCCTGGTTCTGGGCTCCCCCACTGGTTTGTGATGACCCCTCGAGATCGAATGATGCGTTGACATAGACCCTCTAGGCTCTCACATGGAGGATGCCCACGTGAGCGAGGTACTGGAGGTTGCCTGGTCACCATAGGAATGCTATCCCAATGCCTTCAAGAGAGGAATGGGAGGAAACCGGGGCAGAGGTAAAGAAGGAAATGGGATTGTTCAGAAGATTGGAGTATGAATAGTGTCATAACTCCCGATCAATCTGAGGTGTTAACTTAACCTGCCATTTGAGTTTCATTATTTTGATCACTGACATCAACCTGCACCTAGAGTTGCCAACTCTGGGTGGACATATTCCTGGAGGAGTCATCACATGATCGCCCTGCCTCCCCACGCTCACGCCATTGGTCACCCAACTCATCCATCCTCTCAACACACCGCCTAACCTACACCAATCAGAAGGCGAATAGACTCATTACCAGATTGGATGACTTTTGACCGTCAGTCAAACAGCCTTTCTATCCCCCATGTCACTTCGCTTTGTGATTGGTTCCCTCTGCTGTCAATTAACTGGGAACAGCGGTCAATCAAAGAATCTTACAGCTGATTGGCCTGACCAAACCCACGTGCCCCAAAGCAGCCAATCGCCAGGAGGCATAACGAAGATTAATAAAGTAGGAAAAAAAATCGTGACTCTTCCCAGCTGAATCGCAAGACCGCGAGTTGAGGTAAATTTTCATTAAAAATCAAGTGTCTCGCGATTAATTCGATTAATTTGCAAGTGTGGGCATTATTGAATTCTCTACCCCAGAGGGATGTGGTTGCTGAGTCATTGAGCATATTCAAGGCTGAGATCGATAGATTTTTGGACTCTAGGGGAATCAAGGGATATGGGGATCGGGCGGGAAAGTGGAGTGGAGGTCGATGATCAGCCATGATCTTATTGATGGACTGAGCAGGCTCGAAGGGCCCAATGGCCTACCCCTGCTCCTAGTTCTTATGTTCTTATGTCCAATACTTTTACAACTAATAAAGTGTTCAAAGGAGATTTTTTAAAAAGTGCAATTTTTTATTGCCCCGATGATTTCACTCCCAGAGTTGCTCGTAGCAGAATCTAATCTTTCATTCCTGGAGGCTCCAGGGCAATCCTGGAGGCCTGGCAACCCGTACCCGAATCTGGAGCACTGCTTTGTGCCTCACAGTGGTGCGGCCATTATCCTCTATGCAGCCACAGGGAAATCTTCCGTAAATGTGGAATATTGGTATGTAAAAGTGTGGTGAGATTATTAAACGCGCATTTAAGGACTCATTTAAGCTGAGCCATATAACGACAATGGATCCCAGGGTGGAAATATCTGCAAAATGCCCCGGATCTGAATCAAAATGGCGGACGACATGCCAAGGCTTGATTTGCAACACCTTAGGGTAAAAGCACACGCAGGGTCACGCACTCACCGAGCAGAGTGGCAACAGACATTGGTTTTGAGAGGCTGTGTTTTCTTTAAATTCTCCTGCTTCTCCCCCCCCCACCCCCCGCTTTCCGAATAAACAGGAAAATGAAGCACAGGAAAAAAAATAGCTAACAGGGCAGGTAACTCACAACCCTGGGGAGAGGAGGCAAGCGACAGGAGAAGCACACAGCCCCCTTGCCTGCTCTGTGCCACAGCTGAAACAGAGGAACAGATGGGGCTGCCTTAAGGGAATATTTACCGAGCCGAGGCAGCAATCTTTAACACGCAGTATCGGCTGGCTAAGTGTGCAAGGATCAGTGGTTGTGCATTCGGCTTCAAAACTGCAGCTGTCTGCCGGCTTAATGAGGGGAGGGCGAATTAAAAGAATCCTTCACTTCATTCCTGTTCAACAAGTTCTCTCTCTCTCTCTCTCTTTTTGCCCTCTCCTCACATCTGCAGTCCTTTTGTTTTCTATTTACATTGGAAAAAAATTATTCCAAGGAATCACTGTCAACGTGAACAGGTCTGGTGCGCTTGGCATGTGTGTGTGCTTGTATGTGGGTGTGTTTGTGTGTGTGTGTGTGTGTGTGTGTGGATGTGGGTGCGTGTTTAGTCTTGTGTTTATATGTGTGTTTGTGATTGTGTGTGTGTGTGTGTTTATGTTTGTGTGTGGGTATGTTTATGTCAGCTGTGGTTCAGTGGGCAGCACCCTCGCCTCTGAGTCAGAAGGTTGTAGGTTCAAGTCCCCACTCCAGAGACTTGAGCACAAAAATCTAGGCTGGCACTCCAGTGCAGTGCTGAGGGCAGTGCCTCACTGTCGGAGGTGCCGTCTTTCGGATGAGGTGTTAAACCGAGGTCCTGTCTGCTCTCTCAGGTGGACGTAAAAGATCCCGTGGCACTATTTCGAAGAAGAGCAGGAGGGAGTTCTCCCTGGTGTACTGGCCAATATTTATCCCTCAACCAACATCACTAAAAACAGATTATCTTGTCCTAGTACATTGCTGTTTGTGGGAGCTTTCTGTGTGCAAATTGGTTGCCGAGTTTCCCACATTACAACAGTGACTCCACTTCAAAGAGTACTTCATTGGCTGTGAAGCGCTTTGAGACGTCCGGTGGTCGTGAAAGATGCTATATAAATGCAAGTCTTTATTTTGTTTGTGTTTGTGTTTATGTTTATGTGCGTATGTGTGTGTTTTTGTGGGTGTGTGCAGGTGTGTTTATGTGTGTTTGTGTTTATGTTTGTGTGTGGATATGTTTATGTGTGCATTTACATGTATGTGGGTGTGTGTTTATGTTTATGTTTATGTTTGTATTACTGTAAGGAAATCTCTTTAAACTCAATTAAACGAGTCTTCGTGATTCAGGCTCGAGCGTATTGGCCAAATGCAAGTTTATTACTCAGGCACCAATAGTATAATAACTATCATGGTTATACAATAGACTCACACAGCCTGATTTCCTGCAGACCCGAGGTGACCAAGCTTGGCCTCCGTAGGTGTTGGACTTCCGACAGTCCTGTGACCTCTGACTACAAGAAGGCTGCTGCCTGTTCTCTTTTACTCATCTGTCACATGTCCAAAGACCTCCCAGGCATCCTTAAAGGATCTTCCCCTTTAATGTGAGTCATGTCACATGATGCCCAGAAAGTATTTTGAAGCAAACCACCAGACCTTGAGGTAATGGCCATATTGACGGCTTAACTGCTAAGCTTTGCGGAACACCTCCGTTCAGTCCGTAAGGGTGACCCCGAGCTTCCGGTCGCCTGTCATTTTAATTCACCGCTCCATTCCCACTCGGACCTCACCGTCCTTGGCCTCTTGTATTGTTCCACGGAAGCTCAACGTAAACTCGAGGAACAGCACCTCATCTTCCGATTAGGCACTCTGCAGCCTTCCGGACTCAATACCGAGTTCAACAATTTCAGATCATAACCTCGGCCCCTATTACATTTATTTTTGTAATTTTTCCACTCCTTTCCCCCCCCCCCTTTCCTTTTGTTTCTCTCTCACACCTGGCAGCTATCTCTTGCCCTGCCAGTACACTTTACACCTAATCTCAGCCTATTACCATCTCATCTAGCTTCGAATACCTTTTATTGTCTCTTTTACTTCTTTTGTTGCTTTCACTTCTTTTATCCGATCGCAGCCCTGCCTTCGATCTATTTTCTTTTCTTTCCAGTTTTGAAGAAGGGTTCGACCCGAAACGTCAACTCAAATTTCTCTCCACGGATGTTACCTGACCTGCTGAGTTTTTCCAGCATTTTCTGTTGTTATTAAGCAATTTGACCTGATGTTTCTTGTCTGAATTTACAAAGGAACAGGAGATGACCCGGACAATCCCAGATAGTTAATGTGACCTCGCTAAGTGTGTTAGCTTTGGTGCCTCCATTGTTCTGGCCAATCTGATATTAGCACCTTACATGGGATGTTGCCGCCCCGCCTGCTTTTTCCTACTCCCCCATTGTCCTGACTAATCTCCAATATTAGCATATCCTAATCGGACAATGACTCTGAGATGTTATGATTAACTTTGATGGGACACCTGACACGAAGAAAATGTTAACAATTACTACGACTACTTCCGTGTGATGGGAAAAGCTTATTATGGGATGTCTGGTTTGGCCGTCCATTCGACGGCCTTCTGAGATGCCGAGTGGAGAAATGAGGAGCCTCCCGCTACAGATCTCAGTGGGCGGGTTGATGCGACATGTTCCATGGTCTGTGACTCGTGGCCATAGTCTCACTCGGGGTCATCCCTCATCTTCCACTTATGGAGCAGGTTAGCCGCATCGTCCCATGCCCTGTGCGGATTGGGTTGAGTGCTGTCCACTGTCTTTGAGGGAGGTTGAAGCCCAGTGTAATGATATGCAGTAACATGTCATTCTAGAATGGTACACTAGGTGTAGCTGTATGTTTTAGTAGTGGGCTACATCTATATGGGTTGTCTTGTTCAACATGAGGCACTGGTGAAGAGAGTCAACATGGCTACTGTATACAAGCCAACATGGCTGAATAAATGACCAGCACAAGCTAGCTGTTCATAATAAAAATGTCTATTTATATATGAACATAACATGGTACCAGGAGTGGTAATATTTGCTGAATATTGCGAAATGCGACATGGAGAATTTAAAGCCACCAGAGGGTTTGAAACTCACGGGGAATGTCGACTGCAATTGGTGGACTTTCAAACAACAATTCGAACTCTACATTGCCGCCATCGGGTTCGGTATGAAGCCAGACGCAAGGGGAATAGCGTTGCTGCTCATGGTTGCAGGCCCGCAGGTGATAGAGGTATTTAATACATTTGTATTTGATCAAGAGGAGGACAGAGAAAAAATGGACGACGTGCTAAAGAAGTTTGATACACATTGTTCTCTCAAAAAGAATGAGACCTACGAGAGGTACATGTTCCGTTCACGGAGACAGCAGCAAAATGAAACTTTGATAGCTTTGTGACCGATCTGAAACTGAAAGCACAGACATGTAATTTCTCTGAACTGAAATCATCCATGATTCGTGACCAGATTGTGTTTGGTATTTATGATAAAAAGGTCAGGGAATGTCTGTTGAGAGAAACTGAACTAACATCGGAGGATGCTTTGAAAATATGCCACGCCAGTGAGCTAGCTCAGCAGCACGCAAAGACTTTCAGAGAAATTAATAATGGTGCGACTGTAGTGAGTGACAGTGCAGCTGTCGGTGCTGTGTCCTGCAAGGGGAAGAAATGTGGGCAGAACAGGAATGCAAAGCAATCGGAGGATGGAACTTTCAACTGTAAATGCTGTGGTTACCAGCACCAGTCAAGACAATGCCCAGCGTTTGGGAAAATGTGCACAAAATGTAATGGAATGAATCACTTTGCCAAACAATGCTTTTCAAAAGTAAAAACAAAGAAAGAACATAAAGTTAATGCAGTAAAAGAGGGCACTGATTTAAGTGAGACATTTTTTGTAGGAATGGTGTCATGTGACAATATAGAAAAGGATACAGAAAATGTGCAGCCCTCAGGAATGGACAATGCTGAACATAAAGTTAATGCAGTAAAAGAGGACAAATGGATGATGCCACTGCAGGTAAATGGAGCATTAGTTACATTGAAACTAGACACTGGGGCAAAAGCAAACTTAATCAGTATGAGTGACATAAAAAAATATGAAAGAAAAGCCCAAAATACAGAAAAAGTCAGTACTACTGAAGAACTATAATGGACAGAAAATAGATCGCTTAGGTGTATGCAGACTTAAAGTGACAGTCAAAGACAAAGTGCATCATCTCATGTTTTCTGTTGTGGCTGAAGGACTTGATTCACTACTAGGTGACAAAGCTTGTGAGGACTTAGAACTGGTCAAGAGAGTCTACCATATAAACTGTGCCATAAGCAGACCAGATGACTCAGTGGATTCTGCAGTGAGTAATTTCCAGGATGTGTTCAAAGGATTTGGAGTTCTACCATTCACTTACAAGATCCAGCTAAAGGAGGATGCTCAGCCAGTGGCACATGCTCCACAGAGAGTTCCAGCAGCCCTGCGTGACCGGCTCAAGAAAGAACTGGACAGAATGACCACACTAGGAGTCATCAGGAAAGTCGAAGAGCCAACAGACTGGGTTAACTCCATGGTATGTGTAAAGAAAAAGAACAATGATCTAAGAGTATGCATGGATCCAAAGGACTTAAATGCAAACATAAAACGTGAACACTACCAGATTCCCAAGCAAGAAGAAATCACCAGTGAAATGTCAGGTGCCAGATACTTCACAAAGCTCGATGCCTCACAAGGATTTTGACAACTAAAACTGGATGAAGAGAGCACCAAATACTGTACCTTCAACACACCATTTGGCAGGTATTGTTTCCTCAGAATGCCTTTCGGGATAATATCTGCATCTGAAATCTTTCATAGAGCGATGGAACACATAATTGAAGGTCTGGAAGGAGTTCGGGTCTATGTTGATGACATCATCATCTGGGGCTCCACACTGAAAGAACACAATGAGAGACTGACTAAAGTGCCACAGAGCATACGCCGGAATGGACTGAAGCTCAACAAAGCCAAGTGTCAGTTTGGCATCCAGGAAGTCACTTTCCTAGGAGATAATCTATCTGGTAAAGGAATAGAGCCAGATATGGAAAAAGTAAACGCCATACTCAACATGCCCCGACCCACTGACAAAAAAGGAGTGCTACGCATCATGGGGATGATAAACTTCATTGGAAAGTTCATTCCTAACTTGTCAGCCAAGACAGCCTGTTTGTGAGACCTGCTACATAAAACAAATGAGTTCGCATGGACAGAAAGACATGAACAAGAGTGGATGAACCTCAAAACAGTGCTGACAACCACACCTGTACTCACCTTCTTTGACCCTGCCTCACAGCGCCAGGGACCCGGGTTCGAATCCGGCCTCGGGTGACTGTCTGTGTGGAGTTTGCACATTCTCCCCGTGTTTGTGTGGGTTTCCTCCGGGTGCTCCGGTTTCCTCCCACAGTCCAAAGATGTGCGGGTTAGGATGATTGGCTATGATAAATTGACCCTTAGTGTTAGGGGGATTAAATACGTGGGGTTACGGGGATCGGGTGGGATATGTGTCGGTGCAGGCTCGATGGGCCGAAATGGCCTCTATCTGCACTGTGGGGCTTCTGTGATTCTGTGATTCTGTGAAAGAGAATCAAAGTGTCAACGGATGCATCAAAAGATGGCTTAGGCGTGGTCTTGCTACAAGCAGAGGGTGAAGATTGGAAGCCTGTTGCCTATGCCTCCAGGTCTATGACTGATTCTGAGTGTCGATACGCCCAGATTGAAAAGGAATGTCTAGGCTTGGTAGTTGGACTAGAAAAGTTCCATGGCTACATATATGGACTTCCCACCTTCACAGTTGAGACAGACCACTGCCCACTGGTTGCCACCGTAAAAAAAACCTGAATGAGATGTCTCCAAGGATTCAACGACTCATGATGAAGCTGCAAAGATATGACTTTGAACTGATCTACACACCAGGAAAACACATAGTGTTAGCAGATGCACTATCCCGAGCATCCACAATGAGTCATGTGAGCTCTACTGAGGAAGACGTGGATGTTCATGTGAGTATGGTCATTGCTGCGCTGCCCGTGTCAGACACAAAATCAAAGCAAATAGCAGAAGAAACAGCAAAAGATACAGTGTTACAAACAGTAATAGAGAACATTCATCATGGTTGGCCAAAAGGTTCCTATCCAAAGTACTATTACATCAGGTCAGAGTTGAGTGTCGCAAGTGGACTATTACTAAGACAGAACAGAATAGTCATTCCACAGGCTTTACATTGAGACATGCTCAAAAGGATTCATGAGGGACACCTCGGAATTAAAAAATGCAAAAGGAGAGCAAGAGACACTGTTTATTGGCCTGGCATAAATAAGGACATTGAGAACATGATAGGCAAATGTGAGACATGTCAGAAACACCAAAACAAACAAGCAAAGGAACCAATGATAGTAGCTGACTTACCAACAGCACCATGGCAAAAGGTTTCTATTAGTGATTGACTACTATTCTAACTATCCTGAGATCACAGAAATCACAGAAACCCCACAGTGCAGATAGAGGCCATTTCGGCCCATCGAGCCTGCACCGACACATATCCCACCCGATTCCCGTAACCCCACGTATTTAATCCCCCTAACACTAAGGGTCAATTTATCATAGCCAATCAACCTAACCCGCACATCTTTGGACTGTGGGAGGAAACCGGAGCACCCGGAGGAAACCCACGCAAACACGGGGAGAATGTGCAAACTCCACACAGACAGTCACCCGAGGCCGGATTCGAACCTGGGTCCCTGGCGCTGTGAGGCAACAGTGCTAACCACTATGCCACCGTGCTGCCCGGCGCTGCTCTCAAGCACATCAGCAAGCAGTGTCATAATGCATGTTAAATCCATCTTCGCCAGACATGGGATTCCCAGGATTGCCGTTAGTGACAATGGTCCGTGCTTCAACTGTAAGGAGTGGCAACAGTTTGCAACACATTATGACTTTCAGCACATCACATCCAGTCCTCTGTATGCTCAGTCGAATGGTAAGGCAGAGAAAGGTGTTCAAGTTCTCAAACAGCTACTGAGGAAAGCAACAGAATGCAAGTCTGATCCTTATCTCGCCCTGCTGAGCTACCGAGCCTTCCCTTTAGACTGTGGTTCTTCACCTGCTGAACTCCTAATGGGTCGCAAGTTGCGCACCACGGTACCCTGCTGTGCAAATGAAAAGCAGAGTAAGGAACTGAGACAGAGACTTCAACTGTTAAAGCTGAAACAGAAATCACACTATGACAAGTCATTTAAACTATGAAACCATTGACAAGGGATGATGTTGTCAGGATTGAGGATCCAAATGCATGGAACAGGAAAGCTACAGTTCATGAGGAAGTAGGACCAAGGTCATACACTGTTAGAACTGATATCATCTTTATTGTTTTTCTTGAAAGTTGATTGATATTGATTTTGTTTAACCTCAAAGGAAGGGGGATGTAATGATATGCAGTAACATGTCATTCTAGAATGGTACACTAGGTGTAGCTGTATGTTTTAGTAGTGGGCTACATCTATATGTGTTGTCTTGTTCAACACGAGGCACTGGTGGCGAGAGTCAACATGGCTACTGTATACAAGTCAACATGGCGGAATAAATGACTAGCACAAGCTAGCTGTTCATAATAAAAACGTCTATTTATATATGAACATAACACCCAGGACCTCTGCTGTTGGGTCAGTGATGAGGTGTTCCTCCTTTCTTCTTTTTAGGCAGTCCCTCAGAACTGAGGATGACTTGCTTCCACATTAAAAATGAGCTCGCAGGTGGCTGATTAGTCCAATGCGGGACCTACAGTCTCTGTCACAGGTGGGGCAGATGGTGGTTGAAGGGGCGGGTGGGTGGGGTGCTTGGGTTGACGTGCGCTCCTTGCGCTTGGCTTCCGCTTGCTCCCGGCGAAGCGTCTCGAGGTGTTTGGCGCCTTCCCGAATGCTTCTCCTCCACTTTGTGCGGTCTTCGGCCAGGGATTCCCAGGTGTCGGTGGGGATGTTACACTTTTTCAAGGAGGCTTTGAGGGTGTCCTTGAAGCATTTCCTCTGCCGACCTGGGGCTCTCTTGCCGTGCCGGAGCTCCGAGTAGAGCGCTTGTTTTGGGAGTCTCGTATCGGGCATGTGGACAATGTGACCCATCCATCGGAGCTGATTGAGCGTGGTCAGAGATTTGATGCTGAGGATGTTGGCCTGAGCAAGAACACTGACGTTGGTGCGCCTATCTTGCCAATGGATTTGCAGGATCTTGCGGAGGCAGCGTTGGTGGCACCTCTCCAGTGCTTTGAGGTGCCTGCTGTACATGGTCCATGTCTCTGAGGCATACAGCAGGGCGGGTATCACTGCTGCTCTGTAGACCATGAGCTTAGTGCCGGGCTTGAGGTCCTGGTCTTCAAACACTCTCTTCCTCAGGCGACCGAAGGCTGCACTGGCACACTGAAGCTGGTGTTGGACTTCGTCGTCGACGTCTGCCCTTGTTGACAGTAGGCTCCCGAGGTATGGAAAGTGGTCCACGTTGTCCAAGGCCTTGTCGTGGATTTTGATAATCGGGTGGCAGCACTGTGTGGCGGGGGCAGGTTGGTAGAGGACCTTTGTCTTACGGATGTTTAGTGTAAGGCCCATGCTCTTGTACGCTTCGGTGAAGGTGTTTACGATGGTTTGGAGTTCGACCTCCGAGTGAGCGCAGACGCAAGCATCGTCTGCATACTGTAATTCGACGACAGAGGATGGGACGACCTTGGATCGGGACTGGAGGCGACGGAGGTTGAACAGTTTCCCGTTTGTTCTGTAAATTAGCTCCACTCCAGTGGGGAGCTTACTGAGGGTGAGATGGAGCATTGCAGCAAGTAAGATTGAGAAAAGCGTTGGTGCGATGACACAGCCTTGCTTGACCCCGGTTCGTACGTGAATTGGGTCTGTGGTGGAACCATTGGTCAGGCTTGCATGTCGTCGTGAAGCAGGCGGAGGATAGTGACAAACCTTTGAGGGCAGCCGAATTTGAGGAAGACACTCCATAATCCCTCACAGTTGACAGTGTCGAAGGCCTTTGTGAGATCAAAGAAGGCCATGTATAGTGGTTGGTGCTGTTCCCTGCATTTCTCTTGTAATTGATGTGCGGTGAAGATCATGTCCATTGTGCCCCTTAGTGGGCAGAATCCGCATTGCGACTCTGGGCGGAGCTCTTCGGCCACTGGGAGAAGGCGATTGAGGAGGATTCTTGCGATGACTTTCCCTGTGGCAGATAGCAGGGAAACTCCTCTGTAATTACCGCAATCGGACTTGTCACCTTTCTTGAAGATGGCCACAATCACGTTGCCTGCGTCCCACGATTCCGTCCATCTGGATAGTGGGTCGATACCAGCTGCGTGAATGTTGGCTGCTGTTTCCCAGGATGGCCGGGCGGTTTTAAGCGCTTTCGTGGAGGGTTGTTCAAGTCTTCGCCGATGGGAAGGTTGACGTTGCTCATGATTTTTTTCCCTCTCATGGACCATGGTGGCGTATTTATGTGTGTGTTTATTTGTGTGTGTGTGTGTGTGTGTGGAGTGTGGTTGCAAAAGCATCTATAGATAGAGTAGGCAAGTTAATGTTTCTGGTGTAAACTTAAAGGTTCTGGGTTCACGCCCCACTCCAGAGACTTGAGCGTGTTATCTAGACTGCCACTATATGAGGTGCCGTCTTTCGAATGAGACATTAAACCGATGCCCTGTCTGCCCTCTCAGATGGACGTAACAGATCCCGTGGCATTATTTGAAGCAGAGCAGAAGAATTCTCCCCGTGTCCTGGCTAATACTTGTCCCTCAACAAACAGCTAAAACATTATCTGGTCATTTATCGCATTGCTGTTTGTGGGACCTTGCTGATAATTGAACAGCTCTTTCAAAGAGTCGGCACAGGGACAATGGGCTGAATGGCCTCTTTCTGTGCCCTAAGATTCTATGATTTTGTGAAATTATAGCTATTTCAATTTCAAGCTTGCACGCGAGGTTGTACCCTCTCAGTCAGAAGGTTGTGTGTTGAAGTCCCACTCCAGACTTGAGCACATATTCTAGGCCGACACTCTAGTGCAGTATTGAGGGAGTGCTGTACTGCCGGAGGTGCCACCTTTTGGACGAGGCGTTAAACCGAGGCCCCGTCTGCCCTCTCAGGTGGACATAAAAGATCCCACGGCTCTATTCCGATGAAGAGCAAGGGTCTTCTCCCCGGTGTTCTGGCCACTATTTATCCCTCAACCAACATTGCTGTTTGTGGGAGCTTGCTGTGCACATATTGGCTGCTTTGTTTCCTACATTACAACAGTGACTACGCTTCAAATGTACTTCATTGGCTGTAAAGTGCTTTGGGATGCCCTGAGGTCATGAAAGGCGCTGTAGAAATCCAAGTTAATTTTTCCTTTCTCAGTTTACTGGACTCGCTACAACATGATCGCAAGAAGCTCTGAGTGGCTCTATTCTGAAAGGACAAGGTTGAGGGTTGTTGATCCTGAAACAAACGGATTGAATATTAAGCCAACCTGCTCAGCCAAATGTGCCTAATGTTGCTCACTATCATCCATCTATCAATCTGCCCTCTATCATTGGGAGGTGCAGCTGTACTGTGTTATGTCCAGTAAACACTCAGGGGGAAAAAGTGGGTTGCGTTGCGCCTCCCGGGTGCTAATGGGGCGCAAAGCAACTAGCGCCCGAGCGCGGCACCACCCACGCCTCCCGCGAAATTCAGCAGCTGCTCATGTCATCGCTCCCCTGACTTACCGGACACTATCTTCGACGGGGTCAGTGGGGGCCTACCTGCGGCCGGGGAGGCGCAATTTAAAGGTGAGGGGCGGGGCGGCCATTTTTGTTGCTGGCTGCCTGCCAGCACCAGCCTGCGCTACTGTCCCCGACCTCCTGAACGCCCCCTCCCCCCCCACCCCCTCCCCTATCCCCCCGCCCCGCGGAGTGCCAGCTGCACTCCAAGAGCCCGGCACTTCTCTTGAGTGCCGAGCTCTTTTGCCGGCACTCCCGATCCCTGGGGGCCCAGCTGGGCCCCAGGTCGCGCTGCGCAAGGCCCCTCCCCTTTAAGAAGGGGAGGAAGGCCTGCAATACCGCGGCGCAACGTGCCGCAGCGCCTTGCAGCACCCCAAGAGGAATGCGGGGCACTTCCAGTAGTGCCTTGCTTCCCTCTTGGGGCACAACCACTCAAGTTCCGGCGCGGGGGGCGCTAATTTTTCCGGGGCGCTAAAAGTCTTTATAGACCATAAATAAATACTTGCATTTATCACACAACAACAGCATGTATTTATATAGCACCTTTAACGGAGTAAAATGTTCCGAGGAGCTTCACAGGAGCATTATCAAACAAAATTTGACACCGAGCCACATAGGGAGACATTAGGACAGGTGACCGAAAGCTTGGTCAGAGAGGTAGCTTTTAAGGAGCGTCTTAAAGGAGCGAGAGGTAGAGAGGCGGAGAGGCTTCGGAGGGAACTCCAGAGCTTAGGATCCAGGCAGCTGAAGGTCCGGCCGCCAATGGTGGGGCAATGAAAATCGGGGAATGCGCAAGAGGCCAGAGTTGGGGGAGCGCAGAGATCTCAGAGGATTGTAGGGCTGGAAGAGGTTACAGAGATAGGGAATCACACCTTAGCAGGTAGAAGCATGGTGAAGTGCTTCACGCGATGAAGTGCAGTAACGTCTGTAACATAGGTAAATGATTGCACGGCTAGTATACAAGACAGTAGCATTCATGTCAAGTGCCTTAGGAGTGTGCTGTGTTGTCACCTGAGGTTATGCGTTGGATGGGACGGGAATGGTCAGGGTCTTGTCTCTGTCAGGCTGATGCCTCCCTTTTCACGCTCTTTCAGCTCGCTATGCTGAACCTCTTTCCATAGCGAGCTCTGTGGCGCTCCCTGGCATGCAGCTATCTCCCTCCCTGCCTGGGCTCTCTCCTGCTCCTGGTTGTTGCCTCTTGAAGAATCCATCCCTTCCTCCTCCTCCTCCTCCTCTTCTCTCTCTTTAGAAAACATGATTCCTTCAGGCCCCCCAGAAGAGCCATCAGTGTGTCGGAATGTTGATGAATTATCTGCAAAGACACAAAAAACAAAGAAATAATGAATTTATGGCTTTTGAAAGATGATCATCTGTGAGTCATTATCTTGTAAAGAGAGCTGCGCTAGATCTGAAACTCAATCTGATATTTAAATTGATGTCATGCAGACAAAAGAACATTGGAAGGGTTTATAATAATGCAATATAAAGTGACATATTACCCAAGACAGATTAATTTATCCATAACCGGTGAAGGATTCAAATGTCGAGGGCTCAAACTAAAGAACTGGTCGGAACATAAGAACATAAGAAATAGGAGCAGGAGTAGGCCATTCGGCCCTGTTAAGTCTGTGTGTTCTAGTTGTAATTACTAACACAGACTACAAGATTAAAGTTCAACAGGTCTTTACTGGTTGGAGGTCAGGACTATACTAAAATACAATATTACTACACAGTGCTTATATACCGGTGGTCACCACCGGTATTACGTATACAGCAGCCAGAGAAAGTAGTACATCTCTTAAGGTGGAACAGGCTTAAGTTCTCTTAAGGTGGAACAGGTTACATACACCACAATCCTCCCTTTTTAGCTTAACAGTCATATCCCCATTTAACATAACATAATAACATATATAACTTCAGGTATAAGCAGTTCAAAGGTTCAGTCTCTCAGGAGGCCTTCTGATTCGGTTTGGATAACGCCTTTCAGTGGTCTCTGATTCCTGTTGCTGAGGTGACTCCTCTAGTTGGTCTCCCATGCATTGGGTGTTATCATCCTCAGGTACATTCCCTGCCGAGGTAGATGCTTCAGGTTCATTAACGTCTTCCACAGTTGTCTCTGTCGCAACCATGGGTTCGACCCTTGCTCTCGATTCTACCAGTTGATCCGCATGACGCCTTATCACATTGTTACCAATATCTACTGTGTACATTAGAGGTCCTTGTCTGGCCCGAACTGTTCCGGACTGCCATTTTTTCGTTTCCATAGCCCCTTGCCAACACTGGTTGTCCTACGTCGAAACTTCGAGTGGTCTTGTTATTAATATGCCGGAACTGTTTGTTTTCCACTTCCCTCCGCACATTTGGTTTTAACAAGTCCAACCTGGACCGCAACCTCCTGTTATAAAACATCATGGCAGGACTTTGGTTAGTCACTGCATGAGCGGCGTTTCGATATGCCATTAGGAAATTGTCCACCTTGTGCTGTAGCGGAATCTTATCATCGTTCATGGCCTTTATTGCCTTTTTGAATGTTTGGACAAATCTCTCGGCCAACCCGTTTGTCGCCGGATGATATGGGGCAGAGGTATAATGTTTCACCCCATTCTTCTTTAAGAATTTTTGGAATTCTTCCGACACGAACTGTGGTCCGTTGTCCGAACAGATCTGTTCTGGCAATCCGTTCCTTGCGAATATTGTTCTTAACACCGCAATTGTCTTTTCTGAAGTAGTGGTATTCATCTTGATCACTTCTGGCCATTTGGAATGTGCGTCCACCGCAATTAGGAACATGGAGTCCATGAATGGACCAGCAAAGTCAATATGTACGCGTTGCCATGGGGCTGAAGGCCATTCCCATGGGTGTAGTGGTGCGATCGGAGGTGCATTTTGCACTTTTTGGCACCCAGCGCAGCTTTTCGTCAACTCCTCTATCTGTTGGTCAATACCCGGCCACCATACATAAGCCCTAGCAAGACTTTTCATCTTAACTCCCCCCAGATGACCTTCATGCAGTTCTTTTAGAACTCTTTCCCTTAACTTGGGAGGAATAATCACTCTTGTCCCGTACATCAAAATACCATGGCAGACGGACAGCTGGTCTCGCCTTGCCGAGAATGCCGGTAACAGAGGATCACCACGTGTTGGCCATCCTTTCACTGTCACCTCGTAGACTCTGGGCAGTGTCGGGTCATTCCTGGTTTCTCTTTCAATACTTGCATTGGTGACTGGTAAACACTCGATGATGGTCGAATGAAATAACTCAACAGGGTCAACTTTCGTCGTTTCTTCTTCTTCAGGTAGCGGCAGGCGCGACAGCCCATCAGCATTGCCATGCTGCTTCGTACCTTTGAATTCTATTTGATATTGATGTGCCCCTAGGAAAAGGGACCATCTCTGGAGACGTTGTGCTGTCATCACTGAAACACCCTTCTTAGGGTTAAAAATGGATACCAACGGCTGATGGTCTGTCAGAAGTGTGAATTTTTGGCCCTGCAGGTAATGATTAAACTTCTTCACTCCCCATACAAGGCTGAGAGCCTCCCTATCGATCTGCGCATAGTTGCGCTCAGCGGAGGTCAATGATCTGGATGCAAACGCGACTGGCCTTTCCGTGCCATTTGGCAACTTGTGTGAGAGTACTGCCCCAATACCATATGGAGAAGCATCACAAGCCAACCGAATAGGCAGTGTCGGGTTGAAGTGAGCCAACACTTCCTCTGAGGTGATCAATTCTTTGCTTTTGCGAAATGCCTTCTTACAGTTTTCGCTCCGTTCCCATGGTACCCCCTTCTGTAAAAGAGCGTTTAGCGGGTGCAGTACCGTGGATAGATTTGGTAGAAATTTATGGTAATAGTTAATCAATCCTAGAAACGACCTCAACTGAGAGACATTATCCGGAACGGGAGCCTTTACAACTGCCTCTATCTTGTCAGGAGACTTATGAAGCCCCTCCCGGTCAATGACATGACCACAGTACGAGATCCGCTTCTGGAAGAACTTACATTTCTGCCGATTAACTCTAAGTCCATACTCTTTCAGTCTGTTGAGCACCAGTTCCAAGTTTGCGAGGTGTTCTTCATCACCATCACCTGTAATCAGAATATCGTCCAGGTAACATTGTGTGCCTGGAATTCCCTGTAATACCTGCTCCATGGCCCTCTGCCAAATTGCTGGAGCCGATGCCACTCCAAAAACCAGCCTATTGTACCGGTACAAACCTCGATGCGTGTTGATCGTGAGGTATTGGCGTGACTCTTCTTCAACCTCCATCTGCAAGTACGCCTACGCCAGGTCTATCTTGGTGAAGTGTTTCCCGCCAGACAACGAAGCAAAAATATCCTCAATCCGCAGAAGCGGATACTGCACCGTGTGAAGCACCGGATTAACGGTGATCTTGAAGTCTCCACAGATGCGAACCTTCCCTGGTTCTCCTGGCTTGTTGCTCGAAGGACGTTTCATAATGGGAACAATGGGCGTAGCCCACTCACTCCAATCTACCTTAGACAGTACACCTGAACGTTCTAGCGCTTCCAGTTCCGCTTCTACAGTAGGTCGTATTGCATAGGGTACCGGTCTGGCTTTAAAAAATTTTGGGTGTGCATGTTCATCAATCTTGATGTTTGCCATAATTCCTCTCAGGGTTCCCAGTCCCTGCTGGAACACCTCTTTAGCATCATCCAATATTTTGGACAATCGTTTAGGTTTGACATCTGTTTCCCCGGAATCTACTGTTAGTGCCTTCAAGGAGTGCCAGTCCATATTCATTTTCCTAATCCACTCCCATCCCAGTAGTGGTGGGCCTCCTTCAGGTAGCACATATAAGTCCATTACTTGGCTTTCTTCGCCCTTGTGGACCACTTTTACCTCTATCTTTCCGATGGGGTACACTCTTTGTGTTTTCAATATAACCTCCGTATCCCGTAAGGGAATATGTTGGAATAACCTTTTGTAATCTTTCTTATTCATGACCGTCAATGCCGATCCAGTGTCCAATTCCATCTTTACTTGGACTCCTGCTATCTGAATGGTGACCCAAATTGTCTGGAGATCTGCATCCTTACCAATGTTGTGTACTCTTAAGCTACCCAGTTCATTACTGCTAGTGTCTGAATCTGACTTCTGTTTGGTCGAACTGTTCTTTGTCACCTTGTGTACCTTTATGTATTTTCCTTGCGGTGACTTTTTGTTGCTGGTCTTCTTTCCTGACCAGCATACTTTAGCTATGTGGCCAAGCCTGCCACACGTTCTGCATTCTTGGTTTTTAAACCAACACTGGTTCTGATCGTGCGTTGTCTTTCCACAACGATAACATTTTACAGTACTCAAACCCAATTTATTTGTACTGAGTTCCGGTGACCGTAGCTGCATTACTGCCGTGCCTCTCGCTGCGGCTTCGTGTGCTGCTGCCATAGTGACCGCTTTCTCAAGCGTCAGCTCATTCTCCTCGAGCAGTCGCTTTTGTGTATCTTCTTTTAATAAACCACACACAAATTTATCTCGTAGCGCCTCTGTCAGTCTCGTTCCAAACTGACAGTACTTTGCTAGCTTACGCAATTCCATTAAATATTCAGCATTGCTTTCATCCTTCAGCTGCCTTCTGCTGTAAAATTTAAATCGTTCCGCTAGCATCAGCGGCGTGGGGTTTAGATGATTTTTCAGGACAGTAACAATCTCCTCGAACGTCTTATCCGTCGGTTCATCTGGTGATAAAAGGTGTTTCAATTGCCCGTATGTCTTCGCACCCATTAAGTTTAATAATGTTAGTGCTTTCTCTTCATCTGGAATTTTATTTGCTTTACAATAATTTTGTATGCGTTCTACATACATGGCCCAATCTTCGATGTCGCTATCAAAGGTATTAATGTTCCCATGTTTAGGCATCGTTGCAATTTAATTTATTTTTATTTTTATCCAAGATGGCGGCTTCCCGCTCTTGTCTTCGCCCTCCGCCTACAAAATGGCGGTTTTCCCGTGCTTGGCGGTCTTCACCCGTCCCCCAACGCTGTCTCCGCTTCACCACGGCTCTCGCGCCTTCAGTTGCCCCAGACGCTGCGCCTTTTTAGCCCGAATGCGGCCCGGCCCTTATCACCAGCCGCGATCGATGTCCCCGCGCTGCGCCTTTCGGCCCGAATGCGGCCCGGCCCTTATCTCCGGTCGCGATCGATCTCACCGCCCTTATTCCTCCGTCTTCCCTCCCCGTCTGTACAGCCAATGCGGCCGACTTTCTGGTCGCGTCGCTGCCCGGCTTACCCACCACCGAGGAAGAAAGAAGATAGCTGACAGCCGCTGATGGAGGCTTCGAGTTCAGGATGTCTTCTGCACTCTGGTTTCTCGATGTCTGCCGCGCGCCGTGTCTTCCAGCAGGGTGATGAGGGTGGAAGCCTCTCTTCGACGTCCGTTCTGTGGACGAAGCCGCCATGGATATAAACTGCCGCAGGGTAAGAATCGGACTCGTCACCACTGTTAAGTCTGTGTGTTCTAGTTGTAATTACTAACACAGACTACAAGATTAAAGTTCAACAGGTCTTTACTGGTTGGAGGTCAGGACTATACTAAAATACAATATCACTACACAGTGCTTATATACCGGTGGTCACCACCGGTATTATGTATACAGCAGCCAGAGAAAGTAGTACATCTCTTAAGGTGGAACAGGCTTAAGTTCTCTTAAGGTGGAACAGGTTACATACACCACAGGCCCCTTCAAGCCTGCTCCGCCATTCAATGAGATCATGGCTGATCTTCTGCCTCAACTCCATTCACCGGCCCTATCGCCATATCCCTTGATGCCCTTACTAGTCAGAAATCTATCGACTTCTGTTTTGAATATACCCAATGACTGAGCCTCCACAGCCCTCTGCGGTAGAGAATTCCAAAAATTCACCGTCCTCTGTATGAACACATTTCTTCTCATGTCAGTCCTGAATAGCCTACCCTTTATCTTGAGGCTGTGGCCCCTGGTTCTAGACTCCCCAGCCAAGGGAAGCATTCTCCCAGCATCCATCCTGTCAAGTGCTGTAATAATTTTGTATGCTTCAATGAGATCCCCTCTCATTCTTCTGAATTCAAGAGAATACAGGCCTAGCTTACTCAATCTCTTCTCATACAATAGTCCTGTCATCCCAGGAATCAACCTCGTGAACCTTCGTTGCACTCCCTCTATGGCAAGTATATCCTTCCTTAGGTAAGGCGAACAAAATTGTACTCCAGGTGTGGTCTCTCCAAGGCCCTATATAATTGGAGTAAGACTTCTTTACTCCTGTACTCAAATCCTCTTGTAATGAAGGCCAGCATACCATTGGCCTTCCTAATGCACCTGCACATTCACTTTCATATACAAGGACACCCAGGTCCCTTTGAGCATCTGCATTCCCCAATATTTCACCATTTAGGAAATACTCTGCCTTTCTGTTTTTTCTAACAAAGTGGATAACTTCACATTTATCCACATTATATTTCATCTGCCATGTTCTCGCCCACTCACTGAGCCTGTCGAGATCCCCTTGAAGTCTTTTCACATTCTCTTCGCAACTGACACTGCCACCTAGCTTTGTAGGGTCTAATGAGAGGGAGGAATTGAATGAAATCAGTATTTGTAGGGAAATGGTGTTAGGGAAATTGACGAGATTGAAAGTTGATAAATCGCCAGGGCCTGATAATCTACATCCTAGGGTACTTAAGGAAGTGGCCCTAGAAATAGTAGATGCATTGCTGGTCATCTTCCAAAATTCTATAGACTCTGGAACAGTTCCCATTGATTGGAGGGTAGCTAATGTAACCCCACTATTTAAAAAATGTGGTAGAGAGAAAACGGGGAATTACAGACCGGTAAGTCTGACATCGGTAGTGGGGAAAATGCTAGAGTCCATTATAAAAGATGTAATAGCAGAGCACTTGGAAAACAGTGACAGGATCGGACAAAGTCAACATGGATTTACAAAAGGTAAATCATGCTTGACTAATCTACTGGAATTTTTTGAGGATGTAACTGGTAGAATAGATAAGGGAGAACCAGTGGATGTGGTGTATTTGGACTTTCAGAAGGCTTTCGATAAGGTCCCGCATAAGAGATTAGCGTGTAAAGTTAAAGCACACGGGATTGGGGGTAAGGTACTGTCTTGGATAGAGAACTGGTTGGCAGACAGGAAGCAAAGAGTTGGAATAAACGGGTCTTTTTTCGAGTGGCAGGCAGTGACTAGTGGGGTACCACAGGGATCGGTGCTAGGACCCCAGCTATTCACAATATTGTAGGGGGTGGCGTGTGCCCGGTCAGCTCTGCCCCTGACTGTCTCTGAGCGGTTCGAATCGCTCCCACACCCCTGGGTTCTAGACACCGGACTTAGGTACAGGCGGCGATACAGAGTTAGAGTAGATAACTGGTTTGGTAAAAGAAAACCGTAATTTTATTAAAGGCACAATAAGATTACAACACTGGAAATTACTAGAATAATTACAGACATATAAAAGTACACTTAGTTGGGAATGGGGAACACACGGCACAACAAGGGAACAATCACATTAATAATCCCCCTACCCTTGTCCCACCCCCAATACCTAACTAGATTGAGCTAAGAGGGGCCAGGGATTTATGCTCACCAATGGGGTTTCCTTGACAGTTCGAAACCTGTCAATTAAGCCGGTTGCGGTTTTGGGGTTCGCTCTTTGTGTCCTTCAGGGCCTGCCATCCCCACGTGGTCTCAGTCTTGGGAACTGCGAATGTCCCTCAGTTGGGTTGAGTCCGCTGATACGGTAAGGGCGCGGTTATGGATTTGTCCGGTAAGTCCCCTTTTCTTTTGCTAGAAATAGGGATAGTAAAGTCTTTTGTTGGATACCTTAGGTTGTAGAGTGGAAACCTCGGGTTTTGTTCTTCTTGTGGTGGTTTGGTCGTCGGGTTTCATTGCGGCTGGGGCTCGGTTGGTGGTCTTCGGTGTAGGCTTGGTCTTTTGCGGCCTAGTTGTCCTCGGTTGAGCCTGCCCCGCCGTGCTGTGACGGTGATCTTGCTGTTTGGCTCTGTTCCTCACACCGTGCCCTGATGGCTCGCCCTCTTCTGCCGTGCTGAGTGTGCTGAGCGTTTGGCCCCTGGTGTTATGGTGGGCATCCTCGGTGTCAGAGCGGGAAGAGAAGAGAGGAGACCTTGGCTACCGGTGGGCTTACAATTATACAGGTCTTTCCTCCCTTATCTGTGCGCCAAATCAGGTCTAGTTCTTTGTTTAATTTTGGCAGGCTCGTCTAAGGTGATTACAATCATTCACCTTAACTGCTTTTGGGGCAGTTGTCTCCTTGCTTAATGGCTTCAATATCCTGGCTGTTTGTCATTTATGATTTTTAATCAGCGTTTTCCTGGCTTGGTAGCTACTTCGAATTGTAACCGATTATGTATGCAAAAAGTTAATGGCCTCACGATTAGGTCTATCCTGAGTTGATCTGTTTCAAGATGAAGAATGCATATTCTGTGTTTATCTAGCTGTCTGGTTTTAGAACTAACAAAGTCTCTCACACAGGTCCATGCATGTCAGGTTTCTTTTCAAAGCTTTGAATGGGCCTGCTTTTTGTAGGGCCTTGCTTTTTAAAATCCTGCAGGCTTCTGTCACGAGGTTCAGAAGCCATTTTCTTTTGGGTACCCTTTTTAATAACTTGTCCATTCAGGGTCGCTTTTATTGATAACTTTTGGGGAATGTGGGAATTTTGAGAACCCTACAATATATATAAATGATCTAGATGAGGGAACTAGATGTAATATCTCCAAGTTGGCAGATGACACAAAGCTGGGTGGGCATGTGTGCTGTGAGGAGGATGCAGAGAAACTCCAGTATGATTTGGACAGGTTGGGTGATTGGGCAGATGCATGGCAAATGCAGTATACTGTGGATAAATGCGAGGTTATCCACTTCGGTGGCAAAAACAGGAAGACAGATTATTATCTGAACGGCAATAGATTGGGAAAAGGGGAAGTGCAACGAGACCTGGGTGTCCTTGTGCAACAGTCGCTGAAGGTAAGCATGCAGGTGCAGCAGCCGGTTAAGAAGGCAAATGGTATGTTGGCCTTCATAGCGAGAGGGTTTGAGTACAGGAACAAGTCTTGCTGCAGTTGTACAGGGCCTTGGTGAGACCACATCTTGAGTATTGTGTGCAGTTTTGGTCGCCTTAGCTGTGGAAGGATGTTCTTGCCATGGAGGGAGTGCAGCGAAGATTCACCAGGCGGATACCTGGGATGGCAGGAATGACGTATGAGGAGAGATTGGGTCGATTAGGCTTATATTCGCTAGAGTTTAGAAGAATGAGAGGGGATCTCATTGAAACTTATAAAATTCTAACAGGATTAGACAGACTAGATGCAGGAAGGATGTTCCCGATGGCGGGGGAGTCCAGAACCAGGGGTCACAGTCTAAGGATAAGGGGTAAGCCAATTAGGACAGAGATGAGGAGGAATTTCTTCACCCAGAGTGGTGAACCTGTGGAATTCTCTACCACACAAGGCAGTTGAGGCCAATTCATTAAATATATTCAAGAAGAAGTTAGATATATTTCTTAAGGCTAAAGTGATCAAGGGATATGGGGAGAAAGCAGGGACAGGGTACTGAATTTGGATGATCAGCCATGATCTCATTAAATGGCGTAACAGGCTCGAGGGGCCGAATGGCCTACGCCTGCTCCTATCTTCTATGTTTCTATGTATCATCAGCAAATGTGGAAATGTTACATTTAGTCCCCTCATCCAAATCATTGATATAGATTGTGAATAGCTGGGGCCCAAGCACCGATCCTTGCGGTACCCCACTAGTCACAGCCTGCCATCCTAAAAAAGACCCGTTTATCCCTACTGTTTGTTTTCTGTCTGTTAACCAATTCTCAATCCATGCTAGTATATTACCCCCAATTCCATTTGCCCTAATTTTGTTCACCAACCTCTTGTGTGGGACCTTATCAAAGGCCTTCTGAAAATCCAGATACACCACATCTACCGGTTCCCCTTTGTCTAATCCACTAGTTACACCCTCAAAGAACTCCAATAGGTTTGTCAAACAGGATTTCCCTTTCATAAATCCATGTTGACTCTGCCCAATCTTACTATTAGTTTCTAAGTGCCCAGTTATTGCATCCTTTACAATAGATTCCAGCATTTTCCCAACTACTGATGTGAGGCTAACAGGTCTGTAGTTCCCTGTTTTCTCTCTCCCTCCTTTCTTAAATAGCGGGGTTACATTTGCTATCCTCCAATCTGCAGGAACCGTTCCAGAATCTATAGAATTTTGGAAGATGACAACCAATGTGTCCACTATTCCAATGGCCACCTCTTTCAAAACCCTAGGATGTAGGTCATCCAGTCCTTGGGATTTATCGACTTTTAGTCCCATTAATTTTGCTAGTACTGTGTTTTTACTAATAATAATTTCTTTAAGTTCCTCATTCTCGCCACACCCTTGGTTTTCTCATATTTCTGGGAGGGTTTTTGTGTCTTCCTCCATGAAGACAGAAACAAAGTATTTATTTAATTTCTCTGCCATTTCCTCATTCCCCATTATAAATTCTCCCGTCTCTGACTGTAAAGGACCTACATTTACCTTCGCCAGTCTTTTCCTTTTCACATACCTATAGAAGCTTTTACAATCCGTTTTTATATTTTTCGCTAGTTTGTGCTCATATTCCATTTTCCCTTTCTTTATCAATTTCTTGGTCCCCCCTTTGCTGATTTCTAAAAAGATCCCAATCCTCAGGCTGACCGCTTTTTCTGGCAACTTTATAAGCTTCCTCCTTTGACTTAATACTAGCTTTAATTTCTTTTGTTAGCCATGGTTGGATCACTTTTCCCTTTGGGTTTTTATGCCCTAGAGGAATATATGTTTGTTGCAAATGATGCATTATTTCCTTGAATGTTAGCCACTGTATGTCCACCTTCATACCTTTTAGTGTAGTCTCCCAATCTACCATGGCCAACTTGTCCGTCATACCCTTGTAGTTTCCTCTGTTTAGATTGAAGACCTTAGTTTCAGATTGGACTACATCACTCTCAAACTTAATATAAAATTCAATCATATTATGGAAGCCAGGGATTCGGGCAAAACATTTTCACTTAAAGAAAGAAAGAACGTGCATTTCTACAGCGCTTTTCACGACCTCAGGATGTCCCAAAGCGCTTTACAACCAATGAAGTACTTTTTTGAAGTTTTGTAATGTAGGAAACGCGGCAGCCAATTTGCGCACAGTAAGCTCCCGCAGACAGCAATGTGATAATGACCAGATCATGGGGGCAATTTCCCCCTGCACCCCCCCCCGGATACTTCAGGCATGATAGAGACTCCGAGGTGGCCAAGGTGGAGTCTTAAGCTGAAACACGCCCGTCTTAGCCCACGCTTAGTGCAAGACGTCACCTTGGTAAAGGAGTTGAAGCCTGCGCTAGGAACGGCCGCCTGGGACTGATTGCCACGTAAATTGCCTGCTAGCGCTTATTGACAAGTTCTGCGTGCCATTTTAGTGGCTAGCGCTTGGCGCAACGTCCTCTCCTAACAGCAATTTGGAACAAGCAAGTCGATGCTGAGGATTTCGAGCGCTACTTGAAGGTATATCACATTTTACTGTTGGAGGTTTGAAGAGGACGTTTGATACACATTGGGTGGCCTTCTGGGACACTTTGTCAAAACTTCACCAACACTCTATCAACATTTATTCCAGAATTTCTCTGAGGACTTCATCTAGAAAGAGTGCGTGCTGTGCTGTGCTAATGCCTCAAAATTGCGCGCTAAAACCAGACTTTCAAACCAGCGTGTCTTATTAGCACAGCACCCACTTTCACCAAAATCAACCCCCATATGTTTTTTAGTGATGTTGCTTGATGGATAAATATTGACCAGGACACCGGGGAGAACTCTCCTGCTCTTCTGAGGAAGGATGTCCCTGCCATGGAAGGAGTGCAGCGAAGATTCACCAGGCTGATACCTGGGATGGCAGGAATGACGTATGAGGAGAGATTGGGTCGATTGGGCTTATACTCGCTGGAGTTTAGAAGAGTGAGAGGGGATCTCATTGAAACTTATAAAATTCTAACAGGACTGGACAGACTAGATGCAGGAAGGATGTTCCCGATGGTCGGGGAGTCCAGAACCAGGGGTCACAGTCTAAGGATAAGGGGTAAGCCATTTAGGACTGAGATGAGGAGGAATTTCTTCACCCAGAGAGTGGTGAACCTGTGGAATTCTCTACCACAGAAGGCAGTTGAGGCCAATTCATTAAATATATTCAAGAAGGAGTTGGATATATTTCTTAAGGCTAAAGGGATCAAGGGATATGGGGAGAAAGCAGGGACTGAATTTGGATGATCAGCCATGATCTCATTAAATGGCGGAACAGGCTCGAGGGGCCGAATGGCCTACTCCTGCTCCTATCTTCTATGTTTCTATGTTTCTTCGAAATAGTGGCGATGGGATCTTATACACCCACCTGAGAGAGAGCAGACGGGGCCCTCGGTTTAACGTCTCATCTGAAAGACGGCACCTCTGGCAGTGCAGCACTTCCCTCAGCACCGCACTGGAGCGTCAGCCTAGATTTTGCGCTCAAGCCTCTGGAGTGGGACTCGAACTCACAACCTTCTGACGCAGAGGCGAGAGTGCTGCCCACTGAGCCATGGCTGACACAGGAAAAAAAATAAGGCACTAAAATAGAGAAAAAGCTGGACGTGCACAGTGTAAATGGGTCAAGAGGCAATTTGATGCATTTCTAGAGACTGAGAAGGGGCTGAGGGACTATGGTGAGAAGATAGAGAGGGAGAATTGATCTATGAAAAATGGACTAGCTTGTTGGACTTAATAGCTTTGTTTTAAATCTTTAAACATTCTCAAGTTAGATTGCCTGACCTGGATAGAGCAAACAATGTCACGCTATTGAAAATTAACTTTGAGAGGTGAGATGAGGAGAAAAACTTTTACGCAGCGAGTTGTTGTGATCTGGAACGCGCTGCGTGAAAGGGCGGTGGAAGCAGATTCAATAGTAACTTTCAAAAGAGAATTGGATATACTGTATACTTGAAGGGGAAAGAATTGCAGGGCTCTGGGGAAAGAGCAGGGGGAGTGGGACTAATTGGATCGCTCTTTCAAAGCACCGGCACAGGCACGATGGGCCGAATGGCCTCCTTCTGTGCTGTACCATTCTATGATTCTATGAACTTACCAGAAGCCAATAGGCATTTTATCCTAAATAACGAGAGAAAATGCTGGAAACACTCAGCAGGCCGGGCAGCATCCGTGGAGAGAGAAACAGAGTTAACGTTTCAGGTCGATGACCCTTCGTCAGAACTGGAAAAAGTTAGGGGTCTAACAGGTGTTAAGCAGGTGCAGAGGCAGTGAAAGGGGGTGGGGGGTTGGGGGGAAGGGGAGGAAGGAATAGAAGGGATAGTCTGTGCTAGAATGGAAGGTAGGAGAGATTAAATATTGCAAATGGGGATGGCAGAATCATCAACAGCCGCCGCCTGAAAAAATGGGGGCAGAGGTTATAGTCTGAAATTGTTGAACTCAATGTTGAGTCCAGAGGCATTTTATCCTGGTCCCTTCCAAAATGCCCATTAAGACGACCAACCTTTGTTCACTAGAAGTCAAGGGGGAAAGATATTCCTGCTGTTAATAGATGGGAAATTGGGTGGTCTCCATTACAGCCAGGATTGGGATCCTCCCTGCCTGATTTTCCTCTGTGCGCTACACCCGATACTCCTTTGCACTCAAGCACAATAAAAGGAGTATCTGCCACTTCCTTAAACATTCAATCCCTCCACCGCCGGCGTACCGTGGCTGCAGTGTGTACCATCTACAAGATGCACCACAGCAACTCGCCAAGGCTTCTTCGACAGCACCTCCCAAACCCGCGACCTCTACCGCCTAGAGGGACGAGGGCAGCAGGCGCATGGGAACACCACCACCTCCAAGTTCCCCTCCAAGTCACATAAATTTTACAAGCATAGTATCAGTGGTGTGTGGATGAATTCACAGCAGCAGTTCAACAGCTGGATGCATTAAATTCCAATTGTTCTATTTGATTTGATATTAATTGCATCTGTGGTATGTTATGTTCCTGCCCATATTGACAACAGTGACACTTACCCTTGCAAGGCAGAATGTTTGATTCAAGATTCTGTCAAAATCAAACGCGCTGAAAGTAACTCAAAGGGCCAGAAAATGTTTTTTTTTTATTCATTCACGTGATGTGGGCATCGCTGGCAAAGCCAGCATTTATTGCCCACCCCTAATTGCCCTCAAGAAGGTGGTGCTGAGTCCCCTTATACAACTGAGGGGCTTGCTGGGCCATTTCAGAGGGGCAGTTAGGAGCCAACCACATTGCTGTGGGTCTGGAGTCACATATAGGCCAGACCGGGTAAGGGCGGCAGATTTCCTTTCCTAAAGGACATTGGTGAACCAGATGGGTTTTTACGACAATACGGTAGTTTCATGGTTACCATCACTGATACTAGCTTTTTATTCCAGATTTCATTTAATTGACTGAATTTAAATTCCCCAGCTGCCGTGCTGGGATTGGAACTCACGCCTATGGTGCTGTGCAATGTTAGCACATGACCCGCTGAAGTAAACACTTAATGGCGCCCGTTAAAACCGTGGACAAAGGGATTTCATGCAAACACCGTGAGCATAGAATTACATAGAATCCCTGAAAAAAGAATCAAGCAGAAAATATTATGGGGGAGAAATTGGGCACCTGAGCACCTCCCGTTAGCGCCTCTGGCGGGTGCTAAGCACTTACCACGGCAAGAAGATCGCCTCCCGCTATATTCGGCGGGAGGTTTGAGGCAGCAGTATGGCGTTGCGCCCCAATCTCCTTCGCCCAGAGATCGTGACGCCATCGCCGCGCGCATTGCCCCAGTAGCGCCCCAGACCAGAACTTCGGTTCCGCCCCCTGCAGCATCACTGGGCGACGGCACCGACAGCTGCAGGAGGCGTTGATCAGGAGGCCGGACGCTGCAGAGGTGAAAGTTAAAGGGGAGGTTGCCTAAATTTTTGAAATGGTTTCGGTCAATTTTTTTTTGCTTCTCCTGGGCCGCGATTGATCGGCTCGGCGCTCTGCTGGAGCGCGCGGGGCTGATCATGCCAGATCGCGGCCGCCGTCGGGGACCAGCTGACTGGTCCCAATGCAGAGCCTGCAGAGATGGCCCTTCCCTTTAAGGGAGGGAAGGAGCCTCGGATCGTGGCAGCACTGCATCACCACCGCCCCGTCTGCATCCTTTAGCGCTCCACGAAGGAACTGGAGTGCTTAAACCCAATTTCATGAAAGCTGTGAATCATTAGCGCTATGTTTCCCAGCTTTCAACGGTTACTGTCCCCAAAAGGGACGATAATGAATTTCTCCCCCTATTTATAGTCAATTGTGGAAACATTTTGTGGGCAAACTGCTTAAGAAGACATCATGGCCCAGAAATTCGGGTCGGAGGCTTCCCGCGGGTGCAAGCCCCCGACCTGCACTTACCTAGCGCGCCGGCCGTTGTGCTGTGGGCCCGCGTGGTATTCCGATCCTGGGCCTGCTCCAACTGCCGGCGCACAGTGCTTGCGTATCCCAGGGGCGCAGTTAGTTCGAAGCGTCCCCTGGGATCACATGGGCCATGGAGAGCCAATGGTAGCAGGGAATCTGTATTTATAGATTTGACAGGAAGAGCTGTCAAATCTATGAATACAGTTCAGCCCCAAAACATCACTAAAACTTCAAAGAATTTTTTTTTTAAATCACATTTTAAAAATAACTATAAATTACATAAAATAACTATTTTAAACAATAATTTAAATTTTGTAAAAATTAATTACAGTTTCTAATGGGGCTAAAAATAAACTTACCTTTCTTTAAAGTATTTAAAAATAATAAACCTTGTTAAAAGCAGGCCTTGCAACTGCTTTTTACAAGCGTACCTCCTGGAGACTTACCCTCCCGGAGAAACCTGCAAGAAAAACGGAAGTTCCAGGCGTACGTGCTGCCTCTCCGGCGCACGTGTTCGACCTGTGAACCCCTTCCTTTAAGGGAACGGAAGTTCTGGTTTCCCGCGCATGTGCAGTGCATGCACGAAACCGGCACTTTCGTTGGGCCTACGCATGAGTACCCAGCGCGTACTCACCCGTGGAGACCCGAAGTTCTGGCATGTTTCTCCTTATGTATAATTTGGAAGAGCTTTTATTTCCAAGGGATATCAGGACTATTTATCAAGGGAACCCCTAAAAAGGAGAGAGGGACTGAGGAAGAGAGTTGGAGAAGAGAGATGGAAAAGAGCGTGTTTTGGAATGACAGAGAGAAGAGGGCGTTGGGTGCAGTGTCTTGGTGGTTCAGTGGGTAGCACCCTTGCCTCTGAGTCAGAAGATTGTGAGCACAAAAATTCAGGCTGACACTCCAGTGCAGTGCTGAGGGAGTGCTGCACTGTCGGAGATGCCGTCTTTCCGAGGAGATGTTAAACCGAGGCCCCCGTCTGCTCTCTCAGGCGCTATTTTGAAGAAGAGCCGGGGAATTCTCCCCAGTGTCTTGAACAATATCAACCAACATCACTAAAAACAGACAATCTGGTCATTAACTCAGTGCTGTTGGTGGGATCTTGCTGTGCGCAAATTGGCTGCCGCGTTTCCTACATTACAACAGTGACTACACGTCACAAGCGCAACATTGGCTGTGAAGCGCTTTGGAAAGTCTGAGGTCGTGAAAGGCGCTATAGAAATGCAAGTCCCTTCTTTATTCGTTTATATGCGCTACCTGCCTTGGTACTGAGAGATTTTCAAATCAGGATGCTGGGCAGACACGGGGGAGGATCGGAGCAAAGTTGAGTATGCACCAGAATCCTGGACGAGTCACCGTTTGCATTTTTGTGTCTCGTCAAAGGCCCGACTGAAAGAAAGAAGATCATTTAAAAAAAGAAGGAAACTTTCCAGCTTACGACCTCAATTTCCTTGATAAACACACTTAACTCAGACAATGATTCATGATGGCAGATTTTGTTAATTGGGGTAAATTAATTTGCTTCTGGCAAAGTGTAGTACAAAGTGCTGCGTTCCTTTAAATAAGTGATGAACAAAAGTACCTGCATTAGCTCCGACTTTTTAATCATTTAACAACGCAATCTGTTAATTAGCCGCGAAAAGTATGCGAGCTTTCGCCTGTAATTAAGGTTGGACTGATGGAATTCTTCTGCCACTGTATTCACTTATTCATCTCCTCAATCTGCTGTGGGGAAAAGAAGTCTTCACAAGTCTAGCCTCCGAGGGTAGGCATAGGTTGCTGCTGCTTTACAGGGTCTTGTCTCTTCAATACTCAGATATTTATTTACGTACTTGCGTCTACGCACTGTACAATAGCAGCACTCCTGAGTATGTGGATCGCACGCTGTACTACGTAAACTCGTTTATTTACAAAGAGGTTTAAAAAAAAATGTCCCGTACTTGCAATGACAGGAGCATTAAAGGGGCTGGATGCCAGGAAAAATACTTGCATTGCCCCATTTTTACTCCAGATACTCATCCCTTTAAGAAAAGAAAGGCCTTGTATCTATATTGTTGTGTATGTAACCGTTCTACCTTTAAGAGAACTATTGTATGTAACCGTCCACCTTTAAGAGAACTATTTTAGGTGTTGCACTACTTTATTTTGGCTGCTGTATACTGTAATACCGGTGGTGACCACACCGGTATATAAGTGCTGTGTAATGAGTGATTGGGCAGATTCGCCCTGACCTTCGAATAGTAAAGTCCTGTTAAAGTTTACTCTTGTAGTCTGTGTATTAATTCGCTATACAACACACAGACTTTACAGTGGCGACGAGTTCGATCTTACCCTGCGGCAGCGATACATCCGAAGCAGTTAACAAGCGTCGAGAAGAGGCATCCGCCCTCGTCGTTCTGCTGAGAGAAGACTCGAGTCTGCAGAGCAAGGAAGAAGGAAGAATTCTGACACGAGGCCTTCCATCAGCAACAGGCAGTGATCGTCCCTTCTGTCACGGTAGTGAGTGAGCCGATCAGCCACGAGAAGCAAGTCGGCCACGTTGACTGTGAGTAGGGGGAAAAATAAAAAAAGAAACGGAGGATAAGGGCGGTGAACTCGACCACGGCCAGGGGAAAGGAGCCGGACAGAAGTCGGGGCCAGAGGCGCTGAGACTGGGGCAGCGTAGGGCACGGCAGCCGCGGTGCAGGGAACGCAGCCGGTGTGAGAGACCGGACTACAAGCGGGAACGCAGCGGGTAAAAGGCCGGGCACCTACCGAGGCAGCGAGGCGCTGTGACCGGGATCATAAGGCGCGGAGGCAATAAATAAATAAATAAACCGCGAGGGACTCGGCCGCAGCCGGGGGAGGAAAGGACCGGACTGCGGGAGGTCTGGGAGAGCCGAGCGAGCGGGAGAGATGGAGCCCGAGAGAGAGAGCGAGCGAGACCGTGCCGGCGAGCGGGAGAGACAGAGCCTGAGCGAGGGGGGAGCGGGGCCGAGCGAGGTTCCGGCCAGCGGCTTACAGCGGCTGCCGTGAAGGACCAGGAGCTAGAGCTGTCCGACACAAACTGGTTGTCCCCAGCGCCGGTTGCCCCTGCCGAAAAAGGGAACGCGATCGGCTGTTCTCGCGCGTGCTTCAGAATAAACTGAAGCCGGCGCGCAGGCTGCAAACCCCGTAAACCAGCGGTCGTCGCCCGAGGGCAAAGCTTACCCCTCCCACCAGAGGAAGAAATGCGGGAAGCCGCCAGTTAGGCGGGGAAGAAGACAAGCGCGAAACCGCCATCTTGAAAGTGGGCGGGGAAGAAGATCAGCACAGGAAACCGCCATTTTAGAAAAAAAAAGTTAAAGGAAAACTTCGTTGTTGTTTCTTAGAAAGATTGTGAAGATGCCTAAGCGTGGTAACATCAACGATTTCGATTCCGAGGTAGAAGATTGGGCCACGTATGTAGAACGCATCGAGATATATTGTGAGGCCAATAAAATAGAAGATGATGATAAAGCTATAACCTTACTAAACTCAATGGGGGCGAAGACATATGGGCTATTGAAGCATCTTCTATCACCGGCTAAACCGGCGGATCAGACGTTCGCTAATATTGTTGCTGTCCTGAAGGATCATTTGAACCCCACACCACTGATGTTGGCGGAACGATTCAAATTTTATGCGAGAACGCAACGGAAAGAGGAAAGCAATGCGGAATATTTGGTTGAACTACGTAGACTAGCGAAATACTGTCAGTTTGGGGAAAATCTGACAGAGGCATTGAGAGACAAGTTCGTGTGCGGGTTGTCGAAGGAAGGAACACAAAAGCGACTGCTTGAAGAGAACGATCTTACACTTGATAAGGCTGTCCTTATTGCAGCATCGCACGAAGCCGCAGCGAGAGGCACGGCGGAAATGCAGCTGAAGGCAGCGGTACTCAGCGTGGATCAAATGACTTCGGGTACAACGAAATGTTGTGGGAAGACAACACACGGCCAGAACCAATGCTGGTTTAAAAACCAGGAATGTAGAAAATGTGGCAAGATTGGTCACATAGCTAAAGTATGCCGGTCAGGAAAGAAGACCAGCAACAAAAAAAAAGTCACCGCAGAAAAAGCTGGATGAAGCTGAACACATGAAGAAGTCTCTTCAGGAAAAATGTCTGGATTTGGAACAAAAGCTGGCTAATGTCCAGCTGGGTATGGAGGAAATAGAAGACCCTCTCGCTGGCCTAGCTCAGGACGACACCGAATATTACCATGACCTGTTGGACGACACCGAATATTACGATGACCTGTTCTGCCCAGCTTGTGATGAAAACTCCCAAAGTGCAGAAACCATGAAGAATCACAAAAAGTCTAAGGAACACCGGGAGATGGTGGCGCTACTACGGAAAAAGGAGGAAGAGAAGGAGGAAATGTGCATGCAGCTGGCAGCTGACAGTGGAGCCCAGAGAGTCTCCAAGAAGCAGAAAAGGAAAAGTCGAAGCAGAAGATGACCATCTGAACCATTATCACCTGCCAGATCACACACGTGGTCCCTCCGAACGGAGCCAAATCAGTTCGGAAGTAGAAAAGCTTTCCAAGGTACTCAAGCTTTTAGAAGTCAGCAATGCTGGTTCAGAAGTGACGGAAGTTCAAGCTGTTAAGTCCATTGAAGGGCTATTGGATGAGTCACTCCAGCAACGTGAACCGACTACACCACAGGGAACTGTTACAACACCGAGGCGTTGTCCGGACCGAGTCAGGAAGCACAGGAGACGCCTCCACAGAGACTGAATCTGTGAACTGTTTCCGCAGAGACTGAGTCTGTGAACTGTTTTCCCGCAGAGACTGAATCTGTGAACTGTTTTCCGCAGAGACTACATCTGTGAACTGTTTTACATGAAGTTGGATATATGTTATGTTTAATGGGGAATAAGTATGTTGTAAGCTAAAAAGGGAGGATTGTTGTGTATGTAACCGTTCTACCTTTAAGAGAACTATTGTATGTAACCGTCCACCTTTAAGAGAACTATTTTAGGTGTTGCACTACTTTATTTTGGCTGCTGTATACTGTAATACCGGTGGTGACCACACCGGTATATAAGTGCTGTGTAATGAGTGATTGGGCAGATTCGCCCTGACCTTCGAATAGTAAAGTCCTGTTAAAGTTTACTCTTGTAGTCTGTGTATTAATTCGCTATACAACACACAGACTTTACATATATGTCACTTTGACACATAGAGTCATAGAATCATAGAAAGTTACAGCACGGAAGGAAGCCATTTCGGCCCATTGTGTCCGCGCTGACCAACAAAAAGTTATCCAGCCTAATCCCACTTCCCAGCTCTTAGTCCATAGCCCTGCAGGTTACAGCATCCCACGTGCACATCCAAGTACAGGAAACTCTCGTTTAAACGGCACATAAATATCCAGAATTCTCTATTAACCGGCAAAATTCATACTCCGAAAACAACACCTCAACAACCGGAAATGTTGCCAAGTCCGAGTCTCCCGCGGTGGCCGAGTTAGTCAGTGGGGGTAGTTCTCCAAACTGCCACTACTCAGCTTCTTGGCGCTGTCGGAAGTCGGAACACCTCGATAACAGGAGTCTGACTCTTTGTTTGTTAAAAATAGCCTCGGCAGATAACCCTCTCCGTCATCCGGAATTTTTAATCAACCGGCACCATCCCGGTCCTGTCGGTGCCGGATACCAAAGAGTTTCCTGTACTTTTTAAATGTGGTTAGGGTTCCTGCCTCTACCACCCTTTCAGGCAGTGAGTTCCAGACCCCCACAACCCTCTGGGTGAAGAAATTTCCCCTCAAATCCCCTCTAAACCTTCCATCAATTACTTTAAATCTGTGCCCTCTGGTTTTTGACCCCTCTGCTAAGGGAAATAGGTCCTTTCTATCCACTTTATCTAGGCCCCTCATCATTTTATACACCTCAATAAGGTCTCTCCTCAGCCTCCTCTGTTCCAAGGAAAACAGACCCAGCCTATCCAGTCTTTCCTCATAGCTAAGATTCTCTACTCCCAGCAACACCCTTGTAAATCTCCTCTGTACCCTCTCTAGTGCAATCACATCTTTCCTGTAATGTGGTGACCAGAACTCCACGTACCTCAGAAACATTTCAAAACGCTTCGCACACAACAAATTACTTTGAAGTGCGGTGATTGTTGTTACATCAGCAAATATGGCAGACATTCTGACTCAGGGTCTTTCCCTGAGTTCTCCTGATGTCTTTCCCTGAGTTCTCCTGGTGTCCTTCCCTGAGTTCTAGTGTCCTTCCCCGAAGGGACATAAACAACGACGAGAGGAATGGCCAGCTAAGCTGTTTTTTGATGGCGTGGGTTGAGGGAGGATTGTTGACCAGGACGCTTGGAGAACTCAGGGAAGGACACGAGGAGAACTCAGGGAAGGACATGAGGAGAGCTCAGGGAAGGACACTAGAACTCAGGGAAGGACACTAGAACTCAGGGAAGGACACTAGAACTCAGGGAAGGAATCTAGAACTCATGGAAGGACACTAGAAGTCAGGGAAGGACACTAGAGCTCATGGAAGGACACTAGAACTCATGGAAGGACACTAGAACAAAGTGATGGACACTAGAACTCAGGGAAGGAATCTAGAACTCATGGAAGGACACTAGAAGAACTCAGGGATGAGGGTGAGTGTGAGGGATGGTTAGTCAGATGGGGATGTGAGTATGTAGATAGAGAGAGAGGAATGGGTGGACATGTAAGGTATGTTGGTGTGAGAAATGATGTGCAGGAGCAGGCTTGGGAAGGCAGAACCTGCTCCTGCACATCATTCCTCACACCAACGTACCTTGCATGTCCACCCATCCCTCTCTCTCTATCTACATGCTCACATCCCCATCTGACTAACCACCCCTCACACTCACCCTCATCCTTATGCAATCATACCAATTAACAACACTAAGGAGGGCACTTGGCATTGGCACTTTGGCATTGACACTGTTGTGTATGTACCTTTAAGAGAATAACTGGTCTCAGACTGCAGTACCGGCAGTGACCACCCCTGTATAAAAGGCACTAGCGAGCCTCTGTTTCAGTTTCACTATTGACTTCCATCAGTAAAGACTTGTTTTGTTCAACTCCTGCTGTCCGTGTCTCAATCATTCACGGACGTAATACTGGCGACGAGCAGATACGAACCTACCTACAGTCTGCACCACCTCCTGGGATCCATTCCTACAGCGAAGTGAGCAGAGGTCGAGGCCAGAAAGAAAAGAAAGTAAGAGGCAGTAGAAACGGGCGTCGACCGTGGGCATCCGCCCTGTGTTTGCAGAGTTGAAGATTGCTGGAGAAGCTGTCGGAAGCGGGGCCTGGTTCCTGTCGACGGTGCTTCAGCTAATCGGGCTGGTGGCAGGTAGTGCACTGATCTTTCCTGGGCTGCGGCGGTCGTGAACTCGAGCGGGTGGTTTGCAACGGGGCCAAGCAGCGTTGTCGGGAAGAAGCGAGAGAGAGGGTGGAGCACACAGGGCGCGGCCGGTGCTACGAAGCCGGGCTGCATATAGACCCGCGAAGAGGGAGGCAAGAGTCCCACAGGGTTGTTCCATGACGGGAAAATAATTTAAAAAAAAAAGAAATATTAAATGCGCAAGAAACCGCGAGGAGCTGCAGGTTGCAACGGGAACTGCGGAAAGCAGCGCTAACAACAGTGGGGAAGAAGGCAAAGCGCGGGAGGTGCCATCTTAATCAGCGGGGAAGAAGGCAAAGCGCGGGAGGCGCCATTTTGTTAAATCGGGGAAGAAGGCAAAGCGCGGGAGGCGCCATTTTAGATTTGCAAGATGCTGAAGACTGGCTGTATCACTGCATTTGATAATACAATAGAGGACTGGACCACGTATGTGGAAAGAGTTGAGGTATATTGCGAGGCAAACGAAATAGCGGAGGAGAAAAAGGCATCGATATTGTTAAACGTAATGGGCGCTAGAATGTACGGCCTATTGCGGGACCTGATTACTCCAGCCAAACCAAAGGCGAAGAGTTTTAACGAAATTGTTGCTGTCCTACAGGAACACCTAAACCCTGCACCGCTGTTGATAGCAGAAAGATTTAAATTCCACAGGAGAACTCAGCATAACGATGAGAGCAATGCTGAGTACTTTACGGAACTATGCAAGCTATCAAAGCACTGCCAGTTCGGAGCAGGACTGGCAGATACCCTACGGGACAAATTTGTCTGTGGACTCCAGAGTGAAGGAACACAGAAGAAATTACTCTCAGAGAAAGAGCTGACGCTAGATAAGGCTTTCAGCATGGCAGTATCATATGAAGCAGCAGCCAGGGGAGCTGCAGAAATTCAACAAAAACCACAGGAATACAGCACCCACGAAATGACACGGGGATTTGCAAAATGTTATCGCTGCGGCAGAAGTAACCATGACCAGAAGGACTGCTGGTCCAAAGACAAAATATGCAGGCAATGCGGGAAGATGGGACACATTGCACGAGTTGCAGGTCTGGGAAGAAGACCAGCGACAACAAAAAGGCTACTAAGGAACCGTACAAGAAAGTACAAAAGATGACGGACAGTAGTTCCGAAGACCAGATGAGCAATAGTGAATCCGGGAACAGGAGACTAAGCTGTCTCAAACTTCACAATGTAATCGCAAAAGAGGATCACCGAACCATTTGGGTCACCCTCACGATAGCAGGGTCCCAAGTTAAAATGGAATTGGATACAGGATCAGCGCTAACCGTCATGAATCGACGAGACTACGAGCGGCTATTTTCACACTGTGGTGATTATTCTTGTTTTATAAGAAGCATTGTAATTGGTTGCCTGTTTTCCTGCCTTGAGATATATGCTGTAAACTTATTGGTTAGTTGATTCCATGTGACCTGTGGTGGCCATCTTAAATTCAGTTCTCTACAGTTTGGTTGAGACTGGGTGCTTAACATGTACTGCTGGTTTTTTAAGGTTAATAAAGCCTAGCTTTTGAAAGGCAAGCTACTCTTTATTTCAATTTATTAACCTTTTGCTATAATGGAACGATATCTTCGACTGGAACGATTTAATGCTGACCCTAATTCTGCAGGAGTGGATGATCAATGGAAACATTGGTATCGTACATTTAAAAACTTTTTGGGCGTGTTGGATCAGCAATCTCTGAATAAGTTGGATATACTAATCAACTACATTGCTCCGGATGTGTATAAGTATATTTTGGACTGTGAAACTTATGAATTGGCTATTGCTACATTGGAATTTTTTTTTGTTAAACCCAAAAATGAGGTATTTGCACGTCACCTTTTCTCTGCCCGTAGGCAGCAGGCGGGAGAATCCTTGGATGCTTATTTACAAGCACTCCGGCGCCTTGGTGCTAACTGTAATTATAAGGCCGTGTCTGCAGAAGAACATAAGGAAGAGTCGGTACGGGATGCATTTATTAATGGATTACTGTCTGGATCAATTCGTCAGCGGATATTAGAAAATAAGACCTTGGATCTTAAGAGTGCTTTTGAGCAAGCCTCTACATTGGATTTGGCTCAGAGAAGTTCGGATTCTTATGCTCTTTTTGATTGGCCTGCGACCATGGTTTCGGCAGTCCCGGATGAAAGGGAGTTACGTGGATTTAATAGGAGTGGTTTACCAGATTCCGAAACAGTTTCTACTTCGGCAGCTGTTGCCTCTAGGATTCAGAAGTGTTATTTTTGCAGGAATGCCCGGCACCCCCGTCTGAAGTGCCCTGCCCGGGAGGCTGTGTGTAGTAAATGCGGCAAGGGAGGTCATTATGCACGTGTTTGCAAATCGGTTGCCTCCTCTGCGACCATTCAACCTTTAGATAGGGCGTTTATTGCATCAGTTTCTGCCGCCTTTTCCCATGGCCAGACAAAGCTATAGTTATGGCCCAAGTTAATGGGTTAGAAGTGAAGGCCCTTATAGATACGGGCAGTACTGAGAGCTTTATAAGTCTTCAGTTTGTGAGGGAGAAGCGTTTGAAAATTTCGCCTGTTTCCTATCAGGTGTGTATGGCTCAGACGACTCTCACCTCACAAGTAGCTGGTTGTTGCCTTGTGAAATTAATTCTCCTAGGTAATACGTATACTGATATACGTCTATCCGTTCTGCCTAATCTCTGTGCGGACATTTTGATTGGTCATGATGTGCTTCAATTACATGAGTCCCTCAGTCTTTCTTTCGGAGGAACTAAGCCACCTTTGTCTATTTGTGGATTAACTTCTTTATTCATTTCTCCATTATCACTTTTTTCCAATTTGATGCCGGACTGTAAGCCAATTGCTACCAAGTCAAGAAGGTATAGCAGTCAGGATAAAGAATTTATTAATTCTGAAGTTCAACGTCTTTTATCGGAAGGAATCATTGAACCTAGTTTTTCGCCCTGGCGGGCACAAGTAGTTGTCACCACTAATGAGAGACATAAGAAGCGAATGGTGATAGACTACTCTCAAACTATTAACAGGTATACTCAATTAGATGCGTACCCCCTGCCTAAGATTGATGAGCTTATCAATAAAGTATCTCAATATAAGGTTTTTAGCACTATTGACCTAAAGAGTGCTTATCATCAGATTCCTATCGCTAAGAGGGACAAACCACATACGGCCTTTGAAGCTGGCGGAAAGCTGTACCAGTTTTGCCGAGTACCATTCGGTGTTACTAATGGTGTCGCCTGTTTTCAACGGGCAATGGATGCTTTTATAAGTGATAACTCTCTCTCTG
The DNA here is from genome assembly GCF_052327205.1 of Somniosus microcephalus. Lineage (NCBI taxonomy): Eukaryota > Metazoa > Chordata > Chondrichthyes > Squaliformes > Somniosidae > Somniosus > Somniosus microcephalus. The sequence continues at coordinate 371,659,431 of NC_140988.1, read as the reverse complement.
ACACCTTCTCATATTTAGATGACATCACGGTGTGTGGCAAATCAAGGGTGGAGCACGATTTTAATCTAGAAAGATTCCTTCAAGTTGCGGAAAAAGTTGGCTTAACTTTCAATAAAGAGAAGTGTATCTTTTCGACCACCGAGGTAAATTTACTGGGGTATATTATCTCGGGAAACAAGATTAAACCAGATCCAGAATGGCTGCGACCACTGATTGAGTTACCTTGCCCTACTAATTCTAAGGCCTTGCAACGAGTTGTTGGACTGTTTTCTTATTATTCTAATTGGATTGCAAACTTCTCGCAGAAGATCCGGCCCCTTATTCGGGTTACAACATATCCTCTATCATGGGAGGCCAGGATGTGTTTTGATAATCTTAAAAAGGATATCCTTGGAGCAGTTGTGCATTCTACTGATGAGCAGGTCCCCTTTGTGATTGAGACGGACGCTTCCGATTTTGCAATTGGGGCTACCCTGAACCAAAATGGAAGACCTGTGGCCTTTTTCTCACGTACTCTGAGCAATAGTGAGAAGAGACATTCATCAATAGAGAAACAGACGTACTCAATAGTAGAAGCACTGCGTAAATGGAGACATTATTTATCTGGGCGACATTTTACGTTAGTAACTGACCAAAAATCTGTGTCCTTCATGTTTGATGTCAAACATTTCGGAAAGATTAAGAATGATAAAATAATGAGGTGGAGGATCGAGTTGGCATGCTATCATTTTGATATAGTCTATCGTCCGGGGAAGGATAATGTTGCCGCTGATGCGCTGTCGAGGGCTTATTGTTCTGTGCTTCACGGAGATACGCTTATTAATCTTCATAATGCTTTGTGCCATCCTGGTGTTACGAGGATGATACACTTCGTACGCAGTAAGAATTTGCCCTTTTCAGTTGAAGACGTCAAGCGGATGACTTCGTCATGCTCTGTCTGCGCCCGGTGTAAACCGAATTTCTTTAACCCTCAACGAGCTCATCTTATAAAGGCTACTTCTCCCTTTGAACGCCTGAGCATTGATTTTAAGGGGCCACTTCCTTCAACGACTCAGAATCGATATATATTTACTGTTGTGGATGAGTTTTCAAGGTTCCCTTTTGCATTTCCTTGTGCAGATGTATCAGCTGCTACAGTTATTAAATGTCTGACTCAACTTTTTGTCATCTTTGGGATGCCTGCGTATATCCATTCGGATCAGGTAAGTTCTTTTATGTCTTCCCAGTTGAAGGAATACCTCCAGAGTCGGGGAATTTCTACTAGCAGAACTACCCCGTATAATCCCCAGGGTAATGGACAGTGTGAACGATACAATGGGGTGGTCTGGAAGGCAGTTATGTTGGCTTTGACACCCCGGAACCTTAAGAATACACAGTGGGAAATGGTACTGCCTGATGCCCTGCATTCCATTAGATCATTGCTTTCAACGGCTACTAATGTGACCCCCCATGAAAGGCTCTTCAACTATCCGCGGAGATCCTCTACGGGATATTCGGTACCTTCATGGCTTACTATGCAGGGACCTGTGCTGCTCCGACGCCATGTTAGACTGTCAAAGTATGATCCTTTAGTGGAGGAGGTGGAGCTATTGGAGGCAAATTCCCAATATGCTCATATTCGATTCCAAGATGGGAAAGAAAGTACGGTTTCAGTTAAAGTCTTAGCTCCTTGTGGTGGCCAGCCCTCTCCTGAGGACATTAACAATAGCCATAATTCAGATAATGTTGATGTCGTCACAGATACTACGAACATTTCCAATCCTATTGCAGACACTTACAATTCTCTCAGTCTGCCCCCGATGGATGTTCATGACCCTCCCAGTCTACCTTCTAATGGGACTTCCAATCCGGAAACCGTTGATAATCGGGATATTGACAGCCTCCCTGCAGAAGATATTTCTGTGTCTCCTGGTGTGGGAGGGCAAGGAACTCCATCAAGGCTAAGAAGGTCGACACGAACAAGATATCCGGTCGACCGATTAAAAATGGGCTTTTAAAATAATTAATAATTTAATAGTAAAATTTTAAAATTGTTGAAGGCATTATACATGTATTGCTCTAGTCATAAATAACTAATTGTAAACTGTAAAGGCTACCTAGGTTGAAGTGTATTTTAAAAGGAGGGGTGAATGTGGTGATTATTCTTGTTTTATAAGAAGCATTGTAATTGGTTGCCTGTTTTCCTGCCTTGAGATATATGCTGTAAACTTATTGGTTAGTTGATTCCATGTGACCTGTGGTGGCCATCTTAAATTCAGTTCTCTACAGTTTGGTTGAGACTGGGTGCTTAACATGTACTGCTGGTTTTTTAAGGTTAATAAAGCCTAGCTTTTGAAAGGCAAGCTACTCTTTATTTCACACACATACCCTTGAGAGAGACATCCATCGTCTTGACGATGTATACGGGGCAAAAAGTATACCCCAGAGGAAAAATAAGGGTGCCTGTCGAATAAAACAGCAAGGAAATACGGAAATTGTATCTCTACATACTGCCAAATGGTGGACCACCGTTATTGGGACGGGAATGGATCAGGAAGATAAACTTAGATTGGCACTCCATTCATGCAATGACGGTGTACGGTAAAAAAGATGAAGACGTCACTCCTGGACGATTGTCAACAATCTTAGCTAACGCCAAAGAGGTATTTCAACAAGAACTGGGCACGCTTAAAGGCGTAACTGCCTCGATAAAAATAGAAGAGAATGCAGTTCCCAAGTTTTTCAAAGCAAGACCGGTACCATATGCAATTCGCCCAGCCGTTGAGGCAGAGCTGGAGAATCTGGAGAAGGCAGGCGTGTTGTCTAAGGTCGACTGGAGCGAGTGGGCGACACCCATCGTTCCTGTCATGAAGAAAACGTTAAGCAATAAGTCCGGGGAGCCAAGGAAGATTCGCATCTGTGGGGATTTCAAGGTGACGGTGAACCCAGTCCTTCACACAGTACAATATCCTCTTCCAAGGATAGAAGACATCTTCGCCTCACTGTCTGGAGGGAAGCGTTTTACAAAAATTGACCTAGCACAAGCATATTTGCAGATGGAGGTTGAAGAGTCCTGTGGAAGTATCTCACGATAAACACTCACAAAGGTCTTTACCAGGATCATCGATTGGTCTTTACCAGTAGCATCGGCTCCGGCGATATGGCAAAGAGCGATGGAACAAGTCCTGCAAGGGATTCCGGGGACTCAGTGTTACTTGGACGACATCCTAGTGACAGGTGAAGATGACAGTGAACACCTTAACAACCTAGAACAGGTGCTCACTAGACTACGGGAACATGGGCTGCGAGCCAACCGCCCCAAGTGCGAATTTTTTAAGAAACAGATATCGTATTGTGGCCATGTGATTGATGAAGAGGGGTTACATAAGTCCCCTGACAAAATTGAAGCGGTTGTTAAGGCCCCAGCGCCTGAAAATGTGTTGCAACTGAGGTCATTCCTCGGATTGGTGAATTACTACCATAAGTTTTTGCCGAATTTGTCGACAATTCTGCACCCACTGAACGCCCTGCTACAAACGGGGTAGCATGGAAATGGAGCGATGATTGTAAGCGGGCCTTTCAGAAGAGTAAGGACTTAATCACTTCAAGGGAAGTATTGGCTCACTACAACCCAGCACTGCCGATCAGACTGGCGTGTGATGCGTCTCCCTACGGCATTGGGGCGGTACTGTCACATAAATTCCTTGATGGTTTAGAGAGGCCGATAGCTTTTGCGTCACGCTCGTTAACTTCTGCCGAGCGTAACTACACCCAGATTGACAGAGAGGCCCTCAGCCTAGTGTGGGGGGTGAAGAAGTTCAATCACTACCTGCACGGTCAAAAATTTACTCTACTAACCGATCATCAACCTCTTGTCTCCATTTTCAACCCTCAGAAGGGCGTACCGATAATGACAGCACAACGGCTGCAGAGGTGGTCCCTTTTCCTAGGGGCACACCATTATGACATCGAGTACAAAGGAACTAAACAGCATGGAAATGCTGATGGATTGTCACGCCTACCATTGCCGACGGTGGAAGAAGAAGACCTTGCAGTGGATCCAATGGAGTTATTCCACTCGACCATAGTCGAATGTCTCCCTGTGACGAATGCAAACATAGAAAAAGAAACACGGAATGACCCGACACTATCACGGGTCTATGATTTAACGGTGAAGGGATGGCCAGCACATGGCGAACCACTGCTGCCAGCATTCTCGCCGAGAAGAGAACAGCTGTCAGTGTGCAGAGGAACCTTGATGTGTGGATCCAGAGTAGTAATTCCACCTAAGTTGACGGATAGAGTGCTCAATGAGCTTCATGAGGGTCATCTGGGTGGGGTAAAAATGAAGAACTTAGCCAGAGCGTTTGTGTGGTGGCCGGGAATCGATAGAGAAATCGAAGAGAAGGCACGGTGGCATAGTGGTTAGCACTGTTGCCTCACAGCGCCAGGGACCCGGGTTCAAATCTGGCCTCGGGCGACTGTCTGTGTGGAGTTTGCACATTCTCCCTGTGTCTGCGTGGGTTTCCTCCGGGTGCTCCGGTTTCCTCCCACAGTCCAAAGATGTGCAGGTTAGGTTGAATTGGCTATGATAAATTGACCCTTAGTGTTAGGGGATTAAATACATGGGGATAGGGTGGGATATGTGTTGGTGCAGGCTCGATGGGCCGAAATGGCCTCTATCTGCACTGTAGATTCTGTGATTCTGTGATGACCAAGAGCTGTGCAGGATGCCAGAAGGTCCAAAACGCCCCACCACAAGCTCCTCTGCATCCATGGGAGTGGCCCTCATCTCCATGGCAAAGGGTGCACATTGATTTTGCTGGTCCCTTCATGGTGTAGCGGTTCGTGTAATCGCCACTAAATAAGAGAGTTTGACTTCGACGAACTATTAACAAGTTGTTTATTTACAGGAACAGGCTAATTACAGCAGGTAAGATGGCTGACTGTAGGAGCACCGTGGTGTAGGTCTTGTCCCAGTGGGGACTCCACGAGGACTGAGTTCGCAGTCCTGTGGGGAGCGTGATGACGTCATCACGTTGCTCGCGTTTCCCGCGCTTAGGGCGTCACGTGATGCGCGTCGTTGCGTTGCTGGCCATTGAGGCCGAGGTCGCGAGGCTGGGCTGTGCCGGTGCTTGCCGCAGGAGCGGAAGATCGCGTCGCTCCCGTCGGCTGGCCGTTGAGGCCGAAGACGCTAGGCCGGGCTGTGCCGGTGCTTGCCGCGGGAGCGGAAGATCGCGTCGCTCCCGTTGGCTGGCCGTTGAGGCCGAAGACGCTAGGCCGGGCTGTGCCGGCGCACGCACATCACGTTGTACGTGACGTGACGTCAGCGCGCTAGGGCGCGCCTTAAAGGGGCAATGGCCCCAACAGGTAAGTTAAAAGGGCAACGGCCCCAAAAGTTAAGTTAAACATACAGTAAGGTAAGTTAAAGGAAATTATGTGTCTCAATGTAAGGGACAACCAGTGGTACCGCCACAATGGACTCGATGTTTTTAATTGCGGTGGATGCACATTTAAAGTGGCCAGAGGTAATAAAAATGTCCTCAACCACCACGGAAAAAACTATCACAGTTTTACGAACCATATTCGCCAGGAATGGGCTGCCTGAACAGATTTGCTCTGACAATGGACCACAGTTTGTGTCTGAAGATTTCCGGAGGTTCTTAAAGAACAATGGTGTTAAGCATTACACATCTGCCCCATATCATCCAGCCACTAATGGATTGGCCGAGAGGTTTGTCCAAACATTCAAGAAGGCTATCAAGGCAATGTGTAATGAAGATATACCCCTACAACACAAGGTGGACAACTTCTTGTTTGCCTACCGGAATGCGACACATGCGGTTACCAACCAAACTCCAGCCATGATGTTCTTCAATCGAAGACTACGATGCCGCTTGGATTTGGTTAAGCCAAACGTCCGAAGAGATGTGGAGAACAGGCAGTTTCAGAATATGAATGAAAGGCCGACCAGGAGTTTTAAGATAGGTCAACCAGTTTTGGCCCGGGACTACCGCACTGAGAAATGGCAGCCAGGAACGATTTGTACACGACAAGGACCTCTAATGTATACCGTGGATGTTGGGGAGAGCATTGTAAGACGCCATGCTGACCAGATTCTAGAGTCACTGGAAAACGTCAACTCCACGATCTGATACACCTGGTAATGAAATCGACGTTCCAATTGCAGCTACCGCAGAACCGGTAATATTGGAAGCAGATGAACCAAACAATGACATTGATCCCGACTCAACATTGCCAGAAGAACCTGATACCCCAAAGAGGCGTTATCCAGACAGAATCAGGAAGCCTCCTCAAAGACTGAACTTATAATTGCTTAAACTTAACCAATGTATCTAGCAACCGTAATTGTGACTGTAATTAGTTATCATTTAGTTGTTAAATGAATGTTATGTACTGTTTATCTAAAAGGGGAGGAATTGTTGTGTATGTACCTTTAAGAGAATAACTGGTCTCAGACTGCAGTACCGGCAGTGACCACCCCTGTATAAAAGGCACTGTTGTTTCAGTTTCACTATTGACTTCCATCAGTAAAGACTTGTTTTGTTCAACTCCTGCTGTCCGTGTCTCAATCATTCACGGACGTAATAGACACCACACTCCCTCATAGTCACCCTCTAAAGATGTGACCCACACATTCCTTACACTCATGCCATCATTCTCACTCAAACTTCTCTTCTTTCCCTCCTTGCAGGAGAAGAGAGCCCTCAAGAACAGGGAGAGGGAGAGAACCGGAGGTGGCCCTCCACCCTTCACTACTTTGGCAGCAGCAGAGGAGGTCGCCCTGGAGTTCTCAGGAGTTGCGGAGCAGCGGGCAATGGGAGATGGAGAGAGGGGGACATCTCAGCAACCTAGTGAGAGAATTACATCTCATACAGCCACATGGGGACTGATGTCAGCAGCCAGTGAATGTTCAGCATGTGCAGAATGGTATCGTCACCCATTCTTGATATAACATTTCTAAATTATCTGTTTACTCTCCAACGGGTACAGCAAGAGCCCCCCCACTGTCCAGGCGGAAGAGGAAGATGACTCCTCAGAGGAGCCTGCAGCCACTGAGGGCGCACCATCACCAGACCTAAGCGCACCCAGCAGCAGCGCAGATACGCACACCCCGGTGGGTGCAACGCGAGATAGAGTAGTGTTGTCACCTGGTGTCTCACAAGTCACAAGTGAGCAAGAGGAAATGGTGGAGACAGGGACAGCAGTGGAGACTCCTCGCCAGAGGGCGCAGGACGCTCCCAGCTCTGCTCAGCTGCATACAGACTCTGATCCTCGGGGGCCATCCAGAAAGAGGGTGATCCTGGAGGTGGTAAGAAGAAGCAGGAAGAAATGCAGGAGGCCCTGACAGGTTTTGCGAACGCATTGTCTGCAAATGAGCAGAGAATGGAGGAATCCATCTCCAACATGAGCACCTCTGTGTTGCAGGCATTGGTGATGGCAGGCTCCTCCATGGAAAGGATGGCCACCTGCATGGAGCAATTTTTTTAAAATTCATTTATGGGATGTGGGCATCGCTGGTAATGCCATCATTTATTGCCCATGCTCCTCCTCTTCCTCCAAAGATGGTGTGCACTCTGTGCCTTGCTCCTCATGCAGCGCTAATCCTCGTTGCTGCACTATGTTGTGCAGAGGACAACGATTCTGGAGACCCTGGCTGATGCGTACTGAAGGGCTCCTCCAGATCTGTCAAGGCACCTGAAGTGCACTTTCAGCATGCCGATTGTATGCTCTATGACACATCTGGTGGACTTGTGGCTTTCATTATAACGCTCCTTGTCCTCATTGCCTGGCCTCCTCGATGGTGTCATGAGCCATGCCTTTAGTGGATAGCCCTTATCTCCAAGCAGCCAGCTGGTAAGTGTATTTGGCGGTGCGAAGAGCTGAGGGAGGATGGAATGGCGCAGGACATAAGAGTCATGGCAGCTGCCAGGGAATCTGGCACACACATGCATGATGATTTTCCTATGGTTGCAGGAGGAGTGGAAGCCTTTGCAGTTGATAAAACACTCCTGGGTGATGATGGGGTGCCCACATGTGTGCAGTCGATGACACCCTGCACCCGTGGGAAGTCAGCCTGAGCCGCAAAGCCAAGCGCCCGCTCAGTAACACTGGCTTCATCAGTGGCAAAGTTAACATAATTGGCTAACATGTCAAACATGGCATCGGTGACCTGGGTGATGCATCTGTGGGCGACTGACTGTGAGATGCCGCAAATGTCTGCTGCAGATCCCTGGAAGGAGCCTGAGGCGAAGAAGTTGAAGGCGCTGGTGACTTTGACAGCCACTGGTAAGGAGTGTCCACCAGGACCTCCGGGCAGCAGGTCTTGCTCCAGCAAGCTGCAAAAGTCTGCAATGACCTGGCGAGATATTGTACAGGGCCTTGGTGAGACCACACCTGGAGTACTGTGCACAGTTTTTGTCTCCTTATCTATGGATGGATACACTTGCCTTGGAGGCGGTGCAACGAAGGTTCACTAGATTGATTCCTGGGATGAGGGGGCTGTCCTATGATGAAAGATTGTGTAGAATGGGCCTAAACTCTCTGGAGTTTAGAAGAATGAGAGGTGATTGCATTGAAACATACAAGATTCTGAAGGGGATTAACAGGGTAGATGCTGAGAGGTTGTTTCCCCTGGCTAGAGTGTCTACAACTAGTGGGCATAGTCTCAGGATAAGGGGTAGGCCATTTAAGACTGAGATGAGGAGGAATTTCTTCACTCAGAGGGTTGTGAATCTTTGGAATTCTCTACCCCAGAGGGCTGTGGATGCTCAGTCGTTGAGTATATTCAAGGCTGAGGTAGATAGATTTTTGGACTCTAGGGGAATCAAGGGATATGGAGATCGGGCGGGAAAGTGGAGTTGAGGTCGATGATCAGCCATGATCTTATTGAATGGTGGAGCAGGCTTGAGGGGCCCTATGGCCTACTCCTGCTCCTATTTCTTATCTTCTTATGGTCTTATAGCCTGAGCCTGCTTTGGCACTGCTGCTCAGCCATGTTGAGGAAGCTCATCCTCTGCCGGTATACCATGTGTTGGGGGTATCGCCCCTGGCATGGTACTGCTCTGCGCTGATGTCCTCTGTCCTGTGGAGCATCAGATCGTTGAAGAGAAGGTTATTGGTACTGTTGCTGCTGGTGCTGCTAGTGTGCCTGCTGGTGTTGGGGTTCATCCTGGTCCGTTTTTGAGGACCAAGGCGAGACAGTATAAATGGCACCCATGCTGATGTAATAGATGGTAGGTGAAGTAGAGATCAGAGAAGCAATCTGTCAATGGTGTGATAGTTAGTACAGGTAGACTATCCTTTATCCGAAAACCTCGGGACCAGCCGTGTTTCGGTTTTCGGAAAATTTCGGATTTCGGAAGGTATTTTATAAGACTGGGAAATTTGTCGGGGGTGGGTCGGCGGGGGTCCGTGGGGGGGTCGGCGGGGGGGTCGGTGGGGGGTCGGGGGTCGTCGGGGTCGGCGGTGGGGGTCGGCGGGGGTCGGGGTCGGCGGGGGGGGTCGGCGGGTGTCGGGGTCGGCGGGGGGGTCGGCGGGGGTTGGCGGGGGGGTCGGCGGGAGTCGGGGTCAGCGGGGGGTCAGCGGGGGTCGGCGGGGGGGGTCGGTGGGGGGTCGGGGGTCGTCGGGGTCGGCGGTGGGGGTCGGCGGGGGTCGGGGTCGGTGGGGGGGTCGGAGGGAGTCGGGGTTGGCGGGGGGTCAGCGGGGGTCCGCGGGGGGGTCGGCGGGAGTCGGGGTCGGCGGGGGTCGGGGTCGGCGGGGGGGTCGGCGGGAGTCGGGGTCGGCGGGGGGTCAGCGGGGGTCCGCGGGGGGGTCGGCGGGGGGGTCGGCGGGGGTCGGGGTCGGCGGGGGGGTCGGCGGGGGTCCGCGGGGGGTTCCGCGGGGGGTCGGGGTCGTGCGCACGACTTACGCTGACCCTCTGCTCAGTGTAAGTCGTGCGCCACTCTGGTCATGTCGTGCGCACGACTTACGCTGAATGAAAAAACCTTCTGTTTTTAGAGGGTTTCGGTTTTCGGAAGTTCGGATAAAAGGTAGTCTACCTGTAGCAATGAGGTGAGAGTGGCTTCCGAATTTGCAGAAAAGATTGCAATCTGTCGACACCTAATTCTGTGCTCAAAATCCACTCAGCAAGAGCCTTTCCCTTAGGCAAGTAAGCAGGTGTCAGGTGGCAGTATTTATTGTGCTTTCCATGCTCTGCAGTAATGACCTCCATCAATGGCCACTGAACTTCCACCTCAGCTTCCAAGTGGTGCCCAAGCTGCGTGATTCCCGTGGTCATGCAGTGAAATTCAAAAGGTCTGGTTAAAAACACTGTTAAGGGTCTGACAACAAGGTATTGAACTCAATGAGATCGTCCGCCTCTGCCGTTTGGGTCCATGCTACGCTGGCAAACGCGCCCGAGTTAAAGGCGAGAGGAGGCGGGATGACGGCAGGGTCCTGACGTGCTCCCATTTTTTTCGAATTTGACTCCCGACACGCCTCCAATCCCGCATGCACGGCAGCATGAAAATTTCGACCGAGGACATAGGGAAGGAAAGTCGGAGAACTCAGGGGATGACTTGGGGAAGGAGATTAGGGGAAGGAGATTAGGAAAACTCAGGGAAGGACACGAGAAAGGGAAGGAGACTGGAACTCAGGGAAGGACACGAGAAAGGGAAGGAGACTGGAACTCAGGGAAGGACACTAGGAGAATCTATGGGAGTGTTTTCTCCACTAAATGATCTCTCCTCTCCTGAAGGCACTGATTCACATCTGAGCTACAATTCCATGGGCAATGGACATCTACTGTTACCTTACTCAAATGACCATCCTTATGTCCATTTAACTGTCGCGGAGTGGAGGATGTCTCATCCGAGCCAGATCCTGATCGCATTCGACATTCAACCATGCGCACTCACGCATAGGGTCATTCAAATAGCTGGTGTAGGAACTCCTGATGGCACAGCTGGAAGACAACCTCTGGATATGCATAGGTGCTCCTGTATCAAGGCACCGATGCCCACCTCACTTGGGTTGTAGAGGCAAGCGGTTTCTGCCAAAGTTCTACGTCTCCAGCTGGTGGAAGTGTCTTTCGAAGGGCTATATCCATATTGTGACAAGGCCAGATGTTGGAAGGGCAACCGCTCATTTTTTACGATATGTTGTGCTGCTCACCATGAAGTTCTTGGCACCTGTTGTCTGCTGGGTGAGGGCTCAAACAACTGCTCGTCAGTTGCTTGTTCATCATCTAACGGCTGTCTTCCTTGGCTCGAGATAAGCAGCATAATGTTACCACTTATTAGGTGACCTAATAGAGGTCTTTAAAATTATGAAAGGTTTTAATAGAGTGGATACAGAGAGAATGTTTCCACTTGTGGGGAAGAGCATAACTAGAGGCCAGCAATATAAGATAGTCACCAAGAAATCCAATAGGGAATTCAGAAGAAACTTCTTTACCCATAGAGTGGTGAGAATGTGGAACTCGCTACCACAGGGAGTGGTTGAAGCGAATAGAATAGATGCATTTAAGGGGAGGCTAGACAAGCATATGAGGGAGGAGGGAATAGAGGGTTATGCTGATAGATTTAGATGAGGAAAGATGGAAGGAGGCTCGAGTGGAGCATTAACGCCGGCATGGACTGGTTGGGCCGAATGGCCTGTTTCTGTGCTGTATATACCATGTAATCTTCTTCTTAGGCAGTCCCTCGGAGCCGAGGATGACTTGCTTCCACATTAAAAATGAGTTCTCAGGTGACTGATGAGTCCAATGCGGGACCTACAGTCTCTGTCACAGGTGGGGCAGACGGTGGTTGAAGAGGCGGGTGGGTGGGGTGCTTGGGTTGACGTGCACTCCTTGCGCTGCCTGCGCTTGGCTTCCGCTTGCTCCCGGCGAAGAGACTCGAGGTGTTCGGCGCCTTCCCGGATGCTTCTCCTCCACTTTGTGCGGTCTTGGGCCAGGGATTCCCAGGTGTCGGTGGGGATGTTACACTTTTTCAAGGAGGCTTTGAGGGTGTCCTTGAAGCGTTTCCTCTGCCCACCTGGGGCTCTCTTGCCGTGCCGGAGCTCCGAGTAGAGCGCTTGTTTTGGGAGCCTCGTGTCGGACATGCGGACGATGTGGCCTGTCCATTGGAGCTGATTGAGCGTGGTCAAAGCTTCGATGCTGGTGATGTTGGCCTGAGCGAGAACACTGATGTTGGAAAACCTGTGTAATATTGCCCGGGTCAGTTGCATCCTAGCAATGAGCATTGACTCATAACCCTGTATTCCATTAGCCATTTTAATTCTTTTTTGTACTTGTTCACTAGCTTTTAGTGATATCTGCACATGGACCCCCTAAATCTCTCTTCTCCTCCACAGTCCTTAGTTCCTCACTATTTTGGAAAATGATCTGATTGATCTTTCTTCAGTCCAAAGTGGATGACCTCATGCTTCCCCACCATCTGCCATGGTTTGGTCCACTCACTTAATCTAGCAAGGCCCCTTGGCAACCTTCTGCTCCTGTCCACACTACTTACTGTGCCATCTAACTTAGCATCATCAGCAAGCTTGGATATACAAGCCATCATGAGTCAGCACCCTCATGAGCGGAGTGGAGAAAGGGAAGAAAGGGGGCAAAAAGAACAACAAATAGACATTTTTTAAGAGAGAGCAAAATGATAAGTACAAACAGAAGTTCACAAGAGAGTAAGCTTCTTTTTTTTGGCAAATTCTCTCTATCCTTTGGCCGCTATCTAAATGCTCCGTTGACTTTTTGCCTTCTCACCGTGTCTAATGCTAGGTCATTTGGCTCCACTTTCATTTGCTTCGCCTCGTCTCTAATAGACTGGTTAATGTTGCGAGGAAGTGGTTTTATTCCCCTTGATTGGTGGCACTGGTGAAGCAACGTAAAAGATTTCACATGGGAGATATTAGTCGGAGCACACAGTTAGCAGAGAAAACCCGGCCACATTATCTGATGATAAAAAGAGAGGACGAAGGATCTGGTGATGAAGGACTCTGCTTTATTGCCTCTTGCACCTGGAATCTACTTGTTGGGGCGCAACTGCACGGAGTGAGTTAGAGAGAGAGAGAGAGAGAGAGAGAGATCGCATTCCTCCCTGCATCTGTAAGCACTCGAGACGAAGCCGGGAAGTCAGCAGATAGCCAAATGACCTGGAATTGGACATAGTTGAAAGGCAACGCGTTTAAAGAGCGCGGACAAAAGAAACCTAAAACCAGCAGCCTTTGACGGGGTAGGAAGCCACCTCGGACGGCACCACAAAGTGGGCATTAGTGAATCGGCAGCCCCTCTTAGGCTAGACGAGGAATGGCCGTTCCCACTAGTTAATGGTACAAGGACTAGGGACACAGATTTAAGGTTTTGGGCAAGAGATACAGGGGGGGGATTTGAGGAAAAACTTTTTCACGCAGCGAGTGGTGATGACCTGGAACACGCTGCCGATGGAAGTGGTGGAAGCGGAGACACTCAATGTTTTCAAGGGGAGGCTGGTTAGGCACTTGAGGGAAATAAACTTGCAGGGCTACGGGGATAGAGCGAGGGAATGGGACTGACTGGATTGCTCTGCAGAGAGCTGGCATGGACTCGATGGGCCGAATGGCCTCCTTCTGTGCCGTTATGATTCTATGACTCTATGGCCTAGAAATTCAGTTGCGTTCGCCAGCCGTTAGCGCCATAAGAGGGGTAGATTTCGAGCGCTAGGCACTTAGCGCCCGGGCGCAGACCGATCTGCGCCTACGCCCAACTTCAGTTGACATTTAGCGCCGGTGCAAAGTGTTTGCGCCCGCTCAGCTGCACGCGCAGCTTATGACGTCATTTCGTCGTGCAACGCCGTTTGTGCGCCCCAAACCGGAACTTCAGTGGCGCCCGCCCAATGTGGGCGTGGCGCTGTTAAGAACTGTGAAGTGGAACGCAGCAGAGGCCCTGCGGGCCTCGGGGAGCGCTAATTAAAGGGCACTTAGACTGAACTATAAAGGCCAGCCATTTTGCTGCAATGACTTTAGTGCTTTGGATTTCTGGACAGAGACCAAGGAACAGACCTTACTGATTTGGGACAACATAGGAGAGGTATTTTTGGCTTCTGGCCAGAGCTTGGAAATTTGACTCATTGTGATTTCACTGTATGCAAGTTTATTATGGGGGCTGCATGGGGTTCCAACCCTCAGTTCCAGCATTATGTGCGAAGGGCTCGCAGACGCTGTGTGAGAGGGGCAGCCATGCCTAGACGCAGAGGGGCCATCAGGCGTCGGCAACGTAGGCCTTACCCACTCAGGGAATACCGGCAGCAGGTGTCCTATCTCACCATGATTGCCGCGCATTGTGTTAAGAGGCTGCGCTTCAGAAGGGAGGTGGTTGCAGAGATCTGCCAGCTGCTTCACAGAGATCTGCGTCCACAGCTGATGTGCAGGACGTCTCTGTCGGTGGAAGTCAAGGACACGGTGGCTCTGAACTTTTATGCAAGCGGCTCCTTCCAAGCCGCTGCTGGGGACATAGCGAACATCTCCCAGTTCGCCGTGCATCGCTGCATCCGGCAGGTCACCGATGCCCTTTTCGCAAGGAGACACCAATTCATCTCCTTCCCCATGACCCTAGAGAGGCAGGAGCAGCGTGCAGTCGGATTTGCCAGGATCGCCGACTTCCCCATGGTGCAGGGCGCCATTGACTGCACGCATGTGGCTATGCGGGCACCTATCGACAATGCCGAGGATTACCGCAACCGGAAAGGCTACCATTCCCTCAATGTACAGCTGGTGTGTGACCACAGGCAGCGCATCCTAGCTGTCAATGCCCGCTTTCCAGGAAGCAGCCACGATGCATTTATCCTGCGCCAGACTACTGTGGCTGACATGTTCCAGGCACAGCCTCCCCCAAGGGGATGGCTTATCGGGGACAAGGGCTACCCTTTGTGTACATGGCTCACGACCCCGCTCCGCGCGCCCAGGACCCCTGCTGAGGAGGCATACAACGAAAGCCATCAAGCCACAAGGAACATCATAGAGCAAACGATTGGCGTCCTCAAGCAACGGTTCCGCTGCCTGGGTCGTTCCGGCGGATCTCTACAGTATTCGCCAGATAGAGTCTCCCAGTCCGTCGTCGTTTGCTGCATGCTGCACAACCTGGCTATCCGCAGGACTCAGGCACTTCCACCTCACGTTGGACCACCACCTCAGGAGGACGAGCAGGAGGACCATGAGGAGGAGGAGGAGGAGGAGGAGGAGTACCAGCCCAGGAGGGAGCCACAAGGTCCAAGGGCCATCCGCCGGCGGCTTATTGAACGGCACTTCTAGGCCCCCTGTCAGGGAATGGCTTGTGGCAATGAACGCACCTGAATGCAGCCGCTCCGCAAGCCCTCAGCCGGTTAACGCAACAACCACTTGAAACATGACACCTGGACAAGCTGAATAAATAAAAAGCTTTATTTAACAAACTCAGGGCCCTTCCCACATGAAACAGAAAAACAGACAAGACCCCCAAAAAACAGTCAAAAACATATCTCACTCCCACAACCTGGGGAGGAATAACAAAACTTGTCCATCCAATTGGCCGTCATCCTCGGCCTAACCAAGACAAACCCCCCCATACAGAACACAAACACCCCCATATAAAAAAACATTTGCCTTCATCTTCGGCCTTACCAAAATAAACCCCCCCCCATACAGAACACAAACACCCCCATATAAAAACACATTTGCCAACACACTCTACTTGGTGTGCCGAGAGGGCGAGTCCTTGTGCAGGCTTCTCCGGCCCCTGCCCGACCTGCTGCTCCGCCTCAACCTGGGCCCTGCGGGTGTTGCAAGGCTGGGGGAAGACTCCTGAGGGGCACAATGCGTGACGGAAGATGCCCTTGGGGGTCGGCCTAGACGAGGTCCGGCCCTGGAGGGGCCGGCTGCTGACTGCTGCAGCTGTGGCTGGGCAGCATCAGTCTCTCCAGCAGCTCGTCGCAGCTTTGCTGGGGGAGTGGCAGTGGCGGCTGCAGCAATGGGGGCAAGCTGGCTGATGCCAGGCGCTCGCTGGTCGCCAGAGACAATGGCACTCGGCCGGGCTGGCACTGCAGCAAGCGCAGCAATCTGGTGAAGGCCAGACCGCTGTGCTGCAGCAGCGCGGCGGGTGCCCTGGCGATGCGTCCGTGACACAGCGAGTGTGGCAGCAGTGAGTGCCCGTACTGCCCTGGTCTGTGCCCGCATCAGATCAGCCAGTGTCTGCACGGCACCACTCATGAACTGTCGACTCGCGTCCTGTGCTGCCGCGAGTTGGTCGACACCCCTGGCCTGTGAGTCCCTGAAATCGGCCACACTATGAGCCAGGGACTCAATGGCCTGAGGCAACTGTCCCACAACCCCCATGAACTCGGTGTGGCGCCGCTCCGAGTCCGCGGACATTTCATCAAGGAGGCGCACCTCCTGGGCGAGGACCGTCTCCGGACTGGAGGCCGGACTCTCCCTCTGGGGAGAAGGCCGCCGAGCTGGCCGACCCTTCCCGCGTGGCTGGACGCCACTGGGTCCAGCAACTGCCCTCCCCTGCAACACTTCCCCCCTCTGGGGAGAAGGCCGCCATGCTGGCCGACCCTTCCCGCGTGGCTCGATGCCACTGGGCCCAGCAACTGCCCTCCCCTGCAACACTTCCCCCCTCTGGGGAGAAGGCAGCCGTGCTGGTCGACCCTTCCCGCGTGGCTCGACGCCACTGGGCCCAGGAGCTACACCCCCCTGCAACACTTCCCCCTGGCTCTCCTCCAGGCAAGACGTGTCCCCTCCATTGCCATCCCCTGGCGCGGATGAGGGTTCCCCCGATGTGCCGCCTTCCTCTTGGTCCTCGTCGTCCTCCTCTTCCGAGGGACTGACACTCGCAGCTTCAGGGACCTCCTCCTCACCAGCTGAAAGCAGGAAGGCACAAGAGTAGCTTTAGAGTGAGGACAGGGCGTCAGCGAGGGAGGCATGAGTGGTGCCATTATGCGCATTGGTGGGACAGTGGCAAAGGATGTAGATCTGAAGCGCAAGGGGAACCAGAGAGGTCCAAACGGTCATGTCCTTGCCATTGGGGCCCAGCACAGGGTCGGCATCTCCAATAGCAATGGGGCCAGTCACCCGGCCACGCATGAGTCGAGCCACGCGCTCCTCCAGCTCACTGAGCTCCTGGAACTGGGCACGGCCTCCCCCGGTGACAGACCGGCTCTTCAGATTCTGCGCCAGCTTGGCCTGCAAGAGAAAGGACGGCCTCTAAGTACAGTGTGGTGCCCTGTTGTTGTGTGCACTGCCTCCCATGGTGGAATAGCTTGGCCAGTGTGGTGCCCTGTTGTTGTGTGCACTGCCTCCCATGGTGGAATAGCTTGGCCAGTGTGGTGCCCTGTTGTTGTGTGCACTGCCTCCCATGGTCGAATAGCTTGGCCAGTGTGGTGCCCTGTTGTTGTGTGCACTGCCTCCCATGGTCGAATAGCTTGGCCAGTGTGTAAAGTGCAGAAAGTGCTATTGATGATCATGCCAGTGCCATAGCTGCTGGAGGAGGGCTGGCCATTAGGCCTTTGAGGTCCCTTTGCCCATAATGTGAGGTGCACATGCAAGGATGACGAGGACACTGGAAAGGGTACTCACCCTGACCAACCGAGTGAGGTCGTTGAACTTCTTGCGGCATTGGTCACCAGTCCTGGGGACATCGCTGTTGGCTGTGACCCTCTGGGCGATTTCCCTCCAGGCTCTCCTGTACAGCCTCTTGGGAGCCTTCTTGCCACTGTCCGGGCACAAGATATCTCTGTTCTTCTCCAAACTCCTAAGCAGCACCCTCAAAGCATGCTCTGAGAAGCGCTGCGCTCGTTCACGGGCCTTCTGCATGGCTTCAGGCGCTATTTGGGTCCAGCAGCAGTGTTCAGGCCTAGCTGGAGGGCTCCACTATCCAGGGCGTGGCAGCAGACCAAGTCGACCCTTCCCCCTTTAAGAGCTGGCCGGCGTCAGGGTGTCTGCTGTCAATCAAAACATGACCGCACCTGCGCTGCGCCCGGCCTCGGCGTTATCAGTCTGCACCGCCGGCTTAGCGCCTAAAGATAGGGGTGCAACGCCAGTTTTAGCGCTCGCCCAAACTCCTTGGCCAAAGCTACTGAATATCGGCGAAGTGGCCTCCACTTTCCGGCGGGCGCAAACTTTAGCGAACGCCCGACTTTAACGCCCCAAAAGTGGCTATACTGAATTTCTAGGCCTATGACTTTTAAATCCCACCTGATTTTCTTTTCCAATGTCAGGCGGCGTGTAAAACAAGCTGCCGATTCGCTATCGCCCATTCTGCGCTGCCCCCCTCCCCCCCAGGAGAATTTCCAGCCCAATGTCTTGCAAGACATAAACTCCTTGCCCCCTTTAAAAACCTCGCCTTGATTTCCTCAGTTTAATGGACGATCTTCGTCACATGTTGAGGCGCTACAGTTACATTAGCAGTGGCTCTCTCGTCTCTGCAGTCAGTAGGTCGTGGGTTCACAGTCCCAATCCAGAGACGTGAGCACAAATTTCTGGGCTGACACTCCCAGTGCAGTACTGAGGGAGTGCTGCACTGTTGGAGGTGCCGTCCTTCAGGTGAGACGTTAAACCGAGGGCCCGCCTGCCCTTGAAACGCTAGCCTAGCTCCTTTTCTTTCAGGTGACGATGGACTTGTTACTTATTCCTGATGTTTATTATTTTATCACTGGCGGGTAAGTGGAGTTGAGATAGAGATCAGCCGTGATCTCATTGAAAGGCGGAACAGGCTCGAGGGGCGGACTGGCCTCCTCCTGTTCCTATGTTAAGGTAGTTTCAGCTGAAGAAAGCCCTTTGACCCATTTGATCTCACCCGTTCAGAATATCGACGCTACTGCCTTCCCATTATGGCATCAAGCTATTTCCCAAGAGTCCACTGCTCTTGTCTCATAGGACCATAGGAGCAGGAGGAGGCCATTCAGCCCCTCGAGCCTGTTCCGCCATTCAATTAGATCATGGCTGATCTGTATCTTAACTCCGTTTTCCCGCCTTGGTTCCGTATTCCTTAATACCCTTGCCTAATAAAAATCTATCAATCTCAGTTTTGAAATTTTCAATTGACCCCCAGTCTCAACAGCATTTTTGGGGGAGAGAGCTTCAGATTTCCACCGCCCTTTGTGTGAAGAAGTGCT
Source organism: Somniosus microcephalus (assembly GCF_052327205.1). Taxonomy (NCBI): domain Eukaryota; kingdom Metazoa; phylum Chordata; class Chondrichthyes; order Squaliformes; family Somniosidae; genus Somniosus; species Somniosus microcephalus. Next base: position 371,640,328 of record NC_140988.1, on the reverse strand, counting down.
TCCTGACATCACCCCTAAACGGCCTGGCTCTAATGTTAAGGTGATGCCCCCTTGTTCTGGACTCCCTCCCACCAGAGGAAACAGTTTCTCTCGATCCACCGTATCAACTCCTTTAATCATCTTAAACACCTCAAGTAGATCACCCCTTAATCTCCTATATTCAAGGGAATACAAGCCTAGTCTATGCAAACTGTCCTCATAATTTAACCCTTTTAGCCTGGGTTTTACCTATTTCTTTGCCCAATCCATTCAACTGTTGATCACACTCTGCATAAAGAAGTATTTCCTGAAGCTTGTCTTAAACTTTCCCTTCACAGACTTAACCAGTGCCTTCTTTTTATCATGGTGTGGAGATGCCGGAGTTGGACTGGGGTGGACAAATGTAAGAAGTCACACGACACCAGGTTATAGTCCAACAGCTTTATTTGAAATCACAAGCTTTCGGAGCGCTGCTCCTTCTTCACCTGAAGAAGGAGCAGCGCTCCAAAAGCTTGTGATTTCAAATAAAGCTGTTGGACTATAACCTGGTGTTGTGTGACTTCTTTTTATCAGAACAATGCAGATTACAGGGCGACGTGATAGAAGTGCATAAAATGATGAAATGATGGGACAGGGCAGATAGAAGCACACTCTTTCCGGCAGTCAAGGGGTCTAGAATGAGGGACCACAGATACAAAGTAAGAGATTTAGGAGGAAGAGAAACTTCTTCACAAAGAGAATTGTGAGGCTATGGAATTCACTTCCAGGGTTACCGTTTAATGTAGAAACTATATCAACATTGAACATTTATTTTTATTCGTTCATGGGATGTGGGCATCGCTGCCAAGGCCGACATTTATTGCCCATCCCTAGTTGCCCTTGAGAAGGTGGCGGTGAGCCACCTTCTTGAACCGCTGCAGTCCGTGTGGTGAAGGTACTCCCACAGTGCTGTTAGGGAGAGAGTTCCAGGATTTTGACCCAGTGACAATGAAGGATCGGCAATATACTTCTAAGTCTGGATGGTTTGTGGCTTGGAGGGGAACTTGGAGGTGGTGTTGTTCCCATGCGCCTGCTGCCCTTGTCCTTCTAGGTGGAAGAGGTTATGGGTTTGGGAGGTGCTGCCGAAGAAGCCATGGTGAGTTGCTGCAGTGCATCTTGTAGATGGTACACACTGCAGACAAGATACACCAATGGTGGAGGAAGTGAATGTTTAAGGTGGTAGATGGAGTACCAATCAAGCGGGCTGCTTTGTCCTGGATGGTGTTGAGCTTCTTGAGTGTTGTTGGAGCTGCACTCATCCAGGCAAGTGGAGAGTATTCCATCACACTCCTTACTTGTGCCTTGTAGATGGTGGAAAGGCTTTGGGGAGTCAGGAGGTGAAACACTCGCCGCAGAATACCCAACCTCTGACCTGCTCTTGTTGCCACAGTATTTATGTGGCTGGTCCAGTTAAATTTCTGGTCAATGGTGACCCCCAGAATGTTGATGGTGGGGGATTTGGCGATGGTAATGCCGTTGAATGTCAAGGGGTGGTGGTTAGACTCTCACTTGTTGGAGATAATCACGGAAGACCTCTCCTGGTCCCTCAATACCTCCTCTCTGGTGAAGAAGGCCCAGCAGCGCCTATATTTCCTAAGGAGGCTGAAGGGATGTAACCTGTCACCCCTGATCCTCTCTAACTTTTACCACTGCAGAATAGAGAGCATCCTGACAAACTGTATCACAGTATGGTATGGCAGCTGTAGCTACTATGACCGGAAAGCCCTGCAGCGGGTAGTCAAAACTGCCCAACGCATTACCGGCACCCGGCTACCGACCACAGAGCACATATACCAGAAACGCTGTTTACGGAGGTCACGGACCATCATCAAAGACCCTACCCACCCCAGCCACAGTCTGTTCGCCCTCCTGCCATCTGGGAGACGCTACAGATGCATTCGCACCCGAACAACCAGATTTAGGAACAGCTTCTTTCCCAGGGCTGTCACCCTACTGAACTCCACAAATAAACTCTAAAGCCTGCACATCTGCCAATGCACTTTATTATGGTTATGTTTATGTTAATGTATTACAAGCCAAATGAACGTTGAATGTTTAAATGTCTTAATCTAAATGTACACTCTCGGGAGCCGCAAGCCTACATTTCGTTGTACTGCACTTGTGCACTAACAATGACAATAAAAGTTGATTATGATTATGATTATGATAATCATTGCCTGGCACTTGTGTGGCGTGATTGTTACTTGCCCAAGCCTGAATGTCATCCAGGAATGTTGTCCATAAGAACATAAGAATTAGGAGCAGGAGTTGGCCATATGGCCCCTCGAGCCTGCTCTGCCATTCAATAAGGTCTTGTCTGATCTTCGACCTCAACTCCACTTTCCTGCCCAATCCCCGTATCCCTTGATTACCTTAGTGCCCTAAAACCTATCTAGCTCAGCCTTGCGTATACTCAACGACTGAGCATCCACAGCCCTCTGGGGGTAGAGAATTCCAAAGATTCACAACACTTTCCTCCTCATCTCAGTCTTAAATGGTTGACCCCTTATCCTGAGACTATGACCCCCTATTTCTAGACTCTCCAGCCAGGGGAACCAGCCTCCCTATCAAGCTCTCTAAGAATTAGATTGGAGAGGTGGATGAATGGAAAAGAGAGATGTCAGAATGGGGTGGAGAAATGTGACTGGGACTCACATGGAAGTTAAATACCCACGCGGGCGGGTTGGGCCGAATGGCCTGTTTCTGTATTGTAATTTCCCTCGATTATTGCTTGACGTATCTGAAAGCATTATTCAGGATTTATTTCCTCTGTCCTGTAAAGTCTCTTCTGTCACCCCACATAAGGTTCTCCCTGAGACTTCTCCACCCAAGCTGAAGAGGCATAGTTATCCAAACTGATGGGTGTAGTCAACCTTTCACAACCTCCGTGCATTCTTCAATCTGACAAGCAAAGGAGTAGAAGTACCACATAAACTCGAATGTCAGCACATCAGTGCATAAAGCAGCATTCCCCCGAAGACTAGGATATCTAATGAATCTCTAATTTGATGGCACTCATCATTATAAATTAATCCAGGAAAAAATAATAGCATTTTTATTCCACTGAGTTCTGCAGGCATTACCATCGGAAGTTTGCTTAATTGACTGGACCCAGTTTGGAAAAGAACTTTCTTGATGATTAGAGAAAACTTTCAACTGCTCTCAATTCTGGCCTCCTGTGCATGCCGATATACACTGCTCCACCATTGGCCTTCAGTGGCCTAGGTCCTAAGCTCTGGAATTCTCTCCCTGAACCATAGTAAAACATCCCAAGGCGCTTCACAGGAGCGTTATCAAATAAAATTTGACACCCTCGAGCCTGCTCCGCCATTCAATAAGATCATGGCTGATCTGATCTTGGCCTCAACTCCACTCCCCTGCCCGCTCCCCATAAGGAGATATAAGGACAAATGACCGAAAGTTTGGCCAAAGAGGTAGGAGTGTCTTAAAGGAGGAGAGAAAGGCAGAGAGGTGTAAGGAGGGAATTCCAGAACTCGGAGCCGAGGCAGCTGAAAGCATGACCGCCAACTTAAGGTGGAGATAGACAGATTTTTGAAAGTTAAGGGAGTCAAGGATTATGGGGAGCGGACAGGGAAGTGGAGTTGAGGCCAAGATCAGATTGAATGGTGGAGCAGGCTCGAGGGGCCAAATGACCTACTCCTACTCCTACGTCTTATGTTCAATGGTGGTGCTATGAAAATCGGGGATGCACAAGAGGTCAGAACTGGAAGAGCCAAGAGATCGCGGAGGGGTGTAGGGCTGGAGGAGGTTACAGAGATGGGGAGGGGGGTGAGGCCATGGAGAGATTTGAAAACAAGGATGAGAATTTTAAAATCAAGGCGTTGTTGGACTGGGAGCCTATGTAGGTCAACGAGTACAGGAATGATGGGTGAGCGGTGTAAAGTCCACGCCTCAATAATACACGGACTTCGGGAGAACAGTTTAACAGGTATTTTACTTGAACAGGAGGCAACGTCAGACTGAAATTCAGAAAACTGCTAGGGCCTTTTATACAGGGGTGGTCACTGCCGGTACTGCAGTCTAAGACCAGTTATTCCCTTAAAGGCACATACACAACAATTCCTCCCCTTTTAGATAAACAGTACATAACATTCATTTAACAACTAAATAATAACTAATTACAATTACAATTTTCCCGGTATTATATACATCAACTGAAATGTTCATTTATAAGTTCAGTCTTTGGGGAGGCTTCCTGATCCTGACTGGATAGCGCCTTTCTCGAGTATCCTGTTCTTGCGGTGGAGTCAATTCTGGCTCATTGTCATTGGTTGGTTCGTCAGCTTCCAATACCCCTGCTTCTGAGGTAGGCGCAATCTGTACTTCGGGCTCATTACTAGGTGCACCTGCTTGTGGTCTTGATTTGGCTTGTTCTTGTGACTCTAGAATCTGGTCAGCATGGCGTCTCATGATGCTCTCTCCAACGTCCACTGTGTACATTAGTGGTCCCTGCTGTGTGCATATCGTTCCAGGCTGCCATTTCTCTGTTCGGTAGTCACGGGCCAAGACTGGTTGCCCTATCTTGAAGCTCCTGGTTGGCCTCTCATTTATGTGCTGTAACTGCTTATCCTCAACATCTCGTCTTATGTTTGGTTTGAGCAAATCCAAGCGACATCTTAGTCTTCGGTTGAAAAACAGTACGGCTAGAGTTTGGTTGGTTACTGCATGTGTCGCATTCCGGTAAGCAAACAAGAAATTATCCACCTTGTGTTGTAGTGGTATGTCGTCATTATACATTGCCTTTATGGCCTTTTTAAAGGTCTGAACAAACCTCTCAGCCAATCCATTTGTGGCTGGTTGATATGGGGCAGATGTGTAATGTTTCACCCCATTATTCTTCAGGAACCTCCGGAAATCCTCAGACACAAACTGTGGGCCATTGTCGGAGCAAATCTGTTCTGGCAACCCATTCCTGGTGAAGATGGTCCTTAGGACTGCAATAGTTTTCTCCGTGGTGGTGGAGGACATTTTAATGACCTCTGGCCATTTCGAATGGGCGTCCACAGCGATTAAAAACATTGAGTCCATAAATGGACCAGCAAAATCAATGTGTACCCGTTGCCATGGAGATGAGGGCCACTCCCATGGATGTAGCGGGGCCTGTGGTGGAGCGTTTTGGACCTTCTGGCATCCTGTGCATCTCTTGGTCATATCCTCGATTTCTTTATCGATTCCCGGCCACCACACAAACGCCCTGGCTAGGCTCTTCATTTTTACCCCTCCCAGATGACCCTCGTGAAGCTCATTGAGCACTCTATCTCTCAACATGGGTGGAATTACCACTCGGGATCCACACATCAAGGTTCCCCGGCACACTGAAAGCTGTTCTCTCCTTGGCGAGAATGCTGGCAACAGTGAGTCGCCATATGCTGGCCATCCCTTCACCGTCAAATCATAGACCCGAGAGAGTGTCGGGTCATTACGGGTTTCCTTCTCAATACTTACGTTTGTAACAGGCAAAGATTCGACTATGGTCGCATGGAATATCTCCACAGGGTCCACTGCAGGTGCTTCTTCCGCCGTAGGCAACGGTAGGCGCGACAGCCCATCAGCGTTTCCATGCTGTTTCGTACCTTTGTACTCTATGTCGTACTGATGTGCCCCTAGAAAAAGTGACCATCTTTGCAGCCGTTGCGCCGTCATCATCGGAACGCCCTTCATTGGGTTAAAAATTGAGACCAGGGGTTGATGATCAGTTAGTAGGGTGAATTTCTGCCCGTGCAGATAGTGATTGAACTTCTTCACCCCCCACACCAGGCTGAGGGCCTCCCTGTCAATCTGGGCGTAGTTACGCTCGGCTGAGGTTAGCGAGCGCGATGCAAAGGCTATTGGCCTCTCTGAACCGTCACGAAATTTGTGCGACAGTACCGCTCCAATGCCGTAAGGTGACGCATCACATGCCAACCGAATCGGTAGTGTTAGGTTGTAGTGGGCCAATACTTCTTTTGAAGTGATTAGGCATTTACATTCCTGAAAGGCACGCTTACACTCATCACTCCATTTCCATGTTACACCAGTTTGAAGCAGGGCGTTCAGTGGGTGCAGAATTGTAGATAAATTCGGCAAGAACTTATGGTAGTAGTTCACCAACCCAAAGAACGACCTCAGTTGCGACACATTTTCCGGTGCTGGGGCCTTGACTACAGCCTCAATCTTGTCCGGCGACTTATGTAACCCTTCCTCATCAATCATGTGGCCACAACACGAGATTTGTCTCCTGAAGAACTCGCATTTGGGGCGGTTGGCTCGTAGCCCATATTCCTGCAATCTCGTGAGCACCTGTTCCAGGTTGGCAAGGTGTTCATTGTCATTTTCACCCGTAACCAGGATGTCGTCCAAATAACACTGGGTCCCCAGGATCCCTTGCAGGACTTGTTGCATTGCCCTCTGCCAAATAGCCGGGGCCGATGCTACCCCGAATACCAGTCGATTGTACTGGTGAAGGCCTTTGTGAGTGTTTATCGTGAGGTATTTCCTAGATGCTTCTTCCACCTCCATTTGTAGATACGCTTGAGCCAGATCAATCTTTGTAAAACGTTTCTCTCCAGATAGTGAGGCGAAAATATCTTCTATCCGCAGAAGTGGATACTGTACTGTGTGCAGGACTGGGTTCACAGTCACCTTGAAGTCCCCACAGATGCGAACCTTCCTTGGCTCCCCAGGCGTGCTGCTCAATGCTTTCTTCATCACAGGAACGATGGGTGTGGCCCACTCGCTCCAGTCCACCTTAGACAGCACCCCCGAACGCTCTAGACTCTCCAGTTCAGCTTCAAAGGCTGGGCGGATTGCATATGGCACCGGTCTGGCCTTGAAAAATTTTGGGGTTGCGTTATCCTTTATGGTTGCCTTTACTCCTTTTAGAGTCCCAAGTCCTTGTTGGAACTCCTCTTCCGCGTCAGATAGAATTTGTGACAGACGTCCAGGTGCGACGTCATCATCCTTTTTGTCAGTCACAGTTAGTGCCAGAATGGAATGCCAATCCAATTGTATTTTTCGGATCCATTCACGTCCCAATAATGGTGGTCCTCCATCTCGTAGTATATACATGTATAGTTTCTGTGTTTCCTTTCCGTTATATTCAACTGACACCCTTATTTTTCCTCTGGGGTAGACCTTTTGCCCCGTGTATGTCTTAAATACAATGGACGTGTCCTGTAAGGGTATGTGTGAGAATAGCCGCTCATAGTCTCGTCGATTCATGACAGTTAGGGCTGATCCTGTGTCCAATTCCATCTTTACTGGGGACCCTGCTATCATGAGGGTGACCCAAATGGTTCGGTGATCTTCCTTTGCGATCACGTTGTGTAACTTTAAACAACTTAGTCTCCTGCTCCCGGAGTCCTTATCACTCTCCTGATCTTCTGAACTAATGTCTGTCAGTTTCTTTACTTTCCTGTACTGTTCCTTAGTAGTTCTTGTCATGTCGGTTTTCTTTCCCGACCTGCAGACTCTTGCTATATGTCCCATTTTTCCGCTTTGCCTGCATGTTTTGTCTTTAAACCAGCAGTCCTTCTGCTCATGGGTTGTTCTGCCGCAGCGATAGCACTTTTCTGCTCCATACGCCATTTCATTAGCGCTGTATTCTTGTGGTTTCTGTTGTATTTCCGCAGCTCCCCGTGCTGCTGCTTCATAGGATACTGCCACACTGAAAGCCTGTTCTAGCGTCAGGTCCTTTTTTGAAAGTAGTCGTTTCTGGGTTCCTTCATGCTGGAGCCCGCAGACAAACTTATCCCGTAAGGTGTCTGCCAGTCCTGCTCCGAACTGGCAGTGCTTCGATAACTTGCGTAGTTCCGTCAGATAGTCAGCATTGCTCTCATCTTTGTGCTGGTTTCTTTTATGGAATCTGAATCTTTCTGCTATCAGCAGTGGTGTAGGGCTTAGGTGTTCCTGTAAGATATGAACAATCTCCTCAAAACTTTTCTCCATTGGTTTAGCTGGGATAATTAAATTCCGCAATAGGCCGTACGTACTCGCACCCATCAGATTTAATAATACCGACGCCCTCTTTCCATCGGCCACCTCATTTGCCTTGCAGTACACTTCAATTCTTTCCACATACGTGGTCCAGTCTTCTACCTCGTTGTCGAAAGCAGTGATACTGCCACTTTTCGGCATCTTGAGTGACTTAAAATGGCGCCTCCCCGCTTTTGCTTCTTCCCCAGTGGAATAAAATGGCGCCTCCCGCGTTTTTGCTTCTTCACCTTGCTGCCACGCTGCTCCTCGCGTTCTACGGGGTAATGGCGTCTCGCTTTCCTTCCCCCCGTTCAGTTGCTCTCCGCTGCCCTTTTCTTGAGCACCGACCGTGCCCTGTGCGCTCCACCCGCTCTCTCTCTTGTTTTCTTTTCCCGGCGATGCTGCGAGGCCCGTTTTGTAGAGCCGCTCGATCGAGCTTGAGCCCGCCGCAGTCCGGAAGGGTCAGCGCGCTACCTGCTACCAGCACGATTTGCTGGAACACCTTAACTGCACAGCTCTCCACAGTCTCTCCCGCAATTCCCCAAACACCGATGAATTCTTTGGGCGGTTGCCCGCGGTCGACGCCCGTTGCTCAGACTACGACCTTCCAGAACCCTCCTCTCAGGGCGAGATCCCCGTGAGATGCCGTCACATTTCCGGTGAGTTCATACTTACTCGTCGCCACTGTAAAGTCCACGCCTCAATAATACACGGACTTCGGGAGAACAGTTTAACAGGTATTTTACTTGAACAGGAGGCAACGTCAGACTGAAATACAGAAGCCTGCTAGGGCCTTTCATACAGGGGTGGTCACTGCCGGTACTGCAGTCTAAGACCAGTTATTCCCTTAAAGGTACATACACAACAAGCGGGATGGTGTGAGTTAGGACACGGGCAGCTGAGTTTTGGATGAGCTCAGGTTTATAGAGGGTGCAGCGTGGGAGGCCGGGCAGGAGAGCGTTGCCAACTCTGGCTGGATATAGTCCTGGAGGATTCATCACATGACCTCCTCCCTCACACTTCCCCGATTGGTCGCCCAACATGTCCATTCTCACGTGGCACCGCCTTACCGTGCCAACTGGTGAGCGGACAGACTTTTCTTTACTCGATTGGGTGTCAGCGGTGGCTCAGTGGGTAGCACCCTCGCCTCTGAGTCAGAAGGTCGCGGGTTCAGGTCTCACTCCAGAGACTTGAGCACAAAAATCCAGGCTGACACTCCCAGTGCAGTGCTGAGGGAGCGCCGCACTGTCGGAGGTGTCGTCTTTCGGATGAGACGTTAAACCGAGGCCCCATCTGCCCTCTCAGGTGGATGTAAAAGATCCCAGGGCCACTATTTCAAAGAAGAGCGGGGGAGTTATCTCCGATGTCCTGGCCAATATTTATCCCTCAATTTACAAAACAGATTAACTGGTCATTCTTCATCTCCTTTTTCTTCTTAGGCAGTCCCTCGGAACCGAGGATGACTTGCTTCCACATTAAGAATGAGTTCTCAGGTGACTGATGAGCCCAATGCGGGACCTGCAGTCTCTGTCCACAGGTGGGGCAGATGGTGGTTGAAGGGACGGGTGGGTGGGGTGCTTGGGTTGACGTGCGCTCCTTGCGCTGCCTGCGCTTGGCTTCCGCTTGCTCCCGGCGAAGAGACTCGAAGTGTTCGGCGCCTTCCCGGATGCTTCTCCTCCACTTTGTGCGCTCTTGGGCCAGGGATTCCCAGGTGTCGGTGGGGATAAGAACATAAGAACATAAGAAGTAGGAGCAGGAGTAGGCCATACGGCCCCTCGGGCCAGCTCTGCCATTCAATAAGATCATGGCTAATCCAAATCTAGACTCACGTCCACTTCCCATCCCTTTCCCCGTAACCCCTAATTCCCTTATCTGCTATGAAACTGTCTATCTCCATTTTAAATTTATTTAATGTTGCAGCTTCCACAGTTCTCTGGGGTAGCAAATTCCATAGATTTACTACCCTCTGAGTGAAGAAGTTCCTCTTCATCTCAGTTTTGAAAGGGCAGCCCCTTATTCTAAGATTATGCCCCCTAGTTCTAGTCTCACCCATCAGTGGAAACATCCTCACCGCATCCACCCGATCAAGCCCCCTCGCAATCTTATATGTTTCGATAAGATCGCCTCTCATTCTTCTGAACTCCAATGAGTAGAGTCCCAACCTACTCAACCTTTCCTCATACGTCAACCCCCTCATCTCCGGAATCAACCGAGTGAACCTTCTCTGAACCGCCTCGAGAGCAAGTATATCTTTTCTTAAATATGGAAACCAAAACTGCACGCAGTATTCCAGGTGTGGCCTCACCAATACCCTGTATAACTGCAGCAAGACTTCTCTGTTTTTATACTCCATCCCCCTTGCAATAAAGGCCAAGATTCCATTGGCCTTCCTGATCACCTGCTGCACCTGCATACTAACTTTTTGTGTTTCATGCACCAGGAACCCCAGATCCCTTTGTAACGTAGCACTTTGCAGTTTCTCTCCATTTAGATAATAACTTGCTCTTTGATTTTTTCTGCCAAAGTGCATAACCTCACACTTTCCAATATTATATTCCATCTGCCAAATCTCTGCCCACTCACTTAGCCTGTCTATGTCCTTTTGCAGGTTTTTTATGTCCTCCTCACTCACTGCTTTCCCTCCCATCTTTGTATCGTCGGCAAACTTGGATATGTTGCACTTGGTCCCTTCCTCCAAATCGTTAATATAGATTGTAAAGAGTTGGGGTCCCAGCACTGACCCCTGCTGAACACCACTAGCTACTGATTGCCAGCCCGAGAATGAACCATTTATCCCAACTCTCTGTTTTCTGTTAGATAGCCAATCATCCACCCATGCCAGTATATTACCCTCAGTCCCGGGACTTTTTATCTTGATCAGTAATCTTTTGTGTGGAACCTTGTCAAATGCCTTTTGGAAGTCCAAATACACTACATCCACTGGTTCCCCTTTATCCACCCTGTATGTTTGATGCGCTATCAATTACTGAGAAAGACTGGAAGTTAAGAGAGTAACAAACAGGCTTTTATTAGCTAAAGAACGAAGGCATGCCTCTAGTGGTCGACCGGTCCTGAATGCCTGGGGAACTGCAGAGCAGCCGCCTTTATACCAGGGCATATGGGTGGAGCCAGGGGCGGAGCCAGCTGAGGCATGCACAGACAGGTACAACAATGGGCAAGAGTGAACAACAGTGAAGTGAACAACAGTGAACAACAGTGAAGTGAACAACGGTGGTTTACCACATTCACCCCTTGCTTAAAAAATGAGTCCGACGGGGTGAAGTGTATTAAAAGTTCATATAATTAAGTCTTTCTGGGGGTCTTGTATGCCGTTGTGATCGTCGTGGCGACGGCTGAGGTGGTGCAGCTTCCGACGCCGAGTCCCGCGTGGGCCGGAGCACTGGCATGTCGTCCTCATGGGTGTTGAGTTGGTTGGTGATCAATGGCGGGTCACGGGGCCACGGTGTGCCATCTACAGGGGTTAGGTATGGGTCCGTTGCCACCGGTGCATTGTGGGTAGCGGTGATGTTGGTTTCAGGGGCCCCCGAGGGTGCGAGGTCTCGTATGGAGACTGTGTCCTCCCGCCCGTCCGGGTACGCAATGTAAGCATACTGGGGGTTGGCGTGGAGGAGGTCGACCCTCTCGACCAGGGGGTCCATTTTATGGGTCCTCGCGTGTCTTCTCAGTAGGACCGGCCCTGGGGACGTCAGCCATGGCAGTAGCGATGTCCCTGATGTGGACTTCCTTGGGAAGACAAACATTTTCTCATGAGGGGTGGCGTTAGTGGCAGTGCAGAGCAGTGACCGAATAGAGTGGAGCGCATCGGGGAGCACATCCTGCCAGCGGGAGGTCGGAAGGCCCCTAGACTTTAAGGCTAGCAGAGCGGCCTTCCAAACTGTCGCATTCTCTCTTTCCACCTGTCCGTTCCCCCGGGGGTTGTAACTGGTGGTCCTGCTTGTGGCAATACCCCTAGCTAGCAGGTACTGACAGAGTTCGTCGCTCATAAACGATGAGCCCCGGTCGCTATGGATATAGCTGGGGAAACCGAACAGGGTGAAGAGGTCGTTCAGACATTTAATGACCGTGGCACTGGTCATGTCCGGGCAGGGGATGGCGAACGGGAAACGGGAGTACTCATCAATAATGTTGAGGAAGTACACATTGTGGTCGGAGGAGGGGAGAGGCCCTTTAAAATCAACGCTCAGGCGCTCGAAGGGGCGAGTGGCTTTTATCAGGTGAGCCCTGTCTGGTCTATAAAAGTGCGGTTTGCACTCAGCGCAGACTTGGCAGTTCCTGGTCATGGTCCTGACCTCCTCAATGGAGTAAGGCAGGTTGCGGGCCTTGATGAAATGGAAGAACCTGGTGACCCCCGGGTGGCAGAGGTCATTGTGGAGGGCCCGCAGTCTATCAACCTGTGCGTTGGCACATGTACCTCGCGATAGAGCATCCGGGGGCTCATTGAGTTTCCTGCGCCGGTACAAGATATCGTAGTTGTAGGTGGAAAGTTCAATTCTCCACCTCAAAATCTTGTCGTTTTTGATTTTGCCCCTCTGCTTGTTATTAAACATAAAAGCAACTGAATGCTGGTCAGTGAATAGGGTGAATCGTTTTCCGGCCAGGTAATGCCTCCAATGTCGCACAGCTTCCACAATGGCCTGGGCCTCCTTTTCGACAGAGGAGTGTCTGATTTCGGAGCCTTGGAGGGTTCGTGAAAAGAAGGCCACGGGCCTTCCCGCCTGGTTAAGGGTAGCGGCCAGGGCAAAGTCGGACGCATCGCTCTCCACCTGGAAAGGGATGGACTCGTCCACCGCGTGCATGGTGGCTTTAGCAATGTCCTCTTTGATACGGTGGAAGGCTAAGCCGGCCTCTGCCGCCAGGGGAAAAGAGGTGGACTTGATAAGTGGACGGGATTTGTCCGCATAATTAGGGACCCACTGGGCGTAGTAGGAGAAAAACCCCAGGCATCTCTTCAGGGCCTTGAGGCAGTGGGGCAGGGGAAGTTCCATAATTGCCCTTTCTTCCCACAACCAGAGCAAGTAGCGTTTTTCGCCGGGCAGCGCGCTCTGGGGTGTTTGGCTTGGCCACAGAAGTAACACTTCGGGCCCCGGGACATCGCTGCAGAAGTTGGGCCGTTGGCGGGATGTGACGGGGGTGGCGCGGCGCAGGGTGGCGGTCCTACCGTGTCCCAGGATGGAGGCGCCCGCGCCATCCACGATGCAGCCGCGCGGTCAGGGGAGTAGGCGTCCATATTCCGGTGGGCCATGTCTAGCGAGAGTGCGAGGGCCGTGGCCTTCTTCAGGTCGAGTTCGCCCTGCTCCAACAGTCTCTGCCGGGTGTAGTTGGACCTGAGGCCCGTGACGAAGGCGTCCCGGCCAAGTTCCTCCGTGTACACCGCGGCCGACACCTCTTTACATTTGCAGGCCCGGCCGAGCACCTTCAGCGCCCGTAGGTATACCTCCATCGATTCCCCGGGTTGCTGTTTGCGGGACCCCAGGAGGTGTCTGGCGTAAACCTCATTTACCGGGCGTGCGTACTGTTCTTTAAGGAGGTCAAGAGCACCCTTGTAGGTAGTCGCATCTTGGATGAGCGAATAAGCTTGGTGGTTCACCTTGGAGGTCAGAACCCTTAGTTTGTCGCCATCGTTTTGAACAGTTTCGACGGAGGCTTCTAGGAAAAATTCGAAGCATCGCAGTCAGTGTGCGAACTTGGTAGATGAATCCGCCACTTGAGGGTCTAGTTCCAGGCGTGCTGGTTTGAGGATTTGCTCCATCGAAAAAAAATTTAGCTAATAAAATTGATGCGCTATCAATTACTGAGAAAGACTGGAAGTTAAGAGAGTAACAAACAGGCTTTTATTAGCTAAAGAACGAAGGCATGCCTCTAGTGGTCGACCGGTCCTGAATGCCTGGGGAACTGCAGAGCAGCCGCCTTTATACCAGGGCATATGGGTGGAGCCAGGGGCGGAGCCAGCTGAGGCATGCACAGACAGGTACAACAATGGGCAAGAGTGAACAACAGTGAAGTGAACAACAGTGAACAACAGTGGTTTACCACAATGTTACATCCTCAAAGAATTCGAGCAAATTTGTCAAACATGACTTCCCCTTCATAAAACCATGCTGACTCTGTCCTATTAAATTATGTTTATCCAAATGCTCTGTTACTGTTTCCTTAATAATGGACTCCAACATTTTGCCAACCACAGATGTTAGGCTAACTGGTCTATAGTTTCCAGCTTTTTGTCTACTTCCCTTCTTAAATAAGGGTGTTACATTAGCAGTTTTCCAATCTGCCAGGACCTTTCCTGAGTCCAGGGAGTTTTGGAAAATAATCACCAATGCATCCACAATCTCTACCGCCACTTCTCTCAAGACCCTAGGATGTAGGGATGTAGGCCATCAGGTCCGGGGGATTTATCCGCCTTAAGTCCCATTATTTTACCGAGTACCATCTCCTTAGTGATTTTAATCATGTTTAGCTCCTCCCCCCCCCATTGCCCCCTGTTTGTCCAGTGTTGAGATATTAGAACATAAGAACATAAGAAATAGGACCAGGAGTAGGCCAATCGGCCCCTCGAGCCTGCTCCACCATTCAATAAGATCATGGCTGATCTGATCCTAACCTCAAATCTTCTATGACTGTGCATCCACCCGAACCCATGTGATCTCCCGGGAGAGGCGAAAAACCAGATAAAGACCCAATGGCCAATTTGGGAGAAAAAAATCTGGGAAATTCCTCTCCAACCCATCTAGGCGATCGAAATTCTTCCAGGAGAGCACTCTGTCCCTATATTTTCTACAGTACTTACCTTCTGTAAAGGCGATCTCCACCCCAGCCAGGAACAGGAATAAAACCATCTCCTGAAATCTAACACAGAATTAGAACACAGTAGGAGCAGAACCAGGCTACACGGCCCCTGGGCCCACTCCACTACCCACAGGGCCATGACCATTCCGAACCTAGACTCATGTCCAATTTCCTGCCCGCTCCCCGTAACTCTTAATTCCCTTTACTTCTAGGAAACTATCTATTTCTGTTTTAAATTTATTTAATGATGTAGCTTCCACAGCTTTCTGGGGCAGCAAATTCCACAAACCTACCGCCCTCTGAGTGAAGAAGTTTCTCCTCATCTCAGTTTTGAAAGAGCAGCCCCTTATTTTAAGATTATGCCCCCTAGTTCTAGTTTCACCCATCATTGGGAACATCCTCACCGCATCCACCCGATCAAGCCCCTTCACAATCTTATATGTTTCAATAAGATCGCCTCTCGTTCTTCTGAACTCCAATGCGTAGAGTCCCAATCTACTCAACCTCTCCTCATATGACCACCCCCTCATCCCCGGGATTAACCGAGTGAACCTTCTTTGTACTGACTCGAGAGCAAGTATGTCTTTTCTTAAGTATGGACACCAAAACTGTATGCAGTATTCCAGGTGCGGTCTCACCAATACCTTGTACAACTGCAGCAATATTTTTAGTGTCCTCTACTGTAAAGACTGACACAAAATATTTGTTCAGCGTCTTTGCCATCTCCATGTTCCCCACCACTAGTTTCCTGGTCTCATCCTCTAAGGGACCAACGTTCACTTTAGCTACCCTTTTTCTTTTTATATAGCTGTAGAAACTCTTGCTATCTGTTTTTATATTTTTTGCTAATTTACTTTCATAATCTATCTTCCCTTTCTTAATTAATCTTTTAGTTATTGTTTGCTGGCTTTTAAATGCTTCCCAATCTTCTATCCTCTCACTAGATTTGGCTACTTTATATGCCCTTGTTTTCAGTCGGATACTATCCTTTATTACTTTACTAAGCCACGGATGGCTGTCTTTTCTTTTACTCCCCTTTTTCCTCAGTGGAATATATTTATCTTGAAAGATGTGAAATATATCCTTGAATGTAGACCACTGCTCTTGTACCGTCTTACACTTTAATCTCTTTTCCCAGTCCACTTTAGTCAATTCTACTCTCATACCTTCATAGTCTCCTTTATTTAAGCTCAGTACGCTGGTTTGAGATCCAACTCTCTCACCCTCAAACTGAATTTGGAATTCAACCATATTATGATCACTCATTCCAAGGGGATCCTTTACTAGGACATTTTTTATTAATCCTGTCTCATTACACAGGACCAGATCTAAGATTGCCTGTCCCCTGGTTGGTTCAGTTACATACTGCTCAAGGAACCCATCCCTAATACACTCTATGAACTCTTCCTCAAGGCTGCCATGCCCAATTTGATTAGTCCAGTCAATATGAAAGTTAAAATCCCCCATGATTATAGCTGTTCCCTTATTACAAGCCCCAACTATTTCCTGATTTATACTCCGGCCAATAGAGTTGCAACTGTTCAGAGGCCTATAGACTACGCCCACGAGTGACTTTTTCCCCTTATTACTCCTTATCTCCACCCAAACTGTTTCACTATCCTGATCCTTTGACCCAATATCATTTCTGACTATTGCAGTGATTCCATCCTAGATTAACATAGCAACCCCACCTCCCTTTCCTTCCTGTCTGTCCTTCCTAATTGTCAAATACCCTTGTATGTTTAGTTCCCAGTCATGATCATCTTGCAGCCATGTTTCCGTAATGGCCACCAGACAATACCCATGTGTAGTTATTTGTACCGTCAACTCGTCTATTTTGTTACGAATGCTGCGTGCATTCAGATAAAGAACTTTCAAATATGTTTTCTGACAATTTATTCCTGCTTTTACCCCTTTTACTACTTTACCTTTATCATTATACATTCTGTCCCTTCCTGACATGCTCTGGTTTTTAATTCCCCCACTGCTACCTTGCTCTATTGCCTTCTCCTCTGTCATTTTTATTTTTCGCTCTCTTAAAACCTCCCCCCCACTAATTAGTTTAAAGCCCTCTCTACAGCCCTAGTTATTCGATTCGCCAGGATTCTAGTCCCAGCACTGGCCAAGTGAAGTCCGTCCCAATGGAACAGCTCTCTCCTGTCCCAGTACTGATGCCAGTGTCCCAAGAAGCAAAACCCATTTCTCCCACACCAGTCTTTGAGCCACGCATTTAACTCTCTAATTTTATTTACCCTAGCCAAATTTGCACGTGGCTCAGGTAGTAATCCAGAGATTATTACCCTTGTGGTTCTGCTTTTTAATTTGGCCCCTAGCTGCTCATACTCCCTCAGCAGAACCTCCTTCCTTGTCCTATCTATGTCGTTGGTACCAACATGGACCACGACAACTGGATCCTCCCCCTCCCACTCCAAGTTTCTCCCCAGCCCAGAGGAGATGTCCTTAACCCTGGCACCGGGCAGGCAACACAGCCTTCGGGACTCTCGCTCTCGGCTACAAAGTACCCTATCTATCCCCCTAACGATACTATCCCCTACCACTACAACATTTCTTTTAACTTCCCCCACTTGAATGGCCCACCGCTCCACGGTGCTGTGGCCAGGTTGCTCATCCTCCCCTGCAGTCCCCGTTCCCATCCTCACAGGGAGTAAGAGCCTCAAACCTGTTGGACAAGAGCAAGGGCTGCGGCTCCTCCAACACTACTTCCTGGATCCCCGTACCTGCCTCACTTCTAGTCACACCATCCTGTCCCTGGCCACGGACTACATCTGAATTAATTACTCTAATTGGTGTGACTACCTCCTGAAACAGAGTCCAGGTAACTCTCCCCCTCCCTGAAGTGTCTCAGTGTTTGAAGCTCGGACTCCAGCTCTTCAACACGGAGCCGGAATTCCTCGAGCAGCCAGCACTTACTGCAAATGTGATCACCGTGAGCATCAATGGTGTCCACCAGCTCCCACATATTGCAGCAGCAACACATCACCTGATCTCCCATTCTATGTAATTAATTAAATTTATTAATATTATTTTTAAATACCCCCTGCCCCGATTTTAGATGATGAATATCATACCTTAGAAACTATAAACCACAGAGTTTAAGTTTAAAAAAAGAGAGAAATACTCACCAACCAATCACTTACCTTCTTTCTGGCGACATCACACTTCGATTATTTTTACTTCTCTCCTTCCCTTTGAGTTCAGAGTTTAGAGACTGGTCGGCCTTACCTGGTCTCTGGAGCCTTTTATAGCCCCGCTCTGCCGCTCGAGTTTCCCGCTGACGCTCTGAGGCCTTACCTGGTCTCTGGAGCCTTTTATAGCCCCGCTCTGCCGCTTGAGTTTCCCGCTGACGCTCTGAGGCCTTACCTGGTCTCTGGAGCCTTTTATAGCCCCGCTCTGCCGCTCGAGTTTCCCGCCGACGCTCTGAGGCCTTACCTGGTCTCTGGAGCCTTTTATAGCCCCGCTCTGCCGCTTGAGTTTCCCGCTGACGCTCTGAGGCCTTACCTGGTCTCTGGAGCCTTTTATAGCCCCGCTCTGCCTTTTTCAAGGAGGCTTTGAGGGTGTCCTTGAAGCGTTTCCTCTGCCCACCTGGGGCTCTCTTGTCGTGTCAGAGCTCCGAGTAGAGTGCTTGTTTTGGGAGTCTCGTATCGGGTATGCAGACAATGTGACCCATCCATCAGAGCTGATTGAGCGTGGTCAAAGCTTCGATGCTGGGAATGTTGGCCTGAGCAAGAACACTGATGTTGGTGCGCCTATCCTGCCAATGGATTTGCAGGATCTTGCGGAGGCAACGTTGGTGATACCTCTCCAGTGCTTTGAGGTGCCTGCTGTACATGGTTCATGTCTCTGAGGCATACAGCAGGGCGGGTATCATAGAAACATAGAAACATAGAGATAGGAACAGGAGTAGGCCATTCGGCCCTTCGAGCCTGCTCCGCCATTCAATGAGATCATGGCTGATCTTCGTCTGAGATCATAGCTGATCTTACCAGTTCAGTACCCCGTCCCCGCCTTTTCTCCGTAACCCTTAATCCCCTTAGCCTTCAGAAATATATCCAATTCTCTCTTGAAAATATTTATTGAATTAGCCTTCACAGCCCTCTGTGGCAGGGAATTCCACAGGCTCACCACTCTTTGAGTGAAGAAATTCTTCCTCATCTCTGTTTTAAATGATTTGCCCGCTATTTTTAGACTGTGGCCCCTGGTTCTGTGCTCCCTGGCCATTGGAAACATTCTCTCTGAATTCAGCCTGTCCAGGCCTGCCATAATTTTATATGTTTCGATGAGATCCCCTCTCAATCTTCTAAACTCCAGTGAGTACAAGCCCAAACTATTTAATCTCTCTTCGTAGGTCATTCCCGCCATTCCAGGTATCAGCCTGGTGAATCGCCGTTGCACTCTTTCCATGGCAAGAACATCCTTCCGCAGATGGGGCGACCAAAACTGTACACAATACTCCAGATGCGGTCTCACCAGCACCTTGTACAGCTGTAGTAAGGTATCCCTATTCCTATACTCGAACCCCCTTGATATGAAGGCCAACATACCATTTGCCTTCTTAATCGCCTGTTGCACCTGCATGCTCTCCTTCAGTGACTGGTGCACAAGAACACCCAGGTCCCTCTGCACTTCCCCATCTCCCAATCTATTGCCATTTAGATAATAATCTACCCTCCTGTTTTTACCCCCAAAGTGGATAACCTCGCATTTATCCACATTATAGTGCATCTGCCACGTATCCGCCCATTCCCCCAACCTGTCCAAATCGCACTGTAGCCTCCTGACATCCTCATCAGAGCCCACCCCTCCTCCTAGTTTAGTGTCGTCAGCGAATTTGGAAATATTGCATCCAATTCCCTGATCCAGATCATTTATATATATTGTGAACAGCTGGGGTCCCAGGACAGATCCTTGCGGCACCCCGCTGGTCACTGCCTGCCACTCCGAAAACGAGCCGTTTATTCCAACTCTCTGTTTTCTATCCGCCAGCCAGTTCTCTATCCACGTTAATACTTTGCCCCCAATCCCATGAGCCTTAATTTTGCATGATAATCTTTTGTGTGGAACCTTATCGAAGGCTTTCTGGAAGTCAAGGTACACCACATCCACTGGCTCTCCCCCATCTATTTTACCAGTTACTTCCTCAAAAAATTCCAGCAGATTAGTCAAACACGATTTACCCTTTGTAAATCCATGTTGACTCTGTCCGATCCTTTCCCCATTTGTCAAGTGCTCCGCTATTTTATCCTTAATAATGGACTCTAGCATTTTGCCCACAACCGATGTAAGGCTTACTGGTCTATAATTCCCTGCTTTCTCTCTACCCCCCTTTTTAAATATTGGGGTAACATTAGCTACCCTCCAATCCACGGGTACTGTTCCCGAGTCAATGGAGTTCCGGAAGATGATCCTTAGAGCATCTGCTATCTCCAGGGCCACCTCCTTAAGTACCCTAGGATGTAGTTTATCAGGCCCCGGGGATTTGTCGGCCTTCAGTCCCCTCAACTTACCCAACACCATATCCCTAGAGATACTAATTTCTGTCAGCTCCTCCCTCTCATTAGTCCCTATGTTTGCCGATATTCCTGGGAGGTTATTTGTGTCCTCCTTTGTGAATACAGAACCAAAGTATGAGTTTAATTGGTCTGCCATTTCCTTATTCTCCATTATATATTCTCCCGAATCGGACTGCAAGGGACCGACTTGGGATTTTACCAGTCTTTTCCTCCTGATATACCGATAAAAGCTTTTGCAGTCTGTCTTTATGTTTGCTGCAAGTTTACTTTCGTATTCTATTTTCCCCTTCCTGATTAATCCCTTTGTCCTCTTTTGCTGTATCCTGTACTGCCCCCAATCTTCCGGTCTGGTGCTTTTTTTTGCCAGTTGATATGCCCTTTTTTTTTATTTTATGCTGTCCCTAATTTCCCTCGTTATCCATGGTTGAGTCACCCTTTTAGGTTTATTTTTATGCCAAACCGGTATAAACATGTTCTGGAATTCTTCCATTCTATCTTTGAATGCTTGCCATTGTCTATCCACTGTCAATCCCCCCAGAAACACCACCCAATCAATCTTACCCAATTCCCGTCTCATACCCTCGTAATTCCCTTTATTTAAGTTCTGGACCTTAGTCTCTGATTCAATTTCCTCACTCTCCATCTCGACTGAGAGCTCGATCATATTATGATCGCTCTGACCCAAGGGGCCTCGTACAAGAAGATTGCTGATAAGTCCCTTCTCATTGCACAATACCCAGTCTAAAATGGCCTGATCTCGAGTCGGCTCCTCGACATATTGGTCCAGATAACCGTCCCGAAAACATTCCAGGAATTCCTCCTCCTCAGAATTTTTACTAATTTGGGTAGTCCAATCAATATGTAAATTAAAGTCACCCATGATGACAGCTGTGCTCTTATCGCACGCTTCTCTAATTTCCCTTTTTAATCACTGCTGCTCTGTAGACCATGAGCTTAGTGCCGGGTTTGAGGTCCTGGTCTTCAAACACTCTCTTCCTCGGGCGACCGAAGGTGGCACTGGCACACTGAAGGCGGTGTTGGACTTCGTCATCGACGTCTGCCCTTGTTGACAGTAGGCTCCCAAGGTATGGAAAGTAGTCCATGTTGTCCAAGGCCTTGTCATGGATTTTGATAATCGGGGGGCAGTACTGTGTGGCGGGGGCAGGTTGGTAGAGAACCTTTGTCTTATGGATGTTTAGTGTAAGGCCCATGCTCTTGTACGCTTCGGTGAAAGTGTTGATGATGGTTTGGAGTTCGACCTCCGAGTGAGTGCAGATGCAAGTGTCGTCTGCGTACTGTAATTCGACAACAGAGGATGGGACGACCTTAGATCTGGACTGGAGGCGACGGAGGTTGAACAGTTTCCCGTTTGTTCTGTAAATTAGCTCCACTCCAGCGGGGTGCTTACTGAGGGTGAGATGGAGCAATGCAGCAAGGAAGATCGAGAAGAGCGTTTGTGCGATGACACAGCCTTGCTTGACCCCGGTTTGCACGTGAATTGGGTCTGTGGTGGAACTGTTGATCAGGATCACAGCTTGCATGTCGTCGTGAAGCAGGTGGAGGACAGTGACAAACTTTTGAGGGCAGCCGAATTTGAGGAGGACACTCCATAATCACTCACCTTTCCATACCTTGAGATCAAAGAAGGCCATGTACAGCGGTTGGTGCTGTTCCCTGCATTTCTCTTGTAATTGACGTGCGGTGAAGATCATGTCCATTGTGCCCCTTAGTGGGCAGAATCCGCATTGCGACTCTGGGAGGAGCTCTTCGATCACTGGGAGAAGGCAACTGAGGAGGATTCTTGCGATGACTTTCCCTGTGGCAGACAGCAGGGAAACTCCTCTGTAATTACCGCAATCGGGCTTGTCACCTTTCTTGAAGATGGTCACAATTACGGCATCTCTGAGATCCCCTGGCATGCTCTCTTCTTTCCAGATAAGAGAAATTCGTTCATGAATTCGCACCAGTAGTGCTTCTCCGCCATGCTTTAGCGCCTCGGCGGGGATTCCAACTGCTCCTGAGGCCTTGTTGTTCTTCAGTTGTCGGATGGCCTTTTCAACCTCATGCCGGGCTGGGGTTGTGCTGAGGTGGTGGCGGGTAGCGTGCTGCGCGATGGAGTTGAGGACACTCGTGTCGAAGACAGAGCCGTGGTTAAGGAGATCTTCGAAGTGTTCCTTCCAGCGGGCACTGACTGCCTCTCTGTCCTTCATGAGTAGCTCTCCATTCTTGGCCCGCAGTGGGGTAGGGCCTTGCGTGCTTGGTCCGTAGATGGTCTTGACTGCGCTAAAGGATCCATGCACGTTGTGGTTATTGGCTAGCTGCTCTTTCTCCACCCACCATCTGTTCTTTAGGTCGCCAGTTTTTTGATGGACCTCGGCCTTCAGGCGTCCTTAGAGCTGCTTTCTTGCTGTCGAGTTCTATTGTTGTTTCCAGATCAGGACTGCCTTGCGCTTGCGGCTTATTAGCTCCTGGATCTCCTGGTCGTTCTCGTCGAACCAGTCTTGGTGTTTCCTGGTCGAGTGACCGAGCATCTCATAACAGTTGCTGATTATGGAGGCCTTGAGTGCAGACCAGGCGCTGTGGATACTCTGTGTCTCTGCATCACTGGGAGTCGTCAAGTTGTTTGTGAGGCGCAGGCTGAATAGGGCTTTCTTAGCGGGGTCTTTGAGTGCTCCAGCGTTAATATTCCTGCGGCATTGTTTCTGTTGCCACCGCTGTTTTGGGGCTACATTGATGGATATGACAGAACGGATTAGGCGGTGGTCTGTCCAGCAGTTGTCAGCTCCTGTCATGGCGTGGGTGATGCGGACGTCCTTGCGGTCCCTCGCTCGGACGATGACATAATCCAGCAGGTGCCAGTGCTTGGAGTGAGTGTGTTGCCATGAAGCCTTGTACTTGTCTCTCTGAAGGAACAAGGTATTGGTTATGACAAGGCCATGTTCTAAGCATTTCGACAGGAGGAGGGTACCGTGGAGTTGGCTTTACCTACCCCCTCTCTGCCGATCACACCGCCCCAGAGGTCAGTGTCCTTTCCAACTCTGGCGTTAAAGTCTCCAAGGAGGATCAGCTTGTCGATTGTTCGAAGCTGGAGTAGAATTCCTCTTTGGTCTCCTCTGTGGCTTCCAGTGTTGGGGCATACGCACTGATGACTGTAGCGCACTGTTTCCGGGCTAAGGTGAGCCGAAGAGTCATAAGACGCTCGTTTATACTGCTAGGAGAGTCTCTGAGATGCCCAACTAGTTCATTTTTTATGGCGAAGCCTACCCCATGGAGGCGGCGTTCTTCTTCAGGTTTGCCTTTCCAGAAGTAGGTGTAACCACTGCCTTGCTCCTTGAGCTGGCCTTCCCCTGCCCGCCGGGTCTCGCTTAGGGCGGCGATGTCAATGTCGAAACATCTGAGCTCCCGGGCAACAATAGCAGTACGGTGTTCCGGTCTGTCGCTGTTGGGGTTGTCCATGAGGGTCCTGACGTTCCAAGTCCCGAACTTCATTTTAAAGGGTGGAAGATGCCTGTGCGTGAATTCTTTTAACGTGGGGTGGCCGTTGCACACCAGCTACCACACGGGCTTGACAGAGCAAGGTCTTGGTCCAATGGCAAGGGGATCCAAGACGATTGGAGACCAGGCTCTGCTATCACATTGCTGTTTGTGGGAGCTTGCTGTGCATAAACTGGCTGCTGCGTTTCGTACATTACAACAGTGACTGCACTTCAAAAAGTACTTCATTGGCTGCAAAGTGCTTTGGAACGTCTGGCAGTGTTGACTGTCAGTCATACAGTTCTTTCTAACTCCAGCATCTTTAAAACCAATTTTAAAAAATGTTGAAAGAAAATAGTTTTGTTTCATGCCAGTTATTATCTTTTTCTCCTGGGTTGCTCCCAGAAGTGTCCTGGAGATTAATCTTTAATTCCTGGAGACTCCAGGGCAATCCGGGAGGATTGAGTACCCTTATCAAAAAACCGATACAGACATAATGGGCTGTTACAACTGTACAGGGCGCTGGTGAGACCACACCTGGAGTACTGCGTACAGTTTTGGTCTCCTTATTGAAGGAAGGATATACTTGCATTGGAAGCAGTTCAGAGAAGGTTCACAAGATTGATTCCAGAGATGAAGGGATTGTTTTATGAAGAAAGGTTGAGCAGGTTGGGTCTATACTCATTGGAGTTTAGAAGAATGAGAGGGGATCTTATTGAAACATATAAGATTCTGAAGGGGCTTAACAGGGTAGATGTAGAGAGGATATTTCCCCTCGTGGGGGAATCTAGAACTAGGGGGCATAATTTCAGAATAAGGGGGCACCCATTTAAAACGGAAATGAGGAGGAATTTCTTCTCTCAGAGGGTCGTGAATCTTTGGAATTCTCTTCCCCAGAGAGCTGTGGAGGCCGAGTCATTGAATATATTTAAGGTGGAGATAGACAGATTTTTGAACAGTAAGGGAGTGAAGGGTTATGGGGAGCGGGCAGGGAAGTGGAGTTGAGGCCAAGATCAGATCAGTTATGATCTTATTGAACGGCGGAGCAAGATCGAGGGGACGAATGACCTACTCCTGCTCCTATGTCTTATGTTCTTATGTTCTGAATGATAAGCGCCTTGGGATGTTTTACTATGTTAAAGGCGATATATAAATGCAAGTTATTGTTGCTGAATGGTCTCCTTCTGTACTGGAGACCTCTATGGTGGCGGCCCATTCCTGATTGTAACCGAGTGACTGCTGGTTGAATGCACGTGTGAACCTGGGGAATCAGGTACAAGATGTGGCCTAACATAAAAACATAAGAATGTAAGAATCAGCAGCAGGAGTCGGCCACACGGCCCCTCGAGCCTGCTCCATCATTCAATGAGATCATGGCTGATCATAGACCTCAACTCCACCCAATCCCCATATCCCTTGATTCTACTAGAGTCAACAATAGGAACATAGGAACATGAGGAGGCCATTCAGCCCCTCGAGCCTGCTCCGCCATTCAATAAGATCATGGCTGATCATAGACCTCAACTCCACCCGATCCCCGTATCCCTTGATTCCACTAGAGTCAACAATAGGAACATAGGAACATGAGGAGGCCATTCAGCCCCTCGAGCCTGTTCCGCCATTCAACGAGATCATGGCTGATCTGCGACCTAACTCCATGTACCCGCCGTTGCCCCATATCCCTTAATACCTTTGGTTAACAAAAAGCTATCAATCTCAGATTTAAAATTAACAATTTATCTATCATCAATTGCCGTTTGCGGAAGAGAGTTCCAAACTTCTACCACCCTTTGTGTGTAGAAGTGTTTCCTAATTTCACTCCTGAAAGGTCTGGCTCTAATTTTTAGACTCTGCCCCCCAGTCCTAGAATCCCCAACCAGCAGAAATAGTTTCTCTCTATCTACCCTATCTGTTCCCCGTAATATTCTGAAAACTTCGATCAGATCACCCCTTAACCTTCTAAATTCTAGGGAATACAACCCTAATTTGTGTAATCTCGCCTCGTAACTTAACCCTTGAAGTCCGGGTATCATTCTGGTAAACCTACGCTGCACTCCCCCCAAGGCCAATATATCCTTCCTAAGGTGTGGTGCCCAGAACTGCTCACAGTGCTCCAGGTGTGGTCTAACCAGGGTTTTGTACAGCTGCAGCATAACTTCTACCCCCTTGTACTCTAGTCCTCGAGATATAAAGGCCAGCATTCCATTAGCCTTTTTGATTATTTTCTGTATCTGTTCATGACAGTTTAATGATCAATGTACCTGGATCCCCAAGTCTCTTTGGACATCCACTGTTTTTAGCTTTTCACCATTGAGACCATGTTCTATCCTTTTTAGGTCCAAAGTGGATGACCTCACATTTGCTTACATAGAAATCCATTTGCCACAGTTTTGCCCATTCACTTAATCTGTCGATATCACTTTGTTATTTTATGCTTTCACCTACACTGCCTACAATGCTGCTAAATCTATCCATCTGAGCCTTGAATATACTCAACGATTCAGCATCCACAGCCCTCTGGGGTAAAGAGTCCCAAAGATTCACCACCCTCTGAGTGAAGAAATTCCTCTTCATCTCGGTCTTAAATGGCCGACCCCATATCCTGAGACTGTGCCCCCTAGTTCTAGATTCCCCAGCCAGGGGAAACATCCTCTCAGCAGCCTGGCTATGATGCTCTTCCACAGTCAAATATCCCGCTGATACTCAGATTTTAGGCTCACACAGGATGTTGTTTCTAAATATTGGCCCAGAAATTCGGGTCGGGGGCTTCCCGCGGGTGCAAGCCCCCGACCTGCACTTATCTAGCGCACCGGCCGTTGAGCTGTGGGCCCGCGTGGGATTCCGATCCTGGGTCTGCTCCAACTGCCGGTGCACAGTGCTTGCGTATCCCAGGGGCGCAGTTAGTTCGATGCGTCCCCTGGGATCACGTGGGCCATGGAGAGCCAATCGGAGTAGGGAATCTCCATTCATAAGATTGACAGGAAGAGCTGTCAAAACTTATAAATACTACGGCCCCAAAATAGCACTAAATCGTCAAATAAATTTTAAAAAACAACACATTTTTTAAATAAACTATAAATGACATGAAATAACTATTTTAAACAATAATTTAAATTTTTGAAAAAAATAATTTTATTTTCTAACGGGGCTAAAAATAAACTTACCTTGCTTTAAAGTATTTCAAAATAATAAACCTGTGGAAAAAATGTTTAAATTTTAATTAATTCACCACTTACCTTGTAAAAAGCAGGCCTTACGCCTGCTTTTTAAATGTGTAACTCCTGGAGACTTACCCTCCCGGGAAAACCTGAAGAAAAAACGTAAGTTCAATGCGCATGCGCTGCCTCTCCCGCGCACGCGTTCGACCTCTGAACCCCTTTGTTCAGGGGAACGGAAGTGCCAGTTTCCCACGCATGCGCAGTGCATGCACGAAACCGGCACTTCCATTGGGCTTACGGGTGAGTACCCCGTGCGTACTCACCCGTGGAGACCCGGAATTGTGGGCCATTAAACTTAACCCTAAAATAGCGTACCCTTATGCATGTTCTGGGAATGAATAAAGGCTTTTTTCAGACTAAATAACTAGGTGGGAGGTTTAATTATATATTTATTATTCATGCACTTAAGTGGCACTAGCCTGAAAAAGTTGTTGTGCACTTTGAAAGCATGTTGTTTATAATTGATGGTTTAAATAGCAATTAATTCCTTGGAGGGTGCACAAGTAAGTTCAAAGGCAACAACTCTATCTAGAGTGATATTGTGTTTTGAAAATGTATTGCAGACCTCAAACCCTTGCATTTAATGCAACATAGAAACATAGAAACATAGAAGATAGGAGCAGGAGTAGGCCATTCAGCCCCTCGAGCCTGCTCCGCCATTTAATGAGATCATGGCTGATCATCCAAATTCAGTACCCTGTCCCTGCTTTCTCCCCATATCCCTTGATCCCTTTAGCCTTAAGAAATATATCCAACTCCTTCTTGAATATATTTAATGAATTGGCCTCAACTGCCTTCTGTGGTAGAGAATTCCACAGGTTCACCACTCTCTGGGTGAAGAAATTCCTCCTCATCTCAGTCCTAAATGGCTTACCCCTTATCCTTAGATTGTGACCCCTGGTTCTGGACTCCCCCGCCATTGGGAACATCCTTCCTGCATCTAGTCTGTCTAGTCCTGTTAGAATTTTATAAGCTTCAATGAGATCCCCTCTCATTCTTCTAAACTCTAGCAAATATAAGCCTAATCGCCCCAATCTCTCTTCATATGTCATTCTTGCCATCCCAGGTATCAGTCTGGTGAATCTTCGTTGCACTCTCTCCATGGCAACAACTTCCTTCCTCAGATAAGGCGACCAAAACTGCACATAATACTCAAGGTGTGGTCTCACCAAGGCCCTGTACAACTGCAGCAAGACTTCCTTGCTCCTGTACTCAAATCCTCTCGCTATGAAGGCCAACATACCATTTGCCTTCTTAATCGCCTGCTGCACCTGCATGCTTACCTTCAGCGACTGGTGCACAAGAACACCCAGGTCTCATTGCACTTCCCCTTTTCCCAATCTATTGCCCTTCAGATAATAACCTCGCATTTATCCACATTACTTGATATGAACCAACTTTTCTTTTGAACCTTGGTCCATCTTTACCTCACCTCTCCTAGAAATTGGATCACCCCCGAGTTGGTGGAATGGGCGCGCAGAGCCCCCTTGCCTTATTGGACACTTAGGTGGCCCATTTTACACCTGTCACGATCCAATCTCTAGACCCAACTGTCTCTCTGTACTCTCTTCCCTCTCATCTCTCTCTCTCTTTCTCTATCTCTCCCACTCCCATCTCTCTCACTCGCTCTCTCTCTCTCTCATGTCTCTTTCGCTCTCTCTATCAATGCTGCTAAAGGTCATCTGAATTTTCCTCCTTCATTTCCCATAATCTCCAAATACGCAATCATACACATGCTCGTCCTTATCCCTCAATCTTCACGGTGTTGAAATCAATACTCATCGCACTATCTCCTGCCCTAACTACAACTTGCGTTTATCTAGCCCCTTCAATGGAAAAAAACGCACTTCACCGATGAGTAAAATGGATGCCAAGCCAGGAAGGAAGAAGTTAGGAGAGATGACTAAAGGCTTTGTTTAGTATCTTCAGCTGTCTAGGCCCTAATCTCTGGAATTCCCTCCCCAAACCTTTCTGCCTCTCCACCTCCCTCTCCTCCTTTAAGACGCTGCTTAAAACCTTTGACCAAGCATTTGGTCACCTGTCCTAATATCTTCTTCTTTGACTCGGTGTCAATTTTTGTCTGATTGCGCTCTTGTCAAGCGCCTTGGGACATTTTACTACGTTGAAGGTGCTACATAAATGTAAGCTGTTGTTGTTATTGTTTGAAGAGATGGGCATTGAGAAGGTTGCTAAAGGAGGTGAGGAAGGTGGAATGGTTTAGGAAGAGAATTCCAAAGAGTCTTGTACTCTGGCGGATGAAGGATCCACAGCTTATTGTGAGGTGACAAGAGGCAGGAGATGCACAAAAGGCCAGAGTCAGAGGAATAGAGTCTTTCAAGTGGTTACCCGGCTATAGGAGATTGCAGAGATAGGTTGGGGCAAGATAGTCGAGGGAATTAAAGACAAGGACGAGGATTTTAAATTGAATGTGCTGCGAGATCGGGAGCTAATGTTGGTCAGTAGGACGGGGGTGAGCAGTACTTAGCTCGGGACGGGATGTGTGTGGCCCAGGGTGAAGGGAGACCAGCAAGGAAAGCATTCGAGTTGTAAGGTAGATAGGAACCTGAGATAGGGGGAAGTTGTGGGCAATGGTGCAGAGATGGAACTAAGTGGTCTTTGTGATGGAGATGAAAGCGGGACTGAAACTAAACTCGGGGTTGAACGGGACAATGAGGTTGCGAAATGTCTGGTGGAGCCTGAAGCAGTGGTTGGGAAGGAGAATGGAATAGGTGGAACTGGGGTTTGAAATGGATGGCTTTGGTCTTCCTGATGGTGAGTTGGAGGAAGTTGTGACCAGGTCTGGATGTTAGACCAGCAGTTGGACAGCGCACAAGGCAGTCAAGGGGTCAAATGAGACGATGGAGAAGTAGAGCTGCTTGTCATCGGTATGCAGGTGGAAGCTTACCCTGTGACCTCGCAATGTCGCCCGTCTCCGCCCCGCCTCAGTCCAACCGCTGCTGAAATCCTCACCCAGGCCTTTATTACCGGCAGGCTCGATTATTCCAGCACTCTCATGGCCGGCCAACCACCGACCCCCCCACCGACCGCCGGCCCCCCCCACCAACACCCCCACTGACCCCTGACCCCACTGCTGACCCTCCACCAACCCCAGACCCTCCCAACGACCCCTCACCGACCCCCGACCCCCCCACCGACACCCCCACCGAAAACCCTACAGACCCTCCCACCGACCCTCCCACTGACCCCCGGCCCCCCCCCACCGACACCCCCACTGAGCCCCGGCCCCCCTGCCGACCCTCCACCGACCCCTGACCCTCCCACCGACCCCTCACCGACCCCCGACACCCCCACCGAGCCCTCACCGACCCCCGACCCCCCCACCGACCCCCCCCACTGAAACCCCCACAGATCCTCCCACCGACCCTCCCACTGACACCCGACCCCCCTGCTGACCCTCCACCGACCCCTGACCCTCCCACCGACCCCTCACCAACCCCCGACCCCCGCACCGACCCCCCCACCGAAACCCCCACAGACCTTCCCACCGACCCTCCCACTGACCCCCCCACGACCCGCCCACCGACCCCCCCACTGATCCACCCATCGACCCCGGACACCCCCCACGACCCCCCCACTGACCCTCCCACCGAACCCCCCATGACACCCCATCCCCCACCGACCCTCCCACCAACCCCCCCATGACCCTGACCCTCCCACCGTCCCTTCCACCGACCCCCGCACTGACCCCGACCCCCCCACGACCCCCGACCCCCCACGACCCTCCCACCAACCCCCCCACCGACCCCCCCACGACCCCGACCCCCCCACCGAGCCCCCCACGACCCTCCCACCGACCCACGACCCCCCACGACCTTCCCACCGACCCCCGACCCCCCCACAACCCCCCCACCAACCCCCCCACGGCCCCCGACCCTCTCACCGACCCCCGACGCCCCTACCGACCCCCCCACCGACCCCCGACCCCCCCACCGTAAACATGAGCTCATCCAAAACTGCTCCTCCTGAGGTCGTGATAGGCGCTATACAAATGCAAATTCATTCTAAATCATGTTAGCTGCTTTGAGAAGAAGTTGACTTGTTGCGAGTGGGATTGACAGAGCTGAGTGCAGGTGTGGACGTGGATGCTAAAGTACGCTGTGGAAGGTGATGATTCTTATATTGGTGGAATGACTGCTGCAAGATGCAAACAGCCGGGATTAAATTATGTAAATAGCAAACTTTAAATTGACACCCTGGGAGTTTTGTGCTCGATTTCTTTAACCGGTCAAGCAGAAACCCTTGGAATATCTTAGAGTGTCCACAGGGTGAGCTAGAGTGATAGAGTGAGCGATGGTTGAAGATGGGGCTATCCACCTGCCAGTCGCAGTGCAAACTGTGCACAGGCCTGCTGGTAGGAGCAGGCTTGATGCCCAGACCTGCCCTCGTTCTCCTTCATACTTTAACGTTCAGCCAGGCCTCCAGTTTTCTCCGCTCCTTTGCTTATTGCACTGACACATGCTGGGTCCCGAGTGTGCGAAGGTCACCCACGGTCCCTTGGCCCCATTCTTCACGCGGGAGCCGAGAGAGAGAGGGTCTCGCTGGGCTCTGCAACTACACAGGGCATGGTGCGGCCGGGCGGAATCCTCCCCTCCGCTATCACTCACACTTCCCAGCAGGTGTCACTGGATATAAAACCAACAGCCAGAACCCTGGCTGTTTCGCTAGCCCAGCATCACTGAAGACACTTATACCCACCCCCAGCACCCCCACTACCACCGGACCAGCAGAGATCAGCTAGACTGGGATCGGTATGGCTCAGATCCACACGTTTTGTCGATCTCTGCGCTCCTCCAATTCTGGCCCCGTGTGCAGCCCCGATTTCCTTCGCCCCACCATTGGCGGCCGTGCCTTCAGCTGCCTGGGCCCTAAGCTCTGGAATTCCCTCCCTCAACCTCTCCGCCTCTCTTCCTTTAAGACGCTCCTTAAAACCTACCTCTTCTGTCCTAATATCTCCTTGTGTGGCTCTGTGTCAGATTTTGTTTTATAATGATCCCGTGAAGCGCCTTGGGACGTTTTACTATGTTAAAGGCGCTATATAAATGCAAGTTGTTGCTGTTGTTGGGTTCTCCCCGGTGTCCCGGGCCAATATTTATCGCTTAACCAATATCACCAAAACAGATGATCTGGTCATTATCACATTGCTGTTTGTGGGATCTTGCTGTGCGCAAATTGGCTGCCGCGTCTCCTACATTACAACAGTGGCTACGCTTCAAAAGTACTTCATTCACTGTAAAGCGCTTTGGGACGTCCTGAGGTCGTGAAAGGCGCTGTATAAATGCACGTCCGTCTTTCAGAAGGATTTTTATTTTCCCAACAGATTCCAGTCGTAATTAATTCTAAATCAAGTTAGCGCCTTTAAAAAGAAACTGATTTGTTACAAGCGGGATTAGCAGAACTGAGCATGAGTGACAGGGTAGATTATGCGCTCATGCCCACAGTGGGGCTTGAACCCACGGCCTCCTAATTTAAGGGCACGAGTGACATTAATACAGCCAAGCTGGCACTCAAACAAGGCAGCCACAGCAATGTAAATTGGCTCAGTAAGAATTTCTAATCAAATTTATTAAAATGAGATGTTCTTGAATAAAGGGATTAAGCCCGGCTCCTGCTGCCCTCCTAAACCAAAAGCTAAATATCAAAGCTGCGGAATGTACATCCAGATAATCGCTACCTACCCTGAGGGATCAGGGGTCTGAGATTATGTCAGGTGAATACTGGCGTAGAAATACCTATCCAATTCGCCTTTTTTTTAATTCGTTTTATGGGACGTGGGCGTCGCTGGCAAGGCCAGCATTTATTGCCCATCCCTTGAGAAGGTGGTGGGGAGCCACCGCCTTGAACCGCTGCAGTCCGTGTGGTGAAGGTACTCCCACAGTGCTGTTAGGGAGGGAGTTCCTGGATTTTGACCCAGTGACGATGAAGGATCAGCGATATACTTCTAAGTCAGGATGGTGTGTGACTTGGAGGGGAACTTGGAGGGTGGTGGTGTTCCCATGCGTCTGCTGCCCTTGTCCGTCTAGGTGGTAGAGGTCGCGGGTTTGGGAGGTGCTGCCGAAGAAGCCTTGGCGAGTTGCTGCAGTGCATCTTGTAGATGGTACACACTGCAGCCACGGTACGCCGGTGGTGGAGGGAGTGAATGTTTAAGGTGGTGGATGGGGTGCCAATCAAGCGAGCTGCTTTGTCCTGGATGGTGTCCAGCTTCTTGAGTGTTGTTGGAGCTGCACTCATCCAGGCAAGTGGAGAATATTCCATTACACTCCTTACTTGTGCCTTGTAGATGGTAGAAAGGCTTTGGGGAAACATAGAAACATAGAAACATAGAAGATAGGAGCAGGAGTAGGCCATTCGGCCCCTCGAGCCTGCTCCGCCATTCAATGCGATCATGGCTGATCATCCAAGTTCAGTACCCAGTCCCTGCTTTCTCCCCATACCCAATAGAAACATCAGGGCCTAGAAATTGGGTTCTGGCTTAGCCCGGGCTTTAGCGCCGGAAGTTAGTGCCGGCGCTAAGTCCCCCTGCGTGCGCCAAAAATTCAGTAGCGCCGCACCCAAACGGCTGCCGGCGCTACTGAAGGGTCTTAGCGCCTGGAAAAGGGCGCTAACTGCCGTTTAGCGCCGCAATTCCGGCGCTGCGGCACCCGATGCGGTGCGGCAGGCTGGGGAAGTGCAGGCCTCCTCCTTCCGTTAAGGAGGAGCTGCCTGCACCTGGCCGCGGCCCGCGCAAATCTGTTTAAAAATGAGCCCGGCACCTCGGACAAGTGCCGGGCTTGCATCTGTTCCGGGGGGGGGGGGAGAAGTCCGGGGAGGGAGCTGCGGGCAGGCGGCCGGCGGGAAAGCGGCCGGCCGCCGTGGGGCCTTTAATGCGCCGGCGCAAACACATGTTGGACTCTGTTGCCAGAGTCTTAGTTGCGGCTGCCACGGGCGAGGCGGCCGCAACTGAATTTCGGCGCTGGGGCCCGTCGGCATGGCAACCGGGACGCTGCGCACACCGATGACGTCATCGGTGCCGGCGCAGCGCTACCGGTGCAACGCCGCTTTAGGGCCCCAGGGAATTTTTCAACTGGCCATAACTCTGGCGCTAGTCCCTCTAGTGCCTCAAAAGCGGCGCTAAGGCTAGTGAATTTCTAGGCCCAGGAGTCAGGAGTTGAGACACTCGCCACAGAATACCTAGCCTCTGACCTGTTCTTGTTGCCACAGTATTTATGTGGCTGGTCTGGTTAAGATTCTGGTCAATGGTGGCCCCCAGGATGTTGATGTCCTAATGAGGTGTATTTAGTTGATTATGGCCTTACATATAGATACTGTCCAGAAGGATTACACAAAGAATACAAGGAAGATCCAAAACATTGCCATGATGGGACCCTTGAGTTTACAAGCACTGATGCACATAAAGGAGCAGCTGCTTCCAGACGTGGTGATCTGGAAATCTTGGGATATTGCGTGTTACAGTGGCTCAGTGGGCAACTGCCCTGGGAGGACAATCTAAAGGATGCCAACTATGTCAGAGATGAAAAACTCAAATACAGAGAAGACCTTCCAAGTTTGATGGCAAAATGCTTTCCTTGCAAAAATAAACCAGCGGAGTTGTCAAAATATTTCGAAGATGTGATATCTCTGGGTTACAAAGACAGACCCCCGGTACCAGAGACTGAGAGACATCCTCAAGCAAGGACTTAAATCCATAGGCTGCATAGATGATGGTATTTTGGTTTTAGGAGCATCTTCCAATGGTGATGCCCCAACAACATCCAAGCAACAGAAACGACGTGCTTCAAAGCTGAATGATGATCTTGAGGGCAGCACCTCAGATTCTGAATTAAAAGGTGGAAAGAGACCACGGAAAACACAAAAAGCCAAGAAGCCGATAGCAAAAAAGAAATTGAAGAAAGTAGAGATGGTTGAAATGGGCACTCAGACTTCTCCACCGGTCATGGCAGGACCTGGGAAAAGGAAACCCCACTCCTGGTACCATGTTATGTTCATAAATAAATAGACATTCTTATTATGAACAGCTAGCTTGAGCTAGTCACTTTATTCAGCCATGTGGACTTGTACAGCATCCATCTTGACTACTGCCTTGTGGGTAGCCTAGTGCCTCGTGGGTAGCCCCACTCTTATATACATATAGCTCCACCTAGTGTACCATTCTAGAATGACATGTTACTGATCATTACAGATGTTGGGGGATTCGGCAGTGGTAATGCCATTGAATGTCAAGGGGTGGTGGTTAGACTCATGCTTGTTGGAGATAGTCATTGCCTGGCACTTCTGTGGTGTGAATGTTACCTGCCACTTATCAGCCCAAGCCTGAATGTCGTCCAGGTCTTGTCGCATGCGTGTTTAGACTGTTTCATTATCTGACGAGTTGTGAATGGCACTGAACACTGTGCAGTCATCAGCGAACATCCCCATTTCTGACCTTATGTTGGAGGAAAGGTTATTGATGAAGCAGCTGAAGATGGTTGGCCTAGGATACTGCCCTGGGGAACTCCTGCAGCGATGTCCTGGGGCTGTGATGATTGACCTTTAATCACCACAACCATCTTCCTTTGTGCGAGGTATGACTCCAGCCAATGGAGAGTTTCCCCCCCGATTCCCATTGACTTCAGTTTTACCAGGGCTCCTTGATGCCACACTCGTCAAATGCTGCCTTGATGTCAAGGGCAGTCACTCTCACCTCACCTCTGGAATTCTGCTCCTTTGTCCATGTTTGGCCCAAGGCTGTAATGAGGTCGGGACCGAGTAGTCTTGGTGGAACCCAAACTGGGCATCAGTGAGCAGGTCATTGGTGAGTAAGTGCCGCTTGATAGCAGTGTCGATGACACCTTCCATCACTTTGCTGATGATTGAGAGTAGACTGATGGGGCGGTAATTGGCCAGATTGGATTTGTCCTGCTTTTTGTGGACAGGACATACCTGAGCAGTTTTCCACATTGTCGGATAGATCCCAGTGTTGTAGCTGTACTGGAACAGCTTGGCTAGAGGTGCGGCTAGTTCTGGAGCACAAGTCTTCAGCATGATAGCTGGGATGTTGTCGGGGCCCATAGCCTTTGCTGTATCCAGTGCACTCAGCCGTTTCTTGATATCATGTGTAGTGAATCGAATTGACTGAAGACTGGCTTCTGTGATGGTGGGGACCTCAGGAGGCCAATATAGATCATTCACCCGGCACTTCTGGCTGAAGATGGTTGCAAATGCTTCAGTCTTGTCTTTTGCACTCACGTGCTGGGCTCCACCGTCATTGAGGATGGGGATATTCATGGAGCCTCCTCCTCCCGTTAGTTGTTTAATGGTCCACCACCATTCACGACGAGATGTGGCAGGACTGCAGAGCTTTGATCTGATCCATTGATTGTGGGATCGCTTAGCCCTGGCTATAGCATGCTGCTTCCGCTTTTGAGCATGCATGTAGTCCTGTGTTGTAGCTTCCCCAGGTTGGCACCTCATTTTTAGTTACGCCTGGTGCTGCTCCTGGCATGCTCTTCTACACTCCTTATTGAACCAGGGTTGATCCCCTGGCTTGATGGTAATGGTAGAGTGAGGGATATGCCGGGCCATGAGGTTACAACTTGTGGTGGAATACAATTCTGCTGCTGCTGATGGCCCAAAGCGCTTCATGGATGACCAGTTTTGAGCTGCCAGATCTGTTCTGAACCTATCCCATTTAGCACAGTGGTAGTGCCACACAACACGATGGAGGGTGTCCTCAGTGTGAAGACGAGACTTTGTCTCCACAATGACTGTGCGGTGGTCACTGCTGCCAGTACTGTCATGGACAGATGCATCTGCGACAGGTAGATTGGTGAGGACGAGGTCAAATCAGTTTTTCCCTCGTGTTGGTTCTCTCACCACCTGTCGCAGGCCCAGACTGGCAGTTATGTCCTTCAGGACTCGGCCAGCTCGGTCAGTTGTGGTGCTACCGAGCCACTATTGGTGATGGACATTGAAGTCCCCCACCCAGAGTACATTCTATGCCCTTGCTACTCTCAGTGCTTCTTCCAAGTGGTGTTCAACATGGAGAAGCACTGATTCATCAGTTGAGGGAGGGCGGTAGGTGGTAATCAGCAGGAGGTTTCCTTGCCCATGCTTGACCTGAAACCATGAGACTTCATGGGGTCCAGAGTCAATATTGAGGACTCCCAGGGCCACTCCCTCCCGACTGTATACCACTGTGCCGCCACCCCTGGTGGGTC
Organism: Somniosus microcephalus; assembly: GCF_052327205.1. Lineage (NCBI taxonomy): Eukaryota > Metazoa > Chordata > Chondrichthyes > Squaliformes > Somniosidae > Somniosus > Somniosus microcephalus. The sequence goes on along the minus strand of NC_140988.1, from coordinate 371,603,092 downwards.
TGTCCTGCCGGTGGGACAGGACATACCCAGGGATGGTGATTGAGGAGTTTGGGACAGTTTGGGCCTGAAATGTCTTTGACTGTTAGGTGTCAGCCATGGCTCATTGGGATGCGATTTTGCCTCTGAGTCAGAAGGTTGTGGGTTCAAGCCCCACTCCAGAGACTTGAGCACAAAATTCTAGGCTGACATTCCTGAGGGAGTGCTGCACTGTTGGAGGTGCCATCTTACTGGATGAGACGTTAAACCGAGGCACCGTCTGCCCTCTCAGGTGGATGTAAAAGATCCCACGACACTACTTCGAAGAAGAGGAGGGGGAGTTCTCCCCGGTGTCCTGGCCAATATTCATCCCTCAACCAGCATCACTAAAACAGATGATCTGGTCATTGTCATATTGCTGTTTGTGAGAGCTTGCTGTGTGCAAATTGGCTGCCTCGTTTCCTACATTACAACAGTTCAAAAATACTTAAAGTGCTTTGGGACATGCTGATCTTAGTGAAAGGTGCTATGGAAATACAAGTCCTTTCTCCCGTTTAGCATTATCTCAGTGGAGGTGTTAACCTGCTTACAATGCATCCCTTCTTCTTAGGCAGTCCCTCGGAGCCGAGGATGACTTGCTTCCACATTAAAAATGAGTTCGCAGGTGACTGATTAGTCCAATGCGGGACCTACAGTCTCTGTCACAGGTGGGGCAGACAGTGGTTGAAGGGGCGGGTGGGTGGGGTGCTTGGGTTGACGTGCGCTGCCTGCGCTTGGCTTCCGCTTGCTTCCGGCGAAGAGACTCGACGTGTTCGGCGCCTTCCTGGATGCTTCTCCTCCACTTTGTGTGGTCTTGGGCCAGGGATTCCCAGGTGTCGGTGGGGAAGGAGGCTTTGAGGGTGTCCTTGAAGTGTTTCCTCTGCCCACCTGGGGCTCTCTTGCCGTGCCGGAGCTCCAAGTGGAGCGTTTGTTTTGGGAGTCTCGTATCGGGCATGCGGACAATGTGACCTGTCCATCGGAGCTGATCGAGCGTGGTCAAAGCTTCGATGCTGGGGATGTTGGCCTGAGCGAGAACACGGACGTTGGTGCGCCTATCCTGCCAATGGATTTGCAGGATCTTGCGGAGGCAGTGTTGGTGGTACCTCTCCAGTGCTTTGAGGTGCCTGCTGTACATGGTCCATGTCTCTGAGGCATACAGCAGGGTGGGTATCACTGCTGCTCAGTAGACCATGAGCTTAGTGCCAGGTTTGAGGTCCTGGCCTTCAAACACTCTCTTCCTCAGGCGACCGAAGGCTGCACTGGCACACTGAAGACGGTGTTGGACTTTATCGTCGACGTCTGCCCTTGTTGACAGTAGGCTCCCGAAGTATGGAAAGTGGTCCACGTTGTCCAAGGCCTTGTCATGGATTTTGATAATCGGGGGGCAGCACTGTGTGGCATGGGCAGGTTGGTAGAGGACCTTTGTCTTACGGATGTTTAGTGTAAGGCCCATGCTCTCGTACGCTTTGGTGAAGGTGTTGACGATGGTTTGGAGTTCGACCTCCGAGTGAGCGCAGATGCAAGCATCGTCTGCATACTGTAATTCGACGACAGAGGATGGGACGACCTTGGATCTGGACTGGAGGCGACGGAGGTTGAACACTTTCCCGTTTGTTCTGTAAATTAGCTCCACTCCAGCGGGGAGCTTACTGAGGGTGAGATACATTGCATCCAAGGGTTAGGTCACTGCTTTAGAATTCTATCGCCCTGTCAAATCAATCGGAAAATCCGTACCATTTCCCCGTGGGTTTCCCAGGGTGGTAACGTTACCAGTGCCCGTTATATTCGATATCTGACCTAAAACTTACAAACCCTGAAATCGACAAAAACATTTTGTTGGCTTCCGTTCCTCACCCACTAGCAGGTCCCGAGGCATCGCTTAGACCGCAAGATACAGCCTCAGAGTTTCCGCTGGTTCGCACTGGTCCTTTCAGGGCAATCGGCCGCACCAGCGCAAACAGATCGGGGAATTTTCAACGCAAGTTGCGTCGAGCGGAAGTCGAGTTTCCGTGATCTTTAACGCCGGGTTTAAAAAAACTTTGCGCTGGGAGCTGGCCCCGGCCACAAAACTGGCCACACCCCGAGAGCGAAGTAACGAGCGTGGCGAGTTTCCACTGATTGCGACCTTTCGAGGAGACTCTCCACATTCAGCGCCTTTTCTTAGGCACACAAGCACTAGGAGGCAGCTTTTAAAAGTCTTTACACATTGAAAAATATTTAATTTACCAAGAAACTGACTAGTGTATGACAATGAAACTAGTAAATGGTTCAGTATAGTTTTTTTAAAGTCATTTTCAGTGATTTAAAATCAGGTTACTTACAGGTGGAGGACTGGGCAATCTTCTTAAAAATGCTTATTTTTGAGAGAGATCCAGCTGTATTAATAAAACTACACCAGGTCACCGCTCTTAAATACATCAAGGAGCATTGTTCAATGCAAAGAGAGGAAAATAAACCAATTACGTTCTATCACGCTGCCCGATTATGCTGGCTCACGGGAGATTTTACAATTGTGATTATGCAATAATTGAGTTGGGGCAGAAACACGAACCGTAACTTCACTTTGGAGAACTTGCGCAAATTGCGAGTGCAAATTTGCGCCCAGTCTGCCGACTGCGCCCCATAAACGGAAGCTCTACCCCGGCAAGTTTTCAAAGCCCCGCGACTTCACTGAGGAACTCCCCTTTCTGAGAGAGGTTGCTTGTCGCACCCGTTAGAATATGCAACAGAACAAAGCACTATAAGTGAAACACGGGGTTTTTTTTTGCGAGATGCACGTAGGCTTATGTGATCGTGACAATCCCATTACAGGCGCAGTGTTACATGCGGGTTCTTGAGTGGTAGCTCAATATTAGATGATGCAGTTGGGGGAGCCGGCAATGGTCTGGGGACCATCCACAGTAATGGGCTGCCCTTGACAAGTAATTAGTTTTACTGAGCAGTAGGACAATGTTGTACAGTAATGCAGCAATGAGTGCTTTAAAATGTAGTCAAATAGTTATGACTCCCTCTTTAATAATTCATTAATAAAAGGGGTTTCTGCCAAATCTCAGATATAGTTAGTTGTCTCTTGTTTCCATAGCTGCTTGTGACTGCCTTAAGACATTCAAATTGGATCTGGAAATTGGAGTTACCTACATAGAGCAGGCAGTGCCAACTCCTTGTTTATTGTGGCTAACTTCTCATGTGTTTTCTTTTGATTGTTTCAACACTGTAACTGGTGATGCCTTTAATTCATCATTTTCGGATGAGACGTTAAACCGAGGCCCCACCTGCCCTCTCGGGTGGACGTAAAAGATCCCGCGGCCACTATTTCAAAGAAGTGGGGGAGTTATCCCCCCCACCCCCACCCCCGGTGTCCTGGCCAATAGTTGTAACTCAACCGTCATGAATACAAGCAGATTGTCTGGCCATTGTCACGTTCGCGGTTTGTGGGAGCTTGCTGTGCGCAAGTTGGCTGACACGTTTCCCTACATTGCGACAGTGACTACACTTCAAAAAAATACTTAATTGGCTGTGAAACGCTTTGGGAAGTCCTGAGGTCGTGAAAGGCGCGATAGAAATGCAAGTCTTTGTTTTTTAATTGTCCTGTCTTTATGTACACAGAAAAGCCCAGGTGAAGGGCCGAATCTCACCATGCAGGACACCATGGTGCTAAGGTCAACCGAGAATGAGTTAGAGTTGAAGACCATATGTTGAACTTAGATTTAGTACAGAGAGGACTAAGAAGGAGGAGGAGGAATAAGTAAAATGACATATTACATAGAATTATATAGAATGTACAACACAGAAACAGGCCATTCGGCCCAACTGGCCTATGTCGGTGTTTATGCTGTACACACGACTCCTCCCACCCTTCTTCATCTAACCCTAGCTGCATATCCTTCTATTCCTTTCTCCCTCATGTGTTTATCTAGCTTCCCCTTAAATGCGTCTATGCTATTTGCCTCAACTACTCCCTGTGATAGCGAATTCCACATTCTAACCACTCTCTCAGTAAAGAAGTCCTGAATTCCCTGCTGGATTTATTAATGAATGTCTTAGTCATAGAGTCATAGAGTTATACAGCACAGAAAGAGGCCCTTCGGCCTATCGTGTCCGCGCCGGCCATCAAGCCCTGTCTATTCTAATCCCATTTTCCAGCGCTTGGTCCGTAGCCTTGTATGCTATGGCGTTTCAAGTGCTCATCTAAATGCTTCTTGAATGTTGTGCGGGTTCCTGCCTCTACCACCCTTTCAGGCAGCAAGTTCCAGATTCCAACCACCCTCTGGGTGAAAAAGTTTTTCCTCAAATCCCCTCTAAACCTCCTGCCCCTTACCTTGAAACTATGCCCCCTGGTTATTGACCCCTCCACTTAGGGGAAAAGTTCCTTTCTATCTACCCTATCTATGCCCCTCGTAATTTTGTACACCTCAATCAGGTCCCCCCTCAGCCTTCTCTGCTCTAAGGAAAACAACCCCAGCCTGTCCAGTCTCTCTTCATAGCTGAAGCGCTCCAGCCCAGGTAACATCCTGTGAATCTCCTCTGCACCCTCTGCAATGCAATCACATCCTTCCTATAGTGTGGCGACCAGATCTGCACACAGTATTCCAGCTGTGGCCTAACTAGCATTTTATACAGCTCCATCATAGCCTCCCTGCTCTTATATTCTATGCCTCAGCTAATGAAGGCAAGTATCCCATATGCCTTTTAAACCACCTTATCTACCTGTCCTGCTGCCTTCAGGGATCTATAAGGTCCCTCTGATCCTCTGTCCTTCCTAGGGTCCTACCATTCATTGTGTATTCCCTTGCCTTGTTAGTCCTCCCAAAATGCATCACCTCACACTTTGCAGGGTTAAATTCCATTTGCCACTGTTCTGCCTATCTTCCCTCCTCGCTATTTACCACTCCACCAATTTTCATGTCATCTGCAAACTTACTGATCATACCTCCTACATTCATATCTAAATCATTAATGTACGCTACAAACAGCAAGTGACCCAGCACCGATCCCTGCGGTACACCACTGGACACAGGCTTCCAGTCACAAAATCAACCTTCGACCATCACCCTCTGCCTCCTGCCACTAAGCCAATTTTGGATCCAATGTGCCAAATTGCCCTGGATCCCATGGGCTCTTACCTTCTTGACCAGTCTCCCATGCGAGACTTTGTCAAAAGCCTTACTGAAGTCCATGTAGACCACATCAACTGCACTACCCTCATCCACACATCTATTATATTTATGGCCCCTAGTTTTGGTTTCCCCCACAAATGGAAACATCTTCTCTACATTTACCCTATCAAACCCATTCATACTCTTAAAGACCTCTGTCAGGTCTCCCCTCAGCATCAACAGAAACAACAACAAAAATTGCATTTACATAGAACCTGTGAGGCAGAAAAACGTTCCAAGATGCTTCACAGAAACATAATCAGACAAAAGATAAGCGACGTTGAACCAAAGGAGGAGTTACTAAGAAGGGGTGACCAAAAGCTTGGCCAAAGAGGTGGGTGTAAGGAAGGTCTTAAAGGGGGAGAGGGAGCTGGAGAGGCGAAGGTTTCGGGAGGGAATTCCAGAGCTGTGGGCTGAGACGGCTGAAGCCACGGCCACCAATGGCAGGGGATTGCACAAGAGGCAAGAGTTGGAGGGATGCAGTATTGTCAGAGGGCTGGAGAATGTTACATAGGTATGGATGGGTGAGGCCATAAAGGAATTTACATACGAGGATGAAAATTTTTAATTTGAAGTGCTGGGGGAGCAGAGGCAAAAGGGGTGAACATAAGGAAATATCATAACATAAGAAATAGGAGCAGGAGTCGGCCATTCGGCCCCTCGAGCCTGCTCCACCATTCAATAAGATCATGGCTGATCTTCGACCTCAACTCCACTTTCCCGCCAGATCCCCATACCCCTTGATTCCCTTAGAGTCTATCTCAAAAATCTAAAAATCTATCTATTTCAGCCTTGAGTATATGCAACGATTCAGCATACCCAGGTCTTGGGGTAGGGAATGCCAAAGATTCCTCCTCGTCTCAGTCCTAAATGGCCTGCCCCTTATCCGGAGACTGTGCCCCCTAGTCCTAGACTCTTCAGCCAGGGGGAAACAACCTCTCAGCATCTACCATGTCAATCACCTTCAGAATCTTATATGTGTCAATGAGATCACCTCTCATTCTTCTAAACTCCAGAGAGTATCGGCCCAATCTTATGGCATGATGGGGGAGCAGGACTTGGTGCGGATTCGGACAGGGGCAGCAGAGTTTTGGATCAGCTGCAAATTCTGGAGGATGAAGGATGGAAGGCTGGCCAGGGGAGCCTTGGAATAGTTCAGCCTGGAGGTGACAGAGGCATGGACGAGGGTGTCAGCAGCGGATGGGGGGGGGGGGGGGTGAGGTCCGCGATGTTACGGAGGTGGAATTAGGTGGTCTTGGTGATGAAGAGGATATGGGGGTCAGAAGCTCAGCTTGGGGTTAAATAGGATGCCGAGGTTGTGAACAGGCTGGTTCAACCTGAGACAGACATTAGAGAGGCTGTGGAGAGGTCGATAGAAGTGGTGAAGAGATAGAGCTGGGTGCCATCAGAGAACAAGTGGAATCTGACCCCATGTCTTTGGTTAATATCGGCAACTGCAGCACATAGATGAGGAAGAGAAGACTGAGGGGGTGACCTAATAGAGTCTCATTTGTGGGGGAAACCAAAATTAGGGGCCATAAATATAATAGGTGTGTGGATGAGGGTAGTGCAGTTGATGTAGTCTACATAGACTTCAGTAAGGCTTTTGACAAAGTCCCGCATGGAAGGGGTTTGATAGGGTAGATGTAGAGAAATTGTTTCCCCTTGTGTGGGGAGTCCAAAATTAGGGGCCATAAATATAAGATAATCACTAACCAGAGAGTGGTTAGAATGTGAGACTTGCTACCACATGGAATAGTTGAGGTGAATGACGTAGATGCATTTAAGGGGAAGCTAGATGAGGGAAAAACTTTTTTACGCAAGGAGTGGTTAGGATTTGGAACGCGCTGCCTGATAGGGCAGTGGAGACAGAGTCAATAGTAGCCTTCAAAAGGGAATTGGATAAATACTTGAAGGAGGAAAAATTGCAGGGATATGGGGAATGAGCGGGGGAGTGGGACTAACTGGATTGCTCTTCGAAAGAGCCGGCATAGACTCGATGGGCTGAATGGCCTCCTTCTGTGCTGTACTATTCTATGATTCTATGTCCTTAGAGGCAGTAGAGGCCAATACATTAAATATATTCAAGAAGGAGTTGGATATATTTCTTAAGGCTAAAGAGATCAAGGGATATGGGGAGAAAGCAGGGACAGGGTACTGAATTTGGATGATCAGCCATGATCGCATTGAATGGCGGAGCAGGCTCGAGGGGCCGAATGGCCTACTCCTGCTCCTATCTTCTATGTTTCTATGTTTCAGAGAAGGGAACCTCCCATTCCTGTCTGGTGTGGCCTACATGTGGCAGAGACTTTAAACAAATATTTTGTATCTGTCTTTGCAGTAGAAGACACAAAATGCATCCCAAAAATAGTGGGGAACCAAGGGGCTAACAAGAGTGAGGAACTTAAATTAATTAATATCAGTAAAGAAAAAGTACTTGAGAAACTAATGGTACTAAAAGCCAACAAATCCCCTGGACCTGATGGCCTACATCCTAGGGTTCTAAAAGAGGTGGCTGCAGAGATAGTGGATGCATTGGTTGTGATCTTCCAAAATTCCCTAGATTCTAGAACGGTCCAGCAGATTGAAACATACAAGATTCTGAGGGGGATTAACAGGGTAGATGCTGAGAGGTTGTTTCCCCTGGCTGGAGAGTCTAGAACTAGGGGGCACAGTCTCAGGATAAGGGGTCGGCCTTTTAAGACTGAGATGGTGGGGGGGGAATTTCTTCACTCAGAGGGTTGTGAATCTTTGGAATTCTCTGCTCCAGAGGGCTGTGGTTGCTCAGTCGTTGAGTATATTCAAGGCTGAGACCGATAGATTTTTGGACTCGGGGAATCAAGGGATATGGGGAGAGGGCGGGAAAGTGGATTTGAGCCACAATCGTACTGAATGGCGGAGCAGGCTCGAAGGGCCATATGGCCTACTCCTGCTCCTATTCCTTATGTGACTCCAGTCTTATTCTACGTGGTTGGCTCTTCATGTTTTCTGAAGTACCGATCAGTTGTAAAACTATCTGTTTGAGGAAGACTGTTCCCAGGGCAGCTGAGGATGAGCAATAAATGTGGCTTTGCCAGTGGCGCCTGCATCATTTAGATATCGGGCTGGAGGGAGTGTTGTTGATACTAAAATAGGAGGTAAAGTAAATCATTCTGAGGACCAAAGGAAACTGCAAGGGGATATTGCTATAATAGTGGAATGGGCAATACAGTGGCAGATGGAATTCAATGTCAGTAAGTGTGAGCTTGTACATTTTGGTTATGAATAGGACTATGAATTATACTCTGAATGGGGGCAAGTTGGGTGATGTGGAAAAGCAGAGGAATTTGGGGCTTCTGGTTCACAAGATATTAAAAGCAGCATCTCAAGTGGACAAGGCCAGGAAGGAAGCTACTGTGTTGCTGAGTTTTGTGGTAATATAAAAGTCAAAATGTCAAAAGAAAGAAGTTATATTTATATAGCGCCTTTCACAACCTCAGGATGTCCCAAAGCGCTTTACAGCCAATGAAGTACCTTTTGAAGTGTAGTCACTGTTGTGATGTAGGAAACACGGCAGCCAATTTGCGCACAGCAAGCTCCCACAAACAGCAAGGTGATAACGATCAGATCATCTGTTTTTAGGTGTTGATTGAGGGATAAATATTGGCCAGGGCTCCGGGGAGAACTCCCCCTCAAAATAGTGCTGTGGGATCTTTTACATTACAAGGGCAGACGGGGCTTTGGATTTAACATTGCATCCGAAGACAGCACCTCTGACAACATTTCAGTGTCAGCCCGGATCATGTGCTTGAGTCACTGGAGTGGGATTTGAATCCATGAACCTTCTAACTCAGAAGGTGAGAATGCAGCCTACTGAGCCACAGCTGACAGCCAAAATTGCTCCTTCCCAGAAGTTGGACACTCCTTCCCTCACTCAGTCTACCCTTCCTCCTACAAACTACAGGGGGTTAAAAGTCAAAGCTTGTCATTACCTCTGGATGTGCAGCGGTGTCTCTCCAGCTCTTTTCAATCTTAGTGGTGTCCTGCCCGATGGACCTTCAAAAGCTTGAAGATAAAAAATTTACAGGGTGTTTTAAAAGTACTTGGATATGCACTTTAAGTGCTGCAACCTACAGGGCTATGGACCAAGAACTGGAAAGTGAGAAACAACACCCCCTCTAGACCCATCTTTTGTTTCTATACTTGTCCCACTATCGTCTCCTTTTGCCTCGCACCATCATCCCTTTTGTCATTGAATCTCGCCTGCCTTCCACCCTATCTCAGACCTTTCCCGTTTGTTCTTTCCCAGCCCATCTTTTCCCAGGCTCTGTAATTGCTGAAAAGCTGTTCATCTTTAACATCTTCCAGTTCTGATGAGAGGCCATCGACCTGAAACGTTAACATTGTCTGCTCTCTGCTGGCCTCTGCCTTGATTTCACCTCCTACTTCACTGGGCCCGTTCAGTCCATTCCCACCTGGCTTGTATTCCCTTGAATTTAGGAGATTGAGGAGTGATCTAATCTAGGTGTTTAATATGAAATAAAAACTGAAAATGCTGGCAACACTCAGCAGGTCAGGCAGCATCCGCGGAGAGAGAAAAACAGAGTCAACTTTTCAGGTCTGTGACCCTTCGTCAGAACTGGAAAAAGTTAGAGACGTCAAACACGAGACGGGAAACAGAACGCAATGAAGATGAACAAGGTTGAAGAGACAAACGGAAATCCCGTCGGAGAGCAGAGCAGAACTTCTTCAAGGTGGGCATTCCTGGAAGTGAGGTGGCAGTGAACCAAACACTAATAACAATAGCAAAATACTGCGGATGCTGGAAAACTAGGAAGTGGGATTAGGCTGGATAGATCTTGGCACAGATACGATGGGCCGAATGGCCTCCTTCTGTGCTGTAACCATTCAGAGTGTCAGCTGTGGCCCAGTGGGTAGCACACACACCTCTGAGTCAGAAGGTTGTGGGTTTAAGTCCCACCCTACAGAAACTTCAGCACATAAAGCTAGGCTGACACTCCAGTGCAGTGCTGAGGGAGGGCTACACTGTCGGAGGTGCCATCTTTCGGATGAGACGTTAAACCGAGGCCCCGTCTGCTCTCTCAGGTGTAAAAGATCCCGCGGCACTACACTATTTCGAAGAAGAGCAGGGGCGTTCTCCCCGGTGTCCTGGCCAATATTTATCCCTCAACCAACCTAACAAAAGCAGATTATCTGATCATTATCACGTTGCTGTTTGTGGGAGCTTGCTGTGTGCAAATTGGCGACCCGCCTTTCCCACATTACAACAGTGACCACACTTCAAAAAGTACTTCATTGGCTGTAAAGCGCTTTGAGACGTCCGGTGGTCGCGAAAGGCGCTATAGAAATGCAAGCCTTTCCTTTAACTCTATGATGATTCAACCCCTGCCTCTCAGCAAGGACGGAATACTGAACGGGGAAGAAAGCTTATCTCAGCAAATCATTTTTTAATCATCGGTTGATAAGAAGGCTGCCACTTTAAGAGTGAGAAAAACATCACTGCAGGTTCCGGAGAGCGAGAGAGGGGGGGGGGGGGGGGGGAAAGTTCCAAATTAAAAAAAAAACCCAGTTAACAAAATCATTTAAGCCGCTCGTAACAAATGTTGATAAATGCGCTCCATATGCCACTAATAAAAAATGCAAAACGGCGTGCCGATCTAACATCGACTTAAGTCATAAACAAATAGATTAAAATGAACATTGAGGCGGCGGCAGCTCTCCCTTTAATGAGGAATAGATAGCGAGATTAAAAACAAAGAGTTACAAGGCTCATTTGCTTAAAATGTCACTGTCTTTTGTGCTTAAAAAGTGAGCAGATGTTGACATTGCATTGGGGTTTTTTTTTTCCCTCTCGTTTCTTAACTGCGAAAAAGGGAGGGAGGGAGGAATCTTCTCATCTTTTACGGCGCAGGGGGAGCCAGATGGGAAGTAATGTTTTCTCTCTCTCTCTCTCTCGCTGGCTCTTGAGAGTATTCGTCACATCTGCCGGGCCAGCTGTTTAATGAATATGGAAAGCAGGTAATTCATTAATAAGCTGCAGCAGAAGTTAACCAAAAAAATATATTGGATGGGTTGGTGGGGTGGTTGCAATTGAAGAATCGCTTCCTGTTGTCCACAAGCCGATGTGCTGACTGTTCCGCCACCCTCCCCCAACTTTTGTCATTTTCCTGTCTTAACATCTGGCACATTACGCCAGTGAAACATGTCACTGTGTTTAGTTTTAATTGACTTCTGTTGTCACTTCTGCAGCCCGTAATGGGATTAATTGACAGACGATGGTCATGTTTGATTGGCCCGTGCTGCAAAAAAAAACCATCTATGTCTTTTTTACATCTTTTTAACTTTTCAGAGACCAGCACGGTGGCATAGTGGTTAGCACTGTTGCCTCACAGCGCCAGGGACCTGGGTTTGAATCCGGCCTCGGGTGACTGTCCGTGTGGAGTTTGCACATTCTCCCTGTGTTTGCGTGGGTTTTCTCCGGGTGCTCCGGTTTCCTCGATGGGCCGAAATGGCCTCTATCTGCACTGTGGGGTTTCTGCACCACCAGAGCGCCCTGCCTCTCTCTGCGTTGGGCCCTTCCTTCCCGTCCCACTATTAAAGCCCAAGGTGAAAGGCTGCTTTCCTTTCCCTCTCTGTCCAGTCCTTTTCTCTCCCCTTGTACTTTCTCTCTCTCTCTTCTGACCTTCTATTCTTGCTCTTTTGCTCTTTCTGAATATTTTTCTATTCACGCCTTTCTCTACCCCCTTTATTCGCTTTCATCATCTCCATTTCTTCTTGGCTTCTTCCTCCCTTTCTCTTACACATTCTGTCTCTTTTGCCTCTCATTCCTTTCCCCTTTTTCTTTCTCTTTCCTTCTTTCTCTCACTTTCCCTTTCCCCTTTTACTTTCTCTTTCCTTTCTCTCTCTTTGCTTGTTCCTTTCTTTCCTTTGCTATCCTCTTTGTTCCACTCTTCTCTCTTTCATTAACTCTTTCTCTCTTTTTTCTTGGGTCTTTTTTCCTTATCTTTCTCTCCGTTTCTTCCCCTCTACCTTCCATTGCTGAACATAAAGTACAGCGCCCTGCACACATTCATATTTCAAATAGTGACTTTCCGAGCCTTAAGGAAGATCCCAGGTTTGAACCCTGACCTCAACTGGCTGGTATTAGGAACGGGATAATTTGAATGACCCCAGACTTTTTGCCTCTACTACCCCACCCAGGAGAGTAATCCAGGCACTAATCGCACTGTGTAAAGATAGGTGTCATTACTTCAGTTCCAAGCTTACCTTGTTATACCTGTGAACCCCTTTGCCTTGTCACCATGGTTTTACTCAACAGTGCTCAGGATTAACCGCTGCCATTCCGCTTGTTATTTTACATATCTCTACAAGTTACCCTCTCATTCGCCTCCCTTCACAGTTAAAGTCCAAATTTTTCCAATCTTTCCTCATTTGATAGTAAGGATCAGCTTTATGGCCCTTCTCTGCACAGCAAGGTCCCACAAACAGCAATGTGATAATGACCAGGTAATCTGTTTTTAGTGATGCTGTTTTTTTTATTCGTTCATGCAATGTGGGCGTCGCTGGCAAGGTCGGCATTTATTGCCGATCCCTAATTGCCCTTGAGAAGGTGGTGGTGAGCCACCTTCTTGAACCACTGCAGTCCATGTGGTGAAGGTACTCCCACAGTGCTGTTAGGGAGGGAGTTCCAGGATTTTGACCCAGCGACGATGAAGGATCGGCGATATATTTCCAAGTCAGGATGGTGTGTGACTTGAAGGGGAACTTGGAGGTGGTGGTGTTCCCATGCGCCTGCTGCCCTTGTCCTTCTAGATGGTAGAGGTCGCGGGTTTGGGAAGTGCTGCTGAAGAAGCCTTGGTGAGTTGTTGCAGTGCATTTTGTAGATGGTACACACTGCAGCCATGATGTGCCGGTGGTGGAGGGAGTGAATGTTTAAGGTGGTGGATGAGGTGCCAATCAAGTGGGCTGCTTTGTCTTGGATGGTGTCGAGCTTCTTGAGTGTTGTTGCAGCTGCACTCATCCAGGCAAGTGGAGAGTATTCTATCACACTCCTGACTTGTAGATGTTGGAAAGACTTTGGGGAGTCAGGAGGTGAGACACTCGCCGCAGAATACCCAGCCTCTGACCTGTTCTTGTTGCCACGGTATTTATGTGGCTGGTCCAATAAAGTTTCTGGTCAATGGTGACCCCCCAGGATCTTGATGGTGGGGGGATTTGGTGGTGGTAATGCCGTTGAATGTCAAGGGGAGGTGTTTAGACGCTTGCTTGCTGGAGATAGTCATTGCCTGGCACTTGTGTGGGGCGAATGTTACCTGCCACTTATCAGCCCAAGCCTGAATTTCATCCAGATCTTGCTGCATGTGGGCATGGACTGCTTCATTATCTGAGGAGTTGTGAATGACACTGAACACTGTGCAGTCATCAGCGAACATCCCCACTTCTGACCTTATGTTGGAGGGAGGGTCATTGATGAAGCAGCTGAAGATGGTTGGGCCTAGGACACTGCCCTGAGGAACTCCTGCAGCGATGTCCTGGGGCTGTGATGATTGACCTCCAACCACCACAACCATCTTCCTTTGTGCTAGGTATGACTCCAGCCAGTGGAGAGTGTTCCCCGCGATTCCCATTGACTTCAGTTTTACTAGGGCTTCTTGATGCCACACTCGGTCAAATGCTGCCTTGATGTGAAGGGCAGTCACTCTCACCTCACCTCCTAAGAGATAAATATTGGCCAGGACATCGGGGAGAACTCCCTTGCTTTTTGTTTAACTAGTGGTTGTGGGATCTTTTATGTCCACCTGATCTTTTATGTCCACCTGATCCTTTATGTCCACCTGAGAGAGCAGACGGGTCCTCGATTTAACATCTCACCCGAAAGACGCCACCTCCGACATTGCCGCAGTCCCTCAGTACTGCATTGGGAGTGTCAGCCTGGATTTTGCGCTCAAGTCTCCGGAGTGGGACTTGAACCCATACCTTCTGGCTCAGAGTGTGCTACCAACTTTTAAAAAATATATTATTTATTGAACATTAAAAACATTTACAACATCGTGATCATTCCATTGTATTGTACAAATCCATTCCACCATTCTGCACAGTCATTCCTCCACCACATATTAACATCAAAACATATACTAATCTATTGAACTTTAAAAATTGATCAGTAATCATGGCTCTGAATAAGGGAAGTGTGCCTGATAATCGCCCCATCATTTAATCTCTGGCCCTTCCCTTCTCTCACGCTCCTTCCCAACTTTTCGGGCGGCTGTTGCTTTCTCCTGCAGCCTCCGGCTCTTTCTCACCTCCTGTTTGAACCTTTCCTGCAGTTTCAGCCTCTTCCTTACATTAGGTTTGGGCCAAGGAGCTGCCCCTTCTCCCTCCTTCTGCCCCTCACTAACCTTTCCCTTTCCACACAATGCCACCCCACCCCCCACTTCCATGTCTCTGTCCCCCTCTGACTCCTCACTCTCCAGCCCTTCTGTAACCTCCCCCCTGCTCCCCATCAGATACATAATCTCCCTTAGAGAGTCTTCCTCTTCTCATGGTTTCTCCAATAGTGTCACTTCCTTCGGCCTCATCTCTACCGCTGACCCTTGCTCCCTGTTTCTTCTCTCTTTGGGACAATGACACATCTGCACCTATCTTGCTCCCTTCTGGCGTATTTGTCTCCCCGCTCCCATCCTGCTGCCCCTTTAAGGTTCCTGCCTCTTACACCCTCTCCTTGGCTTGCCCCCTCCTGCTCCCTGAGATGTCCGACTCCCCATCTTTCTTTGGAGTACTTACACTTACCCCGCACCCCGCTCCCATCTCCTCTCCCCCCACGGACCAGATTCTTTAGGGAGAGCTGAGCCGTATTATGGCTCGACTCTGCCCTCGACCCGTGCTGCCTGCTGCTGTCTTTGTCCTTTTCCACCGTACTTGGTGTGTTTTCCACCATCTCTGTCCTGTTCTCTGCTCCACAATTTTCTGCCTCTTCCTGCGCTCTTTTCCCCTTCCATTCACCAGCTGCGTCCTCCGCCTGCTCCGCTCCTCCAGCCACTTCACTCACACCTCCTGCTCCTTCTCCTTCTCCCAACTCCTCGTCACTTCAAGGGGCTTCCTTCTGCCTCACACTCAGACAGCGGGTGGGGCCTTTGTGACACACCCCACAACTCTCCACCTTGCAGCCCCGAGCGATGTGTCCAGACTCACCGCAGTTAGAACAGTACAAGTCTGAACAGCTTCTTACAAGATGGTCATGTCCAAGTCAATAATAACAAACTTTCACCTGGTTATTATGCAGTACCCGGCGGTACTGCACTCCTTCCATTGTCTCAAATTTCATGCTATACAGCAATGACTTCACCGCCTCTGGGAACCGTAC
Organism: Somniosus microcephalus; assembly: GCF_052327205.1. Lineage (NCBI taxonomy): Eukaryota > Metazoa > Chordata > Chondrichthyes > Squaliformes > Somniosidae > Somniosus > Somniosus microcephalus. The sequence continues at coordinate 371,587,558 of NC_140988.1, read as the reverse complement.
CTTTACATAACGGGTTCCATCTGCTACCCGCGATCCTGGATAGTATCTCCTCTTTATTGCTGAGCAAATTTTAATGCCCCACAACTCCAACATTTTTATTAGCACATCGTCTTCAATATAAACCGGCAGGTTTAAGAATGAGACCACCACCTCTTCAGATTATGGCAGCGATACCTGCAAGAACTAATCTCCAAACTTCAAACTCAGTAAAAGTCTCCTCTCGGGCACTGACCGTCACCTCGAATCCAATATTCAGCTTTGGTCGGCAGGCAAAGCAGCTTCCCTCGCCGCAGTCCTCATGTACCACCTGGATAATATCCCAAGCTCGTATCTCCCGATCCTCACACTGAACCATCACCATGTTTTCTTCTCCAAACCTCCTGGGGGTCCCGGCCCAAATCTTTGGACCTTTTTTTTCTCCCTTCCCCCAACATTTTCTCCCCTGATTAAATTCATCCCAGCACTCCGGGCCTCTCTGGCTGCTGTTTAAGGACCAAAAATACATTAAAACCTGAAAAAAAAACCACCATCAACTTTTCACTAACTCACTCCAACTCCCTGCAGTAGTCAAGCATCCAGCAGCACCTGCTCACTCCTAGCCCCTCCCACCTAGAGAGTGCGACCCACTGAGCCACGGCTGACATCTTCCCCCATTCTGAGTGAGGGAGTCTTTCCCCTGCGCTGGTGTTCTATATTGGGCTAAAATATCTGGTCCTTCATTGAATATGATACCCATGCCCACAAGAGGGAGCTGAATCTTAATTCAAAGGTAGGCACAGGGTAAGCGTCACTGTGCCAGGGGCTGTATTGTGTTTCGGCGTTTTGATGGGTTGTTAAATGCTCTGCCCCAGCTCATGAGCTTTCTCGCTACCTCCTCATCTGCAGACAGCTCTAGTGTTTTTGGTGGCCATGCATGCTTTTGTTTCTGGAAGGGAGAATAAACGAGAACTGAAATTACTCCAAATATTCCCAGGGTTACTGCTTAACCGTTTAAAGGAATCAAGCAGAAACTCCACTTGTGCAAGAATCCAAAACTCGGGCCCATAAATACAAGATAGTCACTAATAAATCCAATAGGGAAATAAGGGGAAATTACTTTACTCAGAGTGTGGTTAGAATGCGGAACTCGCTACTACGGGAAGTGGTTGAGGCAAATAGCTTAGATGCTTTCAGAAGGAAACTGGACGAGTACATGAGAGTAAAGGGAATAGAAAGATATGCTGAAAGGCTGAGATGAGGTAGCTGGAATGGGAGGAGACTCGTGTGGAGTATAGACACCAGCACAGACTGGTTGGGTCGAATGGCCTGTTTCTGTGCTGTATATTCTATGTAAAATATTCTAGTCAAAATGCCTCTGTGACCTGGAGGTTTTCTAAGGGCAGGTGGAGATGATATTTGTTTGTTAAAAAATGAGATTAGAATAATAATCATAAATATTTGAACCAGATTGAACAACACAGTGATTGGAAGTAAAATTTTTCCACCCCGCCTCTGCCGACACAATACAGACATTTATTAAATCAACATTTATAATGGTATTGGCGGATCGCCCAAGGCATTGCGCGGGTGTCAACCCCAGGCATTGTGGGTACAGAGGAGCCAAATGTAATGAGCAACATTAAAACCTGAAAAAAGGGGGGCACGGCGGCATAGTGGTTAGCACTGTTGCCTCACAGCGCCAGGGACCCGGGTTCAAATCCGGCCTCGGGCGACTGTCTGTGTGGAGTTTGCACATTCTCCCCGTGTTTGCGTGGGTTTCCTCCGGGTGCTCCGGTTTCCTCCCACAGTCCAAAGATGTGCGGGTTAGGTTGATTTGGCTATGATAAATTGACCCTTAGTGTTAGGGGATTAAATACGTGGGGTTATGGGGATAGGGTGGGATATGTGTCGGTGCAGGCTCGATGGGCCGAAATGGCCTCTATCTGCACTGTGGGAATTCTGTGATTCTGTGAACAACAGGGGAGGGCTTTAACCATTGTGTTCCCAATTCCCTGACCCGCACTTCCCTGTGGGTGCAGATCCACGATGGGAATGAGGGATCGCAGAATTGTTCCGGATTTAATATTAATATATTGCTTCGGAGCAGGCTCGAAGGGCCGAATGGCCTACTCCTGCCCCTATTTTTCAATGTTTATCAGGAATGCTGATCTGCGGGTGAATGAACAAATCAAATTGTTGCTTTATTACATTTCAAGGATTTCTCCTGGAGTTTGGGGATTTTTCCATTTTCCTGTGAAGACTAAATCATTGGCTGTGATTGTCATTATACTTCAGGTTAACTTTTCCTATATCCTTAACCGCGGTATTAAAGGTGAGATAGGTTCATCTCTCAGATGCTTCCTTTATAGGCTGAAAGGTTAATTTTTTACCAGTCTTTCCTCAAAACTCAGACCCTTGAAACTAAGGATCAGTCTAATGGCTCTTCGCGGTCTTCAGCTACTTGAATGTCTCTCCTATTTCTTGGCAACTAGGAGGAGGAGTAGGCCAATTAGCCCCTTGAGCCTGTTCCGTCATTCAGTGAGATCATGGCTGATCTGCGACCTAACTCCATATACCCACCTTTGGCCCATATCCCTTAATATCTTTGGTTAACAAAAATCTATCAATCTCAGCTTTAAAATTAACAATTGCCTCCATTTGCAGAAGAGAGTTCCAAACTTCTACCACCCTTTGTGTGTAGAAGTGTTTCCGAACTTCACTCCTGAAAAACCAGGCTCTAATTTTTAGACTGTGCCCCCTCGTCCTAGACTCCCCAACTAGCGGAAATAGTTTCTCTCTATCTACCCTATCAGTTCCCCTTAATATCTTGAAAACTTTGATCAAATCACCCCTTAGCCTTCTAAATCCCAGTGTTGATTGGTGCTAGAACTGGATGCAGTATTCACGATGTGGTGTGACCAGCTCACTATAAATTTTGATCACTGAGTGTCAACCGTGACTCAACCTCACCTCTGAGCCAGAAGGTTGTGGGTTCCAGTCCCACTCCAGAGACTTGGCCACAAAATCTAGGCTGACGCTCCCAGTGCGGCGCTGAGGGAGTGCTGCACTGTCGGAGGTGCCGTCTTTCGGATGAGACATTAAATCAACTGATATGCCCTCTCAGGTGGACGTAAGAGATCCCACGGCCACTATTTCAAAGAAGAGCAGGGGAGTTCTCCCCGGTGTCCTGGTCAATATCACTCAACTAACATCACTTAAAAAAAATTATCTGGTCATTATCTCAATTCTGTTAGCGGGAGCTTGCTGTGCGCATATTGGCTGCCTCGTTTCCTACTTTACAACAGTGACTACACTCCAAAAGTATTTCATTCTCTGTTAAGCGCACTGGGACATCCCGAGGTCGTGAAAGCCACTGTATAAAAGAAAGAAAGGCTTGCATTTATATTGCGCCTTTCACGACCACCAGACGTCTCAAAGCGCTTTACAGCCAATGAAGTACTTTTGAAGTGGAGTCACTGTTGTAATGTGGGATACACAGCAGCCAATTTGTGCACAGCAAGCTCCCACAAACAGTAATGTGATAATGACCAAATAATCTGTTTTTGTTATGTTGGTTGAGGGATAAATATTGGCCCTGGACACCGGGGAAAACTCCCCTGCTTTTCTTCGAAATAGTGGCCCTGGGATCTTTTACATCCACCTGAGAGACTAGACGGGGCCTCGGTTTAAACATCTCATCCGAAAGACGGCACCTCCGACAGTGCAGCACCCCCTCAGCACTGCTCTGGGAGTGTCAGCCTAGATTTATGTGCTCAAGTCCCTGGAGTGGGGTTTGAACCCACAACCTTCTGACTCAGTAGGTGAGGGTACTATCCACTGAGCCACAGCTGACACAAATGCAAGTTCTTTCTTTACCGTCTCTATTGTTTTGGCGATGTAGTTCAACATTCTATTAGCTTTGTTGTGCGAGTACTGTGCTGAGTACAGACAGCTGTAACTAGCGTCAATATGCAATCGTTTTATCGATATACCCACAAGTGCGATGTGAGTATTTCTTGCAGATATTTGGTGCTGCATTGCCTCAGTCCCTCTAAGTGTTGATTGGTGTTGGAACAGATCTGTGCATATTAACTGCATTGTTAGGTCTTTAGTCGTTTGTATTGCAACTTTTGCTGCAGCCTCTCTCGTTTCTCTGTGTTTTAACCATACTGCGATAGCCGATGTTCCTTCTGAATTGTCTCTTCTAAGTTCACCTGATAAGTTCACACTCAAGGTTGCGTAAACTGGGCTTGTATTTCCTGGAGTTTAAAAGGTTGAGGGGGCTATCTAACTGAGGGGTTTACGATGATGACGAGATTCGACAATGTAGATAGTGAGAGAAACTATTTCCTCTGGTGTGCGATTCCAGAACAAAGGAGCATATTCTTAAAATTAACGCTTGGCCATTCAGGAGTGAAATCAGGAAGCACTTTTTCACAGAAATGGTAGTGGAAATCCGGAACTCGCTCCCCCCCAAAAGGCTGTGGATGCTGAGGAAAAATTGGAGATTTCAACCCTGAGATCAAAATTTTTTGCTCGGAAGGATGTCCTGGGGCCATTATTTATCCCTCAAACAGCATCACTAAAACAGATTATCTGGTCATTAACACATTACTGTTTGTGGGATCTTGCTGTGCGCAAATTGGCTGCTGCGTTTCCCTACATTACAACAGTGACGACACTTCGAAAAGTATTTCATTGGCTGCAAAGCGCTTTGGGGCGTCCTGAAGCCGTGAAAGCGGCTGTAGAAATGCAAGTAAACTTTATTTACTATATTATTAAGGCAGAATTATTAATGGCCCAGAAATTCGGGTCCCAACACGCGAGTACGCTCACCTGTAGGCCCAACGAAAGTGCCGGTTTCCTGCATGCACTGCGCATGCGCGGGAAACCGGCACTTCCGTTCCCCTGAAAGAAGGGGTTCACAGGTCGAACGCGTGCGCCGGAGAGGCAGCGTGTGCGCATCGAACTTACGTTTTTTTTGCAGGTTTCTCCGGGAGGGTACGTCTCCAGCAGTTACACTGTTAAAAAGCAGGCGCAAGGCCTGCTTTTAACAAGGTAAGTGGTGAATTAATTAAAATTAAAACATTTTTTCCACAGGTTTATTATTTTTAAATACTTTAAAGAAAGGTAAGTTTATTTTTTAGCCCCGTTAGAAAATGTAATTAATTTTTCAAAAATTTAAATTATTGTTTAAAATAGTTATTTCATGTAATTTATAGTTTATTTTAAAAATGTGATTTAAAAAAAAAATTATTTGAAGATTTAGTGATGTTTTGGGGCTTATAGTATTTATAGTTTTGACAGCTCTTCTTGTCAAACTTATGAATGGAGCATTCCCTGCTCCGATTGGCTCCCCATGGCCCACGTGATCCCAGGGGACGCATCGAACTAACTGCGCCCCTGGGATACGCAAGCACTGCACGCCGGCAGTTGGAGGAGGCCCAGCATCGGAATCCCACGCGGGCCCACAGCTCACCGGCTGGCGCGCTAGGCAAGTGCAGGTCGGGGGCTTGCACCCGTGGGAAGCCTCCGACCCGAATTTCTAGGCCATTAAATAATTACTTTGGCTCGGTATTTACCAGGGAGACTAACATGGTGGACATGACATTAGAAAAAGAGATCAGAAAAGATATAAAGACATTTAAGATAGAAAGATTTCCATCGCCCCACCATTGGTGGCCGGGCCTTCAGCCGTCTAGGCCCTGAACCATGGAATTCCCTCCCTAAATCTTTCAACCTCTCCACCGCTCTCTTTCGCTAAGATGCTGCTTAAAAGCTCTCACCTGTCCTAATGTCTCCTTCTTTGGCTGGTTACGCTCCTGTGAAGTGCTTTGGGATGTTTTACTATGTTACAGGTACGATATAAATACAAGTTGTTGTTGGTAGGGAACAAATAGCAAGTCAGATTAGGGATTAGGGAATTCCATACTGCAAAAGAAAGACTCGCATTTCCGTCTGCCCTCTCTCTCAGGTGGACGTACAAGATCGCACGGCACTGTTTCGAAGAAGAGCAGGGGAGCTATGTCCTGGGGCCAATATTTATCCCTCAACCAGCTTCACTAAAACTGATTATCTGGTCATTAACACATTGCTGTTTGTGGGATCTTGCTGTGCGCAAATTGGCTGCCGCGTTCCCTACATTACAACAGCGGCTACGCTTCAAAAAGTACTTCATGGGCTGTGAAGCGCTTTGGGGCGCCCTGAGGTTGTGAAGGGCGCTATATAAATGCAAGTTCTTTCTTTTTTCTTTACCCATGAGCCATTGCAGGGGAGCCAGTTGTCCTCAAAGAGGTCCTGGCGGCGAGACTCCCTCAGTCGTACGCCAACGGCTCAACTCTGGCTTCAGTGTTTTGGACTGTGTGTTTTTCTTCTCGATCTGTAATCTGTTACTACATTAAAAGTTTAATTAGAATTTACAAACGCCTCACACGACGCGTTGGGTTCAGAGCTGTAACTGTTACTGGTGAGACTGCGTGTTTGATCATCAGAGCTTGGCTCTTCAGGCATCAGATGCTCCATTTAGAGTCGAGAAAATGGAAGTGTGTTACCTCGTTAGCAGCTCCGACCAGCTGCTGAATTACATTAACACCCGGTGATTGATTAGAAGGAAAGAAAACACGAGGAAAGAGGGAAGCATCAGGATGTTGCTGGCAGCGGGAGCAGGGGTGGGTGGGGGAGGCGGAGAGGATGGGTAGTGAGGAGTAGTAACGGTAACGAACAAAGCAGATGGCTCGGCTGTTGAATGCTCCGTCAATCTTCACCGGCTTGCCATTCCCACAAAGTTGTCCACTTGATTGGCACCCCATCCACCATCTCAAACATTCACTCCCCCACCACCGGCGCACCGTGGCTGCAGTGTGTACCTTCTACAAGATGCACTGCAGCAACTCGCCAAGGCTTCTTCGGCAGCACCTCCCAAACCTGTGACCTCTTCCACCTAGAAGGACAAGGGCAGCAGGCGCATTGGAACACCACCACCTCCAAGTTCCCCTCCAAGTCACGCACCATCCTGACTTGGAAGTATATCGCCGATCCTTCATCGTCGCTGGGTCAAAATCCTGGAACTCCCTTCCTAACAGCACTGTGGGAGCACCTTCACCACGCGGACTGCAGCGGTTCAAGAAGGCGGCTCACCACCACCTTCTCAAAGGAACCGAGGGATGGGCAATAAATGCTGGCCTTTCCAGCGATGCTCACATCCCCAGAATGTATTTAAATAATCCTTGTCTTTCGGAACACAAGGAATGGGAGTGTACACTCAAGGGAAGGATGCTGAAGGGTGTGGAATCATTGGGAGATTCAGATATATCATTCACTGGAAGTGTGAGTGCAGGTAGATAAAGCCATAACAAAAGGGCAACAGTGATAAAGGGTAGGCCATTCAGAACTGCGATGAGAAGACATTTCTTCACACAGAGGGTGGTGAACCTTTGGAATTCTCTACCCCAGAGGGTTGTGGAGGCTCAGTCATTGGGTATATTCAAAACAGAAGTCGATAGATTTCTGACTAGTAAGGGCATCAAGGGATATGGCGATAGGGCCGGTGAATGGAGTTGAGGCAGAAGATCAGCCATGATCTCATTGAATGGCGGAGCAGGCTCGAAGGGCCGAATGGCCGACTCCTGCTCCTATTTCTTATGTTCTTATGATTTGTGTTCTATAAATAGGGGCATAGATTACAAGGTTGAAGATGGGCATCAGCCTTGACTCAGTGGGTAGCACTTTCACCATGGAGTGAGGAGGTTGCGAGTTCAAGTCCCACTCCAGAGACATGAGCACAAAAATCTAGACAAGCCTCTCAATGCAGAACTGAAGGAGTGCTGTATTGTCGCAGGTGCCATCTTTCGGACGAGACGTTAAACTGAAAGCTCGTCTGCTCCCTCAGCTGGATGTAAAAGATCCTACCACACTCTTTCAAAGAAGGGCAGGGGATTGCCGTGACCAATATTTACCCCTCTACCGACATCATGAAAACAGATTCTCTGGGTCATTATCACATTTGCAGTTTGTGGGAGCTTGCTGTGTGCAAATTGGCTGCCGTGTTTCCCCAACATTACAACAGCGACCACACTTCAAAAAAGTGCTTCATTGGCTGTAAAGTGTGTGTGGGATGTGCTGAGGTTGTGAAAAGCACTGTATAAATGCAAATTCTTTCTTCCCAAGTCCCTTCCCAGTGTCGTTTCTGATGCGTAGTAACTGGTGGTGAACCTTTTAGTCATGGTGATGTCCTGACTAGTGTATGGTGGCGTCAGCCCGAAGCTCTACTGAGTTGGCAGTGTAGCGGCAATGCACTGAATGCCTGCTCCTGGTGCAAAGAGTTGCCGTTGGGAATGCATATCAGGAAATCTCAGGCCCCTGTGCTGGGAGGGCAATTCAGAGAAAGAAAGACTTGCCTTTATAAAGCGCATTTCATGACCTCAGTGTAATGATCAATAACGTGTCATTCTATAGTGGACACTAGGTGGAGCCGTAGAGCTGTGTAGAGCTGTATGTATAAGACTACACTACCCAGCTGTATGTATATTAAGACTACATTACCCATGAGGCACTAGGCTACCCACAAGGCAGCAGTCAAGATGGAAGCCTCTACAGATACTGTACCTAGTCCACATGTGCTCAATAAAAGTGTCTAGCAAAAGCTAGCTGTGTTCATAATAAGAATGTCAATTTATTAATGAACATAAGACTCAGGACATCCAAAAGCACTTTACATCCAATGAAATGCTTCAGAAGTGTAGCCACTGCTGTAATGTAGGAAATGTGGCAGCCATTTTGCGCACAGCAAGCTCCCACAAACAGTAATGCGATAATGACCTGCGATAATGATCTGTGTTTTTTTTTTAGTGATGTTGGTTGAGGGATAAACATTGAGCAGGGAGAACACTGGGGAGAACTCCCCTGTTCTTTGAATGGGGCCGCGGGATCTTTTACATCCACCCGAGAGAGAGGCAGACGGGGCCTCGGTTTAACGTCTGAGCCGAAAGACGGCAACTCCCACAGCACTGCATTGGAGTGTCAGCCTAGATTTTGCGCTCAGCTCCCTGGGGCGTGAACCCATAACCTTCTGACTCAGAGGTGAGTGTGCTACCCAACGAGCCACTGTTGACAACAAGAGAGTTGACCCTAATAGTACAGCATTCGATTTACTTTGATAATTGCTTTGCGCTGAATGGACCTGAGTGAGCATTGGGTTTGGTGATTCGCTGCATGTCGTCAATTTTATTTTACAGCAATAAATTACTACATATCTATGAAAAATCACTTTGCCAGATGTTGTGTGAACAACAGTCTTGAAAGTGGAAACAATCTTCCACTACTGGTGTTAACCCCTTCACTGACACACACACAGGGAGCTGACTTCAGGCTTTTTATGAAGGAGTCGTGGCTAATGTTTATCCCTCAACCATCAATTTATTTCATTGATTTTTGTGGGACCTTGCTGTGCGCAAATTGGCTGCCACGTTTCCCTACATTACAACTGTCACGACACTTGAAACGTACTTCATTGGCTGTAAAGCACTTTGAGCTGTCCTGAGGTTGTGAAAGGCGCTGTGTAAATGCAAATGTTCTGAGCGACCCGGGTGTCCTTGTACACGAATCACTGAAAGTTAACCTGCAGGTACAGCAAGCAATTAGGAACGCAAATGGTATGTTGGCCTTTATTACAAGAGTTTTTGAGTATAAGAGTAAAGACGTCTTACTGAAATTATATCTTCTCTTAGGCAGTCCCTCGGAACCGAGGATGACCTGCTTCCACGTTAAAATGAGTTCACAGGTGACTGATGAGTCCAATGTGGGACCTACAGTCTCTGTCACAGGTGGGGTAGACGGTGGTTGAAGGGGCGGGTGGGTGGGGTGCTTGGGTGGATGTGCGCTCCTTGCGCTTGGCTTCCGCTTGCTCCTGGCGAAAAGACTCGAGGTGTTCAGCGCCTTCCCGGATGCTTCTCCTCCACTTTGTGCAGTCTTGGGCCAGGGATTCCCCAGGTGTCGGTGGGGATGTTACACCTTTTCAAGGAGGCTTTGAGGGTGTCCTTGAAGCGTTTCCTCTGCCCACCTCAAATTATACTGGGCCCTGGTGAGACCACACCTGGAGTATTGTGTACAGTTTTGGTCTCCTTACCTAAGGAAGGATATACTTGCCATAGAGGGAGTGCAACGAAGGTTCACCAGACTGATTCCTGGGATGGGGGGATTGTCCTATGAGGAGATATTGAGTAGACTAGGCCTATATTCTGTAGAGTTTAGAAGAATGAGAGGTGATCTCATTGAAACATACAAAATTCTTACAGGAATTGACAAAGTAAATGCAGGGAGGACGTTTCCCCTGGCTGGGGAGTCTAGAACCAGGGGTCACAGTCTCAGAATCAGGGGTCGGCCATTTAGGGCTAAGGTGAGGAGAAATTTCTTCACTCAGAGGGTGGTGAATCTTTGGAATTCTCTACCCCAGAGGGCTGTGGAGGCTCAGTCGTTGAGTATATTCAAGACAGAGATCGATAGATTTTTGAATATTAAGAGAATTAAGGGATATGGGGATAGTGCAGGAAATGAGGTAGAGGATCAGCCATGATCTTATTGAATGGAGGAGCAGGCTCGAAGGGCCAAATGGCCAACTCCTGCTCCTATTTCTTATGTTCTTATGTAAGTTCTTTCTTTTACCCGAATAAACCTCTGCTTGCAGGTATTTTGGTCAACACCGGCATTTAGATAATGACCAGCTTACCGTGCGCTCTCCTCTCCCTCTGCTCATGCAACCTTTGCCCCCTCAGCCCATGCATGCCCTCCCAGAGAGCAAAACCATGGGAGGTCAGGTAGTACAGGGGGCACCAAAGCTTTTTTTTTGTGCGCCATATAGGCATGTACCTGGGAGTCACATGAATGGACCCATTTATAGACGTGAGCCCTTAGCAGGAGCCTAACCCACCGGGATATCGGGCTACCTGCTCCCCGAACCCCCCAGCCCCCCCAAAGATTCCTCACCAGTACCGGAGCAGACCAGGAGATTCCCAGTAAAATCCCTAGTCTGTGCTCTGTTAGCTGAACTCAGCCAGGGCAGCGGTTGTGGGGAGGGGTGGGGCAGGAGGGGGATGCAACAGTCGGCCTCAGCACCACTGGGTCAGTGGTCCCACCGCTGACTATTCAATGACCCCTACAGGAAGGGCATAGATGCAGACTTTGAATGAGCACAGGGGTTTAGGCTTGCTTTTGACAATCCCGTTGTCCCATCTAAGCTCATATGTGAAGATATGGGTGAGCAGATCTGACTGACAACTGTTTGCATTTCCACCAACTCATCCCCGATTTTAATCGCTCCACCATCGGCGGCCACGCCTCCAGCTGCCTGGGCCCCTTAAGCTCTGGAATTCCCTCCCTAAAACCTCTCCGCCCCTCTCTCCTCCTTTAAGCCGCACCTTAAAACCGGCTTCTTCACTGTCCTAATATCTCCTTATGTGACTCGGTGTCAAATTTTGACGCTCCCTTGGGAAGGTTTTACTAGGTGAGAGGCGCTATATCAATACAAGTTGTAGTTGTTTGCGTGGTCATGTAGCGTATTCAGCTCTTGGGCAGGATTTTCATTGGGCCGTGGAGGCGGGATTGGAGGCGTGTGGGGGTTTAAAATCTCAAAAATCGGGGGGGGGGGCACGAACCCATCCCGCCCCCAACCCGCCTCCATGCCAGTTTCAAAGGAGGCGGGTACCCAGCCCGCACTGGGATCCGCTTCCCTGAGGCGGGCAGGGGATTAGTGCCAATTAACTGCCTGTTAACAGGTAGTTAACAGGCAGTTTTTAGCCTAATCCCTATTTTTAATGTTGAAGTGTGGGATTCCCAACGGCTCCAAACCACGCCAAGTTAGAGGAAGCAGACCGTCGGGATGAAGGGCTTGGAGGGGTCGAGATGTCCAGTGTTCAGGTGAGTGATGGGTGCATGAGTGCAAAGGTAAGTGTGTTTGGTGTTTGTAAAGTATTTAAAGAAGTTTTACATACCTTTACTTACCTTTACAGCCTTCCTTCCTTCAGGTCGCGGGAGTCCCTCATCTCACCGGCACAGAAAGCAGAATGGCCGTGAGCTGTCAAAAGTTGCAGCATTCAGCTTTCTGTTCTGGAGAGATCTCTAAATCAGCCTGAGAGGAAGGATTGTCAGTGTTTGACAGCTTCAAACAGCTGTGAAACGCTGATATTTCATCTGTCAAAAGGTCTTGACAGATGAAATATCAATCTGTGATGTCACCTGTTGCCGGGTGGCTCTTAATTGGCCTGCTGAGCCCGCCCAGCAGGCTCAACAAGGTCAATCAAGTCAAAATCGCGTGGGTTGGCTAGAACTCGATGGAGGCGGGACTACAACCCCAAAAGTTGTAGTCCCGCCTCCTACACGCCTCCAGTATCAAAATCCAGCCCCTTGTGTCTGCTGTTCACAAGGGGGATGGGGGAGGGCGCGGAGAGGGTGGGGGGATGGTGGGCGGGGTTGTTGTAAACCAGCTGCTGTCCAGACACCCTGCACCAATAGTGGAATCGGAGAGTGGAAAAGCTGACCGCAAGTGTGAGGTCATCCATTCTGGATCGAAGAAAGATAAATCGGAGTGCTTTCTAAATATTTGAAACTAAGGACTGTGGAGGAGCAGAGAGATCTGGGTGTGTGCGAGGACACAAATCGTTTAAAGCAAGCGGACAGGCACAAAAAGCAATCAAAAAGGCTAACGGAATGTTGGTCTTTATCTCAAAGGGGGCTGGAATACAAAGGGGAGCAAGTGATGCTTCAGTTGTACAGAGCCTTGATCAGACCCCATCTGGAGCACTGGGTTCAGTTCTGGGCACCTCACCGCAGGAGGATACATTGGCCCTGGAGGGGGTGCAGCGCAGATTCAACAAAATGATACCCGGCGCTTAGAGGGTTGAATTATGAGGACAGTTTGCATAAACTTGGTTTGTATTCCCTTGAGTTTAGCAGATTCGAGACACAAAAGGCATCAAGGGGTATGGGGAGAGAGTGGGGATATGGTATTGAGATCGAGGATTAGCCATGATCAGATTGAATGGCGGAGCAGGCTCGAAGGGCCGAATGGCCTACTCCTGCTCCTATTTGACTATGTTTCTATGATTGAGGGGTGATCAGATCGAGGTGTCTGAAATGTTAAAAGGATTTGAAAGGGTAGATAAGAAAACTATTTCCTCTGGTGGGAGAATCAAGAACGAAGGGTCGTAACCTTAAAATGGGAGCATTCAGGAGTGAAAGCAGGAAACCGTTTTTCACACAAAGGGTAGTGGAAACCTGGAACTCTCTCCTCCAAAAGGCTGGGCTTCAATAGGAGCTTTCAAGACTGAGATCGATAGATTTTTGTTTGGTAAGAGTATGAAGAAGGATGTTCTGAGGAAGGATGTTCATGCCATGGAAGGAGTGCAGCGAAGATTCACCAGACTGATACCTGGGATGGCAGGAATGACGTATGAGGAGAGATTGGGTCGATTGGGCTTATATTCACTGGAGTTTAGAAGAATGAGAGGGGATCTCATTGAAACTTATAAAATTCTAACAGGACTAGACAGACTGGATGCAGGAAGGATGTTCCCGATGGCGGGGGAGTCCAGAACCAGGGGTCACAGTCTAAGGATAAGGGGTAAGCCATTTAGGACTGAGATGAGGAGGAATTTCTTCACCCAGAGAGTGGTGAACCTGTGGAATTCTCTACCACAGAGGGCAGTTGAGGCCAATTCATTAAATATATTCAAGAAGGAGTTAGATATATTTCTTAAGGCTAAAGGGATCAAGAGATATGGGGAGAAAGCAGGGACAGGGTACTGAATTTGGATGATCAGCCATGATCTCATTAAATGGCGGAGTAAGCGCGAGGGGCTGAATGGCCTACTCCTGCTCCTATCTTCTATGTAAGGGAGATAGAGCTAAGGCGGATAAGTGGAGTTGAGGTACTGATCAGCCACGATCTAATTGAATGGCAGAGCAGACGCGAGGGGCTGAATGGCCTGCTCCTAATCCGAATGTTTCTCTGTTCCTCTGCACTGGGCAAACAACCGAGTGGGTCAGCGAGCTCTTCATAATACGGGTGAGAAAATTAAATACCAGCAGCGGGTTACTGCAGAGAAAAAGCAACCTGACCTGCATCCATGAATGTGCCAGCCCAGGACTAGGAAACAACACAGTTTAGCGTGGATGTAAATGCGAGCAAACCTCAGCAAGGGAGGGATTCCTTTAACAAGACCAGAAAGCAGCAAAAACAAGAAGAAGAAAAATGCCAATTTTTTTTTCCGTTTCTGTAAGATCACAGGTGGCTGGCTCACCATCAAAAAAACATTAACCTGACAGAGATTGTGTTCAGAGACCGAGGCCTCTCTGTCTCCACAGCAGGTGGGGAGCCTCTCTTGATCCTCCGAGCCCCTAAGAATACTCCAAGGGCTCCCTGGCACGGTTCCTTGTTAATTTGTTCAATTATTTTCCAACACCGGCCCACTAATCAGCATCTGAAGCTTCTGATAACCCTCTGTAGGGAGCAGCCTGTTCTCTTCGTGTGCAAGCAGTCCAGGTGCTCCCTTGGGTGTTGATGGGGGCGGCTGAGAGACACAAAGAATGGCAGGTGCACACACGACTCTCACAGGCCTTGTCTGTAGGCCTGTCTCCGCTTACTGAGCCTGCTGGCTAAATTAGGGCGTGCTGTTTGCCCTCGCATTCATTTCCACTTCCTTCCTCAATATTTCATTTGATAGAATTAAAAGCCGATTATTAAAAATAGCAAACATTTTTTTAAAATTTAGCGGCAAGTCTTCAATGTTCTTGGATAATTGTGTTCGAAAATTATCCTCTGGAATACTTTTCTCTCATCAGTCTGATATTTTCCTTTCCTGATTAAGTTGATTAATGCTGGTCCCACGGACGCTGTTCGCCCACCAATCTCTCCCTCGATTTTTGGCCACTCAGAATGTGCGACACTGGCAACGCCACATTTATGGTCTGTCCCCGGTTGCCTTGATGACAGATTGGCTTGCTGGGCCACTGCAGAGGGCAGTAATAGTGATCATAGAATCATACAGCACAGAAGGAGGCCATTCGGCCCGTCGTGCCTGCGCCAGCTCTTTGAAAGAGCTGTCCAATTAGCCCCACTCCTCCTGCTCTTTCCCCCATAGCCCTGCAAATCGCTCCTTTTCAAGTGTATATCCAATTCCAGTTTGAAAGTTACTATTGAATCTGCTTCCACTGCCCTTTCAGGCAGCGCGTTCCAGAACATAACAAGTCAATGCGTAAAAAAAATTCTCCTCATTTCCCCTCTGGTTCTTTTGCCAATTATCTTAAATCTGTGTCCTCTGGTTACCGACCCTCCTGCCACTGGAAACAGTTTCTCCTTATTTATTCTATCAAAACCCTTCGTAATTTTGAATTCTCCCCTTAACCCTCTCTGCTCTAAGGAGAACAATCCCAGCTTCACCAGTCTCTCCACGTAACTGAAGTCCCTCATTCCTGGTATCATTCTAGTAAATTTAGTAACCAATTGAAGTTCACTAGTGAACCAGTTGGATTTAAACAACAATCCATCAGCTTTCATGAGAATTTTTCTAGTGATAGGCAGCCCAGAGGTTAGCAGGTTTATTGATGTCATTGTATTCCTTACCATGAATCATAGAATCATAGAATGGTTACAGCACGGAAGAAGGCAATTCGGCCCGTCGAGCCTGTGCCGGCCCTCTGCAAGAGCACTTCAGCTAGTCCCACTCCCCCGCCCTTTCCCCGCAACCCTGCAAACTTCTTTCCTTCAGGTACTTATCCAACTCCCTTTTGAAAGCCTTGATTGAATCTGCCTCCACCACCCTTTCAGGCAGTGCATTCCAGATCCTAACCACTCACTGCGTAAAAAAGATTTTTCTTACGTCGCCTTTGGTTCTTTTGCCAATCACCTTGAATCTGTGTCCCCTGGTTCTCGACCCTTCCACCAATGGGAACCGTTTCCCTCTATCTACTCTGTCCAGACCCCTCATGATTTTGAACACCTCTCTCCAATCTCCTCTCAATCTTCTCTGTTCCAAGGAGAACAACCCCAGCTTCTCCAGTCTATCCACATAACTGAAGTCCCTCATTCCTGGAATCATTCTCGTAAATCTTTTCTGCACCCTCTCTAAGGCCTTCACATCCTTCCTAAAGTGCGGTGCTCAGAATTGGGCACAATACTCCAGTTGGGGCCGAACCAGTGTTTTATAAAGGTTCATCATAACTTCCACACTTTTGTACTCTATACCTCTATTTATGACGCCCAGGATCCCGTAAGCCTTTTTAACTGCTTTCTCAACCTGCCCTGCCACCTTCAATGATTTGTGCACATACACCCCCAGGTCTCTCTCTTCATTCACCCTCTTTAGGATTGTACCCTTTAGTTTATACGTCCTCTCCTCATTCTTTCGATCAAAATGTATCACTTCGCACTTTTCTGCATTAAATTTCATCTGCCACCTGTCCGCCCATTTCACCAGCCTGTCTATGTCTTCCTGAAGTCTATCACTCTCCTCCTCACTGTTCACTATACTTCCAAGTCTTGTGTCATCTGCAAATTTTGAAATTGTGCCCTGTGCACCCACGTCCAAGTCATTAATTAATATATATAAAGAAAAGCAGTGATCCTAGTACCGACCCCTGGGGAACACAACTGCATACCTTCCTCCAGTCTGAAAAACAACCGTTCACCACCACTCTCTGTTTCCTGTCAGTTAGCCAATTCCGTGTTTTGAAGAAGGGTCCAACCCGAAACGTCAACTCAAATTTCTCTCCACGGATGTTGCCTGACCTGCTGAGTTTTTCCAGCATTTTCTGTTGTTATTCCGTATCCATGCTGCCACTGTCCCTTTTATTCCATGGGCTTCAACTTTGCTGGTAAGCCTATTATGTGGCACTTTGTCGAACGCCTTTTGGAAATCCATGTACACTACATCAACCGCATTGCCCTCATCAACCCTCTCTGTTACCTCATCAAAAAACTCGATCAAGTTGGTTAAACACGATTTGCCTTTAACAAATCCGTGCTGTCTTTCCTTAATGAATCCATACTTGTCCAAGTGACTGTTAATTTTGTCCCTGATTACTGTTTCAAAAAGCTTCCCAACTACCGAGATCAAACTGACTGGCCTGTACTTGCTGGGTTTATCTTTCCACCTTTTTTTGAACAATGATGTAACATTTGCAATTCTCCAGTCCTCTGGCACCACCCCTGTATCTGAGGAGGATTGGAATATTATGGCCAGTACCTCCGTGATTTCCTCCCTCAATTCCCTCAGCATCCTAGGGTGCATCCCATCCACTCCTGGTGATTTATCTACTTTAAGTACAGCCAGCCTTTCTAATAACTCTTTATCAATTTTTATCCTATCAAGTATATCCACTACCTCCTCCTTTACTATGTCTATGGCAGCATCCTCTTCCTTGGTGAAGACAGATGCAAAGTACTCATTTAGCACCTCAGCCATACCCTCTGTCTCCATGCAAAGGTCTCCTTTTTGGCCTGTAATTGGCCCCACCCCTCCTCTTACTACCCTTTTACTATTTATATGCCTGTAGAAGACTTTTAGATTACCTTTTATGTTGGCTGCCATTCTATTCTCATACCCTCTCTTTACCCCTCTTATTTTCTTTTTCACTTCTCCTCTGACCTTTCTATATTTAGCCTGATTCTCAGATGTATTTGCAACCTGACATCCGTTAAACGCACTCTTTTTCTGCTTCACCCTATTCTCTCTCTCTTTTGTCATCCAGGGAGCCCTGACTTTAGTTGCCCTGCCTTTCCCCCTAGTGGGAATGTACCTCAACTGTACCTGAACTATTTCATCTTTAAAGGCAGCCCATTGTTCTATTACAGTTTTGCCTGCCAATCTTTGATTCCAATTTACCCGGGCCAGATCCGTTCTCATCCCACTGAAATTGGCCTTCCCCCAGTTAAACATTTTTACTCTAGATTGCTCCCTGTCCTTTTCCATAGCTAACCTAAACCTTATGATACTATGATCACTGTTCCCTAAATGTTCACCTACTGACACTTGCTCCCCTTGACCTACCTCATTCCCCAGAACCAGATCCAGCAATGCCTCCTTCCTCGTTGGGCCGGAAACGTACTGATCAAGAAAGTTCTCCTGAACACACTTCAGAAATTCTTCCCCCTCTCTGCCCTTTACACTATTACGATCCCAGTCTATATTAGGATAGTTGAAGTCCCCCATTATCACTGCTCTATAGTTCTTGCATTTCTCTGTAATTTCTCTGCAAATTTGCTCCTCCATATTTTTCCCACTATTTGGTGGTCTATAGAATACACCCAGTAGTGTAATGGCACCTCTATTATTTCTTAACCCTAGCCATATAGTCCTTGTCCCCTCCAGGACATCCTCCCTCTCCAGCACTGTAACATTCTCCTTGACCAATACTGCCACACCACCTCCTATCTTTCCTTCCCTATCTTTCCTGAACACTTTATAACCAGGAATATTTACTACCCAATCCTGCTCTTTCTTGAGCCAGGCCTCCGTTATTGCCACAACATCATATTCTCATGTGGCTATTTGTGTCTGCAGCTCACTTACCTTGTTTACTACGCTTCGTGCATTCACATACATACACTGTAAACCCATCTTAGACCATCCTGTGTTCTCTCTTAGTTTGACCCCACCTAATACCTTACTATTTCTTACTTTAGTGCTATCTGCCTCTCCCAATTCTTTGAGCACTTTATTTCCCCTTTCTAATGTTACATCCTGGTGCCCATTCCCCTGCCAATTTAGTTTAAACCCTCCCCAACAGCACGAGCAAACCTCCCCATGAGGATATTGGTTCCGGCCCTGTTGAGGTGCAAACCTTCGGGCCTGTACAGGCCCCATCTCCCCCAGAACCGGTCCCAACGCCCCAGGAATCTAAAGCCTTCCCTCCTGCACCATCTGCGCTATCCTCCTATTTCTATACTCACCAGCACATGGCACCAGGAGTAATCTGGAGATTACTACCTTTGAGGTCCTGTTTTTTAATCTCTTTCCTAGCTCCCTGAAATCTGCCTGCAGGACCTCATCCTTCTTGCTACCTATGTCGTTGGTACCGATATGGACCACGACCTCTGGCTGTTCACTCTCCCGCCTCAGAATGTTCTGCAGCCACTTGGTGACATCCTTGACCCGGGCACCAGGGAGGCAACTGTTGCGTTTGCAAAGATAATCCAGAGGCCGTAAGCAGAGCTCAGTTCATGTTGCTTTTAATGGCTGATCCAAACACACTCTACAGGCAAAAGCAATTGAATACCTATATCCCATGTCAGACACAATACAATGATAACAGCACTATCAAACTCCATGTGCTCAGGCCAAGGCAATCGAGTACCTATCACCAATGTCAGACATAACATTTCCTCCCCCTCACAGAATTTCAAACATGAAATGTAGTGACAAAGTCCTGTAGGTGGCCAGGGCGAGAATGTGTACGAACAGGCTGAGGTGCGGACTGGTGAAGAGCAGGCTGAAGTGGGGACTGGTGAGGAGCAGGCCGAGGTGGGGACTGGAGAGGAGCAGGCTGAGGCACAATATCTGCTTGAGGGTTGGCTGGCTGAGCCACATGTGCATCCCGCCACTCTGGGGGTAAGGCTTGGGGATTAGGTCCATATAATCCCACATCAGGGGGTGCTGGCACCTTCCAAAGGCAGCTGGCATTCCACCAAGAGCCGTCAGTGAGGCAGAAAGTGGCTGGTCCAAGTTGGCGGCTGATTTGGAGAGGGGAGGACCAGAATGAGGCCATCTTATTGTTGCGGTGAGGCCTGCGGACTCTGACCCAATCAGAGACTGAGATGTTGGGCGCCTTGGCCCTCTTCGACTGGTCGAAGCGGAGTTTCATCTTCTCCTGCTGTCTAGCGACTGTGGCTTGAGTCGGTGGAGCAGGGCTCTGAGCTAGCGAGGGGCGGTGCCTGCCGAGGGGCAGCATGAGCTCATGGCCTAGCATGAGGGATGCGGGTGAGACCCCTGTAGTGGAATGCTGGGAGGCTCTGTAGTGCAGCAGTGTGTGGAGGAGGGCCTTGTCAAACGCACACCCCTGGGATAGGTGTGCTCTGAGGCCATTTTTCAGTGTCTGGTTAAAACACTCCACCCCCCCATTTGACTCGGGGTGGTAGTGTGCGTATGTGACGGATGCCCTTGCTCTCAAGGTAAGAGGAGAGTTCCGAAGAGACCATTTGGGGGGCCATTGTCTGTGGTGATGGCCTTTGGATGCCCCCAGCGGGAGAAGAGGGACTCAAGGATATCGATGATGACCCGAGGTGTGACGGAGCCCACGGCAGTGACCTCTGGCCATTTTGAGTGCAGGTCATAGGTCACCACTAGGAACCGTTGATGGTGGGGGACACCATGGATCTCCCCGCAGACATCCAGCTGCAGGTGCTCCCAGGGCTGAGAGAGCCAGGCAAGGGGTTGCAGGGGTGGAGGAGCTTGGTGGCCAGTCTTATCACTTACAAGGCAGGCTGCACTGTCCTTGACCAGGGCCTCGATTTCCCTGTCGATACCCGGCCACCACACTAGGTCTCGGCATCGTTGTTTGAGCTTCACTATGCCCAAGTGGCCCTCATGCGTCATGGATAAAACACGCGCACGAAGGGCACTTGGGACCACAGTGCGGAGCCCACGTGCAACACAGGAGTCATTCCAGCAGGAGAGCTCCTCTTTAACTCTGGAGTAGGCAGACAGTTCCTCAGGCACCTTGCGAGGCCAGCCATCTCTGATGAAGGTGCACAGCTGGGAGAGGGCCGGATCCTGTTCAGAGGCCTCTTTGAGCTCCTGGAGAGAGACTGTGGTTTGGAGAGGCATGTGCAGCATCTGGACGACATCCTGTTCCACATGTTCAGACCTGACGAGTGGGGCGGGGGCAGAGACAGTGCGGGAGAGCAGATCTGCAACAACATTGTCACGTCCTGATGTGAACTGGAGACTGAAATTGTATTGGCGGAGGTGGTCAGACCAGCGGTGTAGACGCAGTGGTCTGTGGCCCGTGCCGGATGTCGACAGCAGGGCAGTGAGAGCCTGGTGATCGGTTCGCAGGGTGAAGGCACGGCCATACGTGTACAGGTGCCACCGCTCACATGCCCAGATGCACGCCAGCGCCTCACGCTTGCCTACTGAGTACTTCTGTTCAGTGGGGCTAAGGGCTCGGGAAGCAAAGGCGATTGGTTTCTCCACTCCATTCTGTATCTGCGATAACACCGCCCCCACAGCTGCAGCGGACGCGTCACAGGTGACGAGGGTGGGGCTGGCGACGTCAAAGTGAGCCAACACTGGAGGCGACGTGAGCTGCGATTTGAGGAGGCGAACAGCTTCCATACAGGCTTGTGACCACACTCAGGGCTCATCCTTTCGCAGGAGCTGGCGCAGTGGGGCTGTGGTGGCTGAGTACTGGGGCAAAAACTTCAGGTAGTACCCAGTCATGCCAAGGAAGGAGGCAACCTGTGCTGCAGAGCTGGGTTCTGGGATGCTGTGAATGGCATCCACGTTTGACTGGAGTGGGGATATACCGTCAGCCGACAACCGAAACCCCACAAATTCGATCTCTGAAACAGCAAAGACACACTTTTTGCCATTCAGTGTGAGCTTGTGTTTTGCTAGAACCGTGAAAACTGTGAAGGCGTTCGTCGTGAGTGGAGGTCGAGGGTGTAGTGTCCGCGTACCAATAACACACGGACTGCAGGAGAACGGTAATAACAGGTGTTTACTGAACAGAGGGTATGCTGGAACTGAAAGTACAGAAGCCTGCTACGGCTTTATATACAGGTGTGGTCACTGCCGGTACTACAGTATAAAAGCAGTTCTCTCTTAAATGTACATACACAACAATTCCTCCCATTTTAGATAAACAGTACATAACATTCATTTAACAATTAAATAATAACTAATTACAATTACAATTTTCTCTGTACTATATACATCAGCTGAAGGTAATCATTTATAAATTCAGTCTTTGAGGAGGCTTCCTGATCCTGTCTGGATAGCGCCTTTCTCGAGTATCCTGTTCTTGCGGCGAAGTCGATTCTGGCTCATTGTCATTGGTTGGTTCGTCAGCTTCCAATACCACTGATTCTGAGGTAGACGCAATCTGTACTTCGGGTTCATCACCAGGTGCGCATGCTCGTGGTATGGGTTTGACTTGTTCCTCTGACTCTAGAATCTGGTCAGCATGGCGTCTCACGATGCTCTCTCCAACGTCCACTGTGTACATTAGTGGTCCCTGCTGTGTGCATATCGTTCCTGGCTGCCATTTTTCTGTTCGGTAGTCGCGGGCCAAGACTGGTTGCCCTATCTTGAAGCTCCTGGTTGGCTTCTCATTGATGTGCTGGAATTGCTTATCCTCAACATCTCGTCTTATGTTTGGTTTGAGCAAATCCAGGTGACATCTTAACCTTCGGTTAAAGAACATCATGGCTGGAGCTTGGTTGGTGACTGCATGTGTCGCATTCCGGTAAGCAAACAAGAAATTATCCACCTTGTGTTGCAGCGGTATGTTGTCATTATACATCGCCTTTATTGCTTTTTTAAAGGTCTGAACAAACCTCTCAGCCAATCCATTTGTGGCTGGATGATATGGGGCAGATGTGTAATGCTTTACCCCATTATTCCTCAAAAACCTCCGGAAATCCTCGGACACAAACTGTGGTCCATTGTCGGAGCAAATCTGTTCTGGCAAGCCATTCCTGGTGAAGATGGTCCGTAGGACTGCAATAGTTTTTTCCGTGGTGGTGGAGGACATCTTGAGGACCTCTGGCCATTTCGAATGTGCATCCACGGCGATTAAAAACATTGAGTCCATAAATGGACCAGCAAAATCAATGTGTACCCGTTGCCATGGAGCTGAGGGCCACTCCCATGGGTGAAGCAGGGCCTGTGGTGGAGCGTTTTGGACTTTCTGACATCCTGTGCATCTCTTGGTCATTTCCTCGATTTCTTTATCGATTCCCGGCCACCACACAAACGCCCTGGCTAGGCTCTTTTTTACCCCTCCCAGATGACCCTCTTGAAGCTCATTGAGCACGCTATCTCTCAACTTGGGTGGAATTACCACTCGGGATCCACACATCAAGGTCCCCCGGCACACTGACAGCTGTTCTCTCCTTGGCGAGAATGCTGGCAACAGTGAGTCGCCATGTGCTGGCCATCCCTTCACCGTCAAATCATAGACCCGAGAGAGTGTCGGGTCATTTCGGGTTTCCTTCTCTATACTTGAGTTTGTAACAGGTAGACATTCGACTATGGTCAAATGGAATATCTCAACAGGGTCCACTGCAGGTGCTTCCTCCACCGTAGGCAGCGGCAGGTGCGACAGCCCATCAGCGTTTCCATGCTGTTTCGTACCCTTATACTCTATGTTGTATTGATGTGCCCCTAGAAAAAGGAACCATCTTTGCAGCCGTTGCGCCGTCATCACCGGAACGCCCTTCTTTGGGTGAAAAATGGAGACAAGTGGTTGGTGATCAGTCAGTAAGGTGAATTTCTGCCCGTGCAGATAGTGATTGAACTTCTTCACCCCCTACACCAGGCTGAGGGCCTCCCTGTCAATCTGGGCGTAGTTACACTCGGCTGAGGTTAACGAGCGTGATGCAAAGGCTATTGGCCTCTCTGAACCGTCAAGGAATTTGTGCGACAGCACCGCTCTAATGCCGTAGGGAGATGCATCACATACCAACCGAATCGGTAGTGTTGGATTGTAGTGGGCCAATACTTCTTTTGAAGTGGTTAGGCATTTACATTTCTGAAAGGCACGCTTACACTCATCACTCCATTTCCATGTTACTCCAGTTTGCAGCAGGGCGTTCAGTGGGTGCAGAATTATAGACAAATTTGGCAAGAACTTATGGTAGTAGTTCACCAACCCGAGGAACGACCTCAATTGCGACACATTTTCCGGTGCTGGAGCCTTGACTACTGCCTCAATCTTGTCTGGGGACTTATGTAACCCCTCTTCATCAATCACATGGCCACAATACGAGATTTGTTTCCTGAAAAACTCGCATTTGGGGTGGTTGGCTCGTAGCCCATATTCTTGTAATCTAATGAGCACCTGCTCCAGGTTGGCAAGGTGTTCACTGTCATTTTCGCCCGTAACCAGGATGTCGTCCAAATAACACTGGGTCCCCGGGATCCCTTGCAGGACTTGTTCCATCGCCCTCTGCCAAATAGCCGGAGCTGAGGCTACCCCGAATACCAGTCGGTTGTACTGGTAAAGACCTTTGTGAGTGTTTATCGTGAGGTAGTTTCTAGATGCTTCTTCTACCTCCATTTGTAGATACGCTTGGGCCAGATCAATCTTCGTAAAGCATTTCCCTCCAGATAGTGAGTCGAAAATATCTTCTATCCGCGGAAGTGGATATTGTACTGTGTGCAGGACTGGGTTCACAGTTACCTTAAAGTCCCCACAGATGTGAACCTTCTTCGGCTCCCCAGGCGTGCTGCTCAATGATTTCTTCATTACAGGAACGATGGGTGTGGCCCACTCACTCCAGTCCACCTTGGACAGCACACCCGAACGCTCCAGACTCTCCAGCTCTGCTTCGATGGCTGGGCGGATCGCATATGGTACTGGTCTCGCCTTAAAAAATTTTGGGTTTGCGTTATCTTCAATTTTTATCGTTGCCATTACGCCTTTTAGAGTCCCAAGTCCTTGCTGGAACACCTCTTTCGCGTCAGTTAGAATTTTTGACAGTCGTCCAGGTGTGACGTCGTCATCCTTTTTGTCAGCCGCAGTTAGCACCTGAATGGAATGCCAATCCAATTGTATTTTTCGGATCCATTCACGTCCCAATAATGGTGGTCCTCCATCTTGTAGTATATATAGATACAGTTTCTGTGTTTCCTTGCTGTTGTATTTAACAGGCACCCTTATTTTTCCTCTGGGGTAGACTTTTTGCCCCGTATATGTCTTCAAGACAATGGGCGTGTCCTTCAAGGGTATGTGTGAGAATAGCCGCTCGTCATCTCGTCGATTCATGACTGTTAGGGCTGATCCTGTGTCCAATTCCATCTTTACTTGGGACCCTGCTATCATGAGGGTGACCCAAATGGTTCGGTGATCCTCCTTTGCGATCACGTTGTGTAACTTTAGACAACTTAGTCTCCTGCTCCCGGAGTCATTATCACTCTTCTGATCTTCTGAACTACTGTCCGTCATCTTTTGTACTTTCTTGTACTTTTCCTTAGTAGTTCTTTTAGTGTTGGTTTTCTTTCCCGACCTGCAGACTCGTGCTATGTGTCCCACTTTTCCACATTGCCTGCATACTTTGTCCTTAAACCAGCAATCCTTCTGGCCATGGGTTGTTCTGCCGCAGCGATAGCATTTTTCTGCTCCATATGCCATTTCATTGGTGCTATATTCTTGCGGTTTCTGTTGTATTTCCGCAGCTCCCCGTGCTGCTGCTTCATAGGATACTGCCACGCTGAAAGCCTTTTCTAGCGTAAGGTCCTTTTCTGAAAGTAGTCATTTCTGGGTTCCTTCACTCTGGAGCCCGCAGACAAACTTATCCCTTAAGGTATCTGCCAGTCCTGCTCCGAACTGGCAGTGTTTCGATAACTTGCGTAGTTCCGTAAGATAGTCAGCATTACTCTCATCTTTGTGCTGGTTTCTTTTATGGAACTTGAATCTTTCTGCTATCAGCAGCGATGTAGGGTTTAGATGTTCCTGTAAGATATTGACAATCTCTTCAAAGCTTTTCTCCATTGGTTTAGCTGGGGTAATTAAATTTCGCAATAGGCCGTACGTTCTCGTGCCCATCAAATTCAATAATACCGACGCCTTCTTTTCATCGGCCACCTCATTTGCCTTGCAGTACACTTCAATTCTTTCCACATACGTGGTCCAGTCTTCTATTTCGTTGTCGAAAGCAGTGATGCTGCCACTCTTCGGCATCTTGGGTGGTTTAAAATGGTGCCTCCCCTGCTTTTCCTTCTTCCCCAATGGATTAAAATGGCGCCTCCCACGCTTTTCCTTCTTCCCCCTGCTGCCAATGCTGCTCCTAGCATTTTAAATAGTAATGGCGGCGCCCCGCGGCTTCTGCGCGTCTCTTGTTAATTAATTTTCTTCGTTTTATTCTTCTTCGTCGCTGTCCACTGCGCGTCTCTTTTCCTTCCCCTTTTTTAATTTTCTTTAACGCTGCCCGGCTCTTGAGCACCGACCGCGCCCTGTGCGCTCCACCCTCTCTCTCTCTTTTCCTTCCCGACGACGCTGCACGGCCCCCTTGCAGAGCCACTCGATCGAGCTCTAGCCCACCGCAGTCCGGAAGGGTCAGCGCACTACCTGCTACCAGCACGATTTGCTGTAACACCTTGACTGGAGAGCCAAGCCCAGCTCTCCACAGCTTCCCCTGCGATTCTCTGAACTCCGATGGATCACTGGGCGGTTGCCCACTTTCGACGCCCGTTGCTCTGGCTTCGACCTCCAAGAAGCTTCTTTTCAGGGATGGATCCCCGTGAGGTGATGCAGTACTGCAGGTGAGTTTGAACCTGCTCGTTGCCACTGTAGTGTCCGCGTACCAAAAGCACACGGACTGCAGGAGAACGGTAATAACAGGTGTTTACTGAACAGAGGGTATGCTGGAACTGAAAGTACAGAAGCCTGCTACGGCTTTATATACAGGTGTGGTCACTGCTGGTACTACAGTATAAAAGCAGTTCTCTCTTAAAAGTACATACACAACAGAGGGCCCATGCACGACGATGTCATCCAGGTGGATGGCCACCCCAGGAATGCCCGCGAGCACAGAGGACATCACCTTTTGGAAGCAGCTGGGTGCAGAGCTAAGTCCAAATGGCATCCTGGTGTACCGAAAGATGCCAGCATGTGCCACAAAAGCAGTGAGGTCCCTGCTGCTGGGGTGGAGGGGAACCTGTAGATAGCCCTGTCGAAGGTCCAGTTTCAAGAACAGGATGGAACCATAGAACTGCACTGTGAGTTCCTCTGACGTGGGCAGTGGATATTTGTCAGGGATTACGGCCTTATTCACTGCTCGAAGATCGACACAGACGCGTAAACCACCTGACTTTTTCGTTGCGACCACCAGGTTGGAGACCCATGGGGAGGCATCAACTGGTTCGATGATGCCAGCTTCCAGTAGCTGCTTTAGTTCAGCTGTGACCCCGTCACGGAGAGCAAGCGGGATGCGGCGCAGTGGCTGAATGACAGGGGTAACGGTGGAGTCAACCATGGGCTGGTGGGTGAAGACAGTCAGGCAGCCCAGACCCTCGAAGAGTGCTGGCTATGTTTGGCGCCACGGTGAGGCGACATGCAGAATCGCAGACCCGCTGGTGTCCAAGAGAGAAAAAGCCAGGTCAGTGAAAAGATCCAGTCCCATCAGGTTAGCTCCTTGGCATGCCACATGAAAACAAAAATCTGGCAAAACTTTTGTTCCATAGCGTAAAGTGAGGTTGACTGAGCCCACTAGTCCAATTTTCGAATTACCATACCCGCAAAGGGCAGTGGAGGGCGCAGAGAGTGGCAGGGAGCTGAAAAAGCATTTGAATGTGTCTACATTCAGCAGTGAGATGCTGGCACTGGTATCCAACAACAGCGGGATACACACATCATTCAGGTTAATTGTGCATCACTTGAAAGCCACTACTGGCCCAGAGCTCACGTTGTGAATTATAGTGCTTGAGGACTGAGAGTGTTCCTTTGTAGCAACCGGGGCAGAGCGGCAGACATTGGCAAAGTGATTTTGTTTTCCACAATTGTGACAGGCTTGGCCGTGCGTGGGGCAATTCTGCACTCTGGTAGCATGTGAACGAGATCCGCAGTTTCCACACTGTTGCCGCGGTAGCGCGCGTTGCTGCCGTCGCGCGAGCATTACCGTGTCAGAGCTGTCGGGGCCGAGGGCGCTGTCACTGGGTGTGTGTGCTAGTTTCGCTGCACATTCGGCTGCAGGCTCCACTTGAAAGGTGATGTTGACTGCCTGTGACAACGACAGATCGTCGGACTCGAGTAACAGTCTTTCACGCACTCTCACGTTGTTGGTGTGCTCTATTAGTTGATCACACACCATCTAGCCTTGTAGTGCACCGAACTTGCACGAGCTAGCTAACCCCCTCAAATTAGCCACGTATTGATGCACCGACTCGCCGGGGAGTTGGTGACGCTGTCTAAAAATGAATCGCCGCAGGAAGGCATTTTGTGGGGCAGAGAAGTGTGTGCTTAACAGAGCCACAGCCTCATCATATGTTTGAATTGAGTCTGCTGTGCATAATGTCCCAAGAACACGCTGGCCCACCGCTCCCAAGCAATGGGATAACAGTGCCTTTTTCCGTGATATACTCACATTTTCTAGTCCAAGAGCAATGAGGTAGGTTTCAAAGGACTGTAACCAGTGAACCCATGGGATCGGGGGCTCATCGGGTAGTGCAAGGAAGGGAGGAGGAGGTGGAAGAGAGATTTCAGCCATCCTCGTCGCCAAACGTTGCGTTTGCAAAGATAATCCAGAGGCCATAAGCAGAGCTCAGTTCATGTTGCTTTTAATGGCTGATCCAAACACACTCTACAGGCAAAAGCAATCGAATACCTATATCCAATGTCAGACACAATACAACAATAATAGCACTATCAAACTCCATGTGCTCAGGCCAAGGCAATCGAGTACCTATCACCAATGTCAGACATAACAGCAACATACCATCCTGGAGTTACGTCTGCGGCCGCAGAAATGCCTGTCTGCTCCCGTAATTATCAAATCTCCTACCACTATTGCTTTCCCACTCTTCTTCCTCCCCCCGCCCCCCGTACAGCTGAGCCACCCATGGTGCCATGGACTTGGCTCTGGTGGTACTCCCCAGAGGAACCATTGCACTCACCAGTGCTCAGAACAGAATACTGGTTGGAGAACGAGATGCACTCAGGCGACTCCTGCACTACCTGCCTGGTCCTCCTCTTCTGTCTGGTGGTCACCCATTCCCTTTCTGCCTGCACACTCTTTATCTGCGGGGTGACCACCTCCTGAAACGTGCTGTCCACGAAGCTCTCAGCCTCGCGGATGCACTGCAGTGACACCAGCTGCTGCTGAAGCTCGGAAACCCGGAGCTCGAACTCCTCGAGCGGATGACATTTCCTGCACACGTGGTTGCCCAGGACACGGGAAGCAACCTGGAGTCCCCACATGGCACAGGAGGTGCATTCCACTGGACCGCAGTGCCCTGCCATGCCTCTACTTAATAGACTGTTAACTAGAAACACGTACCAGCTACTCACCAATCAGATCCTTCCCTGGTTGTGACATCACTTTAGCTGTTTTGCAGTTGTTGCTTTTGTTGTTGTTGTTTTCGCTGGAGGTTCTCCATCTCCTCGCTGCCCCCGCTGCTCCAGTCTGCGCTCTCTCTGGGCCCCCCGCTCGATTTATACTTGGTCTCCTCGCTCCCACCGCTGCTTCAGTCTGTGCTCTCTCTGGGCCCCGCGCTCGATTTATACTCCGCCTCCTCGCTGCCACCGCTGCTCCGGTCTGTACTCTCACTGGGCCTCCTGCTCGATTTATATTCCTCGCTGCCTCTGCTGCTCCAGTCTGCGCTCTCTCTGGGCCTCTCGCTCGATTTATACGCCGCCTCCTCGCTGCCCCCGCTGCTCCTGTCTGCGCTCTCTCTGGCACTCCCGCTCAATTTACACTCCGCCTCCTCGCTACTGCTGCTGCTCCAGTCTGTGCTCTCTCTGGGCCTCCCGCTCAATTTATACTCTGCCTCCTCGCTGCCCCCGCTGCTCCAGTCTGCGCTCTCTCTGGGCCTCTCGCTCGATTTATACTCCAACTACAACACCGGCATCTAGCCAACAATGTGGAAAACTGCCCAGGTATGTCCTGTCCACAAAAAACAGGAAAAATTCTATCTGGCCAATTACCGCCCCATCAGTCTACTCTCAATCATCAGCAAAAGTGATGGAAGGTGTCATCGACAGTGCCATCAAGTGGCACTTACTCACCAATAACCTGCTCACTGATGCCCAGTTTGGGTTCCGCCAAGACAACATGGCTCCTGGCCTCATTACAGCCTTGGTTCAAACATGGACAAAGGAGCTGAATTCCAGAGGTGAGGTGAGAGTGACTGCCCTTGACATCAAGGCAGCATTTGACAGAGTCTGGCATCAAGGAGCCCTAGTAAAACTGAAGTCAATGGGAATCGGGGGTGGCGGGGGGGGGGGGGGAAACACCCCACTGGCTGGAGTCATACCTCGCACAAAGGAAGATGGTTGTGGTGGTTGAAGGTCAATCATCACAGCCCCAGGACATCGCTGCAGAAGATCCTCAGGGCAGTGTCCTAGGCCCAACCATTTTCAGTTGCTTCATCAATGACCTTCCCTCCAACATAAGGTCAGAAATGGGGATGTCCGCTGATGACTGTACAGTGTTCAGCGCCATTCACAACTCCTCAGATAATAAAGCAGTCCATGCCCGCTTGCAACTAGACCTGGGCGACATTCAGGCTTGGACTGATAAGTGGCAGGTAACATTCGCGCCACAGAAGTGCCAGGCAATGACTATCTCCAACAAGCGAGAGACTAACCACCTCCACTTGACATTCAATGGTATTACCATCACCGAATCCTCCACCATCAACATCCAGGGGGGTCACCATTGACCAGAAACTTAACTGGACCAGCCACAAAAATACAAGAGCAGGTCAGAGGCTGGGTATTCTGTGGCGAGTGTCTCACCTCCTGACTCCCCAAAGCCTTTCTGCCATCTACATGGCACAAGTAAGGAGTGTGATGGAATACTCTCCACTTGCCTGGATGAGTGCAGCTCCAACAACACTCAAGAAGCTCAACACCATCCAAGACAAAGCAACCTGTTTGATTGGCACCCCATCCACCACCTTAAACATTCACTCCCTCCACCACTGGCGTACCGTGGCTGCAGTGTGTACCATCTGCAAGATGCACTGCAGCAACTCACCGAGGCTTCTTCAGCAGCAACTCCCAAACCCGCGACCTCTACCACGTAGAAGGACAAGGGCAGCAGGCACATGGGAACACCACCACCTCCAAGTTCCCCTCCAAGTCACACACCATCCTGACTTAGAAGTATATCACCGATCCTTCATCGTTGCTGGGTCAAAATCCTGGAACTCCCTCCCTAACAGCACTGTGGGAGCACCTTCACCAAACGAACTGCAGCGGTTCATGAAGGCGGCTCACCGCCACCTTCTCAAGGGCAATTAGGGATGGGCAATAAATGTCGGCCTTGCCAGTGATATCCACATCCCACAAATGAATAATTTAAAAACATAGGCGTAGTCTACACACCACCTAAAAGTGGAAGGGAGGTGGAGGAAGAAATATGCAGCAAATTAGGGAAATGAGTAAAAATCATAGAATAATAATCATGGGGGATTTCAACTACCACGATTTTAATTGGACAGAAAAGGTAGGTAAAGGAGGTAAGGGAATGGAGTTCCTACAATGTGTACAGGACTCCTTTCTAACCCAATATGTAAAAAGCCCAACAAGGGAGGATTCATTATTGGATCTAGCAATGGGAAATGATCCAAAGCAGATAAGAGAAGTTAACCTAGGGGAATATCTAGGCAATAGTGACCATAATATAATATGCTTTAAGATGATAAGTGAGAAGGACATAAATATGATGAAAACCAGGGTAATAGATTGGAGAAAAGCTGATTTTGAGGGGCTGAGAATAGAACTTGTGAAAATAAAATGGGCAACAATATTGGCAAACAACGATGTAGAACAGCAATGGGAAACATTTAAAATGGTGTTCAACAGAGTGCAGGAACAATATATTCTGCTAAAAGGAAAGAACAAACTAAACACTAATGAGACTCCATGGATGAATAAAGCATAAGGGAACAATTGAAGGTGAGGAATGAAGCATACATTAAGCACATGGACAGCAGGGGAGAGCATGATAAGGGAGAATATGAAGAGATTAGGAGAGAAGTCAAAAAGAAATTAGGAAAGCAAAGAGGAACTATGAAATTAAATTATCAAGGCACGTAAAACAAAATAGTAAAATATTTTATAGGCACAGCAATAAAAAAAGGAAGGTTGGAATGGAAATAGGCCATTAAGGGATAGTCAAGATAATACCACAGGTAACGATAGAGAGATGGCATAAATATTAAATAATTATTTTGCTTCAGTATTTACAAGGGAGATTGAACAGGTGGACATGACATTGGATGATGAGATGAGTAACGAGATAAGTGCATTTAAAATAAAGGGATATATTAAATAAACTAATCAAACTCAAAAGAGGATAAAACCCCTGGTCTGGATGGATTGCATCCACACATTTTAAAAGTATCTAGGGAAGGGATAGCAGAGGCATTAATAAACATATTTAATAATTCGTTAGAAAAAGATGTAGTGCCAGAAGACTGGCGGATAGCTAACGTAATACCTATATTCAAGAAGGGGTGTAGAACATGTCTAGGGAATTATAGACCAGTCAGCTTAACATTGGTGGTAGGAAAAATAATGGAATCCCTACTAAAGGAGAAAATAGAAGAACATCTAGAAACTAAAAATATAACAAGGAATAGTCAGCATGAATTTCAAAAGGGAAAGTCTTGCTTGACCAACCTCATTGAACTTTTTGAAGAGGTAACAGAGAGATTAGACAATGATAATGCAGTAGATGTAATTTATGATTTTCAAAAGGCCTTCGATAGTCAAGGGTTATGGGGAGCAGGCAGGGAAGTGGAAGATCAGATCAGCCATGATCTTATTGAATGGCGGAGCAGGCTCGAGGGGCCAAATGACCTACTCCTGCTCCTACGTCTTATGTTACGTTCTTATGTTCTTCGATAAGGTACCCCATAATAGACTGATGAACAAGGTCAAGAATGCGGAGTCAGGGGACAAGTAGCAGAATGGATAGCTAGCTAGCTTCAAGACAGAAAGCAGCGAGTAAGGGTAAAAGGTAGCTATTCACAGTGGCAGAAGGTGGGTAGTGGTGTTCCACAAGGATCAGTGCTGGGATCACTGTTGTTCACAGTTTATATTAACGATTTAGACTTTGGAATCAAAAACACCATTTCTAAATTTGTGGATGACACCAAATTGGGGGGGATAGTCAATACTGAGGAGGACTGCAACAAATTACAGGAGGACATGAATAAACTTGCAGAATGAGCATATAATTGGCAAATGAAGTTCAATACAGATAAATGTGAGGTATTACATTTTGGTAGGAAGAATAGGGAGGTCACTTATCACTTGGAGGGTGCGAGTCTAGGTGGGGTAGAGGAACAAAGGGATCTCGGAGTACAAATACACAAATCACTAAAAGTTGCGACGCAGGTTAGCAAGGCCATAAAAAAAAAATCAAACCAAGCACTAGGGTTTATTTCTAGAGGGATAGAAGTAGGGAAGTTATGCTAAACCTGTATCGAACCTTGGTTAGACCACCCTTGGAGTACTGCATACAGTTCTGGTCTCCATAATGGCCCAGAAATTCGGGTCTCCACAGGTGAGTATGCGCTGGGTACTCACCCGTAGGCCCAACGAAAGTGCCGGTTTCGTGCATGCACTGCTCATGCGTGGGAAACCAGAACTTCTGTTCCCTTAAAGAAAGGGGTTCAGAGGTCGAACGCGTGCACCGGAGAGGCTGCGCGTGCGCCTGGAACTTACGTTTTTTTCCAGGTTTCTCCAGGAGGGTAAGTCTCCAGCAGTTACACTTTTAAAAAGCAGGCACAAGGCCTGCTTTTAACAAGGTAAGTGGTGAATTAAGTAAAATTAAAACATTTTTTCCACAGGTTTATTATTTTTAAATACTTTAAAGAAAGGTAAGTTTATTTTTAGCCCCGTTAGAAAATGTAATTAATTTTTTCATAAATTTAAATTATTGTTTAAAATAGTTATTTCATGTAATTTATAGTTATTTTAAAAATGTGATTTATTTTAATTTGAAGTTTTAGTTATGTTTTGGGGCTTATAGTATTTATAGTTTTGACAGCTCTTCCTGTCAATTTTATGAATGGGCATTTCCCTGCTACCATTGGCTCTCCATGGCCCACGTGATCCCAGGGGACGCTTCGAACTAACTGCGCCCCTGGGATACGCAAGCACTCCGCGCCGGCAGTTGGAGGAGGCCCAGGATCGGAATCCCACGCGGGCCCACAGCTCAACGGCCGGCGCGCTAGGTAAGTGCAGGTCGGGGGCTTGCACCCACGGGAAGCCTCCGACCCGAATTTATGGGCCGTTATAAAAAGGATATAGAGGCACTGGAGAGGGTGCAGAGAAGATTTACAAGGATGACACCAGAAATGCGATGGTATACATATCAGGAAAGGATGAACAGGCTGGGTCTCTTTTCTCTTGAAAAGGGAAGGCTGAAGGGTGACCTAATAGAGGTCTTTAAAATTATGAAAGGTTTTGATAGAGTGGATACAGAGAGAATGTTTCCACTTGTGGGGAAGAGCATAACTAGAGGCCATCAATATAAGATAGTCACCAAGAAATCCAATAGGGAATTCAGAAGAAACTTCTTTACCCAGAGAGTGGTGAGAATGTGGAACTCGCTACCACAGGGAGTGGTTGAAGCGAATAGTATAGATGCATTTAAGGGGAGGCTGGACAAGCAGACGAGGGAGAAGGGAATCGAGGGTTATGCTGATAGATTTAGATGAGGAAAGACGGGAGGAGGCTCGAGTGGAGCATAAACGCCGGCATGGACTGGGTGGGCCGAATGGCCTGTTCCTATGCCGTATATCCTATGTAATCCTATATAATCCAATGTAATCCAATGTAATCCTATGCAGCCCCAGGAAGCCGGCTCCAGAGACGTTATTTAAAGGGATCATCAGTAATCACTTGCAGCTGTCAGGTTAGTGCAGTTTCAGTGTGTTTTTGTTAGTTTCACCCACTGCAACAGTTTCCTTCAGTAACTTGAAGTTTCTTTTGTATCAGGACTCTTCTGGCAACTAAAAAGTAGCTACATTTATCCTTCAAAGATTCAAACTGCTACACTTGCCAACATTAATGGGGGCTGCACTGATCACCTCAATCTCCAGAAGCTACGGCGGAGGGAGCGCAGGCAGCCAGAAATACGGGAACATGTGCGCAGAGAGATGAAGAGGGACATCAGAGCTCTCAACAGGAGGCCTTACCCTCCAAGGGTATTCCGAGAGCTCATCTCCTACTGTGGTGTATGTAACCGTTCCACCTTTAAGAGAACTATTTTAAGAGTTGCACTACTTTATCTTGGCTGCTGTATACTGTAATACCGGTGGTGACCACACCAGTATATAAGTGCTGTGTAATGCTTTATTGGGCAGTTCAGCCCTGACCTTCGACTAGTAAAGACCTGTTGAAGTTTACTCTTGTGGTCTGTGTAGTAATTCTCAATATAACACACAGACTTAACAGTGGCGACGAGTACGATCTTACCCTGTGGCAGAGATACATCCAAGGCAGTTAAACGGGCGTCGAGAAGAGGCATCCGCCCTCATAATTCTGCTGAGAGAAGACTCGGGTCTGCAGAGCAAAGGAAGAATTCTGACACGAAGCCTTCCATCAGCAACAGGCAGTGATCATCCCTTCTATCATGGTGGTGGGTAAGCCGATCAGCGATGAGCAGCAAGTCGGCCACGTTGGATGTGAAGTAGGGGAGGGAAAAACGGAGGATATAAGGGCGGAGAACTCGACCACGGCCGGGGAAAAGAGCCGGACAGAAGTCGGGGCCAGAGGCGCTGAGACTGGGGCAGCGTAAGGCACGGGAGCCGCGGTGAATGCAAACGCAGCCGGTGAAAAAGACCGGGCTGCAAGCGGGCTGGGAGACGCAACAGCGTCGAGAGAGAGCTCGACCGCGACCGGTGAAAAAGGCCGGGCAGCTACCGAGGCCGCGAGGCGCAGCGACCGGGACAGCGTAAGGCGCGGGAGAATTTTTTTTTTTAAAACGCGGAGAACTCAGCCGCAGCCGGGGGGAAAGGACCGGACTACAAGAGGGGCTGGGAGGCTCGATTTGAGAACCGCTGGGGAGGGCGAACGCAGCAATACAGCAATCACCATTACAGCCAGCGGGGGAGAAAGGCAAACGCGGGAAGCCGCCATTTTCGTAGGCGGGGGAAGAAGACAAGCGCGGGAAACCGCCATTTTGAAAAAAAAATAAAAGAAAAATTTCTTTTTGTTTCTCAAGAAGATTGCGAGGATGCCTAAGCGTGGTAACATCAACGATTTCGATCCCGATGTTGAAGATTGGGCCACGTATGTAGAACGCATAGATATATATTGTAAGGCAAATAAAATATCAAATGAAGATAAAGCATTAACCTTACTAAACTCAATGGGTGCGAAGACATACGGGCTATTGAAGCATCTTCTATCACCAGCTAAACCGGCGGATCAGGCTTTCGCTAATATTGTTGCTGTCCTGAGAAATCATTTGAACCCCACACCGCTGATGTTAGCGGAACGATTTAAATTTTATGCGAGAACGCAACTGAAAGAGGAAAGCAACGCGGAGTATTTAATTGAACTGCATAAGCTAGCGAAATACTGTCAGTTTGGGGAAAGACTGACAGAGGCACTGAGAGACAAATTCGTGTGTGGATTGTCGAAAGAAGGAACACAAAAGCGGCTGCTTGAAGAGAATGATCTTACACTGGATAAGGCTGTCACTATTGCAGCATCGCACAAAGCTGCAGCGAGAGGCACTGCGGAAATGCAGCTGAAGGCAGCAGTACTCAGCGTAGATCAAATGGCTTTGGGTACAACGAAATGTTATCGTTGTGGAAAGACAACACACGATCAGAACCAATGCTGGTTTAAAAACCAGGAATGTAGAAAATGTGGCAAGCTTGGTCACATAGCTAAAGTATGCCGGTCAGGAAAGAAGACCAGCAACAAAAAGTCACCGCAGGAAAGGTGCAGAAAGGTACCTAAGGTGGCTGAGAAGAGTTCGGATGAACAGAATTCGGATTCGGACTCCAACAGCAAGGAACTGGGTAGTCTGAGAATTCACAATGTGAGTAAGGAAGCTGACCTACAAACTATCTGGGACACACTTCAGATAGCAGGAGTCCAAGTGAAGATGGAATTGGACACCGGATCGGCGTTGACGGTCATGAATAAGCAAGATTACAAAAAGGTTATTCACACATATTCCCCTACGGGATACGGAGATAGTATTGCAGACATACACGGGGCAAAGAGTATACCCCATCGGAAAGATAAAAGTCAAGGTGGTACACAAGGGCAAAGAACACCAAGGAATGGACATATATGTACTACCTGAGGGAGGTCCACCACTTCTGGGACGGGAGTGGATCAGGAAAATAAATATGGACTGGCACTCCCTAAAAGCAATAACGGTAGATTCCGGAAAAAAAGATGTCAAACCTGAACGATTGTCCAGAATATTGGATGAGGGCATATGCAGCAGTGACAGTGACAAAGCAGAGAGTGAGAACTCGGTGAAGACAATCAGCTCAGACTCTGGAACTGATGATGGTAAGACCAGCCCATGTGCAAAAGACAAGTCTAAAATGGACTTGCAGGCTAATGATGGAAAAACGAAGGAGTGCATAAATGCTTCAGAAGAGAACAAAGTATCAGAACAGAATTCCACTGAACAACAACAACATAGTTTGACAGAGAATTCTGAGTCTGTCCAGTCTACAGACATGCACATTTCTGAGGAACACCGGGCTCGAACTCAACTCAATTTCAAACTACAACAGCAATTAGAACAAACGATTCGCCGTTTTGAGCAAGAGATGAATGCAAAGAAAAAGTTCTTTGACACAGAGTTGGAGAATCTGGGAAGACAGCAGAAGCAGCTGATTGAGAAAATGGATCAGGAACACACAAACCGTCTGCGCGATGAGGCCAAACGAATCAAAGCTGAGCAAGAAAGGGAATATGTCAAATTCATCGATCAGTTGAAAGCTAAGAAGAAAGAGCACCCTTTTGTGAGCAGTGTCAGCAATAATAAGCCACTCAGGGAATTAGTGGCAGAGGCAAAAGCTGAAGTGATGGAGGAAATAGAAGACAATAGAGAAGAAGCAGAAGATGATGACTCATCTGAACCATTATCACCCCTACCAGGTCACGCACGTGGTCCCTCCGAACTGAGCCAAATCAGTCTGGAAGTAGAAAAACTTCCCAAGGTACTCGAGCCTTTAGAAGTCAGCAATGCTGGTTCTGAAGTTACGAAAGTTCAAGCTGTTAAGTCCAGTGAAGGACTATTAGATGAGTCACCCCAGCAACGAGAACCTACTACACCACCGAAAACTACTACACCACCGAGGCGTTATCCAGACCGAGTCAGGAGGCCGCCTCAGAGACTGAATCTGTGAACTGTTTTTACGTGAAGTTGTGTATATATGTTAGTATGTTATGTTTAATGGGGAATATATACTGTTAAGCTAAAAAGGGAGGATTGTGGTGTATGTAACCGTTCCACCTTTAAGAGAACTATTTTAAGAGTTGCACTACTTTATCTTGGCTGCTGTATACTGTAATACCGGTGGTGACCACACCGGTATATAAGTGCTGTGTAATGATTTATTGGGCAGTTCAGCCCTGACCTTCGACTAGTAAAGACCTGTTAAAATTTACTCTTGTGGTCTGTGTAGTAATTCTCACTATAACACACAGACTTAACACCTACCTCCCAAACCCACGACCTCTTCCACCTAGAAGGACAAGGGCAGCTGGGGCATGGGAACACCACCACCTCCAAGTTCCCCTCCAAGTCACACACCATCCTGACTTGGAAATATATCGGCCGTTCCTTCATCGTCGCTGGGTCAAAATCCCGGAACTACCTCCCTAACAGCACTGTGGGAGTACCTTCATCACACGGACTGCAGCGGTTCAAGAAGGCGGCTCACCACCACCTTCTCAAGGGGCAATTAGGGATGGGCAATAAATGCTGGACTTGCCAGCGACGCCCACATCCCGTGAATGAATTGAAAAAAAGTGTAGTCACTGTTGTAATGTAGGAAACGCGGTGATGTAAAAAGACTACTGAGCACTTGGTTTGAGTATAAAACAAGGCTTTAATCAACTGTTTCACAACCATGAGATTTCTAGTTACATCACTAGTTCCTGGTTACAGAAACATCCTGAGCAAGCTGGGCCCACGCCCGAGTATTTATACTTCTTGGACGGCGCCACCAGCTGGCCGCCCAGTGTTACTTCATGAGTCATGATAAGATTCACGACACACGGCAGACAAATTGCACACAGCAAGCTCCCACAAACAGCAATGTGATAATGACCAGATAATCTGTTATGGTGATGTTGATTGAGGAATAAATATTGGCCAGGACACAGGGGAGTGTGATGGAATACTCTCCATTTGCCTGGATGAGTGCAGCTCCAACAATACTCAAGAAGCTCGACACCATCCAGGACAAAGTAGCCCGCTTGATTGGCACCCCAACCACCACCTTAAACATTCACTCCCTTCACTACCGGCGTACCGTGGCTGCAGTGTGTACCATCTACAAGATGTACTGCAGCAACTCACCAAGGCTTCTTCGACAGCACTTCCCAAATCCGTGATCTATACCACCTAGAAGTACAAGGGCAGCAGGTGCATGTGAACATCAGCACCTCCAAGTCCCCCTACAAGTTACACACCATCCTGACTTGGACATATATCGCTGATCCTTCATTGCCGCTGGGTCAAAATCCTGGTACTCCCTGTAACATTTGCATATTGAATTATCATTGGCCTGCAGGCATCTGTAAGGACTGCTATTGTTTTGAAGACCCAGGCTAGGGGTCCTAACTCCATCTTTTTCCCCATGGAGCTGTATGAGTAAGAACAGACCTATTGTTTAAATAAAGAGTTAAACTGTAATACTCCGTTGTCCTGCAATTTATTATTTTTGTACAAAGTGTGCAAAACAAGACACTCCCTACCTAACAGCACTGTGGGAGTACCTTCACCTCATGAACTGCAGAGGTTCAAGGACCACTGGCACTAGGACCACTGCTTTTCTTGATATATATTAATGACTTGGACTTGGGTGTACAGGGTACAATTTCAAAATTTGCAGATGACACAAAACTTGGAAGTATAGTGAACAGTGAGGAGGATAGTGATAGACTAGGACATAGGCAGGCTGGTGGAATGGGTGGACACGTGGCAGATGAAATTTAATGCAGAAAAGTGCAAAGTGATACATTTTGGTAGGAAGAACGAGAAGAGGCAATATAAATTAAAGGGTACAATCCTAAAGGGGGTGCATGAAGAGAGAGACCTGGGGGTGTATGTGCACAAATTGTTGAAGGTGGCAGGGCAGGTTGAGAAAGCAGTTAAAAAAGCTTACGGAATACTGGGCTTTATAAATAGAGGCATAGAGTACAAAAGCAAGGAAATTATGATGAACCTTTATAAAACATTGGTCTGACCTCAACTGGAGTATTGTGTCCAATTCTGGGCACCGCACTTTAGGAAGGATGTGAAGGCTTTGGAGAGGGTGCAGAAAAGATTTATGAGAATGGTTCCAGGGATGAGAGACTTCAGTTACGTGGATAGACTGGAGAAGCTGGGGTTGTTCTCCTTAGAGCAGAGAAGGTTGAGAGGAGATTTGATAGAGATTTTCAAAATCATGAGGTGTCTAGACAGAGTCGATAGAGAGAAAATTTCCCATTGATGGAAGGGTCAAGGACCAGAGGGCACAGATTTAAGGTGATTGGCAAAAGAACCAAAGGCGACATGAGGGAAAACTTTTTTACGCAGCAAATGGTAAGGATCGGCCTGAAAGGGTGGTGGAGGCAGACTCAATCGTGGCTTTCAAAAGGGAGTTGGATAAGTACCTGAAGGAAAAATATTTGCAGGGCTACGGGGAAAGGGCGGGAGTGTGGGACTAGCTGAAGTGCTCTTTCAGAGAGCCGGCACGGGCTCGACGGGCCGAATGGCCTCCTTCTGTGCTGTAACCATTCTATGATGCTAAGAAGGTGGCTCACCAACATCTTCTCGAGGCGCAACTAGGGATGGGCAATAAATGGCGGCCTTGCCAGCGATGCCAATATCTTGGGAATGAATTATTTTTTAACAAGAGCCAGTATATTTGTCGGGCACTTCCTTCCCCTTGAGCCCGCAGTCGGAGGCATTTTCTACCCGTTATCTGTAGGTTGGAGCTGAACCTCCTCCATATTCTGTGCAGCTTGTTTTCGAAATGGCCGACAGGTGTGTTAAAAAGTTACCGTTCGCACAGCAAACACAAGGAGGCCAATATTGCTGTGGAGGGCAGCTCACCGAAGCAGGAAGGCTGTGGGAGATTGGAACTCCTTTAGATCGAGAAAGGCTTTGGATCTCACCGGTGCCGCCTGTCAGGGCTCAAAGATGGCGGCACGCAACGCCAACTCGGTAAATACGGCAGCGTTCCCGCAACAGCTGGTGGAGAGACACCTCTTTTGTTCCGAACCTTTCTAATAAATTCTCCACCCAACGCCCCCCCCCTCCCCTCCCCTCCTCCCACCGCCCACTAACGGCTGGTCCCTGCGATCTCAGGACGTCTTTTAAATTAATTCCAGAATATTTCTCGCCCAACTGCTAAGTGATAATTTGCACGTGCCTCGTGATGTTGGTGGGTTTTTTTTTTTTCATTTTTCGCTTTCGCTCTCTTCGTATGAATTATCGCTTCAGCTAAGCAGAGACGACGGTTGCTCAGCTCTCGGAGAGCAAGCTGCCGTTAACCCCTTCACGTTGTTTCACCAGCAGTGCGCTCGAGCGCAATGCCAGCTAGAAAGAAAGGAGAGAACATGCCTTTCTATAGTGTCTTTCGCAACCTCATAGCTCGTCCCAAAGCGCTTTACAGCCAATGCAGTGCTTTGGCGCCAAGGGAGCGGTAGCAGAGTGGTTATGTTACTGGACTAATAATCCGGAGACGTGAGTTCAAAACCCACCACGGCAGCTGGGGAATTTAAATTCAATTACATCTTGTATTAAAAAGCTAGTATCAGTAATGGTAACCATGAAACTACCGGATTGTCATAAAAACCCATCTGGCTCACGAATGTCCTTTAGGGAAGGAAATCTGCTGTCCTTACTCGGTCTGGCCTATATGTGACTCCAGACCCACAGCAATGTGGTCGACTCTTAACTGCCCTCTGAAATGGCCTAGCAAATCACTCAGTTATAACAAACCACTATGCAAAACAATAATAAGAATAAAACCGGACAGACCACTCGGCATCGGATTTACACACGAAGATGGCACACCCAGCCCAGTCGACCCTGTAAAGTCCTCCTCACTAACATTTGGGGACTTGTGCCAAAATTGGGAGAGCTGTCCCACAGACTAATCAAGCAACAGCCTGACATAGTCATACTCACAGAATCATACCTTTCAGCCAATGTCCCAGACATCTCCATCCCTGGGTATGTCCTGTCCCACCGGCAGGACAGACCCACCAGGGGTGGTGGCACAGTGATATACAGTCGAGAGGGAGTGGCCCTGGGAGTCCTCAACATTGACTCCGGACCCCATGAAGTCTCATGGCTTCAGGTCAAACATGGGCAAGGAAACCTCCTGCTGATTACCACCTACCGCCCTCCCTCAGCTGATGAATCAGTACGCCTCCATGTTGAACACCACTTGGAAGAAGCACTGAGGGTAGCAAGGGCACAGAATGTACTCTGGGTGGGGGACTTCAATGTCCATCACCAAGAGTGGCTCAGTAACACCACTACTGACCGAGCTGGCCGAGTCCTGAAGGACATAACTGCCAGTCTGGACCTGCGACAGGTGGTGAGTGAACCAACACGAGGGAAAAACCTACTTGACCTCGTCCTCACCAATCTACCTGTCGCAGATGCATCTGTCCATGACAGTATTGGTAGCAGTGACCACCGCACAGTCATTGTGGAGACGAAGTCCCGTCTTCACACTGAGGACACCCTCCATCGTGTTGTGTGGCACTACCACCATGCTAAATGGGATAGATTCAGAACAGACCTAGCAGCTCAAAACTGGTCATCCATGAGGCGCTGTGGGCCATCAGCAGCAGCAGAATTGTATTCCACCACAATCTGTAAGCTCATGGCCCGGCATATCCCTCACTCTACCATTACCATCAAGCCAGGGGATCAACCCTGGTTCAATAAGGAGTGTAGAAAAGCATGCCAGGAGCAGCACCAGGCGTAACTAAAAATGAGGTGCCAACCTGGGGAAGCTGCAACACAGGACTACATGCATGCTAAAAAGTGGAAGCAGCATGCTATAGACAGGGCTAAGCGATCCCACAATCA
This sequence comes from Somniosus microcephalus, assembly GCF_052327205.1. Lineage (NCBI taxonomy): Eukaryota > Metazoa > Chordata > Chondrichthyes > Squaliformes > Somniosidae > Somniosus > Somniosus microcephalus. The sequence goes on along the minus strand of NC_140988.1, from coordinate 371,544,393 downwards.
ACGGATCAGATCAAAGCTCTGCAGTCCTGCCACATCCAATCGTGAATGGTGGTGGACAATTAAACAACTAACGGGAGGAGGAGGCTCCGTGAATATCCCCATCCTCAATGATGGTGGAGCCCAGCACGTGAGTGCAAAAGACAAGGCTGAAACGTTTTCAACCATCTTCAGCCAGAAGTGCCGAGTGGATGATCCATATCGGCCTCCTCCTGAGGCCCCCACCATCACAGAAGCCAGTCTTCACCCAATTCGATTCTCTCCATGTGATATCAAGAAATGGCTGAGCGCACTGGATACAGCAAAGGCTGTGGGCCTCGACAACATCCCGGCTATCGTGCTGAAGACTTGTGCTCCAGAACTAGCCGTGCCTCTAGCCAAGTTGTTCCAGTACAGCTACAACACTGGCATCTAGCCGACAATGTGGAAAACTGCCCAGGAATGTCCTGTCCTCAAAAAGCAGGACAAATCCAACCCGGCCAATTATCACCCCACCAGTCTACTCTCAATCATCAGCAAAGTGATGGAAGGTGTCGGCAACAGTGCTACCAAGCGGCACTTATTCACCAATAACCTGCTCACCGATGCTCAGTTTGGGTTCCGCCAGTACTGTTTAGCTCCAGACTTCATTACTGCCTCATTTGACTGAGTGTGGCATCAAAGAGCCCTAGTAAAACTGAAGTCAATGGGAATCAAGGGGAAAACTCTCCATTGGCTGGAGTCACACCTAGCACAAAGGAATATGGGTGAGGTTGTTGGAGGCCAATCATTTCAGCCCCAGGACATCGCTGCAGGAGTTCCTCAGGGCAGTGTCCTAGGCCCAACCATCTTCAGCTGCTTCATCAATGACCGTCCCTCCAACATAAGGTCAGAAGTGGGGATGTTTGCTGATGACTGCACACTGTTCAGTGCAATTCACAACTCCTCAGATAATGAAGCAGTCCATGCCTGAAATAAAGAATAGGTTTGCCTTCCAAAGTTAGGCTTTATTAACTTTAAAATCAGCAGCATATCTTTCTACATCCAGTCCCAACTAAAGCTAGAAAAGGACTGAATTTAAGGTAGCCACAACACATCATGTGATCATCAACTACCAATGAGATTACAACACATATCCCAAGGCAGTTAACAAACAACGAATCACAATACTTTTACTAATCAAGGAATAATCACCACATTCACCCCTCCTTTTAAAATATACTCCAACCTAATAACTTTTACAATTTACAATTAATTATTTACAACTAAGCTATGCACGAGAATAAAACTATTTACATAACACAATACTAAATGAACAACAAATAATAACATTACGCATAAGTATTAAGTATCTCTCAACTAAAACAATATACTATAATATTTCAACAATTTTTAAAACATTACTATCAATTTAAAAGTCCATTTTCAATCGGTCGACCGGATATCTTGTTCGTGTCGACCTTCTTAACCTTGGTGAAATTCCTTGCCCTCCCACGCCAGAAGGCACAGAAGTATCTTCAACAGGAAGGCTATCCATATCCCGATTCTCAACAGTTTCCGGATCAGAAATCCCATCAGAAGATGAACTGGGACGGTCATAAACATCTATCAAAGGCTGACTAATAGAAGTATGATTATCTGCAATCGGATTGGAAATATTCGTAGTATCTGTAACAGCATCCACATTATCCGAATCATGACCATTATTATTATCCTCAGAAGAGGGCTGGCCCCCACAAGGAGCCAAGTCTTTAATTGAAACAGTACTTTCTTTCCCATCTTGGAATCGAATATGAGCATATTGGGAATTTGCCTCCAACAGCTCCACCTCCTCCACCAAGGGGTCATATTTTGACAATCTAACATGGCGTCGAAGCAACACAGGTCCCTGCATAATAAGCCATGAAGGTACCAAATATCCCGTAGTAGATCTCCGTGGATAGTTAAAGAGCCTTTCATGGGGGGTCACATTAGTAGCCGTTGAAAGCAATGATCTAATGGAGTGCAGGGCATCAGGCAGTACCATTTCCCACTGTGTATTCTTAAGGTTCCAGGATGTCAACGCCAACATAACTGCCTTCCAGATCACCCCATTGTATCGTTCGCACTGTCCATTACCCTGGGGATTATACGGGGTAGTTCGACTAGTAGAAATTCCCCGACTCTGGAGGTATTCCTTCAACTGGGAAGACATAAAAGAACTTCCCTGATCCGAATGGATATACGCAGGCATCCCAAAGATGACAAAAAGTTGAGTCAAACATTTAATAACTGTAGCAGCTGATACATCTGCACAAGGAAAAGCAAAAGGGAACCTTGAAAACTCATCCACAACAGTAAATATATATCGGTTTTGAGTAGTTGAAGGAAGAGGTCCCTTAAAATCAACACTCAAACGTTCAAAAGGAAAAGTAGCCTTTATAAGATGAGCTCGTTGAGGCTTAAAGAAATTCGGTTTACACCGAGCACAGATAGAACATGATGAAGTCATCCACTTGACGTCTTCAACTGAAAAAGGCAAGTTCTTACTGCGTACAAAGTGTATCATCCTCGTAACCCCAGGATGACATAAGGCATTGTGAAGATTAATAAGCGTATCTCCGTGAATCACCGAACAATAAGCCCTCGACAGTGCATCAGCAGCAACATTATCCTTCCCCGGACGATAAACTATGTCAAAATGGTAACATGCCAACTCAATCCTCCATCTCATTATTTTATCATTTTTAATCTTTCCAAAATGTTTAACATCAAACATAAAGGACACAGATTTTTGGTCAGTTACCAACGTGAAATGTCACCCCGATAAATAATGTCTCCATTTACACAATGCTTCTACTATTGCGTATGCCTCTTTTTCTATTGAGGAATGTCTTTTTTCACTATTATTCAAAGTACGTGAGAAAAAGGCCACAGGTCTTCCATTTTGGTTCAAAGTAGCCCCAATTGCAAAATCCGAAGCATCCGTCTCAATCACAAAGGGAACCTGCTCATCAATGGAATGCACAACTGCTCCTAAAATATCCTTTTTAAAATTCTCAAAACATGTCCTGGCCTCCCATGATAGAGGATATGTCGTAACCCGAATAAGAGGCCGGATCTTCTGTGAAAAATTTGCAATCCAATTAGAATAATAAGAAAACAGTCCAACAACTCGTTGCAAAGCCTTAGAATTAGTAGGACAAGGTAAATCAATCAATGGTCGCAGACGTTCTGGATCTGGTTTAATCTTATTTCCCGAAATGATATACCCCAATAGATTTACCTCAGTAGTCGAAAAGACACATTTCTCTTTGTTAAAAGTTAAACCAACTTTTTCCGCATCTTGAAGGAATCTTTTTAAATTAGAATCATGCTCCACCCTTGATTTGCCACACACTGTGATGTCATCTAAGTATGAAAAGGTGTCAGAGAGGGAGTTATCACTTATAAAAGCATCCATTGCCCGTTGAAAACAAGCAACACCATTAGTAACACCAAATGGTATTCGGCAAAACTGATACAGCTTTCCACCAGCCTCAAAGGCCGTATATGGTTGATCCTTCTTAACAATAGGACTCTGATGATAAGCACTCTTTAAATCAATAGTGCTAAAAACTTTATACTGAGATACTTTATTGATAAGCTCATCAATCTTAGGCAAAGGGTACGCATCTAATTGAGCATACCTATTAATAGTTTGGGAATAGTCTATCACCATTCGTTTCTTGTGTCTCTCATTAGTTGTGACAACTACCTGTGCTCGCCAAGGCGAACAACTAGGTTCAATGATTCCTTCCAATAAGAGACGTTGAACTTCAGAATTAATAAATTCTCTATCCTGACTACTATATCTTCTTGACTTGGTAGCAATTGGCTTACAATCCGACATCAAATTGGAAAAAAGTGATAATGGAGGAATAGATAAAGAGGTTAATCCACAAATAGACAAAGGTGGCTTAGTCCCTCCAAATGAAAGACTAAGAGACTCGTGTAACTGAAGCACATCATGTCCAATCAAAATATCCGCACAGAGATTAGGCAAAACAGATAGGCGTATATCAGTATACGTATTACCCGGAAGAACCATTTTCACAAAGCAACAACCAGCTATTTGTGAAATAAGGGTCGTCTGAGCCATACACACCCGATACGTAACAGGCGAAATTTTCAAATGCTTCTCCTTCGCGAACTGAAGACTTATAAAACTCTCAGTACTGCCCGTATCTATAAGGGCCTTCACTTCCAACCCATTAACTTGAGCCGTAACTATAGCTTTGTTTAGGCCATGAGCAAATGCAGCAGAAATTGATGCAATAAACGCCCTATCTAAAGGCTGAATAGTCACAGAAGAGGTAGTGGAGGAAGACCCTCCCATACCAGGAGAAGGGAAGGTAATTGAACCTGATGATTTGCACACACGTGCATAATGACCTCTCTTGCTGCATTTACTACACACAGCCTCCCGAGCAGGATACTTCAGACGAGGGTGCCGGATATTCCCACAAAAATAACACTTCTGAATCCTAGAGGCAACGGCCGCTGAAGTAGAAACTGTTTCAAAATCTAGTAAACCACTCCCATTAAGTCCACATAATTCCTTTTCATCCGAAACTGCCGAAACCATAGTCGCAGGCCGATTAAAAAGAGCATAAGAATCCAAACTTCTCTGAGCCATATCCAATGTAGAAGCTTGCTCAAAAGCACTTTTAAGATCCAGAGTCTTATTTTCTAACAACCGCTGACGAATTGATCTAGACAGTAATCCATTAATAAAAGCATCCCGTACCGATTCGTCCTTATATTCTTCAGCCGTCACAGCCTTATAATTACAGTCAACACTAAGGCACCGAAGTGCTTGTAAATAAGTATCCAAAGATTCTCCCACCTGCTGCCTACGGGCAGATAGAAGATGACGTGCAAATACCTCATTCTTTGGTTCAACAAAAATCTTTTCCAATGTAGAAGTAGCCTCTTCATAAGTTTTACAGTGCAAAATATATTTATATACATCCGGGTCAATGTAGTTGATCAGCATATTCAGCTTATTTAGAGCCTCTTGATCCAACACGCCCAAAAAGTTTTTAAATGTACAATACCAATGTTTCCATTTATCAGCCACTCCAGCAGAATTGGGGTCAGCCTTGAATCGTTCTGGTTGAAGATATCGCTCCATTCTAACATAAAGTTAATAAATTGAAATAAAGAATAGATTTGCCTTCCAAAGTTAGGCTTTATTAACTTTAAAATCGGCAGCATATCTTTCTACATCCAGTCCCAACTAAAGCTAGAAAAGGACTGAATTTAAGGTAGCCACAACACATCATGTGATCATCAACTACCAATGAGATTACAACACATATCCCAAGGCAGTTAACAAACAACGAATCACAATACTTTTACTAATCAAGGAATAATCACCACAATGCCCGCATGCAGCAAGACCTGATGACATTCAGGCCTGGGCTGATAAGTGGCAGGTAACATTTGCGCCATACAAGTGCCAGGCAATGACTATCTCCAACAAGCGAGAGTCTAACCAGCTCCCCTTGACCTTCAATGGCATTACCTTCGCCGAATCACCCACCATCAATATCATGGGGGTCACCATTGACCAAAAACATAACTGTACCAGCCACATAAACACTGTAGCGACAAGGGCAGGGTATTCTCAGGGTGCCTCACCTCCTGACTCCCCAAAGCCTTTCCACCATCTACAAGGCACAAGTCAGGAGTGTGATGGAATACTCTCCACTTGCCTGGGTGAGTGCAGCTCCAACAACACTCAAGAAGCTCGACACCATCCAGGACAAAGCAGCCCGCTTGATTGGTACCCCATCCACCACCTTAAATATTCACTCCCTCCACCACCGGTGAACCGTGGTTGCAGTGTGTACCATCTACAAGATGAACTGCAGCAACTCGCCAAGGCTTCTTCGGCAGTACCTCCCAAACCCGCGGCCTCTTCCACCTAGAGGACAAGGGCAGCAGGCACATGGGAACACCACCACCTGCAAGTTCCCCTCCAAGTCACTCACCATCTGGACTTGGAAATATATCGCCATTCCTTCATCATCGCTGGGTCAAAATCCTGGAACTCCCTACCTAACAGCACTGTGGGAGTACGTTCACCACACGGACTGCAGCAGTTCAAGAAGGCAGCTCACCACCACCTTCTCAAGGGAAATTAGGGATGGACAATAAATGTCGGCCTTGCCAGCGACGCCCACATCCCATGAAAGAATTTTTTTAAAGTGTAGTCACTGTTGTAATGTAGGAAACAAGGCAGACAATTTGCGCACAGCAAGCTCCCACAAACAGCAATGTGATAATGACCAGATAATCTGTTTTAGTGATGTTGATTGAGGGATAAATATTGGCCAGGACACCGGGTGGGGGAACTCCCCTGCTCTTCTTGAAAATAGTGCCATGGGATTTTTTAATGTCCACCTTGAGGGCAGACGATACCTCGGTTTAACGTCTCATCTGAAAGACGGAACCTCCGACAGTGCAACACTCCCTCAGCCCTGCGCTGGGGTGTCAGGCAGCATCACGTGCACAAGTCCCTGGAGTGGGACTTGAACCCACAACCTCTGACTCAGAGGTGAGAGTGCTACCCGCTGAGCCACGGCTGACAGCTGTTTGCTGGGAAACTGTACGAGATGACAAAAAACAAACACGGTAGTGGATTTTGATTAAATGACTTGTTGTGTTGCATCATCACTCCATGGATCTCACACCCTCGAAATTTGTTACTACTGCACTGGAAAATCAAAAAGCTCACATAAAAAAGAAATGATAGCATGTCTAACTGTACAAGCCAGGAACGGCACGGAAATTAGGATTACGGCAGAATCAGGAACTTGGTCTAACAACAACAACTTGCATTTATCTAGTGCCTTTAACGTAGTAAAACGTCCCAAGGAGTTTCACTGAACCGTTATCAAGCAAAATTTGACACCAAGCTACCTAAGGAGAGATTAGGATGGGTGACCATAATTTTGTCAAAGAGGTAGGTTTTAAGGAACATCTTAAAGTAGGAGAGAGAGGCGGAGAGGTTTTAGGGAGGGAATTCCAGAGCTTAGGGCCCAGGCAGCTGAAGGCACGGCCGCCAATGGTTGAGCGATTAAGATCAGAGATGCACAAGAGGCCAGAATTGGAGGAGTGCAGAGATCTCAAAGGCTTGTAGGGCTGCAGGATGGTACAGAGATAGGGAGGGAGCGAGGGCCATGGAGGGATTTGAAAACGAGGATAAGAATTTTAAAATCGAGGCGTTGCTTAGCCGGGAGCCAGTGTAGGTCAGCGAGCACAGGGGAGATGGGCGAACGGGACTTGGTGCGAGTTAAGACACGGGCAGAAGAGTTTTGGATGATCTCAAATTTACGCAGGATGGAATGTGGGAGGCCGGCCAGGAGAACATTGGAATAATCGAGTCTAGAGGTAACAAAGGCATGGATGAGGGTTTCAGCAGCGGATGAGCTGAGGCAAGGGTGGAGACGGGCGATGTGTCGGAGATGGAAGTAGGCGATCTCGGTGGTGGAGAGGATAAGGGGTCGGAAGCTCAGCTCGGCGTCAAATAGTCCGCCAAGGTTGCGAACAGCCTGGTTCACCTCAGACAGATGCTGTGGGAGAGGGATGGAGTCGGTGGCTGGCGAACGGAGAAAATAGCTTCGATCCGCCCAATATTTAATTGGAGGAAATTTCTGCTCATCCAGTAATGGATGTCGGACAAGCAGCGGACAGGGCTGATTGCACAGTTAATTTGGGGAATGTTGTGAATCCTTTTGCTGACTTTCCTTTTCAGTTCATACCTCACTCAAGTCGCTGCAAGCAGGCAGTCTGTTTATGGAAACGGTGCCTTGGATAAAAGTCAATGCTCTTCTGATTTAAGAGACTCCCTCTTTGCTCCTGTTAAGGTGCCCATCAATGCTCGGGTCGCCAATCCTCCAGGATTGGCCTGGAGTCTCTGGGATTTAGAGATTCATCTCCACGATTCTCCTCCGAGGAGCCCATTGAAAAAAAATCAGAGGAGCATTAAAAAAAACGTTTGGTGTTTTATTTTCATTCTCTTTGAACACTTTATTTGTCAATTATAAGACAGAACTTGCATTTCTATAGCGCCTTTCACGACCCCAGGATGTCCCAAAGCGCTTTACAGCCAATGAAGTACTTTTTGAAGTGGAGTCACTGTTGTAATGTGGGAAAGGCGGCAGCCAATTTGTGCACAGCAAGTTCCCATAAACAGCAATGTGATTAATGACCAGATTGTCTGTTTTAGGTGAGAAAGAAAGAGAGAAAGACAGTAAGTGAGTAAGGAAAATAAGTGAGTGAGTGAGTAAGTGAATGTGGTTGGCTGAGTGATAAATATTGGCCAGGATACCAGGGAGAACTCCCCCTGCTCTTCAAAATAGTGCCATGGGATCTTTTACACCCACCCAAGAGGGCAGACAGGGCCTCGGTTTAACGTTTCATCTGAAAAAGGGCACCTCCGACAGTGCTGCACTCCCTCCGTGTCAGCCTAGATTTTTGCTCCACTTTCTGGAGTGGGGCTTGAACCCACCAGCTTCAGCCTCGGAGCGGAGAGTGCCTGAGCCACGGCTGACATCATTTTCTCTTTCTCGCTCTCTCTCCCTCGCTCTGTGAAAATACAGGTCGTTACTTAGCCTGCCCACCAGATGGTGCTTTTCTCGGAGTCTCTCGCTGTACTTCCTATTAAGCTGCTTCAAGATAGCCATTCAGCTGCGTTTGAGAAGAGACTTGAGATCTCTGAGGGGCAATGGCCCCATTTTATGGAACCAGCAAGCTCCTTGCTGAGCCTATAGGAAGGATCGAAGGGAAAGAATTTTGTGTTGTGTCCAACTCTGGTTGGATGTATTCCTATAGGTTTCATCACGTGATCTCCAACTCCCCCAACCACCCCGCCATTGGCTGCCCGACATGTCCATCCATGCGGGCCCCGCCTTCTCTCGCCAGTTGGAAAGTGAACAGACCCTTACCCAGTTGGGCGACTCCTGACTGTCAGTCAAACCGCTTCTTTTCCACCTTCAATATTTTTATTAACTAATAAATGAAAGGGTTCAACGAAAATGATGCAGTGTCCAGGGGATGAATCCCCAATTCCTCGAGACTCCAGAACAATCCTGGAGGGTTGGCAAACCCCCCCGGGTCCAAGGGCTGCTTTAGAGACCCAGGTAAAATCCGGGTTCTGTTGGCAGTGCGGAGTTTGACTCCATTATAACGGAACCACATTGCACCCTCCACTGGCAGCACACCGAAGCCCCGATTTTAACTCGGGTTGTGAGAGCGCGCGCGAGGGCCAGGCGGTGGTGGGCGGGAAGTGAGGTTATCCACTTTGGTGGCAAGAACAGGAAGGCAGATTATTATCTGAACGGCAATAGATTGGGAAAAGGGGAAGTGCAACGAGACCTGGGTGTCCTTGTGCACCAGTCGCTGAAGGTAAGCAAGCAGGTGCAGCAGGCGGTTAAGAAGGCAAATGGTATGTTGGCCTTCGTAGTGAGAGGATTCGAGTACAGGAACAAGGATGTCTTGCTGCAGTTGTACAGGGCCTTGGTGAGACCACACCTTGAGTATTGTGTGCCGTTTTGGTTGCCTTATCTGAGGCATGTTCTTGCCATGGATGGAGTGCAGCGAAGATTCACCAGACTGATACCTGGGATGGCAGGAATGACGTATGAGGAGAGATTGGGTCGATTGGGCTTATACTCGCTGGAGTTTAGAAGAATGAGAGGGGATCTCATTGAAACTTATTGTAGTAACCTGGGAGGTTATGAGTAACCTGATCCACCAGGTGGTGCTGTGGCAATTGGTCTCCTGAGTTAAGTCTGATCTGTACTGGTTGTACTCTTTGTTTTTGCTGCCTCATGGCAGAAGCTTTTATGTGCAAGAGTTGATTAAACCATGTTAAGGAGTTAACCTGTGTCTGTCTCCATCTATGGCCCGCTCAAGATACCACATATGGTGATGAGAATAAAGGACGGAAAAGTTTTGGAGTATTCGGAAGAGGTGCTCGGGTTGGTTAGCAAACTAGTCGGAAAAGCACGAGGCTAGGCCGCGGGAGTCGAAACGGAGTTTGATTTTTTGGCTGAAGTGACCGGACTCCAAGGATGGCAGGAACGGCAGGCTCCGTGGCACCTTTTGACAGCAAGTCGCAGTCTTGGGAGGAGTATTGTGAAATACTGAGCCATTTCTTTATGGCAAACGAGGTGGACAGTGCTGAAAAGAAAAGGGCCATTTTACTGAGTTGTGTGGGAGCGCAAACCTATATATGGATGAGGAATCTGCTGAGCCCGGAGCGGCCAGGAGAAAAATCTTTTGACGAGTTGGTGAGTCTACTAAAGAATCATTTCAATCCGAAACCTAGTGAAACAGTACAGAGATGGAAATTCAATTCGAGGATTAGGAGGCCGGAAGAAAGCGTTACTGAGTATGTGGAGGAGCTTCGGAAGCTCGCACAGGACTGTAACTTTGGAAATGCGCTCACAGTCATGTTAAGGGACAGACTAGTATGCGGAGTTAACGACGACAGTATACAGCAAAGGTTGCTGTCAGAAGAAGGATTAACGTTTGAGACGGCACTTAAAAAAGCACAAGCCATGGAGACGGCTAACAAGGACATTAAGGGCTTAAACAGTATGAGCAAGGAGAAATGGAGTAAACCAGTGGGAGGAGCTGTTTTCAAGATGGAAGCTGGCGCGAAAAGTCCACCAGTCGGGGTTGGGGATTGCTACCGATGTGACGGGATGAGCCATTATGCAAAGGACTGCAGGTTTGCAAAGGCAAAGTGCCACAATTGTGGAAAAATAGGGCACTTAAAGAAAGTCTGTAAAAGGGCAGTGAGTGAGAAAAGCAGTGGTAAAGGGGCAAAGCATGCTAAAGGGGGGAGGGCGAAGTACACAAAGCAGGCAAATTACATACAAGAGGAAGAGTCTAGTGAGGAGGTTTTCACTATATACTGTATAGACACTTCAAGGCCCAACGTACCCCCTCTCACTCAGTATTTGATAGTGAACGGAGGTCAAGTAAAGTTTGAGATTGACACCGGATGTAGTGTAACCATAATGTCGCAGACTGAGTACGCCAAGCTATGGGGGGAAGCAAAAGCACCAGAGCTAGGTACATGCCCCATTAACCTACACAGGACAGAAGGTGGACATTTTGGGGGCGGCCGAAGTACAAGTGGAACACAAAGGAGTCACCAAAGAGCTTATGGTGGTAGTGGTAGCAGGGTCAGGGCCAAACCTGTTAGGGTGAGGGTGGATCAGTGAGTTGAGTGTGGACTGGCAGGCAATGAATAAAATGGAGGACAGTACAGAGGCACTGCAAGAAGTGCTGATGAAGCATGAGTTAGTGTTCAAGGACGAACTGGGCACCTTAAGGGGAGCCACAGCCAAGATTCATGTAGCCAGTGATGCCACGCCTCGTTTCTTTAAACCAAGGTCGGTACCTTTTGCAATGAAAACCAAGGTTGAGGCGGAACTAGATCGCCTGCTAAAGGACAAAGTAATAGAACCAGTGAAATTTTCAGACTGGGCGGCACCAATCGTCCCGGTATTGAAGCCCGACGGTAACGTAAGGGTGTGTGGTGACTATAAGTTAACAGTGAACAGAGTATCATCACTGGAACAGTACCCCATTCCGAGAATGGAGGACATGTTAACATTGCTCGCTGGGGGAGAAAGATTCAGCAAACTGGACATGAGTCATGCGTATCAGCAGATATTGCTAGATGAAGAATCAAAAAAGTTTGTCACGGTGAACACGCACAAGGGGCTGTTCACGTATGCCAGGTTACCATTTGGTGTCAGTTCTAGCCCAGCAATATTCCAACGGACTATGGAAGGCATTCTGCAGGGCATTCCAAAGGTGGCCGTGTACTTAGATGATATTCTGCTAACAGGAAGTGACGATCAGGATCACTTAAAAACACTGGACAAAGTGCTACAGCGGCTGGAAGAGGCGGGGCTATGCCTGAAACGGAGTAAATGTAGTTTCATGGAGAAGGAAGTTACATTCCTGGGACATCGGGTGGATGCCACAGGCCTCCATCCATTACCAGGGAAAGTGCGGGCAGTGCAGGATGCACCGGCACCCACCTCAGTGACTGAACTGAAAGCCTATCTAGGGCTCCTGAATTATTATAACCGGTTTCTTCCAAACTTATCGATGCTGCTGGCACCCCTGCACAAACTGCTAAGAAAGGAGGAGCCATGGCGTTGGGGGCCAGAGCAAGCAAAAGTGTTTCAGCAGTCAAAGGAGCTACTTCAGTCCAGCAGGGTGTTAGTGCATTACGACGAGAAGAAGGAGCTGATAATGTCCTGCGACACATCACCCTATGGAGTGGGGGCAGTGTTGGCCCACCGCATGCCAGATGGAGCGGAAAGGCCCATCGGGTTTGTTTCACGCACGCTCACAGCTGCGGAAAAGAACTATTCACAGCTTGATAAAGAGGGGTTGGCCATTATTTGGAGTAAAGAAATTCCATAAGTACATATATGGGAGGAAGTTTGTAATCAGTACTGACCACAAGCCTCTTATTAGCTTACTGAATGAGATGAAAGCGGTGCCTCAAATGGCATCACAGAGAATAATGAGATGGGCAGTAATACTAAGAGCCTATGAATATGTGATCACGTACAGAGCCGGCAAGGAAAACGGGAACGTGGATGCTCTCAGCCGCCTGCCCCTCTCAAACTCTCCTCGCAGTACTTCCCCTGAGGAGCACGTCCTGATGCTGGATCAGGAGATCAGTCCCCTGATGACTTCAGCGCAAATCCAGGGCTGGACAGCCAAGGACCCCGTTCTGTCAAGGGTCCGTGAGTATGTGTTGAAAGGCTGGCCAGATCACCGTGAGGGACCGGAGTTCGCACCGTACAGACAGAGACAGCACGAGCTCAGTGTCCAAGATGGATGTGTGCTATGGGGAGCACGCATCATAGTCCCAGAGCGGGGACGCTCTACTTTGATGGAACAGTTGCATCAATCGCACCCAGGAATGACTAGAATGAAAGGACTGGCTAGGAGCTACCTGTGGTGGCCTAACTTGGATGTTGAAATTGAGTCAAAGGTAAAGTCATGCACTATATGTCAGGAACAGAGGAAAGCACCTGCCGGGGCACCACTCCATCCCTGGGAGTAGCCCAGCAAACCCTGGAGGAGAATTCACATAGACTATGCGGGACCGTTTATGGGCAAAATGTTTTTGGTGCTGGTTGACGCTCACTCAAAGTGGATCGACGTTTATCCTGTGAGCTCTGCAACGACTGATGCCACACTGAATTGTCTCAGGAACAGCTTCAGCATGCATGGTATTCCAGAAATGATTGTATCCGACAATGTACAGTGTTTTGTTAGTGAAGGGAGCAAAGAATTCATGGTAAGGAATGGAATCACACATGTCACCTCGGCTCCATATCACCCAGCCTCAAATGGGTCAGCCGAGCGAGCCGTGCAGACCTTTAAGGAGCTCATGAGGAAGAGCTCAGGTGACACCCGGGAGACCAAGCTCAATAGAGCCTTGTTTAGTTATTGTATAACACCCCAAGCTACCACGGGGCTTTCTCCGGCTGAGTTGATGATGGGGAGAAAGTTGCGGTGCACGTTAGACCTGATACACCCAGATCTCAAAAGCAAGGTTGAGACAAAATAAACAAACCAAAAAGCGTACCATGACAAACATACTAAAGCTCGCCATTTCGCCATAGGGGACTCTGTGTACACCTGGAACTTCGGTTATGGACCGAAATGGATACCAGGACTAATCCAGGACATTACAGGACCTGTGTCGTACTCCGTGTTACTAGGGGATGGTCGAGGGGTTTGTCGGCATGTGGATCAGCTTTTCAGCCGGCAGCAGGGGGAACTGCCTGAGATGGAACAAAGGGCAGTAGAGGAGGCTGTTCCAGGACCCAGCATGGCTTATAAGGTGCCAGTGGACACTGGTACTGCCAGGCCACAGCGGGACAGAGTAAAACCAACATCAGAGACTACTCCAATCTCAAGTGCGAATGAATCTGAGAATCCACCACAAGTGGAATTAAGACGTTCACAAAGGATTCGCAAGCAACCAGAAAGACTTATACAAACCTGTTAAATTAGTCAGGGGTTAACCATGGTTAGAGCATACTGGTTAATTAAAACGTAGTACCTTGTAAGGGTTATTGTTTGAGAATTGCATACGGCAATCTTAAGGGGGGAGGAGTGTAGTAACCTGGGAGGTTATGAGTAACCTGATCCACCAGGTGGTGCTGTGGCAATTGCTCTCCTGAGTTAAGTCTGATCTGTGCTGGTTGTACTCTTTGTTTTTGCTGCCTCATGGCAGAAGCTTTTCTGTGCAAGTGTTGATTAAACTATGTTAAGGAGTTAACCTGTGTCTGTCTCCATCTATGGCCACCTCAAGATACCACACTTATAAAATTCTAACAGGACTAGACAGACTAGATGCAGGAAGGCTGTTCCCGATGGCGGGGGAGTCCAGAACCAGGGGTCACAGTCTAAGGATAAGGGGTAAACCATTTAGGACAGAGATGAGGAGGAATTTCTTCACCCAGAGAGTTGTGAACCTGTGGCATTCTCTACCACAGAAGGCAGTTGAAGCCAATTCATTAAATATATTCAAGAAGGAGTTAGATATATTTCTTAAGGCTAAAGGGATCAAGGGATATGGGGAGAAAGCAGGGACAGGGTACTGAGTTTGTATGATCAGCCATGATCTCATTGAATGGTGGAGCAGGCTCGAGGGGCCGAATGGCCTACTCTTGCTCCTATCTTCTATGTTTCTATGTTTCTATGCGCCAGCGCGATGCTCTGATCCATTTGAACTCCCTGGCCTCATTGCCGTCGACCAGCGTGGACTCCGGACCAACCTTGTAGGAACGGCGAGGAGGCCGAGGGGAAGGATTGGGTTGTGGGATTTCGCACGGCAGGGGGGTACTGTGCTGGCAAGCCGCAGGAACGGTTCCTGGCAGTAAGGAGAGCGGGGTGGGTGGGGGGGGGGGGGTTTATGAGTAAGTGAATGGGTCTGGAGGCGATCGTGGTGGTTGGTAGGGGGTTGCGGGGTGTGGGGCGGAGAAGAGAAGAAAGCCTGAGGACCTCCCATCTGCTGGGGTAGTTAAAATGGTGGCAGGCGCAAACACGTGGAGAATGTAGCGGGAAGTGTCCGGCCGCCATTTTGACCCTCCGCCAGGGTTAAAATGGTGGCCTTGACAGTTTTGCTTGGAGGGTTGGGGGGCAGGCTGCAAGAATGCTCTCTTGCGGCCTGACTTCACAGTGCCGGTGAAGGGGTTAAGAACCAACGTCGAGATACTGCTCCCTTCTGAACTCTCGTGTTGCGATTAACACCCGTGACAGTTTTGCAGGCAGACAGAGTAATTAACCTTTCTTGATTAAAGCAATTATTTCAAGCACATTATTCTTCAATCCAAACAACACCAAGAGAGAGAGAGAGAGTGAGAGAGAGAGTGCCTGACTGGCAGTGATTGAGTCGACAGAGCAACGGGCTTGCGCAGTCAGGTTCTGACAGCGATAACCCCATTAGCAATTTTCACAGCTTCGGAGTTTTGCTGACAAAACAATCCCACAATTCCCTGGGTGCCAGAGGAGGCCAATTCCGTGCAGCTCTTCAGTCTGCCTTGGAAAGGCTGCCGTTTCATTCTGCCTCTTGCCGTCTGCTGCACAGGGAATTGCATTCGACCTTCTCAGCTGTACAGCAGAAATATTTTTACACCTTTATTAAAGGCACCGATCGGTTTGTGTTTTTTTTGGTTAAGCTTAGAATTACATCGAATTTTACAGCACAGATGCAGGCCCTTCGGCCCAACTGTGTGCATATGCTCCGCACGAGTCTCCTCCCACTCTAATATTGCTGTTTGTGGGAGCTTGCTGTGCACAAAATTGGCTGCCGCGGTTCCTACGTTACGACAGTGATTACACTTCAAAAAGTACCTCATTGGCTGTAAAGCACATTGGGACATCTTACAGTATGGATAGCGAGCTGGCTCCAGGACAGAAAGCAGAGAGTAGGGGTAAAGGGTATCTATTCAGAGTGGCAGAAGGTGGGTAGTGGTGTTCCACAAGGATCAGTGCTGGGGCCACTGCTGTTCACAGTTTATACTAATGATTTAGACTTTGGAAACAAAAACACAATTTCTATATTTGCAGATGACAACAAACTGGTGGGATGGTCAACACTGAGCAGGACTGCAACAAGATACAAGAAGACATTAATAAACTTGAAGACTGGGCATATAATGGCAAATTAAATTCAACACAGATAAATGTGATGTATTGTAGGAACGGAAGTTCCTATCCGAATAACGAAGTCCAACGCAGTGAAACGAAATAATTAAACTTTAATAAACAAAGGGCTAGATTTTCAGTATAGACAGTTTTGGGGCGCTAACCTTAGCGCCCGCCCGAAGTTAGCGCCCGCCCCAAAGTAGCGCCCCGTTGCCGGAAATTCAGTGGCTTCGCCCTAAGAGGTTGGTGGAGCGCTAAAAGAGGCGTTCCACTACTATCTTTAGGCGCTAAGCCGGTGGTGCAGAGCGCAACACCTGAGCTCGGGCGCAGCGCACGGCAGACACTCTGGTGCCAGTGAGCTCTTAAAGGGGAAGGGTGCATGTGTTTTGCATGTGTTTTTTTCAAAGGCAGAGTCTGGGGGGGAAAACAGGAGGAGGAGGAGGAGGAGGAGGAGGAGGAGGAGGAGGAGGTGGTGGTGGTGTTGGTGGTGGCCGGAAACATAAATACACCGTTCACAACAACACACTGGATCCTTCCACACAACACATGCAGACTGCCTTTTATAGTGCAGGAGGAGTGCCCTTTAATTTGCGCTCCCCAGGGTGTGTTGCGTTCTATTTTACAAACGCTCTGGACGCCAGCCGCACAATGGGGCGGTCCGACTGAAGTTTGGATTCGGGGCGGCCAAAGGGCGTTGCACGAGGATGTGACATCATTTTCTGCGCGCGCATCCGGGCGGCCGCTAAACTTTGCGCCGGCACTAACGGGCAACTTAATTTGGGGCGGGGCGCAAACTGCGCTGCGCCCGGGCGCTACACGCATAGCGCCCGAAAATCACTTCTCTTAAGGCGCTAACTGCTGGCGCAAGCAACTGAAAATCTAGCCCAAAATACTTTAACTGATAACTACAAGAGCAGAGGTCAGCAGGTCTGTCCAGGTCCCCAGCCTTTCTCAGACTGCCCTTAAATACTGGAAACCGATGTCATGACGTCATCACGTTTTCCGCGCCAACTGGGGGTCACGTGATCGGCGTCATGACGTCACCACGTGGAAATACAAGAACCTACACACAGCTTAAAGGTGCAGTCCACAACTGAACTACAGAGTGGTTAAAGGAATGATTACAGATTGTTCAGTGTCTCTTGGTGGCTCCGCCACAGTATTACATTTTGGTAGGAAGAATAGGGAGGTCACTTATTCCTTGGAGGGTGTGAGTCTAGGCGGGGCAGAGGAATAAAGGGATCTCAGAGCACAAATATGCAAATCACTAAAAGTTGCGACACAGGTTAACAAGGTCATAAAAAAAGCGAAGCAGGCACTAGGGTTTATTTCTAGAGGGATAGAATTGAAAAGTAATGAAGTTAAATGAACCTTGGTTAGACCACACTCGGAGTACTGCGTGCAATTCTGGTCGCCATATTATAAAAAGGATATAGAGGCACTGGAGAGGGTGCAGAGACAATTTACAAGGCAATGCAAGGGTATACCTATCAGGAAAGGATGAACAGGCTGGGTCTCTTTTCTCTTTGTATTTCCACGTGGTGACGTCATGACGCCGATCACGTGACCCCCAGTTGGTGCGGAAAACGTGATGACCTAATAGAGGTCTTTAAAATTATGAAAGGTTTTGATAGAGTGGATACAGAGAGAATGTTTCCACTTGTGGGGAAGAGCATAACTAGAGGCCATCAATATAAGATAGTCACCAAGAAATCCAATAGGGAATTCAGAAGAAACTTCTTTACCCAGAGAGTGGTGAGAATGTGGAACTCGCTGCCACAGGGAGTGCTGGAGGCGAATAGTATCGATGCATTTAAGGAGAGGCTGGACAAGCATATGAGGGAGAAGGGAATAGAGGGTTTTGCTGATAGATTTAGATGAGGAAAGACGGGAGGCTCGAGTGGAGCATAAACGCCGGCATGGACTGGTTGGGCCGAATGGCCTGTTTCTGTGCCGTATATCCTATGTTTTCAAGAGAAAAGAGACCCAGCCTGTTCATCCTTTCCTGATAGGTAAACCCTCACATTTCTGGTATCGTCCTTGTAAATCTTCTCTGCACCCTCTCCAGTGCCTTTATATCCTTTTTATAATATGGCGACAGAACTGTACGCAGTGCTCCAAGTGTGGTCTAACCAAGGTTCGATACAGGTTTAGCATAACTCCTCTACTTTTCAATTCTATACCTCAAGAAATAAACCCTCGTGCCTGGTTTGCTTTTTTTTTGGCCTTGTTAACTTGTGTCCATATTTTAGCAATTTGTATTGTTTTTTCCGTTCACGAATTACTTTATTTTGAGCTTGAGCATTCTCATCGGCACCTTCAGTCTCAATAATGTTATTCACCCTAAAAATCATCTCCATCCGCTCAATATAAGTTCCGAATGGTTCGCGAGCTCGGTCATACATACCGAGGCTTCCGATGAATCCCATACATGATTGTCCCGATCCCATCAAACAGTGACTCAGCACACTACCTGTGGACCTTAAACATTTCCAGTCGAAGATTTAACACTGTGTCCTTCCATGATCTCAAAAGATGGCTTTGTGATCCCATTATAAAAGATGTAATAACAGAGCACTTGGAAAACAGTGATGGGATCGGACAAAGTCAACATGGATTTACAAAAGATAAATCGTGCTTGACTAATCTACTGGAATCTTTTGAGGATGTAACTGGTAGAATAGATAAGGAAGGCCAGTGGATGTGATGTATTCGGACTTTCAGAAGGCTTTCGATAAGGTCCTGCATAAGAGATTAACGTGTAAAGTCAAAGCGCATGGGATTGGGGGTAAGGTACTGACTTGGATAGAGAACTGGTTGGCAGACAGGAAGCAAAGAGTTGGAATAAACGGGTCTTTTTCCGAGTGGCAGGCAGTGACTAGTGGGGTACCGCAGGAATCGGTCCTTGGACCCCAGCTATTCACAATATATGTTAATGATCTAGACGAGGGAACTGGATGTAATATCTTCAAGTTTGCAGACGACACAAAGCTGGGTGGGCGTGTGTGCTGTGAGGAGGATGCTGAGAAACTCCAGTATGATTTGGACAGGTTGGGTGATTGGGCAGATGCATGGCAGATGCAGTATAATGTGGATAAATGCAAGGTTATCCACTTTAGTGACAAAAACAGGAAGGCAGATTATTATCTGAATGGCAATAGATTGGGAGAAGGGGAAGTGCAACGAGACCTGGGTGGCCTTGTGCACCAGTCGCTGAAGGTAAGCATGCAGGTGCAGCAGGCGGTTAAGAAGGCAAATGGTATGTTGGCCTTCGTAGCGAGAGGATTCGAGTACAGGAGCAAGGATGTCTTGCTGCAGTTGTACAGGGCCTTGGTGAGACCACACCTTGAGTACTGTGTGCAGTTTTGTTTGCCTTATCTGAGGAAGGATGTTCTTGCCATGGAGAGAGTGCAGCGAAGATTCACCAGACTGATACCTGGGATGGCAGGAATGACGTATGAGGAGAGATTGGGTCGATTGGGCTTATATTCGCTGGAGTTTAGAACAATGAGAGGTGATCTCATTGAAACTTATAACATTCTAACAGGACTAGACAGACTAGATGCAGGAAGGATGTTCCCGATGGCGGGGAGTCCAGAACCAAGGGTCATAGTCTAAAGATAAGGGGTAAGCCATTTAGGACAGAGATGAGGAGGGATTTCTTCACCCAGAGAGTGGTGAATCTGTGGAATATTCTACCACCGAAGGCAGTTTAGGCCAATTCATTAAATATATTCAAGATGGAGTTAGATATATGTCTTAAGGCTAAAGGGATCAAGGGAAATGGGCAGAAAGCAGGGACAGGGTGCTGAATTTGGATGATCAGCCATGATCTCATTAAATGGCGGAGCAGGCTCGAGGGGCCGAATGGCCTAATCCTGCTCCTATCTTCTATGTTTCTATGTTTCATTCTTGTTACCAAAAATGTAATATATGTGCGTAGAACAAATGAAGGACAGAGACATTATGAGTTGCTAGTCAAGGTGCTTGTTTTACTAGGCCAGAGTGAACTGAGCATGCTCCTACTAAACTATGAGACAAACCTTGTGATAATACATTACAGGTAGGTATTGACACGACGTTATTCACAATATTTAAAGGGAAATTAAAGAATTTGAAGTGGAAAATTATTCGAGAACATGGGGGAAAGAGCAGTAAGATGGAGCTAGCACTGGCACTGACATGATGGGCTGAGCGGCGTTCTTCTGTGATTCTATATATCAGAAGCCTCTGAGTCAGACTGTCATTGGTTCAAGTCCCACTCCAGAGACTTGAGCACCAAACCTTGACATTCCCAGTTTCTTTGTAATGTTGGTTGAGAGATAAATATTGTCCGGGACACTGGGGAGAACTTCCCTGTTTTTATTCGAAATAACGTCGAGGGATCTTTTACAACCATCTGAGACAGCAGACGGGGCCTCGGTTTAACGTCTCAACTGAAAGACGGCACCTCTGACAGTGCAGCACTCCCTCAGCACTGCACTGGGAGTGTCAGCCTAGATTTTGTGCTCAAGTCTCTGGTGATACTTAAATGAATAGAGTGAATGTGCCATGTGACCGAGTTATTGCGATGGGTTGACCTCCTGTGGCATTGCTCATGGACATCATTTTAAAATATTAAATATGGTATTAAAAATAGTCTTCTAAATTATGTCTATTTTGTCTGTTCCCCTTATCAATGCACTTTTCAAAATCCTTCTTCTCCGATATTTGGCTTGTGAAGCTTGGTTTTACGTTGCGCTCCGTGTAATTATCCGTCTTCTGTGATTGCCTGTATCACTTTAAAATACGTGGAAACTTGCGTTTAATTTTGCATTTAACAACCTGCGCGCATATGCTTTTAAACAATGTTCTTACCCATGAACAGCACAAATTACGATTGAGTCTCTCCGAGTGTTCTTGAAGCAATCATGACAAGAAAGGGCCGTAAGAAAAGGAAGCAAGAAATTCCGATGCTGGAGTGGGAGCCGGACCAGCAGTCGCAGCGGGAGGGAGGGAGTGTGTGGCCAGGTGGGGTGGGGGTGGGGAGCGGGGTGGGGAGTGGGGTGTGGAGTGGTGTGCAGTCCAGGTTCAAGGCTGGAGCATCTGGAAGGAAGACCTGGGAGGAGCGCTGATATTGAAACCTAGGAACAGGAGGAGGCCATTCAGCCCCTCGAGCCTGATCCGCCATTCAATCAGATCGTTTGCGGAACACCTCCGTTCAGTCCGCAAGCGTGACCCCCGAGCTTCCGATCACCTGTCGCTTTAATTCTCCCCTCCACTCCCACTCTGACCTCTCTGTCCTCGGCCTCTTACACTATTCCAATGAAGCTCAGCGTAAGCTCGAGGAACAGCACCTCATCTTTCGATTGGGCACTTTACAGCCTTCTGGACTCAACATCGAGTTCAACAATTTCAGACCATAACCTCGGCCCCTATTTTTTCACATGGCAGCTGTTGAAGATTCTGCCATTCCCAATTTACACCTCTTCTAGACTTAACGGGCTAGATTTTCAGTTGCTTGCGCCAGCAGTTAGCGCCTTAAGAGAAGTGATTTTCGGGCGCTATGCGTGTAGCGCCTGGGCGCAGCGCAGTTTGCGCCCCGCCCCAAATTAAGTTGCCCGTTAGCGCCGGCGCAAAGTTTAGCGGCCGCCCGGATGCGCGCGCAGAAAATGACGTCACATCCTCGTGCAACGCCCTTTGGCCGCCCCGAATCCAAACTTCAGTCGGACCGCCCCATTGTGCGCCTGGCGTCCAGAGCGTTTGTAAAATGGAACGCAACACACCCTGGGGAGCGCAAATTAAAGGGCACTCGTACAAAAGGCACTCTGCATGTGTTGTGTGGAAGTAAGCTGTGTGTTGTTCTGAACGGACTATTTATGTTTCCGGGCACCAATCACTCCTCCTCCTCCTCCTCCTCCTCCTCCTCCTCCTCCTCCTCCTCCTCCTCCTCCTCCTCCTCCTCCTCCTCCTCCTCCTCCTCCTCCTCCTCCTCCTCCTCCTCCTGTTTCTCCCCAGACTTTGCATTTGAAAAAAATACATGCACCCTTCCCCTTTAAGAGCTCACTGGCACCAGAGTGTCTGCCGTGCGCTGCGCCCGAGCTCGGGTGTTGCGCTCTCCACCGCCGGCTTAGCGCCTAAAGATACTAGTGGAACGCCTCTTTTAGCACTCCACCAACCTCTTAGGGCGAAGCCACTGAATTTCCGGCAACGGGGTGCTACTTTGGGGCGGGCGATAACTTCGGGCCGGCGCTAAGCTTAGCGCCCCAAAACTGTCTATACTGAAAATCTAGCCCTACGTTTGTTTCTTTACTTGTCCCAATATCATCTCCTTTCGTCTTGTACTATCATCCCCTTTGTCATTTAATCTCTTCTGCCTTTCACCCTATCACAGACCTTCCCCTTTGTTCTTTCCTCCCCCCCCACTTTCCCAGCCCCTACACTTGCTTAAAATCTGTTCCATCTCCAGCTTTTTCCAGTTCTGACAGAGGGTCATCGACCTGAAATGTTGACTCTGTTTTTCGCTCCACGAATCCTATTAGCAGGAATCCCAGTTCCAGCCCCAAAGCTGAAACTGGTCACTTGAGCAAACTGACTGTTGCTATGTGAAATCTGTATCACTCTCTCTCTCTCTCTCTCTCTCTCTTTCCTGCTCCAGTGATGGCAATCGCCATTTTTTGCTCTATATTGAATGAACTAAACATCAACACTTTCAGAAGCCAAACCAACCGAGTTCCATATGCCAACATGGCCTTCTCTGCGGTCGATGGGCTGTCAAAGTAGCTTTGGGGCCTTGCTGCAGTGCATTGAGTAGATCGTTCGCACTGCAACCACAGTCCACCGACGGTGGAGGGATTGCATAATAAGTCATGTGGCAGGGGCACCAATCAAGCAAACTGCTCTGTCCTAGACTTTGGCGAGTTTATTGAGTGTTGTTAATGGCTGCCGCTGGGCACCGGGTAAAACTTAGCAGCAGGAAGGGAAAGTCAGGAGGAAGATTGGGAAATAGAGTTGTTGGATAAATGACCAGGAAAGGACATTGAAGCACAGAGTACAAATGATCAGTAGCCCGTTCACTCCCTCCACCACCGTGGCTGCAGTGTGTACCATCTACAAGATGCCCTGCAGTAACTCGCCAAGGCTTCTTCGGCAGCACCTCCCAAACCCGCGGCCTCTTCCACCTAGAAGGACAAGGGCAGCAGACGCATGGGAACACCACCACCTCCAAGTTCCCCTCCAAGTCACACACCATCCTGACTTGGAAGTATATCGGCCGATCCTTCATCGTCGCTGGGTCAAAATCCTGGAACTCCCTCCCTAACAGCACTGTGCTAGTACCTTCACCACACGGACTGCAGCGGTTCAAGAAGGCGGCTCACCACCACCTTCTCGAGGGCAATTAGGGATGGGCAATAAATACTGGCCTTGCCAGCGACGCCCACATTCCGCGAATGATTAAGAAAAAAGAGGCAGATGGAGGTATTGAGCTTGTTGGGCCATATCGTTACTTTGTGCTAATAAAAACTTGCTAACATATTCCATTAGCACATACCTTCACAGAACAAAAAGAGGCAGAAAAATAATTATAGAGGCCTGGTAGTGACAAACTTCTCAAGGTAAGCACTAACTGAAAGAAAAACTTGCATTTCTATAGCGTCTTTCACGACCACCGGACGTCCCAAAGCACTTTACAGCCAATTAACTGCTTAGTTTTTGAAGTGTAGTCACTGTTGTAATGTAGGAAATTTGGCAGCCAATTTGCGCACAGCAAGCTCCCACAAAGAGCAATGTGATAATGACCGGATCATCTGTTTTAGTGATGTTGATTGAGAGGTAAATGTTGGCCCAGGACATCGGGGTGAACTCCCCCTGCTCTTCTTTGAAATAGTGCCGCGGGATCTTTTACGTTTACCTGCGAGAGCAGACGGGGCCTCGGTTTAACGTCTCATTCAAAAGACGGCACCTCCGACAGTGCAGCACTCCCTCAGCACTGCACTGGAGGCGTCAGCCTGGATTTTTGTGCTCAAGTCCCTGGAGTGGGACTGTGAATCCACAAACTCTTCTGACTCAGGCAAAGGTGAGCTATCAACTGAGCCATAGCTGACACCTAACTGCAGCTGTCATTTCATACTGGGTGACAACTGGGTGCAGTTTTGCATGTTGCATGTTGACTGTGCTAACAATGCAATGACTGTGTGTTGACATCATTACCGATGTCCACATTATCTGCTTCTTGTACTGGCTAATTAATACAGTACTGGGCTAGAAATTGGGTATCGTCCCGGTTGGGGCGCTAACTTTTGAAAAGTAGCGCCAGGCACTAACGATTCTCTCCTGACATGAACTTCAGCTTTAGCGCTCCAAGAGGGAAGTGGAGCGCTAAATCAAGCGCTAACCACTTCTCCTGGGGCGCTAAAGTCCAGGATCGGGGCGGTAGCGGCAGAGCGCTGAACAATTTGGAGCGCATCGCTAATGGCATCAGAGGCTGCTGCCCTCGCTTAAAGGGAAGGGCCATTGATGCTTCACAACCCAGGCTGGGGCTCTTTTCTCTAGAAAAGAGAAGGCTGAGAGGTGACCTGATTGAGGTCTTTAAAATTATGAAAGGGTTTGATACGGTAGACGTAGAGAAGATGTTTCCACTTGTGGTGGCCTTAAATATTAGATAGAACTAATAAATCAAATAGAAAATTCAGGAGGAACCTCCTTACTCAGAGAGAGGTGAGAATGTGGAATTCGCTGCCACATGAATAGCATTTTTTTAATTTGCTTACGGGATGTGGGCGTCGCTGGCAAGGCCAGCATTTATTGCCCGTCCCTAGTTGCCCTTGAGAAGGTGGTGGTGAGCCACCTTCTTGAACCGCTGCAGCCTGTGTGGTGAAGGTACTCCCACACAGTGCTGTTGGGGAGGGAGTTCCAGGATTTTGACCCAGCGACGATGAAGGAACAGCCGATATATTTCCAAGTCAGGATGGTGTGTGACTTGGAGAGGAACTTGGAGGTGGTGGTGTTCCCATGCGCCTGCTGCCCTTGTCCTTCTAGGTGGAAGAGGTCGCGGATTTGGGAGGTGCAGCCGAAGAAGCCTTGGCGAGTTGCTGCAGTGCATCTTGTAGATGGTACACACTGCAGCCACGGTACGCCGGTGGTGGAGGGAGTGAATGTTTAAGGTGGTGGATGGGGTACCAATCAAGCGGGCTGCTTTGTCCTGGATGGTGTCAAGCTTTTTGAGTGTTGTTGGAGCTGCACTCATCCAGGCAAGTGGGGAATATTCCATCACACTCCTTCCTTGTGCCTTGTAGATGGTGGAAAGGCTTTGGGGAGTCAGGAGGTGAGACACTCACTGCAGAATACCCAGCCTCTGGCCTGATACATAGATGCATTTAAGGGGAAGCTAGATAAACACACGAGGAATAGAAGGCTATATTGATGGGGTGAGATGAAGAGGGGTGGGAGGAAGCTCGTGTGGAGCATAAACACTGGCATGGACCAGTTGGGCCGAATGGCCTGTTTCTGGGCTGTCCATGTAAGGTAAGGCTACTCACCCAAAACATCCCAATCTGTTTTTCTTCACCTCTTAGATGGCGACTGACCCGCTGCCTGTTTCCAGCATTTGTAACTTATCTTTTTAAAAATATATATATATTTTACACATTTACAAAGGGTTTTGATGGAGTAATAAAGGATAAACTGTTTCCACTGGCAGCAGGGTCGGTAACCAGAGGACGCAGATTTAAGATAATTGGCAAAAGAGTTGAGATGAGGAGAAATCTTTCTACGCAGCGAGTTGTTGTGATCGGGAACGCGCTGCCTGAAAGGGCAGTGGAAGCAGATTCAATCGGAACTTTCAAAAGGGAATTGGATAAATATTTGAAAATTTGCAGGGCTACGGGGAAAGAGCAGGGGGGAGTGGGACTAATTGGATAGCTCATTCAAAGAGCCGGCGCAGGCACAATGGCCCGAATGTCCAGCTCTGTGATGCTAACGTCAATGTACTAGATATAGCATGGTGCTGGCACTCATTGTCTAGACTGTCAACTAATGAAAGCGTACCTGGGGAAAATGCCAGAGGACTGGACCCCTAGCTTATGTCACTGTCTTCAGCAGGGATAGGGAGAAAAATATTGTATACAACCCCTCACCTCAGCAGGAAAGGTTATCTGAGGTTAATTGGGCAACAGTGTTAGGTGTAAAGTCTGTGGGTTGTATAGCGAAGTAATACACAGACTACCAGAGTAACTTTAACAGGACTTTACTATTCGAAGGTCAGGGCGAATCTGCCCAATAAATCCTGACACCGCACTTATATACCGGTGTGGTCACCGTTGGTATTACAGTATACAGCAGCCAAGGCAAAGTAGTGCCACACATAAAATAGTTCTCTTAAAGGTGGACGGTTACATACAGTAGTTCTCTTAAAGGTAGAATAGTTACATACACTACAATCCTCCCTTTTTAGCTTACAACATACTTATTCCCCATTAACATAACATCATAACATATATACAACTTTATGCAAAACAGTTCACAGATTCAGTCTCTCTGGAGGTTTCCTGACTCTATCCAGATAACGCCTCAGTGGTGTAGTAGCTTTCGGCGGGGTAGTAGGTTCTTCTGGTAAGGTCGAGTCAGCTTGAAGGACAGTGTCAGGTTCATCTGATTCCAGTATCACCAGATCGGAGGTAGGTGTTCTGGGTATCTCTGCTTCAACATTAGCAGTGTAAGGTTGTGGAGTAGGTTGGCTCTTTGTGGATGACCCTATGATCTGGTCAACATGGCGCCTTATTATGCTGTCACCAATGTCCACGGTATACAGCAGCGGCCCTAGCCTTTTTACAATAGTTCCAGGCTGCCATTTCTCGGTACGGTAGTCCCGGGCCAAAACTTGTTGACCTATCTGAAAAGATCTAGTTGGCCTTTCATTCATGCCCTGGAATTGCCGGTTCTCTACGTCCCTTCTGACGTTTGGCTTAATCAAATCCAGCCGGCATCTCAGTCTTCTATTGAAAAACATCATGGCGGGAGTTTGATTTGTGACCGCATGTGTTGCATTCCTGTACGCCAACAAGAAGTTATCTACTTTATGTTGTAAGTTGATGTTTTCATTACCCATGGCCTTTATGGCCTTCTTGAAGGTCTGGACAAACCTTTCAGCTAATCCATTGGTGGCGGGATGGTATGGGGCTGACGTGTAGTGCTTGACCCCATTGCTTTTTAAGAATTTCCTGAATTCTTCGGACACAAATTGCGGTCCATTATCAGAACAGACCTGTTCCGGCAGCCCATTCCTGGCAAACATGGTCCTTAATACTGTGATGGTTTTTTCCGTGGTGGTGGAGGACATCTTTATTACCTCCGGCCACTTGGAGTGTGCATCCACCGCTATTAGAAACATTGAGTCCATAAATGGACCAGCAAAGTCGATGTGTACCCTTTGCCAAGGAGATGAGGGCCACTCCCATGGATGCAGAGGAGCTTGTGGTGGCGCGTTTTGGACCTTCTGGCATCCTAGACAGCTCTTGGTTATTTCTTCGATGTCTCCATCAATACCTGGCCACCACACAAACGCTCTTGCTAGGTTCTTCATTTTCACTCCACCCAGATGCCCCTCATGAAGCTCCTTTAGCACCTTATGCTGAAGTTTGGGTGGAATCACCACTCTCGATCCACACATCAAGGTTCCTCGGCACACTGACAGCTGTTCTTTTCTTTGCGAAAATGCTGGCAGCGTTGGTTTGCCATGTGCTGGCCATCCCTCCACTGTTAAATCGTAGACTCGTGAGAGAGTCGGGTCATTCCTTGTTTCATTCTCGATCATCGAATTTGTCACTGGTAGACATTCTACTATGGACGAGTGGAACATCTCTACCGGGTCCACTGCAGCCGCCTCTTCAACTACCGGCAACGGTAGGCGCGATAACCCATCAGCATTTCCATGCTGTTTGGAGCTTTTGTATTCGATGTCATATTGGTGTGCCCCAAGTAACACGGACCACCTCTGTAACCTTTGCGCTGTCATAGTGGAAACGGCCTTGTTAGGGTTGAATATGGACACCAACGGCTGGTGGTCTGTCAGTAATGTGAACTTCTTGCCCTGCAGGTAATGATTGAATTTCTTTACTCCCCACACAAGGCTGAGGGCCTCCCTATCTATCTGGGCGTAATTTCGCTCAGCGGAGGTCAATGATCGGGACGCAAATGCGACTGGCTTTTCCGAGCCATTTGGGAACCTGTGTGAAAGTACTGCTCCAATTCCATAAGGGGAAGCATCACAAGCTAGCCGAAGAGGTAACGTTGGGTTGAAATGAGCCAACACTTCCTCAGAGGTAATCAACGCCTTGCTTCTGCAAAAGGCCTTTTTACAGTCCTCACTCCACTTCCATGGCACTTCTTTCCGCAACAGAGTATTCAGCGGATGCAACACCGTGGATAAATTTGGCAGAAACTTGTGATAATAATTAATCAACCCCAGAAACGATCTCAACTGTGATACGTTTTCCGGAGCGGGGGCCTTCACGACAGCTTCTATTTTGTCAGGCGACTTGTGTAGCCCCTCTTGGTCAATGACATGACCGCAGTACGAGATCTGTTTCTGGAAGAACTCACATTTCTGGCGATTAATTCGAAGGCCATATTCCTTCAACCTGGTGAGCACCCCTTTCAAATTTGTGAGGTGTTCCTCTTCGTCTTCTCCCGTAATCAGGATATCGTCCAAGTAACACTGCGTGCTTGGAATACCTTGTAAGACCTGCTCCATTGCCCTCTGCCAAATTGCTGGAGCCGAAGCTACTCCAAAAACCAGTCTATTATAACGATACAAGCCTCTGTGCGTGTTGATTGTGAGATACTGGCGCGACTCTTCCTCGACTTCCATTTGTAAGTATGCTTGTGCCAGGTCTATCTTGGTGAAGTGTTGCCCGCCAGACAATGAAGCAAAGATATCCTCAATCCGCGGAAGCGGGTATTGTACCGTGTGAAGCACCGGATTAACTGTGATCTTGAAGTCTCCGCAGATGTGGACCTTTCCCAGTCCCCCTGGCTTGTTACTTGATGAAGACTTCATGACGGGAACAATGGGCGTGGCCCACTCACTCCAGTCCACCTTAGACAGTACCCCTGAACATTCAAGCTCTTCCAGTTCTGCCTCCACAGCAGGTCGTATCACGTAAGGTACCGATCTGGCTTTGAAAAATTTTGGGCTTGCATGTTCTGCAATCTTGATTTTCGCTTTAATTCCTCTCAGTGTTCCCAGTCCTTGCTGGAATACCTCTTTAGCTTCGTCCAATATTCTGGACAACCGTTCAGGTTTGACCTCTTCCTTTCCGGAATCTACCGTCATTGTGTTTAGTGAATGCCAGTCTATCTTTATTTTCCTGATCCATTCCCGTCCCAGAAGTGGTGGACCTCCCTCGGGCAGCACATACATGTCCATCCTTTGGTGATCTTTGTCCTTGTATCTCACCTTGACTTCTATCTTTCCGATGGGGTATACTTTGTGCCCCGTGTATGTCTGCAATACCATCTCCGTATCCCGTAGGGGAATATGTTTGAATAACTTTTTGTAATCATGCTTATTCATGACCGTCAGCGCCGATCCGGTGTCCACTTCCATCTTCACTTGGACTTTTGCAATCTGTAGTGTGATCCAGACAGTTTGTCGGTCAGCTTCTTTACTCACATTGTGAATCCTCAGACTACCCAGTTCCTTGCTGTTGGAGTCTGCGTCTGAATTCTGTTTATCTGGACTCTTCCCAGTCACCTCCTGTACCTTTCTGTACTTCTTCTGCGGTGACTTATTATTGCTGGTCTTCTTTCCTGCCCGGCATACCTTAGCTATGTGGCCAAGCTTGCCACATTTCCTACATTCCTGGTTTTTAACCCAGCATTGGTTCTGGTCGTGTGTTGTCTTCCCACAACAATAACATTTCGTTGTACTTGAAGGCATTTGATCCACTCTGAGTACCGCTGTCTTCCGCTGCATTTCCACCGTGCCTCTCGCTGCGGCTTCGTGCGATGCTGCAATAAGGACAGCCTTATCAAGTGTAAGATCGTTCTCTTTGAGCAGTCGTTTTTGTGTTCCTTCCTTCGACATCCCGCACACGAACTTGTCTCTCAGTGCCTCTGGCAGATTTACCCCAAACTGGCAGTATCTTGCTAGCCTCCGCAGTTCAACCAGGTACTCCACGTTGCTTTCCTCTTTTCGTTGCGTTCTCACGTAAAATTTAGATCGTTCCGCTAACATCAGCGGTGCGGGGTTAAAATGATCCTTCAGGACAGCAACAATATTAGCGAAAGACTGATCTGCCGGTTTAGCTGGTGATAGAAGATGCTTCAATAACCCGTATGTTCTCGCACCCATTAAGTTTAGTAAGGTTAGAGCTTTTTCATAATTTGCTAACTTATTGGCCGTACAATATATCTCGATGCGTTCTACATACGTGGGCCAATCTTCCACCTCGGCATCGAACCCGTTGATGTTACTACGCTTAGGCATCTTCACCTCTTCCTGAGAAACAACAACAATATTCTTTAACTTTTTCTTTTTTATTTTTCCAAGATGGCGGTTTCCCGCGCTTATCTTCTTTCCCCGCCCACTTTCAAAATGGCGGTTCCCGCTTCTGTCTTCTTCCCCGCCTACTGGCGGCTTCCCGCATTTCTTCCCCTGGCGGGAGGGGTAAGCTTTCCCTCGGGCGACGGCCGCTGGCTTTCGCGGTTCGCAGCCTGTGCGTCGGCTTCAGCGTGTTCCCTTCTCTCGGCAGGGCAACCGGCGCTGGGTACAACCCGTTGGCGGCGAACAGTTTCAGCCGCTGGGCTGGTTCTCGCTCGGGCTTCCTTGCTCGGGCCCTGTCTCTCCCGCTCGCTCGGGCTCCCAATCGCGCCTCCCAGCCCTCTCGCAGTCCGGTGCTTCCCTCCCCGGCTGCGGCTGAGTTCTCCGCGGTTTATTTATTTTATCTCTTCCCGCGCCCTACGATCCCGGTCGCCGCTTTTCGTGGCCCCGGTCGCTGCTGGCCTTTTTCGCCGGTCGCGGTCTAGCTGCCTCACGACGCCGTTGCGTCTCCCAGCCCGCTTGTACCGCGGCTTCCGTGCTCCACGCTGCCCCCGTCACAGCGCCTCTGGGCCCGACTTCTGTCCGGCTCCTTTCCCCCCCGACCGTGGTCGAGTTCACCGCCCTTCTCCTTCGTTGATTTTATTTATTTTCCCTTTACTCACAGTCACCATGGCCGACTTGCTTCTCGTGCTGCTCGGCTCAAGCACCACCGTGGCAGAAGGGACAATCCGTGCCTGTTGCTGATGGAAGGCTTCGTGTCTGAAATCTTCCTTCTTTCTTGCTGTGCAGACTCGAGTTTTATCTCAGCAGAACGACGAGGGCGGTTGCCTCTTCTCGACGCTTCGTTAACTGCTTCGGACGTATTGCTGCACGCAGGGTAAGATCGAACTCGTCGCCACTGTAAAGTCTGTGGGTTGTATAGCGAAGTAATACACAGACTACCAGAGTAACTTTAACAGGACTTTGCTATTCGAAGGTCAGGGCGAATCTGCCCAATAAATCCTGACACCGCACTTATATACCGGTGTGGTCACCGTTGGTATTACAGTATACAGCAGCCAAGGCAAAGTAGTGCCACACATAAAATAGTTCCCTTAAAGGTGGACGGTTACATACAGTAGTTCTCTTAAAGGTAGAATAGTTACATACACTACATTAGGGTCACAAATAAAGCGAGCTAAAATGTTGACTATTCAAAAATAATTCTAACAAAGAAAACATATATTTGTAGCATTATTAATCAATTTGGCAGAAAATCACAGAAATAGTGAGGTTAATAGGCCTCAAATTAATTGAAGTTATTTGACTAGTTTGATGAAGTGTGCTTAACTGGCAGGGTTCACTGGGAGTTGCCGCTTCCTTACTGGTGTCACACATTCATTTAAATTGACGTAGTGGACCCCTCGTGATAGGAATTGAGGAAATCAGCGAATGTGGGTCTGAATGGATCCTTATAGTATTATCTGTATTCTTTTTATGCTGCATTGGCTGCTGCTCCACACTGCACCCCAGGCCTCTGAAAATCCCAAGGCCCATCTCACACTGCCTCATCCTGACTGAAAACCCAAGGCCCATCTCACACTGCCTCATCCTGACTGAAAACTCAAGGCCCATCTCACACTGCCTCATCCTGACTGAAAACTCAAGGCCCATCTCACTCTGCCTCACCCTGACTGAAAGCCCAAGGCCCATCTCACACTGCCTCATCCTGACTGAAAACCCAAGGCCCATCTCACACTGCCTCCCCCTGACAGAAAACTCAAGGCCCATCTCACACTGACTCCCCCTGAGTGAAAACCCAAGGCCCATCTCACACTGCCTCATCCTGACTGAAAACCCAAGGCCCATCTTATACTGCCTCATCCTGACTGAAAGCCCAAGGCCCATCTCACTCTGCCTCATCCTGACTGAAAACCCAAGGCCCATCTCACACTGCCTCCCCCTGACAGAAAACTCAAGGCCCATCTCACACTGACTCCCCCTGACTGAAAACCCAAGGCCAATCTCACTCTGCCTCATCCTGACTGAAAGCCCAAGGCCCATTTCACACTGACTCCCCCTGACTGAAAGCCCAAGGCCCATCTCACACTGCCTCACCCTGACTGAAAGCCCAAGGCCCATCTCACACTGCCTCCCCTGACTGAAAGCCCAAGGCCCATCTCACTCTGCCTCCGCCTGACTAAAAGCCCAAGGCCCATCTCACACTGCCTCATCCTGACTGAAAACCCAAGGCCCATCTCACACTGCCCCATCCTGACTGAAAACCCAAGGCCCATCTCACACTGCATCCCTCTGACTGAAAGCCCAAGGCCCATCTCACACTGCCTCCCCCTGACTGAAAGCCCAAGGCCCATCTCACTCTGCCTCCCCCTGACTAAAAGCCCAAGGCCCATCTCACTCTGCCTCATCCTGACAGAAAACTCAAGGCCCATCTCACACTGCCTCCCCCTGACTGAAAGCCCAAGGCCCATCTCACACTGCCTCATCCTGACTGAAAGCCCAAGGCCCATCTCACACTGTCTCATCCTGGCTGAAAGCCCAAGGCCCATCTCACACTGCCTCCCCCTGACTGAAAGCCCAAGGCCCATCTCACAGACTCACCCTGACTGAAAGCCCAAGGCCCATTCCACTCTGCCTCCACCTGACTGAAAGCCCAAGGCCCATCTCACATTGCCTCATCCTGACTGAAAGCCAAAGGTCCATCTCACACTGCCTCCCGCTGACTGAAAGCCCAAGGCCCATCTCACACTGCCTCCACCTGACTGAAAGCCCAAGGCCCATCTCACACTGCCTCCACCTGACTGAAAGCCCAAGGCCCATCTCACACTGCCTCATCCTGACTGAAAACCCAAGGCCCATCTCACACTGCCTCCACCTGACTGAAAGCCCAAGGCCCATCTCACACTGCCTCCCCCTGACTGAAAGCCCAAGGCCCATCTCACAGACTCACCCTGACTGAAAGCCCAAGACCCATCTCACACTGCCTCCCCCTGACTGAAAGCCCAAGGCCCATCTCACTCTGCCTCCCCGTGACTGAAAGCCCAAGGCCCATCTCACACTGCCTCATCCTGACTGAAAACCCAAGGCCCATCTCACACTGCCTCCACCTGACTGAAAGCCCAAGGCCCATCTCACTCTGCCTCCCCCTGACTGAAAGCCCAAGGCCCATCTCACACTGCCTCATCCTGACTGAAAGCCCAAGGCCCACCTCACACTGTCTCCCCCTGACTGAAAACCCAAGGCCCATCTCACACTGCCTCATCCTGACTGAAAGCCCAAGGTCCACATCTCAGACTCACCCTGACCGAAAGCCCAAGGCCCATCTCACACTGCCTCACCTGACTGAAAGCCCAAGGCCCATCTCGCACTGCCTCATCCTGACTGAAAGCCCAAGGCCCATCTCACACTGCCTCCCCTGACTGAAAGCCCAAGGCCCATCTCACTCTGCCTCCCCCTGACTGAAAGCCCAAGGCCCATCTCACTCTGCCTCCCCCTGACTGAAAGCCCAAGGCCCATCTCACACTGCCTCATCTTGACTGAAAGCCCAAGGCCCATCTCACTCTGCCTCATCCTGACTGAAAACCCAAGGCCCATCTCACTCTGCCTCCACCTGACTGAAAACCCAAGGCCCATCTCACTCTGCCTCCCCCTGACTGAAAACCCAAGGCCCATCTCACTCTGCCTCCCCCTGACTGAAAGCCCAAGGCCCATCTCACAGACTCACCCTGACTGAAAGCCCAAGGCCCATCTCACACTGCCTCCCCCTGACTGAAAGCCCAAGGCCCATCTCACATTGCCTCCCCCTGACTGAAAGCCCAAGGCCCATCTCACACTGCCTCCCCCTGACTGAAAGCCCAAGGCCCATCTCTCAGACTCACCCTGACTGAAAGCCCAAGGCCCAACTCACTCTGCCTCCCACTGACAGAAAGCCCAAGGCCCATCTCACTCTGCCTCATCCTGACTGAAAGTCCAAGGCTCATCTCACACTGCCTCATCCTGACTGAAAACCCAAGGCCCATCTCACACTGCCTCATCCTGACTGAAAGCCCAAGGCCCATCTCACACTGGCTCCCGCTGACTGAAAGCCCAAGGCCCATCTCACACTGTCTCCCCCTGACTGAAAACCCAAGGCCCATCTCACACTGCCTCCCCGTGACTGAAAGCCCAAGGCCGATCTCACACTGCCTCCCCCTGACTGAAAGCCCAAGGCCCATCTCACACTGCCTCACCCTGACTGAAAGCCCAAGGCCCATCTCACACTGCCTCTCCCTGACAGAAAGCTCAAGGCCCATCTCACACTGCCTCCCCCTGACTGAAAGCCCAAGGCCCATCTCACACTGCCTCCCCCTGACTGAAAACCCAAGGCCCATCTCACACTGCCTCACCCTGAATGAAAGCCCAAGGCCCATCTCACACTGCCTCATCCTGACTGAAAGCCCAAGGCCCATCTCACTCTGCCTCATCCTGACTGAAAACTCAAGGCCCATCTCACACTGCCTCCCCCTGACTGAAAGCCCAAGGCCCATCTCACTCTTCCTCACCCTGACTGAAAACCCAAGGCCCATCTCACACTGCCTCACCCTGACTGAAAGCCCAAGGCCCATCTCACACTGCCTCACCCTGACTGAAAGTCCATGGCCCATCTCACACTGCCTCATCCTGACTGAAAGCCCAACGCCCATCTCACACTGCCTCACCCTGACTGAAAGCCCAAGGCCCATCTCACCCTGCCTCATCCTGACTGAAAGCCCAAGGCCCATCTTACTCTGCCTCATCCTGACTGAAAACTCAAGGCCCATCTCACACTGCCTCACCCTGACTGAAAGCCCAAGGACCATCTCACTCTGCCTCATCCTGACTGAAAGCCCAAGGCCCATCTCACATTGCCTCACCCTGACTGAAACCCAAGGCCCATCTCACACTGCCTCATCCTGACTGAAAGCCCAAGGCCCATCTTACACTGCCTCTCCCTGACTGAAAGCCCAAGGCCCATCTCACACTGCCTCCCCGTGACTGAAAGCCCAAGGCCCATCTCACACTGCCTCCCCGTGACTGAAAGCCCAAGGCCCATCTCACACTGCCTCCCCCTGACTGAAAGCCCAAGGCCCATCTCACACTGCCTCCCCCTGACAGAAAGCTCAAGGCCCATCTCACACTGCCTCCCCCTGACTGAAAACCCAAGGCCCATCTCACACTGCCTCACCCTGACTGAAAGCCCAAGGCCCATCTCACACTGCCTCACCCTGACTGAAAGCCCAAGGCCCATCTCACACTGCCTCATCCTGACTGAAAGCCCAAGGCCCATCTCACTCTGCCTCATCCTGACTGAAAACTCAAGGCCCATCTCACACTGCCTCCCCCTGACTGAAAGCCCAAGGCCCATCTCACTCTGCCTCACCCTGACTGAAAGCCCAACGCCCATCTCACACTGCCTCACCCTGACTGAAAGCCCAAGGCCCATCTCACACTGCCTCATCCTGACTGAAAGCCCAAGGCCCATCTTACTCTGCCTCATCCTGACTGAAAACTCAAGGCCCATCTCACACTGCCTCACCCTGGCTGAAAGCCCAAGGACCATCTCACTCTGCCTCATCCTGACTGAAAGCCCAAGGCCCATCTCACACCGCCTCACCCTGACTGAAAGCCCAAGGCCCATCTCACTCTGCCTCATCCTGACTGAAAACTCAAGGCCCATCTCACACTGCCTCACCCTGACTGAAAGCCCAAGGACCATCTCACTCTGCCTCATCCTGACTGAAAGCCCAAGGCCCATCTCACACTGCCTCACCATAACTGAAACCCAAGGCCCATCTCACACTGCCTCATCCTGACTGAAAGCCCAAGGCCCATCTCACACTGCCTCTCCCTGACTGAAAGCCCAAGGCCCATCTCACTCTGCCTCCCCCTGACTGAAAGCCCAAGGCCCATCTCACACTGCCTCCCCGTGACTGAAAGCCCAAGGCCCATCTCACACTGCCTCCCCCTGACTGAAAGCCCAAGGCCCATCTCACACTGCCTCCCCCTGACAGAAAGCTCAAGGCCCATCTCACACTGCCTCCCCCTGACTGAAAACCCAAGGCCCATCTCACACTGCCTCATCCTGACTGAAAACCCAAGGCCCATCTCACACTGCCTCACCCTGACTGAAAGCCCAAGGCCCATCTCACACTGCCTCATCCTGACTGAAAGCCCAAGGCCCATCTCACTCTGCCTCATCCTGACTGAAAACTCAAGGCCCATCTCACACTGCCTCCCCCTGGCTGAAAGCCCAAGGCCCATCTCACTCTTCCTCACCCTGACTGAAAGCCCAAGGCCCATCTCACACTGCCTCACCCTGACTGAAAGCCCAAGGCCCATCTCACACTGCCTCACCCTGACTGAAAGTCCATGGCCCATCTCACACTGCCTCATCCTGACTGAAAGCCCAACGCCCATCTCACACTGCCTCACCCTGACTGAAAGCCCAAGGCCCATCTCACCCTGCCTCATCCTGACTGAAAGCCCAAGGCCCATCTCACTCTGCCTCATCCTGACTGAAAACTCAAGGCCCATCTCACACTGCCTCACCCTGACTGAAAGCCCAAGGACCATCTCACTCTGCCTCATCCTGACTGAAAGCCCAAGGCCCATCTCACACTGCCTCACCCTGACTGAAACCCAAGGCCCATCTCACACTGCCTCATCCTGACTGAAAGCCCAAGGCCCATCTTACACTGCCTCTCCCTGACTGAAAGCCCAAGGCCCATCTCACACTGCCTCCCCGTGACTGAAAGCCCAAGGCCCATCTCACACTGCCTCCCCGTGACTGAAAGCCCAAGGCCCATCTCACACTGCCACCCCCTGACTGAAAGCCCAAGGCCCATCTCACACTGCCTCCCCCTGACAGAAAGCTCAAGGCCCATCTCACACTGCCTCCCCCTGACTGAAAACCCAAGGCCCATCTCACACTGCCTCACCCTGACTGAAAGCCCAAGGCCCATCTCACACTGCCTCACCCTGACTCAAAGCCCAAGGCCCATCTCACACTGCCTCATCCTGACTGAAAGCCCAAGGCCCATCTCACTCTGCCTCATCCTGACTGAAAACTCAAGGCCCATCTCACACTGCCTCCCCCTGACTGAAAGCCCAAGGCCCATCTCACTCTGCCTCACCTTGACTGAAAGCCCAACGCCCATCTCACACTGCCTCACCCTGACTGAAAGCCCAAGGCCCATCTCACACTGCCTCATCCTGACTGAAAGCCCAAGGCCCATCTTACTCTGCCTCATCCTGACTGAAAACTCAAGGCCCATCTCACACTGCCTCACCCTGACTGAAAGCCCAAGGACCATCTCACTCTGCCTCATCCTGACTGAAAGCCCAAGGCCCATCTCACACCGCCTCACCCTGACTGAAAGCCCAAGGCCCATCTCACTCTGCCTCATCCTGACTGAAAACTCAAGGCCCATCTCACACTGCCTCACCCTGACTGAAAGCCCAAGGACCATCTCACTCTGCCTCATCCTGACTGAAAGCCCAAGGCCCATCTCACACTGCCTCACCCTGACTGAAACCCAAGGCCCATCTCACACTGCCTCATCCTGACTGAAAGCCCAAGGCCCATCTCACACTGCCTCTCCCTGACTGAAATCCCAAGGCCCATCTCACTCTGCCTCCCCCTGACTGAAAGCCCAAGGCCCATCTCACACTGCCTCCCCGTGACTGAAAGCCCAAGGCCCATCTCACACTGCCTCCCCCTGACTGAAAGCCCAAGGCCCATCTCACACTGCCTCCCCCTGACAGAAAGCTCAAGGCCCATCTCACACTGCCTCCCCCTGACTGAAAACCCAAGGCCCATCTCACACTGCCTCACCCTGACTGAAAGCCCAAGGCCCATCTCACACTGCCTCACCCTGACTGAAAGCCCAAGGCCCATCTCACACTGCCTCATCCTGACTGCAAGCCCAAGGCCCATCTCACTCTGCCTCATCCTGACTGAAAACTCAAGGCCCATCTCACACTGCCTCCCCCTGACTGAAAGCCCAAGGCCCATCTCACTCTGCCTCACCCTGACTGAAAGCCCAACGCCCATCTCACACTGCCTCACCCTGACTGAAAGCCCAAGGCCCATCTCACACTGCCTCATCCTGACTGAAAGCCCAAGGCCCATCTTACTCTGCCTCATCCTGACTGAAAACTCAAGGCCCATCTCACACTGCCTCACCCTGACTGAAAGCCCAAGGACCATCTCACTCTGCCTTATCCTGACTGAAAGCCCAAGGCCCATCTCACACTGCCTCACCCTGACTGAAAGCCCAAGGCCCATCTCACACTGCCTCATCCTGACTGAAAGCCCAAGGCCCATCTCACACTGCCTCTCCCTGACTGAAAGCCCAAGGCCCATCTCACACTGCCTCCCCCTGACTGAAAGCCCAAGGCCCATCTCACACTGCCTCCCCCTGACTGAAAGCCCAAGGCCCATCTCACACTGCCTCCCCCTGACTGAAAGCCCAAGGCCCATCTCACACTGCCTCCCCCTGACTGAAAGCCCAAGGCCCATCTCACACTGCCTCCTCCTGACTGAAAGCCCAAGGCCCATCTCACACTGCCTCCCCCTGACTGAAAACTCATGTCTGACGTTACACCGTGACTGCCCTCGTTGATGACTCACTCCCCATCCTTCCACATGGAATGCAGTGGTTCATAGAGTCATAGGCCTAGAAATTCAGTTGGCTGCGCCAGGCGTTAGCGCCTTAGGAGGAGCAGATCTCGAGCGCTAGGCGCTTAGCGCCCGGGCGCTGCGCGATCTGCGCCTCGCCCCAACTTCAGTAGACATTTAGCGCCGGCACAAAGTCTTTGCGCGCGCTCAGCTGCGCGCGCAGATCATGACGTCATTTCGTCGTGCAACGCCCTTTGTGCGCCCGGAACCGGAACTTCACTCGCGCCGCCCCATTGTGCGCCGGGCGGCCCTAACGACTGTGAAGTGGAACGGTACACAGCCGAGGCGGGCCGCGGGGAGCGCAAATTAAAGGGCACTTACCCTGCACTATAAATGGCAGCCATTTTGCAGCACTCACTCTTGTGCAACGGATTTTTGGAGAGAGACCAAGGAAGAGAGCTTACTGCTTTGGCCCAACACTAGGACAGGTCTTTTTGGCTTCAGGCCAGAGCTGTGCAATTCTCTTTGCCTTCAATGAGATCTCAGTGTTTGCCAGCATATTATGGGGGCTGCATTGGGTGCCAACGCTAAGTTTCAGCCTTATGTCGGAAGGGCTTACAGACGCCGTGAGAGAGTGGCAGCCCTGGCTGGACGCAGAGGGGGCAACAGGTGTCGCCAAGTGAGGCCTTACCCACCCAGGGTATACCACCAGCAGTTCTCCTATCTCAACATGTCTGCCGCGCAGTGTGTTAGGAGGCTGCGATTCAGAAGGGAGGTGGTCACAGACATCTGCCAGCTGCTTCACAGAGATCTGCGTCCACAGCTGATGCGCAGGACGTCTCTGTCGGTGGCAGTGAAGGTGACGGTGGCTCTCAACTTCTATGCCACCGGCTCCTTCCAATCCGCTACTGGGGACATCGCTAACATCTCCCAGTTCGCCGTGCATTGCTGCATCCGCCAGGTGACCAATGCCCTTTTCAGAAGGAGACGTCAATTCATCTCCTTCCCCATGACCCTGGACAAGCAGCAGCAGCGTGCAGTGGGATTTGCAAGAATAGCGGGCTTCCCCATGGTGCAGGGCGCCATTGACTGCACGCATGTGGCTTTGCGGGCACCTCTGGAGCATGCCGAGGATTACCGCAACTGGAAGGGCTACCATTCCCTCAACGTACAGCTGGTGTGTGACCACAGGCAGCGCATCCTAGCTGTCAATGCCCGCTTTCCAGGCAGCAGCCACGATGCCTTTATCCTGCGACAGACAACTGTGGCTGACATGTTCCAGGCACAGCCTCACCCAAGAGGATGGCTTATCGGGGACAAAGGCTATCCTTTGTGTACCTGGCTCATGACCCCGCTCCGCGCGCCCACGACCCCTGCTGAAGAGGCATACAACGAGAGCCATCAAGCGACCAGGAACCTCATCGAGCAAACAATCGGCGTCCTGAAGCAACGGTTCCGCTGTCTCGATCGCTCAAGGGGAGCCCTCCAGTATTCGCAGGAGCGAGTCTCCCAATTCGTCGTCGTTTGCTGCATGCTGCACAACCTGGCTATCCGCAGGACTCAGGCACTGCCACCTCACGTTGGACCACCACCTCAGGAGGAGGAGCAGGAGGAGCATGAGGAGGAGGAGGACGAGGAGTACCAGCCCAGGAGGGAGGCAGAAGGTCCAAGGGCCGCCCGTCGGCGGCTTATTGAACGTCACTTC
The DNA here is from genome assembly GCF_052327205.1 of Somniosus microcephalus. Classification (NCBI taxonomy): domain Eukaryota; kingdom Metazoa; phylum Chordata; class Chondrichthyes; order Squaliformes; family Somniosidae; genus Somniosus; species Somniosus microcephalus. Next base: position 371,503,320 of record NC_140988.1, on the reverse strand, counting down.
TAGGCCCCCTGTCAGGGAATGGCTTGTGCCAATGAAAGAACATGATTGCAGCTGCTGCGCAAGCCCTCAGCCGGTTAAGGCAACAAACACTTCAAAGATCAAACATGGACAATGTGAATAAATAAAATGGTTTATTGTACAAACTCAGGGCCCTTCCCACATGAAAACCAAGAACACACGAAACCCCCAAAAAACACTCACACACATGAGTCACTCCCACAACCTGGGGAGGATTAACCAAAGATGTAAGTAAAAATAGCCTCATCCTCGGCCTTCAAAAAACAACCATTCCACAAAACACAACATTTGGACACACCCTCTACTTTGTGTCCCGCGAGGGCGATGCCCTCTGCAAACTTTGCCGGCCCCTGGACGCCCTGTTGCTCCTCCTCAAAGTGAGGCCAGTGGCTGCTGCAAGGCTGGGGGAAGGCTCCTGAGGGGCACATGTCGTGACTGCAGATGCCCTTGGGGGTCGGCCTAGACGAGGTCTGGCCCTCGAGGGGCCGGCTGGTGAATGCTGCAGCTGTGGCTGGCCAGCATCAGTCGCTGCAGCAGCTCGTGGCAGCTCCACTGGGGGAGTGGCAGTGGTGGCTGGAGCAATGGGGGCAAGCTGGCGGATGGCAGGTGCTCGCTGGTCACTTGAGACACTGGCACTCGGCTGGGCCAGCAGTGCAGCATGCGCAGCAATCTGCCGAGGGACAGACCGCTGTGCTGCTGCAGCGCGCCGGGTGCCCTGGCGATGCCTGGCTGACACAGCGAGTGTGGCAGCAGTGGTTGCCCGTGTTGCCCTGTTCTGTGACCGCATCAGAGCAGCCAGTGACTGGACGGCACCACTGATCACCTGGCCAGTCGCTGCCTGACCTGCCCCGAATTCCGCCAAACTGGTGGCCTGTGAGGCCCCGAATTCGGTCACACTCCGAGACAGGGACTCGATGGCCTCAGGCATGCGTGACACTATCCCCATGAGCTCCGTGTGCCGGCGTTCCGAGTCCGCGGACATGTCCTCGAGGCGGCGCATCTCCTCGGCGTTGACCGTCTCCGGACTGGAGGCCGGACTCTCCCTCTGGGGAGAAGGCCGCCGAGCTGGCCGACCCTTCCTGCGTTGCTGGACGCCGCTGGGCCCAGCAATTGGACTCCCCTCCAACCCTTCCCCCCTCTGGCGAGAAGGCCGCTGAGCTTCCACCCCCCTCCCGCGTTTCTGCAGGCCGCTGGTCCCAGGAGCTACACTCCCCTCCGACACTTCCCCCACGCTCCCCTCCAGGGAAGACGTCTCCCCTACAGTGGCATGGCTTGCCGCGGCGGAGGGTTCCCCTGATGGGCCGCCTTCCTCTTGCTCCTCCTCCTCCTCCTCTTCTGAGGGGCTGTCACTGGCAACTTCAGGGACCTCCTCCTCACCATCTGAAAGCAGGAAGGCACAAGAGTAGCTTTAGAGTGAGGAGAGGGCGTCAGCGAGGGATGCGTGAGTGGTGGCATTCAGCGCATTGGTCGGACAGTGGCAAAGGATGTAGATCTGATGCGCAAGTGGGACGAGAGAGGTCCAAAAAATGATGTCCTTACCATTGGTGCCCAGAACAGGGTCGGCATCTCCAGATGCAACAGGGCCAATCACCCGGGCACCCATGATGCGCTCCACGCGCTGTTGCAGCTCGGTGAGCGGCTGGATCTGGGGTCCGCCTCCCCCGGTCACAGTCCGGCTCCTCTTATTATTGGCCAGCTTGGCCTGCAAGAGAAAGGACGGCCTCTAAGTACAGTGTGTAGCCCTGATCTTGTGTGCACTGCCTCCCATGGTCGAATAGCCTGGCCAGTGTGTAGCCCTGATCTTGTGTGCACTGCCTCCCATGGTCGAATAGCCTGGCCAGTGTGTTAAGTGTACAATGTGCAATTGATGTTCATGACTGACCCATAGCTGCTGCATGAGGGCTGGCCATTAGGGCTTTCAGGTCCCTTTGCCCATAATGTGAGGTGCACATGCAAGGATGAGGAGGACACTGGAAAGGGTACTCACCCTGACAATCCTGGCGAGGTCATTTCGTTTCTTGCGGCATTGTACCGCGCTCCTGGGGACCTCACTGTTCGATGTCACCCTGGTGGCGACATGCCTCCAGGCTCTCCGGTAGACGCGGGTCGGCGGCTTCCTCCCATTGTCTGGGAACAAAATATGGCGTCTCTTCTCCACAGCGCTAACCAGCACCCTCAGATCAAGCTCTGAGAAGCGCTGCGCTCGTTCACGGGCCTTCTCCATACTTTGAGGCGCTATATGGGTCCAGCAGCAGTGTTCAGGCCTAGCTGGAGGGCTCCAGTGTGCAGGGCGTGGCAGCAGACCAAGTCGACCCTTCCTCCTTAAGAGCTGGCCGGCGCCAGGGTGTCTGCTGTCAATCAAGAAATGGCCGCACCTGCGCTGCGCCCGGCCTCGGCGGTATCGCTCAGCACCTCCGGCTTAGCGCCTAAAGAGAGTCGTGCATCGCCAGTTTTAGCGCTCGAGCAAACTCTTAAGGCGAAGCTAATGAATATCGGCGAAGTGGCCTCGAATTTGCGCCGGGCGCAAACTTTAGCGGCCGCCCGACTTTACCGCCCCAAAAGTGGCTATAATGAATTTCTAGGCCATAGAGTCATACAGCACAGAAAGAGGCCCTTCGGCCCATCGTGTCCATGCTGGCCATCAAGCCCTGTCTATTCTAATCCCATTTTCCAGCACTTGGTCCGTAGCCTTGTATGCTATGGTTGAAGAAGCAGGTCCACTGCCATCTTCTCAAGGGAGGGTCGACACTCCAATGTCAGGTGAATACAGAACCTGACCTTTGCTCCAATATTCCCACTGGAGTTACAGCAGGGGTGAAGTTGAGGCCGATGATCAGCCATGATCTTATTGAATGGCGGAGCAGGCTCGAGGGGCCGAATGGCCTACATCTGCTCTTATTTCTTATGTTGTTATCTTTGACATGTCACAGATTTTGTTTCAGAAGGGAAGAAAGAAAGACTTGCACTTATGCAACACCTTTCATGATCTCCGTACGCCCCCAAAGGGCTTTACAGCCAATGAAGTACTTTTGAAGCATAGTCACTGTTGTAATGTAGGAAAGGCGCACAGCAAGGTCCCACAAACAGCAATGTGATAATGACCAGGTGATCTGTTTTTAGTGATGTTGGTCACGGGATAAAACCGGGGAGAACTCCCCTGCTCTTCTTCGAAATAGTGGCCGCGGGATCTTTTACGTCCAACTTGAGAGGGCAGGCGGGTCCTCAGTTTAACGTCTCAGGGGGCTCTAGGGGGGGAGGAACTAAATATGATTAAAATCACGAAGGAAGTGGTACTTGGTAAAATAATGGGACTCAAGGCGGATAAATCCCCTGGACCTGATGGCTTGCATCCTAGGGTCTTGAGGGAAGTAGCGGTAGGGATTGTGGATGCATTGGTAATAATTTTCCAAAACTCACTGGACTCAGCAAAGGTCATGGCAGACTGGAAAACTGCTAATGTAACACCCTTATTTAAAAAGGGTAGTAGGCAGAAGGCTGGAAACTATCGACCTGTTAGCCTAACATCTGTGGTTGGTAAAATGTTAGAGTCCATTATTAAGGAGACAGTAACGGGACATTTGGATAAACATAATTTAATAGGACAAACTCAGCATGGTTTCATGAAGGGGAAGTCATGTTTGACAAATTTGCTTGAGTTTTTTGAGGAAGTAACATACAGGGTGGATAAAGGGGAACCAGTGGACGTAGTGTATTTAGACTTCCAAAAGGCATTTGACAAGGTGCCACACAAAAGATTATTGCTCAAGATAAAAAATCACAGGATTGGGGGTAATATTCTGGCGTGGGTGGAGGATTGGCTCTCTAACAGAAAGCAGAGAGTTGGGATAAATGGTTCATTCTCAGATTGGCAACCAGTAACTAGTGGTGTTCCGCAGGGGTCAGTGCTGGGTCCCCAACTCTTTACAATCTATATTAACGATTTGGAGGAGGGGACCGAGTATAACATATCAAAGTTTGCAGATGATACAAAGATGGGACGGTAAGTAGTGAGTGAGGAGAACATAAAAAACCTGCAAAGGGACATAGACAGGCTAAGTAAGTGGGCAGAGATTTGGCAGATGGAATACAATACTGGAAAGTGTGAGGTTATGCACTTTGGCAGGAAAAATCATAGAGCAAGTTATTATCTTAATGGCAAGAAACTGAAAAGTACTGAAGTACAAAGGGATCTGGGGGTCCTGGTGCACGAAACTCAAAAAGTTAGTATGCAGGTGCAGCAAGTGATCAAGAAGGCCAATGGAATGTTGGCATTCATTGCTAGGGGGATGGAATATAAAAACAGGGAGGTATTGCTTCAGTTGTACAAGGTATTGGTGAGACCGCACCTGGAATACTGCGTACAGTTTTGGTGTCCATACTTAAGAAAGGACATACTTGCTCTCGAGTCAGTACAAAGAAGGTTCACTCGGTTAATCCCGGGGATGAGGGGATGGACATATGAGGAGAGGTTGAGTAGATTGGGACTCTACTCATTGGAGTTCAGAAGAATGAGAGGCGATCTTATTGAAACATATAAGATTGTGAAGGGCTTGGATCGGGTGGATGCGGGGAAGATGTTCCCGATGATGGGTGAAACTAGAACTAGGGGGCATAGTCTTAGAATAAGGGGCTGCTCTTTCAAAACTGAGATGAGGAGGAACTACTTCACTCAGAGGGTGGTAGGTCCATGGAATATGCTGCCCCAAAAAGCTGTAGAAGCTACATCATTACATAAATTTAAAACAGAAATAGACAGTTTCCTAGAAGAAAAGGGAATTAAGGGTTACGGGGAGCGGGCAGGAATTTGGACATGAGTCTAGGTTCGGATCGGTCATGGCCCTGTGGGTAGCGGAGCGGGCCCAGGGGCCGTGTAGCCTGATCCTGCTCCTATTTCGTGTGTCTAATTCTGTTAGATTCAGGAGATGGTTCTGTGATAGTAGATTGGCAGTTAGGATCAGATCAGCCATGATCTTATTGAATGGCGGAGAAGGCTCGAGGGGCCGATTGGCCTACTCCTGCTCCTATTTCTTATGTTCTTATGTTCTTATTAACACTTCATTGCGCACTTCTGGCCTCTACCTTGATGTCACCGCTATTCATTGGCGCCAACCAGTCCATTTCCACCTGGCTTGTAATCCCTTGACCCACAGGGGGGCGCCACAGAATTTCTCCCCCGAAGTCCAGCGTTAACTATGGGAGATAAATTACGTAAATAAGAACATGAGAAATAGGAGCTGGAATAGGCCACTTGGCCCCTCGAGCCTGCTCCGCCATTCAATAAGATCATGGCTGATCTTGGGCTCAAAGCCACTTCCCTGCCTGCTCCCCATAACCCTTCACTCCCTTATCTTGCAAACATTTGTCTACCATACGTTTTAAAATCCCCATCCATTTTGCTCCTTGCTTAAAATGCGGCACGGCATTAAACCAGCAAGATCGGAGTCTTGTTCTACATCCTGTACATCAGCTCCGATTTATTATTTTGCACGCGCCACTCACGGTGTGACTTTCGAAATATTTATTTCTCAGCTGGCTCTTGTTGAGTAAACAATCAGCGGGCACCAAGTCCTCAGACTTGGCAAGAGTCTTCACGCGCCAGGTTTACCAGCAGGGGAGCTGTAATTCAATCAGGACTCGGGCAAATAACTGGCATGCTGATTAACTGGAAGAAGCTCTCGATTTTTTAACTTTCTCCCCACCCACCGCCCCGCCGCACCACCCCCCCCCCGCCGTTTTTTCACCCCTCCCACTCACGTGGGCACTGCTTGGCGAGAGAGCTGCCATTAAACCACAGCTTTCACCAGAATGACACCAGGGCTATAAAGGGTTAAATTGTGAGGGCAGGTTGCCTGGACGCGGCTTGTAGTCTCCTGAGTCGAGAAGATTGAGGGGTGTGATCTAATTGAGGTGTTTAAGATGATTAAAGGAGTGGATAGGGGAGACAGAGAGAAACTATTTCCTCGGTTTATCTCTCTGCCTGACCAGCATTTTCTGTTTTTATTTCCAGCACTTCATTGCTCACTTCTGGTCTATACCTTGACGTCACCGCTATTCATTGGCGCCAACCAGTCCATTTCCACCTGGCTTGTATTCCCTCGAGTTTAGAGGTTTAGCAGAGGAGTGATCGGATCGAGGTGTTTAAAATAATTAAGAGATTTGACAGGGTAGACAGAAATAAGCTATTTCCTCTGGTGGGGGGAGTCCAGAACAAAGGGGGGGCATAACCATAAAATGAGAGCCAGGCCGCTCAGGGGTGATGCCAGGAAGCACTTCTTCACACAAAGGGCAGTGCAAATCTCCCCCAAAAAGCTGTTGAGGCTGGAGGCCAATTGAAAAATTCAAAAGTGAGATTGATAGATTTTCGTTAGGCAAGGGTATTAAGGGTTATGTAACCAAGGCGGGTAGATGGAGTTATCTAATTGAATGGCGGAGCAGGCTCGAGAGGCTGAATGGCCTGTTCCTGTGCCCCTATGTCACCTACCTCCTACTTGCCCTCCCTCTTCTATTGATGGGATGTCTGGTTTGCTGAATCACTTTTATAGGATCGATATTATGACCTTTTGGACCCACGCGCTTAACCTTCGACAATGCGGCTTCAACCCTGACGATGCTTGAAAAACCGAATGGCGTTCACAGGAAGCCCCGAACAAACACCTCGTGAAAGACCCGACTTGAATGATCCCCTGGCTTCGATCTTCTGCGAAGCTAACGGGCAACTCTAAACCGCGTCCGCGCAAACCATGCCAGATGCGGATACTTGATGCACAAATAGCGAATTAAAAAACTCTCCAGTGTGCGAATGTGGTCACCCAGAACAGACCTTGGAGCATAGAATGACTCAATGCCCGATTCACAAATCTGAAGGAGACATCACAGTGATACACTCCGCAACTCCTGACGCAATTATCTGGCTTAACCACTGAAATGTAAAATAATGGTTGTTGCTCCACATCTACATCAGCCGTACGAAGCAGTCGTGGTAGAATTATGACTTAACTTTCTTCTTCTTAGGCAATCCCTCGGAACCGAGGATGACTTGCTTCCACATTAAAAATGAGTTCGCAGGTGACTGATGAGTCCAATGCGGGACCTACAGTCTCTGTCACAGGTGGGGCAGACGGTGGTTGAAGGGGCGGGTGGGCGGGGTGCTTGGGTTGACGTGCACTCCTTGCGCTGCCTGCGCTTGGCTTCCGCTTGCTCCCGGCGAAGGGACTCGAGGTGTTCGGCACCTTTCCAGATGCTTCTCCTCCACTTTGTGCGGTCTTGGGCCAGGGATTCCCAGGTGTCGGTGGGGATGTTACAATTTTTCAAAGAGGCTTTGAGGGTGGCCTTGAAGCGTTGCCTCTGCCCACCTGGGGCTCTCTTGCCGTGCCGGAGCTCCGAGTAGAGCGCTTGTTTTGGGAGCCTCGTGTCGGACATGCGGACAATGTGACCCGTCCATCGGAGCTGATTGAGCGTGGTCAGAGCTTCGATGCTGGGGATGTTGGCCTGAGCAAGAACACTGATGTCGGTGCGCCTATCCTGCCAATGGGTCCTCCTTCTGAGGAGGAGGAATTCCTGGAATGTTTTCGGGACGGTTATCTGGACCAATATGTCGAGGAGCCGACTCGAGATCAGGCCATTTTAGACTGGGTATTGTGCAATGAGAAGGGACTTATCAGCAATCTTCTTGTACGAGGCCCCTTGGGTCAGAGCGATCATAATATGATCGAGCTCTCAGTCGAGATGGAGAGTGAGGAAATTGAATCAGAGACTAAGGTCCAGAACTTAAATAAAGGGAATTATGAGGGTATGAGACGGGAATTGGGTAAGATTGATTGGGTGGTGTTTCTGGGGGGATTGACAGTGGATAGACAATGGCAAGCATTCAAAGATAGAATGGAAGAATTCCAGAACATGTTTATACCGGTTTGGCATAAAAACAAACCTAAAAAGGTGACTCAACCGTGGATAACGAGGGAAATTAGGGACAGCATAAAATCAAAAAAAAGGGCATATCAACTGGCAAAAAAAAGCACCAGACCGGAAGATTGGGGGCAGTACAGGATACAGCAAAAGAGGACAAAGGGATTAATCAGGAAGGGGAAAATAGAATACGAAAGTAAACTTGCAGCAAACATAAAGACAGACTGCAAAAGCTTTTATCGGTATATCAGGAGGAAAAGACTGGTAAAATCCCAAGTCGGTCCCTTGCAGTCCGATTCGGGAGAATATATAATGGAGAATAAGGAAATGGCAGACCAATTAAACTCATACTTTGGTTCTGTATTCACAAAGGAGGACACAAATAACCTCCCAGGAATATCGGCAAACATAGGGACTAATGAGAGGGAGGAGCTGACAGAAATTAGTATCTCTAGGGATATGGTGTTGGGTAAGTTGAGGGGACTGAAGGCCGACAAATCCCCAGGGCCTGATAAACTACATCCTAGGGTACTTAAGGAGGTGGCCCTGGAGATAGCAGATGCTCTAAGGATCATCTTCCGGAACTCCATTGACTCGGGAACAGTACCCGTGGATTGGAGGGTAGCTAATGTTACCCCAATATTTAAAAAGGGGGGTAGAGAGAAAGCAGGGAATTATAGACCAGTAAGCCTTACATCGGTTGTGGGCAAAATGCTAGAGTCCATTATTAAGGATAAAATAGCGGAGCACTTGACAAATGGGGAAAGGATCGGACAGAGTCAACATGGATTTACAAAGGGTAAATCGTGTTTGACTAATCTGCTGGAATTTTTTGAGGAGGTAACTGGTAGAATAGATGGGGGAGAGCCAGTGGATGTGGTGTACCTTGACTTCCAGAAAGCCTTCGATAAGGTTCCACACAAAAGATTATCATGCAAAATTAAGGCTCATGGGATTGGGGGCAAAGTATTAACGTGGATAGAGAACTGGCTGGCGGATAGAAAACAGAGAGTTGGAATAAACGGCTCGTTTTCGGAGTGGCAGGCAGTGACCAGCGGGGTGCCGCAAGGATCTGTCCTGGGACCCCAGCTGTTCACAATATATATAAATGATCTGGATCAGGGAATTGGATGCAATATTTCCAAATTCGCTGACGACACTAAACTAGGAGGAGGGGTGGGCTCTGATGAGGATGTCAGGAGGCTACAGTGTGATTTGGACAGGTTGGGGGAATGGGCGGATACGTGGCAGATGCACTATAATGTGGATAAATGCGAGGTTATCCACTTTGGGGGTAAAAACAGGAGGGTAGATTATTATCTAAATGGCAATAGATTGGGAGATGGGGAAGTGCAGAGGGACCTGGGTGTTCTTGTGCACCAGTCACTGAAGGAGAGCATGCAGGTGCAACAGGCGATTAAGAAGGCAAATGGTATGTTGGCCTTCATATCAAGGGGGTTCGAGTATAGGAATAGGGATACCTTACTACAGCTGTACAAGGTGCTGGTGAGACCGCATCTGGAGTATTGTGTACAGTTTTGGTCGCCCCATCTGCGGAAGGATGTTCTTGCCATGGAAAGAGTGCAACGGCGATTCACCAGGCTGATACCTGGAAAGGCGGGAATGACCTACGAAGAGAGATTAAATAGTTTGGGCTTGTACTCACTGGAGTTTAGAAGATTGAGAGGGGATCTCATCGAAACATATAAAATTATGGCAGGCCTGGACAGGCTGAATTCAGAGAGAATGTTTCCAATGGCCGGGGAGCACAGAACCAGGGGCCACAGTCTAAAAATAGCGGGCAAATCATTTAAAACAGAGATGAGGAAGAATTTCTTCACTCAAAGAGTGGTGAGCCTGTGGAATTCCCTGCCACAGAGGGCTGTGAAGGCTAATTCAATAAATATTTTCAAGAGAGAATTGGATATATTTCTGAAGGCTAAGGGGATTAAGGGTTACGGAGAAAAGGCGGGGACGGGGTACTGAACTGGTAAGATCAGCTATGATCTCAGACGAAGATCAGCCATGATCTCATTGAATGGCGGAGCAGGCTCGAAGGGCCGAATGGCCTACTCCTGTTCCTATCTCTATGTATCTATGTATCTATGTATCTTGCGGAGGCAGCGTTGGTGGTACCTCTCCAGTGCTTTGAGGTGCCTGCTGTACATGGTCCATGTCTCTGAGGCATACAGCAGGGACTTAACTTTACCTGGTGCTGAACTTCACACGATGGGAGGGGGAGCTGATGTTGGGGGAATTGGGATCCAGAGGACAGCGTGTGGCCTGGACAGGTTTCGCAGTGATTAACATTGGGGGCAGCGACTGGGCCACCCTGATCTCCACGTGCGGGCCCTCATTTGAACCTCCCTTCACGCCAGAATGGCTGAGTCTCTAAAAATGTACCCTTTTTTTGTAATTATTCATCATTCTCGGGATGTGGGCGTCGCTGGCAAGGCCGGCATTATTTGCCCATCCCTCGTGGCCCTGAGAAGGTGGTGGGTCTTCTTGAACCGCTGATAGGGTCTTGATACAACCGAGCGACTCGCTAGTCGACTCTGCACCGCAGTTACGAGTCATTGGTGTGGAATAAAAAACAGAAAATGCTGTAAACACTCAGCAGGTCAGGCAGAGCGGAACGAGAAACAGAGTTAACGTATCAGGTCAATGACCCTTTCTAACTAGAAGAAGTTAGAGATTTATACGTTTTTAAGCAAGTGCAGAGGCCGGGAAAGTGGGGGAGGGGAGGAAAGAGCAAACGGGAAGGCCTGTGATAGGGTGGAAGGCAGGAGAGATTTGAATGAGAAAAGGGATGATGGTGCGAGGCAAAAGGGGGCAGTAATGGGGCAAGTAAAGAAACAAAGCTGGGTCTAGAGGAGGTGTAAACGGCAACAGCCGAACCATTACCAGAACCTGCTGTCTGAGAAAATGGGAGCGGTGGTTACGACCTGAAGTTATTGAACTCAATGTTGGGTCCTGTAAATGACCTGTTCCTGTGTCCCTGAGGCTGCAAAGTGCCTCATTAAAAGATGAGGTGCTGTTCCTCGAGGTCGGAGTGGGACTGGAGTCACATATAGGCCAGAAGGAGGGCAGATTTCCTTCTCCAAAGGACATTAGTGAACCCCTTGGGGGAAAAATTCGGTTGGTTAGCACCTCCCGTTAGCGCCTCCGGGGGGCGCTAGGAAATTAGCGCCTGAGCGCGGCGATTTTAGCGCCGCTCGTGAAATGGACCAGTCGTTTTGCGGCGGCACTAAACACTACCGCCACGATCTCCTGCACCCGCAGATCGTGACGTCAGTCAAGCGCGCAACGCCCCGGTAGCGCCCCGGACCGGATATTGAGTCGCGCCCCCTGCCTTAGTGCCTGCCGCTAGGAACGACAGGTAGAGGGGAAAGTTCTCAAGTCGGGAAGGGGCTGGGGGAGCGCTATTGAAAGGCGGGCGCTTCCTGCCTTTTCTTGTCGGCAAAATTTTTTGTTTTAACGCTGTCCTAAGGAGTTTTGGCCCTCAGCACCACTTTTGAGGTTCCTAAGCACCGAGCTCTTTCCCTGGGCCTATCCATTGGTGCTTTTGAGGTCTCTCCAGGCCGAGATTCAAGGCTGCAATGACCAGGGTGTGGCTGGCCAGCAAGATGGCCTCTCCCCTTTGTTGTGTATGTACCTTTAAGAGAAGAACTGATTTTATACTGCAGTACCGGCAGTGACCACACCTGTATATAAAGCCATAGCAGGCTTCTGTACTTCAGTCTTAAGTTACCCTCTGTTCAGTAAATACCTGTTATTATTGTTCTCCTGCAGTCCGTGTATTATTGATACTCGGACACTACACTGGCGACGAACAGGTTCGAACTCACCTGCAGTACTGCATCACCTCACGGGGATCTTTTCCTGAGAAGAAGCTTCTTGGAGGTCGAAGTCAGAGCAACGGGCGTCGACCGCGGGCAACCGCCCAAGGATCCATCGGAGTTCGGAGAATTGCAGGGGAGGCTGTGGAGAGCTGGGCTTGGCTCCACAGTCAAGGTGTTCCAGCAAATCGTGCTGGTAGCAGGTAGTGCGCTGACCCTTCCGGACTGCGGCGGGCTCGAGCTCGATCGAGCGGCTCTGCAAAGGGGCCGTGCAGCGTCGTCGGGAGGAAAGAGAGAGAGAGAGGGTGGAGCGCACAGGGCGCGGTCAGTGCTCAAGAACCGGGCAGCGTAAAGAAAATAAAACGAGGGGAAGGAAAAGTGAGACGCGCCGAAGCCGTGGGTCGCCGCCATTACCCTGTAGAACGCTAGGAGTAGCGTGGCAGCAAGGGGAAGAAGGAAAAGCGCGGGAGGCGCCATTTTATTCCATTGGGGAAGAAGGAAAAGCGCGGGAGGCGCCATTTTAATCCATTGGGGAAGAAGAAAAAGCGCGGGAGGCGCCATTTTAAATCACCCAAGATGCCGAAGAGTGGCAGTATCACTGCTTTTGACAACGAGGTAGAAGACTGGCCCACATATGTGGAAAGGATTGAAGTGTACTGCAAGGCAAATGAGGTGGCCGATGGAAAGAAGGCGTCGGTATTATTAAATTTGATGGGCGCGAGAACGTACGGCCTATTGCGGAATTTAATTACCCCAGCTAAACCAATGCAGAAAAGTTTTGAAGAGATTGTTAATATCTTACAGGAACACCTAAACCCTACACCGCTGCTGATAGCAGAAAGATTCAAGTTCCATAAAAGAAACTAGCACAAAGATGAGAGCAATGCTGACTATCTTACGGAACTACGCAAGTTATCGAAGCACTGCCAGTTCGGAGCAGGACTGGCAGACACCTTACGGGATAAGTTTGTCTGCGGGCTCCAGAGTGAAGGAAACCAGAAACGACTACTTTCGGAAAAGGACCTGACGCTAGAACAGGCTTTCAGCGTGGCAGTATCCTACGAAGCAGCAGCACGGGGAGCTGCGGAAATACAACAGAAACCACAAGAATACAGCGCTAACGAAATGGCGTATGGAGCAGAAAAGTGCAATCGCTGCGGCAGAACAGCCCATGATCAGAAGGACTGCTGGTTTAAGGACAAAGTATGCAGGCAATGTGGGAAAATGGGACACATAGCAAGAGTCTGTAGGTCGGGAAAGAAAACCAACACTACAAGAACTACTAAGGAAAAGTACTAGAAAGTAAAGAAATTGACAGACAGTAGTTCGGAAGATCAGGAGAGTGATAATGACTCCGGGAGCAGGAGACTAAGTTGTCTAAAGTTACACAACATGATCGCAAAGGAGGATCACCAAACCATTTGGGTCACCCTCATGATAGCAGAGTCCCCAGTAAAGATGGAATTGGACACAGTATCAGCTCTAACTGTCATGAATCGACGAGACTATGAGCGGCTATTCTCACACATACCCTTGAAGGACACGTCCATTCTATTGAAGACATACACGGGGCAAAAAGTCTACCCCAGAGGAAAAATAAGGGTGCCAGTTAAATAAAACGGCAAGGAAGCACAGAAACTGTATCTATATATACTACAAGATGGAGGACCACCATTATTGGGACGTGAATGGATCCGAAAAATACAATTGGATTGGCATTCCATTCAGGCGCTAACTGTGACTGACAAAAAGGATGATGACGTCACACCTGGACGACTGTCAAAAATTCTAACTGACGCGAAAGAGGTGTTCCAACAAGGACTTGGGACTCTAAAAGGAGTAACGGCAACGATAAAAATCGAAGATAACGCAAACCCAAAATTTTTAAGGCCAGACCGGTACCGTACGCGATCCGCCTAGCCGTTGAAGCAGAGCTGGAGAGTCTGGAGCATTCGGGTGTGCTGTCCAAGGTGGACTGGAGCGAGTGGGCCACACCCATCGTTCCTGTAATGAAGAAATCATTGAGCAGCACGCCTGGGGAACCGAAGAAGGTTCGCATCAGTGGGGACTTCAAGGTAACTGTGAACCCAGTCCTGCACACAGTACAATATCCACTTCCACGGATAGAAGATATTTTCGCCTCACTATCTGGAGGGAAACGCTTTACAAAGATTGATCTGGCCCAAGCGTATCTACAAATGGAGGTAGAAGAAGCATCTAGGAAATACCTCACGATAAACACTCACAAAGGCCTTTACCAGTACAATCGACTGGTATTCGGGGTAGCATCAGCCCCGGCTATTTGGCAGAGGGCGATGGAACAAGTCCTGCAAGGGATCCCGGGGACCCAGTGTTATTTGGACGACATCCTGGTTATGGGCGAAAATGACAGTGGACACCTTGCCAACCTGGAGCAGGTGCTCACTAGATTACAGGAATATGGGCTACGAGCCAACCGCCCCAAATGCGGGTTCTTCAGGAGACAAATCTCGTATTGTGGCCACATGATTGATGAGGAAGGGTTGCATAAGTCGCCAGACAATATTGAGGCTGTAGTCACGGCTCCAGCACCGGAAAATGTGTCGCAACTGAGGTAGTTTCTCGGCTTGGTGAAATACTACCATAAGTTCTTGCCGAATTTATCTACAGTTCTGCACCCACTGAACGCCCTGCTGCAAACTGGAGTAACATGGAAATGGAGTGATGAGTGTAAGCGTGCCTTTCAGAAATGTAAATGCCTAATCACTTCAAAAGAAGTATTGGCCCACTACAATCCAACACTACCAATTTGGATGGCATGTGATGCGTCTCCCTACGGCATCGGAGCGGTGCTATCACACAAATTCCTTGACGGTTCAGAGAGGCCAATAGCATTTGCGTCGCGCTCGTTAGCCTCAGCCGAGCGTAACTACGCCCAAATTGACAGGGAGGCCCTGAGCCTGGTGTGGGGGGTGAAAAAGTTCAATCACTATCTGCACGGGCAGAAATTCACCCTTCTGACTGATCATCAGCCCCTGGTCTCCATTTTTAACCCAAAGAAGGGCGTTCCGGTGATGACGGCACAACGGCTGCAAAGATGGTCACTTTTTCTAGGGGCACATCAGTACGACATAGAGTACAAGGGTACGAAACAGCATGGAAACGCTGATGGGCTGTCACGCCTACCGTTGCCTACAGTAGAAGAAGCACCTGCAGTGGACCCTGTTGAGATATTCCATGCGACCATCGTCGAATGTCTACCTGTTACAAACTCAAGTATAGAGAAGGAAACCCGAAATGACCCGACACTCTCTCGGGTCTATGATTTGACGGTGAAGGGATGGCCAGCACATGGCGACTCACTGTTGCCAGCATTCTCGCCAAGGAGAAAACAGCTGTCAGTGAGCCGGGGGACCTTGATGTGTGGATCCCGAGTGGTAATTCCACCCAAGTTGAGAGATAGAGTGCTCAATGAGCTTCATGAGGGTCATCTGGGAGGGGTAAAAATGAAGAGCCTAGCCAGGGCATTTGTGTGGTGGCCAGGAATCGATAAAGAAATCGAGGATATGACCAGGAGATGTACAGGATCCCAGAAGGTCCAAAACGCTCCACCATAGGCCCTACTACATCCATGGGAGTGGCCCTCATCTCCATGGCAACAGGTACACATTGATTTTGCTGGTCCATTTATGGACTCAATGTTTCTAATCGCCGTGGACGCCCATTCGAAATGGCCAGAGGTCATCAAAATGTCCTCCACCACCACGTAGAAAACTATTGCAGTCCTACGGGCCATCTTCGCCAGGAATGGCTTGCCAGAACAGATTTGCTCTGACAATGGGCCACAGTTTGTGTCCGAGGATTTCCGGAGGTTTCTGAGGAATAATGGGGTGAAACATTACACATCTGCCCCATATCATCCAGCCACAAATGGATTGGCTGAGAGGTTTGTTCAAACCTTTAAAAAGGCAATAAAGGCGATGTATAACGACGACATACCACTAGAACACAAGGTGGATAATTTCTTGTTTGCTTACCGGAATGCGACACATGCAGTCACCAACCAAGCTCCAGCCATAATGTTCTTCAACCGAAGGCTAAGATGTCGCCTGGATTTGCTCAAACCAAACATAAGACGAGATGTTGAGGATAAGCAATTCCAGCACATCAATGAGAAGCCAACCAGAAGCTTCAAGATAGGGCAACCAGTCTTGGCCCGCAACTACCGAACAGAAAAATGGCAGCCAGGAACGATATGCACACAGCAGGGACCACTAATGTACACAGTGGACGTTGGAGAGAGCATCGTGAGATGCCATGCTGACCAGATTCTAGAGTCACAGGAACAAGCCAAAACCATACCACGAGCATGTGCACCTGGTAATGAGCCCGAAGTACAGATTGCATCTACCTCAGAAGCAGTGGTATTGGAAGCTGACGAACCAACCAATGACAATGAGCCAGAATCGACTCTGCCGCAAGAACAGGATACTCGAGAAAGGCGCTATCCAGTCAGGATCAGGAAGCCTCCTCAAAGACGGAACTTATAAATGATTATTTCAGTTGATGTATATGTATATGTGTATGTATACAGAGAAAATTGTAATTGTAATTAGTTATTATTTAGTTGTTAAATGAATGTTATGTACTGTTTATCTGAAAGGGGAGGAATTGTTGTGTATGTACCTTTAAGAGAAGAACTGATTTTATACTGCAGTACCGGCAGTGACCACACCTGTATATAAAGCCATAGCAGGCTTCTGTACTTCAGTCTTAAGTTACCCTCTGTTCAGTTTGCACAGCATTGTTGGCTGTGCAGCTGCAAGCACGAGCAGAGGGAGCAGCCAGACTTTGGAGAGTGGATTAAAGTGGTGGTCCCCTGACCAGGAAGAGGAGGAGGACGTTGGACCACCACCACCACCAACTCCACCATCATTACATCAACTGAGGTGCCTGGAGAGAGAGGACAGAGGAGGAGAAGGAGAAAGGAGGCCTACATCAACATCAACCAGGGGAGAGGCCTTTTCTATCACTGCCTCCCCAAATTGGCCTCCACTTCAGGAGAGGGAGAGAGGGGAGAGAAATCAACTGCTTGAAAGGAGGGAAGAAAACTTCATCCGGAACATCTACAGGTGGGTGTTATTTGGGGCACTCTCCCAAGACTTTGTATTTTAGGTGGGGGGAGAAAAGAAGAAGCAAGGCCGGATCATCAAGGGGTGTAGTGTGTGTGTGTGTGGCTCTTGTTAAAAGCTAGGTCACACACACCACTAATTAGCATCCCTTCTATTGCCTGCCCTGGGAGAGCTTGGAGCTGCCCAAGGTGAAGTCCTTAATTTAATTTAATTACATCGTTAAGACCTGTTGCAGGACTGAGCCTGGGCTTCTCCAGCTTTTCCAGGTGAAGACGTCTTCTCCCCCTGCCAGAAGACCACCACCACCAAAGACTTTTTCCATCGGAGAGTGCAACCCTGCCAACACCCACCCACCATCCAGAGTGGCAACACTGCCCTTTGCGGCCTCCCTCCTTCCCACCCCCCCCACCTCTCTCTCTCTCTCTTTGTCTCTCTCTGCCTGTCTTTCTAAGGCACCTTAGTTTCATCTATTTTATTAATTGCCAATTGAGCAGAGGGGAGAGGGCCCCTCTCCCAATTTAAATCAATAAGGAGAGAGGTGTGTCCTCATTTTAAGCAGCTCCCTCTGCTCAATAGAGGACAAAAAAATATATATACACCGAGGCCATTAACACCTTCAGGCCTGTGACTTGGGGTGAGTGTAGCCCTTAAAAAAAGCACCCCAGAATGGCGACTGCGTCTTCGCCGGTGGCGGGGCCAGCCGGGACCTATGCGAGAGTGGTAGCCACAGCCACAGCTGCTCCCGCTGTTCCTGCTGCCCCGTCACCTTTTCGATTAATAACAAAAAAGCTTGGGGTGAAGAGCTACACTCACCCCACTATGACCATCGAGGCCTGCGTCAAGGCCATGGCTGGGGTTGTCGGCCCCTCAGCCATCGTCGCGGCCTCGAAAATGTATGGGAAGGCTGTGTTCTTCCTGGGGTCGGAGCGGGCGGTGTCCCTAGCTGTCGCCAAGGGGCTCACCGTGGGCGGGACCTTCCTGCCGGTGGATCCTCTCGAGGCCACCACGCAGAGGATCATTATTTCCAACGTCCCGCCCTATGTTCCTGGTGAGCTCCTCCTTCCCCATTTGCGACAACTTGGGGAGGTGAGGTCGGGGATCACACCCATCCCGCTCGGCTTCCGGGAGGCCAGCCTTCGCCACCTCTTCTCCTTCCGGCGCCAGCTGTTTATCCAGCTGGCGCGGGAGGAGGACACTGACGGGGCGTTCGTCGTCCTCCACGAGGGGACCGCCTACCGCGCCTTTTGGACGTCGGACGGTGTGAGGTGCCATGCCTGCAAGGAGGTGGGGCACATCAGGAGGAACTGCCCTGCCTCCAAGGCTGCCGGATCATCTCGTGCGGCCGAGGCTGGCGCCGCCGCCGCCGCCCTTCCCCCCGGATCTGCCCGCGCGTCAAGTACGTCTGATGCGCGGTTGGCGTCGGGGGCCGATGCCACCAAGGCCTCCAGCGGGGGGGAGGGAGCGTGTCCGGCCGGAAAGAAGGCACGGGGAAAAAAGAAGCACCTTAGGGCGGGTCCCCCCGTGGATGGCGAGCCCTTGCCCCTTGAGCCCCTTACACCCGCGCTCCTCGCGGAGTTGATCAGGGCAGATGTGAGCGGGAGGGGCCTCGTGCCCGAGCCTGTGGCCGCAACCACCGCAGCGGTAATGCCAATACCTGCGGCCGGGCTCGGGCCCGAGGAACCCGACAAACCTGCTCCGCCGGAGGGAGTCGAGGAGGAGGCCTTTGCAGACATGGAGGTCTCCCTCGCTCCCTCCGTGCTAAAAAGAAGGCGCGACCCCCTGGATGAGGAGGAGGACCGGGAGGAGGAAGGTCCCTCCGAGCAGGGGGAGTCGTCGCCCGCCGCGGGTACTGCGCCCCCCCCCCCCCAGCGCTGTCGTCATCACCAGCGATCGGCAGGGGTCGCCTGTCCCTCGGGAGGCTGAGGCAGATGTGTCTGTCCAGCACGTGCCTCCCGGGGATGGGGATGAGACCCTGCCCGTGGGGGGGGTTGCGGAACAACCCGCGGAAGTAATTGAAATTGACCTTTTATCGGTGCCGTTACCCCTCGCCGGGTCGGGCAGCCTGGGGCTGGGTCGGGCGAGCTCGAGGATAATGAGCTCGCCCAATGCGACCCGGACGTCTCCCAGGGGATGCTCGTCCTGGTAGAGCTTTTAATTCAAAACCCCCCGTCCGCTGGGTCGGAGGTTGGTGGCGGGGAGGAGGATGGCCCCCTGGCTGCGTCTCTGGTGCCGGACGTACTGGAGGAGCTGGAAATTGTTCTCTCCCCGGTTTCTCCGGTTGTTCCGGCGTCTGAGGCGGAGGGGAGCTCTGAACTGCCGCCGTCTTCTGGCCCAGCACCCCTAGAGGAGCCCAGGGAGAAATCCTCTGCCGCCGATCCTGGGGGTGGGACCCGGGCGGAGGCGGGGCTGGCTGGCGCGGCCGAGTCGTTCGCTTCGCACTGCGCGGCGGACGGGTCGGCCGCTGGTGACGACCCCCTGGAGGAGGATGGGGACTCGGTGATGGGCACGGAGGACGATTCGGACTCCAGCGCCGACGTGGCGATGGATGACCTCGTGCCCCTTGCCAAGTCTCCCCTCATTTCCGTAAGGGAACTCCGGGATTTTATGGCCACGTGCCTGGGTCAGCGCAATAAGGTCCGGCTGGCCCTCGACAGGTGGTCGGAGCTGGCGCTGCTCATCGATTCCGTCCGCGCCGCCGTTAAGATCATGGGCGCGGATGAGGGTGTGAACCCGCTCGAGCTGCGTCGGCTCACAACGTTTCTCACTGGGCTGCTGAGGAAGTGGCGGCTGACCAGCGGCTGCGCTTCCTCCCCCCGTTAGGTGTAGGTAGAGGTTGCACTATGCTTCTGACATGAAGATAACCATAGCCAGCCTCAACATCAACGGCAGCAGGGAGGCGCGCCGCAGATTCAATAACTTCTCGGTCCTTCGGGACGGGAAGTATGCGGTGTGCTTCCTGCAAGAAACCCACACCGTTCCGGGAGACGAAGCCATGTGGCTCCTGGAGTGGCAAGGAGGGGTCAGCATGAGTCACCTCTCCAACAATTCCAGCGGGGTGGCTATCTTGCTGGCCCCGCCTTTTCAGCCGGAGATCTTGGGGGTCAAGGAGCACGTGCCGGGCCGCTTGCTCCAGGTCACTGTTCGCCTGGGGGGCGTGCCGCTCCATCTAGTGAACGTGTACGCCCCTCAGACCAGTGCACAGCAAGTGCGCTTCTTCGAAGAAGTGTCCGCTCTCTTGGGCTCCATCGACGTGGGCGAGTGCGTCATCCTCGGGGGGGATTTTAACTGCACCCTCGAGGCGAGGGACCGTTCGGGTCCCCCGCGAAGCCCAGCGGCGATGGAGAAGTTGAGGGACCTGGTTGGGTCCTTCGACTTGGTGGACGTCTGGCGAAATCTCCACCCCGACTCCAGCGCCTTCACTAGCGTGAGGTCTGGGGGAGGAAGGTCCAGAATCGACCGCCTCTACATTTCCCGGGCGTACGTCTCCTGCGTTCCGGCAGCTTCCATGCGGCCAGTGCCGTGCACGGACCACCACCTGGTGTGGGCGGAGCTCGCTCCGCTGCACGTGCGGGGGGGGGTCCGTGTACTGGCATTTTAACAACCTGCTGCTGGAGGACGCATGGTTCCGGGATTCGTTTCGTCGATTCTGGGCCGACTGGAGAAGGAAGCAGGGGGGCTTCCCCTCCTTGAGGCTATGGTGGGATGTGGGCAAGGCTCACATCCGTCTCTTCTGTCAGGAGTACGCGAAGGGGTCGACCAAGAGGCAGGAGGCCCGGGTCGGGCGGTTGGAGAAGGAGGTGCTCGACCTGGAGTCCCGTCTCGGTCAGGTCGTCGAGGACCCGGCCCTGCGGAAGGTGTACGAAGAGAAGAAGGGCGCGCTGAAGGACCTGCAGCTCGTCGGGTCCCGAGGCGTGTACGTGAGGTCGCGGATCCAGCTCCTGCGGGACCTGGACCGCGGCTCCCCCTTCTTCTACTCACTGGAAAAAAGACAGGGGGTCCGTAAGCAGCTCTTGGGGCTGCTGGCCGATGACGGATCTCTGGTCTCGGATCCGGAGGGAATCAGCGCAGAGACCCGCGCCTATTACGGGTCTCTGTTCTCTCCGGATCCGTCCAGCGAGGATGCGCGCAGAGTTTTGTGGGAGGACCTGACGAAGGTTGGCCCGGAGGGCGCCGAAAAATTGGACGCTCCGCTAAGTCTGGCGGAGCTGACCGGCGCCCTCCGCCAGCTCTCTAGGGGAAAGTCCCCGGGGCTGGACGGGCTGACCGTGGAGTTCCACAGGGCGTTCTGGGACGTCTTGGGGGGCGACTACGCGCGGGTCCTGGGGGAAAGTTTGGCGACCGGGGAGATGCCCCTCTCTTGGCGCAGGGCGGTCATTGTCCTGCTGCCTAAGAAGGGCGATCTCCGCCTCCTTAAGAACTGGCGCCCGGTCTCCCTCCTCAGCACGGACTATAAAATCTTTGCCAGGGCCATGTCTGCTCGCCTTGGCACCGTGCTGGCCCACATGATCCACCCCGACCAGTCCTACACGGTCCCGGGCCGGACCATCCACGATAACATCCATCTGGTCCGGGACCTGGTCCACCACTCCCAGAGGGCTGGTCTGTCGGTCGCCTTCCTTTCCCTGGATCAGGAGAAGGCGTTCGACAGGGTGGATCACGAGTATCTCTTCGGGACTCTGCGCGCATTCGGGTTCGGGACGCATTTCGTCGCCCGGATCCGACTTCTGTACGCCGCCGCGGAGTGTCTGATTAAAGTTAACGGGTCCTTGACGGCGCCCCTTCGCTTCGGGAGGGGGGTGCGTCAGGGATGCCCCATGTCCGGTCAGTTATATGCCATTTGCGTGGAGCCTTTCCTGCGCCTCTTGCGGAAGAGGTTGACGGGACTGGCTCTGCAAGGGCCGGGCGTGGAGGTGGTCCTCTCGGCTTACGCCGATGACGTGCTCCTCATGGTCACGGATCCCGCTGACTTGCGGAGGATGCGGGAATGCCAGCAGATTTACTTGGACGCATCCTCCGCCAAGATCAACTGGGAGAAATGTTCCGGACTCCTGGTGGGTCAGTGGCGGGTGGACTCCCTGCCGGAGGAGTTCAGGCCTTTCGCCTGGAGCACCACGCACCTCCTCTATTTGGGAGTCTACCTTAGCCCTGCCGAGGACGCTTGGCCGGCGAACTGGCAAGAGCTGGAGGCCAAAGTCACCGCTCGCCTAGGACGCTGGACAGGACTGCTCCGAGTGTTGTCCTACAGGGGTCGAGCGCTGGTCATAAACCAGCTGGTGGCTGCCATGTTGTGGTACCGGTTGGTCACTTTGATCCCTCCCCCTGCGTTTGTCGCCAAGATTCAGAAGAAGCTCATCGACTTCTTCTGGGACAAAAGGAAGCACTGGGTCTCTGCCGCAGTTCTGTGTCTCCCGCTTAGGGAGGGCGGTCAGGCGCTGGTGTGCCTTCGCACCCAGGCTGCGACTTTCCGTCTTCAGACGCTGCAGAGATACCTGTACGTCGAGAATCCTCCAAGATGGTGTGCGCTGGCGACGTTTTTCTTCCGCCAGCTGCATGGCCTCAATTACGACACGCAGCTCCTGTTTGCGAAAGTGGGCAGCAGGCGTGCCGGCCTGCGGGAGCTGCCTGTCTTCTACCAGGAACTACTATGGGTTTGGAACTACGTCGCTTCCAGGCGGAGCTCTCCCCCGTCAGGAGCGGCGGCTCTCCTTCGGGAGCCGCTGCTCAGGAATCCGCACCTCCACGAACACGGGTTCGGGCGGCTGGCGGAGGGTAGGGCTGTGGCTGGCAAGGTGACCAGAGTCGGGGACCTGCTCGATGGCGGAGGAGCGGGCTGGATGGCGCCGGAGGAGCTGGCGCGGCGCCTGTCCTGGGCCAACGTCCGGCTTGCGGTCGAAACCATCGAATCGGTAAAAGCGGCACTGGGCCCTGACTCCACTAGGTGTATCGAGGCGGCTCAAGCACGTGGGGCGATCCCGTCCGAGCTTACCCCCGTTCGGACGGAATTCCTCATCGGCGCCCGGCCCCGAAACTCCCCTCGGGAACCGGCGCCTCACAACTTGAGCCGTCTCGAGGAAATACCCTCCGTGCCTTTTCATTCCGCGCGGAGGGGTTTCCTGTACGGGCTGCTCCTGCACACTCTCCACTTTGCCATCTTCGTCTACCGTCCGGACACGCCTTGGCGTGGCGTTTTGCCGACCGGCGGTAGCGGAGGTCCCCAATGGAGGGCTCTCTATGCGGGAGTCCTCCCTTGTTCCATCGGGGACTTGGCCTGGAGGGTGTTGCACGGAGCGGTCCCGTGCAATAAGGTTTTAAGTAGGTTCACGGACTCCCAGGCCGCCTGCATTTTTTGCGGCCTGGAGGAGTCCGTGTTTCACGTTTATATGGATTGTGAGAGGTTGCAGCCCCTCTTTCACTACTTGAAGGGGCTGCTCCTCGATTTTTGGTTGCACTTCAGTCCCACGCTCTTGATCTATGGTCACCCGGTGCGGAGGGGAGCGGACAGGTTGGAGGACCTCCTTGTGGGCCTGCTCCTGGCCCTGGCTAAAAGAGCCATCAATTGGTCCAGGCAGCGGGCGGTCGAGGGGGTCGTCCAGCCGGATTGCCTGCATCTCTTCCGCGGCCATGTTCGCGCCCGGGTGGCCCTGGAGATGGAGCACGCGGTGTCCGCCGGTGCGCTTGAGTATTTCCGCGACCGATGGGCGCCGCGGGGACTGGAGTGCATCATCAACACAGAAAACCAAATTTTAATTTGATTTGTTAAGCTTTAGTTGAACTTT
The DNA here is from genome assembly GCF_052327205.1 of Somniosus microcephalus. Classification (NCBI taxonomy): domain Eukaryota; kingdom Metazoa; phylum Chordata; class Chondrichthyes; order Squaliformes; family Somniosidae; genus Somniosus; species Somniosus microcephalus. The sequence continues at coordinate 371,479,671 of NC_140988.1, read as the reverse complement.
TGTTTATTTACAGTTGAATTGGGGTTTTTTTTTGGGTCCAAATAAAAGAGTACCCTCTGTTCAGTAAATACCTGTTATTATTGTTCTCCTGCAGTCCGTGTATTATTGATACTCGGACACTACACCCTTTAAGAACTGGACGGCGCCAGTCTGTCTGGTTTCCATGGTAACTGACATCGCCTGAGCTTCGGTAGTGTTCTGAGGTAGCGCCTCGCTCCCCGATGTTTGCACCTTAAGAGAGGTGTGTAGCGCCTGATTTAGCACTCAAATCACCTCCAGCGGCGATAGAGGCAAATTTTGCAGTCGGAGGTGATAATTAGCGCCAGGTGCTAAATTTTGTGTCTGGCCGATATTAGCGCCCCAAAATGGGCGATACCCAATTTTTCCCCCTTATATTTACACTTTTTTTGTGTGTAAACCTTTATTAATCACTGGATAGACCTCACCTGGGTATTGTCTTCAATTCTGGTCACCACACTTTAGGAAGGATGTCACGACCTTGGAGAGGGTGCAGTGGCGATTTACTAGCTTGGTATCCGGAGTGAGGGACTTCAGTTATGGAGAAGCTGGGGATGTTTTCCTTAGAGCAGAGAAGGTTAAGAGGAGATTTGATGGAGGCGTTCAAAATCATGAGGGGTTTTGATAGAGTAAATAAGGAGAAACTGTTTCCAGTGGCAGAAGGGCCGGTAACCAGAGGACACAGGTTTAACCAGAAGCGACATGAGGAAACATTTTTTTACGCAGCGAGTTGTTGTGATCGGGAATGCGCTGCCTGAAAGGGCGGTGGTAGCAGATTCAATAGTGTGGTGTATGTAACCGTTCCACCTTTAAGAGAACTATTTTAAGAGTTGCACTACTTTATCTTGGCTGCTGTATACTGTAATACCGGTGGTGACCACACCGGTATATAAGTGCTGTGTAATGATTTATTGGGCAGTTCCGCCCTGACCTTCGACTAGTAAAGACCTGTTAAATTTACTCTTGTGGTCTGTGTAGTAATTCTCAATATAACACACAGACTTAACAGTGGCGACGAGTACGATCTTACCCTGCGGCAGAGATACATCCAAGGCAGTTTAACGGGCGTCGAGAGGAGGCATCCGCCCTCATCATTCTGCTGAGAGAAGACTCGGGTCTGCAGAGCAAAGGAAGAATTCTGACACGAAGCCTTCCATCAGCAACAGGCAGTGATCATCCCTTCTATCAGGGCAGCACGGTGGCATTGTGGTTAGCACTGTTGCCTCACAGTGCCAGGGACCCGGGTTCGAATCTGGCCTCGGGTGACTGTCTGTGTGGAGTTTGCACGTTCTCCCCGTGTTTGCGTGGGGTTCCTCCGGGTGCTCCGGTTTCCTCCCACAGTCCAAAGATGTGCGGGTTAGGTTGATTGGCTATGATAAAGTGACCCTTAGTGTTAGGGGGATTAAATATGTGGGGTTACGGGGATAGGGTGGGCTATGTGTTGGTATAGGGGTTACGGGGATAGGGTGGGCTATGTGTTGGTATAGGGGTTACGGGGATCGGGTGGGATATGTGTCAGTGCAGGCTTGATGGGCCGAAATGGCCTCTATCTGCACTGTGGGGTTTCTGTGATTTCTGTGATCACGGTGGTGGGTAAGTCGATCAGCGACGAGCAGCAAGTCGGCCACGTTGGCTGTGAAATAGGGGAGGGAAAAACGGAGGATATAAGGGCGGAGAACTCGACCACGGCCGGGGAAAAGAGCCGGACAGAAGTCGGGGCCAGAGGCGCTGAGACTGGGGCAGCGTAAGGCACGGGATCCGCGGTGAATGCAAACGCAGCCGGTGCGAAAGACCGGGCTGCAAGCGGGCTGGGAGACACAACAGCGTCGAGAGAGAGCTCGACCGCGACCGGTGAAAAAGGCTGGGCAGCTACCGAGGCCGCGAGGCGCAGCGACCAGGACAGCGTAAGGCGCAGGAGGAAATAGCGGGCTGGGAGACGCAACAGCGTCGAGAGAGAGCTCGACCGCAACCGGTGAGAAAGGCCGGGCAGGTACCGAGGCCGCGAGGCGCAGCGACCGGGACAGCGTAAGGCGCGGAGAAAATAAAAATAAAAAAACCGCGGAGAACTCAGCCGCAGCCGGGGGAAAGGACCGGACTGCAAGAGGGGCTGGGAGGCACGATTTGAAAAACCACTGGAGAGGGCGAACGCAGCAATACGGCAACCGCCGTTACAGCCAGCGGGGGAGAAAGGCAAACGCGGGAAGCCGCCATTTTCGGAGGCGGGGAAGAAGACAAGCGCGGGAAATTGCCATTTAAAAAAAATAAAATAAAAAAGTTGAAGGAAAATTTCTTTTTGTTTCTCAAGAAGGTTGCGAGGATGCCTAAGCATGGTAACATCAACGATTTCGATCCCGATGTTGAAGATTGGGCCACGTATGTAGAACGCATAGAGATATATTGTAAGGCAAATAAAATATCAGATGAAGATAAAGCACTAACCTTACTAAACTCAATGGGTGCGAAGACATACGGGCTATTGAAGCATCTTCTATCACCAGCTAAACCGGCGGATCAGACTTTCGCTAAAATTGTTGCTGTCCTGAAAAATCATTTGAACCCTGCACCGCTGATGTTAGCGGAACGATTTAAATTTTATGCGAGAACGCAACTGAAAGAGGAAAGCAACGCGGAGTATTTAATTGAACTGCGGAAGCTAGCGAAATACTGTCAGTTTGGGGAAAGTCTGACAGAGGCACTGAGAGACAAATTCGTGTGTGGATTGTCGAAAGAAGGAACACAAAAGCGGCTGCTTGAAGAGAATGATCTTACACTTGATAAGGCTGTCACTATTGCAGCGTCACACGAAGCCGCAGCGAGAGGCACTGCGGAAATGCAGCTGAAGGCAGCGGTACTCAGCGTAGATCAAATGGCTTCGGGTACAACGAAATGTTATCATTGTGGAAAGACAACACACGATCAGAACCAATGCTGGTTTAAAAACCAGGAATGTAGAAAATGTGGCAAGCTTGGTCACATAGCTAAAGTATGCCGGTCAGGAAAGAAGACCAGCAACAAAAAGTCACCGCAGGAAAAGTGCAGAAAGGTACATAAGGTGGCTGAGAAGAGTTCGGATGAACAGAATTCGGATTCAGACTCCAACAGCCAGGAACTGGGTATTCTGAGAATTCACAATGTGAGTAAGGAAGCTGACCGACAAACTATCTGGGTCACACTGCAGATAGCAGGAGTCCAAGTGAAGATGGAATTGGACACCGGATCGGCGTTGACGGTCATGAATAAGCAAGATTACAAAAAGTTATTCAAACATATTCCCCTACGGGATACGGAGATAGTATTGCAGACATACACGGGGCAAAGAGTATACCCCATCGGAAAGATAAAAGTCAAGGTGGTACACAAGGGCAAAGAACACCAAGGAATGAACTTATATGTACTACCTGAGGGAGGTCCACCACTTCTGGGACGGGAGTGGATCAGGAAAATAAATATGGACTGGCACTCCCTAAACGCAATAACGGTAGATTCCGGGAAAAAAGATGTCAAACCTGAACGATTGTCCAGAATATTGGATGAGGCTAAAGAGGTGTTCCAACAGGGACTGGGAACACTGAGAGGAATTAAGGCAAAAATCAAGATTGCAGAACATGCAAACCCAAAATTTTTCAAAGCCAGACCGGTACCTTATGCGATACGACCTGCTGTGGAAGCTGAGCTGGAAGGGCTAGAACGTTCAGGAGTACTGTCTAAGGTGGACTGGAGTGAGTGGGCCACGTCCATTGTCCCCGTCATGAAGCGTTCATCGAGTAACAAGCCAGGGGAACCGGGGAAGGTCCGCATCTGTGGAGACTTCAAGATCACAGTTAATCCGGTGCTTCACACGGTGCAATATCCACTTCCGCGGATTGAGGATATCTTTGCTTCATTGTCTGGCGGGAAACGCTTCACCAAGATAGACCTGGCGCAAGCTTACTTACAGATGGAAGTTGAGGAAGAGTCGCGCCAGTATCTCACAATCAACACGCACAGAGGCTTGTATCGATATAATAGACTGTTTTTTGGAGTGGCTTCGGCTCCAGCAATTTGGCAGAGGGCCATGGAGCAGGTATTACAGGGAATTCCAAGCACTCAATGTTACTTGGACGATATCCTGATTACAGGAGATGACGATGAGGAACACCTTGCAAATTTGAAACTGGTGCTCACCAGGTTGAAGGAATACGGCCTTCGAGTTAATCGCCAGAAATGTGAGTTCTTTCAGAAACGGATCTCGTACTGTGGTCATGTCATTGATCAGGAGGGGCTGCACAAGTCACCTGACAAGATCGAAGCTGTTGTGAAGGCTCCCGCTCCGGAAAATGTATCCCAGTTGAGGTCGTTCCTAGGGTTGATTAACTATTACCATAAGTTTCTGCCAAATCTATCCACGGTGCTGCACCCGCTGAATGCTCTTTTGCAGAAAGAAGTACCATGGAAGTGGAGCGAGGACTGTAAGAAGGCCTTTCGCAAAAGCAAGGCATTGATCACCTCAGAGGAAGTGTTGGCTCACTTCAACCCAACGCTACCTATTCATTTAGCTTGTGATGCTTCTCCTTATGGTATTGGAGTAGTGCTCTCACACAAGTTGCCAAATGGCTCGGAAAGGCCAGTCGCATTTGCATCCAGATCATTGACCTCCGCTGAGCGCAACTATGCTCAGATAGATAGGGAGGCTCTCAGCCTGGTGTGGGGAGTAAAGAAATTCAATCATTGCCTGCAGGGCAAGAAGTTTACACTGCTGACAGACCACCAGCCGTTGGTATCCATATTCAACCCTAAAAAGGGCGTTTCCATTATGACAGCGCAAAGGCTACAGAGGTGGTCCCTTTTCCTAGGGGCACACCAATATGACATAGAATACAAAGGATCAAAACAGCATGGGAATGCTGACGGGTTATCGCGTCTACCGTTGCCAACGGTAGAAGAGGCGCCTACAGTGGACCCAGTGGAGATGTTCCACTCAACCATAGTGGAATGTCTACCAGTAACAAATTCTACGATCGAAAAGGAAACAAGAAATGACCCGACTCTCTCACGAGTCTACGATTTAACGGTGAAGGGATGGCCAGCACATGGCGAACCACTGTTGCCAGCATTTTCGCAAAGAAGAGAACAGCTGCCAGTGTGCCGAGGAACTTTGATGTGTGGATCCAGAGTGGTGATTCCACCCAAACTCCAGCATAAAGTGCTAAAGAAGCTCCACGAGGGGTATCTGGGTGGAGTGAAAATGAAGAACCTAGCCAGAGCGTTTTGTGTGGTGGCCAGGTATCGATGGAGACATCGAAGAAATGACCAAGAGCTGTCTAGGATGCCAGAAGGTCCAAAATGCCCCACCACAAGCTCCTCTATATCCATGGGAGTGGCCCTCATCTCCATGGCAAAGGGTACATATCGACTTTGCTGGTCCATTTATGGACTCAATGTTCTTAATCGCGGTGGATGCACACTCCAAGTGGCCGGAGGTAATAAAGATGTCCTCCACCACCACGGAAAAAACCATCACAGTATTAAGGACCATATTTGCCAGGAACGGGCTGCCGGAACAGATCTGTTCTGATAATGGACCGCAATTTGTGTCCGAAGAATTCAGGAAGTTCTTAAAAAACAATGGGGTTAAGCACTACACGTCCGCCCCATACCATCCCGCTACCAATGGATTAGCTGAAAGGTTTGTCCAGACCTTCAAGAAGGCCATAAAGGCCATGGGTAAGGAAGACATAAATCTACAACATAAGGTAGATAACTTCTTGTTGGCGTACAGAAATGCAACACATGCGGTTACAAACCAAACTCCCGCCATGATGTTTTTCAATAGAAGACTAAGATGCCGGCTGGATTTGATCAAGCCAAACATCAGAAGGGACGTAGAGAACCGGCAATTTCAAGGCATGAATGAAAGGCCAACTAGAACCTTCCAGATAGGTCAACAAGTTTTGGCCCGGGACTACCGTACCGAGAAATGGCAGCCTGGAACTATTTGCGCACGACTAAGACCGCTGATGTATACCGTGGACATTGGTGAAAGCATAATAAGGCGCCACGTTGACCAGATCATAGAGTCATCCGAAATGGGACAACCTACTCCACAACTCTATACGCCTAATGATGAAGCAGAGATACCCATCGGATCTACCTCCGATCCGATGATACTGGAATCAGATGAACCCGACACTGGCATTCAAGCCGAATCGACCTTGCCAAAAGAACCTACTACACCACCGAAAACTACTACACCACCGAGGCGTTATCCGGACCGAGTCAGGAAGCCTCCAGAGAGACTGAATCTGTGAACTGTTTTTGCATAAAGTTGTGTATATATGTTATTATGTTATGTTAATGGGGAATATATACTGTTAAGCTAAAAAGGGAGGATTGTGGTGTATGTAACCGTTCCACCTTTAAGAGAACTATTTTAAGAGTTGCACTACTTTATCTTGGCTGCTGTATACTGTAATACCGGTGGTGACCACACCGGTATATAAGTGCTGTATAATGATTTATTGGGCAGTTCCGCCCTGACCTTCAACTAGTAAAGACCTGTTAAATTTACTCTTGTGGTCTGTGTAGTAATTCTCAATATAACACACAGACTTAACAAATAGGAACTTTCAAAAGAGAATTGGATAAATACTTGGAGGGAAGAAGTTGCAGGGCTACGGGGAAAGAGCGGGGAGGGGAGTGGGACCAATTGGATCGCTCTACCAAAGTGTCGGCACAGGCACAATGGGCCGAATGGCCTCCTCCTGTTCTGTATCATGCTATGATAATATGTGCGTGTGTGCCTGTTCCCAATTCCCATGCAGCATATGACGAGCAAATTCCAGAATCTAAATCAAACGCGACAATATATTCCGCTTTTAATGGGCCTTGTAGATTAAATGTAAATCGCCTGTGTGGAGCCCTGTTTCTAAGATGATTGACAACTGTGGGAAGGAAGCAATAGTTGGAAGTCCCGATGTTTTTACCAGGTTTATTTGCCTCTCAATTGCACTTATTTTCTAACCAGAAGACTCTTTGTAAAAATTGTTTTACATTTTGAAGGCCCTCCCAAATTAATCGCTTTGTTTGAGTGTGGGGGGAAATGCTGGTTAATCTGATTTCTTTTGCAAGGAAGTGATTACGCTGATTATTTAAAACCATTTTTCTGTCAGAGTGGCCACAGCTTTTGTCTGCTGGAAAGCACGGCAGCAAAAAATAAATAGGCCCGTCTTCTTCCTGCAATCCTATCCCGTTCCTCTCCTGAAGAAAAGGAAAGAAAGACTTGCATTTATATAGCGCCTTTCACGACCACTGGACGTCTCAAAGCGCTTTACAGCCAATGAAGTACTTTTTTGAAGTGTAGTCACTGTTGTAATGTGGGAAACGCGGCAGCTAATTTGGGCACAGCAAGCTCCCACAAACAGCAATGTGATAATGACCAGATAATCTGTTTTTGTTATGTTGGTTGAGGGCTAAATATTGGCCCAGGACACTGGGGATAAATCCCCCACTCTTCTTCAAAATAGTGCCATGGGATCGTTTACATCCACCTGAGAGGGCAGACGGAGCCTTGGTTTAACGTCTCATCCGAAAGACGGCACCTCCGACAGTGCAGCGCTCCCTCAGTACTGCACTGGAGTGTCGGCCTAGCTTTATGTGCTCAAGTCCCTGGAGTGGGACTTGAACCCACAACCCACATGCTCAGAGGTGAGTGTGCTACCAACTGAGCCACAGCTGACATTGCCTCACCCTTGCCTGGGCCCTGTTTCCACTGGCTCCGTCCACCATCAGGAGGAGTTCAACCGAATGCCCGTTCTTTACACATGGCCCTGAGGTGCCGAAACTCTGCTCCAGGCGGGTGCTTTATACGTTCTGGTAACAACCGTCATCCTCCTGAGGCAGTCACCATTGACCAGAAACTCAGCTGGACCTGCCAAATCAATACCATGGCTACTACAGCAGGTCAGAGGCTGGGTATTTCTTCAGTGAGTGGCTCACCTCCTGACTCCCCAAAGCCTCTCCACCACCTACAAGGTACAATTCAGGAATTTCATGGAATACACTCCACTTGCCTGGACGGTGTAATGATCAGTAATATGTCATTCTAGAATGGTACACTAGGTGGAGCTGTATGTTTAGTAGCGGGCTACCCACAAGGCAGTAGTCAAGATGGATGCCTGTACACTAGTCCACATGGCTGAATAAATGACTAGCTCAAGCTAGCTGTTCATAATGAAAACGTCTATTTATTTATGAACATAACATGGTACCAGGATTGGTAATATCTGCTGAATATTGTGAAATGCGACATGGAGAATTTGAAGCCACCAGAGGGTTTGAAACTCATGGGGAATGTCGACTGCAATTGGTGGACTTTCATACAACAATTCGAACTCTACATTGCCGCCATCGGGTTCGGTACGATGCCAGATGCAAGGAAAATAGCGTTGCTGCTCATGGTTGCAGGCCCACAGGCTATAGAGGTATTTAATACGTTTGTATTTGATCAAGAGGAGGACAGAGAAAAAATGGACGATGTGCTAAAGAAGTTTGATACACATTGTTCTCCCAAAAAGAACGAGACCTATGAGAGGTACATGTTCCGTTCACGGACACAACAGCAAAATGAGACTTTTGATAGCTTTGTGACTGATCTGAAACTGAAAGCACAGACATGTAATTTCTCTGAACTGAAATCATCCATGATTCGTGCCCAGATTGTGTTTGGTATTCATGATAAAAAGGTTAGGGAACGTTTGTTGAGAGAAACCGAACTAACATTGGAGGATGCTGTGAAAATATGCCATGCCAGTGAGCTAGCTCAACAGCACGCAAAGACTTTCAGTGAAATTAATAATAATGCGACTGTAGTGAATGACAGTGCTGCTGTCAGTGCTGTGTCCTACAAGGGGAAGAAACGTGGGCAGAACAGAAATGCAAAGCAATCGGAGGATGGAATTTTTAATTGTAAACGCTGTGGCTACCAGCACCAGCCAAGACAATGCCCAGCGTTTGGAAAAAGGTGCACAAAATGTAATGGAAAGAATCACTTTGCCAAACAATGCTTTTCAAAAGTAAAAACAAAGAAAGGGCAACAAGTCAATGTGATTGAGGACACTGATTTAAGTGAGACATTTTTTGTAGGAATGGTGTCATGTGACAATATCAAAAAGGATACAGAAAATGTGCAGCCCTCAGGAATGGACAATGCTGAACATAAAGTTAATGCAGTAAAAGAGGACAAATGGATGATGCCACTGCAGGTAAATGGAGCATTAGTTACATTGAAACTAGACACTGGGGCAAAAGCAAACTTAATCAGTATGAGTGACATTAAAAATATGAAAGAAAAGCCCAAAATACAGAAAAAGTCAGTGCTACTGAAGAACTATAATGGACAGAAAATAGGTAGCTTAGGTGTATGCACACTTAAAGTGACAGTCAAAGACAATGTGCATCATCTCATGTTTTCTGTTGTGGCTGAAGGACTTGATTCACTACTAGGTGACAAAGCTTGTGAGGACTTAGAACTGGTCAAGAGAGTCTACCGTATAAACTGTGCCATAAGCAGACCAGATGACTCAGTGGATTCTGTAGTGAGTAATTTCCAGGATGTGTTCAAAGGATTTAGAGTTCTACCATTCACTTACAAGATCCAGCTAAAGGAGAATGCTCAGCCAGTGGTACATGCTCCACGGAGAGTTCCAGCACCCCTGCGTGACCGGCTCAAGAATGAACTGGACAGAATGACCACACTAGGAGTCATCAGGAAAGTCGAAGAGCCAACAGACTGGGTTAACTCCATGGTATGTGTAAAGAAAAAGAACAATGATCTAAGAGTATGCATGGATCCAAAGGACTTAAATGCAAACATAAAACGTGAACACTACCAGATTCCCAAGCGAGAAGAAATCACCAGTGAAATGTCAGGTGCCAGATACTTCACAAAGCTCGATGCCTCACAAGGATTTTGGCAACTAAAACTGGATGAAGAGAGCACCAAATACTGTGCCTTCAACACACCATTTGGCAGGTATTGTTTCCTCAGAATGCCTTTCGGGATAATATCTGCATCTGAAATCTTTCATAGAGCGATGGAACACATAATTGAAGGTCTGGAAGGAGTTTGGGTCTATGTTGATGACATCATCATCTGGGGCTCCACACTGAAAGAACACAATGAGAGACTGACTAAAGTGCTACAGAGCATACGCCGGAATGGACTGAAGCTCAACAAAGCCAAGTGTCAGTTTGGCGTCCAGGAAGTCACTTTCCTAGGAGATAATCTATCTGGTAAAGGAATAGAGCCAGATATGGAAAAAGTAAACGCCATACTCAACATGCCCCGACCCACTGACAAAAAAGGAGTGCTACACATCATGGGGATGATAAACTTCATTGGAAAGTTCATTCCTAATTGTCAGCCAAGACAGCCTGTCTGCGAGACCTGCTACATAAAACAGATGAGTTCGCATGGACAGAAAGACATGAACAAGAGTGGATGAACCTCAAAACAGTGCTGACAACCACACCTGTACTCACCTTCTTTGACCCAACAAAGAGAATCAAAGTGTCAACGGATGCATCAAAAGATGGCCTAGGCGCGGCCTTGCTACAAGCAGAGGGTGAATCATCTTCCGATAAGGCACTTTGCAGCCTTCCGGACTCAATATCGAGTTCAATAATTTCAGATCATAACCTCGGCCTCTCTTTTTTCCTTTAAATTTTTTCCACCCCTTTGTTTTGGGTCCTCCTTTCCCTCCCCCTCCCCCCTCCTTTCCTTTTGTTTCTCTCTCTCACCTGGCAGCTGTCCTTATCCTGCCAGTACACTTCACACCTAATCTCAGCTGCCTTTTGTCTCCATGGGCCCATTACCATCTCATCTGGCTTCTAATGCCTTTTATTGTCTCCTTTTCTTCTTTTGTTCGATCGCAGCTTTGCCTTCGATCTTTTTATTTTCTTTCCAGTTTTGAAGAAGGCTGCCCATGTCAGACACAAAATCAAAGCAAATAGCAGAAGAAACAGTAAAAGATACAGTGTTACAAACAGTAATAGAGAACATTCATCATGGTTGGCCAAAAGGTTCCTGTCCAAAGTACTATCACATCAGGTCAGAGTTAAGTGTCGCAATTGGACTATTACTAAAACAGAACAGAATAGTCATTCCACAGGCTTTACGTCAAGACATGCTCAAAAGGATTCATGAGGGACACCTCAGAATTGAAAAATGCAAAAGGAGAGCAAGAGACACTGTTTATTGGCCTGGCATAAATAAGGACATTGAGAACATGATAGGCATATGTGAGACATGTCAGAAACACCAAAACAAACAAGCAAAGGAACCAATGATAGTAGCTGACTTACCAACAGCACCATGGCAAAAGGTTGGTATAGACCTCTTTCATTTGAATGGTAAAGACTATCTAATAGTGATTGACTACTATTCTAACTATCCTGAGATGGCGCTGCTCTCAAGCACATCAGCAAGCAGTGTCATAATGCATGTTAAATCCATCTTCGCCAGACATGGAATTCCCAGGATTGTCGTTAGCGACAATGGTCCATGCTTCAACTGTTAGGAGTGGCAACAGTTTGCAGCACATTATGACTTTCAACACATCGCATCCAGTCCTCTGTATGCTCAGTCGAATGGTAAGGCAGAGAAAGGTGTTCAAGTTCTCAAACAGCTACTGAAGAAAGCAACAGAAAGCAAGTCTGATCCTTATCTCGCCCTGCTGAGCTACCGAGCCTCCCCTTTAGACTGTGGTTCTTCACCTGCTGAACTCCTAATGGGTCGCAAGTTGCGCACCACGCTACCCTGCTGTGCAAAAGAAAAGCAGAGTAAGGAACTGAGACAGAGACTTCAACTGTTAAAGCTGAAACAGAAATCAAACTGTGACAAGTCATCCAAAACTCTGAAACCATTGACAAGGGATGATGTTGTCAGGATTGAGGATCCAGATGCATGGAACAGGAAAGCTACAGTTCTTGAGGAAGTAGGACCAAGGTCATACACTGTTAGAACTGAGGAAGGACAGATTCTCAGGAGGAACCGCCGTTCCCTCCTGAAAACACAAGAAAGCATCCAAGAGCAAATCGATGACAATGCCGCAACTGAATCTTGTCACTCACCGCCAGAACAATCTAACACAAACACACATACAGGCTCTCATGCAAACACATCAGACTTACCTGTACTGAGAAGATCCACACGTGAAGTAAAAAAGCCTGATAGACTTCATCTTTGAGTACAAAGAAAACTATAATAAAAGAATGAAAAGTTTAGAGTTCATAAAGTAAAGCTTTGAAAATGTGTTGACTGTTGTGAAGATGTTTATGTCGTTATGATTGATTGATATTGATTTTGTTTAACCTCTAAGGAAGGGGGATGTAATGATGAGTAACATGTCATTCTAGAATGGTACACTAGGTGGAGCTGTATGTTTAGTAGTGGGCTACCCACAAGGCAGTAGTCAAGATGGATGCCTGTAAACTAGTCCGCATGGCTGAATAAATGACTAGCTCAAGCTAGCTGTTCATAATGAAAACGTCTATTTATTTATGAACATAACAGACGGTGGGAATTCGGCGATGGTAATGCTGTTGAAAGTAAAGGGGTGGTGGTTAGACGCTCGCTTGTTGGAGATGATCATTGCCTGGCACTTGTGTGGCACAAATATCATTTGCTGCTTATCAGCCCAATCCTGAATGTCATCCAGGTCTTGCTGCATGCGGGCAGGGACTGCTTCATTATCTGAGGAGTTGCGAATGGAACTGAATCATTTTGCCAATCACCTCTGTGTCTTCTGGTTACCGACCCCTGTGCCACTGGAAACAGTTTATCTTTATTTACTCCATCAAACCCAGTCATGATTTTGAACACCTCTATCTTAACATTCTCTACTTTAAGGAGAACAATCCAACTTCTCCAGTCTCTCCACATAAATGAAGTTCCTCACCCCTGGTACCATTCTAGTAAATCTCCTCTGCACCCTCTCCAAGGCCTTGACCTCCTTCCTAAAGTGTGGTGCCCAGAATTGAACACAATACTCCAGCCGAGGCCTAAACAGTGTTTCATAGAGATTTACCATAACTTCTTTGCTTTTGTACTCTATTCCCCTATTAATAAAATCAAAGATCCCATATCCTTTTTTAACAGCCTTCTCGACTTGTCCTGCCACACCCCCAAGTCTCTCTGTTCCTGCACCACCTTTAAAATTGTACCAGTTAGTTCATATTGCCTCTCCTCATTCTTCCTACCAAAATGTACCACATTCCCTTGGATGGCTAAACTTTTAAGGGGTGATTCCCCGATTGCTCTGGGTTCCCATCTTAGACCTTTCCTCCCGCACTGGAAGGGATGGGAGATGACCACCTCGGACTTGGCGAGGGTATCTTGTTGCCACATAAATACTGTGGCTACTAGAGCAGGTCAGAGGCTGAGTATTCTGCGGCGAGTGTCTCACCTCCTGACTCCCCAAAGCCTTTCCACCATCTACAAGGCACAAGTCAGGAGTGTGATGGAATACTCTCCACTTGCCTGGATGAGTGCAGCTCCAACAACACTCAAGAAGCTCAACACCATCCAAGACAAAGCAGCCCGCTTGATTGGCACCCCATCCACCACCTTAAACATTCACTCCCTCCACCACCGGCGCACCGTGACTGCAGTGTGTACCATCTACAAGATGCACTGCAGAAACTCGCCAAGGCTTCTTCGGCAGTACCTCCCAAACCCACGACCTCTACCGCCTAGAAGGCAGCAGATGCATTGGAACACCACCACCTCCAAGTTCTCCTCCAAGTCGCACACAATCTTGACTTAAAAGTATATCACCGTTTCTTCAATGTCGCTGGGTCAAAATCCTGGAACTCCCTCCCTAACAGCACTGTGGGAGCACCTTCACCACACGGGCTGCAGCGGTTCAAGAAGGCGGCTCACTACCACCTTCTCAAGGGGCAATTAGGGATGGGCAATAAATGCTGGTCTTGCCAGTGACGCCCACATCCCAGAAACGATTAAAATAAATTGTGGGCACACACACCTTTGATCATCTCCCAAACTCCTCTTCGACTGCTCATCGCCTTGTTCTTCTCTCTAAAGCCTAGGACATTAAGCCAACGACCAACTGCCAGCTTTAGAAAGGCAGTCGGGTGACCCCCTATTAAGAGTGGGGGGGCCGTGGTTATTAGGAGAGGCATAGATACATAGATACATAGAAGATAGGAGCAGGAGTAGGCCATTCGGCCCTTCGTGCCTGCTCCGCCATTCGATGAGATCATGGCTGATCCTTTAATTCAGTATCCCGTCCCCGCCTTCTCTCCGTAACCCTTAACCCCTTTTGCCCGTAGAAATATATCTAATTCCCTCTTAAATATATTTAATGAGCTGGCGTACACTGCCCTCTGTGGCAATGAGTTCCACAGGTTCACCACTCTCTGAGTGAAGAAATTCCCCCTCATCTCTGTCCTAAATGGTTTAGCCCTTATCCTTAAATTATGTCCTCTAGTTCTGTTCTCACCCGCCAAGGGAAACATTCCTTCTGCATCCAGTCTGTCTAGACCTGTCAGAATTTTATACACTTCTATGAGGTCCCCTCTCAATCTTCTAAACTCCAGTGTGTACATCCCTAAACTACATAGTCTCTCCTCATAGGTCATTCCCGCCATTCCTGGTATCAGCCTGGTGAATCGCCGCTGCACCCCCTCCATGGCAAGAACATCCTTCCTCAGATGAGGCGACCAAAACTGTACACAGTACTCGAGGTGTGGTCTCACCAGTGCCCTGTACAGCTGCAGCAAGGTATCCCTGTTCCTGTATTCTAACCCTTTTGCTATGAAGGCCAGCATACCGTTTGCCTTCTTGACCGCCTGTTGCACCTGCATGCTCGCCTTCAGTGACTGGTGTACAAGAACACCCAGGTCTCTCTGTACTTCCCCCTCTCCCAATCTATTGCCATTTAAATAATAATTTGCCCTCCCGTTCCTGCACCCGAGGTGGATAACTTCGCACTTGTCCACATTATAGTGCATCTGCCATTTATCCGCCCAATCGCCCAGTCTGTCCAAATCGCTCTGGAGCTTCCTGGTCTCTTCCTCTGAGCCCACCCCCCCTCCTAGTTTAGTGTCGTCTGCAAATTTGGAAATGCTGCATCCGACTCCCTGATCCAGGTCATTAATGTAAATTGTGAACAGCTGGGGGCCCAGGACAGATCCCTGTGGTACCCCACTTGTTACTGCCTGCCATTCAGAAAATGAGCCGTTTATTCCAACTCTCTGTTTTCTATCTGACAGCCAGTTCCCTATCCATGCCAAAACTTTCCCCTTTATCCCATGAGCCTCAATTTTCCATGCTAATCTTTTATGTGGGACCTTATCGAAGGCCTTTTGGAAGTCCAGGTACACCACATCTACTGGCTCTCCCCCATCTATTCTACCAGTTACTCCCTCAAAAAATTCCAATAGATTAGTCAAGCACGATTTACCCTTTGTAAATCCATGTTGACTCTGTCCTATCCTGTCCCCATTTGCTAAGTGCTCCGCTATTTCATCCTTAATGATGGACTCCAGCATTTTGCCCACAACTGATGTAAGGCTTACAGGTCTGTAATTACCTGCTTTTTCCCTACCCCCCTTTTTGAATAGTGGGGTAACGTTAGCTACCCTCCAATCCATCGGCACTGTTCCCGAGTCTAATGAATTCTGAAAAATCATCCTTAGTGCATCCGCTATCTCTAGGGCCACCTCCTTCAGTACCCTAGGATGCATGTTATCAGGCCCTGGGGATTTGTCCACCTTCAATCCCTTTAGCTTCCTTAACACCATATCCTTAGAGATATTGATTTGCGTCAGTTCCTCCTTTGCCAATGTCCCTATTTTTCCCGATATCCCAGGGAGGTTTTTTGTGTCTTCCTTCGTAAAGACTGACCCAAAGTATGCATTTAGTTGATCTGCCATTTCCTTATTTCCCATTATATATTCCCCCGTATCTGACTGCAATGGACCAACTTTGGTTTTCACCAGTCTTTTCCTTTTGATATACTTATAAAAGCTTTTGGAGTTAGTTTTTATATTTTCCGCCAGCTTGTTTTCGTAAGCTATTTTGCCCCTCTTGATTATGCCCTTTGCCCTCCTTTGCTCTATCTTAAACTGTTCCCAATCTTCCGCTCTGGTGCTTTTTTTGGCTATTTTATACGCCCTATCTTTGGATTTTATGCTGTCTCTAATTTCCCCTGTTATCCACGGTTGAGTCACCTTTTTAGATTTCCTTTTATGCCAGATTGGTATAAACAATTTTTGCAATTTTGTCATTCTATCTTTAAATGTTTGCCATTGTTTATCTACCTCCAGTCCTCCCAGGAACGTTGTCCAATCAGACCTACTCAGTTCCCGTCTCATGGCATCATAATTCCCCTTGTTTAAATTCAGGACCTTAGTCTCTGAGTCAATTTCTTCGCTCTCCATTTCGAGTGAGAAATCGATCATGTTATGATCGCTCTGA
The DNA here is from genome assembly GCF_052327205.1 of Somniosus microcephalus. Taxonomy (NCBI): domain Eukaryota; kingdom Metazoa; phylum Chordata; class Chondrichthyes; order Squaliformes; family Somniosidae; genus Somniosus; species Somniosus microcephalus. The sequence continues at coordinate 371,463,176 of NC_140988.1, read as the reverse complement.
CCCAAGGGTCCCCGTACAACAAGATTACTGATTAGTCCCTTCTCATTGCACAGTACCCAGTCCAATATAGCCTGTTCCCGAGTTGGTTCCTCGACATATTGATCCAGATAACCATCCCTCAAACACTCAAGGAATTCCTCCTCCTCATTATTTTTACTGATTAGGCTAGTCCAATCTATATGTAAGTTAAAGTCACCTATGATGACAGCTGTGCTCTTATTGCACGCTTCTCTAATTTCCCTCGTGATGCCCTCCCTAACCTCTATTTTACTATTTGGAGGCCTATATACCACTCCTATTAATGTTTTTCGCCCCTCGCTATTTCTTAGCTCCACCCATATAGATTCTGTATTAACTGAGTTAATATCCTTCCTTTCAATTGCATTTATCCCCTCTTTTACTAGCAATGCTACCCCTCCTCCCTTTCTTTTTTGTCGATCCTTCCTAAATACTGAATACCCCTGTATGTTAAGCTCCCAGCCCTGCTCACCCTGCAACCATGTTTCCGTAATCCCAATTAGGTCATAATTATTAACCTCTATTTCCACAGCTAATTCATCTACCTTGTTCCTGATACTTCTCGCATTAAGGTATAAAACCCTCAGGCTTTTTTTATGCTCACATTTTTTATGAATTAGTTTGGCCCTTTGTTTTTTGTTCCTCACCCTTTTATCATTTATTTCTGTCTGCCTTTCACTTTCCTCTATTTCACTACATAGGTTTCTAGCCCCCTGCCATACTAGTTTAAATGCTCCCGAACTGCTTTATCAAAAATTACCCCGAGAACATCAGTTCCATCTCTGCACAGGTGTAGACCGTCCCTTTTGTATAGGTCACACCTACCACAAAACATGAGGGAAAGAATTTAAGGGAGTGATTTTCAGAGGGACCTTAACCAATCAGAAGTGGATATTCGAAATTTGGAAGTGGGTGGCAAATCTTCCCGCAAAAATTTAAACTTGGAAAGTCACGCATTTTACGGCGGGAAAATCTGGCCCGCTCCTATTCTTTATTTTAGAAGTGCTGTATAATTACCATTCGCCCTCACTCTCTGGCCCTCCCATGTTTCGTTTAAACCAGCTGGGTAAACCAATGGAGGGTGAGGGAGAACGGCAATTATACACACCTGGAGCACTCTGCACAGTTCTTGTTTCCTTATCTCAGGAAGGATATACTTGCCTTGGAAGCAGTGCAACGAAGGTTCACTAGATTGATTCCTGGGATGAGAGGGCTGTCCTTTGATGAGAGATTGTGTAGAATGGGCCGATACTCTCTGGAGTTTAGAAGAATGAGAGGTGATCTCATTGAAACATATAAGATTCTGAAGGGGATTGACAGGGTAGATGCTGAGAGGTTGTTTCCCCTGGCTGGAGAGTCTAGAACTAGGGGCATAGTCTCAGGATAAGGGGTCGGCCATTTAAGATTGAGATGAGGAGGAATTTCTTCACTCAGAGAGCTGTGAATCTTTGAAATCCTCTGCCCCAGAGGGCTGTGGATGCTCAGTCATTGAGTATATTCAAGGCTGAGATCGATAGATTTTTGGACATTAAGGGAATCAAGGGATATGGGTGTAATACCCACTGGAAATGTTATGTACGCTAAGTATGGTTATCAATCTTTAACTTAGACACTGTATTATCATTGTTATAAATCCCTGGGTTAAAGTTGCCCATGTGAAGGTACGGCAAGAACTTTTAAGGACACAATGTGACTAAGAGCAGACTTTCCATAATTCTGCACCAGTATCAACTGTTGCAGACAGTGAGGCTGCACAGTCTCCAGGCAGAAACCCCAGGAGGAAGGGGTGGAGTCGGGTTTTTCGAGCGGGAAACGGGAGCGACTGGAAGAGAAGAGGGCAGAAGCTCTGAAAAGAGGGCTCAGGAGGCAAATGGCTGCCGCATCCCGTCCCGGGCTTCCAAACTCGGCCGCCGCCCTTCGTATTAGTAGCTCTGCATCCAGAACTCAAAGTGGGATTCAGTGATCGTGAAGAGAATTCAACGAAGGGGTTCGGAGTCGTAAGTCTTGCAGACATTATACATACCATGAGCTCCAACTTAAGCGCGCCAACGAAAGAGTGCACTCGAATTTGGACACAGGGACAGATTCTCCTTTGAATCCATATAAATGGAGAATGTATGTTTATTATGTCTAGATTCATTCTAATGTATGCAAATGTCTAATTTAGGTCATGGACCCGTAATCTTCTTATACTGTCTGACGTTAAAACTATAAAGTAAGATAATTAGAATTAAGCCATTGTAGTAGTGATCTCCTTACTGGACTATAGAATACTGTCTACAACAGAGACCACATCTCACATATATCTAGAGAACCGTGAAGGGGTTACATGGGGATAGTGCGGGAAAGTGGAGTTGAGGTCGCAGATCAGCCATGATCTTATTGAATGGCGGAGCAGGCTCGCGGGGCCGTATGACCTACTCCTGCTCCTAATTCTTATGTTCTTATGTTCTTATACAGCACTTCTAATTACCTCCTTCAGCCTTTGGCCATTTTTACGTTGTCCAGTATTGTTGCTTCCACTCACACCATCTTCGTGCCAGATGTTTATGCCTTGACGTGTTGTCAGGCAAGAATTCTAGACACAAGAGGTACTCTTTTTTCTTAGAGCAGGGACTCTAAGCAACAAAAACATTTTCTTTTTCTTCAAAGTGGAAGGCAGCCTATTCCTTCACACCCCATATGGACCATTGATGCAGCGTAAGCTGTTAATGTGTTATTTACCAGATGTTTCACACTGCCTAGATTAAGAATGCAAATCCACCTCGTATCGTGTTGCTCTGCAGATGATGGACAGGGGTTTTAGTGCCGACTAGCGGGAGAGTCGGGGGAGGAGAGGGGAGAGAAGGGGAGAGTGATGTTCATTGTAGACTCCGTGATGATACATTGAGGACTGGCCAAGGGGTGGGAGGTTGGGAGAAAGAAAGGAAGGAAGGAAGGGGAGGAAGTAAAGTAATTGGTAGAAGGTTTAGAGCGGAGATGAGGAGAACTTTTTTCACCCAGAGGGTGGTGGGGGTCTGGAACTCACTGCCTGAAAGGGTGGTAGAGGCAGAAACCCTCATCTCATTTAAAAGGTACTTGGATATGCACTTGAAGTGCCGTAACATACAAGGCTACGGACCAAGGGATGGTAAGTGAGATTAGGCTGGAGAGCTCTTTTTCAACCAGCGCAGACACGATGGGCCGAATGGCCTCCTTCTGTGCCGTACATTTCTATGATTCTATGAAGGAAGGAAGGGAGGGAGGGAGAGAGAGAGGGGAGAGGGGAAGAGGGAAAAGAAAGTAGAGAAAAAAAGAAAGAAAGAAGTGTAGTCGCTGTTCTAATGTAGGTAACACAGCAGCCAATTTGTGCACAGCAAGCTCCCACAAACAGCAATGTAATAATGACTGGATCATCTGTTTTAGTGATGTTGGTTGAGGAATAAATATCGGCCAGGACACCGGGGAGAACCCCCCCTGCACTACTTTGAAATAGTGGCTGTGGGATCTTTTATGTCCACCTGAGAGGGCAGACGGGGCCTCGGTTTAACGTCTCATCTGAAAGACGGCACCTCTGACAGTGCAGCGCTCCCTCAGTACTGCACTGGGAGTGTCAGCCTGGATTATGTGCTCAAGTCTCTGGAGGGTTCAAATGTACAAGGTAGAGTTGCCACTTGCCCTCCCAGTTTCTGAGAGTGGGAGTGGGAGTTGGGGGTGGGGTTGGATGGTACAATGGCCGTTGATCTTCGGGGTCCAGTGTTCAAATTGGTCAGGATTGACAGGATAAACGCCTCCTTTCACTACCGAGAGTTAGGGTGAAATCCGAATGGTCAGTCACAACCCGGTCTCATAAAACTGCCTTTATGTTGGCACTAACTTGGCACAGTCCCTCAGAGATGTCATTGTCCTGGGCCAATATTTATCCTTCAACCAACGTCACTAAAACAGATTATCTGGTCATTATCACATTGCTGTTTGTGGGAGCTTGCTGTGCGCAAATTGGCTGCCCAATTTCCTACATTACAACAGTGACTTCACTTCAAAAATACTTCATTGGGATGTAAAGCGCTTTGGGGATTCCCTGAGGTCACTAAAAGGCGCTGTGGAAATGCAAGTTGCTTCTTTTTAGTGTGCGAAATGGAGAAACGTTACAGTGACTGGAACTGGGCAGGTAGATGGGGCTAGGGGACATTGCTGGGACAGAGTAGGAGCTTTATTCTGCTCCTGAGCTCGGAGTATCTGATACAGGCTCATTAGATGCTCGTTCAGCTCCCTTACCACCCGCCCCCCCCATCCCCCCATCCACCCAGAGAGAACTGAGCTTAACCTCACCACGTAGATGTCTGAAACAGAAAGGCGCTCCATTCCCCAGCACTAACATTCTTTCTACCTGGCTCAGAACGAAAAAATGTACCCCTGAAAAAAACTTTTGATGGTGCAACTCCCTCATTATCTGATACATAATTCACAATGGCAGAATGTAAGATGACGCAATCTGACAAGCATGTTTCCCATTAGTATCGGACAGATAGTCTTTTATAATGGCATTTCCTCGTCGGGATAAATAAAGAACACTTTGAAACGCTCAGGCAATGCACTGTAAGACTAAACTAAACGCATTTAACACTTTCATGACTGGCGTAAGGAATCAGGAGAGTGAAAAGGCCCACCATTCGCAGTCGGTGAGGCATTATTCCATCGACTTCCCTCCCATTCAGCTGTTTATCAGATGTTCGTTAATCTCCCTTACCACCTGCCCCCCCATCCCCCCATCCCCCCACCAAAATAAAACCAATCAGTGTTGTTTAAGAATCTCGGAACCTTCAATCTCAATTTGGCTGATTTCTTATGTTCTGTTTAGGTGTCAGCCAAGGCTCAGTGGGTAGCACTACTGCTCTCTGAGTCAGAAGGTTGTGAGTTCATAGCCCCATTCCATGACTGTTGAGCACGTCTAAGCTGACACTCCCAGTGCAGCACTGAGAGCCATGGGGGGAAAAATTCAGTTGTTTGCGCCTCCCGTTAGCGCCTTAAGAGGGCGCTAATGGGGCGCAAAGCAACTAGCGCCCGGGCGCTGCGATGTGAGCGCCTCTCGCGGAATTCACCGGACATTTTGCGGCGGCGCTAAACGCTACCGCCACTATCTCCTGCGCCGGCAGATCGTGATGTCAGTCGAGTGCGCAGCGCCCCGGTAGCGCCCCGGGCCGGATATTGAGTGGCGCCCCCTGCCTTACCGCCTGCCGCTAGCAACGACAGGTTGAGGGGAGCGTTTTGCCATCAGGAAGGGACTGGGGGAGCGCTATTTAAAAGCGACCACTTCCTGCCTTTTTTTGTTGGTGACATTTGTGCACCACGCATTCTGAGAGAGAGAGAGAGACTTCTGGAGAGATTCACCGCTGTGTGAAGGAGTTTTGGGCACTGAGCAGCACTTTGCAGGTTCATTTTGATTTGCCCTTCTTTGCTTCACCTGCGCTCTGCGGTAGCGCCTTGCTCCTCGGCCTTTGCGCCTTGAGACAGGTGTGAAGCGCCTGATTTAGCGCTCCAATCACCTCCAAGGGCGATAAAAGCCAAGTTTGCCGTCGGAGGCGATAATTAGCGCCAGGCGCTAAACTTTGCGCACGGCCGATAACGGCACCCCAAACGGGGCAATACTGAATTTTTCCCCCATGGGGTCTTAAGGCCAATTTCAGGCACTGTTTCAGACATCTATGTGATGAGGTTAAGCTCAGTTCTCTCTGGATGGATGTGTCTACTAACTTTTTCCCACATTACAACAGTGACCACACTCCAAAAGTACTTCATTGGCTGCAAAACACTTTGAGATGTCCGGTGGTCGTGAAAGGCGCTGTATGAATGCAAGGCCTTCTTTCTTTTTCACTGCCGGAGGTGTCCTCTTTCCGATGAGATATTAAACTGAGGCCCTCTCTGCTCTCTCAGGTGGGCGTAAAAGATCCCGTGGCCCTATTTTGAAGAGCAGGAGAGATCTTTCAGGTGTCCAGGGGCCAATGTTTATCCCTCAGCCATCATCACTAAAAAACTGATTATCTGGTCATTATCACATTGCTGTTTGTGGGATCTTGCTGTGCACAAATATGGCTGCCGCGTTTCCTACATTACAACAGTGACTACACTTCAAAAAGTACTTCATTGGCTGTGAAGTGTTTTGGGACATCCTGAGGTCACGAAAGGCGCTATAGAAATGCAAGTTTTTCAAGTCTTTATTTAAAGCGACAAGGCTTATTGGCCTAGAAATTCAGTATAGCCACTTTTGGGACAGTAAAATCGGGCGGCCGCTAAAGTTTGTGCCCGGCGCAAAGTCGAGCCCCCTTCGCCGATATTCAGCTGCATCGCCCTAAGAGGTTGCTGCTGCGCTAAAACAGGCGATGCACGACTATCATTAGGCGCTAAGCCGGCAGCCCAGGGCGCTAACACCGGAAGTTGGGCGCAGGGCAGGTGCGGCGAGCTGCTGATTGCCGGCAGACACTCTGGCTCCGGTGAGCTCTTAAAGGGGGAGGGTGGATTTGTTTTTTTGAAAGGCCGAGACTAGTGTATTTGTGTTTTTGGGGAGGGCTTCTCTCCATCAGTTTGTTATGTCTCCTCCTCCTCCTCCTCCTCCAGAAGGAGTGTTGCAAAACGGCTGCCTTTTCTACTGGAGGAGTGCCCTTTAATTTGCGCTCCCCGCGGCCCGCATCGGCTGAGCACCGTTCGACTCAACAGTCGCTAGGGCCGCCAGGCGCACAATGGAGCGGCGCGAGTGAAGTTCCGGTTCCGGGCGCACAAAGGGCGTTGCACGACGAAATGACGTCAAATTTTTTCGCGCGCAGATGAGCGCGCACAATGACTTTGCGCCGGCGCTAAATGTCTACTGAAGTTGGGGCGAGGCGCAGATCGCGCTGCGCCCGGGCGCTAAGCGCCTAGCGCTCGAGATCTACTCCTCCTAAGGCGCTAACGGCTGGCGCAGCCAACTGAATTTCTAGGCCATTATTTCTCACGTAATTTGCTCTGATTTGCTACCTTAATTTGAAAGGGAAGTTCCTTGGTGTGGCACTGAGCTGTACAGGGCAGGAACATTTAGGTTTGATCCCATGTTTGTGTTCAGTTAGCTTATCTGAGATAGAGAAACAGGGGACATGCTATCTTTGGCCTTAAGACCCCATGGCTAAAAACAACCAGAAAAACAAGTTGCTTTTATACAGTACCTTCAACAAAGAAAAGTGTCCCAAGGTGCTTCACAGAGACATAATCAGACAAAATGGATGCCGAGCCAAATAAGGAGATATTAGGGAAAAAAAGACTTGTACTTCTATAACGCCGTTCACATCCACCGGCCATCCCAAAGCGCTTTACAGCCAATGAAGTACTTTTTGAAGTGTAGTCACTGTTGTAGAAAACACAGCAGTCAATTTGTGCACAGCAAGCTCCCACAAACAGCAATGTGATAATGACCAGATCTTCTGTTTTTTAGTGATGTTGATTGAGGGATGAATATTGGCCAGGACACCTTCGAAATAATGCAATGGGATCATTTACGTCCACCTGAGAGAGCAGACAGAGCCTCGGTTTAACGTCTCATCTGAAAGACGGCACCTCCGACAGTGCAGCACTCCCTCAGCACTGCACTGGAGTGTCAGCCTAGATTTTTGTGCTTATGTCTCTGGAGTGGGACTTGAACCCGCAACCTTCTGATTTCAGAGGCGAGAGTGTTACCCACTGAGCCACAGCTGAAAATTGGAGGGGTGGGGGGGGAGGTGGTGAACCAAAGCTTGGTCCAAGATGTGTGCTATAAGACGACCCTTAAAGGAGGAGTGAGATGTGGAGAGGGAATGCCAGAGGGTGGTACTAAGGCGGCTGAATGCACCGCCACTAAATGTGGGCTGAAGTGATGGGGAATGAACGTGAGGCCGGAGTTAGTTGGGTTAAGGGGATGGTTGTAGGGCTGGAGATGATGAGAGAGATAGGGAGGATTTGAAAATGAGGATGAAAATGTAACATTAATTGGAGGGTGGGGGGGGGGCGTTGGGATGCATTGGGTGACTTGGAGTTCATAAAGGAGTAAAGTCAGTCGGAAGATTCCAGTCCCGTGCCGTCCATTGACTTCAACTGAAATGTCAGTGGACATTCGTGAGAATGGAATCAATCTTGGTTGAGATGCTTCCTGTGGTGAAATAGCCACTTGATATCCACCTTCACAGCAGACGGGTGAAGAATGGGGATGTGGCTGAGGTACATAGAATATAAGAATGTAAGAGCTAGAGTAGGCCATGCGGCCCCTCGAGCCTGCTCCGCCATTCAGTAAGATCTTCGACCTCAACACCACTTTCCCGCCCGATCTCCATATTCCTTGATTCCCTTAGAGTCCAAAAATCTGTCGATCCCAGCCTTGATAATAGTCAACGATTCAGCATCTGGGACAGGGAATTCCAAAGATTCACCACCCTCTGAGTGAAGAAATTTCTCCTCAACTCAGTCCTAAGTTCTGAGACTATGCTCCCTAGTTCTAGACTCTCCAGCCAGGGGAAACAACCTCTCAGCATCTACCCTGTCAATCCCCCCTCAGAATCTTGTAAGTGTCAATGAAACCACCTAGAAACATAGGAGATAGGAGCAGGAGTAGGCCATTCGGCCCTTCGAGCCTGCTCCGCCATTCAATGAGATCATGACTGATCATCCAAATTCAGTACCCTGTCCCTGCCTTCTCCCCATATCCCTTGATCCCTTTAGCCTTAAGAAATATATCCAACTCTTTTTTGAATATATTTAATGAACTGGCCTCCACTGCCCTCTGTGGCAGAGAATTCCACAGGTTCACCACTCTCTGGGTGAAGAAATTCCTCCTCATTTCAGTCCTAAATGTCCTACCCCTTATGCTTAGACTATGACCCCTGGTTCTGGACTCCCTGGCCATCATAAACATCCTTCCTGCATCTAGTCTGTCCAGGCCTGACAGAATTTTATAGGTTTCGATGAGATCCCCTCTCAATCTTCTAAACTCCAGTGAGTATAATCCCAATCGACACAATCTCTCCTCATACGTCATTCCTGCCATCCCAGGTATCAGCCTGGTGAATCTTCGCTGCACTCCCTCCATGGCAAGAATGTCCTTCCTCAGGTAAGGCGACCAAAACTGCACACAATACTCAAGATGTGGCCTCACCAAGGCCCTGTACAACTGTAGCAAGACATCCTTGTTCCTGTACTCAAACCCTCTTGCTACGAAGGCCAACATACCATTTGCCTTCTTAACCGCCTGCTGCACCTATATGCTTACCTTCAGCGACTGGTGCACAAGGACACCCAGGTCTCTTTGCACTTCCCCTTCTCCCAATCTATTGCCATTCAAATAACCTCTCATTCTTCTAAACTCCAGAGAGTATAGGCCCAGTCTACTCAATCTCTCCTCATAGTACAGCCCTCTCATCCCAAGGATCAATCTAGGGAACCTTTGTTGCACCTCCTCCAAGGCAAGTATGTCCTTCCTCAGACAAGGAGATCAAAACTGTGCACAGGTAGCGGAAGGCTGCCAGCACCCGCAGAACCGTACGCACTCTACGTGAGCTAGCGCATACAGGAGAGGAGAAGGAAACGGAGGGGTGGAGAAAAAAGGGACTGAACAGATATAATCCATGAAGGGTGTGTTGGAGAAAAAATTAAAAATTAATAGATTTAAGAAAACAAGTTTTGAATCAGCTCTAATAGGAAACTAAACAGTGATGTCATCCCTGTCATCGCATTTCTCATTGTTTTCCTTTTAATTGAATTAGCGTGAAGGATTCTCAGCTGTTTCTGATTCTTACAGTCAGAGAACTTCCACTTAACAAAGCTGTTGTTATGGGAATGGTGGAGATCCGCACGGGAATGCTTGAGTTTGGAAGGATGGGAGGGCAATGGGTTATGGAAGAGGACAGGCAGCTAGAGTGCCTCCTTTACCTTGCAGCCTCCCAGTTGTAGCCCAGTGTGTGCCTGTAGTTGGTTGTAAGCGTTTCAATTTTTCCACAAACGATTCTTTCTCTCCTGTTTTCTCCTTAACTCTACTCTTCTGTCCTCCCCTCATGGTGACTCATCTGGTGCTGTGCAGGACTCAGTTAAGGGGGTCAAACCAAGCATTAGGGTTTAAACCAGGCACTCGGGTTTATTTCTAGAGGGATAGAGTTGAAAAGTAGTGAAGTTATGCTAAGCCTGTATCAAACCTTGGTTAGACCACACTTGGAGTACTGTGTACAATTCTGGTCGGCATATTATAAAAAGAATATAGAGGCACTGGAGAGGGTGCAGAGAAGATTTACAAGGATGATACCAGAAATGCGAGGGTAGACATATCAGGAAAGGATCAACAGGCTGGGTCTCTTTTCTCTTGAAAAGAGAAAGCTGAGGGTTGACCTAATAGAGGTCTTTAAAATTATGAAAGGTTTTGATAGAGTGGATACAGAGAGAATGTTTCCACTTGTGGGGAAGAGCATAACTAGAGGCCATCAATATAAGAGAGTCACCAAAAAATCCAATCGGGAATTCAGAAGAAACTTCTTTACCCAGAGAGTGGTGAGAATGTGGAACTCGCTACCACAGGGAGTGGTTGAAGTGAATAGTATCGATACATTTAAGGAGAGGCCAGGCAAGCATATGAGGGAGAAGGGAATAGAGGGTCCTGCTGATAGAGTTAGATGAGGAAAGATGGGAGGAGGCTCGAGTGGAGCATAAACACCAGCATGGACTGGGTGGGCCGAATGGCCTGTTTCTGTGCCGTATATCCGATGTAATGTAATGTAATCCTATGTAGATTAGAGAAGCTGGGGCTGTTCTCCTTAGAGCAAAGAAGTTTAAGAGGAGATTTAATAGAGGTGTTGAAAATTCTGAGGGGTTTTGATAGAGTAAGTAAGGAGAAAATGTTTCCAGTGTCAGGAGGGTTGGTAACCAGAGGACACAGAATTAAGATTTGGTGAAGGGTCCCAGACCTGAAACGGTAACTCTGTTTCTCTCTCCACAGATGCTGCCTGGCCTGCTGAGTGTTTCCAGCATTTTCTGTTGTTATTTCAGATTTAAGATAATTGGCAATAGAACCTGAGGGGAGATGAGGAGAATTCTTTTTTACGCAGCGAGTTATGATGATATTGAATGCGCTGCCTGAAAGGATGGTGAAAGCAGATTCAATAGTAACATGCAAAAGGGAATTGATATAAATACTTGAAAAGGAAATATTTTACAGGGCTATGGGGAAGGGGTGGGACGAATTGGATCGCTCTTTCAGAGAGTCAACTCAGGCACGATGGGCCGAACGGCCAGCTTCCGCGCTGCAAGATGCTGTGATTCTGTGAATGTTTCAATGGAGGATGAATCCCTGCAGCCTCGTGCGTCATTAGAATTGGACAGGAAGAGGTTAATTCACTCCGAGACTAGCGTGTGGCTCTGGCTACCACAGAAGAATGGTTGCCAGGTCACACATATGCAAGAAGGCTAAGCCCCTGAGGAGAAACCATTAGGCCTCAGATTTGTGTAGTCCCTGAAGAATAATTTGTCAATCGTTGGCAGAGCAAAAAACTGCGGAGAAAAACAAAAACCATGTGTTGGTGATTAGCCGAAGAAGGACCATCGAGTGGGATTTTATTACTGCAAAATATTTAAAATGTGAGCCTTAACCCTCAAATAAATGGCTACAAGTCAATTGTTATAGCCCTACTTCCCTTCCCTCCAGTCCCCATGTATTTCATGCTGTCCAGCGAACTGAAGGAGATTGAGTTAAAAGTGCTAACAGAGCGGGGGAGGGGAGGCGGGGGGGGGGGGGTGGGGGCCCTGTTGGAAACCTGGATTGAATCTTGATTTTTTTTTATTAAAAAGAAAGTGACACAAAAGTGATTAAAGGGGGGTGGGGGGTGGGGGAAAAGCCTGGAGAAAAAAATCCAAATTGATGCCTCTTTTTTCAAAAAAGTAAAAGGGTCATCCAAACATTTTCACCAGTGCTGATGTTGCTGGTCTCATCGTATTGCCGTGCCAGAGTTCTACACGGAGCTCCGGCACGGCAAGAGAGCCCCAGGTGGGCAGAGGAAACGCTTCAAAACAGGGTATAAAAACAGGGAAGTCTTGCTTCAGTTATACAGGGTATTGGTGAGGCCACACCTGGAATACTGCGTGCAGTTTTGGTTTCCATATTTAAGAAAAGATATACTTGCTCTCGAGGCGGTTCAGAGAAGGTTCACTCGGTTGATTCCGGAGATGAGGGGGTTGACGTATGAGGAAAGGTTGAGTAGGTTGGGACTCTACTCATTGGAGTTCAGAAGAAAGAGAGGCGATCTTATCGAAACATATAAGATTGTGAGGGGGCTTGATCGGGTGGATGCGGGGAGGATGTTTCCACTGATGGGTGAGACTAGAACTAGGGGGCATAATCTTAGAATAAGGGGCTGCCCTTTCCAAACTGAGATGAGGAGAAACTTCTTCACTCAGAGGGTAGTAAATCTATGGAATTTGCTACCCCAGAGAGCTGTGGAAGCTGCAACATTAAATAAATTTAAAATGGAGATAGACAGTTTCCTAGCAGATAAGGGAATTAGGGGTTACGGGGAGAGGGCAGGGAAGTGGACGTGAGTCTAGATTCGGATCAGCCATGATCCTATTGAATGGCGGAGCAGGCCCGAGGGGCCGTATGGCCTACTCCTGCTCCTACTTCTTATGTTCTTATGTTCTTATGTTCAAGGACACCCTCAAAGCCTCCTTGAAAAAGTGCGACATCCCCACCGACACCTGGGAATCCCTGGCCCAAGACCGCACAAAGTGGAGAAGAAGCATCCGGGAAGGCGCCGAACACCTCGAGTCTCTTCGCCGGGAGCAAGCGGAAGCCAAGCACCGGCAGCGCAAGGATCGCACGTCAACCCAAGCACCCCACCCACCCGCCCCTTCAACCACCGTCTGCCCCACCTGTGGACAGTCACCTGAGAACTCATTTTTAATGTGGAAGCAAGTCATCCTCGGTTCCGAGGGACTGCCTAAGAAGAAGATTGGGACCGTTCCTCTTTCTATTAGTGTCTAAGCTCTTTGATACTGAACTACAGCCTGAATCAGGCAGAACGCTCCACCCAGCGTTGAGTAGAAACGTTTGGCGCTGAGCCTTATTTTAAGTTACACCATGGTTCCAGGACTAGAGTCCGGGTGAACGTTAAAGGTCCCAGGGCACTATTTCGAAGAAGAGCAGAGGAGTTCTCCCAAGGTTTTATCCCTCAACCACCACCTAAAATAGATCATCTGGTCACCTATCACATTGCTGTTATTGTGGGAGCTTGCAGTGCGCAAATTGGCTGCCGCGCTTCCCTACGTTACCACAGCGACTACATTTCAAAAGTACTTCATTGGTTGTAAATCGCCTTTGGGATGTGCCGAGGTCGTGAAAGGTGTGATGTAAACGCAAGTTCTTTCTCTCTTTTCTTCCTTAATAATAATTTTAAATCTGAGACGAATAGGTTGTTTTGCTGGACAAGGGTATCAAAGGACATGGAGCCAAGGCGGGTGGATGGAGTTAAGATACAGGCCCGCCATGATCTCACTGAATGGCAGGAACAGGCTCGAGGGGCTGAATGGCCTCCTCCTATTCCTGTGTCTATGTTCTTTTTCAGCACTTTGACATTTGATTGAACTCTATCCTTCTCTTACAGAATGAGCTGTTGTGCAGTTCCACGTTTGGAAACGGGTTTACTTACTCATTCTCTTCAAAGAAAGAAAGAACTTGCATATATATAGCGCCTTTCATATCCTCCGTGTCAGCTGTGGCTCAGTGGGTCACACCCTTGCTTCTGAGTCAGAAGGTTGTGGGTCCAGGTCCCACTCCAGAGGCTTGAGCAGAATAAATCTAGGCTGACACTCCCAGTGCAGTGCTGAGGGAGTGCTGCGCTGTCGGAGGTGCCGTCTTTCGGATGAGATGTTAAACCATCTGCTGTCTCAGGTGAGCGTAAAAGATCCCTTGGCACTATTATGAAGAAGAGCAGGGGAGTTATCCCCACAGTCCTGGCCAACATTAATCCCTCAATCAACATAACAAAAACAGATGATCTGGTCATTATCACATTGCTGTTTGTGGGATCTTGCTGTGTGTAATTTGGCTGCCGCGTTTCCTACATTACAACAGTGACCACCCTTTAAAAAGTACTTCACTGGCTGTAAAGCGCTTTGGAACGTCCAGTGGTGATGAAAGACGCTACAGAAATGCAAGCCTTTCTCTTTCTGTTCCTCAAGATGCCCTCAAAGAATTTTACAGCCAACTTTCTGAAGTGCAGTCACCGTCGTTTTGTAGGCAAGTGTGAGGTGTGTGCACTGGGAAACAAGTACTGGGAAAGAAACATAAGGCACAAATTCAGGATGCCTACAGGGGACAAACATCATTTTCTAAGAGTTATTTGGCAACTAATTTGAAGATAATCAATGCCATACACACACGCACAGGGCTCCGTAAAGTGCATTTGACACTTTCTGCGAGTAAGCACAGATATCGGTGCATATCCCTGGAGGCCATACTACCTTGTACTGATTGCTCAATTCAGCTTATGTTGGCATGTGTGTTGGTTCCTTTCCCTCTATGCATGGTTTTCGTACGCAATAGGAATGAGGAAATTAACTGGTTTCCTCTTGGCTCCTTCGCCCGTTTCTGTTTCTAATTGCTGAGGCTCGTTTCTTTACAGGGCTACAGGATCTCGCTTCACACACGGAGGCAATTCAGTCCTTCGTGCCTCTGCCAGCTCTTTGCTAAGGCAATCCAAGAATTAATCCCACTGCCCCACTCATTCTCCGTGGCCTTCTGTTAACTTCTGCAAAGAGGAGCAGATTAACCGCTGGTTGGCGATGAGATTAGAGGTTATTCGAATTGATATACAGGAAACTTTGTGCTATCCGGCACCGACGGGACCGAGCTGTTGCCGTTCCCTCAAAACTGCCGGACAAACCAGCGTTAATGTTGAAACATACGGAGATTTTGAGCTCCGTATCTGGCAACAAACCCTGTTGCTTAGCAACAGCTTCTAAACAGTCAGCCCTACCTTGCAAGCGTCTCTGTAGCATCTCTGTAGCTTAGCAACAGCTTCAGCGAGACCTTGCAGAGCCTGACTGTTGAGAAAAAAGCAACGAAAAGAAAAAAACCTAACGAAACGGCTCCTGATTTTTGCCGGTGGCTCCAGCATTCCAGACAGTTAACCTCCGGATAATCCAAAGTTTCCTGTAGACTGGCAAAGAAAGATCTTGCATTTATATAGCGCCTTTCAGGACCTCAGGACATCCCGATGTGCTTTACAGCCAATGAAGTACTTTGAAGTGTAGCCACTGTTGTAATGTAGAAAATATGGCAGCCTATTTGTGCACAGCAAGCTCCCACAAACAGCAGTGTGATAATGGCTAGATTACCTGTTTCTAGTGATGTTGGTTGAGGGATAAATGTTGGGAGAACTCCCCGGCTCTCCTTCGTATAGTGCCATGGGATCTTTATGCCCACCTGAGAGGGCAGACGGGGCCTCGGTTTAACATCTCATCCAAAAGACAAATTAAGGCGATCAAATACCCAATTTCAGCTTGGCTCAGTTGTCAACAATATCACCTCTGATTTAGAAAGTTCAGGGTTCAAGTCCCACTCTGGGATTTGAGCTCAAGATCTAAGCTGACACTCCAGTGCAGTACTGAGGGAGTGCTGCATTGTCAGAGGTGCCGTCCTTTGGATGAGATGTTAAACCAAGGCCCCGTCTGTCTGTTCAGTAGACATAACAGAGTCCATTGCCCTTTTTGGAAGCAGAAAAGGAGTTCTCTCAGTGTCTTGACCAACATTCATCCCTGAGACAACACCACCAAAGAGATTGGGCAGGATTTTCATTGGGCCGTGGAGGCGGGATTGGAGGCGTGTGGGGGGTTAAAATCGCGAAATCAGGGGGCATGAACCCATCCCGCCCCCAACCCACCTCCATGCCAGTTTCAAAGGAGGTGGGTACCCGACCTGTGCTGGGACCCGCCTCCCCGAGGCGGGAAGGGGATTAGTGCCAATTAACTGCCTGTTAACAGGTAGTTAACAGGCAGTTTTTAGCCTAATCCCTATTTTTAATGCTGAAGTGTGGGATTCCCGACGGCTCCAAACCACGGCAAGTTAGCGAGGCGGACCGTCGGGTTGAAGGACTTGGAGGGGTCGAGATGTCAGTGTTCAGGTGAGTGATGTGTGCATGAGTGCAAAGGTAAGTGTGTTTGGTGTGTGTAAAGTGTTTAAAGAAGTTCTACTAACCGTTACTTACCTTTACAGCCTTCCTTCCTTCAGGTCTCGGGAGTCCCTCATCTCACCGGCACAGAAAGCAGAATGGCCGCGAGCTGTCAAAAGTTGCAGCATTCAGCTTTCTGTTCTGGAGAGATCTCTAAATCAGCCTGAGAGGAAGGAATTAACTTAGTGTACAGATTGTCAGTGTTTGATAGCTTCAAAGAGCTGTCAAACACTGAAATTTCATCTGTCAAAAGCTCTTGACAGATGAAATGTCAATCTGTGATGTCACCTGTTGCCGGGTGGCCCTTAATTGGCCTGCTGAGCCTGCTGGGCGGGCTCAACAAGGTCAATCAAGTCTAAATCGCGTGGGTTGGCTACAACTCGATGGAGGCAGGACCACATCCCCAAAAGTTGTAGTCCCGCCTCCTACACGCCTCCAGTATCAACATCCAGCCCAATTTGTTTCCGCTGTTTATGGGACCCAACAGTATGCAAATTGCCTGGCATGTTTCCCTATAAAACAACAGTGGCTAAATTTCAACCGTAATCCATTGGTTGTGAAGTGGACATAAAAGAGGCTAGACACGCGCAAGTGCTTCTTCTTCAATGGGATCCATTGGTTCCTGTGCTGCCATGGCCAGGAGTGTGGAAGGCAGCAGGCCAGAGCTGGAGCACATAGTCTAGGCTGACAGCCCAGTGCAGTACTGAGGGAGTGCTGCACTGTCAGAGGTGCCATCTTTCGAGCAAAACATTAAACCGTGGCCCTTCTGCGCTCTCAGGTGGACGTAAATCATCCCACGGCATTATTTGGAAGAAGAGCGGGGGGTGGGGGGGGGTTCTCCCTCGTGGCCTGGGTCAATAGTTATCCCTCAAACAACATCACTAAAACAAATTATCTGGTCATTATCACATTGCTGTTTGTGGAATCTTGCTGTGCACAAAATTGGCTGCTGCGTTTCCTATGTTGCAACAGTGGATGCACTTCAAAAGTACGTCATTGGATTTGGCATGTCCTGCGATTGTGAAAGGCGCTATATAAATGCATGTCTTTCTTTCTTATTTAAAATTAATGGGTCAACAACACCAATTAGAAAATCTGGGCTCCAACTATTTGACATTGGCGGTTTCCAGGCCGAATCCGATCCTCACCCACATTCTTCTAAGGGAGATCATTGCTCTCCTTTGAGGCGGCTCACCCCAACGTTTAGCTCCTTCTCCACACGACGACATCTGCAACAGTGCAGCGCTCCCTCAGTACCACACTGAAGTGCAAAGCCGAGATTACATGCTGAAGTCCAGGAGTGTGACTTGGACCCACGACCTTCTGACTCAGGAGGCGAAGAGTGTGGCTGACCGAGCCAACCTGACGCACATGAGCAATGTGCGACATTGCTCGCTATTCCCTTCAGTGATAGTAAGAGCAGATGTGGCTTAATGTCGATGTGCAGCTGGGCCAAAGGCACAGACTTTTAAAGAAAATCTGTTATTCATGGACAAATGTCCATCTCGTGCATGATGATTTGATCAATTTACTCTGTTTCAAGAGTGCCAACTTGCACCAGATTTAAAGATGTAATTTCCACCCCCACCCCCCGACATACCATCCGTCACTACAATCCAAACAACTAATCAATTGTGCGGGAAGTGCCCTATAAAGGCAAGCATGTCTTTCTTCTTTCATTCAGTCTTGTCCAAACTGTTATCAGTACCTTATGAAACTGTCAACACTTCTTGGCTTCAATTGCCTTTCACTCTCTCCTCTGAGTCAGAAGGTTGTGGGTCCAGAGACCTGAGCACATAGCCAAGGCTGGCGCGCCAGTGCAGTACTGAGGGAGCCTCCGCTGCACTGTCGGCAGTGTCGCCTTGCAGAGAAGGTGCTAAACCTAGAGGTGAATTACTTCTGGAGGTTCAGATGGGCGCAAAGGATCTGGTGGTACTCTTCACAGAAGAGCAATGGAAGTGTGTGGGTGAGGAGCATCAAATAGCTGGAGCCTCAATTTTCTAATTGGTGTTATTAAGATGTCAGCGGTGGCTCAGTTGGGAGCACTCTCGCCTCTGAGTCAGAAGGTTGCGGGTTCAAGTTCCCACCACCAGAGACTTCAGTACAAAATCTAGGCTAACACTCCAGAGCAGTACTGAGGGAGTGCTGCACTGTCGAAGGTGCCGTCTTTTGGACGAGACTTGCTGCCCTCTCAGGTGGATGTAAAAGATCCCATGGCACTATTTCGAAGAAGAGCAGAGGGAGTTCTCCTGCTGTCCTTGGGCCAATATTTAACCCTCAATCAACATCACAAAAACCAGATGATCTGGTCATTATCACATTGCTGTTTGTGGGAGCTTGCTGTGTGCAAATTATCTGCCGTGTTTCAACATTACAACAGTGACTCCACTTCAAAAATACTTCATTGGCTGTAAAGGGCTTTGGGACGTCCTGAGATCGTGAAAGGCGCTATAGAAATGCAAGTTCTTTCTTATATTAATTTTCAGTGCACTGGGTTAGTGTATTTGTGTTAACTTCTGGTCTCTGTTATTTTAACCCATTTTATTGCATTATTAAGTCACAAAATCACACTCTAAGAAATCATAGCTTTCACTTTTGCGGGATGGTTTTTTTCGCAGGTCACTAACTAGGGACCATAGCAGACCTTCTCCTGTTTATCATTACAAGACGTTCACCCCCTTTTGATCTTGACTACACTTCAAAAATACCTCATTGGCTGTAAAGCACTTTGGGACGTCCGGTGGTCGTGAAAGGCGCTGTGGAAATGCAAGTCTTTCATTTTTGAAGTTGAAGAAATTTCTGCTTCTGTTTCCAGCGTTTAAATGGCAGAATGTATCTCGAGGCTCCCTCTTTCCTCTCCCCCCGAATACAGCACAGGACGGGTGGCCTGCGGTGCAGCTTACAAATGGGAAGCTGGGCTGCAGAAGGTTCCCACACCTCGTCGCTGTCCAATGACCTCCGCCGAACAGCGCGCGGACTTTTTAAAAAGAAAATCATTCTCGGGATGTGGGCGCTGGTGGCAAGGCCGGCATTTATCATCATCCCCTTGTTGCCCTTATTCTTGAAGAAGCCTTTGCTGCAGTTTTGATACAACTGAGGGGCTCGCTGGGCCACTTCAGAGGGCAGTTAAGAGTCAACCCACGTTGATGTTGGACTGGAGTCATCTGACTGGGCAAGGACCTCAGGTTTCCTTCCCTAACTTAGAGAGAAGAAGTTCCAACAATCTGCCAGCTTGATGGTCACTTTTGCTGATTAACCAGAAGTTAACTTCTCAAGCTGCCACGGTGCGACTGCTGAACTCACATTCTCAGGATTGTTCGTGCAGGTCTCTTATGAGTACAGGAACATAGAAACATAGAAGATAGGAGCAGGAGTAGGCCATTCGGCCCATCGAGCCTGCTCCGCCATTCAATGAGATCATGGCTGATCATCCAAATGCAGTACCCTGTCCCTGCCTTCTCCCCATATCCCTTGATCACTTTAGCCTTAAGAAATATATCTAACTCCTTCTTGAATATATTTAATGAATTGGCCTCAACTGCCTTCTGTGGTAGAGAATTCCACAGGTTCACCACTCTCTGGGTGAAGAAATTCCTCCTCATCTCAGTCCTAAATGGCTTACCCCTTATCTTTAAATTGTGACCCCTGGTCCTATGTGTTAGATCCGTGATTCTGAGAGTATGATGTTTTTCAATAACCAGACGGATGCTGTAACTTAACAATCAACAGGTATTTACTGGAGTAGGGTAGTCTCAAGACTGGGGGTACAGAGGCATGCTCAAGGCTTATATACAGGTGTGGTCACTGCCGGTACTACAGTATACAGGAGCTGTAAAAGTAGTTCTCTCTTAAAGGTACATACACTACAATTCCTCCCCTTTTAGATTAGCAGTACCCATAATATTCAAATAACAATTAACACCTTAACATGTACATTAAACAACAATAGTCCATTTATAGATTCAGTCTTTGGGGCGGCTCCCTCATCCTTTCAGGATAGCGCCTTTCCTGAGGTTCTTGTTCTTGGTGCAGAGGCGATTCTGGCCCCTTTTCGTCGGTTAGGTCATCGGTTTCCACTGCTACTGGTTCTGAGGTAGATGCTACCGGTATGTCGGGTTCATCCCCAGGTACTCGAGACATGGGGGTGCCTCGTTCCTGTGACGCTAAGATCTGATCGATGTGGCGTCTCACAATGTTCTCCCCAACATCCACTGTGTACATTAATGGCCCCTGCCTTGTGCATATCGTTCCGGGTTGCCATTTCTCTGTTCGGTAGTCACGGGCCAAGACTGGTTGTGTTTTGATTTCTTTTTGGGTTCAATAAAGACTCATTTCTGAAAGAGAATATTGTTTAATCTAAAGTCTTGTTCAAGACTTTCTACAGCTTTTTACAGAACACACTATGCTGTGATGCATCTAGAATGAAACTGAAAGTAAAAACTCCTCTGGACTGCTTGTCTCTCACATGACCTCTGCTGGTCAGGCACAAGCAATCAAAAACACAGACAAATATGCTGTAAGGCATAAGTAATCAAACACAGACAAATATCATCACTATTTGCTGATATCATTACAGGTTGTCCTACATTGAAGCTCCTTGTCGGCTTCTCATTGATGTGCTGGAATTGTTTATCCTCAACATTTCTTCGCACATTGGGTCTGAGCAAATCCAGACGAGATCTCAACCTTCGGTTAAAGAACATCATGGCCGGGGCCTGGTTGGTGACTGCATGTGCCGCATTTCTGTAGGCTAATAGGAAATTGTCCACCTTATGCTGTAGTGGAATTTCATCGTTGCACACGGCCTTTATCACCTTTTTAAAGGTTTGTACGAACCTCTCAGCCAATCCATTTGTGGCTGGATGATACGGGGCAGATGTGTAATGCCTGACCCCATTCCTTCTCATAAATTTCCGAAACTCTTCGGACACAAACTGTGGTCCATTATCAGCGCAAATCTGCTCTGGCAAGCCGTTCCTGGCAAATATGGTCCGTAGGACTGCAATCATTTTCTCTGTAGTGGTTGAGGACATTTTTATCACCTCAGGCCATTTCAAGTGAGCATCCACTGCTATTAAGAACATTGAGTCCATGAATGGACCAGCAAAATCAATGTGCACCCATTGCCATGGAGAGGAGGGCCACTCCCATGGGTGTAGAGGGGCATGTGTTGCATTTTGGACCTTCTGGCATCCTGAGCAGCTCTTGGTTAGGTCCTCGATTTGTTGATCGATCCCCGGCCACCACACATAAGCCCTAGCAAGGCATTTCATTTTCACTGCCCCCAGATGACCTTCATGAAGCTCATTTAGCACTCTCTCCCTTAACTTGGGTGGAATCACCACTCGGGATCCACACATCACTGTCCCCTGGCATACTGACAGCTGTTCTCTTCTGGATGAGAATGCTGGCAACAGTGAGTCGCCATGTGCTGGCCATCCCCTCACCGTCAAATCATATACCCGAGACAGTGTCGGATCATTGCGGGTCTCCTTCTCTATATCCGCGTTCGTTACTGGCAATCGTTCAATTAATGACGAATAAAATATCTCGATAGGGTCCACTGCTGGTGCTTCCTCCACAGTAGGCAGTGGCAGGCGTGATAGCCCATCAGCGTTTCCATGCTGTTTCGTGCCTTTATATTCTAACATAGTAACATAGAGATAGGAACAGGAGTAGGCCATTCGGCCCTTCGAGCCTGCTCCGCCATTCAATGAGATCATGGCTGATCCTCGTCTGAGATCATAGCTGATCTTACCAGTTCAGTACCCCGTCCCCGCCTTTTCTCCGTAACCCTTAATCCCCTTAGCCTTCAGAAATATATCCAATTCTCTCTTGAAAATATTTATTGAATTAGCCTTCACAGCCCTCTGTGGCAGGGAATTCCACAGGCTCACCACTCTTTGAGTGAAGAAATTCTTCCTCATCTCTGTTTTAAATGATTTGCCCGCTATTTTTAGACTGTGGCCCCTGGTTCTGTGCTCCCTGGCCATTGGAAACATTCTCTCTGAATTCAGCCTGTCCAGGCCTGCCATAATTTTATATGTTTCGATGAGATCCCCTCTCAATCTTCTAAACTCCAGTGAGTACAAGCCCAAACTATTTAATCTCTCTTCGTAGGTCATTCCCGCCATTCCAGGTATCAGCCTGGTGAATCGCCGTTGCACTCTTTCCATGGCAAGAACATCCTTCCGCAGATGGGGCGACCAAAACTGTACACAATACTCCAGATGCGGTCTCACCAGCACCTTGTACAGCTGTAGTAAGGTATCCCTATTCCTATACTCGAACCCCCTTGATATGAAGGCCAACATACCATTTGCCTTCTTAATCGCCTGTTGCACCTGCATGCTCTCCTTCAGTGACTGGTGCACAAGAACACCCAGGTCCCTCTGCACTTCCCCATCTCCCAATCTATTGCCATTTAGATAATAATCTACCCTCCTGTTTTTACCCCCAAAGTGGATAACCTCGCATTTATCCACATTATAGTGCATCTGCCACGTATCCGCCCATTCCCCCAACCTGTCCAAATCGCACTGTAGCCTCCTGACATCCTCATCAGAGCCCACCCCTCCTCCTAGTTTAGTGTCGTCAGCGAATTTGGAAATATTGCATCCAATTCCCTGATCCAGATCATTTATATATATTGTGAACAGCTGGGGTCCCAGGACAGATCCTTGCGGCACCCCGCTGGTCACTGCCTGCCACTCTGAAAACGAGCCGTTTATTCCAACTCTCTGTTTTCTATCCGCCAGCCAGTTCTCTATCCACGTTAATACTTTGCCCCCAATCCCATGAGCCTTAATTTTGCATGACAATCTTTTGTGTGGAACCTTATCGAAGGCTTTCTGGAAGTCAAGGTACACCACATCCACTGGCTCTCCCCCATCTATTTTACCAGTTACTTCCTCAAAAAATTCCAGCAGATTAGTCAAACACGATTTACCCTTTGTAAATCCATGTTGACTCTGTCCGATCCTTTCCCCATTTGTCAAGTGCTCCGCTATTTTATCCTTAATAATGGACTCTAGCATTTTGCCCACAACCGATGTAAGGCTTACTGGTCTATAATTCCCTGCTTTCTCTCTACCCCCCTTTTTAAATATTGGGGTAACATTAGCTACCCTCCAATGCACGGGTACTGTTCCCGAGTCAATGGAGTTCTGGAAGATGATCCTTAGAGCATCTGCTATCTCCAGGGCCACCTCCTTAAGTACCCTAGGATGTAGTTTATCAGGCCCCGGGGATTTGTCGGCCTTCAGTCCCCTCAACTTACCCAACACCATATCCCTAGAGATACTAATTTCTGTCAGCTCCTCCCTCTCAATATTTCATATTGATTTGCCCCTAGAAACAGGGACCATCTTTGTAACCGTTGTGCAGTCATCACTGGAACGCCCTTCTTAGGATTAAAGATGGAGATAAGTGGTTGGTGGTCAGTCAGCAAGGTGAACTTCTGCCCATGCAGATAGTGGTTGAATTTTTTTACTCCCCATACTAGGCTGAGGGCCTCCCTGTCAATCTGGGCGTAGTTGCGCTCGGCTGAGGTTAGTGACCGAGACGCAAAGGCTACTGGCCTCTCCAACCCGTCTGGGAATTTGTGCGACAGCACCGCTCCAATACCATAGGGTGATGCATCACATGCCAAACGAATTGGTAGTGCTGGGTTGAAATGGGCCAATACCTCTTTTGATGTGATCAATTCTTTACATTTCTGGAAAGCTCGTCTACATTCGTCGTTCCACTTCCCTGTAATACCGTGGACAAATTTGGTAAGAACTTATGGTAGTAGTTTACCAGCCCGAGGAACGACCTCAGTTGTGACACATTTTCCGGTGTTGGAGCCTTGACTACTGCCTCAATCTTTTCAGGGGACTTATGTAACCCCTCTTCATCGATGACGTGGCCACAATACGAGATCTGCTTCTGGAAAAACTCACACTTGTGGCGATTAGCTCGTAGCCCATATTCCTTTAATCTGGTGAGCACCTTCTCCAAGTTGGCGAGGTGATCACTGTCATTTTCGCCCGTGACCAGGATGTCGTCCAAATAACACTGGGTCCCTGGAATCCCTTGCAGGACTTGATCCATCGCCCTTTGCCAAATAGCCGGAGCCGATGCTACCCCGAACACCAGCCGGTTGTATTGATAGGGACCTTTATGAGTGTTGATCGTGAGGTATTGTTTCGGGGCTTCTTCTACCTCCATTTGCAAGTACGCCTGGGCTAGATCAATTTTAGTGAAGCGTTTACCTCCAGATAGCGAGGCGAAAATATCCTCAATTCGTGGAAGCGGATATTGTGCCATGTGAAGGACTGGGTTCACTGTCACCTTAAAATCCCCACAGATGCGGACCTTCTTTGGTTCCCCAGGCATATTACTCAATGACCTCTTCATTACAGGAACGATGGGTGTAGCCCACTCGCTCCAGTCTACTTTGGACAGTACTCCTGAACGTTCCAACCCTTCCAGCTCTGCTTCGACGGCTGGTCTGATCACATAAGGCACTGGTCTGGCCTTAAGAAACTTTGGGCTTGCATTTTCCTCTATTTTAATCGTTGCTGTTATGCCTTTTAGTGTTCCGAGTCCCTCCTGGAACAGTTCTTTTGCGTCAGTTAGCATTTTTGACAGTCGTCCAGGTGTGATGTCGTCATCGTTTTTGGCCACAACCTTCAGTGCCTGTATGGAATGCCAATCTAATTGTATCTTCTGGATCCATTCACGTCCTAGCAGTGGTGGTCCTCCATCTGGCAATACATATAAGTCAATTTTAGGTATTTCCTGGCCTTTGTATATCACTTTCACCCTTATTTTTCCTTTGGGTAGAATTTTTGCCCCGTGTACGTCTTCAAGACAATCTCTGTAGCTTTCAAGAGTATATGTGAAAATAGCCGCTTGTAGTCCCTTTGGTTTATGACTGCTAGGGCTGATCCTGTGTCCAATTCCATTTTCACTTGGACTCCGTCTATCTTGAGTGTAACCCAGATAGTCTGGTGATCCTCCATTTTGGTTACCTTATGTAGTTTCAGACAACCCAGCTCCTTGCTTCCGGAGTCTGTGTCACTTTTCTGTTCGTCTGAACTACTGTCCATCACCTTGTGTACCTTTTTGTGCTTCTCCTGTGGAGATTTCTTGCTGTTGGTTTTCTTCCCAGACCTGCAGACTCTTGCTATGTGTCCTGCTTTTCCACACTGTCTGCACACTTGGTCCTTGAACCAACAATTCTTCTGGTCGTGTGTTGTTCTGCCGCAGCGATAACACTTCCCTGTTCCATAGGACATTTCATTGGTGCCATATTCTTGCGATCTCCGTTGTATCTCTGCAGCGCCCCTTGCGGCTGCTTCATGTGATACTGCCATACTGAAAGCCTTGTCCAGCGTAAGATCCTTTTCTGATAGAAGCCGTTTCTGGGTTCCTTCACTTTGAAGCCCATACACAAACTTGTCCCTTAACGTATCTGCTAGTCCCACTCCAAACTGGCAGTGTTTCGATAGCTTGCGCAGTTCCGTTAAGTACTTAGCATTGCTTTCGTCTTTGTGTTGGTTCCTTTTATGGAACTTAAATCATTCTGCTATCAGCAGCGGTGTGGGGTTTAAGTGGTCCTGTAGGATTTCTACTATGCTTTCGAAATTCTTATTCACAGGCTTCTCTGGGGTTATTAGGTTTCGCAGTAACCCATAAGTTTTTGCACCCATGGAATTTAACAAAACCAGTGCTTTCCTAGCATCTGGCACTTCATTCGCCCTGCAGTACACCTCAATACGTTCCACATATGTCGCCCAATCTTCGACTTCATTGTCGAACGTAGAGATACTGCCACTCTTCGGCATCCCTGGGTGTGATTTAACTGTCAAAAATGGCGTCTCCCGCGCTCTCCCTTCTTCTCCGCTGGCACAAAATGGCGTCTCCCACGCTTTCTTTTCTTCCCGCGCTCACCCTTCTTCTCCGCTGCGGCTTCTAAAAATGGCATCTCCCGCGCTTTTCCTTCTTCGTTGCGGCTCAATGGCGTCTCCCGCGCTCTCCCTTCTTCTCCCCGTGGACACTGTTCAGCCCTTGAGCCCTGGCTGCGCTCTGTGCGTTTTTTTTTCTGTGCACCTTTCCCGTTTCCACCGCTCAGTCCTGAGCCCAGCTGCTGCTTTACCCTCTCTCTCTCCGTTTTCTTTTTCCTCGACGCCGCTCGGTTTTCAACCCCCGGCTGCGCCCTGTGCGCTTCACCCTCTATCTTAACCCATCGACGCTGCTCGGCTTTTTCTCTGCCGTCGGTCGGCTCCAGCCGCCGCTGTCCGGGGAGGGTCTGCGCTGTACCTGGCACTTGTCGTTAGTCTGTTGCTGATCGTCATGGCTGGGGAACCAAGCCCGGCTCTCCACAGCCTCCACTGCGATGTTCACTCTCTGCCGGACGACTGGGCGGTTGCGCGTGGTCAACGCCCGTGTTTCGGGCCTCGACTTTCTTCCACCGCCCTCCCGGAGCGAATCCTCAAAGGGAAATGCAGAGTTGCAGGTAGATTCGAATCGACACTCGTCGCCACTGTTAGATCCATGATTCTGAGAGTATGATGTTTTTCAATAACCACACGGATGCTGTAACTTAACAATCAACAGGTATTTACTGGAGTAGGGTAGTCGCAAGACTGGGGGTACAGAGGCATGCTCAAGGCTTATATACAGGTGTGGTCACTGCCGGTACTACAGTATACAGGAGCTGTAAAAGTAGTTCTCTCTTAAAGGTACATACACTACACTATGGAACATAACCATTACACTACCTTACATAGAAACATAGAAACATAGAAAAATAGGAGCAGGAGTAGGCCATTCGGCCCTTCGAGCCTGCTCTGCCATTCAATAAGACCATGGCTGATCCTCTATCTCAATACCATATTCCCGCTCTCTCCCCATACCCCTTGATGTCTTTTGTGCCTAGAAATCTATCTATCTCCTTCTTAACTATATTCAGTGACTTGGCCTCCACAGCTTTCTGTGGTAGAGAATTCCACAGGTTCACCACCCTCTGACTCAAGAAATTTCTCCTCATCTCAGCCCTAAATGTCCTACCCCGTATCCTGAGCCTGTGACCCCTCGTTCTAGACCCCCCCAGCCAGGGGAAACATCCTCCCTGCATCTAGTCTGTCTAAACCTGTTAGAATTTTATACGTTTCAATGAGATCCCCTCTCATTCTTCTAAACTCTAGTGAATACAGGCCTAGTCGACCCAATCTCTCCTCATACGACAGTCCTGACATTCCAGGAATCAGTCTGGCGAACCTTCGCTGCACTCCCTCTAAGGCAAGTATATCCATCCTTCCTTAGGACACAGTACTCCAGGTGTGGTCTCACCAAGGCCCTGTATAACTGTAGTAAGACATCCTTGCTCCTGTACTCAAATCCTCGCCGGTGTCCTGCGGTGCCTTATAAAATTCTAACAGGACTAGGCAGACTAGATGCAGGAAGGATGTTCCCGATGGCGGGGGAGTCCAGAACCAGGAGTCACAGTCTAAGGATAAGGGGTAAGCCATTTAGGACAGAGATGAGGAGGAATTTCCTCACCCAGAGAGTGGTGAACCTGTGGAATTCTCTACCACAGAAGGCCGTTGAGGCCAATTCATTAAATATATTCAAGAAGGAGTTAGATATATTTCTTAAGGCTAAAGGGATCAAGGGATATGGGGAGAAAGCCGGGACAGGGTACTGAATTTGAATGATCAGCCATGCTCTCATTGAATGGCGGAGCAGGCTCGAGGGGCCGAATGGCCTACTCCTGCTCCTATCTTCTATGTTTCTATGTTTCTATGTGCCGGGTGATGAGAGGGTCCTCACCCGTAACATGGGGGCACCCCACTCCCTAGGCTACACAGGGCGAGGTATGGGCTGGCACCCTTGTACCATCAACTCCAACCCAAGGGGAGACACCGATTAACGTGCCCGCAATTGCTTACTCATTTTGATACACTGCTGCTTCATTCTAAAATGCCGCTGGTCCCTGTCTACCGAGTGCCTGCTGCTTAATACAGCTGAAACAGAAAATATACAACGCACACATAAAATTAATCTTTCTATCTGTTTCTTATTATAATTTTAATTGCTTAATGTGTGGTAGAAACAGAAGGTATGATGAAGACTCGTGGGATATAATTGATATGATTGTGGCAGAGTCATTGGGCAGGATTTTCATTCAGGAGTCAGGTTGGCGGCGGGACTACAACCACGAAAGTTGCGGCCAATCCACGCTATTTTAACTTGATTGACCTTGTTGAGCCCGCCCAACGGGCTCAGCAGGCCAATTAAGGGCCACCTGGCAACAGGTGACGTCACAGACTGAAATTTCATCTGTCAAGAGATTTTGACAGATGAAATATCAGTGTTTCACAGCTGTTTGAAGCTGTCAAACACTGAGGCCTAGAAATTGGGTTGGGGCGCCAAAGTGGCGCAAAAGTCGCCTGAGCGCAGGATTTAGTGCAGCGTTCGAGGCTTTAGCGATCGTCAGATATTCAGTTCCATTGCCCCTAGAGGGAGACGGGGCGAGGCTCGAGGCGCTCCGCGTCCCTCTTAGGGCGGTGAAACTGAATATCGCAGCGCAACGTGCCACAGCGCCACACGCTGCGGCATGGCACGCTGCGGTACTGCAGGCCTTCCTCCCATTGTTAAGGGGGAGGGGCCTGCAACAGCGCGATCCCCGCTCGCGAGTGCCGGCAAACGAGCCCAGCACCAAGGAGAAGTGCCGAGCTCTCGGGAAACAGCCGGCAATGCCGCGGGGGGGGGGGTGTCAGGAGGCCGGGGACGGAAGTGCTGGCAGGCGGCCGCCGAAAAAGGCGGCCGTCCCGCACCTCCACCTTAACTTGCGCTGCTGCCGGCATAGTAAGGCCCCGTGAACCGGGCGCGGGTAGCGAACGGCGCAACTGCGGCGTTCGCTACCAAATATCGTGAACGGGGCGCGAATGGAGCGCTGCGCACACCGATGACGTCATTGGTGGTGGCGCAGCACAAATGGCTAACGCCACCATTAGCGCCCCTGCTGAATATCGTGGGAGACGCAGCCAGTGGTGCTACAGCCACTGACTGCCTCTTTAAGCGCTAACAGGTGGCGCTACTCACCCAATTTTTCCCCCTGACAGTCTTACTTCTAACCTGAGTCCTTCTCCACAGACTCAGTTAGAAATCTCTCCTGCACAGAAAGCTGCAGGCTGTCACTTTTGACAGTTCGTAGCCATTCTGCTTTCTGTGCTGGTGAGATAAGGGACTCCCCGAACCTAAAGGAAGGAAGGCTGAAAAGGTACGAAAATGTGTGTAAAACTTATTTAATCACTTTAGACACACCAAACACACTTACCTTTGCAGTCATGCACACATCACTCACCTGAACACTGACGTCTCGACCCCTCCAAGCCCTTCAACCCGACGGCCCAACTCCTCCAACTTGGCGTGGTTTGGAGCCGTCGGGAATCCCACACTACAACATTAAAAATAGGGATTAGGCGAAAAACTGCCTGTTAACTACCTGTTAACAGGCAGTTAATTGGCACTAATCCCTACCCGCCTCGGGGAGGCGGGTCCCAGTGCGGGGCGGGTACCCGCCTCCTTCGAAGCTGGCATGGAGGCGGGTTGGGGGCAGGATGGTGTCGGGACCCCCGATTTCGGGAATTTAATCCGCCACACGCCTCCAATCCCAACTCCATGGCACACTGAAAATCGAGCCCTATGACTGATGCAAAAACTTAGTCACTTTGGAGTTAGCGTGTCAGCCCACCCACGGGATGTAATGTGTATCCGATTATAGGGTGCGGCGGTGCAGTGGTTATGTTACAGGACTAGTAATCCAGAGGCCTGGACAAAATAATCCAGAAAATATATGTGTGTTTAAATCCCACCGTGGCACTTTGAGCATTTGAATCCAGTCTTACAAATCGGGAAATTAAAAGCTTTTATCAGTAAAAATGACCATGAAGCTGTGGCATTGTTGTAAAAAACTCCAACTAGTACATTAGTGACCTCTGGAGAAGGAAACCGGCCGTCCTTAACCTATCTGGTGTCAGTCGCGGCTCAGTGGGTCGCACGCGCAAGGTGGGAGGGGCTAGGAGTGAGCAGGTGCTGCTGGATGCTTGATTACTGCAAGAAGTTGGAGTGAGTTTGTAAAAAGTTGTTGGTGTTTTTTTCTTCAGGTTTTAGGGCCTTTTTGAGTCCTGGAGTGCTGGGGACAACGTTCTCAGGATGAATTTAATCAGGGGAGAAAATGTTGGGGGAAGCGACAATAAAAGGCCCAAAGATTTGGGCCGGGACCCCAGGAGGTTGGGAAAAGAAAACACGGTGGTGGTTCAGTGCGAGGATTGGGAGATACGGGCTTGGGATATTATCCAGGTGGTACATGTGATGCGCTATCAATTACTCATAAAAGACTGAGAGTTAGAAGAGTAACTAAAGGCTTTTATTAACAACAGAATGGAGGTCTGCCTCGAGTGGTCGACCGGTCCAGGATACCAAGGGCTGGGGGGCAGTCACCTTTATACTAGGACCTGTGGGAGGAGTCAGCCGAGGCATGTCCAGGCATGTACACAGTGGAATACAAACAGGACAAACAGGAATACAAACAGTGGTTTACCACATTCACCCCTTGTTTAAAATTGAGTCCGGCGGGGTGAAGTGTATTAAAAGTTAGTGTATTGGAGTCTCTCTGGAGGACTTGTCTGCCGCTGTGATCGGCGTGGCGACGGCAGGGGTAGTGAAGCTTCCGGTGACGAGTCCAGCGTAGGCTGTGGCACAGGCGTGTCGTCCTCGTAGATGTCGAGCGGGTCGCGGGGCCCAGGCCTGCCGTCTGCTGGGGCTGGATATCGGATCGTGGGGGGTGGTGGTAGTGGGTAGTGGGTTACTGTGGTCCCCGAGGGTGCAAGGTCTCTTATGGAGACTGTGTCCTCCCGCCCGTCCGGGTATGCGATGTAAGCATACTGGGGGTTGGCGTGGAGGAGGTCGACCCTCTCGACCAGGGGGTCCGTTTTATGGGTCCTCACGTGTCTTCTCAGTAGGACCGGCCCTGGGGACGTCAGCCATGGCGGTAGCGATGTCCCTGATGTGGACTTCCTTGGGAAGACAAACATTTTCTCATGAGGGGTGGCGTTAGTGGCAGTGCAGAGCAGTGACCGAATAGAGTGGAGCGCATCGGGGAGCACATCCTGCCAGCGGGAGGTTGGAAGGCCCCTAGACTTTAAGGCTAGCAGGACGGCCTTCCAAACTGTTGCATTTTCTCTTTCCACCTGTCCGTTCCCCCGGGGGTTGTAACTGGTGGTCCTGCTTGTGGCAATACCCCTAGTTAGCAGGTACTGACGGAGTTCGTCGCTCATAAACGATGAGCCCCGGTCGCTATGGATATAGCTGGGGAAGCCGAACAGGGTGAAGAGGTTGTTCAGACATTTAATGACCGTGGCACTGGTCATGTCCGGGCAGGGGAAGGCGAACGGGAAACGGGAGTACTCATCAACAATATTGAGGAAGTACACATTGCGGTCGGAGGAGGGGAGAGGCCCTTTAAAATCAACGCTCAGGCGCTCGAAGGGGCGAGTGGCTTTTATCAGGTGGGCCCTGTCTGGTCTATAAAAGTGTGGTTTGCACTCAGCGCAGACTTGGCAGTTCCTGGTCATGGTCCTGACCTCCTCAATAGAGTAAGGCAGGTTGCGGGCCTTGATGAGGTGGAAGAACCTGGTGACCCCCGGGTGGCAGAGGTCATTGTGGAGGACCCGTAGTCTATCGATCTGCGCGCTGGCGCAGGTGCCACGCGATAGCGCATCCGGGGGTTCATTTAGCTTCCCGGGCCGGTACAAGATCTCGTAGTTGTAGGTGGAAAGTTCGATTCTCCACCTCAAGATCTTGTCATTTTTGATTTTGCCCCTCTGCTTGTTGTTAAACATAAAAGCAACTGAACGCTGGTCAGTGAGCAGGGTAAATCGTTTTCCGGCCAGGTAGTGCCTCCAATGACGCATAGCCTCCACAATCGCCTGGGCCTCCTTCTCAACAGCGGAGTGTCTGGTCTCCGGGCCTTGGAGGGTTCGTGAAAAGAAGGCCACGGGTCTCCCTGCCTGATTGAGGGTAGCGGCCAGGGCAAAGTCGGACGCGTCGCTTTCCACCTGGAAGGGGATGGATTCGTCCACTGCGTGCATGGTGGCTTTGGCAATGTCCTCCTTGATACAGTGGAAGGCTAAGCGGGCCTCTGCCGTCAAGGGAAAAGAGGTGGACTTGATCAGCGGACGGGCCTTGTCCGCATAGTAGGGGACCCACTGGGCGTAATAGGAGAAAAACCCTAGGCACCTCTTCAGGGCCTTGAGGCAGTGGGGCAGTGGAAGTTCCATAAGGGGACGCATCCGGTCGGGGTCGGGGCCGATGACTCCGTGTTCCACAACACAGCCAAGGATGGCGAGGCGGTTTGTGCGGAATATGCACTTCTCCTTGTTATATGTCAGGTTTAGGAGTTGGGCGGTGCGGAGGAATTTTTCGAGGTTTGCGTCATGGTCCTGCAAGTCACGGCCGCAGATGGTCACATTGTCCAGATATGGGAAAGTGGCCTGCAACGCATTTTGATCTACCATCCGGTCCATCTCCCTTTGGAAGACGGAGACCCCGTTGGTGACGCCAAAGGGAACCCTAAGGAAGTGATAGAGGCGGCCGTTTGCCTCAAAGGCAGTGTACTGGCGGTCCTCAGGGTGGATGGGGAGCTGGTGGTACGCTGATTTCAGGTCAATGGTCGAGAAGACGCGGTACTGCGCGATCTGGTTGACCATATCAGCTATACGGGGGAGTGGGTAGGCGTCCAGCAGGGTGTAGCGATTTATTGTCTGGCTGTAGTCGATGACCAGGCGCTGCTTCTCGCTGGTCTTAACGACCACAACCTGGGCTCGCCAGGGGCTGGTGCTGCCCTCAATAATCCCTTCTTTCAGGAGCCGCTCCACTTCGGTTTTAATGAAAACCCTGTCCCCGGCACTGTATCGCCTGCTCTTTGTGGCGATGGGCTTACAGTCGGGGGTGAGGTTAGCAAACAGTGGTGGGGGGGTGACTCTGAGTGTGGAGAGGTTGCACCTGGTGCGCGGCGGGCAATTTGGAAGCTGCTGGCTGCGGACTGTGAGTGGGGGTAGGGGTCCACCGTACGCCATCGTAACACTTTTAAGGTGGCACTGAAAATCTAACCCCAGCAGGACGGCAGCGCAGAGGTCAGGCAGGACCAGAAGTTTAAAATGATCGTACACGGTCCCGTCTACTACGAGTGTCACCACGCAGTAGCCGCCGATGTCCGCCGACTGGGACTCGGAGGCCATAGAAATCCGCTGTTGCGCAGGCAGGACTGGGAGAGAGCAACGCCGCACCGTGTCGGGGTGGATGAAGCTCTCCGTGCTCCCAGAGTCAAAAAGGCAGATTGTATCGTGACCATTTACCTTAATGTCCATTGTGGAACTGGCCAGCTGGTGCGGTCTCGCTTGGTCCAGTGTAACGGATGCCAGCGTAGGGGTCGGTGTGTCGCTGCGGGTATCAGATGAGGCGGTGTCGGGGGCCTGCTGCATCCCGGCTGTCGTCCAAGATGGCGGCGTCCATGATCCCCATGTGGCTGGAGGCGTCCAAAATGGCTGCTGTACCGGTGATTCGCACACGGCCGGGGAGGTCCAAAATGGCGGCCCGCATGGCCCACACGCGGCGCTGCTGGGGTTCGGGGTGGCTTTGGCCTTGCAGACGCTAGCGTAGTGTCCCTTCTTCCCGCAGCCCGAGCAGATCGCGTTTTTCGCCGGGCAGCGCGCTCTGGGGTGTTTTGCCTGGCCACAGAAGTAGCATTTCTGGCCTTGGGGCACTGCTGTCTGGCCTTGGGACACTGCTGCGGTAGTTGGGCCATTGTTGGGGTGTGGCTGGGGTGGCACGGCGCTATGAGGCGGTCCTACCGTGTCCCAGGCTGTCATTCCCCACGGCGTCCACGGTGCAGAGGAGTAGGCATCCATGCCCTGGTAGGCTGCATCCAACGATAGTGCGAGTTCAGAGGCCTTGTTGAGGTCAAGGTTACTCTGCTCCAACAGTCGCTGTCGTGTGTAATTGGATCTGTGGCCCGCTACAAAAGCGTCCCGGATAAGTTCCTCTGTGTACACGGCGGCCTTTACATCCTTACAACCACAGGCCCGGCCAAGCACAGACAGTGCCTGAAGGTATTCCACGGTCGATTCCCCAGGTTGTTGTTTACGACTCCCCAGGAGGTGCCTGGCGTACACTTCGTTCACTGGGCGCGTGTACTGGTCCTTGAGGAGCTTGATAGCATCCGCGTACGAGGTCGCGTCTTGGATGACCGAGTACACTCGGTGGTTCACTTTGGAGGTCAGGACATCCAGTTTGTCCTCGTCCGATTTGATTGCTTCGGAGGCGGTCAGGAATTTTTCGAAACACTTAAGCCAGTGAGTAAACTTGGTGGATGAGTCCGCCTCCCGATGATCTAAGTCCAGGCATGCTGGCGTGAGGATCTTCTCCATTATAAAAATGTTGTTAATAAAATTGATGCGCTATCAATTACTCATAAAAGACTGAGAGTTAGAAGAGTAACTAAAGGCTTTTATTAACAACAGAATGGAGGTCTGCCTCGAGTGGTCGACCGGTCCAGGATACCAAGGGCTGGGGAGCAGTCACCTTTATACTAGGACCTGTGGGAGGAGTCAGCCGAGGCATGTCCAGGCATGTACACAGTGGAATACAAACAGGACAAACAGGAATACAAACAGTGGTTTACCACAACATGAAGCTGCATTGCCTGCTGACCAAAGCCAAATGTTGGGTTCGAGGTGACGGTCAGTGGCTGAGAGGAGGTGGAAAGACTTTTGCTGAGTTTGAAAGTTGGAGATAAGTTCTTGGAGGTATCTCTGCTATATTCTGGAGAGGTGGAGTTTCATTCTTAAACCTATCAGTTTATATTGAGGACGATGTGCTAATAAAAAAGTTGGAGTCGTGGGACATTAAAATTTGCTCAGCAATAAAGAGGAGATATTATCCAGGAACATGAGTTTAGCAGATGGAACCCTTTATGTAAAGGTGTGGTTCCCAGAGGGGGTGAAGTCATTGGTGTATAGCATGATATTTAAGACGATGGAAGGAGTGCAGTACTTCCGGGTACTACATGATAAACAGGTGAAGGTTTGTTATTATTGTCTTGGACACGACCATCTTGTAAGAAGCGGTCCAGACTTGTATTGTTATAACTGCGGTGAGTCTGGACACATCGCTCAGAGCTGCAAGGCGGAGAGCTGTGGGGTGTGTCACAAAGGCCCCACCCACTGAGCGCGGTGCAGAAGGAAGCCCTTTGAGTGATGAGGAGATGGGAGAGGAGCAGAAGGTGTGAGTGGAGCAGCTGGAGGAGCGGAGCAGGCGGAGGACGCAGCTGGTGAATGGAAGGAGAAAAGAGCGCAGGAAGAGGCAGAAAATTGCGGAGCAGAGCACTGAATGGAAATGGTGGAAAACACACCAAGTACGGTGGAAAAGGGCAAAGACAGTAGCGGGCAACATGGGTCGAGGGTAGAGTCAAGCCATAATACGGCTCGGCTCTCCCTAAAGAATCTAGTGTCCATAGGGGGAGAGGAGGCAGGAGCGGGGTGCGGGATAAGTGTAAGTAATCGAAAGAAAGATGGAGAGTCGGACACCTAGAGGAGCAGGAGGGGGCAAGACAAGGAGAGGGTGCAAGAGGCAGGAGCCTTAAAGGGGCTGCAGGATGGGAGTGGGGAGACAAAGATGCCAGAAGGGAGTAAGATAGGTACAGATGCGCCATTGTCCCAGAGAGAGAAGAAACAGGGAGCAAGGGTCAGTGGTGGCGATGAGGCCAAAGGGAGTGGCACGGTTGGAGAAACTGTGATAGCATGAAGACTCTTTAAGAGACATTATGGGCTCGATTTTACAAGCCCCGAGGAGGCGGGTTTGGAGGCAGGAGTGGTGGGAAAATTGCAGAATCGGGGAGCAGGAACCCATCCCATCCCCAACCCGCCTCCGTGCCAATGTCCCAGGAGGTGGGTACCCGACCTGTGCTGGGAGCCGCCTCCCCGAGGCGGGAAGGGGATTAGTGCCAATTAACTGCCTGTTAGCAGGTAGTTAACAGGCAGTTTTTTGCCTAATCCCTATCTTTAGCCCTGAAGTGTGGGCTGTCCGACGGCTCCGAACCATGCCAAGTTAGCGAGGCGGACCGTCGGTCTGCAGGGGTTGGAGGGGCCGAGATGTCCGTTGTGCAGGTGAGTGATGGGTGCATGTGTGCAGAGGTAAGTGTGTGAGGTAAGTGGTAAAGTGTTTTAATAAGTTTTACTTACCTTTACTTTCTCCTGCAGGCTTCCTTCCTTCAGTTCTCGGGAGTCCCTCAGCTCACCGGCACAGAAAGCAGAATGGCCGCTGAACTGTCAAAAGCTGCAGCCTCTGCTTTCTGGTCTGGAGAGATCCCTAACAAGTCTGAGTAGTTTGTCAGTGTTTGACAGCTTCACAGAGCTGTCAAAAGCTGATTTTTCATCTGTCAAAAGCTCGACAGATGAAATGTCAATCGCTGACGTCAACAGTAACCGGGTGTCCCTTAGTTGGCCTGCTGAGCCCGCTGGGCGGGCTTAACAAGGTCAATCAAGGGATAATAGCGAGGGTTGGCCACAAGTCAAGGGAGGTGGGACTACAACCCAAAAAGTGGGAGTCCCGCCTCCAAAAGCTCGCCATTGACAAAATCGAGCCCTATGTATCTGATGGGGAGCAGGAACAGGAGATTACAGAAGAGCTCAAGATGAGTCAGAAGGGGGCAGAGACATGGAAGTGGGGGGTGGGGTGGCATCGTGTGGAAAGGGAAAGTTTAGTGAGGGGCAGAAGGAGGGAGAAGGGGCAACTCCTCGGCACAAACCTAATGATAGGAAGAGGCTGAAACTGCAGGAAAGGTTCAAACAGGAGGTGAAAAAGAGCCGGAGGCTGCAGGAGAAAGCAACAGCTGCCTGAAAAGTTGGGAAGGAGCATGAGAGGCGGGAAGGGCTGAAGATTAAATGATGGGGGGATTATCAGGAACACTTCCCTTATTCGGAGCCATGACTACTGATCAATTCTTAAAGTACAATAGATTAGTGTATGTTATGGGAGACAAATTAAACTTTAGGTTTTGATGTTAAAATGTGGTGGAGGAATGGATTTGTATGATACAATGGAATGATCACGATGTTGTAAATGTTTTTAATGTTCAATAAATAAAATATTAAAAAGAAGTGGTTAGCACTGTACGAAAGGCTGATATTTAGAGATGTTTAGTAGACGAGAATCATATACATATAAATTCAAGTGTAGCCATTGACCAAATAATATTACCCATAATTACTCCTGGGTAACTAAAAAGCTAATACAAAAAGAAAATACTGCAGATGCTGGAAATCTGAAATAAAAACAAAAAATGCTGGAGATACTCAGCAGGTCAGGCAGCATCTGTGAAGAGAGAAACAGAGTTAACATTTCAGGTCGATGACCTTTCATCAGAACTGGAAAAAAGCAGGAAATGGAACAGATTTTTAAGCAAGTGCAGGGGCTGGGAAAGGGGGGAGGGGATGAAAGAACAAAAGGGAAGGTCTGTGATAGGATAGAAGGCCGGAGAGGTTAAGAGGCATTAAGAGATATTCAAGGCAAAAGGAGATGGTAATGGGACAGGTTAAGACACAAAGGATGGCTCTAGATGAAGTGTGAATTGCGCTGGCAGAATGGAAGACAGCTGCCCTGTGGGAGAGAAGAAAAAAAGAAAAAAAGACAGACAAAAAGTGTGGATATAATATATATATATATATATATGATGATAGGGGCCGAGGTTATGATCTGAAATTGTTGAACACTATGTTGAGTCCAG
This sequence comes from Somniosus microcephalus, assembly GCF_052327205.1. Classification (NCBI taxonomy): domain Eukaryota; kingdom Metazoa; phylum Chordata; class Chondrichthyes; order Squaliformes; family Somniosidae; genus Somniosus; species Somniosus microcephalus. The sequence continues at coordinate 371,425,139 of NC_140988.1, read as the reverse complement.
AAGGCTGTAAGGTGCCTAATTGAAAGATGAGGTGCTGTTCCTCGAGCTTACGCTGGGTTTCCGTGGAACAATGCAAGAAGCTGCGGACGGTGAGGTCTGAGTGGGAATGGGGCAGTGAATTAAAATGACAGGCGACCGGAAGCTCGGGGTCCCCCTTACGGACTGAACGGAGGTGTTCCGCAAAGTGGTCACCCAATCTATGTTTGGTCTCCCCAATGTAGAGGAGACCACATCGTGAGCAGCGAATACAGTATACTAGATTGCAAGAAGTACAAGTAAGTCGCTGTTTCACCTGGAAGCGGTGTTTGGAGCCCTGGACAGTGGGAAGGGGGGAGTTATAAGGGCATGTGTTGCATCTCCAGCGCTTGCACGGGAAGGTGCTGGGCAAAGGGGAAGGGGTGTTGGGGGTGATAGAAGAGTGGACCAGGGTGTCGCGGAGGGAGCGGTCCCTATGATGCTAAGTAGAAATTAGAATTTGCTTACCAAAACTAATTGCAAAGATTTTTTAAAAATAATTAGTATAAGGACATAAAATGAGAGAGATCATCGAGATAATCTGGTAGATTAAAGTGAGGTAGTCTGGATACCTCAAGACTAGTGAAATAGCGCTGATATGGGCCCTTGGTATAAAGGCCTTGTACCAGGGAAGCTAGAAATGACAGAGATAAAGTAAGTTCCAATGGGGTGAAAAACTATAAACAAGATAACGCTGAACATGGCAAAGTTGGTGGAAAAATACTGGAAAGGCGGGATGCTACCTTTCACGATGGTATTTTGACCATTAGAACCAATTATAAAAGATGATTTTGTTAACGACCATATATGGACACTGGCCAAAAGAACTGTTGATAAGAAAAAGGTTAAAACCTCGATACTCAAAGAACAACTTTACACAGACTTACTGCGAGAACAAAGGAACAGACTTAAGACGACGTCATCTGTGTCCAAGAGGTTCCAGAGACCAAGGGCTACGAGCTACTCGTTAAAACTATCGCCTAATATTAAGTATTAATTACACTGAAAGCTTAATATTGCCAGAACTTCGGGTCCCCACGGGTGAGAACATGCTGGGTACTCGGGCGTAGGCCGAACGAAAGTGCCGGTTTCGTGCATGCACTGCGCATGCGTGGGAAACCGGAACTTCTGTTCCCTTAAAGGCGTGCGCCGGAGAGGCAGTGCGTACGCCTGGAACCTCCATTTTTTTTCCAGGTTGCTCCGGGAGGGTAAGTCTCCAGGAGCTACGCTTGTAGAAAGCAGTTGCAAAGTCTGATTTTAACAAGATAAGTTAAATTAAAACATTTTTTCCACAGGTTTATTATTTTTAAATACTTTAAAGAAAGGTAAGTTTATTTTTAGCCCCATTAGAAACTGTAATTAACTTTTTCAGAAATTTAAATTATTGTTTAAAATAGTTATTTTATATAATTTATAGTTATTTTAAAAATGTGATGTTTTTAAAAAAAATTATTTGAAGTTTTAGTGATGTTTTGGGGCTGAATTGTATTCATAGATTTAACAGCTGTTCCTGTCAAATCTATGAATGAAGCATTCCCTGCTACCATTGGCTCTCCATGGCCCACGTGATCCCAGGGGACGCTTCGAACTAACTGCGCCCCTGGGATACGCAAGCACTGCGTGCCGGCAGTTGGAGGAGGTCCAGGATCGGAATCCCACGCGGGCCCACAGCTCAACGGCCGGCGCGCTAGGTAAGTGCAGGTCGGAGGCTCGCACCCGCGGGAAGCCCCTGACCCGAATTTCTGGGCCATTAAATCTTGATCTATTGCTCAAACATACTGGCTGCTGCCTATTGTTGTCTTGCCCAAGAACTCAGAGATCAAGAGAGGACCTTACAGCACTGACCATCACCTCGAACCCACCTCTTGTGTCAGACGGGTGTGCGTTCAAATCTCACTCCTTTGAGCTCAAAATCTAGGCTAACACTCCTAGTTCCAGTGCTGAGGGAGCACTACACTGTCAATAGATGCTGTTTTTCAGATAAGATGTTAAATCAAGGCCCCGTCTGCTCTCTCAGGTGGATGTAAAAGATCTCATGACACTATTTTGAAGACGAGCAGGGGGGTTCTCCCCAGTGTCCTGGGCCAATATTTATCCCTCAACCAACATCACTAAAAAGCAGATGATCTGGTCGTTATCACATTGCTGTGTGTGGGATCTTGCTGTGTGTAAATAGGCTGCCATGTTTCCTATGTTACAACAGTGACTACACTGCAAAATAGTACTTCATTGGCTGTAAAGCGCTTTGGGACGTCCTGAGGTTGTAAAAGATGCGGTATAATAGTGCAAGTCTTTCTTTTATTTAGTCGGTGTAATATGTAAAATGTAACTGGCCCATTTGTCCCCTCGTTGAAGTGCATTGGGCACACGCACTATTCACCCCCAGGGACGCACGCAGCGTTTGCTGCTCTTGTGCTAGAGTTAGGATGAGGGCCTTGCGGCAAAGCATTTCCATTTAGAGAGGCACCCTGGGAAATCCTTCAGTACGAAAGCTGCCGGAGGCGGGGCGGGGGGGGGAGGGGAAGAGCAAACACTCTCAATTCCTGCAGTTGGAGCAGATAGATTACCTTCTTTTTTCCCACCGAGTCTCTCGTTTTTTAATAAAACTGACACCGTGCCTGCGAGTTCGCGTGGAGTACAACAGCACAGCATTGAGTTTAAGTCCCTAATAATCAAATCGGTTCGTTCATGGAGCAGCCCATGATGAGGATCGATGGGGGTGGGGGCAGGGAATCTGTCTCAGAGTTGTCGGGCAGGATTTTCATTGGGCCGTGGAGGCGGGATTGGAGGCGTGTGAGGGGTTAAAATCCCAAAATCGGGGGGGCACGAACCCATCCCGCCCCCAACCCGCCTCCATGCCAGTTTCAAAGTAGGCGGGTACCTGCCCCGCACTGGGACCCGCCTCCCCGAGGCAGGAAGGGGATTAGTGCCAATTAACTGCCTATTAACAGGAAGTTAACAGGCAGTTTTTGGCCCAATCCCTATTTTTAATGTTGAAGTGTGGGATTCCCAATGGCTCCAAACCACGGCAAGTTAGAGGAGGCGGACCGTCGGGATGAAGGGCTTGGAGGGGTCGAGATGTCCGGTGTTCAGATGAGTGATGTGTGCATGAGTGCAGAGGTAAGTGTGTTTGGTGTGTGTAAAGTGTTTAAATAAGTTTTACATACCTTTACTTACCTTTACAGCCTTCCTTCCTTCAGGTCTCGGGAGACCCTCATCTCACTGGCACAGAAAGCAGAATGGCTGCGAGCTGTCAAAAATTGCAGCATTCAGCTTTCTGTTCCGGGGAGATCTCTAAATCATCCTGAGAGGAAGGAATTAACTTAGAATACAGATTGTCAGTGTTTGACAGCTTCAAAGAGCTGTCAAACGCTGCTATTTCATCTGTCAAAATGTCTTGACAGATGAAATATCAATCTGTGACGTCACCTGTTGCCGGGTGGCTCTTAATTGGCCCGCTGGGCGGGCTCAACAAGGTCAATCAAGTCAGAATCGCGTGGGTTGGCTACAACTTGATGGAGGCGGGACTATAACCCCGAAAGTTGTAGTCCCGCCTCCTACCCGACTCCTCAATGAAAATCCAGCCCGACATCTCTGCACTGAGCAGAAGTATACAATGATGGAGCATGTGGGATCCCAGGCTTTATAAATAGAGGCATCGAATAAGGAAGTTATGCTAAACCTTTATAAAACACTAGTTCGGCCCCAGCTGGAGTGTTGTGTCCAATTCTGGGAGCCGCACTTTAGGAAGGATGTCAAGGCCTTGGGGAGGGTGCAGAGGAGATTTACTAGAATGGTACCAGGGGTGAGGGGCTTCAGTTATGTGGACAGACTGGGGAGAAGCTGGAGTTGTTCTCCTTGGAGCAGAGAAGGTTAAGGGGAGATTTGATAGAGGTGTTCAAAATCATGAAGCAAGCTGAGCAGAATTTTTTTTTATGCAGTGAGTTTTTATGATCTCCTCATCTCCCCTCTAATTGTTTTGCCAATTGTCTTAAATCTGTGTATTCTGGTTACCGACCCTCCTGCCAGTGTAAACAGTTTCTCCTTATTTAGGCCCACTTTGTATCACCCTCGCCTCTGAGTCAGAAGGTTTTGGGTTGAAGTCCCACTCCAGAGACTTGAGCACAAAAATCTAGGTTGACGCTCTCAGTGCAGTACCGAGGGAGTGCTGCACTGTCAGCGGTGCTGTCTTTTGGAATGAAAAGTTAAACCGAGGCCCCATCTGCTCCCTCAGGTGGACATAAAAGATCCCATGGCCACTATTTCGAAGAAGTACAGGGGAAGTTTTCCCTGGTGTCCCGGTCAATATTTATCCCTCACTCAACATCACTAAAAACAGATAATCTGGCCATTATCACATTGCTGTTTGTGAGAGCTTGCTGTGCACAAATTGGCTGCCGCGTTTCCCACATTACAACAGTGAGTACACTTCAAAAAGTACTTCATTGGCTGTGACGCGCTTTGGGACGTTCAGTGACCGTGAAAGTTGCTATGTAAATGCAAGTCTTTCTTTTTCTTTAAGGGGAACAATCCCAGCTTCTCCAGTCTCTGCACATCCTGCTGTGTTCACATGATTCCCTAAGATGCACTCACAACCCTGGTTGACCTCACTAAGTATCTACTTAACAAGAATTGTCTTTAATGAGACACAGCTCCAATTTAGCAGAATTGTGCTTTAGATGGCAGAACACTCCTGTCATTGGGCACCAGGATCTAATCTACATAAGAACATAAGAACATAAGAAATAGGAGCAGGAATAGGCCACTTGGCGCCTCGAGCCTGCTCCGCCATTCAATAAGATCATGGCTGATCTTGGGCTCAAAGCCACCTCCCTGCCCGCTCCCCATAACCCTTCACTCCCTTATCTTGCAAAAATCTGTCTATCTCCACCTTAAATGTATTTAATGACCCAGCCTCCACGGCTCTCTGGGGCAGAGAATTCCACAGATTTACGACCCTCTGAGAGAAGAAATTCCTCCTCATCTCAGTTCTAAAAGGGCGACCCTTTATTCTAAAACTGTGTCCCCGTGTTCTAGAATTCCCCACGAGCAGAAACATATAGAAACATAGAAGATAGGAGCAGGAGTAGGCCATTCGGCCCCTCGAGCCCGCTCTGCCATTTAATGAGATCATGGCTGATCATCCAAATTCAGTACCCTGTCCCTGCCTTCTCCCCATATCCCTTGATGCCTTTAGCCTTAAGAAATATATCTAACTCCTTCTTGAATATATTTAATGAATTGGCCTCAACTGACTTTTGTGGTAGAGAATTCCACAGGTTCACCACTCTCTGGGTGAAGAAATTCCTCCTCATCTCTGTCCTAAGTGGCTTACCCCTTATCCTTAGACTGTGATCCCTGGTTCTGGACTCCCCTGCCATCAGGAATATCCTTTCTGCATCTAGTCTGTCTAGTCCTGCTAGAATATTATAAGTTTCAGTGAGATCCCCTCTCATTCTTCTAAACTCCAGCGAATATAAGCCCAAACAACTCAATCTCTCCTCATACATCATTCCTGCCAACCCAGGTATCAGCCTGGTGAATCTTCGCTGCACTCCGTCCATGGCAAGAACATCCTTCCTCAGATAAGGCGACCAAAACTGCACACAATACTCAAGGTGTGGTCTCACCAAAGCCCTGTACAACTGCAGCAAGACATCCTTGTTCCTGTGCTCGAACCTTCTCGCTATGAAGGCCAACATACCATTTGCCTTCTTAACCGCCTGCTGCACCTGCATGCTTACCTTCAGCGACTGGTGCAGAAGGACACCCAGGTCTCGTTGCACTTCCCCTTCTCCCAATCTATTGCCATTCAGATGATAATCTGCCTTCCTGTTTTTGCCACCAAAGTGGATAACCTCGCATTTATCCACAATACACTGCATCTGCCATGCATCTGCCCAATCACCCAACCTGTCCAAATCATACTGGAGTTTCTCAGCATTCTCCTCACAGCACACATGCCCACCCAGCTTTGTGTCATCTGCAAACTTGGACATATTACATCTAGTTCCCTCATCTAGATCATTAATATATATTGTGAATAGCTGGGGTCCTAGGACCGATCCCTGCGGTACCCCACTAGTCACTGCCTGCCACTCGGAAAAAGACCCGTTTATTCCAACTCTTTGCTTCCTGTCTGCCAACCAGTTCTCTATCCAAGTCAGTACCTTACCCCCAATCCCATGTGCTTTAACTTTACACGCTAATCTCTTATGCGGGACCTTATCGAAATCCTTCTGAAAGTCCAAATACACCACATCCACTGGTTCTCCCTTATCTATTCTACCAGTTACATCTCAAAAAATTCCAGTAGATTAGTGAAGCACGATTTACCTTTTGTAAATCCCTGTTGACTTTGTCCGATCCTGTCACTGTTTTCCAAGTGCTCTGCTATTAAATCTTTTATAATGGTCTCTAGCATTTTCCCCACGACCGATGTCAGGCTTACCGGTCTGTAATTCCCCGTTTTCTCTCTACCACCTTTTTTAAAAAGTGGAGTTACATTAGCTACCCTCCAATCCATGGGAACTGTGCCAGAGTCTATAGAATTTTGGAAGATGACCAGCAATGCATCTACTATTTTTAGGGCCATTTCCTTAAGTACCCTAGGATGTAGATTATCAGGCCCTGGGGATTGATCGGCCTTCATTCCCGTCAATTTCCCTAACACCATTTCCCTACAAATACTGATTTCTTTCAGTTCCTCCCTCTCATTAGACCCTATGTTCCCCGACATCTCTGGGAGGTTATTTGTGTCCTCCTTTGTGAAGACAGAACCAAAGTATGTATTTAATTGGCCTGCCATTTCTTTGTTCCCCATTATAAATTCCCCTGATTCTGACTGCAAGGGACCTACGCTTGACTTCACCAATCTTTTTCTCTTCACATATCTATAGAAGCTTTTACAGTCAGTTTTTATGTTCCCTGAAAGCTTACTCTCATACTCTATTTTCCCCCTCTTAATTAATCCCTTTGTCCTCCTTTGCTGAATCCTAAACTGCTCCCAATCCTCAGGTTTGCTGCTTTTTCTGGCCAATTTATATGTTCTCTCCTTGGATCTAATGCTATCCCTAATTTCCCTTGTTAGCCATGGTTGCACCACCTTTTTTGTTTTATTTTTATGCCAGACAGGGATGAACAAATTCTGTAGTTCATCCATGCAATCTTTAAATGTTTGCCATTGCCTATCCACCGTCAACCCTTTAAGTAACTTTCCCCAATCCATCCTACCCAACTCGCGCCTCATACCATTGTAGTTTCATTTATTTAAATTCAGGACCCTAGTCTCTGAGTCAACTACTTCACTTTCCATCTTAATGAAGAATTCTCTCAATTATGATCGCTCCTCCCCAAGGGCCTCGCACAACATGATTGCTAATCAATCCTTTCTCATTACATAATACCCAGTCTAAGATCCTCTCTGCATCTACCTTGTCATGCCCCTTCAGCATTTTATATGTTTCAATAAGATCACCTGTCATTCTTCTAAATTTCAATGAGTATAGGCCCAGCCTGCTCAACCTTTCCTCATAAGTCAACTGCCTCATCTCTGGAATTAACCTAGTGAATCGTCTCTGAACTGCCTCCAATGCAAATATATCCTTCCTTAAATAAGGAGACCAAAACTGTACGCAGTACTGAAGGTGTGGTCTCACCAATACCCTGTACAGTTGTAGCAGAACTTCCCTGTTTTTATACTCCAAATTCTATCTGATTGATGACGAGCAATGCCACAGGCTGTCCACTAGTCAATTGAAAAAGATCTCTTCTTGTTCGGGAGCTTCCTTTTATTAGTAGAAAATAACTTTGGCAGACATTGTTTGGCATTTGTAAATGAAACCGACTTTAGTATTCTGGCCAATACCCGCACAGGTCCCGTAAACAGCAATGAGATAATTATCCAGATAACCTGATTTTTAGTGATGTTGGTTGAGGGATAAATATTGGCCCAGGATACCGGGGAGAATTCTCCCCTGCTCTCCTCCAAAATAGTGGCCATGGGATCTTGAGAGGGCAGAGGGTTTAACGCCTTCTCCGAAAGACGGCACCTCCGACAGTGCAGCACTCCCTCAGCACTGCACTGGAGTTGCCGCCTGGTTATGTGCTCAAGTCTCATGGAAGCCACTTTCTCAGAGGCGAGAGTGCTACCAAGCGAGCCATGGCTGGCACCTTCCTGTCAGCTGTTCTACAATCTAAAGGCTTTTAAAACCCAAATGCCCAGTTGCTATTTCAGAATGAATCTCCCCTTCTCTCCTGCATTTCAGCCGATGGTGAGCTGCACCACAAGCTTTGGCCCTTCAACCAGGCTTCTCAATAATAACCAAAAACACAAGATAGTAAGAGGGTATCTGTTGGAGTCTGACGATAGAATTGCTACGATCTATGTGAGATCGCTATTAATTCACAGAACACATGTGCACTCTAATTTTTCTCCAGAATGATGAGCAAATACCTAAAGGAATTCAAGATGATGAGAAGTGTTGATTGAGTGGATAAAGAGAACCTATTCCCTCTGGCGAGTGGGTCAATAACCAGAGGGCACAGCAACTTGTATTATACAGCAGCTTTAATGTAGTGAAATGTCCCGCGGTGCTTCACAGGAGCGATTATCAATCAAAATTTAACACTGAGCCACATAAGGAGATATTAGGACAGGTGATAGATGGTCAATGAGTTTTAAGGATCACCTTAAAGGAAAAGAGGGAGGTAGAGAGGTGGAGAGGTTTAGGGAAGGAATTCCACGGTTTAGGACCTAGGCAGCTGAAGGCACGGCCTCCAATGGTGGAGCGATTAAAGCAGGGGATGCTCAAGAGGCCAGATTTGAAGGAGCGCAGATATCTCAGAGGGTTGCCTGGCTGGAGGAGGTCACAGAGATAGGGAGGGGCCATTCTCCATTCTGGTTCTTTTCGTGAATGATCTTAAATCCGTGTCCTTTTGTTACCGACCCTCCTGCCAGTGGAAACAGCATCTCCCTCCTTCCTGCATCAAATCCCCTCCGAATCTTGAACACCTCCATTAAATCTCCCCTTAACCTTCTCTGCAGAACCTTATAATGCGGCCCACTCACCAAAAACAATCAGGCCTCCTGTCCGTGATGCGATCGCCAGTCCGAATCGTGCCACGTCCCCAAGGTTTCAGTTTAGCGCCTCATCTGAAGGACCCCAACTCCATCGGCACAACAATCCCCCCCCGGTCACTGCATTGGCGTGCTAGTCTTAGGCCATAAAGCCCTAGAATGGAGTCTGAACCCATAGCCTTATTGACTTAGTAGCGAGTGTGTTACCAGTCGAGCCCGGTTGTTGTCAAGCCCTCGAAGGGTTAATAGCAAACCAAGCACTTTTAAAAGGAAACTGAATCTGCCGATATTTCCATGTATAATGTCACGAGTCCTTAGTATCCATGCAATTATGCCCATAAACTGGCTCGCTGGGGGATTTATTTATGTTGGCAATATAATTGGCCTAGTAAACTTCATATCCTGTTCCGAATCAGTGGCACATTTATGGTGCACTGAGTGACTGACTTGGCCCAAAGTCAAGCTTCTGGTACAGGTGGCGATCTCCTCAAAGACCTAAAGTAAACAGTGCTCAATTGTCTGAGGCTTGGCCTCCACCCCACCCTCAGCAAAATGTGCATTTTATCCCCTTGGTTTTGTCGGGCAGCTGGGCAACAGAGACCCGCCATTTTCTCTTGGCTTCCAGCTTGCAAATTCTTTTACTTTCTTCCAGCTCAATTGGGCCGGGGCCTTCCTTTTTTTCCTCCCGGGCATCCCAGCGGTAAAAATAAAACACCTCTCAGATCCAATGTTCCCTCGAATTTTAATTTTTTTTTTTATTTTAGTGCGCAGTTTCTCCCCCGCAGAAGCCGGCGAGAGGCCTGCGCAGGACCTCCAGACCGCCAGCGCAGTGGCGCAGCTTAGCGGGAATGTTGCTCAGGTCCCAGCTCCGGCCCTGCTTAGGGAATAAACGGCTCTTTTTCCAAGTGGCAGGCAGTGATTTGTGGGGTACCGCAGGGATCGGTCCTAGGACCCCAGCTATTCACAATATATATTAATGATCTGGACGAGGGAACTAGATGTAATATCTCCAAGTTTGCAGACGACACAAAGCTGGGTAGGCGTGTGTGCTGTGAGGAGGATGCCGATAAACTACAGGATGATTTGGACAGGTTGGGTGATTGGGCAGATGCATGGCAGATGCAATATAATGTGGATAAATGCGAGGTTATCCACTTTGGTGTCAAAAACAAGAAGGCAGATTATTATCTGAATGACAATAGATTGGGTGAAGGGGAAGTGCAACGAGACCTGGGTGTCCTTGTGCACCAGTCGCTGAAGGTAAGCATGCAGGTGCAGCAGGCGGTTAAGAAGGCAAGTGGTATGTTGGCTTTCGTAGCGAGAGGGTTTGAGTACAGGAACAAGGATGTCTTGCTGCAGTTGTACAGGGCCTTGGTGAGACCACACCTTGAGTATTGTGTGCAGTTTTGGTCGCCTTATCTGAGGAAGGATGTTCTTGCCATGGAGGGGGTGCAGCGAAGATTCACCAGGCTGATACCTGGGATGGCAGGAATGACGTATGAGGAGAGATTGGGTCGATTGGGCTTATACTCGCTGGAGTTTAGAAGAATGAGAGGGGATCTCATTGAAACTTATAAAATTCTAACAGGACTAGACAGACTAGATGCAGGAAGGATGTTCCCGATGGTCGGGGAGTCCAGAACCAGGGGTCACAGTCTAAGGATAAGAGGTAAGCCATTTAGGACAGAGATGAGGAGGAATTTCTTCACCCAGAGAGTGGTGAACCTGTGGAATTCTCTACCACAGAAGGCAGTAGAGGCCAATTCATTAAATATATTCAGGAAGGAGTTAGATATATTTCTTAAGGCTAAAGGGATCAAGGGATATGGGGAGAAAGCAGGGACAGGGTACTGAATTTGGATGATCAGCCATGATCGCATTGAATGGCGGAGCAGGCTCGAGGGGCCGAATGGTCTACTCCTGCTCCTATCTTCTATGTTTCTATGCCAACCCTCCAGGATTGGCCTGGAGTCTCCAGGAATGTCAAGATTAATCTCAGGAGAAAAAAGATAATTTTTTCACTTTCATTTATTAGTTGTGAAAATATTGGAGATTGTGGGGGGGGCTGTTTGACTGACAGTCAAGAACCGCTTTACGCTTGGCGTGGGAATGTGGCGCGTCTTGAGTGTGGACATGTCGGGCAATGGTGGGAATGCGGGGGAGGGGTGGTTGAAGCCGAGAGATCATGTGATGAAACCCCCGCCAGGAATACATCTAACGGGAGGTTGGCAACCCCTAGTCCCTGCTGATTACCCAGGCTGTGCCTGACGACAGTACAGACTCTTGTTCGTGTCCTGCTCAAATCTGGCACCGAGCGTTAAACCTCAAATCGGATCCATCACCAAGACTTCACCTAATTCCCTGCCATGCTTTTCATAGATTCATAGAATGACACCCCATCCACCACCTTAAACTCCTCCACCACCGGCGTACCGTGGCTGCAGTGTGTACCATCTACACGATGCACTGCAGCAACTCGCCAAGGCTTCTTCGGCAGCACCTCCCAAACCCGCGACCTCTTCCACCTAGAAGGACAAGGGCAGCAGGCGCAGAGGAACACCACCACCTCCAAGTTCCCCTCCAAGTCACACACCATCCTGACTTGGAAATATATCGCCGATCCTTCATCGTCGCTGGATCAAAATCCTGGAACTCCCTCCCTAACAGTACTGTGGGAGTACCTTCACCACACGGACTGCAGCGGTTCAAGAAGGTGGCTCACCACCACCTTCTCGAGGGGCAACTAGGGATGGGCAATAACTGCTGGCCTTGCTAGCGACGCCCACACCCCATGAACGAATATAAAAACAATACTGCACAGAAGGAGGCCAGTCGGCTGATCGCGCCTGTACCGGCTCTTTGAAAGATCTATCCGTTTAGTCCCACTCTCCCATCTCTTTCCGCATAACACTGCAAATTTTTCCTTTTCAAATATTTATTGAATTCCCTTTTAAAAGTGATTATTGAATCTGCTTCCAGGCAGTGCATTCCAGATTATAACAACTCGCTGCGAAAAAATGTTTTTCCCCTCATCTCCTCTCTGGTTCTTTTGCCAATTACCTTTAATCTTTATCTCCAGTCACTAACCCTCCTGCCAGTGGAAACAGTTTAAATTTACTCTTATCAAAACCCCTCATTATTTTAAACACCTCAATTCAATCTCCCCTTAACCTTCTCTGCTCTAAGGAGAACGTTCCCAGCTTCTCTCTAGTCTCTCTACACAACGGAAGTCACCCTGATATCATTCTAGTTTCTTGATCTCTCCCCCCACTCCCTCAGAAAAATCCTCAGAATGTTTTAAAATATCATCCTCGAGATGAGGGCAAGACCCGCATTTATTGCCCATCCCTAGTTGCCTTGAGAAGGTGGTGGGTCTTCTTGAGCCACCGGTCGCTGTTTGACACAATTGACTGGTTCGCTCGGCCGCTTCAGAGCCAACCACGTTGGTGTGGGACTGGAGTCACGTATAGGCCCAGACCAAATAAGAAAGGCAGAGTTCCTTCCCTGAAGGGCATTGGTGAGCCACGTGGGTATTTACGACAAGCCGACAGCTTCGCGGTCACTTTTACTGATTCCAGCTTTTTATCAGGATCATTAGTCCAGGTCTGTGGAATACTGAAATAAAAACAGAAAATGCCGGAGAAACTCAGCAGGCCAGGCAGCATCTGTGAAGAGAGAGAAACAGAGTTAACGTTTCAGGTCGATGACCTTTCGTCAGAACTGGAAAAAAACAAAATGAAACAGATTTTTAAGCAAGTGTAGGGGCTGGGAAATGGGGGAGGGGATGAAAGAACAAAAGGGACGGTCTGTGATAGGATGGAAGGCGGAAGAGGTTAAGAGACATTAAGAGATATTCAAGGCAAGAGGAGATGGTAATGGGACAGGTTAAGAAACACAGGATGGCTCTAGATGAAGTGTAAATTGCGCTGGCAGAATGAAAGACAGCTGCCCTGTGGGAGAGAAGAAAAAAAGACAAAGAGTGTGGATTAAAAAAACATATGAATACTGGCCCAGTAACATAATGCTCCTTAAATGTTCCCATTTTCTCCGCGATGGCCTGACTGTCTCACCATGCCACAATAAGTACAGATATTGTAGTGTATGTACCTTTAAGAGAGAACTACTTTTACAGTTCCTGTATACTGTAGTACCGGCAGTGACGACACCTGTATATAAGCCTTGAGCATGCCTCTGTACCCCCAGTCTTGAGACTACCCTACTCCAGTAAACACCTGTTGATTGTTAAGTTACAGCATCCATGTAGTTATTGAAAAACATCATACTCTCAGAATCACAGATCTAACAGTGGCGACGAGTGTCAATTCAAATCTACCTGCAACTCTGCATTTCCCTTCGAGGATTCGCTCCGGGAGGGCGGTGGAAGAAAGTCGAGGCCAGAGGCACGGGCGTCGACCACGAGCAACCGCCCAGTCGTCTGGCAGAGAGTGAACATCGCAGGGGAGGCTGTGGAGTGCCGGGCTTGGTTCCCCAGCCACGACGATCAGCAACAGACTGACGACAGGTACAGCGCAGACCCTTCCCGGACAGCGGCGGCTGGAGCCGACCGACGGCAGAGAAAAAGCCGAGCAGCGTCGATGGGGTAAGATAGAGGGTGAAGCGCACAGGGCACAGCCGGGGGTTGAAAACCGAGCGGCGTCGAGGAAAAACAAAACGGAGAGAGAGAGGGTAAAGCAACAGCCGGGTTCAGGACCGAGCGGCGGAAACGGGAAAGGCGCACAGAATAAAAAAACACGCAGAACACAGCCAGGACTCAAGGGCTGAACAGTGTCTGCGGGGAGAAGAAGTGGGAGCGCGGGAGACGCCATTGAGCCGCGGAGAAGAAGGAAGAGTGCGGGAGACGCCATTTTTAGAAGCCGCAGCGGAGAAGAAGGGTGAGCGCGGGAAGAAAGGAAAGCGCGGGAGACGCCATTTTGTGCCAGCGGAGAAGAAGGGAGAGCGCGGGAGACGCCATTTTGACAGTTAAATCACACCCAAGGATGCCGAAGAGTGGCAGTATCTCTACGTTCGACAATGAAGTCGAAAATTGGGCGACATATGTGAAACGTATTGAGGTGTACTGCAGGGCGAATGAAGTGCCAGATGCTAGGAAAGCACTGGTTTTGTTAAATTCCATGGGTGCAAAAACTTATGGGTTACTGCGAAACCTAATAACCCCAGAGAAGCCTGTGGATAAGAATTTCGAAAGCATAGTAGAAATCCTACAGGACCACTTAAACCCCACACCACTGCTGATAGCAGAAAGATTTATGTTCCATAAAAGGAACCAACATAAAGACAAAAGCAATGCCGAGTACTTAACGGAACTGCGCAAGCTATCGAAACACTGCCAGTTTGGAGTGGGACTAGCAGATACGTTAAGGGACAAGTTTGTGTGTGGGCTTCAAAGTGAAGGAACCCAGAAACGGCTTCTATCAGAAAAGGATCTTACGCTGGACAAGGCTTTCAGTATGGCAGTATCACATGAAGCAGCCGCAAGGGGCGCTGCAGAGATACAACGGAGACTACAAGAATATGGCACCAATGAAATGTCCTATGGAACAGGGAAGTGTTATCGCTGCGGCAGAACAACACACAACCAGAAGGATTGTTGGTTCAAGGACCAAGTGTGCAGACAGTGTGGAAAAGCAGGACACATAGCAAGAGTCTGCAGGTCTGGGAAGAAAACCAACAGTAAGAAATCTCCACAGGAGAAGTACAAAAAGGTACACCAGGTGATGGACAGTGGTTCAGATGAACAGAAAAGTGACACAGACTCCGGAAGCAAGGAGCTGGGTTGTCTGAAACTACATAAGGTAATCGAAATGGAGGGTCACCAGACTATCTGGGTTACACTCAAGATAGACGGAGTCCAAGTGAAAATGGAATTGGAAACAGGATCAGCCCGAACAGTCATAAACCAAAGGGGCTACAAGCGGCTATTTTCACATATACCCTTGAAATTTACATTAATGACCTGGATCAGGGAGTCGGATGCAGCATTTCCAAATTTGCAGACGACACTAAACTAGGAGGGGGGGTGGGCTCAGAGGAAGAGACCAGGAAGCTCCAGAGCGATTTGGACAGACTGGGCGATTGGGC
This sequence comes from Somniosus microcephalus, assembly GCF_052327205.1. Lineage (NCBI taxonomy): Eukaryota > Metazoa > Chordata > Chondrichthyes > Squaliformes > Somniosidae > Somniosus > Somniosus microcephalus. The sequence continues at coordinate 371,409,946 of NC_140988.1, read as the reverse complement.
GGATAAATGGCAGATGCACTATAATGTGGACAAGTGCGAAGTTATCCACCTTGGGTGCAGGAACGGGAGGGCAAATTATTATTTAAATGGCAATAGATTGGGAGAGGGGGAAGTACAGAGAGACCTGGGTGTTCTTGTACACCAGTCACTGAAGGCGAGCATGCAGGTGCAACAGGCGGTCAAGAAGGCAAACGGTATGCTGGCCTTCATAGCAAAAGGGTTAGAATACAGGAACAGGGATACCTTGCTGCAGCTGTACAGGGCACTGGTGAGACCACACCTCGAGTACTGTGTACAGTTTTGGTCGCCTCATCTGAGGAAGGATGTTCTTGCCATGGAGGGGGTGCAGCGGCGATTCACCAGGCTGATACCAGGAATGGCGGGAATGACCTATGAGGAGAGACTATGTAGTTTAGGGATGTACACACTGGAGTTTAGAAGATTGAGAGGGGACCTCATAGAAGTGTATAAAATTCTGACAGGTCTAGACAGACTGGATGCAGAAGGAATGTTTCCCTTGGCGGGTGAGAACAGAACTAGAGGACATAATTTAAGGATAAGGGCTAAACCATTTAGGACAGAGATGAGGGGGAATTTCTTCACTCAGAGAGTGGTGAACCTGTGGAACTCATTGCCACAGAGGGCAGTGTACGCCAGCTCATTAAATATATTTAAGAGGGAATTAGATATATTTCTACGGGCAAAAGGGGTTAAGGGTTACGGAGAGAAGGCGGGGACGGGATACTGAATTAAAGGATCAGCCATGATCTCATCGAATGGCGGAGCAGGCACGAAGGGCCGAATGGCCTACTCCTGCTCCTATCTTCTATGTATCTATGAAAGCTACAGAGATTGTCTTGAAGACGTACACGGGGCAAAAAGTCTACCCCAAAGGAAAAATAAGGGTGAAAGTGATATACAAAGGCCAGGAAATACCTAAAATGGACTTATATGTATTGCCAGATGGAGGACCACCACTGCTAGGACGTGAATGGATCCAGAAGATACAATTAGATTGGCATTCCATACAAGCACTGAAGGTTGAGGCCAAAAAGGATGACGACGTCACACCTGGACGACTGTCAAAAATGCTAACTGACGGAAAATAAGTGTTCCAGGAGGGCCTTGGAACACTAAAAGGCATAACAGCAACGATTAAAATAGAGGAAAATGCAAGCCCAAAGTTTCTTACGGCCAGACCAGTGCCTTATGCGATCAGACCAGCCGTCGAAGCAGAGCTGGAAGGGTTGGAACGTTCAGGAGTACTGTCCAAAGTAGACTGGAGTGAGTGGGCTACACCCATCGTTCCTGTAATGAAGAGGTCATTGAGTAATACGCCTGGGGAACCAAAGAAGGTCTGCATCTGTGGGGATTTTATGATGACAGTGAACCCAGTCCTTCACACGGTACAACATCCGCTTCCACGAATTGAGGATATTTTCGCCTCGCTATCTGGAGGTAAACGCTTCACCAAAATTGACCTAGCCCAGGCGTACTTGCAAATGGAGGTAGAAGAAGCCTCGAAACAATACCTCACGATCAACACTCATAAAGGTCTCTACCAATACAATCGGGGTAGCATCGGCTCCGGCTATTTGGCAAAGGGCGATGGATCAAGTCCTGCAAGGGATTCCAGGGACCCAGTGTTATTTGGACGACATCCTGGTCACGGGCGAAAATGACAGTGATCACCTCGCCAACCTGGAGAAGGTGCTCACCAGATTAAAAGAATATGGGCTACGAGCTAATCGCCACAAGTGCGAGTTTTTCCAGAAGCAGATCTCGTATTGTGGCCACGTTATCGATGAAGAGGGGTTACATAAGTCCCCTGAAAAGTTTTAAGCCATTGTCAAGGCTCCAGCACCGGAAAATGTGTCACAGCTGAGGTTGTTCCTCGGGCTGGTAAACTACTACCATAAGTTCTTACCAAATTTGGCTACGGTATTACACCCACTGAACACCCGACTGCAAACCGGGGTACCATGGAAGTGGAATGACGAACGTAAACGAGCTTTCCAGAAGTGCAAAGAATTGATCACATCAAAAGAGGTGTTGGCCCATTTCAACCCAGCACTACCAATTCATTTGGCATGTGATGCCTCACCCTATGGTATTGGAGCGGTGCTGTCGCACAAATTCCCAGACGGGTTGGAGAGGCCAGTAGCCTTTGCGTCTCGGTCACTAACCTCAGCCGAGCGCAACTACGCCCAAATTGACAGGGAGGCCCTCAGCCTAGTATGGGGAGTAAGAAAATTCAACCACTATCTGCATGGGCAGAAGTTCACCTTGCTGACTGACCACCAACCACTTGTCTCCATCTTTAATCCTAAGAAGGGCGTTCCAGTGATGACTGCACAACGGTTACAAAGATGGTCCCTGTTTCTAGGGGCGAACCAATATGAAATAGAATATAAAGGCACGAAACAGCATGGAAACGCTGATGGGCTATCACGCCTGCCACTGCCTACTGTGGAGGAAGCACCAGCAGTGGACCCTATCGAGATATTTTATTCTTCAATAGTTGAACGATTGCCAGTAACGAACGCGGATATAGAGAAGGAGACCCGCAATGATCCGACGCTGTCTCGGGTATATGATTTGACGGTGAGGGGATGGCCAACACATGGCGACTCACTGTTGCCAGCATGCTCATCCAGAAGAGAACAGCTGTCAGTATGCCAGGGGACAGTGATGTGTGGATCCAGAGTGGTGATTCCACCCAAGTTAAGGGAGAGTGTGCTAAATGAGCTTCATGAAGGTCATCTGGGAGGAGTGAAAATGAAAAGCCTTGCTAGGGCTTATGTGTGGTGGCCGGGAATCGATCAACAAATCGAGGACCTAACCAAGAGCTGCTCAGGATGCCAGAAGGTCCAAAATGCACCACCACATGCCCCTCTACACCCATGGGAGTGGCCCTCCTCTCCATGGCAACGGGTGCATATTGATTTTGCTGGTCCATTCATGGACTCAATGTTCTTAATAGCAGTGGATGCTCATTCGAAATGGCCTGAGGTGATAAAAATGTCCTCAACCACTACAGAGAAAACGATTGCAGTCCTACGGACCATATTTGCCAGGAACGGCTTGCCAGAGCAGATTTGCTCTGAGAATGGACCACAGTTTGTGTCCGAAGAGTTTCGGAAATTTATGAGAAGGAATGGGGTAAGGCATTACACATCCGCCCCGTATCATCCAGCCACAAATGGATTGGCTGAGAGGTTCGTACAAACCTTTAAAAAGGCGATAAAGGCCATGTGCGACGATGAAATTCCACTACAGCAGAAGGTGGACAATTTCTTATTAGCCTACAGAAATGCGACACATGCAGCTACCAACCAGACCCCGGCCATGATGTTCTTTAACCGAAGGTTGAGATCTCATGTGGATTTGCTCAGACCAAATGTGCGAAGAAATGTTGAGGATAAACAATTCCAGCACATCAATGAGAAGCCGACAAGGAGCTTCAACGTAGGACAACCAGTCTTGGCCCGTGACTACCGAACAGAGAAATGGCAACCCGGAACGATATGCACAAGGCAGGGGCCATTAATGTACACAGTGGATGTCGGGGAGAACATTGTGAGACGCCACGTCGATCAGATCTTAGCGTCACAGGAACGAGTCAACCCCACGTCTCGCGTGCCTGGGGATGAACCTGACATACCGGTAGCATCTACCTCAGAACCAGTAGCAGTGGAAACCGATGAACTAACCGACGAAAAGGGGCCAGAATCGCCTCCGCACCAAGAACAAGAACCTCAGGAAAGGCGCTATCCCGAAAGGATCAGGAAGCTGCCCCAAAGACTGAATCTATAAATGGACTATTGTCGTTTAATGTACATGTTAAAGTGTTAATTGTTATTTGAATATTATGGATACTGCTAATCTAAAAGGGGAGGAATTGTAGTGTATGTACCTTTAAGAGAGAACTACTTTTACAGCTCCTGTATACTGTAGTACCGGCAGTGACCACACCTGTATATAAGCCTTGAGCATGCCTCTGTACCCCCAGTCTTTAGACTACCCTACTCCAGTAAACACCTGTTGATTGTTAAGTTACAGCATCCGTGTAGTTATTGAAAAACATCATACTCTCAGAATCACGGATCTAACAGGTACCAGCAAGAGAGGGCACAGAGAAGGACAGCAGGACTGATCCTGAATGCAATGGGGATGGGCTTTGAGGAAAGTTTAGGGAAGACGAGCATCTGTAATCTAAATAAAAGATGGTTAGGGATGGCCTGACCTCTTCATTGACTATTAAATGGTAGGGGCAAAGTAAAGCCAGCGTACTTCTTCAAACTTATGCCAAGATAGTAAGACCAGAGGGATTAAAGTCAAATCAGTGAAAATCCATCTATTAGAAAGAACTTCTTTACTCAAAGAGTAAAAAGTGTTTGGGTTAATCTGTCATGCTGGGTTGTCGGTGAGTCAGAATCCTGAAATTCCCGATTTTTAAAAAATTTGTTTTGTGGGATGTGCGCGTCGCTGGCAAGGCCGGCATTTATTGCCCATCATTAACTGCCCTTGAGAAGGTGGTGGTGAGCCGCCTTCTTGAACCGCTGCAGTCCGTGTGGTGAAGGTGCTCCCACAGTGCTGTTAGGGAGGAAGTTCCAGGATTTTGACCCACCGACGATGAAAGATCGGCCGATATATTTCCAAGTCAGGATGGTGCGCGACTTGGAGGGGAACTTGGAGGTGGTGGTGTTCCCATTGTGGGAGCATCACCACCACAAGGACCACAGCGATTAAGCACAGCGGGGAAGGCCCACCTGCTCAGGGTGATTGGGGATTGGATGATAAATGCCGGCCTTGCCAGTGACGCCCAAGCCCCAGGAACAAATAAGAAAAAAAAGGAAGACTTGCATTTCTATCGAGCCTTCCAGGACGTCCCAAAGCGCTTTACAGCCAATGAAGTACTTTCTGAAATGTAGTCACTGTCGTAATGTAGGAAGCACGGCAGCCAATGTGTGCACAGCAAGATCCCACAAACGGCAATGTGATAATGACCAGTTAGTCTGTTTTAGTGACGTTGATTGGCCAGGACACCGGGGATAACTCCACTGCTCAGGACAGAGATCAATAGATTTTTTGGATAGCATTTGGAATATGGGAATAGTGCGGGAAGGTCGAAGGTCAGCCATGATCTTATTGAATGGCGGAGCAGGCTCGAAGGGCTGTATGGCCTACTCC